>NC_047087.1:138440836-139640836 GCF_902459505.1 Geotrypetes seraphini
GAGAAACGAGGGCACTCCCCGACCCTCCATGGAAGCCCCAAAGACCACACGAGAGCCCACAGACCAGCCCAAAAAAGAAAAAAACGGGCGGAAGAAGACTATCCCGTCCCCCTAATAGGAAAGGGGAATGGTGAAACCTCCCCTCCCCTCGCCAACCACTCTGAATATTATGCAGCCGACAGGAACCTCCTGTCAGCCCTCGAATCAGAGCCCGTACTGCCCTACCAAATCCAGTCCCCCAGCACTAAAACCCCACTATCGAGACCCCCTCCCACCCCCAGAACCAAACGGACCCCGGAGCCAAAATCCCCTTCCCCCCTCTGAGTAGTAGCAACCTGAGGGAAAAGAAAAAGAAAAGAAGGGAATAGAACCAGTGTCCGCTTAAAAAGGCTTATGCGTCAAAGCAGCTGAGCCATCAAATACAGATAGAAATGAAAGGCCCCGCTGCTTCAACTTGGTGGCCAGATTGCCAGCAAGTCACAGATAGGCTGATAAGTTCATAAGACCAATAGGGTGAGGGGACACTCGACAGTCCCAGACCCCCCAAGGAATAATAAAGAACCCTACCCATCCCAAAAGAGAGAAGACAAAACAAAGGGCCGAAAGAAAGGAGGGAGCAGAGAAGGTATGCGGCCCAACAAGCAGACCCCCACCACAACCACGAGCAGGTGCCCAGAAGAAACTGGCACTCGGGCTCGGTGAGAGAAGAGAGAGGGGGGGAGGAATGAATGAAAGAGAAGAAGCAAAAGCAAATCCAAGAAAGCCCCCAATCTTAGGGAAAGAGAAGGAGAGGGGAGAAAGACAAAGAGGATAACAACCAATACAATAAAGCAGCTAGAGGGGATAACAGAGATAACAGGAATAGTGTGCAAAGTAGAGTAGTCCCTGGTTCTGCAGGCAGTACATAGCTGGTCCCAGGCACACGAAGAAGGGCAATAGTCAGGAGTCAAATGCGTGCAGCTAGGAGGTTAGCCCGGCAAGCCCTCCAGGAAAACGCTGACCTCCTCTGGTGTAGAAAAGTAGAGAGCCTTGTTGTCGTGGTACACCCGCAGTTTCGCTGGATATTGCAAGTCGAAACGCATCTGTCGTTAGTGAAGTTGAGTGCAGTAAGGCGCCATTGCTCTCCGCTGTTCAGAGACCCGGGGAGAATAGTCTTGAAAGATCAAAATCCGCTGACCTTCATAGGAAAGGCTCCCCTTTGCCTTATAGCAGGTCATAAGTTGATGCTTGTCTGCAAAGTTGAGAACATGGGTTATGACCAGCTGCGGTCGACGATCCCCTTCACAGCGCACTCCCAGTCGATGGATCTGCTCGATTAGCAAAGGGGTGTCTCCCAGCGCCATGCCGAGTTCCTTGGGCAGCCACGTGGACACCAAACACCGCAAATCCATATCTGTGAGCGACTCCGGCAGACTGATAAGCCTAAGATTATTCCGGCGGCTCCGGTTCTCCAGATCTTCAGCCCGGTCTTCCAGCCTGCGGATTTTCTCCTCCATAGTTTGGGCTCCCGCCTCCAGCACCCCTGTACGATCCTTCTGCGCAGACACCATGTCCTCCACCTGCTGCAGGTGGTCTGCAGTCGAGTCAGCTTATTGGTGAGCAGAGTGGTGAGGTAGGATTTCAACTCCTCAATCGCATTCGTAGAGAGAGATCGTTGGGCTGAGCAGGGCCTGCGCAGGAGATGTCGATGCCGTCATTTTTGCGGGACAAGAATGGCCTCTCGGAAACCTGGCAGGCTTGGAGGCTCGAGTCGGCATGCCGTAGAAATTCACCCGAAAAGAGTATAGGCAGGCAGCCTATAGAATACCCCGTAAGGAACAAAAGGCTAAGGTCCCGCAGATCAATATTGGAGGAAAATAACGCCGATTAACAATCGCGAGGGTCAGGAGAGGTGCCGAAACATGCCCGCTCAGGTTGAGTGTATCACGTGACCCCTTAGCCCCTTAGTAATCGGAGAAACTTCTTGGGCTTGCTGAAATCTTTCTTCAAACTGCTGCGATCTTGAAAGCAACTCCTTCCCTTTTCCAGGGTCAATCCTCCCACTTGGAGAGGCCAGCAAGAGGGCATCCCGTGCCAGTACATCAAGAAATGACTCCTCCGTCGCAGCAGGGCAGCTAGGTGGAGATCGCTTATCGGAGATAGAATGGCAGCCTCGAAGGAGAGATCCCGCGCCTCAGTCTGTGTGTTCTGTCCAGCTGTGGAAACCTCCAGTTGTAGCGTTCACGAGCCTCGATCCACAAAGGCGTCCATTGGGCCAACTGGTGCTGCTGTCTCATTGGGAAAAACCCGGATCTTCGATTTTCTTTTTACCATAGCCAAAGAAACACTCCACCAGATGCTTGACGGCGTCCCCGCGAATGCATCAGGCCATCTTGGGCAAGCTCTGCTCACACACCCAAAGGAATCTTCCTATAGGTGTTCCAGTTAGGTTTATCGTCGTTGTTAGTGTTTTTTTGTTTTGTTTTATTTTAATGCCCTAAAAGCAAAAAAGCCACATGCTTTCCAAATCTAATATTGGAAAGATCTTTTTTTTCTCTCTGAAGAAACGAAGGAGAGAGCTGCGACTGATTAGAAGCAAGAAACTAAAAAACTGACAAGAGGGAGGGGGAGGGGGCTCGAGGACTAGGGCTACTGCACATGCTCAGTAAGCTTAAAGCTTACTATAGCTAGGGGAGCCACCAACTCACTAGACTCAGTCGGAGACTTCACCAACAAGTGTGCCTGCAAATCCCCTGCCTATCTCTGGAGAAAGAAACAAATTGTTGAGATGCAGGCTTATGAAGTGGCCCCCATAAGTACAGATGTGCTGCTATACTGTTGGGCACTTGGTAAACACACTGGGAGCTGAAGAGAGGCCAAATGGAAGCACATAACTCTAATGGTTGTTGAGGAACTTGAGATGAATTTATTGCCAATCTTGTGAATGAATAGAGATCAAGGGAGGGTAACCATTCTTGTCCAACAGAGGCAGAAATGGTTTTACATTGCTTTTAATGGCACTTTTCAATTAACAGCGCTAACTGAACCAATTAAAACATTAAATTAGGTGCCTAGATTGGCTAGGTAGGCACTTTTTATAAAATCAGGGCCAGTGTGTATGCAGAACTTGAAGTTTTATTCTATCCTGTATAAACTCCAGACCACATATAGAAAAATTTGTTGAATTATGCTGCTGAATAATTGTATTGGTAGTTATACTGGTTGATTCAAACAGCAAGGGATTTCTTTATTGCATAGAAGGTCCTTGGGATTTTTTTTCTTGTAATAAATGTATAACCTATTTTTAAAAAGGCGAAGGGGTGGATGTGGAAATCTCAGTTTGGCTTGCCTCACTGAATACCTGGCTTGATTCCCCTGCTGGCACTCCAAATAGTTCTATCTCTAAAGATGCCACTGGAAAGCTGAGGTTTGGGTGAGGAATTTGGACAATGTCTAACTCCTTACAGACAGCTATTACTATTAGTAGTTATCTTTTCTATAGCACAAGAACTCCCTTATAGTACTGGGTCTCAGCCTGGGCTAGTGAACTGGGAGGGGCAGGTAGGTCTTCTGCTAGCTACCCCACCCACTCGCTTGGCAGTGAATATTATCCTTTACCTGAGTGTGGTGCTACAAAAGCCCCTTTCTATGTTTTTTGTGTGCTTTACATGCAGAAAAGGTTTTATAAAATTACCCTTAATTATCAATCCCATGATAGCTTTTCCTCCCCAGGTTCAGTAGATGTCTATTTTCTATCACCCTATTCCTCTTCCTCCCTCCCATCTCCCTGAGCCCGGTGATGGTAGCACCATCTCCAGTTGTTCCTCCTCTAGAAAACCCTGAGTTCATAAAGATGACATTGTACCTCTTTGATGTACTGTCCTGGAACATTCTTGATTGCATTTAGATGGAAACCATAGCCATTAGGACCCTTCACCAAAGTACACAATTTGGGTTTGTAGTTCACTGCACCATTGTCTTGAGGAGTTAAAGTTGGAGCTGCCATTTGGGCCTGGATTGACGCTGCTGTCACTGAATGTGCACTAGATTTCACCAAATGCTGAATTTCTTGTTCATAAAGAAATGGAGAAATTCCAGCCTAAAAGAAAAAAAAAAGTTTAATCCCTTAGCTGTGGAATTTTTATGTAAATCTAAAATCTGAGCCTTATAACAATACAGCAATAGTATTATATTGGTGTATCATTTTTAATTTAGAAATTCTGGCAACTATATAATCTCTGATTTCTAAACTTTTTGAATTGTGCCATAGGTCCAAAATGAGGATTCCTGCTGCTTTTTGTTGGGATGATGTTACTAATCAATGCATTTTAAGATTCTTAAGGCCTTATTTACAAAGCTTTTTCAGATAGACACAGAGAGAGCAATTCTATACTGGGACAGCTCAGATCTGTCAGCAAATTTTGGATGCAAATGTGGCACAGTGAGGTTAGATAATCACTTGGCAATGATAAAAAAAAAAATCGCTCCGATTGCTCATTTTAAAATTAATGACCTCATTGTACTACATTTGAATGGCAGTATCAGAGACTGCTAGGAAACATGGAAAAGATCACGGTAAACTGTTATGATAATCCGCTGCAAAAATACATGCACAGCTGGAACTGGTTTAGCAAGCACGATAAAAGCACATTTTAGTTTTGAGAATCTTTCCATCTGGAAGAACACAGACAATCTTGGGTAAGGACTATTGTTTATACAGTCCTTGACTAATTGAAGCCTTGAGTTTTGAGGGATATCCAGAGATGACAGGAGAGACATTCTTGTATTTGGACCTAACTAGAGAATGACACAGGAAAAAAATCTGTCCCCACCACTGCCCTGTCACCGGACCACAGTCCCCTTCACCGCCCCGTCCCCGCCATCCCCTTCACTACCCCATCTCCACACCGCTGTCCCCTTCACCGCCCCATCCCTGTCCCTGCCGTCCCCTTCACCGCCCCGTCCCCGTAGCATCCATCAAGCCTCAGTACTGCAATATTTAGCTTATTCCTTCCTTATAAATCAAAGTTCTGGCTGCTGAATTGAAGAATGAGATGTTCAGCTGGCAGGGCTTTGTTTATAAATTTTTATCAACACAACTAATATACTACTTTATCCTAAAGCAAAAAAAAGCAAAAGAAAATAAATAAATAGAATTTTTTTTTCTACTTTTGTTGTCTGGTTTCTGCTTTCCTCATCTTCTCATTCAATTCCTTCCATCCACTGTCTGTCTTCTCTCTGCCCCTTCCATTTGCTTTGTTACTGTGCCTCTCCCTTCAACCCTCCTCCAATTGGTGTGGCACCCATCTTCTTCCCTCTGCTCCCCCATAGTCTGGCATCTCTGTCTTTTTCCCTTCCAGCTTCTTCTCCCCACTTTCTCTTCCCCATTCCCTTCAGCGTCTTCTCCCCATTCTGTCATCCCCAATTTCCTTCAGCGTCTTTTCCCCACTCTCTGTTCCCAATTTCCCTTCAGCGTCTTCTCCCCACTCTCTGTTCCCCATTTCCCTTCAGTGTCTTTTCCCCACTCTCTCTTCCCCAGTTCACAGCGTCTTTTCCCCACTCTCTCATCCCCATTTCTGAGCGTCTTCTCCCCACTCTCTCTTCCCCATTTCCCAGCGTCTTCTCCCCACTCTCTCTTCCCCATTTCCCAGCGACTTCTCCCCACTCTCTCTTCCCCATTTCCCAGCGTCTTCTCATTACTCTCTCTTCCCCATTTCCCAGCGTCTTCTCCCCACTCTCTCTTCCCCATTTCCCAGCATCTTCCCCCCACTCTCTCTTCCCTATTTCCGAGCATCTTCTCCCCACTCTTTCTTTCCCATTTCCCAGCATCTTATCCCCACTCTCTCTTCCCCTTTTCCCAGCGTCTTCTCCCCACTCTCTCTTCCTCATTTCCCAGCATCTTCTTCCTACTCTCTCTTCCCCATTTCCCAGCATCTTCTCCCCACTCTCTCTTCCCCATTTCCCATGTCTTCTTCCTACTCACACTTCCCCATTTCCCAGCGTCTTCTCCCCACTCTCTCTTCCCCATTTCCCAGCATCTTCTCCCCACTCTCTCTTCCGCATTTCCCAGCATCTTCTTCCTACTCTCTCTTCCCCATTTCCCAGCATCTTCCCCCACTCTCTCTTCCCCATTTCCCATGTCTTCTTCCTACTCACACTTCCCCATTTCCCAGCGTCTTCTCCCCACTCTCTCTTCCCCATTTCCCAGCGTCTTCTCCCCACTCTCTCTTCCGTATTTCCCAGCATCTTCTTCCTACTCTCTCTTCCCCATTTCCCAGCGTCTTCTCCCCACTCTCTCTTCCCCATTTCCCAGCGTCTTCTCCCCACTCTCTCTTCCTCATTTCCCAGCATCTTCTTCCTACTCTCTCTTCCCCATTTCCCAGCATCTTCTCCCCACTCTCTCTTCCCCATTTCCCATGTCTTCTTCCTACTCACACTTCCCCATTTCCCAGCGTCTTCTCCCCACTCTCTCTTCCCCATTTCCCAGCATCTTCTCCCCACTCTCTCTTCCGCATTTCCCAGCATCTTCTTCCTACTCTCTCTTCCCCATTTCCCAGCATCTTCCCCCACTCTCTCTTCCCCATTTCCCATGTCTTCTTCCTACTCACACTTCCCCATTTCCCAGCGTCTTCTCCCCACTCTCTCTTCCCCATTTCCCAGCGTCTTCTCCCCACTCTCTCTTCCGTATTTCCCAGCATCTTCTTCCTACTCTCTCTTCCCCATTTCCCAGCGTCTTATCCCCACTCTCTCTTCCCCATTTCCCAGCGTCTTCTCATTACTCTCTCTTCCCCATTTCCCAGCGTCTTCTCCCCACTCTCTCTTCCCCATTTCCCAGCATCTTCCCCCCACTCTCTCTTCCCTATTTCCGAGCATCTTCTCCCCACTCTTTCTTTCCCATTTCCCAGCATCTTATCCCCACTCTCTCTTCCCCATTTCCCAGCGTCTTCTCCCCACTCTCTCTTCCTCATTTCCCAGCATCTTCTTCCTACTCTCTCTTCCCCATTTCCCAGCATCTTCTCCCCACTCTCTCTTCCCCATTTCCCATGTCTTCTTCCTACTCACACTTCCCCATTTCCCAGCGTCTTCTCCCCACTCTCTGTTCCCCATTTCCCAGCATCTTCTCCCCACTCTCTCTTCCGCATTTCCCAGCATCTTCTTCCTACTCTCTCTTCCCCATTTCCCAGCATCTTCCCCCACTCTCTCTTCCCCATTTCCCATGTCTTCTTCCTACTCACACTTCCCCATTTCCCAGCGTCTTCTCCCCACTCTCTCTTCCCCATTTCCCAGCGTCTTCTCCCCACTCTCTCTTCCGTATTTCCCAGCATCTTCTTCCTACTCTCTCTTCCCCATTTCCCAGCGTCTTATCCCCACTCTCTCTTCCCCATTTCCCAGCGTCTTCTCCCCACTCTCTCTTCCCCATTTCCCAGCGACTTCTCCCCACTCTCTCTTCCCCATTTCCCAGCGTCTTCTCACTACTCTCTCTTCCCCATTTCCCAGCGTCTTCCCCCCACTCTCTCTTCCCTATTTCCAAGCGTCTTCTCCCCACTCTTTTTTCCCCATTTCCCAGCATCTTATCCCCACTCTCTCTTCCTCATTTCCCAGCATCTTCTTCCTACTCTCTCTTCCCCATTTTCCAGCGTCTTCTCCCCACTCTCTTCCCCATTTCCCAGCGACTTCTCCCCACTCACTCTTCCCCATTTCCCAGCGTCTTCTCCCCACTCTCTCTTCCCCATTTCCCAGCATCTTCTTCCTACTCTCTCTTCCCCATTTCCCAGCGTCTTCTCCCCACTCTCTCTTCCCCATTTCCCAGCATTTTCTCCCTACTCTCTCTTCACCATTTCCCAGCATCTTCTCCCCACTTCCTCCACCCCACCTTCTCCAGATCCCTTCAACGTCTGTTTTTCTCCACCCTACCTTTCTTCCCTTTCTCCCTCCCTGCCCCTTACCTTTGTGGTGGGCAATTTCTAAATATGTTTCCTACCAGCAGCTGGAGCGTTGAAATCAGGTGTGACTGCAGGAAAGGTCATCTCTGATGCAACTTCTGGTTGCCACACGTGATTTCAATGCTCCAGCTGCTGGTAAGAAGCACATTTAGAGAAATTCCATGCCACAAAGGTAAGGAAGAGAGGAAGATGCTTGGGCGGTGGCGATTAGGCTCAGGCGGCGGCGTTGATCAGGATGGAGGGAGGGAGATGCTTGGGCGGTGGCGATTGGGCTCAGTGGTGGTGGTGATCAGGATGGAGGGAGGGAGATGCTTGGGCGGTGGCGATTGAGCTTAGTGGTGGTGGTGATCAGGATGGAGGGAGGGAGGAAGATGCTTGGGCGGCAGCACCATCCGGGTGACTGGGTGGTGGCTATCATTATGGACGGAGGGAGCGTGATCGGTGACCATGCACATTCCCTGCCTTCACTAAGGAGACAAGGCCATTCACCGCTCCACAGGGTGGTGAATGGCCTTCTCCCCGTACCCACGGCGACTACTTCCTTTCTTTCCCCGTTTCAGTGGATTACTCGTGGCTACCCATGGGTAACAACCACCGTGTCATTCTCTAGACCTAACCACAACAAAAGGACTTAAAGATTGAGATAGATGACAAGAGCCTATGGGAGACTTTTACAGATTGTGAGACCTATTCCTGCATTTTGCTAGAGTTGCTGAAGTCACGGGCTTGTACAAACTGGTTTCAGTTCAGATGCTGAGATGCTAATGTGTGGCATGTGAGTCTGTAGATTTCTTGCTGTGAAGAGTTTCTCAAGGACACCAAACAGTGCTGTACAGAAAATGAGCTATTTAACAATGCTGAAAGAAAATGCAAGTCAGCAGGACACTCCATCCGGGAACTTAAGAACTGATAAAGTGCTGCCAGGCTAATGCACCTGAAATGCGCTTCCAGAGGGAGTAATAGGGCAGGGTATGGTACTAGGGTTCAAGAAAGGATTGGACGATTTCCTGCTGGAAAAGGGGATAGAGGGGTATAGATAGAGGATTACTGCACAGGTCCTGAATCTGTTGGGCCACCGCATGAGGGGACTGCTGGGCACGATGAACCTCAGGTCTGACCCAGCTGAGGCATTGTTTATGTTCTTATGATACCGGTGTACCCGTGTGAAGAATGGAAACTTCAAGAAGAAGAAAGTTTCAGAAGCTATGCCTCTCCAGGACCCCCCAGGGAAGAATGGAGGCGTGGACTAGGAGTGAGTTAGATAGGCAGCATATCTGCTCCAATAGGTTGATACATATTCACAGCCAGGGGATGGTCTAAGACAAAGAAACTCTCTGTAAAATCCCCCATGCTTTGGCAGAGTTTCTTTAGAGAAGCTGCACCATACTTACAGAAATATGCTGGCACTGTTTGTATGAGTTTTTTCTTTTCTCCATTGTATATGTCTGAACTGATTTATTTCTGATTTGCCATATGCTGCTATAATACTTATTACTAGAATAAAAAGTTATTTGCTTTGGAATATACAATGTAATCTTGTGAGCTGTTTTTTTTTTTTTTCCTTCACGAAGGATCCCCATTGAGGTGAAGTAAGCAGCCTTTATTTCAAGATGTAAAAGACAGTATTGATTATAATCTATGTTTTTATGTTTAAATCATGTTTATTAAATCAAAAAGCAGCCAACAAACAGAAAAGACAATTTTTCATAATATGCAGTGCCATAAACCACAATTTAAACCCTTCCAACCTCTCCCTATCTCTTCCCAATCAGACAGACCAGATCTTAATACAGTACCATCAGCGATACATATCAACTGTTCAAAAGTCTTTGTTGAAGGGGAGAAAGTGTCTCAGAAAATGTTATATATCCACTGAAAATTTTGTCCCTCTGGAGAAAAGAAGTCCTTAATTTGAACTTGTTCAAGTTTCAACAAAATAATCATCTTCATTTTCCAGAGTTGAAATGTTGGAGATTTTATGTCTAGCCAACAAAGAAGGATAGATTTTTTTTCCCAACAAAACTGCACACTTCAAAAAATGTAGTAGGCTCTTAGGCTTAGGAGACTGTACATTGAAAGCCCCCCAAAGGAGCAAAGAGTCAGTTTTTACTCCACAGACCCACAATGTGGAGATATAATGAAGCAATTGTTTCTAGAAACTGTAACTCCAAAACATATGACTTAAGGTCACTATAGGAGCATGATATTTCAAGCAATGTCTAGAAGTAGGAAGGCCCATCTTATAAGCACTATTAGGGGAAATATACAATCGTAAGGCAAACTTTGTATTGCAGTTCCCAGTAAGCAGTACTAATCTGATCTTACTGCAGAGAAATTTAAGGTGTATGTATACAGTCACAAAGTGTAAATATCTATTCAGTGCAACAGATAATATTGTAATCCAACTCAGATATGGTATCCTGTAAATATCTGTGATAATAATGTAAAGGAACTTGTTTTGTGCTCCCAATGTGAAAAATTAAGAGTTCTTCTTGAGCATCCTCACTTATGTCCTCCCAACAAAGACTATCAACATAACATTCTATCTTTATTATCATTCCCTCTGTAATTCCCCCACCTGAGCACTGTATATAGATGCACCTTCTTGTCTCATTTGTCTGTTTTGACTAGATTGTGAGCTCTTTGAGCAGGGACTGTATAGCACTGTATATGTCTCATAGTGCTCTAGAAATTATAAATAGTAGTAGCAATAGTAGTAATATAATGTTTTAATTACACTGCACAACAAAGTTTTTGCTTCCTGAACACTGCTGGGTGTTTCTTATAGAATTTTGGGTGCTGATCATGAATATTACATCAAAAATTACCCATCACGTACCATTTCAGAGAAATTTTCAATTTTGTCGTGATTTTTTCTTATATTTGGATGCAAACAATTTTTTCTCCCATAAGTGTCTTATCAACAACGGTTTGTGCCGCCTGGGTATGTCCATGCATAAAATCTAGCCAGGTTGGAAGCTGTTTTATGGAAGATGACATCCTGGGCATGTCTGGGCAGGTCTGAACGAGCTTGCGCTGTCTCACCATGCTATAATGGTGGCTTCCATACACCGATCCTGCTCATTTGGTTAATATAGATAGTCCGTGTGTGTATATAGTATCAGTATAGTAAAGTATAGTAGTATAGTAGCTGTAGCAATATAACAGTAAGTAAGCTTGATGCTATAGACGTTTTGGTGTCGGGCAATATGTCTCGTCGGTGTCGTAACAGCCGCGACACATTCTGCTATATCTGTGGGGAATATACACTTACGCCTCAGAGACGTTCGATGACTGCCCTTGTAAAGAAAGCCTATCATCTGTATTTTGGCTGCAAAATAGGTGATCAAGACAAGCAATGGGCGCCTCACATTTGCTGTGCGACATGTGCTGTTAGTCTGAGAGCCTGGCTCAGAGGTACTCGAAAGACGATGCCATTTGCTGTTCCGATGATATGGCGAGAACAGAAAGACCATGTGACGGACTGTTATTTCTGTTTGACTAATGTGTCTGGTTTCTCTGCCAAAAACAAGAAGTCAATTGAATATCCTAATCTGCCTTCAGCAATGAGACCCATGCCACATGATGACAGTCTTCCAGTTCCGAAACCACCAGAGGATTGGACCTTAGACGAACCAGATGAAGAAACTGCAGTGCAGGGTTCTAACAGTGACATTGACCCGGATTTTGAACCATCCTCATCAGGCGATCCACATCTGATAACACAGTCCGAATTGAACGATTTGGTCAGAGATTTGGGTCTGTCAAAAGCAAAAGCTGAGCTGCTAGGTTCGAGACTGCAGGAATGGTGTTTGCTATCACCAGGTACGAAAATTTCTGTGTTTCGAGACCGGCATCATGATATAACCAAATTTTTTGCACAAGTCGACAGTCTCTGTTTCTGTTGTGACATTGAAGGATTGTTCTTGGTCTTTGGTTGTGATCACAACCCGGAAGAGTGGCGTCTTTTCATTGATTCGTCAATGTTAAGCCTGAAAGCTGTTCTGTTGCACAATGGCAACGTTTATCCTTCAGTACCTGTTGGCTATGCAGCACATATGAAAGAAACATATGAGAATATGGAAATGTTACTAAAGTATGTCCAGTATACCAGGTATAACTGGAATATCTGTGGAGACCTCAAAGTCGTTGCTCTGTTACTAGGACTGCAGCTTGGCTATACAAAGTACTGCTGTTTCATCTGCGAATGGGACAGCCGAGACAGAGAGTCGCACTATTCTAGAAAGAACTGGCCACTCCGTAAAAAGTTAGTTCCAGGACAGAAAAATGTAGCACATGAATCGCTTGTTGACCCGACAAAGATATTTTTGCCTCCTCTTCACATTAAACTGGGACTCATGAAGAATTTTGTGAAAGCAATGAACAAGGAAGGGGAAGGTTTTCGTTATTTAAGACAGATGTTCCCAAGAATAACTGATGCCAAGATCAAAGAGGGTATTTTTGTTGGCCCCCAGATCAGACATGTTATGAGTGACAAGCGATTTGAAGATCTGTTAGTTGGGCCGGAAAAAATTGGCTGGAAAGCCTTGAAAGACGTTGTTGACAATTTTCTGGGCAATTACAGAGCCCCAAACTACATTCAGCTGGTAGACAAACTTCTCAAAGCATACAAGAGAATGAAGTGCAATATGTCACTCAAGATTCATTTCCTCCATTCACACTTGGACTTCTTCCCCGCAAATCTCGGTGCTGTGAGTGACGAGCACGGTGAAAGGTTTCATCAAGACATAGCTACGATGGAGAAACGATACCAGGGCAATTGGAATCCGTCAATGCTTGCCGACTATTGTTGGATGCTACAACGTGATGCACCAGACACTGAATATAAAAGAAACTCGGGAGCAAAACACTTTTAATTCTGTTTCATTTAGTCGCTTGTGCGAAACGTAAACTTGACTATATATTTTATTGTCAGTAAACATAAAAATGTCTATTTCTCATAGTTCTTACGTGATGCAGTAAAACCAAAACCATATTTGAGCATACCAAGTTGGTACCTGTCATAATCACCAAAAACTTTTCAGGAATCAAGACTTAACCAAAAAATTGTTGTGCAGTGTTACAGATATGGGAACTTATAAGATGTTGATGAAAATTCTTGTAAATCTTTAAAGGACTTAATTTTACCTTCCTCAGTGACCACATGAAATAGATATTTAATACCCTTCATCTCCCAACAGAGAAAGGCTGCAGAAATTTGACTAGGAGAAAAATAGGGATTACCACAAATATCCAAAACGGGGGTCACTTTTGTGGAGAAATGATGCCCTAAACAGATCCACATCCGTACTGCTGCTGCTGCTGAAGGCAGAAAATGAGAAACCTTAAGGAGCTATGGGACACGAAGACCCACAAAGGGCCATTTCAAAAAGAATGTCTAAGTCTGATATGACTAACTATTCCCTGCACTCTTTTAAAATCTCTATCATAAAGCTATATGGTGCGTGTTTAAATAGTGCGGCCCCATATACAATGTAAAGAGATTATTGATCTAATACTAACATACACTTCATTGTATATGTTATGAATATATATTAATTCTTTATTTTTTCATTTGTATGGACCTTCGGATATCAACTGGACCATAAATAATGCCCAGCAACCTCTTGTCTTCATCAGTCCACTTTATTGTTTATTTGCTCAAAACTCTAAAATTCATATAATTTCATACTTATTCTTAGTTTCATAATTCCATAACTATTTTTTCTTTGTATTTCATTTTAGTTTCCTTCATTTCCTTACTTAATGTCTTTGTCTTCTAATATAATCTTATTACTTAGCTACTTAGCTTCGAGGTTAGCTCTCAAACGTTCATCAATGCCACCTCTCCCGACATGCATGTTTCAAACAACGTTTTTCTTCAGGGTCGAGGGGAACAATCGAGTATGTGCAGTCTTTCTTCAAACAATAATCTCTTTACAGTGTATATGGGACCGCACTATTTAAATAGAAACCATATAGCTTTATGATATTAGAGATTTAAAAAGAGTACAGGGAATAGTTAGTGATTTAGAGAGAAGTGACTATGGACTACACTAACAATTGGTTAGGATTTATTAAGTCTGACATGGACATTTCCTGCTAAATGTTCAAAGTCAGAAGCACATTTTCAAAAGTGGAACCGCTAGACATCACCCTTCCAAAAAAAAAAACTCCCCAAAAAACCTTGGACATCTAGGCCAAGAGGATATACAGCCCTTAGGATGCCTACTTTATACCCCATTTTCAATCAAAGAAACATCCAAGTTGAAAATGTCCAAATCCAGATCATTTGGAATTGGACGTGGCCATTATTGTAATGGACTGGCCACACTGACGTTCCAACAGAGAAGTGGAGCATCTTAGAGGACACTGCTGTGAACTTCACTTAAAGGATATATCTCACCATAAACCTCTTCTAATTTATGGTGAGCCCTCCAAAACTCCCCCAAAACCTTCTACATGAATAGTCCTTATGGCTGCAGGTGGCACCTATATAGCTGCATAGTAGGGTTTTGATAGGCTCACACTTTCCACCATAAATGTAGTGATTAGAGTGGCTTATAGGCTAGGGCTTTCCTCTCTATGGTTCACTAACCCATCCACCAGGTTACTTAAGACACCTGTGTGATGCTCTACTAGGCTTTCCCATATCAAGTGTTCCATTCTTTTGAAGGCGGGCCAGCCGGCTGGACGCAGGCAGGAGCCATCCATCCAACTAAATCAGATTGGGGGGGGTCCAAGTGGGTGTGGGAACAAACTTTTGGGGAATGGAGTGGTCCAGAGGGGTGGGGTGAACTTTCAGGGGGGTCACGGTAGGTATTCGCAGAAGAGATTGGGCATCTCTCCTGCTGCGACTTAAAAAAAAAATTATTATGTACCTTACAGCATACACATATACCAACATACGAACACACATATATGGATACACAAACATGTACCTTCCTCACATATATGCAAACATGTATACATATGTTCAAAGGATGAATGAAAAGTAATGCCTCCATTTCCATAATTCATCCATAGATGGCAGGACTGACACACTATATTCTATTCTATTCATGCACTTTATATACCACCCTGTACTTGTAGTTTGATAGTGTTTTACAATCAATCAAAACCCATCTTAGTTTTACATAGAACAATATCTGAATAATATATTAAAGGGAAAAATCCCATAAGAAATATGCATGCATTCACTTGTTCTTTGAAATTGTCTCTTTCACCTCAGTTGGTAAGAAGTACCTGTGTGAAGAGGCTGTTTTGCTATTGTTTGTGAAATGGAAGCATGCACTGAGCCCTCATCAGTGTGATTTAAGCAATGGGCCGTAATAAAATTTTTGACTCTGGAAGGAGTCCCTCCAATTGAAAATAATTACCAGTTGCATGCAGGTTGTTTATGGTGATGTGAATACTTTGTGTAATTGGACCAAAAAATGTAAATATTATGGACCTTTCTTGTATGAGACTCATCTGTTACTGTCATGGCTTGCCTACTTCAATTTTGATCAAGTAAATCAGCCTTTCCCAGACCACTATCTTTTATTTTTTGGTCCAGTGACTCATATACTCACATCAACACATTCATCACCATAAGCAACCTGCCTGCTATAGTATGTAGCTTAAATTGCACCGATGAGTGCATATCATAAGCAACAGCAAAACAGTCTCTTCACATAGATACTTCTTGCCAACTGAGGTGAAGAGAGAGATATCCAAGAACAAGTGACGTGTCAGTGCTGCCATCTGTGAATGAATTATGGATGTGGAGGCATTAGTTTTCATTCAATTTTCATATATACACACCTACCATTCCATGCATACACATGCATTTACATGCAGAGAGGTTGGAAAGAATTCCATGAAACAGAGGCACAAGCAACCTCTCCTGCTACAGCTCTCAGCCAATGAGGTACCTGAGTCCTACCAAGTTAGCTGTCTACTGAAGGGGAATTTTAAAAGAATGAAAAATGAATGGGGATGAACAAGCAAACATTTTAAAAATTTGCCTGTGAGATTAATCTTGCTGAAGTTGCCTAATGAGTGTCAAAAGTTGTGTACAATGAATGGGCCACAAAGGGTCTGATTCTATAAACGGCACCTTAATTAGGCGCCATAATTGAGACCGCCTAGCAATGCCTAACTAAAATCTGCACCTAACCTAAATTAAATTAGCTTAAATGATTGAAGTTAACTGAATAATTGATTAAAAAAAGGAGAAATTAGGTTTTTACCTGCTAATTTAGCCTCTCCAGACCGGCATAGGAAAATCTTACAAGTGGGTTATTTCTCATCATGACCAACAGGTGGAGACTGAGACAAAACTTTGGTATAGTACATATCAGGTGTCTCCCCCCTAATTATTTCAGTCTGCCAAATAGCCAAGCAGAACTAAGAACTATAAACAGAAAAAACAGGACTCCGAACAGGAGTATCAACTAATAAAAAACAGGAACGCTGTTGGAAAATGTAAAGGAACAAATGCAAGTGCAAATAGCAAGGGTCCCCACAGCTCACCAGCTACGCCAACCAAGCCATAGCCATTGTTCGTAGATCTCCCCGGCCCTAGAAAAATACTAGAACCCACCGAAAAAGCAAAATCTGCACACAAGAACAACATGACAAAAGACAGGGTGGGGTCCTATGCCGGTCTGGAGAGGCTAAAAGAAAGTAAATTAGCAGGTAAGAACCTAATTTCTCCTTCTTTAGCAACTCTCCAGACCGTCACAGGAAAATTTTAGAAGCGGGACATACCAAAGCAGTTCTCATCACGGGTGGGACCCTGAAAGGGCCGATACCAGAACACATTCGCCGAACACCACGTCCTGATGCGCCTGACTGTCCACACAGTAGTGTCTGACATAGGAATGCAAAGAAGACCAAACAGCAGCCTTATAAATATCCACTGGAGGCACCAGCGAAGACTCGACCCAAGAAGCAACCTGACCCCGAGTGGAATGAGCCTTGAGAAAGGCCGGAACAGGCTTCTTCTGTAGAAGGTATGCAGAAGCAATAGTCTTCTTGATCCAGCGTGCAATACAAAAAGATGATCTGATTTCCTGATCTCCAGGGTCCTCTGCACGTACACGCGAAGGACCCGACCAACATCCAGTTTGTGCAACTGTTTCTGCTCTGAAGAACCCTCCTGACTACCCAGCACCGGGAGGACCACGGACTGATTGACATGAAAAGGAGAAACTACCTTTGACAGAAAAGGAGAAACAGGCCTCAACAAGACCGGCTCCCTATAAAACTCCAGAAAGGGAGACCTACAAGAGAGAGCCTATAGCTCCAAAACACGTCTAGCAGAAGTAATAGCCACCAAGAGTAAGGTCCTTCAATGAGCAGGCACCCAAAGGTTCAAAAGGAGGGAACATCAGCCCAGACAGGACCAGATTCAAATCCCAAGAGGGAACAGACGGTCGCATGGAAGGCTTGAGAAACTTGGCCGCCCACAAGAAGTGAACGACATAAGGAATGGCAGTCAGATGCTGACCCCGTAATAACCCACGAAAGACTGACAAGGCCACAAGGCGAACAAATTCAAAAAAATATGATCATGTTACACCTCTCCTACAAGATGCACACTGGCTACCTATTATACACAGAATAACGTTTAAAATCGTATTATTAACATTTAAAATCCAACAATCACACGAGCCGTTATTCATGGACAGACTACTAATCCCTTACTCTTCACTAAGGACGCTGAGATCGACGCAATAAAACTTATTAACCATTCCTTTTTTAAAAATAATTGGGACAAGAAGAGCAACCATATTTTCAGTACAAGCACCCCAACTGTGGAACAATTTACCAATTTATCTACGTAACGAACCATCACTAGTCAAATTCAAATGCGGTCTGAAAAGCATTCTTTATAAAGATGCATTCAATACATAGATAATTGTAATAAGTACATTACTTATTCTCTAAAGAATCAAATGAGTAGGACATCAACATGGAAACTATAAGTGCTTTTATAATCCTTATTCTCTTATTTTTCTCTTCTTTCAAAAGATCATTACTATTAATCTGGATCTTTACACATTCTTCATATTAAAAATTATCTACTTTTAAACTGATTAATTATTTCTAACATTACCTCTTTCCTTGAATCATTTTAAAATAATTGAAGCTTTTTCTATCAATTAATTTTCTTCATATTTTTTCTAAATTGATCCTATCCTTATGTACAAACCTTAAATGTTCCATTTTTTTTTAAAAATAATTTTATAAATTGTATAAATTGTATTTCTGCCTTTTACCCACTTGTTCCAGTTTGTATTAATAGAACATAATGATTAGTCTGTATAATTTTGTCTCATTTGTATTTGTATTTGTCATCCCTGGCTTTTATTGTACATTACAATTATGTAATACGCATTGAAATATAGGATATTGCGTAAAATCAAAATTTAATAAACTTGAAACTTGAAACCCGGAGAGAAGACCAATCCAGGCCCCTGTCCAGGCCATCCTGCAAGAATTCTAAGATGTTAGGCAGGGAAGCACAAAATGAAACCACTCCCCACGCCATATACCACTCCTCAAATATATGCCAAACCCGCACATAAGCTCGAGAAGTAGAAAGCCTCCAGGACCCCAAGAGAATGGAGATCACTTTATCTGAATACCCCTTCTTACCTAGGCATTCCCTTTCAAGAGCCAAGCCTTAAGACAATAGGGACCTGGATCGAACATGGGAATGGGAGTGCTGAGTCAGAAGATTGGGCGAAAGAGGCAGAAGAAGCAGATCTGACAACAGATGCAACACCAGATCCGCATACCACGGCCGTCTGGGCCACCAGAACCTCCAGGCCCAGATGAAGAACAATGCAGAGTAGAACTCTGCCCACTAATTGCCACAGAGGGAACACATACAACAGCCCCTCTGTTGGCCATGGTTGAACCAGAGCATACAGACCTTTGGCCTGACCGTCTCTGCGACGACTGAAGAAGTGGGGTGTTTTGGCGTTGACACCTGTGGCCATCAGGTCCATGAGGGGTTGACCGCAAGACTGCACTATCAACTGAAATGCCACATGGCTTAAACACCTATCTCCGGGATCTAGCACATGATGACTGAGGAAGTCCGCTTGAACATTTTCCACTCTGGCTATGTGGGAGGCCAAGATGTCCTGAAGATGCGACTCTGCCCAGACCAGGAGCAGAGCCACCTCCTGCGCCACCTAAGTGCTCTTGGTGCCCCCCTGATGATTGACATAGGCCACCGCCGTGGCATTATCTGAAAGAACCCTGACCGGGAGAACCCTGACCGACTTGCCCGTCAAGAAGGAATGGAAGGCTAACAGTGCCAGATGGATGGCTCTGGTCTCCAAAACCAGCTATTGACCAGGATGCCTCCTCCGTGGACTAGGGGTCCTGAGCTTAGTGACCTAGACACTGAGCTCCCCAACCAAGGAGACTGGCATCCATGAGAAGCACCATCCACTGTGGCTAAGCCAGACTTGTCCCTTGAACAAGATGGGAGGTCTGAAGCCACCAATGAAGACTGCAGCGAGCCAAGCCCCGCAGAGGAACAGGGTGATCCAGACTGTGCCTCTGAGGCAACCACCTCCAAAGCAGAGCATACTAAAGAGGACACATGTGGGCCCGAGCCCACCTCACCACGTCAAGGAAGCCGCCATCGACCCCAAGACTTGGAGGAAATCCTGCGCCCGAGGACACCGGGACACCTTAAGCAGGTAAATCTGAGATTGCAATGTGCTTACCTGAGCCTCTGGCAGGAAGACCTTCCCTAAGATGGTATCGAACACAATTCCAAGATATTCCAGGTGCTGCAAGGAGGCCAACCAGCTTTTGGCAAGGTTGACAACCCATCCCAGCGACTGCAGGAACTCTACCACCCGAGCCATGACCCGGGTGCTCTCCTGGAATGGCTTTGCACGAATCAACTACTCGTCCAGGTAGGGATGCACTAGAATGCTCTCTGTCTGCAAGGCCACTGCAATGACCACCATAACCTTGGTGAACGTCTATGGAGCCATGGCCAGACCAAAAGGAAGTGCATAGAACTGATAGTGCTGACCCAAGATCGCAAAACGAAGGAAGTGCTGAGGGGAGGCCTGGATTGGAACATGCAAGTAGGCCTCCATCAGGTCAAGAGAGGATAGATACTCCCCTGGCTGAACCACAAGAATCACAGATCGCAGTGTCTCCATGCAAAAAGACAGAACCCTGAGAGCCCTGTTGAACCCCTTCAAATCTAAGATGGGCCGAAAAGTCCCCTCTTTCTTGGGCACCACAAAGTCTCCTGAGGGGGCACTGGATCCATAGTTCTGAGATCTAGAAATCTTTGATGGGTCTGGCGAAAAGCCTACTTCTTCCACTCTGCCTGACAAGGAGAAGCTAGAATATGATCTGGCAGGGAGTGGGTAAACTCCAGAGCATAACCGTCCCGAATCACCTCCAGGACCCACTGATCGGACATGATTTCTTTCCACCTGTGAGAAAACTTACGCAGCCGGGCACCCACCAGAACCAGAAGGGATGCCGGCAAGGAATCATTGGGTAAGACGGGCTGCGTGAGAACCGGCGGATGGAATCCCAGCCCCCAACAGGCTCCCCAACAGGACTGCAGGCGCTAAAAGGAATGCCCCCGGGAAAACCCAGAAGTCAGGAAGGAAGCAGCCCTTAGCCCAGGGCGGAATCTGCAGAAATCCTGCAGATGCCCCCTAGCAGTGCTACTTCTAACCGCTGTGCGGGCACGATCCTCAGGCAGGTGGGGCACCTTAGAGTCCATCAGAGTCTGAACCAACTTAGCCAAATCCTCTCCAAACAAAAAAGACCCCCGAAAGGGAAATTTTGTGAGTTTAATGCTGCATCCGCTGACCAAGTGTGTAGCCACAAGCTCCGACCCAAAAGCCATAGACTAGATGGAGGTCCGCACCAAGTCATAGAGGGCATCCATGAGGAAAGAGGCCGCCATCTCAATCTTCGCCACCTCTTGATCCACCAAGGACCAATCAATAGGCTCACGGTCAAGAACATGCTCATTGAAACACGGCCTGAGCTACAAGCTCCCAACAAATAGCCGCCTTGATCCCCAAGGCAGAGACATCACAATTCTGTTTTAGAAGAGACTCCAACTTATGCTCCTCAGAATCACGTAAGGCAGAACCACCCTCTACAGGCACAGTATGCCGTTTTGCAATAGCGGAGACCACTGCATCTACCACTGTTGACTTCAAGGTAGACCTATCCCCCTCCGGGATGGGATACAAATGAGTCATGGAGCATGAAAACTGAAACGGCACCTCCGGCATATTCCACTGCACCAGGACAATATCCTGATGCATAGGAAAAGAGCGGGACGCAGGGCAGATCCCCTGAAGAAAGTCCCCTACATGTGGGGTCTCAGGTGGTGTCTCCTCAAAGTGTAATACTGAGGATACCTGTTGAATCAAATCTGGGAGCTTGTCTCTCTGAAAAAGGCGCACCACGGATGTCTCCTCGCCAGTAGCCAGAAAAACTGAGGCCCCGCTACAGGTGGCCATCCCCTCGAGAGGATCCTGGAGGTCTCCCCAAGGGGTCCAGGTCCTCATCCAGAGTCACTTGTTCCTCAGACCACAAGTCTTTGTCCCAGGCCACACATGGGCGCTTGGACGAGGGAGGAGGAGGGGACGTAAAAGGAGTAGAGAGGGGCAAAGCTGCAGAGGGCATGGAGGGAACAACCCCCCTTCCCCGAGACCCCCGGGCCAACCACAAAACCCCCGGCTGCAAGAAAATAAGCTCTGCACAAAGCAAAAAATAAATCAGAGGAAAAACCCTCTGGTGGTCCTATGGGACCCCCCTGCCCGAGCAGGGGACCCAGCAGAAACCTGCCCCTGTTTTTCTAAGACAGGGGGAAGGTCACCTGAGGTGGCAGAGCAAATGGAGGGTTTGCTAGGCAAAAATGGTGAAGTTCCTGCCAAAAATAACCCCTCCAGGGTCTGCAGCGGCTAGGAAGCCTGAACTGTTCCAGCTACTAAAGGAGGCAAGCCGGCATCAGCTGTTAAAGAAACAGCTGTGAGGGAATCTCCAGCTGCTACGGCAGTAAGGGAATCCTTTTTCCCCTCACCATTGGAGGGTGATGAAATCCCTCCATGGGCGGCTAGGGAAGACCGGGCCTCCTCGTAGTCAGCTGCTGGCTCATGAGGCACTTTCGACGGGAAGCCCTGGCCGCTGGCACCCGCTGCTGAAGAGGCTCCTCCACTGCTCCGGCCTACACAGCATTTACACATGCCAGCCGTGAGTGCCTCGCATCTGGAATACACTGAGCACTTCTTTCCCTGAGAAGTGCTCATTGCGACCTAGCTAAAAGAAAAGTGCCGGTTAGCTAAAAATACAGTAATTTACATTAAATTTAAAGAGAAAGCAACCCTTCAGACTGGCACTATCTCAGGATTATTTTTTTTCACAGAATAGACTCCACTTGGCTTTCCAAACTGTATGCCTTACCAACCAGGGAGTAAGGCTTACTGTTGAGGCACCTCTAAGAAAAATGTGGGGGAGGTGGAGGAAAGGAGGGAACCCAGCATGTGATCCCCCCAGCACATGACCCATCAGGTTTGACACCCCCAAGTTTGAACAGATCCCCAAACAGGGTCCACTCAAGCTTAATCTGGCACCAAAAATGGTACAAAGAGCCCTAAACAAATTCCAACAGCCCTACTAAGGGAGATGGGTACAGCTCACCAACACCTGCTGGAGACTGAGAAAAGACTGAGGTAATTAGGGGGAGACACTTGATATGTACTATTTCAAAGTTTTGTCTCAGTCTCCACCTGCTGGTCATGATGAGATATAACCTGCTTGTAAGATTTTCCTATGCCGGTCTGTAGAGTTGCTAAAGAAAAATAAAATTAAAAGTTAGGTGCAGAATTCCACACAGCGCTTAGCGCTACCTAAGTGGAGGTGCCTTCTTATGCCTACCTGAAAAGTAGGTGTGGTTAGGGGTGGAGAATTGGTAAAGTTGAATTAGGGATCACTAGGTGTCCAAGATAGGGGCCAGTAAATTAGGCCAGTGAAAACCTGGCCTAATGTAGCCGTGCTTAGTGATGCCTACGTCTGCTTAGCATCACTAGGCATGATTCTATAAATGGCACCTAGAGATTGTTTGACAACTGCACTGAGTGGTACTTACAATGTAGGTGCCACTAGGCACTATTTATAGAATCAGGCCCTAAAATCCCATTTCCATTTGCAAGCACATGCTGATACATATTTATTTAAGGATTTGTAAAAAAAGGAGATACCACAAAAGAATGAATTGAGAAACTAAATGATCAACTTGCTTTGGTCTGCTTAGTGATATATTTTTTAAATATTCAGCCTGAATTCTTACCAGTGTGTACAACTCATCTGTTTCTTTATCCACTACTAGCAGTGAGGCCTTTTCTCCACCCAGCCGAATCTTCTCCACCACACCTTCATGTTGGAGTTCCTCCACAGACTCTCCATTAACAGCCAAAACACGATCATTGTCCTTTAGCCCTGCCTTCTCTGCTGGACTGCCTGTCTCAATGTTTTTAATGAAATGACCTGTTCTCGACACAGATCAAAAGGTGAGAAAATAGAGGTTACAAGAGATTAATTTATTCATGGTGAGACTGTATTTAGAATAAAACAATATTTTGTTTTAGATTAAGAGCTGAGCAGAAATCATGGTTGTCAACATTGATTTTGAAGAACAGTGGAACATATGGCACTGTTTTGTGGCTTCTGTTAAAGTAGTCTGATTTGGATCCGCCTTGAACCGCAAGGCAATGGTGGAATAGAAATCTCTAATGTAATGTAATATGGTTAAAGATCAAAATGGCCTGTTTGTCTAGTTGACATTTGTCTATATTTTGTAAAACTCAACCCCAGCTTCCTTTTTCATTCTACAGTACTTTACCTGGCCTCTTACCCTTTCTCTACTGATTCATTTAACATAGCATTAAATTTTATTTGCATACCACAATACACTGTGAAGTATGATGCGGATAACAGGAATTAAGTAGAAGACCATACATGAGAGGTCAAGACATAAGTACCAAGCATGCCCACAATCTCTTACAGTGAAATTTGGGTTTAACCATGGTCCTTCAATGCTAGTTCCTTGGCTCTCTTGAAGGTTACACAGTACCTTCTTGGAAGCACTGGAGCCAACTCTGTGGATGCTTCAGCACCTCCAATATTGAGCAAACTCCTTGAGTGTGTCTAGGGATGGTTAAATTCCATTAAGTTTAGCACCCCAATCATTTTGAAAAGTTGGCTTCTATGCTTGGAAATACATTACCATTGTAAGCCATACCCAACACTTCATTCTCATCATCTGTATATAGCTCACACATTTTTTAATTTTGTTACTGTTTTTATCTCTGTCACTCACTACAGGGGGATAATCGAGTGATCTATCCTATTTCCCTGAAAATTAGACCTATCCTGAAAATAAGCCCTTGTATGATTTTTTAAGAGGCTCCTAATATAAGCCCTACCCCAAAAATAAGCCCTAGTTAAGATCGACCCCGGAAGCCCCTCCCCCCCAAATGTCCCCAACACTCCCCAACTCCATCCCTGACATTAGTGCTGCCCGATTCACTGAAAAAATCAGACTTGTCAATTCAGTGGCCCCCACCCCAATAAGATCTGACATACCTCTGCTCTGAGGCTTCCTAAAGCAGCAGCGGTGGCAGCACTCTGAACGGGCTGCTTTGTGGCCTTCCCCACTGGGGCTTTCCCTCTGCCGCATCACTGTTGAAAAGTGAAGGCCCCGGAAGGGAAGGCCTCAAATCAGCCCATTCAGAATGCTGCTGCCGCTGCTGTTTTTGGAAGCCTTGGAGCGGAGGTATGTCAGTCTCACGGTGGGAGGGTCGGTGGGGTTCTGCTGCACAGGTGGATGGGAGGGAGGGATAGAAAGATGCTGCACAAGGAGATCGGTGAGAGGGAAGGAAAGATGCTGCACATGGGCGGGGGTAGTAAGGAAAGAGGAAGAATTGGGGTGGAGGAAAAGAAGGGAGAGATGATTGTTATACATGAAAAAAAATCCCCCCAAAATAAGCCCTAATGTGTTTTTTGGACCCAAAATTAATGTAAGACACTGTCTTATTTTCGGGGAAACACAGTACTATCCTTTCTTTGAAAAAGTATTTCCTGATGAAGTTTGTGAGTCTACCATGTTAGAGCTTCATATCATGACCTAATTCTACATTTTTTTCCATTGATACGTAAAGGCTTGTTCAGATATATACCTGTTTCTATCATGTCCTCTTACTCCAATCTTTCTTTTCTTCTAGGGTATAGATAATGTTCTATTCCTTTGAAATTGAGAGGAGTCACCAGGATGGTTAAGTTCATCTCTCAAATGTAGGTCTTAACATAACAATTGGCATAAGAATTGCCACACTGTGTCAGCTGAAGGTCCATCAAGCCTAGAATCCTGTTTCCATCAATGGCTAATCCAGGTCGCAAGTACCTGACAAGATCCCAAAAGGGTAAAAACTGATTTTATGCTGCTCAGTCTAGGAATATGCAATAGATTTTCCCAAGTCCATCTTAATAAAAATGATGTATGGGCTTTTCGTATAGGAACTTGTCCAGACCTTTTAAAATCATGCTAAGCTAACTACCTTTACCATATTTTCTGGCAATGAATTCCAAAGCCTCAATTGTGGTTCCTACAGGTGAGGGAAGGCTTCTGGGTCAGCCACAGGCAGTGTATAGGAGCTGCTTCTTGCGGCTTTGTGAAGAGAAGTGCGGCTGGGAAGAGGGAGCCGGCCAGAACCCGGAGACTGAACATAAGAATACCCTACTGGGTCAGACCAATGGTCCATCAAGCCCAGTAGCCCGTTCTCACGGTGGCCAATCCAGGTCACTAGTACCTGGCCAAAACCTAAGGTGTAGCAATATTCCATGCTACCAATACAGGGCAAGCAATGGCTTCCCCCATATCTTTCCCAATAACAGACTATTGACTTTTCTTCCAGGAACTTGTCCAAACCTTTCTTAAAACCGGCTACGTTATCTGCTCTTAACACATCCTCTGGCAACGTGTTCCAGAGCTTAACTATTCTCTGAGTGAAAAAAAAATTCCTCCTATTGGCTTTAAAAGTATTTCCATGTAACTTCATCGAGTGTCCCCCTAGTCTTTGTAATTTTTGACGGAGTGAAAAATCAATCCACCTGCACCCATTCCACTCCACTCAGGATTTTGTAGACTTCAATCATATCTCTCTGCCATCTCTTTTCCAAGCTGAAGAGCCCTAACCATTTTAGTCTTTCCTCATACAAGAGGAGTTCCATCCCCTTTACCATCTTGGTCACTTTTCTTTGAACCTTTTATAGCACCACTATATCTTTCTTGAGATAAGGAGACCAGAATCGAATGCAATACTCCAAATGAGGTCGCACCATGGAGCGATACAGGGGCATTATGACATTCTTAGTCTTGTTAACCATCCCTTTTTAAATAATTCCCAGCAACCTGTTTGTTTTTTTGGCTGCCACCGCACATTGTGCAGAAGGTTTCATCATATTGTCTACAATGATACCCAGATCATTTATAAATAAGTTAAATAGCACTGGTCCCAGTACAAACCCCCATGGTACTCCATTGTTTACTCTCCTCCATTGAGAAAAATTACCATTTAACCCTACCCTCTATTTTCTATTCGATAACCAGTTCCTAATCCACAACTGAACTTTGCCACCTATCCCATGACACTTTAATTTTCTCAGGAGCCTCTCATGAGGAACTTTATCAAAAGCTTTCTGAAAATCTAGATACACTATATCAACCGGCTCACCTTTATCCTCGTTTATTCACACCTTCAAAGAAGTCAAGTTTAGAACAAATGCTAGGAAGTTCTTTTTTACCCAGAGGGTGGTGGACACATGGAACAAGCTTCCGGAGGAGGTGATAAGCCAGAACTCTGTACAGGGGTTCAAGGAAGGTTTGGATAGGTTCCTGGAGGATAAGGGGATAGAGGGGTACAGATAGAACTTGAGGTAGGTTATAGAAGTGGTCAGTAACCACTTCACAGGTCGCGGACCTGATGGGCCGCCGCGGGAGCGGACCACTGGGCAGGATGAACCTCTGGTCTGACCCAGTGGAGGCAACTTCTTATGTTCTTATGTTCTTAAGCAAATTTGTGAGGAAAGATCTCCTTGGCTGAAACCATGCTGACTCCGTCTCATTAAATCATGTTTATTTATGTGTTCATTTTTATAGCCTGTCCTCCCCAGAAGCTCAGAACGGGTTACAATAAAATAAAAATAAAAATTAGGTACTTGGAAGTTCCCTAACTGTCTCGAAGGCTCACAATCTAGCTAAAGTACCTGAGAAAACAATTATTAAATAGTAAAGATATAATAATTCAAATGATAAAAATAAAATCCATTAAACATATTCAGATAGGAAAGGTAGAGATAGAGACAAGATATGTACATCCCAACAAGTATTCAGTGAATAAATTAAATTAAAATTTGTCTACGTGTTCTACAATTTTATTTTTTATAATTGTTTCTACCATTTTGCCTGGCACCGAAGTGAGGCTTAGCGGTGTGTAATTTCCCAGATCTTCCCTGGAGCCCTTTTTAAAAATTGACATAACATTGGCCACCCTTCAATCTTCAGGTACTACAGACGATTTTAGCGACAGGTTACAGATCACTAACAATAGGTCAGCAATTTCATGTTTGAGTTCTTTTAGTACCCTGGAATGTATATCATCTGATCCGGGTGATTTATCACCTTTAAACTTATCGATTTGGCTCAGTACATCTTCCAGATTCACTGAGATTTCTTTCAGTTCCTCTGCATCATCACCCTTGAAAACCATTTCCGGTTCAGGTAGATCTGTAATGTGAAGTTCACTGAAGTGCCCCCTAAGGAGCCCCACTGCTCTGCTGAGATGTCTGTGTGACCAGTGTACTAAAAATGCTGATCCTCTCCTACATCCCAGTGGCTTATTTTGTGCGTGTTTTTTTTTTTTTTTTTCAAAAAATGGTTCATAAAAATAGATGCACTGAGCATAAACACATCCATTTCGAAAAAATAAGATAGACGTTTTGCAGCTTTGAAAATGGGCATGTTTGGTACTGTGTGTGTGTTTCACAAAACATCTAAACTTGGATTTAGATGTCATATCAAAAATGGACCTCCACATCTTTTTTGAGATGGTGATCAAAATTGCATATAATATTTATGGTTTTAGTCACACCATAAAGTGATACAAAGCCAATATAACAGTCTCTGTTTTGTTCTCCATTTCTTTCTTAATAATTTCTATCATTGTATTTGCTTTTTTATCTATTACTGTACCTTTTTCTCAAGTTTGTCTGCCTTGACTAGATGGCAAGTTCTTTTCAGCAAGGACTGTCTCTTCTGTGTTTTGATATACAGTGCTGCATATGTCTAGTAGCACTATAGAAATGATTAGTAGCATTTATTTATTTATTTATATTTAAATTCTATTCCACTTATAACCTAAGTGGATTACAATTTACATACATAGAGCAAATTGACAATACATCAACACAAATAAACTTAAAATATTGAATCTACAAGCTGATCATCTATACAGGTTTAACAAAAGCAAAAGCTGCCAATCTAAAAAATTGCTTTAACACATAGATGAGTATTCAAAGTTATTTAAAAACTCTTCTAATCCTGGCATAACTTTAACAAACTATTTAGGCCATTCTACAACTGAAGACCTGCTACTGAAATTGCTGTCATCCAGGTTAAAAAAAAATATACCTCACATACTTTCCCAAGAATTAGCCTCATTTCAGATTCTGATAGTAAAGAATGAGATGGTAGGTATTTCCTTAAAACTTGCATCAAGTACCAAGGTGCCTTGCCATATATTACCTGATGTACAATTGTCAAAACTTTGTATTCAATACAAAACATAACAAGGTAGCCAATTCAGCTGTTTTAACACCGAGGATATACTGATATTGAGATACCCCAGTGATCATTCTTACTATTGTGTTCTGCACTACCTGTAACGCCCAATTTTAGATTTAGCCATACCCAATCAGATTTCATGTTTCATTTTCCCAGAGAAAAGATGAAACCGCATTGGTCACTAATGGCAACTTCTGTGCAGGTCTTTCTTTTCTTCTTTTCTTCTACATAGACCCTGTCTAAATGTCATTGTTTATTTTCACGCAGTTTGTAAAAATGGCACACCACATGCCAAAGGCCCAGTTTCTAAGAGACTGAAATACAACATACCTTGGTCTTGGTCTGTACGCTAGTTGCAGTGACCTGTATTTGTTATGTATGTTGTCTAAATCAGTGTTCTTCAACCGCCGGTCCATGGACTGCTGCCTGTCTGCAGAAATTTTCTGCAAGGCCAACGAGATCAGGGGAGCTCCGATGTTTTGCTTCCCAGCTCTCAATACTTGCCTGCAACAGCGCCAATAGCGTCAGCGCAGCAATTCGCTTAGGCAGTCTTGGGTCCTTTGATGGGTCGCGCCGCCTCTGAGGAAAGAGGAAATTGCTTTATCAGAGGCGGGCTGAGACTCAGCAAAAGCCTCAAGGCTACCTAAGTGAATCGCTGCGCTACTCACTACTCACTGCTCACTGCTCACTACTCACTACTGGCGCTGCTGCAGGCAAGTACTAAGGGGAGCGGAGGGAAGGGGAGGAAGCCACTTTTGGAGGCTGGGAAGCTGCTGGATAAAGGGAGAGCTGCTACTGGACCTGGAGGGAGGAGGAGAGATGCTGCTGGGAGGGGAGGAGGGAAACGGAAGGGGAGAGAGCTACTGCTGGACAGGGGAGGGAAGGACACAGCTGGCAGGGAGATTAGAGGAGGGGAAGGGGTCAGGGTGGAATGGAGAGATCAGATGAGAAAAGGGGAGAGACAGAGGAATGAGAAAGTAGAGAGAGACTGATGCTGGGAAGGGGGTCAGCAGAGAAATAAGGAGAGAGGGACAAAGATGCTAGACCTGGTGTAGGAGAGATAAAAATGAAGAGAGCAGAATGAATCATGTAAAAAGGAGAGAGGGGGTGCAGGCTGGATGGAAAGGGGCATAGAAAGAAGGCAGATATCATATGGAAAGGGGACAGGGCAGACAGTGGATGGAACGGGCAGAGGCTGGATTGAAGAGACAGAGAGGGCAGATGCTGAAAGAGAGTGAAAAGAAGATAATTTTATTTCTATTTTGTGATTAGAATATATCAGATTTGAAATATGTATCCTGCTAGAGCTGGTGTTAGACTTAAAAGGGGACTGCAAAGCCCTGGCAGTGCTTCTTTAGCTTCCAGCTGGCTTAGGCTCTCTCTGACCAGGGGGCAGTTGCCCTAGTTCCACTCCCCTAACACTATTCCTGTCATGTGTGACAGCGGTATTTTGTTAGCATAATTTTTCTGTGTAGCATTCTGTAATAATTTGGCTTATTCAGTTTTCTTGATAGTAGAGGGGATATATGTGAAGGGAGGAGAGACAGGAGTTTTGTTGATCCTTGCTTCAATCCAAACTCTAATTCACTCTCTGATTACTGTAATTCCTTATAACATGGAATCATGCAAAAAGAAATCCACCAGATACAGTTGATTCAAAATACTGCTATTAAACTTATCCATAATGCAAAAAAATACGATCACGTCACCCCGCTGACTTCCTGTCTTGCATCGAATTACTTACAAAATTTTCCTTTTGATATTTAAGATTAAACTCACCCACGCTCCATCTTTTCTTGATAAATATCTCATTCCTTATGCTCAGGGCCGGATTTAGATGAAAAGAGACCCTAGGCTATTCCACTTATGAGGCCCTTTCACCTCCCATTTTTAAGTTTGTAAATTACATGAGAAATAATAAAATACATCATTACTGTGATATATATCAATATGTTAAATGAAACATGTTGTTATTGGTACTAACCTTTATAAAAAATGTGACACATAATAAATAAAAAAAAGTAGAGAACACTTATTTGGACATTTATTCTCAGCACCATATATAGTACTTGTAACAATAACTAATCAAACATAACACACAATATTTACAAAGAAACAAAATTCAAATAATGAAAATCTTTGACTATGAAAATAAAATACGGTGTCAGGTCAAAAGCGCGCCGGGACAAAGGCACGCCCAGACAATTGAGCGCAGCGTGCGCCGCCACGCTGCTCTAAATTACTGTTTTTAGTGCTCCAACGGGGGGGGGGCATGGGGGGAACCCCCCACTTTACTTAATAGACATCGCGCCGCGTTGTGGGGGCGTTGTGGGGGGTTGCAACCCCCCACATTTTACTGAAAACTTCACTTTTTCCCTGTTTTTAGGGAAAAAGTTCAGTTTACAGTAAAATGTGGAGGGTTACAACCCCCCCAACCCTCCCATAACACCGGTGCGTTGTCTATTAAGTAAACTGGGGGGGTTCCCCAACAAAACGCCCCGTCGGAGCACCTAAAAACTGTAATTTAGAGTGGCGCGGCGGCGCGCGCTGCACTCAATTGTCGGCGCGCGCTTTTGTCTTTCGCGCCGTTGTCTATGAACTAAAAATATGCAATAAAAATTATCATATTTTCTATCAAATTAAATTAAATATATTCAATACATTGAAGATTAAACCAAATTCAATTCAGATAAATTTATTTCATAATAATTCGCATTTAAAGTTTAAGTATGAATTATTATGAATTTTAAGTCTTAAACTAAACCAAAAATGGAACTTTATTCAAACAAAATCCAGATCACAAAAAAGAAAATATCAAATTGTATATCATATTAAATTTTATGTTAATAGTTATTTTATTTAAGAACTGATTCAATCCAAGTATACATTTAAAACGAAATAGTAGATTAGAAGAATTTCTTTCTAAACTTTTTCACACAGAATTCTTCTATAAGTTCATCAAAATCTATTTTTCTTAAGGTCTCATTTTTGATGCACAAAATACTCAATGAAGACAACCTCGTCTGGTCATTGTGCTTCTTAATTGATTTTTGATATTTTTAAGTCTTGAAAATGACCTTTCTCCAGTACAATTAGTGACTGAGAATTAAAACTGAGAAACAGCGATAAGATTCACTGTTTTTAGAATAGTGTAATTTTAATTTTGCTAACAATTTGAATGTAGGCCCCTCTTGATCTTGAGGCCCTAGGCTGAAGCCTAGTTAGCCTATAGGAAAATTCGGCCCTGCTTATGCTTCTCTCAAGGCTCTGAGATCCGCTGATCTTAACCTTCGGCCTTTTCCGTCTCTTAAAGATCTTTTCTACACTTGAAACTTTATCTTTTCTGTCACAGCCCCTTCCCTCTGGAACGCAATCCCATCTCATCTTCGATCGGAAAACTTACTCAATAAATTTAAAACCAAACTAAAAACTTTTTTATTTCAAGATGATTGTGGATATCCAAAAGTTTGGAAGGAAAGAGGAGGTTCTGCTGTTGGGAGATTTCAACCTGCCGGATGCGGACTGGAATGTTCCATTTGCGAAATCGGAAAGAAGTAGGGAGATTGTGGATGTCTTTCAAGAGGCTCTGCTCAGACAAATGGTGACGGAACCCACAAGGGAAAAAGCGATATTGGATCTGGTCCTCACAAATGGAGAGAGTATCTCTAATGTTCGAGTGGGTGCTCACCTGGGAAGTAGCGATCATCAAACGGTTTGGTTTGATATAACGGCTAAAGTGGAGAGCGGCCGCACGATACTTAAAGTCCTAGATTTCAAACGTACGGACTTTAATGCAATGGAAAAGTACCTGAAGAAAGAGCTGTTAGGATGGGAGGACATAAGAGAAGTGGAAATACAGTGGTCTAAGCTGAAAGGAGCGATAAAAATGGCTACAGACCTTTATGTGAAGAAAATCAATAAAAACAAGAGAAAAAGGAAGCCGGTATGGTTCTCCAACCTAGTGGCTGAGAAAATAAAGGCGAAAGAGTTGGCGTTCATGAAATATAAAAAAAACAAGAGGAGAGCAGAAAGGACTACAGGGTGAAACTGAAAGAAGCCAAGAGAGAGATACGTTTGGCGAAGGCACAGGCGGAAGAACAAATGGCTAAAAATGTAAAAAAGGGAGATAAAAAATTTTTCAGATACATTAGTGAACGGAGGAAGATAAAAAATGGAATTGCTAGGCTAAAAGATGCTGGGAACAAATATGTGGAGAGTGATGAGGAGAAAGCAAATGTGCTAAACAAATACTTCTGTTCTGTGTTCACAGAAGAAAATCCTGGAGAAGGACCGAGATTGTCTGGCAAAGTTACACGAGAAAATGGAGTATATTCTGCGCCGTTCACGGAGGAGGGTGTTTATGAGCAACTTGAAAAATTGAAGGTGGACAAAGCGATGGGACCAGACGGGATCCATCCCAGGATATTAAGGGAGCTCAGAGAGGTTCTGGCGAGTCCTATTAAAGACTTGTTCAATAAATCTCTGGAGACGGGAGTGATTCCTGGGGATTGGAGGAGAGCGGATGTGGTCCCTATTCATAAAAGTGGTCACAGGGATGAAGCAGGAAACTACAGGCCGGTGAGCCTCACTTCAGTTGTTGGAAAAATAATGGAAGTGTTGCTGAAAGAAAGGATAGTGTACTTCCTTGAATCTAATGGGTTACAGGATCCGAGGCAACATGGCTTTACAAAAGGTAAATCGTGCCAAACGAACCTGATTGAATTTTTTGATTGGGTGACCAGAGAGCTGGATCGAGGACATATGCTAGATGTAATTTACTTGGATTTCAGCAAAGCCTTTGATACAGTTCCTCATAGGAGGCTGTGGAACAAACTTGAAGGGCTGAAGTTAGGACCCAAAGTGGTGAACTGGGTCAGAAACTGGCTGTCGGACAGACGCCAGAGGGTGGCGGTTAATGGAAGTCGCTCGAAGGAAGGAAAGGTGACTAGTGGAGTCCCTCAGGGTTCGGTGCTGGGGCCAATCCTGTTCAATATGTATGTGAGTGATATTGCTGAAGGGTTAGAAGGAAAATTGTGCCTTTTTGCAGATGATACCAAGATTTGTAACAGAGTAGACACCGAAGAGGAAGTGGAAAATATGAAAAAGGATCTGCAAAAGTTAGAGGAATGGTCTAATGCCTGGCAACTAAAATTCAATGCAAAGAAATGCAGAGTAATGCATTTGGGGATTAATAATAGGAAGGAACCGTATATGCTGGGAGGAGAGAAGCTGATATGCACGGACGGGGAGAGGGACCTTGGGGTGATAGTGTCCGAAGATCTAAAGGCGAAAAAACAGTGTGACAAGGCAGTGGCTGCTGCCAGAAGGATGCTGGGCTGTAGTTTCCTGCTTCATCCCTGTGACCACTTTTATGAATAGGGACCACATCCGCTCTCCTCCAATCCCCAGGAATCACTCCCGTCTCCAGAGATTTGTTGAACAAATCTTTAATAGGACTCGCCAGAACCTCTCTGAGCTCCCTTAGTATCCTGGGATGGATCCCGTCTGGTCCCATCGCTTTGTCCACCTTCAGTTTTTCAAGTTGCTCATAAACACCCTCCTCCGTGAACAGCGCAGAATCTATTCCATTTTCTCGTGTAACTTTGCCAGACAATCTCGGTCCTTCTCCAGGATTTTCTTCTGTGAACACAGAAAAGAAGTATTTGTTTAGCACATTTGCTTTCTCCTCATCACTCTCCACATATTTGTTCCCAGTCATCTACTATGTTACTAAAATCCTGGATAAGATCCTTTTTTCATTCAATTTTAAATTGCTCAAAACAACCTTTTTGTTCTCTCCCTTCCCTTTCCTACCTCCCTTTTATTTTTATTTTGACTTCGATGTAATTTTAAATCTTCCCCTCCCTCAGTGCCTCTTGTATCTATACTGTCCTCTTCTTTGTCTGTTTTTTATGTTTCCCCATTAAAATTTTTTATTTATTTTCTTAATTTTTTTATTGCAATTTTTAACCTCTAACTTTAGGAATTGTAAACCGTCCAGATATCTGTTTGATGGTTGGTATATTGAATTGTAAATAAACTTGGAAACTCTGTATTCTTTGTATTTATAAAATGACAATTGTACAGAATATTGTTTCTTTTTATACTTTAATAAAAGTACGTTCAATATAAAATCATAACTATTTGAGGCTTGTGCAGATGGGATCAGATGGTTTGCGGGGACTGAGCTCACGGGGACGGGGTTTTTTATTTCAGTCTTAGTAGTTTGCTGGTCCACAAAATAATGATTTTATTTCCGCTGGTCCATAGGTGTAAAAAGGTTGAAGAACACTGGCCTAGATAGTTACTGTTTAACGCACCCACCCCTCTGCAGATAAGAGTATTGCAGTTTATCTTTAATTATTGTGTAGTCGTAGTATCCTGAGTGGCTTCAAGCTGAATACATTTATTTAGAGGAGGGGAGTACTCAGAGAAAAAACAACTAACCACTCCTTGACTAATAATATATCAAGGAGAATTTGGATAGAAACTTAAGCTCGGATTCTGTGTAAGACCTCTCCTGCCGAAAGACCCCTCATCCACCCCAACGATCGCTGGCAGGAAGGTGCTCAACCCTTGCTGCCAGTAGACTCTGCCTCCTCCTGCTGGACCCCCCCCCAAGGAACACCCCCCAACAAAATGCCCCATCCCCCCTCCCCAGACCTTCCACCAATGAAAACCCGCACCCCGGAAACCCCCCCAGGCTTACCAGCAAGTTGGATGGCTGGACGGGTCCTTGCATTGTCCAGCCAGCAGGCCCGCCTCCATCCAAATGAGGTGGGCTCGCCTCTCCCTACTCAACTTACAGTAGCCTAGGGCCAGATTGTCCCAGGCGCCTAAGGCCCCTCCAATCAGGTCCTAGGCTCCTGTGGGTTGGGCAGGGGAGGGGCAGGCCCACCTCATTTGGACAGAGGCGGGCCTTCCAGCCAGTGCGAGGACCTGGCCGGCCAATTTGCTGATAAGCCCGGGGAGTTCCGGGGTGGGGTGTTTTGTTGGGGGTGTTGGGGTGTTTTGTTGGGGGGTTCATTGAGGGGTCCGGCAGGAGGAGCTGGTCATCCTCCTGCCACAATCTTCAGGAGGTGGGGCCTACCAGCAGGAAGGATTGAGCATTTTCCTATCGGTTATCGTCGGGGGCAGGTGGGGGGTCTACCAGCAGGAAAGGTTGAGCACCTTCCTGCCGAAGATCGTCAGGTCAGGTGAGGGGCTCTTTTGGCAGGAGGGGTTGGGCACCCTCCTGCCACAATCATCGGGGAGGGGTGTCTACCGACAGGAAGGGTTGAGCACCTTCATGCAGGTGATCTTCGGGGACGGGTGGAGGTCTTTCGGCAGGAGGGATTGGGCATCCCTACTGCCTCATTCATTTAGGGGGTGGGGGAGGTGAGCAAAGCCATGGGACGCAGCAGTATCCGGAGAGTAATACCTCGGCTGGAGGGGAAGCGCTGGCTGAGCCGTGTCTCCCTTCCTTTGAGGATGTCAGCCTATATCCGGAGGAACGGAGTCCTCCGGCTCACCCTGTTGCAGCAAAAGTGGAAGCTGGTGTAGTGGGAGAGGAGCAGCTGATGCTGAGTTGTATTCAGGACACCTTCCTGCTTGCCCGGCAGGGCGAAGTTCCCAGTGCCAAATGGAAGCAGGAGGAGTGTGCAGTTCCATCTATGCAGCTGCGAGGAGAAGAGGATCGGATGAAAGCTGTTTCAGGAATATCTGCAGCAAACGCAAGCACTTTGGCTTTACTAGGGGCAACCAGAATGAGTTTTTGCCCTTACCTAAACCTAAAGTTTTTAATATGGAAACAATTTGGGAGGCTATTTCAAATCTCCAGTCTACTCTGGGAAACCAGATAGAGCAACTTTCTCAAAATTGTACTGTGGTACTATCAGAAAATTTGGATTTGAAGAATAGAGTTTCGGTATTGGAAAATAAATCAAATGACTGTGACACCAGAATAAAATTATTGGAAGCGCAAGCACTAACTTGGGTTAAAGAAAGTGCAAGTTTACATTTCAAACAAGAAATTGTGGAGAACTCCATTAGGAGAAGAAATTTGCAGATTATTAACTTTCCAAAATTATTTTCCATATTAGCAAAAGATATGTTTAAGCATTACCTAAGTGAAGTTTTGATAGTACCTGATTCCTCACATCCACCTCTCTCTAAAATATATTATTTACCTGTGAGATCTAGGTCTCAAAATCCCAATCAGCAGAATTTATCTGCAAATAGCTTGGATTTAACTGATTTCCTAGAGAAGTCGGAAACTGAGACTCAGGTACTAGCTACACTATTAGTACAGTTTGCCATTGATTCAGATAGGGAATGGATGTTAAAAATATTCTTCAAATATAAAGATGTTCCCTTTTTGTCTAACATTATAAGAATGTACCCAGATATTTCACATCCAACACAGAGGAGAAGGAAACAGTGGATGGAACGGGTTGGTGGTTCATTTGGGGGCGACCTTTGTTCTGAGGTACCCCTGTAAATGTGTAATGATTTATAAAGAGAATAGATATGTTTTTTTATGAACCGCAGCAGTTATCTAAATTTATTACTTCTCAGGATAGTAAGTGATAATTAATCCTGATTCTCAGACCGTTTATAAGGAATTTTCCATGGCAGTTGAGCCTCCTTTTGGTTTTCCTGGTCACATAAATTGTTTGTAAATTTTCAGCAATTTCAGCACCGTCTCCATTTGATTGTGGGCTAACTATATTGTGTAATCTAAAATTTTCCTTGATGTATATGGATTTAATGATATTTCTGATTTCATGATATTTTTTCTTATGTTTTGATTTTGATTGTCAAAATTATAAAACTAATAAAGAAATTAAAAAAATAAAATAAAATGTTTGAAATCTTTAAAATCGGCACCGACCCCGAACAATTTGGGATTCATATCTCTGGGGAGATTCTGAGCAAGAACCCAATTTATCTGAAGAGGAGGTTTCTTCAGAAGATGAATCTACTCGCCACTCTTCTCAAGAAGCTCCTGTTGTGTCTGATAAATCATCTTTTTCCAGATTCCTCAGGGAAATGTTAAAACCCTTGGAAGCTGACTCTAAAATATCTAAAACAGGTTAAAAATTCCAATAATGTTATAAAGTGCAAATTTCAGTTTAAAAAAACGTACTATGCTAGCCTAAAACTGGATCCAATATTTTGTTACAGTCCGAATCACTATTATAGGTTATCCTCTATAATAAAACCCTAAGCGTGCATGCGCACTTAGAACTCCGTGATCCCTGCCTCCGTGATTTGTGCCTCTGTGGACGGGTTTCATTTGTGGTGCATGCAGCAGCTTGCGGCGTGTGCGGCAGTTTGTCTCCTGATAGCTGGAGGCTAGAGCAGTGGCAGGAGGGTGTCCTTCGGTCTGGATGAGGCAGACAGGGTGCGGGTGCTGCGAGGCGTCCCATTCTGGTAAAAATTCTGTTACTGCTGTACAGGGAAGTGGAGGGGGAGAGGGAAAGAGGCCTGCTTTGGGGGAAGGGGTGTGCTGGGGGGCAGACAGCAATCTTGGTTTGCTCTGGGGGGGAGATAGAAGGGGGTTACAAAGAGACAGGCAGGCATGGCGTAACAGCGAAAGATAGGCAGACAGGAGACCAGGGAGAGAGACAGAAAGAAAGAATGACAGACAGACAGGGGGCCAGGGAGAGACACAGCCAGAAAGAATGACAGACAGACAGGGGGCCAGAGAGACAGACAGACAGAAAGACAGACAGACAGCGGCCGAGGAGAGAGAGAGAGACAGAAAGAAGGACAGACAGACATTTATTCTAGCACCCGTTAATGTAACGGGCTTAAAGACTAGTAGAACAATAAGCTTCCTAGAAAACTTTCAGGTGTTTCCAAATAAATTTTCTTCAAATATACTTCTAAACATTCAATTTAAGCCTATCTCTTATAAATATCCCCCCTTTTACAAAAAAGCAGTAGCTGTTTTTAGTGCAGGCCGGTGTGCTGAATGCTCTGTTCTGCTCCCGATGCTCAAAGGAACTCTGAGTGTCGGGAGCAGCGCATTCAGCACGCCAGCCTGCACTAAAAACACTTCCGTGGTTTTGTAAAAGGGGAGATATGTTTCTTTTCCTTTTATGGTGTAACTGTGGTCAGCAGTCCAGGTAAGTTTGTGCTGAATGTGAGTCTATATCTAAGGGCCTCTTTTACAAAGCCACGCTAGAAGCTGCCACGCGGCAACAGCCCCGAAGCCCTTTAAATCTCTATGGGCTTCAGGGCCGCTAGCACGGCTTTGTAAATCTTTTACTACTGTGGTGAAAAATGTTTTTTTCTTCTTCAGTTGTCTTTATTTATCTTTTCTTCAGGCCCCTTTGTCTTCAATTTTCTTATGTATTTTCACCCTAAACCTACTAAAAATAAAATAATTGGAAAGAGTCTGCCTTCCTGAGTGTATGCTTCTTATAGTACGTGCCTGCCTGCTCTGGATACCTATATACGGTGACAGGTCAAAAGCGTGCGCCGACAACCTAGCGCAGACAACTGAGCGCAAGGCGGAAGCGCGCCGAAGAAAAACAGTATTTTAAAGGGCTCCTGACAGGGGGTGTGGGGGGTAACCCCTCTACTTTACTTAACAGAGATCGCGCCGGCATTGTGGGGGATTTGGGGGGGTTGTAACCCCCCACATTATACTGAAAACTTCACTTTTTCCCTAAAAAAGAGGGAAAAAGTTAAGTTTCCAGTAAATGAGGGGGGTTACAACCCCCCATACCCATCACCACAACGCCAGCGCGATCTCTAGTAAGTAAAGTGGGGGGGTTCCCCACCAACACCCCCCATCGGAGCCCCTTAAAATACTGTTTTTCTTCAGTGCGCTTTCGCCTTGCGCTCAGTTGTCTGCGCTGGGTTGTCAGCGCGCCTTTGTCGTAGCGCGCTTTTGTCTATGAACCCCTATATACTGTAGAACTAACTACAGAAAAAGAAAATAAAAATATGTTCCTGGGCTATTGTCCTGTCTACTCTTATTTTTGTTTCTCTAAAATGTCTACAGGAGAGCAAAATCCTCTTCAGTTTTCTTTTGTTGTCAACAGCTGTTTCTTATGCTGAAAACAACAACTTTCACTCATACCATCCACACCTGATACGCTTGGAAAAAAAAAACAACCCCACAAAAACCCAGCAACACTAGAAATAATTTAGCTCCACTGGTGAGGCTTAAATCTTAAAACCATATTGTTCAGATAGTTCCAATCCCTGACAGACTGCCACAGATACAGTACTTTTAATAGATAAAAGGCAGTACAGTATTTCCTTTTTAAACCCCTTTTTTAGTAGCTTTAGTAGTATTAATTATAACAAGCTGCTATTAGCTACAGACTTTTCCCAGATTTTAAAACTGGGAAGGAACTCTGAGTCCCTTCAACATCAAATTTTCACTCCAAAAATTAATTTTCTCTTAAAGATATTTAAATTCTCAAATAGAAACTAGTTTACATCACAATTTCTAGAAACTCTATTTTTTTCTTCTCAGATTTACCTTTAAACCACTTGAAGTCTTATTTTTCCATCAACAATTCTAAAACAAATTTCTACTTTATCCCAGGACAAGCAGGCAGCATATTCTCACAAATGGTTGATGTCACGAACGGAGCCCCGGTACAGACTACTTTAAAAGTGCATTGCCAGTTTAACACTTTAGAAACTTCGCGATAGCCCAAACCTCGCATGTATGAGTGCCTTCCCGCCCAATGTAGGGCACGTGGTCCCTCAGTTTCTTAGTTTCCGCAGAGCTAAGAAAGACGCCTTCCTGCTCTTGTGGATTTCTGACTTTTCAGTCAGCTTTCTTTTGTTTTATATTTCTTTATTATTTTTGTAAAAAAAAAAAAAAAGACTAAAAATTTTTGTCTTTTCCCTTTCGTGGGTTCAACCCGGTGGGGCCTGTTTGTCCACCTTGGCCTCGGGATTTGATTTAGCCAAGGCTGTTTTTCCATCAATGTCCCGGCCACAGACGAGTTTTAACAAGCGTGGATGCTGTGCTTGGCCCATTTCCATAACTGATCCACATCGCTGGTGCCTCCAGTGCTTGGGGCTCGAGCACCGTCCAGAGATTTGCTCTCATTGTTCTTCCCTGCAGAAGAGCAACCTTAAAAACCACCTCATTCAGCAGAAACTATTTTTTGGCACGACCATGGAAGAAGACTCAACACTAGTCTCGGCATTTGTGGCGAGGTCAAAATCGACACTGCACCTCCTCTGGATCTCAGGTCAAAGTAGCAGGGAGTCAAGTCCTGCCGACCTCGAGAAGACCCAAAAAGCGCTCTGCTCCGATATCGATATCGTGCCTCGACATTGGCCTCCTCATCGCCAGAGCGCAGAGCCACACTGACGGTGCTTAATCTTAAGTACCAGATTAAGGAATTGCTGCAAGAGGAATTAAGGGAGCAATTCCAACTGCTGATGCCGGCTCTGCCCATGTTGACACCGACTCCTCCAGTACCAGTTAGGTCTGATCCCTTGACACTGGTAGCACCTGCACAGGAGTCTCCATCGGTACCACCACATCTCATGAAGGAGCTGATGCCGATGAGCCACCGACACCGGTTATCCTCAGCTCAGATGTCACCTGAGATGGTGTCGGTGTGGTCAGAGAAGGCTCTGAAGAAGTTAAAGCATCTAGAGCCTTCGATACCGAGTGCTTGGCACCGACCCCGAACAATTCGGGATTCGGATCTCTGGGAAAATTCTGAGCATGAAACCAATTTATCTGAAGAGGAGGGTTCTTCAGAAGATGAATCTACTCGCCACTCTTCTTAAGAGGCTCCTTTTGTGTCTGAGAAATCATCTTTTTCCAGATTCCTCAGGGAAATGTCTGAAACCTTAGCTATTCCCTTGGAAGCTGACTCTAAAAAATCTAAAGAATTTTTAGATGTCTTGGATTATGATCAACCACCTTCTCCTCCACAATATTTTGTGGGAAACTTTTTATAAGAACCTGGAGACACCGCTTACCATTACTGTAACTCCATGTAAGCTGGATTCTCTCTATAGGGTGATCCCTATTCCCGGTTTTGACAAGCCACAGCTCCCCCATGAATCAATCCTTGTGGACTAAATATTAAAGAAATCTTCAGGGGCTAGTGTGTATGCCTTTGTACCCCCTGGCAGAAAGGGTAAGGCCATGGACTGGTTTGGCAAAAGGCTATTCCAGAATGCTATGTTGGCCAACCAGTCCTGCAACTACACTTTTCATTTTTCTTTCTACAGGCCCAGCCAAGTATACACTTGGCATAATTTTAGTCACCCATATCCCTCTATGCCTCTCGTAAGGAGATGTGCATCTAGTTTGCTTTTAAATCCTAGAACGGTGGATTCCGCAATAACCTCCTCTGGGAGGGCATTCCAGGTGTCCACCACTCGTTGTTTGAAGCAGAACTTCCTGATATTTGTCCTGGACTTGTCCCCCCTTAGCTTCAGTCCATGTCCTCTTGTCCGTGTCACATTGGACATTGTAAATAATTTTTTTTCCTACTCTATTTTGTCGATTCCTTTCAATATTTTGAAAGTCTCGATCATATCCCCTCGCAGTCTCCTTTTCTCAAGGGAGAACAATCCCAGTCTCTTAAGTTGTTCCTCGTATTCCAAGTTCTCCATACCTTTTATTAGCTTCGTTGCTCATCTTTGCACCCTCTTCAGCAGTTTTATATCCTTCTTTAGGTTGGGAGACCAATGTTGGACACAGTATTCCAAGTGTGGTCTGACCATTGCCCTATAAAGCGGCATTATAACTTTCTCCGATCTACTCGTGATTCCTTTCTTTATCCTGCCTAACATTCTATTTGCTTTCTTTGCTGCTGCCGCGCATTGTGCTGACAGTTTCAAGGTCCTATCTATCAGTACACCCAGGTCCTTTTCTTGTTCGCTCTTACCCAGAGTTGCACCTGACATTCTATACTCATGTTCCTTGTTCTTTCTGCCTAAATGCATTACTTTACACTTTTCCACGTTAAACTTCATCTGCCATTTCTCCGCCCATTTCTCTAACTGACACAAGTCACTCTGGAGTTCTTCGCTATCCTTCTGTGATCTGATTGCCCGGCATAGCTTTGTGTCATCTGCAAACTTGATGATCTCACTGGATGTTCCTTCTTCTAGGTCATTGATGAAAATATTAAATAAGATGGGCCCAAGTACTGAGCCCTGGGGTACACCGCTAGTCACTTTCTCCCAGTCTGAGAACTTCCCATTTTTGCCCACTCTCTTCTTTCTGTTCTCCAGCCATTTGCCTATCCATCTTAGTATATCTCCCTCTATTTCATGGCTTTGTAGTTTCCTGAGAAGTCTTTCATGTAGAACCTTGTCGAACGCTTTCTGGAAGCCCAAGTATATTATGTCCACTGGTTTTCTACTATCAATTTGTTTGCTCACGGTCTCAAAAAATTGAAGTAAATTCGTCAAACATGATTTCCCTTTGCTGAAGCCATGTTGACTGGCTCTCATTAGATCGTGTGTATCCAAGTGCTGGACTATGCTATCTTTAATCATTACATTACATTACATTAGTGATTTCTATTCCACCATTACCTTGCGGTTTAAGGCGGATTACATCCAAACTAAAACAAGAATTACATTTCAACTTGAAGTAATAGATTAAACGATGAGATAAAATTTTAAGGGAGAATTATGGTATTTAGATAATGTTTGGTAACTAGAAAAATTAGAGAGTACTAAGGGTTTATAGAGTGTTGGATGCTTCAACCATCTTTCCAGGGACAGACGTAAGACTTACCGGTCTGTAGTTGCCCGGTTCTCCTCTTGATTCTTTTTTGAAAATTGGCATGACGTTCGCTATCTTCCAATTGTCCGTTATCTGTCCAGTTCTAATTGACAGGTTGGCAAGTTTTTGCGAAAGCTCTCCGATTTCAACCTTCAGTTCTTTTAAGACTCTCGGGTGAATTCCATCAGGTCCAGGGGATTTGTCGCTTTTAAGATTGTCGATCTGGTACTATATCTGGTCCAAGTCCACTTCTACTGTGGTAAGGCTGTCCTCTATTATTTCTTTGAACACTTTCACTGCTTCTGGTATTGTTGCGGTGTCCTCCTTCGTAAAGACAGACGCAAAGAAGGAATTTAGTCTGTCTGCAATTTGTTTGTCTTCCTTGATGTACCCTTTTCTTCCCTGGTCATCCAGCGGTCCCACTGCCTCTTTTGCGGGGTTTTTTCCTTTTACGTATCTAAAGAAAGGCTTGAAATTTTCTATATGAAGCATTTGGTCAAGCAGGTTGTTACGTTCCAAAAATATCTGCCTGAACGTAAGTTGCCTGCTTTTCAGCACTTTACCTCAGACCTGCTTTAACTAAGAAAGTACATGGTTTGTTCCATCTATGACACCTTTGAACTTTCCTCACGAACTTTCCTCACGCAGACTGGAATACCCTCTCAGCAACTATGAGCGGTAGCAAAAGAATGATAACCTCCATTAAGGGTGCACAACTCAAACAAATGGTATTAGAGCCCACCAGAGAAAAAGCAATACTGGACCTGGTACTCACAAATGGAGACAGTGTCTCGGAAGTATCAGTGGGAGACACGCTGGCCTCCAGTGACCACAACATGGTATGGCTTAACCTCAGGAAAGGCTTCTCTAAATCAAACACAGCAACGAGGGTCCTCAACTTTAGGGAGGCAGATTTCGACCACATGAGAGACTTTGTCCATCAAGAGCTGCAAAACCATGCAGAAACTGACAATCCGGAAACTATGTGGTCAAATCTAAAACCCATTCTGGATGAAGCAACTAGCCGCTACGTAAAAACAATAAGCAAACGCCGGAGAAACAAAAAACCACAATGGTTTAACAAGGAACTTTCGGACCTCATTAAAATGAAAAAAGAAGCATTTATCACCTATAAACATCTTGGGAAAAGGGAGGCAAAAGAAGACTATCTGGCCAGATCTAAGGCTGTCAAAAAGGCAGTCAGGGAAGCCAAACTTCAAACAGAGGAAGATCTAGCACGGAACATTAAAAAAGGGGACAAATCCTTCTTTAGGTACATTAGCGACAGGAAGAGAAACAAAAATGGAATAGAACGCCTTAGGCAATCAGATGGAAACTACGCAGAATCTGATATTGCCAAGGCAGAACTGCTAAACTAATACTTTTGCTCAGTATTCACCTGTGAAGCACCGGGAAATGGTCCACAACTGCAAATAAGAGATAGCCAAAATGACCTGTTTCGTGATTACGAGTTTACACCTAGTAGCGTCTACCACGAACTTTCAAGACTCAAAGTAGACAAAGCCATGGGGCCAGACAATCTACACCCCAGGGTACTCAGAGAGCTGAGTGAAGTTCTGGCTGAACCGCTATCCGTACTCTTCAATCTTTCCATGCGCACGGGAAAAGTACCCCTAGACTGGAAAACAGCTAACGTAATTCCACTCCACAAAAAGGGCTGCAGAACAGAGACAGGAAATTATAGACCGGTGAGTCTCACATCCATAGTGTGCAAACTCATGGAAACACTGATCAAACAGGAACTTGACAAAATTCTAGACGAAGAAAATTTACGTGATCCTCATCAACACGGATTTACCAGGGGAAGGTCCTGCCAATCTAATCTGATTGACTTCTTTGATTGGGTGACCAATCATCTGGATGCTGGTGAGTCCCTTGACGTGATATATTTGGACTTCAGCAAAGCTTTTGATAGCGTCCCACACCGCAGGCTGTTGAACAAACTAAAATCGATGGGATTAGGAGATACATTCACTACATGGGTAAGGGATTGGCTAGATGGTAGGCTTCAAAGGGTGATGGTAAATGGTACCCCCTCCAAAACGTCAGCAGTGATGAGTGGAGTACCTCAGGGCTCCGTCTTAGGGCCGATTCTATTCAATTTATTCATAGGAGATTTGACCCTAGGACTTAGAGGAAAAGTATCACTGTTTGCCGACGATGCCAAACTATGCAACATAGTTAATAAAAGCAGTGTGCCTGACTTTATGACGCAGGACCTAAAAAAGCTTGAACAGTGGTCATCAACTTGGCAGCTAGGCTTTAATGCTAAAAAATGTAAAGTAATGCACCTAGGCAAAAAAAATCCACACAGAACTTACACACTAAATGGTGAAACCTTGTCCAGGACCACGGTGGAACGGGATTTAGGAGTGATCATTAGCGACGACATGAAGGCTGCCAATCAAGTGGAGAAGGCTTCGTCCAAGGCAAGACAAATGATGGGCTGTATCCGTAGGGGTTTTGTCAGCAGAAAACCTGAAGTCATAATGCCACTGTACAGACCCATGGTGAGACCTCATCTCGAATATTGTGTTCAATTCTGGAGACCACACTACCGAAAAGATGTGTTGAGAATTGAGTCGGTTCAGCGAATGGCTACCAAGATGGTCTTGGGGCTCAAGGATCTCACGTATGAAGAAAGGTTAAAAAAACTGCGAATGTACTCACTGGAGGAGCGAAGAGAGAGAGGGGACATGATTGAGACCTTTAAGTATATTACTGGGCGTATAGAGGTGAAAGATGAAATCTTCAGTCTTACAGGGTCCTCGGTAACCAGAGGACACTCGCTAAAAATCAGGGGAGGGAAATTTCGGGGTGATGCTAGGAAGTACTTTTTCACCGAAAGGGTGGTCGATCATTGGAACGAGCTGCCTCAGCGGGTGATTGAGGCCAGCAGCGTGTTAGAATTCAAGAGAAAATGGGATATTCATGTGGGATCTCTAGGAGAGTAAGAATCAGGGAGTGAATCATTGGTATGGGCAGACTCGATGGGCTATGGCCCTTTTCTGCCGTCAATTTCTATGTTTCTACAGCAATGTCAGTGGCCATGCAATGTCTGGCCTGGCTTCGAATGTCTGAACTGGACGTCAATCATCAAGACAGGTTGGCCAATGCACCTTGTCTGAGGGATGAGCTTTTTGGTGCCTCCATGGACATGGCTACCCAGAAGTTGTCTGCCCAAAAAAAAAACCCTCCACCTTCTCGTCCTTTCAGGCAACCATTCTCATATCAAAGAGAAGAAAAAAGCATTCATCTCTTACAAACAATCAGGGACACAGGACTCCAGAGTAGATTATCTGGCCAAGTCAAGAGCCGTCAAAGCGGCAGTTAGGGAGGCCAAATTCCGCATGGAGGAGTCTCTAGCAAAGAACATCCAGAAGGGAGATAAATCTTTCTTCAGGTATATCAGTGACAGAAAAAAGAACTCGGGCGGGATAGTACGTCTCAGAAAACCAGACGGAGACTATGTAGAGACGGACTCGAAAAAAGCCCAACTGTTAAATGAATACTTCTGTTCAGTCTTCACCCACGAGGCGCTGGGAATCGGCCTTTAGCCACAGACAAGGATTAAATCAGTAGACCCGTTTAGTAATTTCAAATTTACACCCAGCAGCATCTACTGCGAGCTGTCAAAAATCAAGGTCAACAAGGCAATGGGGCCTGACAACCTACACCCTAGGGTACTCAGGAAGTTGGGTGATGTCTTGGCGGAACCGCTATCCGCGCTCTTCAATCTCTCCCTTAGTACAGGTAACGTCCCGATGGACTGGAAGACGGCTAACGTCATTCCACTACACAAGAAAGGCTCCAGGATGGAGATGGCAAACTACAGACCAGTGAGTCTCACTTCAATAGTGAGCAAACTAATGGAAACCCTAATCAAACGCCAATTGGATAGGATCATGGACGAGGAGAATCTACAGGATCCCCACCAACATGGATTTACTAAGGGGAGATCCTGCCAATCCAATCTGATCAGCTTCTTTGACTGGGTGACGAGGAAGCTAGATGTTGGTGAGTCCCTGGACATCGTCTACCTGGATTTCAGCAAAGCATTTGATAGCATGCCACACCGCAGGTTTCTGAGCAAGATGAGTTCTTTAGGTTTGGGCGACACATTGACCAAATGGGTTGGGAACTGGCTTGGAGGTAGGCTTCAGAGGGTAGTAGTGAATGGCACCCCCTCCGAAATGTCAGAGGTGATAAGTGGAGTGCCACAAGGCTCCGTCCTGGGCCCGATCTTGTTCAACATCTATATAAGAGACTTTACAGAAGGGCTCCGAGGTAGAATAACATTATTCGCCGATGATGCCAAACTAAGCAATGTAGTGAGCAAAAGCACAAGAGACAAAAATGCAATGGCAGACGATATGGTGCATGACCTACTTCTACTGGAGCACTGGTCTAGGTCCTGGCAACTCAGTTTCAATGCCAAAAAATGCAAAGTCATGCACCTGGGAAGCCAAAATCTATGCAAGATTTATACCCTAAATGGTGAGATCCTGACAAGAACTGAAGCAGAAAGAGACTTAGGGGTGATTGTCAGGGAAGACATGAAGTCTGCAAATCAAGTGGAGCAAGCTTCATCCAAAGCAAGGCAAATCATAGGTTGCATATGCAGGAGTTTCGTCAGCCGTAAACCTGAAGTCATTATGCCACTGTATAGATCCATGGTGAGACCGCACCTGGAGTACTGTGTGCAATTCTGGAGGCCGCATTACCGCAAGGATGTGCTGAGACTGGAATTGGTCCAGAGAATGGCCACCAGGATGGTCTCGGGACTCAAGGAGCTCCCGTACGAGGAGCGGTTAGGGAAATTGCAGCTCTACTCACTCGAGGAACGTAGAGAGAGGGGAGATATGATCGAGACATTCAAGTATCTCACGGGCCGCATCGAGGTGGAAGAAGACTTCTTCTTCTTCAAGGGTCCCGCGGCAACAAGGGGGCATTCGTGAAAAATCGGGGGCGGGAAACTGCACAGTGACACTAGGAAGTTCTTCTTCACTGAAAGGGTGGTTGATCGCTGGAATAGTCTTCCACTTCAGGTTATTGAGGCCAGTAGTGTGCCAGATTTTAAGGCCAGATGGGATAGACATGTGGGATCTATCCGCAAAGATAGATAGGGAGGGTCACTGGAGTGGGCAGACTTGATGGGCCGTGGCCCTTATCTGCCGTCTATTTCTATGTTTCTATGTTTCTATGGTTTGCTGCAAAACCTATGACCCCCGGCTCAGTCTCAACCCAGGAGACAGAGAAAATAACAACCACCACCATGTCAGCAACAGCAAAAGTAACAGGCTGCCCCTCAAAAGTCTACTCAGCCTTTTTGACCTGTTTTTTCAGAGCATAGCCAACATCAACATTCTATACACTCTCTGGATCTCAAGAAAGCCTACACACATATTCCAATTCATCTGGCTTCCAGAAAGTACCTCCGTTTCCAAATCAATCGATGTCATTACCAGTACAAGGTTCTTCCTTTCAGCCTGGCATCTTCTCCCAGAGTTTTCACAAATTACCTGATTGTAGTGACCTCATCTCTCCGATCCCATGGTTGATCAAGGCTGTTTCATCTCAGGAAGGGGTTCAAGCAACATCTCAGACCATTTCCTTTCTTCAGATATTAGGATTTGAAGTCAACTTACCCAAATCACATCTCGTTCCGACCCAATGTCTGCAGTTCATTGGGGCATCCTAGACACCACTCTCATTAGAGCGTTTCTTCCTCCAGATCGCCTTCAGGCTCTCATACGTCTGTGTCAGCAACTGCTTCCTCTTCAATCCATCACTTCCAGGAGACCACTGGCACGACTGGCATAGCTACATCTTTGCACTCCTCAGTGGACCCTTGCTTCTCAGTGATCTCAAGTTACAGATCATCTCTCACAACATATATCTGTGACATCATCTCTTCTGCAGTCACTTCATTAGTGGATTACCTCTTCCAATCTTTCCAGAGGTCTCCTTTTTCACTTACCCCCTCATCACAAGGTCATCACGACCCTTATGCCTGGGGGGCTAATATGGACATTCTTCAGACTCAGGGTCTTTGGACCGCTAAGGAATGGAAATTTCACATCAATTTCCTGGAACCCAGAGCAATATTTCATGTCCTTTCATCATTTTCTCTGCCCTCAAGTCCTCCTCCTTCGCAGACAATCAAGTAGAAATGTACTACATAAATAAGCAAGGAGGCATGGACTCTCTCCTATTGTGTCAGGAGGCCCAGGAGGTCTGGACTTGGGCAACCACTCACAACCTTTTCCTAAAGGCTGTCTACATTCAAGGGGAGAAAAATTCCCTAGCAGACAACCTCAGCAGAATTCTTCAGCTTCATGAATGGAATCTCAACTCTGTAACTCTCCAGTCCATCTTTGCATAATGGGGCACCCCACAAGTGTACTTGTTTGTGGCTCCTCACAATCACCAGTTACCCCAGTTTTGCTCCAGGCTTTACTCTCCTCTCCGTCTGGAAGCAGATGCTTTCTCCTGGATTGGATAGGCCTAGTTTTATATGCATTCCCTCCAGTTCCTCTCATGTTGAGAACTCTGTTCAAGCTCAAGCGAGAAGCAGCAACCATGATTCTCATTGCTCCACAGTTGCCCAGGCAACATTGGTTCTCCCTTCTACTTCAACTCAGCTCCAGGAAGCCCATACCTCTTCCAATATTTCCTACTCTGCTTACACATAATCAGGAGTCTCTTCTGCATCCCAATCTGACATCACTGCACCTGACAGCTTGGCTTCTTTCGGGTTGAATCCATCTAATTTGCATCTTTCTCAACCTGTTAGACAAATCCTTGAAGCATCCAGGAAACTAGCCACTCAACATTGTTACCAACAAAAGTGTACTTGGTTTTCTTCATGGTGTCTTCTTCAATATCATGATTCAACTTCCTTGGCAGTGGAATTAGTGTTGGATTATCTAATCTAATCTAATCTAATCTAATCTAAATCTTGGGTTTATATACCGCATCATCTCCACAGGTGGAGCTCGACACGGTTTACATGGATAGGAAGCAACGGAACTCCAGTGGGTTTATAAAAGTAAGTAAGAGAGAGGTTAGGTGTGATAATAATAGGGAGGGGACGGGTTACGTTTTGGAGAAGAGCCAAGTCTTCAGAAGCTTACGGAATGGTAGAAGGGGGCTCAAGTTGCGGAGAGGGGAAGGGAGACTATTCCAGAGCTGAGCGATTCTGAAGTGGAGGGAGGACCCGAGTTTACCGACGAGGGAGATACCCTTTAAGGAGGGGAAGGATAGTTTTAATTTTTGCGTGGATCTGGTGGAGAATGGATTTGAGGAATTCCAGGATAGAGGAATAAGAGGTGGAAGGATGCCGTGGAGCATCTTGAAGGTTAAGCAGGCACATTTAAAATGGACCCTGGAGATGACAGGAAGCCAGTGCAGCTTGGACAGGAGTGGAGAGGCATGGTCAAATTTGCTTTTTGAGAAGATGAGTTTGGCCGCGGTGTTCTGGATTAGTTGGAGTCTGTGGAGGCTTTTCTTTGTTAAGCTAAGGTAGATGGAATTGCAATAGTCCAATCTGGAGAGGATGATGGACTGTACGAGTACGGCAAAGTGTTTTTGGTGGAAGCAGGACCTCACTTTCCTCAGCATGTGAAGGCTGTGAAAGCATGTTTTTATCAGGGAGTTGAGGTGGTCGTTGAAGGATAGCGAGGAATCTATGGTGATGCCCAGAACTTTGCTAGAGAACTCTAGTTGTAGAGAGGTGCCTGAGGGCAGTGGGATGGAGGTGGGTAAATGATCAAGTTTGGGGCCAAGCCAAAGTAGTTTGGTTTTGGATTCATTTAGTTTCATTTGTACAGCAAGAGCCCAGGATTGAAGTTTGGTTATGCATGAGGAGATGTTTGCTGCGAGATTGGAGAGGTTTGCGTCGGTCTCGAGGAGGATCAGGATATCGTCAGCGTAAGTGTAGAGTATTTCTAGGGGGGAAAGGTGGAGGAGGTTCAGGGAGGACATATAAATGTTGAAGAGGATAGGGGATAGGGGGGAGCCTTGTGGAACTCCACATGTCGGTTTCCACGGGGAGGATGAGGTACCATTCTTGGTGACGGTGTAAGAGCGAGAACGTAAGAAATTCGAGAACCAGTCAAGGACCGTGGAGCTGATGCCTATCTCGGAGAGTAGGAGGATTAGAATGTCATGATGGACAACGTCGAAGGCTGCAGAGAGGTCGAATTGGAGTAGAACGGCAAATTTTTTGTGAGAGTGGAGTTGTTGGATCTTCGAGGTTAGGGAGGCCAGGAGGGTTTCAGTACTGAAGTTGGGTCTGAAGCCGTATTGATACGGTAGGAGGATAGAGAATCTTTCCAAGTAGGCTGAGAGTTGGGAGGAGACAATGGACTCAAGCAATTTGGTTAGGAGTGGGATGTTTGCTATAGGGCGATAGTTGGATGGGATGGAGGGGTCTACTTTCTTTGTCTGACTCTGGACTCAAATCTACATCTATCAGAGTTCATCTCAGTGCTATTACAGCTTTTCACATGCCAGTAGAGTCTTAAGGTCTGCAAAATTGAATATTGATAATAATTTATTTGAGCGTTTTAATTTGCAGAGGGGAGTTAGACAAGGCTGTCCGTTATCTCCTTTGCTGTTTGATGTTGTATTAGAACCCCTATTGTTAGCCATTCAACAAGCAAAGGGGATACAGGGTATTCCGTATTCAAATATGGAATATAAAATTTCAGCATATGCAGATGATATTCTGTTTTATTTGAGAAATCCAGAAACTACCATTCCATGTTTATTGGAATTGATTGATACATTTGGAAAATTTTCAGGATACAAAATAAATTGGAGTAAGTCAGAGATTCTTCCTTTACATGTGCATTGTTCTAAAGGATTATTTGATTCTTTTCCATTCTTATGGAAGGAAGATGGATTAAAATATTTAGGTATTCGGATTAAAAGCAATATGGATGACACAATAAAAGAAAATGAGAAACTTTTTTTAAAAAGAGTTACAGAGTTAGAAACATAGAAATAGACGGCAGATAAGGGCCACGGCCCATCTAGTCTGCCCACCCCAATGACCCTCCCCTACCTTTCTCTGTGAATAGATCCCACGTGTCTATCCCATTTGGCCTTAAAATCAGGCACACTGCTGGCCTCAATAACCTGAAGTGGAAGACTATTCCAGCGATCAACCACCCTTTCAGTGAAAAAGAATTTCCTGGTGTCCCCGTGCAGTTTCCCGCCCCTGATTTTCCACGGATGCCCCCTTGTTGCCACAGGACCCTTGAAAAAGAAGATATCTTCTTCCACCTCGATGCGGCCCGTGAGATACTTGAATGTCTCGATCATGTCACCCCTCTCTCTGCGTTCCTCGAGTGAGTACAGCTGCAACTTATCCAGCCGTTCATCGTACAGGAGATCCTTGAGTCCCGAGACCATCCGGGTGGACATTCTCTGGACCGACTCCAGTCTCAGCACATCCTTACAGTAATGCGGCCTCCAGAATTGCACACAGTATTCCAGGTGGGGCCTCACCATGGATCTATACAATGGCATAATGACTTCAGGCTTATGGCTGACGAAACTCCTGCGTATGCAACCTATGATTTGCCTTGCCTTGGATGAAGCTTGTTCCACTTGATTGGCAGTCTTCATGTTCTCACTGACGATCACCCCTAAGTCTCATTCTGCTTCAGTTCTTGTTAGGATCTCGCCATTAGGGGTGTAAGTCTTGCATGGATTTTGGCTGCCCAGGTGCATGACTTTGCATTTTTTGGCATTGAAGCTGAGTTGCCAGGACCTAGACCAGCGCTCCAGTAGGAGTAGGTCGTACATCATGTTGTCGTACATTGAATTTATGTCTGTTGTGCTTTTGCCCACTACATTGCTTATTTTGGCGTCATCGGTGGATAATGTTATTTTACCTCGCAGCCCTTCTGCCAAGTCTCTTATAAAGATGTTGAATAGGATTGGGCCCAGGACCGAGCACTGCGGCACTCCACTGATTACCTCCGTCATTTCGGAAGGGGTGCCGTTCAACACTACCCTCTGAAGCCTACCTCCAAGCTAGTTCCCAACCCATTTCATCAATGTGTCGCCCAATCCTATAGAACTCATCTTGCTCAGCAACCTGCGGTGTGGTACGCTATCTAATGCTTTACTGAAGTCAAGGTATACAATGTCCAGGGACTCCCCAACATCCAGCTTCCTCGTCACCCAGTCAAAGAAGCTGATCAGGTTGGATTGGCAGGATCTCCCCTTAGTAAATCCATGTTGACGGGGATCCCGTAGATTCTCCTCGTTCAGGATCGTATCCAATTGGCGTTTGATTAGAGTTTCCATTAGTTTGCACACCATTGATGTGAGACTCACCAGTTTGTAGTTTGCTGTCTCCATCTTGGAGCCTTTCTTGTGGAGTGGAATGACGTTAGCCATCTTCCAGTCCAACGGGATGTTACCCGTACTAAGGAAGAGATTGAAGAGCGCGGATAACGGTTCCGCCAAGACATCACACAACTCCCTGAGCACCCTGGGGTGTAGGTTGTCAGGCCCCATTGTCTTGTTAACCTTAAGCTTTGACAGCTCGCAGTAGACACCGCTGGGTGTAAACTCGAAATTACTAAACGGGTCATCTGCCCAACCCTTGTCTGTAGCTGAGGGCCAAGTCCTGGCGCCTCACGGGTGAAGACTGAGCAGAAGTATTCATTTAACAGTTGGGCTTTTTCCGAGTCCGCTTCTACATAGTCTCTGTCTGGTTTCCTAAGACGTACTATCTCGCCTGAGTTCTTATTTCTGTCACTGATATACCTGAAGAAGGATTTATCTCCTTTCTGGATGTTCTTCGCTAGAGACTCCTCCATGTGGAATTTGGCCTCCCTAACTGCTGTTTTGACGGCTTTTGACTTGGCCAGATAGACTTCCCTAGAGTCCTGTTTCCCTGATTGTTTGTAAGAGATGAATGCTTTTTTCTTCTCCTTGATGAGGTCCTAAATCTCTGCAGAGAACCACTGTGGCTTATTGTTCCTTCGCCGTTTACTTACTGATTTAACATAGCGGTTTCTTGCTTCTTGTTTGGTGGCTTTCAAAGTCGACCACATTTCTTCCACGTTATCGGTTTCTGCTTGGCTTTGTAGCGCCTGGTGAACGAAGTCTCCCATTTCTTTGAAGTTTGTGTCCTTGAATTTGAGGACCTTGGTCAGTGTGGTAGATTTAGTGAAACCTTTCCTGAGATTGAACCATACCATGTTGTGGTCACTGGAGGCCAATGTGTCTCCCACCGAGACCTCTGTGACACTTTCTCCATTGGTAAGTATCAGGTCCAGTATTGCCTGATCCCTTGTTGGTTCCAACACCAGTTGCCTGAGTCTTGCTCCCTTCATAGAGTTTAATAGCCTCCTGCTGCTGCCAGAAGCAGAGGAAAGCGTGTCCCAATCCACATCAGGCATGTTGAAGTCACCTAACAATACTGTGTCCCCACGCAAGGTGATATTCTCTATATCTCCGATTAATTCCATATCTAGGTCATCCTGTTGTTTTGGGGGTCTGTATATTATGCTAAGATACAGGCATTTGTCCTTCCCTCTGGCCAAATTTACCCAAAGGGATTCCCCAGTGTAGTGGACATCTGTGATTCTGGTGACCTTAATGTCATCTTTAGTATATAATGTTACACCTCCTCCCATTTTGCCCTCCCTGTCCTGGCGAAGCAAGTTGTAACCCGGTATGACCATGTCCCACTCGTGGGAGTCCGTGAGCCAGGTCTCAGATATCGCCACCACATCCAGGTCGGCATTCCTCATTTCTGTTTCTAATTCCAGGATCTTGTTTTCCAGACTGTGGGCGTTTACGTACATAGCCCTCCATGTTGTATGTTTGTTACGTCTCAGTGGGGATGTTCCCGCTTGAGCTACTTGGACACCTTTAGCATTATTCGCATGTTTTGTACTTTCCCTAGACCCAGAGTTACAACGTGCACCTATCCCGGACTCCCCAGACCCAAAACTACAGTGTGTTCCTATCCCAGACTCGGAAATGTGTGTACCCTGTGGGGGTATTCCCGCTTGGGCTACTTGAACTCCTTTAGTACAATTTGCAATGTGTGTTCTCTCGCTGGACACAGAATTACAATGTGTACTCCCCCTAGACCCAGAATTACAATGTATACTCCCCTTAGACCCAGAATTACAATGTGTACTTCCCTTAGACCCAGAATTACAATGTGACCCAGAATTATAATGTGAGCCAACCCCAGACTCGAAAGTGTGTATACTCTCCCCTGACCCAGATCGGTGTTTACTTACCTTAGTCTCAAAAAAGTATTGGCAGCTTAGCTCGCCAGGTAGGTTGTTTGTGCGAGTAATGGAATCCTTTACACCTCTCTTGGTGGGGAAGAGTTCAAACTATTAAAATGATGATATTGCCTATGATGTGTCATCAAATGAGTATGATACCAATTTTTTTTCATGGGTCCTTTTATAAAAAGCTTAATGGTATCCTCACGAAATTTCTTTGGCTAGGTAAAATGCCTAGAATTACTTTAGTATCTCTTCAAAAATCAAATGAGAAGGGTGGGGTAAATTTTCCAAATTTTTATAGGTATCATCAAGCCTATATTTTACATCAGGGTACGTATTGGATCCTCCCAGAACTCATAGATAATGCCCTGGATTGGCTGTATTTGGAGTGGTGACTCTTTTTTCCTTTAAATCTAGTTCATGTTCCTAGTATTAAAATGCCGAGAAAGTATAAGGATAACAGAATTTTATCTGATACATGGAAAACATTGAGATACATTAGTAACTTAACACCTATTCCAATTAGTAAATCAATGAATCAGTCTTTATGGATAAACTTCAAGATTCAAATTGCGGATCTAAAATCTTATGGAAGAACTGGATTATTGCAGGTATTCGAACTCTGAATGATGTTATTTCAGATGGTAAACTGCTTGAATTTTCACAGCTGCAGCATAGATTTGGTCTTAATAGATCACAAAGTTTTAAATGGTTGCAGCTGAAGCAGGCTATTCAGGTGGGATTCCCTGAATGGAAAACATTGAATAATCAGTATAGCTTTCAAGCGGACTTCCTGGGACATCAAGTCGCATTGTGGTATAAATTAATATCTGGATATATGAATAAAAAACCAAAAAACGGTCTTAGAGACATTTGGAGCATTGAGATTAAGCAGCAAATTTCTGCATCTCAATGGCCACGAATTTGGTCTTGGAGAATGAGATGTACAGTATCAGCATCTATGAGGCAAACTTGGTTCTTTTTGTTGCATAGAGCGTTTTGGACCCCTGTTCGTTTACAAAAGTTAGATAGCTCTAAGTCTAATAAATGCTGGCATTGTAATCTAGAAGCAGGGACACTTGATCATTTAATTTACCATTGTCCCTGTATAAGATTATTTTGGAATTCAGTTTGGACTCAAGTAAATTGTCTATTAGGAAACCATGTTGCATTATCCTATGATACTATTCTATTTGGCATGTCTATGAGGAAAAAAAGTCAAATATCAGCACATAATAACAAACTATTATTAATCTTGACTGGGGTTGCTATTCAGCATATCACTAATAACTGGAAAAATTATACTAATCTTAATTTAATTTAATTTAATTCTTATATACTGCTAATAACCGTGAGGTTTCTAAGCGGTTTACAAAAATGAATGCATTAAAAGATACAATAAATAAAAATAAATAAGATAGGTACTTGGAAATTCCCTAAATGTCCCAAAGGTTCACAATCTAACTAAAGTACCTGAAGAGACAATTTATGAAAAATAAAGATAAAATATAAAGACAGAGATAGAGATAGAAATGAATATTCCACCAAGTAATGAATAAATAAATTTAAAGATAGAATTAAAAATAAATAAGTAAAATAAATAAAAAATAGAGATAAAAAATAAGTATCAACAGAAAAATAAAAAAAATATATATTTAAAGTGTTCTCTCCTTTAAAATACTTTAAAATACAGGAAAATCAATAAATTACATTCAAACACTTGGATCACTGCAATGTGTGCCCATCAATTGACCACGCTTTGCTCCCAGGGAAACCTTTGCTCACTAACGTGAAAATACACACACACAAATCACCCATGTACTCCCAAACATTTTCTAGGATGTACTTGTCATCCTCCTCCTTTCAAGTTACTGTATAATAGACAAAAAACGTTTTGTCTAAAACTACTGTCAGCGACGCTTAATCTTCATCCAACGAAAATATGGAAAGAGAAGTTGTCTCCAGCATGGTATTGTGCCTGCCAACTCAGTGACTTACAGAAGCTACAGTAAGAATGGGGTGTCTTAAAAAATAAGTTTCAAAGTGACAGGTTCCTAGAACCTTGTCTCTTTATTTCAAAGTATGTCTTTGCTATCCAGCATAAGTAAATCAACTTATAAAGTACATTTTCTTATCTGGCAAGGAAATTTTACAATAAGAGCCATAAACCTAAATGTCAAAAATAATTTGGTACCAAGATGCCCACTTTAGGCCACCATAACAGTACTTAAATTCCCACTAATTTACACTTACATGAAAAACTGCAAGCAAAATGTTGCCGACAGCAGAATGAAGTTGCACTTTTATTCCCTCTTTATAGACAAATACATTTTATACATTTTAAAGCAATGACCCTACTGCTGCATTCTTGAAGAGGTTGGTTTCATTAAGAGGTAAAAAGGAAGAAAATGTATCTGGTTTTCTCTGGTATGCGAGGATGGTGCATGGATTCAATAGTTCTCATGGTGAGGCTCTGCTAAAGCCTGGGTACAGCACTAAAGCTGTCACGGCAACCAGTGCTGTGATCACAGTGTCTTTATACCGTTTGAGCTCCTCCATGATAGTCTGCTTCTCCTGCTCGGTCATTTCATACTTCACCTTCAGCTCTGAGAGTAAAGTCTGTGTTTTTTCATACTCTTTCTGAAAGTCCTTTGCACGACTCTCGGCCTCTTTGAGTTGATGTTTTAGACCAGCTGCATCCCACTGACTTTGCTCCTTTAAAGACCCCACTTGATTTTCAAGCTCTTTCCGAGTTGTGTTTAGGACATTGAGATCACTAGCAAGCTCCCGACTCTGCTTCTGTGAACTAAGCAGATCATTCTTCTGACGCTTTAGTTCTTCTGTCAACGAAGCATTTTCATGCTGCAGAGAAAAGCAGTCTGCTTGGAGAACCTTGCACTCTCTTCTCAGGTTTTCCACATCAGCTTGCAAGTGAGCAGCCTCCTTCCTCTGTTGTTCCTCCTGTTCCTGGCACTGCCATTGGAAACTAGCTTGCAGACTGACAATTTCCTTTTCGGATTCTGAGGCTGCTTTGCGCCACTGTTCTAGCTCGGCCCGCACCTCTCCTTGAAGTTCGGCAATGTCGCTGTTGCGCTCGGAGGTGGCTTGTTCTGCTACCCGCTGCAGTAGAGCAATCTCTTCCTGAGCACTAGCCAATTCATCCCGTGTGCTGGCAATGTCGTTCTCTTTTTGCTCACGCAAGATCTCAATCTCATTCTGAAGCCTCTGAAGCTGAGCTTGAAGCAGATGGATTTGCCTGGTTGATTCCTCAACTTGCAACCTGTTTGCTTTTCTCTCATCTTCCAGGAGTGCTTGGAGTTCAAGGTACTTTTGTTTACTTGTTCTGGCTAGGTCTTGGGCTTCAATCAGCTCTTTGTGCAACAGCTCAATTTCTTGCTTTGTTTCATTAGTGCCAGATTGCGCATGCTGCAAGTCATCTTTTAAAATAGTGACTCTATTGATAGGTTCATTTAGCTCTTGCTCATCCATCAAGGCGTCTGTAGTGTCGTCGCTACTCTTTTCCTTGCTTGGGCTAAGAGAATCTGATAAATCAGATTCCTTTGCTTCTGCTTGGCTTTCTTTTAATAGCTTTGTTTCTTCTACACCTTTGGTTAGATGTTCTTCCTCTATGAGCTTGCCTTGTAAAGCGGTCAGCCGCTCATTGGTGAAGTCATTATCTGCCTGCAAAGCCTCAATTTTGGCCTGAAGTTCTTGTTCCTTCTCCTCCATTTCATCTATTTTGTGCTGCAGTTCTTTTTTCTCAGCTTGTCCTTTTTGCTGAATTTCCTCTTGCTTTCCTTCTGCTGTCTTCAGCTTGTCTGACAGATCTTTCATTTCATTTACTGCTCCATTATACTTGTTTGCCAGTTCTCTTAATTCCTCTTGCGTTCGTTCATTCATTTCCTTCAAGTGGGTACATTCATCTTCAGTATTACTTAAACTTCGCTCCACTTCAGAGAGTTTCCTGACCACTTCTATTTTTTCCTGTAGGACCCGCCTCAGGGAATCTTTGGCTGTTGTCTCGTAGTTGTGTTTGTCTTCTTGCAATGCTACCAACTCCTTCCGAATACCATCTTCTGTCTGATTTTTTGAACATGCTTGCAATTGATTTCCCATGACTTCTAACCTTGATAGCAGCCTATCCTCAGCTATTAAAGCCTGCCAACTAGTATTTGAAGCTTCTTGTGTACAGGCTAATAGCCGCTGAAGGGTGGCCAACTTTTGTTCCAACATCTGTTCCCGATGTAAGGCCTCCTGTAGATACTGAGAAAGCTGGAACAGTTCCTGAGAGTACATAGTAGGAGTATTAGCAGCAACCTTGTCAACAGGACTTGGTAAGGGAGCTTGGATGACATCTGTTTGCCGTCGAGCTTCCAGGCCTTCTGGCAGAAAAAGTTTTACTGTGGACACTATACATCCATGAGTAACTTTCCGGGTGTTCTCAGTCACATCTACCCCAAACTGAATAACATCACCAGAAAGAATCTCACATGGTGGACTTTCTTCTGACCCTCGACTCAATCGCTGACTATTTATAAAAGTTCCATTACTGCTCTTAGTGTCTTGAAGGTAGAACTTGCAGGTCTTGTGGTCGAACCAGACGAGAGCGTGGTTCCGGGAGAGCACCTTGCAGTCGAAGGTGGTGTTGTTCTGCGCCGGGCGGCAGCGGGCCACCGAGCGGCCGATCTTGATGGGCTCGTCCAGGTAGACATGACGCTCCTGAAACGGGTGAGAATTCGGGCGGCAGGTGAAGATGGCCAGAGCTGAAGGCATCGATGACATTTTGATGGAATTCGGTATGCCATATTTTTAAGATGGAAAGAGCAATTGCAATACAGAAAGGGGGCCATTGGAATGATATTGTAATGAGTAAACATCATTTTCCTTGGATGAATATATGTACACATAGGGGGGGTGGGGGGGAGTTTTTCTGGAAATTTCACTCAATTATATGTTTATATTATATTTATGATATAATCTAATATGATAAAGAGCTAGCCGCGCATGCGCACTCCTATTTGCGTGTTCTGTGCGCTGTAGGTCTGTGGCCGAAGGAGTGCGCATGCGCGCTAATACGTCACCAGCCGATCGCCTCCACAAGCCGGACCGCAGCCAGACGACAATCTCTGTTCCTCCTTTGCCGCCCACCCCCTTCTCTTCCCGCGGGCCCGAATGGCGATTCCAGCAGCGTGTGCATCAGTCTTCACACGCTGCTTCGGGCCCTTCTACTGCCCTGATTTGCTCTGCCGCGTCTCTGATGATGTCATCAGGGACATGCCAGAGTAAATCAGGGCAGTAGAAGCACCCGAAGCAGCGTGTGGAGACTGATGCAAGCGCTGCTGGAATCACCACGTTTGTAGTCCGGACCGCGGGAAGGGAAAGGGGGGGGTAGAGGAAACGCTAATGCTGCTGCACAGGGAACTGGTGGGGGGGAGGGAAATGGAGGGGGAGGGAATGCTGCTTTGCACAGACAGACAGAGAGAGGAAGGGAAACACAAAGAAAATAAGAAAGACACAGGGGCAGGTGCACAGGGAACTGGTGTGGGGGGAGGGAAATGGAGGGGGATGGAATGCTGCTTTGGACAGACAGACAGAGGGAGGAAGGGAGACAGAAAGAAAAGAAGAAAGACAGGGGCAGGGAGCTACACAGAAAGACAGGCAGGCAAAGGGGGACAGAGACAGACAGAAAGGACAGCGGGAGACGCGTCAGGAAGGGTGCGGGATGCGGCAGTGGAAACTTTTCCAATGGGTGCAACTGGGCGGCTGTCGGGAACCTCTGACCAGGGGCAGAGCAAGGTAAGAGTATCATAGAGATAAGAAGGAGGAGGGGGATAATAAAGGAAGGGATGCCTACTGCTGGATAGGGGGAGAAGGAAAGAGGTGCTGCTGGACAGGGGGGAGGTAAAACAAAAGGAGAAGGGCTGCTGCTGCATAAGGAGAGCAGTGAAGGGGTGGTGGTGGACACAGGAGAGGTAAAACAGGGGGAGCAGGCAAGGGATGGTGATGGACAGCCAAGGAAAAAGAAAGGCAGAAAGAAAGAAAGAAAGCGGCTAAGGAGAGAGAGAGAGAGAAAGAAAGAAAGAAAGACAGACGCACACACATATGTTCTAGCACCCGTTAATGTAACGGGCTTAAAGACTAGTTGATTATAATATTTGAAAGAAGGTGGGTGGGACGGGATATAATTTTTATGTTTTTAGAATTATATGAGAATTACAAGTGTTATTGTTGTTACTAATGATATATTCCTGTACGCTTGCTGTAAGTTTTCAAAATGAATAAAGAATCTAAATAAATAAATAAATAAATAAAGTCTTAAAGTGGCAATATACTTTTAAAGTGGCCCGTACCAGGGCTCCGTCGGTGACGTCACTCATACATGAGAATATCTACCTGCTGTCCCTGGATAACACCTGTTACGGTAAGTAACTGTGCTTTATTTCACAAGCTTTCTTTTCTCAAACACTTATTATAACTTTATTTATTAACACTCTCAAATATTTCAATTTTCCTTTCAAACCACTCTCTCACATACAGAGCACTCATTAACAGCTGCTTTCTTGAAATATTCCGTTGCTCTCTCCCAACTGTCACCTGCAAAGTCTCTTTCTGACTTGTATAGTCAGTCAATCAGAAACCTTCTCTCATAGGCACAGAACTCTCCACACAAACACATTCCAATTGCAGTTTTAAATAAATTTTAAATCCTTTAATCTAGAAATTAATTAAAGAATTCAGTTGTGTCAATATTCTGAATCATTATTCAGCCAAAATATTGCCATCTTTAACTTGCAGGAAATTTATTTTTAGTTCTGAGGAACTTCTGCAATCTCTGGGCAACAGTAACATTTTTGCAAGGCAGCAAACAATATAGTACAGCCTAAAAGGTCTCTAGCACCTAAGCTGACCAATTAGTTTTATTTAAAATTCTGAATTTTATATTATATAATTTTCTCAGGAGCTGGTCTCCTTGCCAGTCTTATTTTAACACACAAAGCATGCGTGAAATTTCACCCCAAAATTTCCATTTTTGGAGTCACTACAGCCCCCCAAATCACCCAGTAACCTCCAGGGCTAATATGCATAATTACATGTGCAAATATGCATGCGCGATCATGTTATAAATGTGAATCACATCATATCATCACCATGGGGCCACCATTGCCCCTTTCTTCAGACCTTCCTGACCACCCTGCCACCTTTAAAATATTAAAGCGTTGGTGGTAAAGTGTTAATTTTGGCTTTGAGATCTTCCCAGAGCCTTCAGGCCTGCCCCCCTCCTGGTTTCAAACATGTGTGTGACATCACCAATGATGTCGGTGCACGCATGCATCACTGCTCATGTCCGCGGCAATGTTGTCAGTCTGGCCCAGTGCTCGGCAAAGGCCTGGGCCTTTCCTGTGAGGCTTTCCCATTCTTGCCCTTTATTCTAGCGGCCCAGAACCAGCTGTGATTATCCTAAATCCAGCGATTGTGCTGGATCCAATCCCCAGACCCGCAATTTGGGTCCCAATTGCATCCTCATGATTTTGGCCGCCTCAACTCCCCCACAGTACTTTTAAATATATATATATTTTTTTCCAATTAAGTTACATTAACAATAAAATGTCCATTGCAAAATCTCTGCTCCTCAGAGCTTGAGGGTACTTAGTTGAATATTTTTTGATCTAGGGCAGGGGTGCCTACACTTTTTTGGCTTACGAGCTACTTTAAAAATGACCAAGTGAAAATGATTTACCAACAATAAAATTTTAAAAACCACAAAGCACACTGTACGCACAGAAAATGTTAATTATCATTTATATTTTGGGTTTTTTCAAAGTGGTCAAGGCAGATGACTTTAAAATATACAACGTCACCTCAGTAACAACTATACAAAAATAGAGAAATATACCCCCTCCCTTTTTACTAAACTGCAATAGCAGTTTTTAGCGCAGGGAGCTGCGCTGAATGCCCTGCGCTGCTCGCGATGCTCATAGGCTCCCTCCGCTAAAATCCACTACTGAAGTTTAGTAAAAGGGGGCTATAGTGCAAAATATAGACAGCAGATATAAATTCTCAAAATGGACACATTTTGATCACTAAATTGAAAATAAAATCATTTTTTCTACCTTTGTTATCTGGTGATTTCATGATTCTCTGGTTGCACTTTCTTCTTCTGACTGTGCATGCAATATTTCTTACCTCCTTTCTGCCTCTTGCATGCTTCGTCTCCTCCAGACCTCATTTTATTCCCCAACCATCTTTGTCCTTCCATGAGTCCAACTTTTTCTTCCTCTCTCCCTGCCTGCCTCCTGACACACTCCATTTCCTCCCTCTCTCCCTGCCCCCCCCTTTCTTCCTTTCTGTCTCCTGCCCCCTTTCTTACTTTCTTTCTCTGCTGTCTTTCTTTCTGTCTCCAAGCCCCCCTTTCATTCTTTTTGTCTCCCTGTTCTTCCTCCCTGTCTTTCTGTTTCCCTGTCTGTCTTTCTGTCTCCCCGTTTTGCCTCCCTGTCTTTCTGTCTCCCCTTTTTTTCTCCCCAAGCCACCGCCGACGTCTTGGAAAGGCCCCCAAACCACCACAGACGTTGCCGCCGAGTTCTCCCTATTTCCCTATGCCGTAACAGGCCAGCAGCCTTTCCCCTGACGTCAATTCTGATGTCAGGGGGTGGATGGGAAGGCTGGCTTACCCGGCACTTCTGTAGTTGCTACTGGCCTGTTGTGGCAACAGGGAACAGAGAGAATGCAAAGGCAACGCAACCTTTTGGGCACCCCTGAAGTTGGGAAACACTGTTCTAGCAGCCCAGGGAAGAGCATACACTCATACTGTGTTTCCCCAAAAATAAGACAATGTCTTATATTAATTTTGGGCCCCAAAAATGCACTAGGGCTTATTTTCGGGGTAGGTCTTATTTTTTTCATGTACATGATCATCTCTCTCTTCCTCTCCTTCACCCCAATTTAATTCTTCTTCTTTCCTTTCTCTCCTTCCCCCCATGTGCAGCATCTTTCCTCCCCTCTCACCCATCTCCTTGTGCCTTCCTTCTACAGCATCTTTATATCCCTCCCACTCTCCCTCCCATCCCCCTGTACAGCAGAACCCTTGCACTGTGCACAGCATCTTTCTAACCCTTCCATCCCATCCGTCAGGAGCACAAAAACCTAAAAATTATCTCTTTTTTTTTCTTCTTCCTATTCTCACCTCTCCTGTCACTTTCAACCCTCTCTTTCTCCTTTGTACTTCTTCCCTCAAACCTGATCTTCTCTCTTCTCAGAACCTTTTTCTCAGCCTATCTCCCTATCAACTCTCTGCTTTTGAATCCCACACAGTTCTCTCCTTTTCCTCATCTATTTCTCTTTCTCAGCCCATCTTTTACCCAATTCTCTTTGTATCACAGCCCATGCACCTCTCTAGCTTGCATTTACTTCAGCTCTATTCTCCCTTTAACATTCCATATCTCTTTCCTTGGCCTCTCTTCCTCTTACAACATATCAGTGCCTGTGTGTACTGTTTCCTGTCCCTGTTTCTCTGTCAATTCCTCATTCCTTTCATAGTGCCTCCCTCAGCACTTCTCCCCCCTCTATGGTAGACCTACACTGCTGCTCTCCTCTGCTCCCTGCTATGAGCCCATTGCTCAGACATTCCTTAGCCCAGTGTTTTTCAACCGCTGTTCCGCGGCACACTAGTGTGCCGCGAGATGTTGCCTGGTGTGTCGCAGGGCCGCCATCAGGGCAGTACTACCAGTCCTGCATTCAGGGGCCCGGAGCTGACAGGGGGCCCGAGGCAGGGGCGCCAGTAGCTCGCCAAGGCAAAGTGAGTCGATCACCCAGGACTCACTTTGTCTTGGTGATCTAATCTATCGAGCCGATAAGTCTTCTTCTCCCCGACGTCAATTCTGCAGTCGGAGAGGAAGTTCGGGCCAGCCAATCGCTGCCTGGCTGGGCGGAACTTCCTCTCCGATTGCAGAATTGACGGCAGGGAGAGCATGCGTCGGCGTCGGCTTTGGGGCCTGTTATTCATTGGTGGGTCCTGTTCCCCGATGGCAGCGGCAGTGGCTTGGGGAACGGCAGGGAGAAAGAAAGAAAGGGGGCAGGCAGGGAAACAGAAGGAAAGAAGAGAAACAGAAAAAAAGAAAGAAAGGTCAGGGAGAGAGGAAGAAAAAGTTGGGGGAGGGAATGAGGTGTGGAGGAGAGAAAGCATACAGGCTGATAGAAGGGAAGAAAGATTGGATGCACAGTCAGAAGAAGAAAGTGCAACCAGAAATCACCAGACAAGGTAGGAAAAATGATTTTATTTTAAATTTAGCAAAGTGGAGGCAGTATTACCACAGTTTTCAAAGGAATTTGCCCAAATAACTTAATAGTTAACTGGGTAAATTCCCAGAGATGAAAACTTCCCTTCACTTACTATGCACAGTTCTGAATTTATATCTGCTGTCTATATTTTACAATATGGTCACCTTTTACTAAACCGCAATAGTGGTTTTTAGCGCAGGGAGCCTATGAGCGTCAAGAGCAGTGCTGGGCATTCAGCGCAGCTCCCTGCGCTAAAAATTGCTATTGTGGTTTAATAAAAAGGATGGAGGGTATATTTGTCTATTTTTGTATGCTATAAAAACCAAATACAGAGAGAGGCTGAGAGCTGTTGACGAAGAGCTACGTGTGTGTCTTTCTTCGATTCCAGCCAGAATATCAGCTTTGTGTTCAACCAAACAGGCCCAGGTTTCGCACTGAATAAAGTATTTTATAATTTTTCACTATTCTGTTTACTTAATATTTCATAATAAAGTAATTATATAATACTTTCTTTGTGTTTATTTGATTCCTATTCAAGAGAATTACTTTATATATAGTCAATATAGGCACAGAGTTAAATTTTTTAACATTTTCTAATGGTGGTGTGCCTCGTGATTTTTTTCATGAAACAAGTGTGCTTTTGCCCAAAAAAGGTTGAAAAACACTGCCTTAGCCAACCAATAGCTCAGGAGGAGGTGGAACAAGTAACTCAGGAGACACCAACCTTCCATCCTGTTTTATTACCCTGCAGCACAGTATTTGGCTAAGGAATGTTTGACCAGTTGTGCCTCCTCCCAAGCTACTGGTCCTGCATCCTTTGCAGCTTACTGGCTGGTTAAGGAATATCTGACCAATAAGCTCAGCCTTACTTCCTGCTTTCCTCTGCAGCTCTACATGGGGAAGATTTAAATTCTGATATCTGGGCAGTGCTATAAAGAATATTGGCAGTGCTTTAGCACTCACAGAGCTGGCATCTATGGTTAGAATTGTTAGGAAAGAAATACAGAATAAAACAAAAGATATCACCTTGACTATTGTATGCAATTCATAAGAACATAAGAATAGCCTTACTGGGTCAGACCAATGGTCCATCAAGCTCAGTAGCCCATTCTCACGGTGGCCAATACAGGTCACTAGTACCTGGCCAAAATCCAAGGAGTAGCAATATTCCATGCTATAGATTCAAATCCAAGTGATTTGAATAAATGGCAGTCCAAATTATTTGATTTATTAATAGCTGTTACTATACAAATGATTCTTTCTCATTGGAAGTCAGCTCAGCAGTTAAATGTGTCTTTTTGGTGGGCCACAATTATGATGACTCATAAATATGAGTGCAAAGCCAACTCCCTTGTTAACAAAAGCTTTAAATCTAATAAAATTTGGTCACCAATAAAATTTTTTTCTTTTTCATCCAATATTTTCCAACTGGTTTTAGTATGAACAATATATTATATAAATAAATAAACTTTTTGTAATCAAAATCTGATCTGCTAACTGATCTATATAGAGTTTTTATAACTGGCTTTGAATAAATGACTTTATACGAACTTTGGATTAACAGCATAGATGCCTTAGTCCCCGTTGCATCTATGATTTGATTGTAAGGAACATTGTAATTGTATAATATCCTTGTTTTTTATTTATTTGTGATTGTAAGTGATACCTTTAACTGTAAAATATCCTTGATTTATTTTATTTATACATTCATTGTGTTAAAATCCAATAAAAATATTTTAAAAATGAAAAAAAAACCAAACCCCAGCTATGCTATCCACTCTTACTACAACCTCTGACAATGCGTTCCAGAGCTTAACTATTCTCTGAGTAAAAAAAAATTTCCTCCTAATAGTTTAAAAGTATTTCTGTCCCCTAGTCTTTGTCATTTTTGATGGAGTGCAAAATTGATCCATTGTACTAGTTGCCATATCTCAAAAAAGGTATAGCAAAATTAGAAAAGGTACAGAGAAGGTTGGAAAACCTCTTATATGAAGAACGACAGAGAGGGCTCTTCAGATTGGAGAAGAGATGAATGAGGTGATAGTGATCTATATATCTTGAGTGGAGCAAACATGTTTGCTCTTTGAAAAAATAGATAGACTGGGGGCACAATATGAAGCTGCATGCTAGTACATTAAAAATAAATAGAAAATTATTTTTTCACTCACAGCATAGTTAAGCACTGAAACGTGTTGCCTGAGGATGTGGTATATGCAGTTAGTGTAGCTTATTTAAAGGTTTGGCTAAATTCCTGGATGAAAAGCCCTTGAGGAGTGGAAGAGTAGCCTAATGGTAAGAGACGTGGGCTAGGAAACGAAAGGCCTAGGTTCAGATCCCATGGCAGCACGTTGAGCCTTGGGAAAGTCACTTAACCTTCCATGCCTCGGGAGAATGCAATGGCAAATCTATCCTGTATCATGTCAGGAAAACCACAAGGGAAGAAAGTAGTTCCTCATTGGGAGTAAACTCAGATTTGATTTGATATCTGGATCTGGAAACTACATAAACCATTATTAAAACAGTTGTGAAGATAACTACTGCTTGTCCCTGGGGGGAAGTAGCATGAATCTTGTGAACTGGTTTGGCTATGGTTAGAAAAAGAATGCTGGGCTGGATAGATTTTGGGTCTGACTTAGTATGGCAATTCTTATGTTCTTTTGTTACACTCTAATCTACTGGGGAGCTGGTGGTAATATTTGAGTCTGATTGGTACCTTAATTTTTGTGCTGAATAAAACTATCATAGTAAACTGACTTAGAAAAATACCCTCATCGTCCACCAAGTCTGCCCAAGAAGGTGGTCAAAGCTGCACCTGCCATTCCATGCAGGTAATTTGCCACAATACCAACCACATATAGGCGGTTTCATTTGATACAGTCTTGGAAGAGTGGTTTCATAATTTTGGATGCAGCATAGTCACATTAATTGGGTTTCTGCAAGATACTTGTGACCTGGATCGGCCACTGATGGAAACAGGATACTGGATTAGATGGACCATTGGTCTGACCCAGTATGGCTATTCTTATGTTTTTATATCAATAGTTGATTAATCAACTGTCAGTACTTGATAAACCAAATTGATAAACTTGTGTCGCCTAAGAAACCTGGATAAAATCCTTTCCTTGGGTGTGGGTCCGTGTGTTGGGTGTTTCCAAGGGGACTGGAGAGCACCTAACTGAAGATTCCAGTGCCTAACTGAAATTTCCATTTATTAGGAAAAGGGAGGACTGCCAGTCACAATGTGTTTACCAATTCAGTTAGAGGAATTTGCCTTAATTTCAGTCCACTACCCTATCTGCTTGACCACCACTCTGGTAACCAGGGATGAACTGGAATCCACTCACAACCCAAATTTTACACCTAGATTAGGACTCTATTGTGCATAGCAGTGGAGCTTTGAGGTAACTATGTGGAGCATTTTGTAGAGATGTTTCTTACCTTTCCGATAATGTTCTTCCCTTAGATAAAACCCATAGCCATCTGATCCTTTCTTTAGCTCCACAATTCGGGGATTGAGGGGGAGCAGTTTGAGTGTGGCAGTTTCCATGTTCAGTTTCAGTTTTTTCTTGTGGTAGTACTCTTCTGTGTCTTTATCTGCTAGCAAGAATAAAACACGGTCTCCAGAATTCTTTACCTGCAAAAGAAACAAAGTTTTCATTGGTTTTGCTTGAGAGGGATATGTGATTTCTGATTTTTATTCTTAATATTTCAACTGTCTGGTGTAGGGCCATTATTAGGAGTGTGACAAACAGGGCAGTTGCCCTGGGCCCCTTATATCCCGTTTAAGAGATCAATCTACCTGCTTTAAATATCAGCAGCAGTAGAAAAACAACTGCTTTTACATACAAGCAGCAGCGAGACCTACCGCAACCACCAAGAGCCCACAGACCCGATCCTGCCAGGATTGTGAACTCCTCCCCCTGCAGTCCATTGGAGAGATCAATCTGCCTGCTTTTAAATATCAGCAGCAGTGGAGATCAACTGCTTTTACACCTAAGCAGCAACGAGACCAGCCACAACCACCGAGAGAACACAGACCCGATCCTACCAAGAGTGTGAACTCTTCCCCCCCTGCAATCCGCTATGAAGATCGACTGTCGGCTCCGGGCGGCTTTCCCGCAGAGGAGAGAATCCTGCATTCATCGTGGGCCTCATCTGGGGCAGCCTCCTTGGAGCGGCTGGGGCACGGGCAGTGTGTCTGGGAGGGAATGCATGGATGGGAGAACATCGCAGGGGAGGAGACATAGACATCCTGGGACTGTCGGCCAAGTCTCTTCCCTGAAGAAGCCCTTTTTCTGGAAACTAAAATCTTGTTAAAATGTTTATTTTATTTTTATTTTTCCTCTAACTCTACTTTTCACTTCTCTATTACCCTCCAGGTACTTTAGTTAGATTGTGAGCCTTCGGGACAGTAAGGGAATTTTTCAAGTACCTTTCCTATTTCTAATCTTAATGTATATTTTCTGTAAACCGCTTAGAACCTAACGGATGTAGCGGTATATAAGAAATAAATTACATAAGAAATAAATTACATTACATTACATTACATTTTGTTAGATTTAACATGTGAAAAGCCAGTCTGGTGTTGTTTGATGAATGTCTCTGAGTAACGAAACCCGTTTGGTGCATACCAATAATATAAGGGAGAGCCTTGGCCAAGCGCAAAGCCAATAACTTAGCCAGAAGTTTTCCATCTACATTAATCAAAGAAATAGGCCTGTAATTTGAAACCAACATAGGATCTTTATTTGGCTTTGGCAAAACTATAGTTAAAGATTCTGCCATAGTACCTGTTTAGTTAGTTGAGCCTGATATAAATTTAATAGATGAGGTAACAGGGTAATTTGAAATGATTTGTAAAACTCTACAGTGAACCCATCACCACCTGGAGCGGATCCAACTCTAAGGAACTTCAATGCTACTTGTAATTCTTTTATTGAAATAGGCGAGTTAAGAGTTCCTTTTACATGCTCGGGAATTTTAGGCCCCTTAATTAACTTCAAGAACTCTAAACCCTCAAGTTCTTTATTTGAATAAATCTCAGGAGAATATAAAGCTTTATAATATTTCAAAAATTGTTTTAAGATATTTCCAATTTCAGAATGAGTTTCCCCATTCTCATCTGTGATAGCCACAATTTTTACTTTCCTTTTTTTAGCTTTAAGATAATTAGCTAATACTCTTCCTGCTTTATTCGAGTTTCCATAATACAGAGCCTGTTGAGAAACAACTCTTTCCTAGCCATTTGAGAGGAAATCTCATTATATCTTTATTTAGCTTTTAAGAGGGCCTGAAAAGTATTTTGTTCCCATTTCAAGGCCAATTAACATAAGAACATAAGAAATGCCTGCATCCAGTCCAGTGATCCGCACACACGGTGGCTCAGCCAGGTGTACCCTGGCGAATACATTAGTCACTCGTATCCCTCAATGTGTCCTGTAAGAAGATGTGCGTCCAATTTTCCCTTAAATCCTAGAATGGTGGTTTCCACTCGCTGTGTGAAGCAGAACTTTCTGACATTTATCCTGGCCGTGTCCCCTCTCAGCTTCAGGCCATGACCTCTGGTCCGAGTCTGGGTCACATTTGCCAAGCTCACTCACCAGCAGGGGGAAAGGATGGTGAGCAAGAAACAGCCCTTTATATTGCCTCATATCAATCCAAATAATCCCTTTTATTAATTTGTTATTAAATTTTTATTTCCCTCATTATATACTTCCATAGCAACAGTGACAAGAGTCTGTATTTCTGGCAGTTATACTGAAGCCCAGTTTTCCAGCTCCTTCATATCACCATCCTCTCCTTCTTCTTGACTGGCTTGGCAGGTAGTGACACAGAAGGGACATTCGGTAGTGGTACAGTCTCTGGACCCTGAATCTCCAACAAATTCCTGTCCAGCTCCTCCTGTTCTAGCTCTTCTATTCATGTCATCAACCCATCTTCATCAAAGTCCTTCCTGTTTCCGGCAGAGAGAATTTAAAAAAAAAATTGATTCAGAGGGTTGGAACACTGAAGAAAAGAAGCCCCAGGGAGGCCACAATGACCACTCCGGAAGACAAGTCACCCAGTGAGAAGCTGCAGCACCATCCCAGCAGCAATGATGATGAAGAAAGTGAAGAAGAGAATCAGCAGGCACCAGTCTTCCTTATAATGATTCACATCCATGAAGATGGCATTCCAGGCTCAGAGTTTGTAAACGGCTGTATGATCTGTCCCACCAATGAACAAGCCCTGCAGAGTCAAAAATGCTTCGATTGGTGCCAGCACAAGATCCACCAGCAGTGCCCCGCCTGCTCTTCCCATGCACAAGGGCAGCGAGCCAACCGGCAATTCTGCGCAAGTCACTGATCAGTCTGGAGACGACCTCCCCGCCGCAGATCCAGATGCATTCTTTGCTTAGCATCTCCTCCCTTTCGTGCAGCTGCTGGATGGCTTCTTGGGCTCCGATAAAACACTGGACATCGTGGCACTGGGCCTTTCCCTCCCGCCACTATGAGAGACACGTCTCCGGTGAGGGGGCGGGGCCTAGCAACAGAGGGGAACAAGAACAGCCCCAGGCCCACCTCTGAACTCCTATGTTGAGCCATGCACATGTCACCCTGCTCCTCATCGGGATCCCTACCGGAGGCAGTGTTCAATGGCCCAGTAAGTGAACCAGCGGCAGCAGAGGCCTTAAGAGTTGGCTCGTAGGATTACATGCCTCATAATGGAATGAAAACAAACGAAGGCCGTACCGACTGCTCCTCCCACCTCTCCCACCATCACCAACTTCTGCTGACGTCAGGTATAAATCTGTATGTAATTAATCTAATGAGCTGGAACTTCCTTTTAGATTTAGAATCCACTCCTACTGTTTAAATGAGAAAAAAAACTGCTCACAAAGTTCTATTACAGTTAAAAAACTGTAAACAGTTGAAACGTCCAATTCCATGTATTAAAATCATTTAGAATTAAAACATTAAAACTCTTCTTTAATTCTCTAAAATCCAGAGAAGCACAGTAAATAAATATAAAAATAAAGGCACAGTTTCCACTGAAGGATTGATCATTCAGTTCATAGGTGGTTTTTGATTGGACAAAAACTCTTTCAGGGTCTTCAAACTGATAAAATATGTCCTTGTAAGTAACCCTCATTAGAGCAGGGTAATAAAGCCCATATTTTACCCCAAGCTCCCTTAATGGTTGCCTCAGTTGTAGAAATTGTTTACAAAGCAGCACTGTCTCACTTGCAAAGTCCAGGACGAACATAAGTTTTGAATCCTTATAAGATAGATTTTTTGTTTCTTTTGCCACCCTTATGATCTCTAAAACGTGCTGGAAGCACAGTAGGTGTAAAATTATTGGCCTAGGTTTTGCCTGGTCATGAGGTCTCCTTCTCGGGATCCTATGTGCCCTCTCTTTTTCAAGTGGCACTTTTAAGTTGAGGGGAAGTATTTTTGGAATTACTTCCTCCAAAAAAGATGTCATATTTCTTTCTTCTGCTCCTTCCTTTAAACTCAGGATTCTTATATTATGTCTTCTCAACTGATTTTCAAAGTCTATCATTTGCTTTTATGATCTTATGATCCATTTTACATTGCTTCTGCTCTTGTTCCACTTTCTCCACTATTATCTCCATCTGATCCATTCTGTTGGTAACCATATCATTTTGTTACTCACATTTGCCATTTTTCCTTCATCCCAGCCATCTATTCTGTAACTTCCTTCAGAGCTAGTCTGATATTTCTCAGTTCCTCCAATAATTCAATCATGTCTAAGGCATATATGGGCAGAGGAGTCTTGACAGGAGTGGGTGGGTCTTCTTTTAGCCTTTTTGCCTTCCTAGCAGATTTTACAGCAGTTTCAGGCTTAGACTGTTTATTGGAAGCCATTGTTGAAATTTTTCCAGATTTCCTGCCTTAAAAGGGAAAAAATTGTAAAGCTGCAAACCAACAAAGGGTGCCCAGGGAAGGGAGCTCAACAGGTACACAGCCATTTCTATTTCTTTTTTTTTAAATATCATGTTTATTGAGACAAGGAACAACTGGACAGCAGTAGCCAACCACAATACAGCAATACGTACAGGGTATCATAGAATATCATACAGTAACAGAACAGTACAGTAAGCAGTAAGGCTCACAGTGAGAGAGATGACATCGCAAAACCCTGGCAAGTTCAAAACGAAAGGTGGGAGCAGCCCGCAGCCCAACAGCCCCCGTCCGCTTTTTAAATAAAAGAAACAGCCAGAATCCCCAAACGATTCAGAACCAACCACAGTCATTCACAACACAGTTAAACCAAACGGAACTCACCCAAACACCACACGATCCAACCAAGCAATCACCCAAGCACACACACAGAAGCGCACAGGCCCATATACTCTGTAAAGAAAGGGTACAGTAAGGAAAGAAGAGAAGTAAGAGGAATAATAGAAAGATGCATTGAACCTCATTAGCTCGCACAAAAAACTTCCTAAGCAGCTAAACAACCAGGTCTAGAGTCTGTTGCCAGAGGGAACAGTAGGATTTCCAGTGAGGCTGTGGTCGAGACGTATAAGTGTCCAACTCAAAGTGAGCTTGATGTCGCATCATGGATATCCACAGGTTATAAGATGGCACCTCCTCACTAGTCCAGTAGTTCAGAATAAGCTTTTTACCCACAAGTATCGTAGGGAGGATAATTTTCTGAGAAGGGAAGTCAAGGCCATGTTGGCTGAAGTCATGGACATCCCCCAATAACAGCGCAGGTGCATTCCAAGGTACTGGACACTTCAGGAGAGCAGCCAAACAGGTCCTCACGGAGTCCCAGAAATTCAGTTTGATGCAAGCAAAAAAGGAGTGAATATAATTACCCCTATGGGTTTTACATTTAAGACAGATATCATCAGGCCACAATCCCATAACACATCCCCGGGCTTGGGTGAGATAAGAACGATGCAAAATTTTGTATTGTGTCTCCTGCAGGGACGCCGCTTTCACATTGAGGTATAGCATCTGGAAGAGAAGCCGGAGATCATGGATGGAGACAGCCAACCCAAGCTCGGCAGACCATTCACCCCCCAGAACATGGAGACAGCTATCCCCGAGGCTATCCCTCCCTGCTCTATACCAAGTGGATATTTTATTAGATGCAATAGGGGTGGAGAGGAAAATCAAATCCAAAGTGCCAGAGCCCCAGCGGTCCCCATGAGCACGCACCAGGGAGTGATAGTAGTGATGAATTTGTAGGAAAGTGTACATGTGGGCGGGGGGCAGACACCACGATGTCCGCATCTGAGCGAAAGAAGGAAACTCCCCCCCCAAAATCCAGCACAGCACCTAAGGTCGTGTCACGCTCTGTACGATCTCTTAACCCCGCGAGGCCTCCCACTCCAGAAGCAAAATCAGGGTTACGAAGGAGGGAAAGAAAAGGAGAGACATTAGGCAACCTTCCCTGTTGCATACGCCACCAACGCCAAGCTCTGCGAAAAGGAAGGAGGAATGGGAGAATAGAAGTACGAAACCCTTTGCTCCCTCCCTCCACCCCATGAATAAAAGAAGAAAAAGACCAAGGAGAGCAGCAGTCCTCAAGCAATGCTGCAGGGGAATAACACCGTGAGGATACCAATTGTTCATGAATCCAGCGGAGAAGCGCCGCAACATTATAGACATGAAGAGCAGGTAAGCCCAAACCCCCCCCTGTCACGACTCTGGGACAATTTAAGAGCATTGATACGGGCCATCTTCCCCCTCCAGATGAAGGAGCGAATAATAGACTGGTAGGAGCTCTCATCCGAACGGGAGATCCAAACGGGAATGGTTTGCAGCAGATAAAGCAATTTCGGAAATAACACCATTTTCACTAATGCCACTCGACCCAACAAAAGAGGGAGCGAATGCCATTTAAGACAGAGGGCTTTAATCCGGCCGATAGTAGCAGTGATATTGGCGTCGTATATCTTACGGGGATCTCTATAAAGCATGATACCTAAATATTTCAACTTCCCAATCCCCTACACCAGGGCTCCACCGCTGAGCCCCCCAACAACACAGCTATTTCATATGTCTCCAAGTTCCGGAATCCTGAGGCCTGTTTCTGATATTTTGGAAAAACATTTCAGTTTAAAGGACTGTGTTGCTGACAGGGTTTTCAGCAAGCTGCTAGAAAAGGACTGCTGGGACAGAGTTGGACAAGTTCCTGCTAAACTGGCTGGACTTATTTAGAGCGTGAGCGGGCTGATGGGCAGGATGGACCACTGGTTTGACCCAGCGGCGGCAATTCATATGTTCTGGAATTTTTTGTTACTCTTTGGGATTCCAGAATCTTGCTGTCTTTGAGATTCTGCATGGAATCTTGCTACTCTTTAGGGTTCCAGAATGTTGCTACTCTTTGGGTTTTTCCCAGGTACTGGTGATCTGGATTATCCGCCGTGAGGACGGGCTGCCGGGCTTGATGGACCATTGGTCTGACCCAGTAAGGCTATTCTTAAGTTCTTATGTACATAATTCACATGGTTGCTTGAGAATGACACTTCTGTTTTCAATGTTGTTCCGGTGTTTTGTCACCACTATGTCCAGTTTTCTTGTATCCTGCTTTTTATCTGTCAACATGGTGGTGTCCCACGTGATCATTCTGTATAATTTTCTCAGAACCAGAAACCCAGTGTTTTTCCGCTACAGCAATGTTTCTAATGTTTACGAAGTTGCCAAAGGCACTTTAATGCACCTTTGTTTGTGGAAATTTTCTTCTCTCAGAACTTCACAGCCAGAGAAAACTGACCAGGTCTAGGTCTTTATTTACAGAATCTACAAATGTATGTTGTACAATTTCTCTACACTTTCTGTAAAACATCTTGGCTGTAATCCACTGCCCTGGTCTGCAATTATCAGTCACGCATCCTTAGGTTTCAATCACCTCTCCTTTACCATTCATGCATTTGCTTTGAGTCAATGAATGGTTCCTGGAGTAATACTTTGTATTTCCCACTATACTTATGCTTTTGCTATTTGTTTTTCAGTTCCTCATTCTAAACTTCCTAATGCAACCACTGGGACCACTGTTCCTCTGAGTTGAGCAGGAGTCCTCCAGCTGCAGTCCTGCCAGTGGGTGGTGCTGTTTCACTATTACATTTTCAATAATGAGGGACAGGCAAACTCTGCAGGACTTCAGGAAGCCTGCCTGTCCCTAGAGATTAAAAACAAAGTATTGAGGCACTGCCCCCTACTGGTAGCAATGCAGTTGGAGGATACCTGCTTGGTTTAGAGCAGTGGTCTCAAACTCAAACCCTTTGTGGGGCCACATTTTGAATTTGTAGGTACTTGGAGGGCCGCAGAGAAAATGGTTGATGTGTTGTTGGGGAAATGACAATTTTGCATGAGGTTGAACTCTTTATAGTTTATAAAACTTTCCTTTAACAGTTAAAAGGAGGGATATATGGACTGTGGGGAGATTGACCTCATGCAAAATTGTCATTTCTTTGATGGGACATTGACTGTTTTTTCTGCGGCCCTCCAAGTGCTCTATTTTTTCTACAGCCCTCACATTTAAAGTTTAATATCTTTTCTTTCTCAAAATTGGTACATTGCAATCACTAAATTGAAAATAAAATCATTTTCCTAAAAAAAAAAAAAAAAAAGGACTGCTGGGACAGCTTTTCTTCTTTTTGCCTTTTGGGGAAAAGAAAGTTGTTCTCTTTTCCTTTGTTTGTGGGACTCAGGCATTGTTGTTTTTTTACTTGTTACCACAGCCTTAAAGTATATTGCATTGCTGAGGATTGTATGAAGTTGTGGGGAGTGTGCTGTGACGTCTGGGAGGGAAAATTCTTTATTGAGGGATACATTTTGTGCTGGTTAAAAGCAGACACAGCAACTTTTGCCCCTCAATCACTCTATGGAGCAATAACCTGCCAGTACTTGTGTGAGGAAGGAAAAGAAACTGGGTTAATGTGATAAACCCTTATAAAAGATAAATTCTTGTGTTTATTGCAAGGGCCCGATGAAGGGAACTTTGCAAGGACTACTGAAATCCAGGCACCTTTTTGGGTTGAGGCCTGTTGCCAGCCCAAAGGACTGCTTTAGTTTTTTCTTTCTTTTGAGGAGTATGTTTTTTAATACTTAGGGCTTGCTTGAAGTAACCTCTTTTGAATTTACTGATACTTGTTGGAACTATCAGAAGCAAGTGTTTCTTTTTGGCTTAATCACCAATTGGCATTTTAAAACTTTTACTCAGATGATTTCTTGATAGTAGTTGTTCTTGAATCAATTTTTATGCTGATTCTAGAAATGACTTCCATTGTTGCCTATTATGTCAGATTTTTACGGTTCATAGTCTTAAGCGCGCGAGACAAATGCGCGCCGACAAACGAGCGCCGACAATTCAGTGCAAGACTTCAGCGCGCCGTAGGAAAACTTTCTTGGTGGGGAACCCCTCACTTTACTTAATAGGGATCGCGCTGGCTTTGGGGGGGTTTGGGGGTTGTAACTCCATATTATACTGGAAACAACTTTTTCCCTATTTTTTAGGGAAAAAGTTAAATTTTCAGTATAATGTGGGGGGTTACACCCCTCACACCCACCCAACACGGCAGTGCGAGGCAGCACAATCCCTATTAAGTACAGTGGGCGGGTCCCCCCCCCCGTCAGAACCCTTTAAAAGAAGGTTTTATTGCGGTGTGCTGAAGTCTTGCACTGAATTGTCGGCGTGCGTTTGTCTCGCGCGCTTATGTCCCGTCACCGTTTTTTATACAAAATAAGAAGTTATGTTTTCACGATTTTAACTACTGTAAGCACAAATGTATTCAAACACCATTTCAATTTTTATTATAAACACATTTTAAAAATACTGTAAAGAACTGCCCTAATTTATTTCTGTAACAAAACAAAAAGCAAACAGTGTTCCATTAATTTTCAAACTTTCTCCTCTTTGACTTCCAAGATCTTGACTGTCGGCCATCATAGTTTCATTCCATATCCCCTGGTACCGCCTCTCCATCTCCTTAATATCTTGGTGAAAATGCTCACCTTGCTCTTCACTAAAATGTCCTAGATTTTCCAGAAAGTAGTCGATATGGAAATGTAGAAAGTGAACTTTTACACTCATGTTACAACTCAACTTCTTGAAATTTTCCAACATTGTTTCAACAATGGCCCTGTAATTAGGATCTTTGTTATTCCCTAGAAAATTTTCAGTAACAGATAGGAAGGTGGTCCAAGCATCTTTTTCTCTCTCATTCATTGTTTTATCAAAATCTTCATCCTTCATCATTTTCTTTATTTGAGGACCAACAAAAATTCCAGCTTTCAATTTTTCTTGTGTGACAAAGGGAAATTTCTTAGAAGGTACTTTAGGCAGGGCCCATCCTGTGGTGGAGCTCTTACAAACTGCTTTATCAAGCCCAATTTGATGTGTAGTGGTGGAAGCAGGACTTTTGGGGGGTCTACAAGCGGTTCATGCAGGATGTTTTTAGTTCTAGGTACAAAGTTTTGCCGCTCTGGCCAAATCTCACTCTCCAATGTCTTTACTTTGCCCGACTGTCCCATTCACATAGAAAACAAGGCATTTTTGTGAACCCAGCTTGTTGTCCTAATAGTATTCCTATAACTTTGAAGTCACCGATTGGTCCAGGCCCCTAAGGTCCCTCCTGTGGGCAGGGCCTTAGGCGCCTGGCCAATTCAGGCCCTAAGGCCCACCATTCGGAGGATGGTGGGCTTGCCGGATGGACAGGCTTGGGACCTGTCCATCCGTCCAACTTATCATAAGTCAAAGGGGGTGTCAGGGGTGGGGGTGGTGATTGTGGGGTTCAGAGGGGGCGATCGGGGGGCTGATCAGGGGTTTGGGGGGTGCGCCGTGGGCAGGAGGGTTTGGGCTCCCTCCTGCCCGTATTTGGGTGCATCTCGGCAGGAGGGGTTGGGCTCCATCCTGCCAGTATTGTATGGGGGAGGTGGATCGCGATCGTGGCAGAAGAGATTGGCCATCTCTTCTGCCGCGATCACGATCCCCTGAACTGTGGCAGTTCGGGGGAGGATCGCAATCACGGCAGGGAAGATGAGGCATCTCTCCTGTCGCGATTGTTGCGGTGAGGGGATGGGCAGGTTTCCGGGGCCACTGAGCTGATCATGGCAGCCGTGATCTGCTCAGCATCCCCTTTTCAGAACTTATACCTGTTTTGACTTGGTCTAAGTCAAAACGTATAAGTTCTGACTAGGCAACCTGCTCAAGTTTTTGGTTATACTTGCTGTACGACTTAGACTAGGTCGGCTCAACTCCCGCCCTTTCTCCTCCTCTAAAAATGCCTCTTTTCGCTCTACATTTGAGCCATCTTTCAATAATTATAATATATATAAAGAGAATCTCACTCTTTACACCAAAACAGTTCACTCCAACTTAGATAGTATAATAGTGCTAGATAATATATCAATGCTTTATAAATTCTTTCTTAGTCCAGTTTCTTTACAACAGTACATCTTAGGAATTCAGATATCCACCCTTATCAATAGATACAGGTGGTGGGATTCTTCATGATTCCAAGTACTATTTCCCAACTATTTACTGTATCTATTGATAAGGCTGGATATCTGAATTCCTAAGATGTACTGTTGTAAAGAAACTGGACTAACAAAGAATTTCTAAAGCATTGATATATTATCTAGCGCTATTATACTTTCTAAGTTAGAGTGAACTCTTTTCGCTCTAGGCATTTAGAGGCAGGAGAAAGGCCTAAGCTGGTTGTAGATACGTCTAAAACCAGCTATGATTATCAGTACTTGGACGATTTGGCTTTTTGATCGTCCAAGTACCTATTTAGGCCACTTTTTGGACTTTTTTTTTATTATGAGCCCCATAATGTTTATCAATAATGTTTAAGCATTCAGATCTGCTTTGTCAACAGCAGGTTCCAGTTCTGTACTACTACTCCTTGCACTAGTGGTGAAAACACTGAACCTTTCTACTTTCACCTTCTGGTTAGGGAATATAACCCATTCAGCTGGATTAGTCTAGCAGGAGTCAAGAAAGGAAAATAGTAGGCTAGAACAAATTTCACCTTACTTCAGGTAAAAACTGAGATTGTAGCCCCCTCCACCCCCCAACCACTATCACCACTAGGAAAATACCCACTGAACCTGAATGTAACTCTTCTTGAATTACTATGAAAGACATGAGCTAAATTTAAAAAACTCCCTTACCTAGTAGAAGTCCCCAGTTAGTTTTGTTTAGAGATGTTCTTGCAATGTTCAAAAGGAACTGTCTACATAAAAGTTGAAAGAAAGAAAAGTCCTGATAAATGATCTCACAGAGGAAGAGACGTTCTAGGTTGAGGAAGAATAAAAGAATTAGTAACTCAGGGCCAGATTCTATATGTATTGTATGTCATCTAAAAAATGGGCGCTGACTAGTGTGATTCTGTAAGTTATGCCCACTGTATAGAATTGCATTTAGCACCACCTAAGTGCTGCTAGGTGTCCCAACATTTTAGAGCACCCTTTTTATGCCAGGGTTTTCTTGGTCTAGTTGTCTGTGCATAAGTTGTGCGCACAACAGCACCCAAGTCAAAAACATGCGCCTAACTTGAAAACATACAATCAGTCCCTAACCATATCTGCTTTTAACTACGTGCTTTGCATAAGGTGCATACCACTTTGTGATATGTGCCTACTAAGTTGTGCGCCAAACATTCAATTAACTCCGATTAATGTGTATTAACAGGTATTAATCACCAATCATTGGTGCCAATTAAGCCTATTATGTAATTAAGTTATGTGCATATATCAACTAAGTGCACTGATGTATGCATATAATTTAGGAGTCATATATAGAATTTGGCGGATAGTGTCTATTTTTGTATTTTTTGTTTTTTATAACTACGACATTAAACAGATGATGATAATTTTGATCTGTCAATAAAATTGCCATCTCCCTACCCTGTACCCCACCTCCTCTCCAAATATTTAAATACCACAGTCAACATTAGATTTAAACATTGGCCGTAGCATTTAAATCTATACCAGAATATTCAGTGCTGGCCAGTAATTGGATACTAGTTATCTGGGTACTGGAACTGAATATTGGTGGTACCTGGAGAGCATCCAGCTTCACCTCTAGACTGTTCCAGCACTTCCCGGATAGTGCCATGGCGTTCAGTGAACATTATCCTTGGTATTGTTTAGATAATTGTTGCATGAATAAATATTACGGACAACATGGTTATGGCTCTGGTGAGCAGTACTTATCCTGGTAAGAATGGTTCCTAGCTGGACAAATGATGCTGAATATTGGCCCTGACATTTTTACCTATATAGCTACTAGAGTGGGTATTGGCTTTCTTTGGATGTGTGCCTATGAAATAAGGAATGCATTATTCTTATACTATGTAGAATATGCACAGAATAGGCTTGAACAAAGTCTTCCCCTGCCCTTCAAGACCAATCAACATAAGGTAATGAGAGTTCTCAAGTTTTAATACTGTAGCTTTAGGAACTGCCCATACAATGAGTCCACTGAGAGACTCGCTACACATTGCACAGCATACATCTTGGAGAAGGATGTTCCTTTTCCTTAACCAAGGGTCCTGCTTACTGATAATCACCTTATTTGCTATTTGCTCATGTGTGCCATTTTCCACATTCTCGCCATTCACTTCAATAATTCGATCATTCTCCTGGACGCCAGCCTTCACAGCTGCTCCATTTGGAACCAAGTTAGACAGAAAAATTCCCTTTATGCCTGGAAAAGAACATAAGAACATAAGCATCGCCTCTGCTGAGTCAGACCATAGGTCCATCGTGCCCAGCAGCCCGCTCCCGCGGCGGCCCTCCAGGTCAAAGACCTGTCATACAACATTTTGCCTTGTATAGTATCCCTCTAACCATACCCCTCAATTCCCCTTTCCTTCGGGAATTTGTCCAATCCCTTTTTGAACCCCAAAATCGTACTCTGCTCTACCACCTCCTCTGGAAGCGCGTTCCAGGTTTCCACCACCCAGGTTAGAAGAACTTCCTAACAGGACAATGCGCAACAGTGTTCATTGTAGGGTTACATATCCACAGGAGAGAAAGCATCTACTGCTGAACCTCTTCTGAAGACTTCTGTCTACTTTTCTAAGCTGCTCTAAAACCTGGCTTTGGTGAATACCATTAAAATCCAAGAACATCACCTGGCTAGGACAAATCAATGTAAGGTACCACCAGCATGTTTAATGGACAAACCACTTCCTTGAGGAGTCCTACTCATATACAGGTTGTATAGGTCATACCTGTGCCTCATTTTCCATCTTTAATACAGGGATTTAATTAATTGCATATACAATTAAGATATCAAAAATGCTTATTTAGTTATCTCTAATTTCCTTTCTTATAAATTAATATTTTAAATTGCAGATTATTTTTATTTAAGAATTTTAAAAGATCTAGAAAAATCATTTCTATAACACAAAGGTACATAATACCATGCATACATACATAAATAAATTTTGCCATTTAACTTGCATTAAATATATGTAAGTTATTTGCCCTTAACACACATTATGACAGCAAAACACAAGCAAAATAATTGATGAAAAACATGCAAATGCATTCAAAAGTAAAATTAAATCTTTCCTGCTCCTTTTCTTTCCTATAGTCACTCCAATCCAGTCCACATGTGAGAACTATTAGCTATCAACATCAAGTGTCCTGTGCAATCCCTCACTAGTCAGTATTTTGATATCAAAACAGTAAAGGATATAATATTCCAAAAAGACCTAGGAAAAAGTAAAACTGTAATCGAAATACTATATAAATCTTAACACCAAAGCAAGCCTTTAATGAAGTACACAAGTGATGCCCCAGAGCTACATCTTGCTCAGCTTATTTAAAGCAAAAATTATATTCACAACAGATAATGAACATTACTGATCCTAGGGTGGATTCTGGACTAGCCTGGAGAAACTAAAAGAAAGAAAATTAGCAGGTAGAATCCAATTTTTCCTTCATTAGCATCTTTCCAGACCAATCCATATACAGGGGAAGAACCAAAGCAGTAATCTTCAAGGGTGAGAACCAGATAGGGCAGTTCTCAAAACCTTGGCATCAAAAGCACATTCTGCAAAGCTTGTACATCTAACCTGGAGTGACCTACAAATGAATGCAATGATTACCAGGTGGCTAATTTGTAGATCTTCTACAGAAGAATAAGATCATGCTCTGCTCAAGATGAAGCCTGTTCTGTAGTAGAATGTGCCTTCACCATTGTAGGTGCCAGATGGCTCTTACACAGATACATGGACTCAATCACCTCTTTAATCTACCATAGACTGAAGTCATAATGCCATTTTACAGAACCATGGTGAGACCTCATTTGGAATACTGTGTGCAATTCTGGAGGCCACACTACCGAAAAGATGTGCTGAGAGTAGAGTCGGTGCAACGGATGGCCACCAGGATGGTCTCAGGGCTCAAGGATCTATCGTACGAGGAAAGGCTGAAAAATTTGCGGCTGTACTCACTCAAGGAACGTAGGGAGAGAGGAGACATGATCGAGATGTTTAAGTATATTACTGGCCGTATCGAGATGGAAGAAGAGATTCTCTTTCTCAAAGGACCCTCAGCCACAAGAGGGCATCCACTCAAACTCAGGGGCAGGAAATTTCATGGCGACACCAGGAAATATTTCTTCACCGAGAAAGTGGTAGATCCTTGGAACGAGCTCCCGGTGCAGGTGATCGAGGCAAACAGCGTGCAAGAATTTAAGAGCAAATGGGATGCCCAGTGGGATCCCTTAGACTGAGTTAAGCCAAGGGAACCTGTCACCAGGAGTGGGATCCCTAGGATAGTAGACTTGGGGGTGGGTCAGTAGAGTGGGCAGACCTGATGGGCTATGGCCCTTATCTGCTGTCATCTTTTATGTTTCTATGTTACTTTGTCTTCACCTAAACAAAACAAATAACCTATCTTACCAATGAAACTCAACCTCTTCACAAAATAGCACAATGTTTTCTTTAGATCTAGTCTATGAAGTTAGTCTGGTTACCCAAGTATCTGTGAAAGACTGGAAGAAAACCACCTTAGGAAGAAAGGAAAGAACTAGCTGAACTACAACTTTTTCATGAGTTATCACCAAGAACAGCTCCTGAAAAGACAAGACCTGTAACTCTGAATGAAATTCTCCTCACCACTAATATACTGTCTTAGAGGTAAGATTTTTAATGTGCTGTCACTATGAGGCTCAAAGGATGCTTCCACTAGGGACAGCATAAGGTTAAAATCTCAAGGAGGTACAACTGGACACCTGTAAGGATTTAACAGCTTAATGCCTCTCAGGAATCTTTTGATATCTGAATGAGATGCAGGAGACTGACCTTGACCTAGACTTCTATAGCATGAGGTCCCCCTTTAAGCCTATCGTCCATTATTACCAGAGTCCAGTTTGGAGTCTACAAACTTATTTCTTGTCTCAGATTTGACCATGGGAGCCATCATGACAAACTGCTTCTTGTTCCTCCTCAAAGAGAAAACTGCATCCCAGTGTTGGCTCTGAGGAGACCAGTAGTAAAGTGATGCCCTCTGTATATAAACTCTGGTCCAAGAAACTAGGTCCAGAATGTCTCCCATGGATTGCAGGACTTAAGGATAATCTAAGGCTGTTGGCTTGTACTGCCAGAACAGAGTTTTTATTTGCCCTTGCACTTTTAGTTGTCTCTTTGATTAAAAATGTAAATACCATCAACTGTTGAGTTTCTCAGGGCTGCCAGACTCTATTGACTGAGATGGGGCCCTTGCTCTTTGCTGAATTGACTATCCAGTCCAGCAACTCCAGAAATTGGATCACGTAAGCATGGCCTCCTCATTCACTTGGCACAATTTCACTCTGATTCAAATCAGTGGTCCAAATACAGATGCTCTAATATACCTGCCCTTCTCAAAGCTGCTGCCATGACTGCCATTATCTTTGAGAAGATCCTCAGAGATATGGCCAGCCCAAATGAAACTATGCAAAATTGGAAGTGATGCTCCAGAATTTCTAAAACACAAATATTACTGGTTATCTGCTTGAATTGGAATATGCAAGTATGCTTCTATCAAGTTCTAGAAATGTCAGAAAACTCCCCATGCCAGATTGTTACTATTATGGACTGAAGTGTCTTTAAATGAAACCATAGAATCTTCAGCACACTGTTCACTCTTAAGAGATCCAAGATGGGTAAGAGTCCCTTCCTTTTTGGCGATGACAAAGTATATGGAATACTAACCCATTTCCTGTTTCTTAAAAGAAATTAGGGCTACAGCCTGCAGCTAGATCAATCTTTTGAGAGTTGAGTTGACTTGATTTAACTTCCACCACTTGTACTGGAGACTAGCAAGAAGATTCCTAAAAAAACCCGTCTAAGAGAGGATGAGCAAACTGAAGAGTATGACCAACCCAAATAATATTGAAACCTGCCAAGGTTATTTGGGCCCACCTCCAGAAAAATGACTGAACACCATATATAAAATTTGGGGGGGATAGTGTATATATTTTGTATGTTTCCTTTGTATAGTTAACAAAAATGGCACTCGGCCCTTTTTGCCCCTCCAACACAACACAGACCCTTTGCTCTTCAACAAATGGGGATTTTATTAGTGGCCATAGCCATAAATGCCCAACTACAAACATCTTACAACAGTAAATATCAACATACCACAATCATTAACAATGGACCTTTGATACCAATACATCACATTATCAGCAATGAACATTTAGATACCATTGTGCAATATAATATTGCTGTATATCGGTTCTTACAAACCTGCAACTCATCCGTGGATTGTCCAGCATATCTGGCTGGGCTAACGTTGTTCTCCTGGGAGAGCCGTTCAAGCTGTCTCCACCTTCTCCCCATCCCGTTCAAGGAAGGGGGCCCTTCACCTGTCAGTTGTCAAAGGCAATGCCACATGGCCTCCCCACCGTCCAAGCAGGGTGACATGCCTCTGAGTGTTTACATCACTTGCTTCTGCAGGGCTATACGTTGCCACCTCTTTTGCTATCAGCAAAATATAATGCTGTGTTCTTTTTTGGCCCTATGCTGTGCAAATGACCCCACTATGACCTCCCGCATTGACCCGGGATAGTGAAACCTCGTGTATCTTGGGTTCCCCACCAGGCATATGGCTATGGCCCTGTGCCACCTAAAGTGGCCCTGTTGACAAGTACTGATGATGTCATCAGTGACGCTTCACCGGCAGGAGAAAGCCGCGAAAGCAGCCAACGCTACTGGAGGGAGGTTTGCTGCTCTCGCTGGGAGGGTTGGAAAGGTTCACTTGGGGGGGGGGAGAGATAGGAGTGTCAGCGGGGGTTCGGCTGGGAGGGGGGAGAAGCAGTCTGCCTCGGTGCTCCAAGGCCTGGCACCATTATCTTCTTAGGGCAGCAGCAGCTTTTACAATTCGCTGCTGTTGCCGGCTTTAGGCTTTCCTCTCTGCCGGGTCCTGCCTACTTCCTGTTTTCATGAAGACAGGACCCGACAGAGAGGAAGGCCTGAAGCCAGCAACAGCAGTGAATTGTGAATGATGCTGCTGCCCGATGAAGTTCAGGACACCAGGTGACAGAAGGAGGAAAGGGAGCAGAGGGGGAGAGAATTGGGGAGAGTGTTGCTGTACCCAACTGGAGGGAATGAAAGGAGATGCCAGGGCTTGGAGGGAAGAAGAGCTGCAAGGCATGGAGGGAAGGAGGAAAGTATGCCAGATCATGGGAAAAGGAAGGGGGAAAGGAAGGAGGAGATGTCAGAGCAGGGAGGGGAGGGAGAGATGGAATAAAAGGAAAGGAGAGAGATGCCGGGAATCAGGGAAGGGATGATGCCAGACCATGAGGTGGGAAGTAAAGAAAGGAGAAGAGGGAGATGCCAGAGAATAGGGGAGGGGGTGGTGACAGAGAGAGAAAAACGGAGAGGTGACAGAGTTGAAATCAATCATGTACAAAGGAGAGAAGGGGCACGGGACAGATAGTTTATGGAAGGAGCATAGAAAGAGGGAAAATGCCATATGGAAGAGAGAGAGAGAGGGTGCACACTGGATAGAAAGAGCACAGAGGCCATGTATGGAAGGCACGAGATAGAGGGTGAGCAGTAGATGGAAGTGGAAGAGAGAGGGAAACAGACACTGAATGGAAGTGTGGGGGAGAGGAAGAACAGCTGCTGAATGGAAGTGTGAGGGAAAGGGGGAGCAGATGCTGGAAGGAAGTGGGGAGGAGAAAGGAAAAAAAGGGCACATGTAGGATTGAGGGAAGAGGATAGAGTTAGTTACTGGAAGGGGTGAGGGAAAGAGGTGGCAAGCTATAGGTAGACACAGTGAAAGAGGGAAATTGAGGACTGAATAGTAAAAAAGAATTTAGACAGAGGCAGAAAATAAATTGAGAAGGAAGACCAGGGAAAAACAGGAGGAAGGGAGCGGAGAGAGAGATGCCAGAGCAGGAGGGAAGGAGAGGAGACAGATACCAGATCAATGGGGGTGAAAGGAGAGATGGAAGGGAGAGGCATACAGTTTCTGGAAGGGGCATAGAAGGAGAGAAGATGCCATATAGGGGAAGAGAGATGGCAGACAGTGGATGGAAGGAAGAGAGTAACAAGAAGATGAGGAAAGCAGAAACCAGAGAAGACAAAGGAAGAACAAAAATTTTCTATTTATTTATTTCTTTAGGAGACATGTGTCACTGTTTCTGTGGTATTGCATTGTATGCAGAGTCCAGCTTCTTGCTGGTTCAATTTAACCTTTGTCTATGTATTTCTATTTTATCCCCCCTTTTACAAAACTGTGGAGCGTTTTTTAGCACTAGCCGTGGTGGTAGCAGCTCTGATGCTCAGAATTCTATGAGCATCAGAGCTGTTACCACCGTGGTTAAAATCCACACTACAGTTTTGTAAAAGGGGGAGGGGTTAGTTTGTGATGACATTCCATACTAGGTGAAGGTGTTTTCTGTGTGTTCGAAAGACATGGTTTTCTGTTAGGATTGACTGCAGGATTGATCTATACTAGTCTGGCTTTAGTTTTACAATGGGTGTATTGCTGTTGTACTTCTCACTGCAGTATGTAAGATTCTGCCTTTTCCTAGGTACTCATGTGTGACGTGTGGCTTGTTACTAAAAATCACGTTTTTCGTACAGATGGGGGGGGGGTGCCAAAAAATGATGGGCCCTGGGTGTCACACATGCTAGGTACGCCACTGAGTCTATGCTCTACCTGCCCTCCACAGTGCACCCCCCACCCCCGATGGCTGTTACCGCGTCTCCAGCACTTAATCCCCTCAGTGATGCAAGCATGCCCAAGCGCGTACTCCGCGACGTGAGTCTTTTTCGCTGTTCGCCTGTGGGTGTCCACATGGTGGCCCTTCCGTGCCGCACACCCATGCAGGTATGGCGATGGGGCTGTATCTTTTCGCCGCTCGCCTGTCCACCCCGTGCGGTTGCTCCACATGGTGACCCTTCCCTGCCGCATGCCCAACAGTACAATGGGGAGGCTTTTTCGCTGCTGACCTGGCTTACCCATGGAGAGGCTTCTTTGCAGCGCTGACCCGGCTTACCCCGACAGTGCGATAAGGAGAGTTCGGCACACTAACATTTTTTGCCGCTGGTCTGTCTTACCCTGCCTCTGACCTACCCCGCAATGTGGGTGTTCCACGGTCTGCGAACGCTTGTGAGCCGCCCCTGGGAGGCAAAGGACGCTTTAGCCCACCCAATTCTTGGTCACTCGCTGCCGAAATTCTCTCCCACCGGATAGGTAAGAATAACATGTGGACCTCAGTGCTGCACTGCATAAAGGTCTCGCTCCCTTGGCAAGATTCAAAATGCCGAGACGTTCCCTTGGCAAGGTTTGAACTGTGGCTTCCGCCTCAGTTCTGGTCACCTTGCCTCCCTTTCCCCGCCCCCAGTGCCTATGTCCCTGCTCCTAATTGGTTCCCTGCCTGTTCCCCTCTCTTCTCCCTTGCCCCTCCCACCCAGTCCCCTCCCTGGGCAACGGCTTTGGACCTTTTGTCGCCGCTTCCCCCCCTAGACGGGGGGGGGGGGGGTGGCACTTGTCCTAACTTTTTTTTAACAAAAGAAACTGCTCAGCAAGACTTGGTAAGAACAAATAGTTCCCTCGCCATCCAGAAATATATAGTAAGTCATAAGCTTTATTGCTGAGCTAGTTGGTATTATGTATTTGGATTTTCAAAAGGCATTTGACACAGTACCCCATGAAAAACTTTTGAGGAAATCAGGAGGTAATGTCCTATTATGGATTATGAATTGGTTAAAGACAGAAAACAGAGAGTAAGTTTAAATGGTCATTATTCTCAATAGAGAAAGGTAAATAGCGGAGTTCCCCAGGGGTCTGTGCCAGGACTGCTTCTTTTTAACATATTTATCAATGATCTAGAGATGAGAATAACTACTGAGATGATTAAATTTGCTGATGACACAAAGTTCTTCAAAGTTATTAAGTTGCAAGAGGATTGTGAAAAATTTCAAGAGGAATTTGTGAGACTGAAAGACTGGGCATCAAAATGGCAGATGACATTTAATGTGAGCAAGTGCAAAGTGATGCATATGAGAAAGAGGAACCTAAACTGTAGCTATATGATGCAGGGTTCCTCATTAGGAGTCACCACCCAGGAAAAGGTGTCATCATTGAGGATACATTAAAACTCGCGGCTAAGAAAGCAAATAGGAATTATCAGGAAATAAATGAAAAACAAAGATGAAAATATTATAATGCCTCTGTATCACCCTACGGTGTGGTCGCACTTTGAATACTTTGTGCAATTCTGGTTGCCATATCTCAAAAAAGATATAGCAGAATTAGAAAAGTTATAGAGAAGGGCGATGAAAATGATAAAAAGGATGAGATGACTTTCCTATGAGGAAAGGCTAAAATGGTTAAGGCTTTTCAGCTTCAACAAGAGGCAGCTCAGGGGAGATATGATAGAGGTCTATAAAATACTGAGTGAAATGGAAAGTGTAGATGTGAATTTCTTGTCTACTCGTTCCAAAAATACTAGAACTAGGGGACATATGATGAAGATACTAAGTAGTAGATTTAAAACAAACCAGATAAAATATTAATGTGTAATTAAACTCTGGAATTAGTTGCTGGAGAATGTGGTAAAAGCAGTTAGCTTAGCAGAGCTTAAAAAAGGTTTAGATTAGTGTAATTCAACTGCCGGTCCGTGGACTGGTGGCGGTCTGCAGAAATTCTCTGCCGGTCCACAGGGCAGGCACCTCCATCAGGCCCAAGAGATTGCTCTGTAGCCGCCAGTCCTCGGTACGATCAATACATCATCTTCGAGCCAGCTCCCTGAGTGCTGCAGTGCACAAAGTCGTGGGAAAAGGCTCCTACCCGCGGCCTGCACCTGACCCAGAAGCCTTCTCTCTGACATCACAACGTCAGAGGGAAGGCTTCCAGATGAGGTGAGGGACACACACGAGGAGCCGCTTCCCACATATTTGTGCAATGCAGCACTCAGGGAGCCGGCCCAAAGACCTTGCATTGATCGCACCATGGACCTACCTGAAGCTAACACCAGGGGGCAGGCCAGAAGACAAGGCACATGGAGGGAGAGAGACAACAACGATAGGGGAAATGCTTTTATTTTTTTATTTAGTGATTTTACATCTGCCCTAATTGTCTGTCCTAACTGTCTGTTCAGGAAGAAATGCATTTGTTTGTTTGTTTTTTTTCTTTCTGGGGGTTCTACTGCTTGCAGAGTCTTGCATCTTAGGGTTTGTTTGTGAATATTAGTACTTTTAGTTTTTGGTCCTGCATTTGCATGGGGTTATCTGTTTTCTGGTAGGAATGAATGTTGAAAAGCATACAGTGTGCTTTGTGTATTTTAATTTTGTGTTTAATCATTATGTGTTGTTAATACTATTATATTGTATGTGTGTATGTATGAAAAATGGATGGAAAAAATGGCATTACAATTAGTACTATTATGGGGGCGGGGTCTGGGGTGGAGATGGGCACAACCTAGCCCAGTGTTCTTCAGGTGCTGGTCCACAAAATAATTATTTTATTTCCGCCAGTCCATAGAAGTGAAAAGTTTGAAGAACACTGGTTTAGATAATCTCCTAAAACAAAAGTCCGTAAGCAATTATTGAGATGGCTTGGGAAAATCCACTGCTTGTTTCTAGGATAAGTAGCATAAAATCTGTTTTACTTCTTATGATCTTTCCAGTTACTTGTGATCTGGGCTGGCTACTCTTGGAAACAGGATACTGGGCTTGATGGACCTTCGGTCTGTCCCAGTATAGCAACTCTTATTATGTAATTTTAGGTTGTGCTCTGTGTCAACTCCTCTGTCATCAATTTAGGAGGATGTTTTTGTTTAAATTTATTTCTTTATTTTATTTCTTCCATTTGTGCATCGCACATACCCATACAAGCTCTTGGCGACATTACAGAGGAAGGGGTTAGAAGAGGGTGGGAAGGACAATGGAGGGCAGGAAATCACAATGAGATACACGAATTCCCTTCAGTAATAGAGCATTTTTTCTGTTTTATTAGCTTTTAAAAAAAATTCCATTATGCTTTGATTCCCCAATCTTTAAGGACCTGATGCTTTTAAGATGCAAGTATGTGTTCTTTTTCTTTCTGTATAGGAGGATCTGTTGACAATATGTTTGCTATTATTGTTCTTTTGGTATTATGCAAAGTGAGATTCATATATCATCATTGAGATTTGAGTGGCCTGATATTCATAGCTATTTATCCTTCTTGAATAAATATCATTGATTAGGGCAATATCTGAATTTTCAGTGACATTATCTGGATAAAGCCACTGCAGATTGTCCTGCACTATCCAGATACTCAGGGTAGTTTGGGTTGAAGCCTGTGGCCTTCAATATTCAGCAGAAGTATCCACTTAACCATGTGGAAAAGCAAAAAGGCTATTCTAACTTATCCAGTTATCTGGGTAGCTCCCAGTCTATTCTTTATACCTGGATATTCAACACCAGGTATAAATTGACCATGGTAGCTGGCATTTAAAATCATAGTTCAATATTGGGGGGAGGGCGAGTGCTTATTTCTTAGAATTTTCTGTACAATAATAAAATATAAAGTTAAAAAATTATGGGGTTCATAATAAAAAAAAAAAAAGTCTAAAAAGTGTCCTAAATAGCTACTTGGACGATCAAAAAGCCTGATCGTCCAAGTACCCATAACCAAAGCTGTTTTTTAGACGTATCTAAAAACAGCTTAGGCCTTTCCCCTGCCTCTAAACGTACAGAGAGAAAAGAGGTGTGTTTAGAGGAGGGGAAAGGGCGGGCAGTGGGGCCAGGAGAAAGCCCAAGCTCTCCTAGCCCCGACGACCCCCTCTCCAAACAACGTGCCAGGAGGGAGCCCAAGCCCTCCTGGCCCCGGCGACCCCCCTCTCCGAAACAACAGGCCAGGAGGGAGCCCAAGCTCTCCTGGCCCCGGCGACCCCCCCTCCAAAACAACGGGCCAGGAGGGAGCCCAAGCCCTCCTGGCCCCGGCGACCCCCCGTCCAAAACAACGGGCCAGGAGGGAGCCCAAGCTCTCCTGGCCCCAGCAACCCCCCCCCCCTGAAACAACGGACCAGGAGGGAGCCCAAGCCCTCCTGGCCCCGGCGACCCCCCCCCTCTGAAACAACAGGCTAGGAGGGAGCCCAAGCCCTCCTGGCCCCGGCGGCACCCCTTCTGAAACAATGGGCCAGGAGGGAGCCCAAGCTCTCCTGGCCCCAGCAATCCCCCCCTCTGAAACAACGGACCAGGAGGGAGCCCAAGCCCTCCTGGCCCCGGCGACCCCCCCTCTGAAACAACAGGCCAGGAGAGAGCCCAAGCCCCCCTGGCCCCGGCGACCCCCTACCCCCCACCCCCCACTACAATACGGGCAGGAGGAATCCCAGGCCCTCCTGCCCTTGACACAACCCCCCTCCCCCTAACGACCTCCCTCCCAGAACCCCCGATCGGAAACCCCCCGCTGACCCGTGACCCCCCAGCCGACCCTACGACCTCCCCACCCCCACCCCTTCCCTGTACCTGTAAGTTGGCCAGACGGACGGGTGCCAAGCCCACCCATCCGGCAGGCCAGCCGGGTCCAAAATGGGGCCGGATTGGCCCAGGTGGCAGAAACCCCGCCCACAGGTGGGGCCTGAGGCGCCTGGGCCAATCCGGCCCCATTCTGGACCCGGCTGGCCTGCCGGACGGGCAGGCTTGGCACCCAACCGTCTGGCCAATTTACAGGTACGGGGAAGTGGTGGGGGTGGGGGGGTCATGGGGGCGGCCGGGGGGGTTGCGGGTCGGCAGGGGGGGTCCGATCTGGGGTTCTGGGGGGGCGGTAATTGGGGGGGAGGGGGGTTGTGTCGAGGGCAGGCAGGAGGGATCCCCTCCTACCCATATTGTAGTGGGGGGTGGGGAGTAGGGTGTCGTCGGGGCCAGGGGGGCTTGGCCTCCCTCCTGGCCCAATCCAGTCGGGGGTTCACCGGGGCAATGAGAGCTTGGGCTCTCTCCTGGCCCATTGTTTTGGAGGGGGGGTCGCCGGGGCCTGGAGGGCTTGGGCTCCCTCCTGGCCTGCTCGTACTTGGCGGGGGGGGGGGCACGATCCCCAGGGCAAGAGGGCTTGAGCTCCCTCTTGCCCCAATATCATCGGGGGTGCTGCGGCTGCCGCGGGGCAGGAGGGCTTGAGCTCCCTCTTGCCCCGATGTTGACGGCAGGGGGGTTTTCGACATGGCAGGAGGGCTTGGGCACCCTCCTGCCTGGATCGTTGTGGGGGGGGGGGATTCTGTAACCGGTGTTGTTTTTGACAGACACCGGTTACAGAATCCAGCTTTTAGGCGAAGGACTGGCTCCTCCTTCGCCTAAAAGCCCTTCTGTTGGACGTTTGGGGCTTAGGCGTTTTTTTTGGTTCATTATGACCAAAAAGTGTAGACATCGTGGGGGTGCACTTGTAGATGTAGTGGTGATCTGGGCGTTTAGTAGAGGCAGGCCATAATCAAAACAAGGACGTTTGTTTTGGTTATGGACACTTTCCCTGCTTCTGCTTTGAACATTAAGGACTTAGGCCAAAAGGGGACTTAGACGTTTTTTTTTAATTATGCCGCTCCACGTGCTTAGCAGAACAGTAGTTCTTATATCATAAATCACTACGGAGTCACAAGATTATCACTGGTTCATAAAATTGAATATTAGAAAAATCTGCTCTTTCACTTGTGTTGTGATTGTTGAATGTATTTTTGTTTTGATTGGCCATGGTCTGTAAGAGGTGAGTTCGGATATCTGCTTCAAGAAGCTTTATTGGCAAAGTTAGTTGTAGTAGATGAGTAGCCTAAGCAACTGTGTTCTCCACTGCAGCTCCTTGAAGGGCTGAAGTTAGGACCCAAAGTGGTGAAGTGGATTAGAAACTGGCTGTTGGACAGACGCCAGAGAGTGGTGGTTAATAGAAGTCACTCGGAGGAAGGAAAGGTGGGTAGTGGAGTCCCTCAGAGTTTGGTGCTGGGGCCAATCCTGTTCAATATGTTTGTGAGTGACATTGCTGAAGGGTTAGAAGGAAAAGTTTGCCTTTTTGTGATGATATCAAGATTTGTAACAGAGTAGACATCGAGGAGGGAGTGGAAAACATGAAAAAGGATCTGCAAAAGTTAGAGAAATGGTCTAATGCCTGGAAACTAAAATTCAATGCAAAGAAATGCAGAGTAATGCATTTGGGGATTAATAATCGGAAGGAACTGTATATGCTGGGAGGTGAGAGGCTGATATGCACGGACGGAGAGAGGGACCTTGATGTGATAGTGTCCGAAGATCTAAAGGCAAAAAACTGTGTGATAAGGCGGTGGCTGCTGCCAGAAGAATGCTGGGCTGTAGCCTTGTAGTCAGTAGAAGAAAGAAGGTGTTGATGCCCCTGTACAGGTCGATGGTGAGGCCCAACTTGGAGTATTGTATTCAGTTTTGGAGACCGTATCTAGCAAAGGAAATAAGAAGACTTGAAGCAGTCCAGAAGAGGGCGACGAAAATGGTAGGAGGCTTGTGCCAATAGACGTATAAGGAAAGACTGGAAGCCATGAATATGTATACCCTAGAAAAAATGAGGGACAGGGAGATATGATTCAGACGTTCAAATTCTTGAAAGGAAAGGAAAATGGTAAAACCAGAAGACATAATTTGAGGTTGAGAGGTGGTAGACTAAAGAGTAATGTAAGGAAATTCTACTTTATGGAGAGGGTGGTGGATGCTTGGAATGCGCTCCCGAGAGAGGTGGTGGAGAGGAAAACAGTGACAGAGTTCAAAAAAGCATGAGATGAACACAGAGTATCTAGAATCAGAAAATAATAGTAAATATTGAAGAACTAAGGCCAGTACTGGGCAGACTTGCACGGTCTTTGTCTGTATATGGCCTTTTGGTTGAGGAAGGGCTTCAATGGCTAGGAGGGTGTAGATGGGCTAGAGTGAACTTTGACGGAGACTTCAGTAGTTGTAACCCAAGCACAGTACCAGGTGCTTTGGATTCTTGCCCAAAAATAGCTAAGAAAACAAATTTAAAAAAAAAAATTGAATCAGGTTGGGCAGACTGGATGGACCATTTGGGTCTTTATCTGTCATCATCTACTTTGTTACTATGTTATGACTCTGGGCAAGTCACCTAACCTTCTATTGCACCAGGTGTAAAATAAGTAGCTGTATATACAAAGGGGAGCTGAAAGGTTCTCAGCCCAACCAACCAAGTTCCTAAATCTGAGCATTATTTATAACTGTTAAATGCCAATCTGTAGAAATGAAATGCTATGTTTTGACATTGTTTCAGATCATTGATCCACGTCATTCTGTTCTTGGTTGGGCTAAGAACTTTTCAGCACCCCCTTGTAATATGTAAACTGTTTTGATAGTAATCACAGAAAGGCAGTATATCGAATCCCATCCTCTTTCCCTTTCCTTACATAACCTTCCATTGCCCCAGGTACAGAAAAACTTCGATACAGAGTCCACTAGGGATAGAGAAGGTAAAATAAATTTTAAAATAAATTTTTAAAAACAAACACTGTTGTTATACCACAGAAAGGTGGTATATCAAATCCATGATCTTTTACTCTTTATTTGACAGAAATGCTTAGTTCTCACCTTGTATTGTTTTCAGGGAAAAGCCATATGTGTTTTTCTCCTTCATCAGGTAGCAGAGCCGAGGCTGTAGCTTTGAACTTGCAACTCCATTCATCATAGACTGACAAGTTGAATGGTTTGGTTTCAGTTCTGACAGATTCTGTCCTCTTTTCTTTGCGTTTTCATAGGAGGCTTCATCCAGAATTAGGAGAGTTACAGAATTGCCACTGGCTTTAATGAGTTCTACCACCTGCAGATCAGAAGGAGTACAAATAAAATGTCTCTCAATGCTATTTCCATGCTTCTCTGTTGCTGCTGCAGCTACTGCAACAGAGTATAGTAGCATATCCTAAAGTAGTGTCAGCAAAATTCTTCTTACAGTATTGAACTCTAGTTATGCACCTTCTCTAGATATACCATATACATTAGGGATTCTGGTTTTAGGTTTTAACTGATAAATATTTCAAAAATAATAATTAGTGTTCATTGGCTAAAAACTGGAAAACCCAATATTCTTTAGTATTCTGTCATCTTTCTTCTGGCGTATCTGCTGGACAAGTTTTTATGGTCCCCGCAAATGGCAAAAGACAGACGAAGATCAAATCTCCATATTGTATACCACTTTATTATCATATGCTATGAGTGAAACTGTTGTGCACTCAAGGAAGAGGGAATAACAGCATAGGTTCAGCCGAGGGAGGTTTTGCCTCACTGATTTGCTTGCCTTCTTTGAAGGTGTGAATAAACATGTGGATAAAGGCGAGATGGTTGATGTAGTGTATCTAGATTTCCAGAAAGCTTTTGATAAAGTTCCTCATGAGAGGCTCCTAAGAAAATGTTTTGTTGTAGATTACGAATTGGTTATTGGACAGAAACAGAGGGTAGGGTTAAATGGCCATTTTTCTCAATGGAGGAGGATAAATAATGGTGTGCTGCAGGGACCAGTGCTATTTAACTTATTTATAAAAGATCTAGAAATTGGAACTACAAGTGAGGTGATTAAATTTGTAGATGTCGCTAAACTGTTCAAAGTTGTTAAAACGCACGCAAACTGTGAAAAATTGCAGAAAGACTTTAGGAAATTGCTCGAAGACCCTGTCCAATCGGCTGCCCAATCCGCTCCTGAGGCAGGGAAAGAATGTAATGTTTAGCCTGACAATAAGCATAAATATCTCCCCAACAGCGCCCTAACTGATCACCAAAATCTGCTAAAGGCTTCAATCTACCCTTCGGGGTCAAAAAATGTTCCACAAGACTAATCCCTCTGCGAGCCCAATCTCGGAAAGTGGGGTTATCGCGTCCCAATGGAAAAGCTGGATTCCACCCCCCCCCCCCCAGAGTTGATTGGTAACTCGAGGATCCCCACCCAACTTACCAATGATACTACCCCACACAGCCTGCATAGATTTCAAAAGAATACTAGGTCTGAACAACAGTGGAAGCTCTCTATTAGGCAAGTGGAGGAGGCTGTGCAGAGAATGGGGGCGTAAAAGGTAGTTTCGAAGTGAGTAAATTGAGTCTCTTCCTGCAGTTAATCTTTTAAGTGATGCAATAAACAAGCCTCATTATAAAGACCAAAGTCAGGGAGCCCGAGGCCTCCCTGTAACCAGTCTCCCACAAAAAGTGATATCTGACCCTTGGTCAACGTTTATGCCAGCAGAAACTGAAGAGTAGGTGAGCTAGATGAGTAAGGTCCTTTTTCAACAATCTGAGATGGAGTGTTTGCAGGACATATAGCCATCTGGGAAAGATCACCATCCGAATAAGAGCAATGCGACCCAGTAGGGACAATGGAAGATCCCCCCAGGTTTCACGTTGGATTTTAGTATTGGAAAGAAGTTTAACAACATTGATAGAATAAACATTAGCGGTAGATGCGGGTAAATGTACTCTCAAATACTTAAAGGAGCCCGATGCCCACCATAACAGAAAAGAACCACCTCACTGGACCCCTGTCTCTAGCTTCAATAGCAAAGCCTCCGACTTAAGAAGGTTCAAGTGGAAACCTGAAAAGTCCCCATACTCCCTAATAGCTTCCAAGACAGCAACCAAGGAGCAGCGAGCATCAGTCAGGTGAGCAAAAAGGTCGTCCGCAAAAGCAGCAAGTTTGAAATCATGACCCCCAATCCAACTACCGGTAATATCCGGATGTGAATAAACATCACGAATCAGGGGGTCTAAAGCCAAAACAAATAAGAGAGGCGAAAGAGGACAGCCCTGATGGGTGCCCCTATGAATCTCAACGAGGAGAGATCTACAATTATTAACCCACATAGTCACTTGCGGAGTAGCATAAAGCGCATAGAAAGCCGAAACAAATCGACCGTCAAAGCCATATTTAGCTAAGGTGGCAAACAAATAATCCCAGTGAACCAGATCGAATGCCTTTTCAGAATCAAAGCTGATCAGTAAAAAAGGCGTCTCAGATCTAGTACAATAATCCATTGCTACGAGGATCTTCCGTGAATTTTTTGCCACCGAGCAGCCCTTAACAAAGCCCATTTGAGATTCATGAAGAAGATGGGGTAAAATCTGAGCCAAACGATTAGCTAGAATTTTCGCCAAAAGTTTTACATCAAAGTTAAGCAGAGAGATAGGGCGATAAGAGTCCGGAAGGGTAGGGTCCCTCCCCGGCTTCGGAAGGACTATAATCTGGGCTACATTGAGATGTTCTGGCATAGCCTCAGCGTTAATCATCACATTGAACATTTTAGAGATTGGACCAGCGATTTCAGATTTCATGATTTTATAAAACTCAGCTTGATAACCATCAAAACCCAGAGCCTTCAAGGCCGAGCTTTGTGCGATAACCAACCCATCACAGATAGGCGCATTCAACTGCTCAAGCTGCTGCACACTAATACGTGGAAAATCAAGCCCATCCAAATAGACCTCCCCTCTGAAAGGGGAGCATAAAGATCAGCATAGAATTTCTTAAACTCTTCACAAATAGCAGCTTCACTATTAACTTGCTCACTCTCATTTTTCTGAAGTTGGAGAATTTTTTTACAGCTCTCTCTCTGTGACCCCAAACGGGCCAATATCGCACCGGCTTTATTACCATGAACATATAGCCGATATTTATAGTAAGCCAGGGTCTTAGACGTCCGCTGATGAAGAAGCTCATTAAGTGCAGTTTGTAGAGATAGCAAAGTTTGCTTATGGGTCGGGGTAGGATGGAGGCCATAAGCCCGTCGGGCCTCCTGTAGGAGGCAAGACAGACATAAAATCTCCCAATCCCGAGTCTAATGAACACGGCTAACATAACTGAGAATAGCACCTCGAAGTACTGCTTTTGTAGTTTCCCAAAATAGTACCAGATCGTCCTCATGTTGCTGATTATAATATTGATATTCCTTCCACTGCTTCACAAGAAATTTATGAAAAGTCAGATCATCATGTAACCATAAGGGGAAAGCCCAGTAGATAGGGGATGCAGACTTATCTTCCACATTCCAGTCCAACCAAACCTAAGCATAGTCCGATATCACATAAGGCCCAATCTCCACTCATTGGACATTTGAAAAAAGAGTCCACAAAGCTAATAGATAATCAATACGAGATTGAGTCAAATGTGCTCTAGATAGATGGGTATACTCTCTCTCCCCAGGGTGTAGAATCCACCAAACATCTACCAAATCAAGAAGGCGACACAGTAGGGGCAGACCCCTAACCTCAGGCAAAACTCCAGCTGGTTGCGGGTGTGACTTATCAAGAGAAGGTGTCCCAAGCTAGGTTGAAATCACTACCCAAGAGCATTGGGAAGTGAGCATGAGTCAAAAGGAAAGCCTGTAAGCGAGAATAAAACGACTTATAGGTATTGGGAGCGTAGACACAACCAACAAGCACTATAACCCCTGCTATGACCGCAGTGCAGAAAACATAGCGACCCTTAGGATCAATGGCCACCTGAGTAACCTGAGTAGCCACAGCCTTACGAAAAAGAATGGCCACCCCATACTGCTTACCAAGGACTGCCGCGGAGATGCAAGTGTCCACCCAATTCCTCTTCAATTTAGTATGTTCTAAGTCAGAAAGGTGTGTCTCCTGAAGCATCGCAATGTCTGCCTTGATTCTCTGTAAAACCCATGATTTTAAATGGAATAAGTAAGAATAATACATTCCGTTTTATTACTGCAGGGAGTGATAACCTTGAGGAAACCGCTGGTAACACATGGGTGAAACATGTCAGTTATCTCCCCCCTTTCTATGAACTGAGACCAGAAGTCTAATTAACTAAAGCTAAGTAAACTGCTTTGAGCTAATATTTATAAGTTGAATAAGTTGAAAAACATAAGATAAGAAGAAAATGAAAATGGAAAGAAAAAACTAAAAAAGTATAAAACCATAAAAAGAATTGAATGATCCTATGACGATTTGAGGCATAAAGCCGCCCACTATGAGTGAACACTGAGTGGGAAGGTGGCCTTGCTGAGGTTCGGGTGGAAAACCTGTTTAAAATTAAGTTATGAATAAGGTGTGACTATATTTATTTTAAATTCTATATATATATATTGGAATTTATGCTATATTATTGCCTCTTTCGTTAGATATTGGAATAAAGTGAGTGCCTTATTTTCAATCCATATATCATTCTCAGCATATTTGGGTTATAAGGAATTTTATGTATTACTACTTGTGTTATTAGTTTGTTTATGTATTATAAGCAGAGTTCTTTATTCAGTTTTTAATTTTCTTTATACAGTGGTATCTTGGTTTGCGAGCATAATTCGTTCCAGAAGCATGCTCATAAACCACAGTGCTCGTATATCAAAGCGAGTTTCCTCATAGAAAATAAGGGAAACTCAGATGATTCGTTCCACATCCCCAAAACAGGCCCTCCCCCCTCCCCCCGAGGCTACTGGCATTGCTGGCTTCTATACCACTCCACCTCAGGAACCGGCTTCTCTCCCCCCATGGCACATCCCAAAAACAGCACACACTCCCACTCGAGGCCACTGGCGCTGCTCGCTTCACTCCCCCTGCCCGAGGCCACTGGCGCTGCTCATTCACCCCACACCCTGGGAACCGGCTTCGCTCCCATTGCCAAATCCTTACCTGCAGCGGACAATGGCACGCACCAACCCACAGAACATATGTGTGCCGGTGACGAGAGAGCCTGCCGCACCTGCCACTGATCTATGCTGGGCTGCTGCAGGGCCTTGAGCATCTGCGCATGCTCAAAGCCTTTTGGCTCCCACCCTTTCCAAGATTCTCGGAGAGGGTGGGAGCCGAAGGCCTTGAGCATGCGCAGATGCTCAAGGCCCCGCAGCATCTCAGCATGGATCAGCGGCAGGCTCTTTTAGCACCGGCACGCGTATGTTTGTGGGTTGGCATGTGCCAGTGTCTGATGCAGGTAAGGGTTTGGTGGTGGGTCGTGGGGGGGGCGAAGCCGGTTCCCAGAGTGTGGGGTGTTGGGGGGCTCGCATATCACGTCAGATATTTTTAACGGTATGTTGTATGTTTAAAATATATATTTATATATTTGTTTTGATTCCATTGGTTTTTATATGTATATTGTAGGCTCCTGAGGCAGGCCATAGGCCCAAACATGTGCGTGTTGAGCCATTGCGCAAGATTTTATGATTTGTTGAATAAAAGAGCCATCGCACAAGATTTTATAACTTGTTGAATAAAATTGCTCACCAACATCTTCTCCACTGTGTTGGTTTGTTATACTAAATAGAAACCATACTTTTCAAATTCATCTAATTTCATAACGTTATCAAAGAACCAAATTTTAAGTCTATTTCAGAGAACTTCATGATAGACTTTGACCTCTGTCTAAAAGCAATGCATTCCAAACTGTAGTTGTACAGCTACTATAAGATCCTTGATAAAATGCATTTGTAGCTATAAAATGAGAAGACAACAAAGCCTTTCACAATTGTGATTTTTTTTTTTACCTGTTTATATAATAGCTTAATCAGATCAGGAAACTTACCAGATACATTTCCAGAGAAACACAATGCAGCACAATTTTAACTTAATTTCTAATTATACAGATAGCCAATGTAAATCCAACAATGGAGTAGCATGATCAAACCTGGAACTCCAATATATTAGTCTTACTGCTGTTTTCTGGACCTGAATATTTTTCATTAATTTTCCAATCCCAGAAAATAGAGTTACAATAGTCCAATCTAGACAGAATAGTAGATTGGACTAGGACTCTAAAATGCTGTTGAAAAAAGTAAGTTTGAACCAAATGCAACTGCCTAAGTTTAAAAAATAATTTTTGAATCACAATTGACATGTGTTTCAAAACTCAATGAGGAATCTAGATAAACTCCCAATACTTTAGAGGTAGTATCAATCTTAAAATTCATACCATCAAGCAACTGAATAGAAGTTGGGATATATTTACGGCCATATTCTAAAAGGGTGCCCTATATAGGTTCCGCTAGGCATCATAATCACGGCTGCCTAGAGACGCCTAAGTTTGGGGTCCACACCAAACTTAATTTTTTTAATTGGTGTGGTAATTTTTCAGTCAATCAAAATAAAATTAAGCAATTTAAGAGTTTATTACCGAACTCTTAGATGCCTAACGACGCCTAAGTAGAAGTGCAATCCAATGCCTATGTTAAAAAGTGACTACTATAGTGGCCACTTATCTTATAATATTGATCCAGCCTTATAAACGTCAATGAAACTGCATTACCCTAAATGGGCTGGATATTATTTTATTGCTCGTGTCTATATAGTATTGGAAAGGACGCCTCAGCCCCACCACTCCACCGCGAAAATTATTTAGATCGCGGGAAGCATTGTCTGGTGCTTCATCATTGGCTGTCTTTTCTGAATTTAACCAACTTAAGTGTTTTTACTTTATTTTTGCATTTTTTAACTTCATTATTATAATTTTGATCTGGTCATCTCTTAAATACACCACTATTATATTATACTTATTGATAGTGATCAAACTTTAGGATAGTACTTATCTCAGCCAAACCTGGGGAGCCAGACCCAACATGTTTCGCACATAAACTGTGCTTTCTCAAGGGTCTCCCTACAAAATATGGAAACGGAACCGTAAACATACAGTTGTGTACAGCCCCCTCCCTATCAAGAGTTATAACATTAAAACCAGTGTAATAGAGTACGACTCACCGAGGTCGCCGCCGTCATCCGACTCCAAAAGTTTAAATGAGCAAAAGATGGCGCCGGCGTCCTCGGAACTTGATTTAAATACTTCCTTCTCACCTTCAAGTACACACCCCCCTGCAGCTTATTGGCCGGGCTCGTAGTGAGCTCACATCACAGAACTCCATTCAATCATGTTGTTTAACCCGCGGGGTTCAACTGTATCGACCTTAAAAATATACCTCTGCTCCTCTTCATTGAGCTGTCTCAGATCCCCCTCCCCCTCAATATCATTAATCTTGTAAATAATGCGCCATCTCAGTTCATCTACAGAATGTTGATGTTTAGCCCAGTGCTCTACTAAGGGAGCCTGGGCTACCCTATTTATAATGCGGGACTTGTGTTCGTTAAGACGTAACTTGATCTTACGATTAGTACGGCCAATGTATATGAGATCACAGGGGCAGATTATTGCATACACAACCCCTTGTGAGTTGCAATCGGTATCCGTTCTAGATCTTAAAATCAGATCCCTCCCAGGAACCTGCCAACTATCCCCCTGGATGGTGAGTGGACACCACTGGCACCTTCCACAACTGCCGTGGCGACCACCCACCATTCTCTGTCTCATCCCATATCTTTGGAAATTACACTGTTGGCCCAATGATCTCCCCCGAGAATACGCAACTAAGGGGAAATTTTCCAAAGGTTTGTGACTCTGTACTATATGCCAATATTTCCTGAGGATGCTTACCAGGGCTGAAGTTGCCCTGGAAAAAGGCAAAACACAAGTGAGTTGGTTATAATCTAAACATCAACATTCTGTAGATGAACTGAGATGGCACATTATTTACAAGATTAATGATATTGAGGGGGAGGGGGATCTGAGACAGCTCAATGAAGAGGAGCAGAGGTATATTTTTAAGCTCGATACAGTTGAACCCCGCGGGTTAAACAACATGATTGAATGGAGTTCTGTGATGTGAGCTCACTATGAGCCCGGCCAATAAGCTGCAGGGGGGTGTGTACTTGAAGGTTAGAAGGAAGTATTTAAATCAAGTTCCGAGGACGCCGGCGCCATCTTTTGCTCATTTAAACTTTTGGAGTCGGATGACGGCGGCGACCTCGGTGAGTCGTACTCTATTACACTGGTTTTAATGTTATAACTCTTGATAGGGAGGGGGGCTGTACACAACTGTATGTTTACGGTTCCGTTTCCATATTTTGTAGGGAGACCCTTGAGAAAGCACAGTTTATGTGCGAAACATGTCGGGTCTGGCTCCCCAGGTTTGGCTGAGATAAGTACTATCCTAAAGTTTGATCAATATCAATAAGTATAATATAATAGTGGTGTATTTAAGAGATGACCAGATCAAAATTATAATAACGAAGTTAAAAAATGCAAAAATAAAGTAAAAACACTTAAGTTGGTTAAATTCAGAAAAGACAGCCAATGATGAAGCACCAGACAATGCTTCCCGCGATCTAAATAATTTTCGTGGTGGAGTGGTGGGGCTGAGGCGTCCTTTCCAATACTATATAGACACGAGCAATAAAATAATATCCAGCCCATTTAGGGTAATGCAGTTATGTTAAAAAGTGGGCATGGTTGACTTAGGCGGTGTTCTCTGCATTGAATAAGTGCTCCCTCCTGGAAGACAAGTTGGTACTCTCTGTCCAAAATCCACTAGAGGCTGCTGTGTTATAAAGGACCAGAAACACATCATTAGTGCTATGTATTTCTTGCTGTGCCAGGCACCAGAGTAGAACAGAAAGGCATGTGTAAGTGGCGGAAGGAATACTTCTTCTAAACAGGACACAAACATGCATATTTCCAGCCAGCAGATATAGACTGTACACAAGACATTGTGTTGTAGAGAAAAGATGATGTGGAAGTAGAGAATATTATAAGCTGCAGTTAGAATGATTTACCTCAATATGCTCTCTCTCATCAACAAACAGGCCATCCACTCTTAACAATCTGTCTCCATCTTTCAGGCCACTCAAGAAAGCAGGACCATTCTTCTCAACTGAACGGATCAAGTGCCCAGCTTTATCCTTCTCAATCCGCAGGAAAAAACCAAAGCTTTTGCCTTCTTCTTTGGTTAATATGCATTCTCGCAGTTGAAGATTGGAGGTCATTTTCTATCACAGAAAGAAGAAGGATATCATACATAATATAAGAGTGATTATATAAAGCAATATGCAATGCAAAGCCTGTTTATATGCAGAAAAACTTTTATAAAATTGTGTGCATGCATTTGTTAGTAACAGCCTGAAGAATTCAGCCAAAGAGGAGGTTGGCTGAATCTTAAGTTCTGTTGCCATTGTCATCCATGCTTGTACTATTGTTCTCAATGTTTCATAGCATCACTGAAGATTATGTTAGAGTCCACTAACAGAATAAGCTTTTTGTATGACCTTGAATGTATTCAGGCAGGCAAGCTGTATCCTTTGAGTGAACCCTCTAGCTTCCTGCCTTTCCAGAAAGGGGTAGAAAGCAAGGAAAGTAATAGAATAATAGGAGTATGCAGCATAGGAGCCAACTTTTCAAAATGATTGAGGTGCCAAACCCAATGGAAATTACACCTCCTTTGACATACTCAAGGATTTTGCTCATTATTGATTGTACTCAGCACCTTCAGAAGTGGCTCTTATGCTGTCCAGTATAATCAGTGGGATGGCTCTGGTGGCAGCAGAAACCATCCTTTGACTATAAAATAGAGATCCAAATAGCAACAGTGCCTTATGTTTGAATCTCTCATAGAAACATGATGGCAGATAAAGGCCAAATGGCCCATTTAGTCTGCCCATCCACAGCATCCATTATCTCCATCTCTTTCTAAGAGATCCCATGTGCCTGTTGCACACCTTCTTGAACTCAGATTTTATTATTTATTTATTTAAATATTTATAGTCCGCATATCCAACAATTCTATGCGGCTTACAATAAGTAATATTAGGTGCTTGGAACTTCCCTATCTGTCCAAAAGGCTCACATTCTAGCTAAAGCACCTGAATAAATATTAATTTACATAATAAAGGTATAATGAGAAAAAAGACACCAAAATTCATAAACTACCCCAGAGGGAAGGCTTGTGGGCCAGCCACGTGCAGTGTGTGAATCACTGCATGTGCCGTCCCTGCACGGAGTTGCTGCTGGAGGAGGATGGAGTGAGTCTGTCTCCAACAAAGTAACAGGGTCGGTTTCAGGGGTGCGGCGGGTGGGCAGGCAGGCAGGGAAAGATCCCAGCAGTGGCTTCAGCAGGGAGCGGGCGGGCAGGGATCCCCAGCGGTGCCTGCGGCTTCTGTGGATGGATTGGCCTCAAAGGGGGGGGGGGTTGCGAGCAGATGAGGCAGGTAGGGATCCCTAGCAGTGCCTGCGGCTTCTGTGGATGGGTCAGCTTAAGGGGAGGGGGGTGCAGGCGGGGTAGGCAGGGATCCCCTGTGTGCAACTTAATTTGAGGACAAAGCTGGAAGGCAGGGATGGGGCATGAACTCGACACAGAAGGAAGGGAAGGGGCATAAACATGAGACATAGGAGGGAGGGAATAGAAAGGGAGAATTGATGGGCATGAGTGTGTGAGTGAGAGATGGTGCACATGGGGAAAGGAAGAAAAGAAAATTGGGCATAGACAGAGGAGTGAGTTAGAGATGCATGGGGAATAGAAGGAGAAATGTTGGATATGGTGGTAGAAATGGAAGATTGAAGGGGTTGAAAGGCGGAGGCAACTTCTTAGTGATGGAGGGAGAAATGTGGCATTGTGCTGGAGAGGGACATGGGGCTGGTGGGCAGTGGTGAAAAATGCTGCACATGATCCGGGGGATAAGAGAGGGACAATTGTTAGATGTGGCAGTAGAGAGGATGCTTGGATCTCTCAAAACAGATGGACAGTGAGAGAGAGAGAGGGAGACCTATTGCCAATAGGGGTGGAGGAGAGAGGAAGAAAAGTTGGACTCATGGAGGGACAAAGAGAGATGTTGGTTGGGGAAGGAAATGGGGTCTGGAGGAGAGGAAGCATGCAGGAGGCAGAAAGAAAGAAATATTGGATGCACAGTCAGAAGGAAATGCAAGCAGAGACTCATGAAATCACCAGATAACAAAGGTAGGAAAAATAATTTAATTTTCAATTTAGTGATCAAAATGTGTCAGTTTTGTTAATTTATATCTGCTGTTTATATTTTGCTCTATATTTGTCTATTTTTCTATAGTTGTTACTGATTGCATATTTTAAAGTCATCTGCCTTGATCTCTTTGAAACCCCCCAAATATAAATGATAATTAATATTTTCTCTGTGTACAGTGTGCTTTGTGTTTTTTAAATTTTGTGGTTACCATTATGCATTAAGATTATATTGTGTATATATGAAAAATGGATGGAAGAAATTGCATTACAATTAGTACTATTATTATGGGGGTGGGGTCTGGGGTGGAGTTTGGGAAGACCTGGGGCAGAGCTTGGGTGGGGGTACTTGTTTGGTATTTGTTAGGCTTAGGGGGTACTTGACTTGAAGAAGTTGAAAAACACTGACCTAGACTACCCCTGGCCATCTTTCTGTTCCACACACATAAAAGGCCACCACCTAGACCTCATTGCCACTTTTTTCAAATACCCTCTGCAACCCCCTATATTCTCCTCAGAAGGCAATTGTCAACAATCACTCTTGTCAGACCACTAAATATTCAAATTCACGCTTAACTAGCTTCAATCCAAAGCCAACAAAACCATACCTCCAACTAAAATCTTAACCAGAAGACCAATCGATGAGGCCACCTTCTGGACCAGATATGACACCAAATTTGCCGACCATCAATCAGATGATTTCACACTGCCAGGGATTCTTTCAGCGACAACACTCTAAATCACCTTGCACCCAAATGGCTTAAGCTCAAATGCCCAAGGAAATCAGACAAATGGTTTGACAAAGAGCTGCAAATACTGAGACGTCATGTAAGACACCTGGAATGTGCATGGATCAAGAGTAAAGGAGAAGACACCAAACTGAAATGTTGAGAAAAATGAAGAGAATACAAATTCCAACTGAAAGAGAAACGCAAAAACTCCTATTCCTCCCAAATAAACCAGAATGGCCTCAACTCAAAAGAGCTATTTAGACTAGTTAACAACCTAACCAGCCCCTCCCACAACCTCCCTCCCTCTGCCAACACTCTCGCTCACCATTTTCAATCCAAAATACAAACCGGAAGAGCCTCCCTCAGCACAAACTTCACTCCATCGACCTCACAAAAATATTGAACTCAAGAATTCCTGCACCCCAAGCCAACATGATCTGGAGCCAACCCAACCTGGTCTCAATTTTACTTCTTATTTAAAAAATATGCTCAAACATACTCTCCCATTGACTCCTGCCCATCTGCTCTAATGTCTAAAGCCTCAAATAAGTTCCTGGCAGATCTCTACTTCTGGCTAACAGGAAAGGAAAATTTCCAGTTAAAAGATTCATCATAAAAGACAAAAAAAGTACCACTTAGCCTCACAATTAAAGACTCATTGCACTAATTCCACTTTTCATAAAACTGATGGAGGGAGTAGTACAAATTCAATTGATGAATCACCTGGAACACTTTCAACTCCCAGACGCAAAGGAGTGGAAAAGTCTAACAGAGACTGGTGAACTCAAGATATTTTACACGTTCCTTTATTTCTTCAATTATAACATACATCGACTCGACATGTACATGTTTCGGCCGGTGGCCTGCCTCAGGAGTCTACAATCATAGACACATATATTAATGAGCAAAAATTTATAACAATAAAATTGATAATATAAACATATACATACAGAAATCAATTATAATAAAGCCAAATAGAGGAAAAAAGACAGAAAAATAGAAAGGGAACATACTATTGAAATGTAATAGAAAAGATAAAATGCACCATAACATACATATCACATTAAAATCTCATAAAAATACATCATATAAAAATCAATTATCATAAAGCCAAATAGAGGAAAAAAGACAGAAAAATGGAAAGAGAACATACTGTTGAGATATATAATAGGTAAGATCAAATGCACCATCGCATACATATCATATTGAAATTACATAAAAATACATAGAGGGGCATAATAAAAAAAAACCATCTAAGTCCCCTTTTGGCCTAAGGCCTTAAACATTGAAAGTAGAAGCATGGAAAATGTCCATTATAAAAAAAAATGTCCAAAAGGAGGTTTTTTTTGATAATGGCCTGCCTCTACGTTCAGCTGTTTAAATGCCCAGACCGCCACTACATCTAAACTTATACCATATAATCAACCTAAATAAGTCCCAAATGCCCAAAACAAGGGCTTTTAGGCGAAGGAGGAGCCAGTCCTTTGCCTAAAAGCTGGATTCTGTAATCGGTGTCTGTCAAAAACAACACAAGTTACAGAATCCACCCCCTTTACAACGATCGGGGTAGGAGGGAGCCAAAGGCCTCCTGCCTCGGAGACCAGTGACCCCCGCTGACAACATTGGGCCAGGAGAGAGCCCAAGCCTTCCTGGCCCTGCCGATTATGATCGGGGCAAGAAGAAGCCCAAGCCCTCTTGCCCCGGTGACAAACCCCCTGACATAATCGGGTAAAGAGGGAGCCCAGCGATTATGAACCCCCGACTATGATTCTAAACCCCCCCTGGCGATTACGATCAGGCCAGGAGGGAGCCCAAGCCCTCCTGGCCACGTGACCCCCCCTACAAGATTGGGCAGGAGGGAGCCCAAGCCCTCCTGCTCGGCAGCACCCCCACCCCTCAACTATGATCAGGCAGGAGGGAGTCCAAGTGCCTCAGGCCCCACCTGTGGGCGGGGTTTGAGCCACCTGGGCCAATCAGGCCCTAAGGCCAGCCTTTCGTGGGATGGCTGGCCTGCCGGACGGACGGGCTTGGCACCCGTCTGTCTGGACATTGTTTACAGGTACAGGGAGGGGGATTGGGGGTGGGGGGTGATCAGGGGTTCGGGTGCGATCGTGGGAGGGGGTGCATCGAGGGCAGGAGAGCCTGAAATCCCTCCTGCCCGTATCTTAGTGGGGGTGGGGGGTAGGGGGTTCATCTGGTAAGGAGGGGTTGGGCTCCCTCCTGCCTCATCATAGTCGAAGGGGGAGTGTCGCTGGGCAGGAGGGCTTGGGCTCCCTCCTGCCTGATCGTAGTCGAGGGGTAGGGCTGATCACTGCAGGAGAGATGGCTCATCTCTCCTGCCACGAAGGTGATCACCCACCCCCCTCCGAACCGCGGCACTTTGGGGTGAGGATCGCTGGCAGGGGAGATACCCTGCCGTGATGCTCACCCCGAAATGCCATGGTTCGGAGGGGGGTGGGCGATCACCATCGCGGCAGGAGAGATGAGCCATCTCTCCTGCAGCGATAGTAGGCGGTAGGCAGGTTTCTGGGGCCGCTGAGCTGCAACGATCAGCTCAGCGGCCCCTTTTTCAGCACTTATACCTGTTTTGACTTGGTCTAAGTCAAAACGTATAAGTGCCAACTAGACAACCTACCTAAACTTTTGGTTATACCTGCTGTATACTAAACTCTCTCAATAAAAGTAAGAATCCTTACTTGAACTCCTAAAATAGGCCAACGATAACTATAAGCAGAGAAAAATGCTCGACAAGAGATGAAGACTTTAATTCTCAAAAACTCAGAATTAACCTCCAGAGCAAATCTTGATGGTTAATCTCATAATTGGGCTATCATCGATTGTAGTCTTATTTTCTCTACAAGCTTTATGAATTTATATTTTTTAATTTAAAAATTTTAAAAATTTTTTAACAATTATGTTGTCAGAAATGAGTTATTTATGCTGTAAAAGTGTGGTACTTAGCTCGGATTAAAGAATACGCCCCGCCAGTTCCTTGCACTAAGTTCGCCGTGACGTAAAATCTCCGTTTCGCTCTAATGAAACTGTTAAGAGCTTCTTCAGAACAGCAAGTTATTGTAATTTCAATTTTACGAGTGCTGAATTTTGATTTTTTAGTTCATGGTTTTTTTCTCCCGACTAGGTGGTTTTCTGTTCTGAAGAAGCTCTTAACAGTTTCATTAGAGCGAAACGGAGATTTTCCATCACGGCGAACTTAGTGCAAGGAACTGGCCGGGCGTATTCTTTAACCCGAGCTAAGTACCACACTTTTACAGCATAAATAACTAATTTCTGACAACATAATTGTTAAAAATTTTAAAAAATTTTAAAATTAAAAAATATAAATTCATAAAGCTTGTAGAGAAAATAAGACTACAATCGATGATAGCCCAATTATGAGATTAACCATCAAGATTTGCTCTGGAGGTTAACTCTGGGTTCTTGAGAATTAAAGTCTTCATCTCTTGTCGAGCATTTTTCTCTGCTTATAGTTATCGTTGGCCTATTTTAGGAGTTATACCTGCTGTATGCCTATGACTAAGTCGGCCCACCTCCCGCCCTTTCCCCTCCTCTAAAAGCGCCTCTTTTAGCTCTATGCATTTAAAGGCAGGGGAAAGGCCTAAGCTGGTTTTAGATACGTGTAAAACCAGCTTTGATTATTGGTACTTGGACGATCAGGCTTTTTGATCGTCCAAGTACCCATTTAGGCCACTTTTTAGACTTTTTTTTAATTATGAGCCCCATAATGTCTAAAAAAAATGTGACTTTGCAATTTATAAGAGCCATTAACTAATAAATATATTTAAAACAAATAGATATATAATAATTCCTCTCTTCTAAAAAGTTAATAAAAGTTTTTAAAAAATACATATAATCTGTATAATCGTTTATCTCTTCTAGCAAGTTAATAAATGTAAAAAATATACATGTTGATTAAAAATACATATCGATTAAATAAAATGCATACTGAATACCAATCCAACCCAATTCATTGAATTGGCCCAAAAGCATTATATATGAGATAAATGTTCTATAGTACCAGTTACAAATACACCAAACATACCTCACAGGTCTGTATAAGAGTCAAAAAATGGCATCCAGGAACCAAATTGATATCACACTAGTGATTAAATAAGAAAAAACATAGTTAAATGAGTGAAAAACGTAATAAACTAAAGCACAAAATTAAAATACAAAATTAACAAAATCAAGACCCAAAGTCTGGCCACTGAACCTGATACTTAAATACCTATTATTGGTGCTAGCACCAAAATCAAACCATCAAATATTCGTAACACCCAAAGTGAAAGGCATAAATAAAATACACCATGAGAGGGCCCACCTGTGATTCAAAGTGCAGCTAAAACACCCAAGCTAATGAGTGAACAGGGCAAACAAACAAGCGAATATTAAAAAATGAATATAAAACAAGGACCACAAATCTTTACAGAATGGAGAGAGATATGGACCCCACTATTATTGTAATGCTCCAAACAAACAAAAAAACAATAAAAAAAGAAGAGGAAAAACACTTACTGAATCGCGCTTTACAAAAACGTCAACTATTGCGAACTGCATACGGCGAAAAAAAGCTGCCGAGAAAACCGCCGAATTAAATAGCCCCACGTCCAACATGATGACGTCCCATAAAAAAGCCTAATAGACGGACGGTGCCATAAACATTAAAATATAGTGGCCATGCTCTACTAGAAGCGAACTAAAAAAAGGAAAGGAGCAAATTAAAAGTGGGGGCAAAAAAAAAGGAAATAAGAAAATAAAAAAGGAAGAAAATCAAACCGGAAGTACCAACGTAATGATATCATAAAATTCATGAAAAGTCTATAAACAAATCTATATCAATATAGTATAAGCCCAAAGGCCTTAAAAACACATAAAAACACAATATATATAATAAAGGTTAATCAAACAGTTTAAATAGCTTATAACCAGAAGACTCTCCCTTGTTACTCTACACTTTCAACTCTTCCATGACTCTCAATTAAGCTTCAGACAGTCATTCAGTACTGAGACAGTAATTGCATCACTTATCACTGATCTATATAATCTACTAAGCAAGGGTCTATACACGCTCATCCTCCAACTGGCCCTCAGCAGCGCTTTCAACCTTGAAGATCATGACATGCTACTATCCTGCCTAGATGCCTACGGACTATCAGGAAATGTACTGAACTGGCTCAAAGGCTTCCTGAAATCTCACAGCTACCAAGTCAAGATTGGAGACACACTATCTGAGGCATGGACTAGCGACTGTGGCGTCCCACAAGGTTCCCCATTGTCACCCTTGCTCTTCAACGTCTACCTTGCTTCCCTAGGAGAACAACTCAGTAATCTAAACATCTCCCATTACAGCTATGCTGATGATATTACAGTTATCCTCCCTGTCACGTGCCTGACAGCCACAGAAATACATAGAGTAGACACCATCTTGTCTACAATAGAAAATTGGATGTCCCACTTCAAATTAAAACTAAATATCGAGAAAACAAAATTCTTCTTAGCCACAGCCACCAATTCTTCAATAAACTCCATAACCTTAAGGGGAACCAACTTCCCCATCTCTTCCACAATCAGAATCCTGGGCATCCATCTACAGTAGATATACAACTGTACATGTCTGCCCAAGTCAACCGTGTCACATGCAAAGGATGCAACATACTCTGGGAACTCAGATCCATCAGAAAATGCTTTAACCAGGCGCCTTTCAAACTCCTAGTCCAAACACTAGTGCTAAGCATCCTAGATTACTGCAACATCATCTACCTAGCAGGACTACACAAACACTTCTGGAAACTAAGCGTCATCCAAAACACCGCAGTGAGGCTCATATTCAACCTGGAAAAATTAAATCACATCACATCTTTCTACCCAAAACTTCATTGGCTGAAAATTGAGAGCTGAGTACTTTTCAAATTTGGATGTCTCTCCTACAAAACTCTGTACAATCTACTGCCCAACTACCTCACCAATCGGTTCACATTCACCGGACCCAAATGATCTGCTTGACCTCAATCATTCTTCGCCTTCCCCTCAAATAAGAGATTCATCAACAGACTCCTACCCTACCAAGCAGCCTCCAAAAATCCTGAATGGAGCCAACTGGTCAGAACATCAACTTCTTACAAGCACTTCAGAAAGCTCCTAAAAACACTCCTCTTCCCCAAATAGGTTGACCCACCTTAAATTTTCCATGAAAAGACTCCTGACCTATTGACTCTCTAATCCATGTTGTTGCTCCAAGACTATGAACGTTCCTACCTATTTATTTATCTCCCTCCTTATAAAACCCTGCTTAACCTCCCTCTGTGCAATCTATACAATTTTCAGTCCTCTCTCCATTGCTATAGCTTGCTGACTCTCCTCAGCCATTTTCCTGTAAACCGCCTTGAACTGAAAGGCTTTCGCGCGGTATATAAATAAAGGGTTAGGTTAGGATCATCACTTACTATAAATGTGTATAAGTCGAGTCTCTTTCATTTGAAAGGAAGATCTGGAATGAAAGGACATAGGATGAAGTAATAGGTGATAGGCTCAGGAGTAATCTAAAGAAATATTTTTTTACAGAAAGGGTGGTAGATGCTGGAACAGACTCCTGGTTGAGGTGGTGGAGGCAGAGACTGTGTCTGATTTCAAGAAAGCCTGGGATAGGCACGTGGAATCTCTTAGAGAGAGAAAGAGATAATGGTTATTGCTGATGGGCTGATTGGATAGGCCATTTGGCCTTTATATGCCATTATGTTTCTATGCCCTCTTTCATGCACAAAACTTCTTCACCCCCTAAACTGCACTCTTCCCTCGGGTTTTTGCAGCCCAAATGTATGATCTTGCATTTCTTAGCATTAAATCTTGAGAAATAAGAAAACATTCTAGTTAAGTCAGAACAATGTAGGACTCAGAAACATACTTAATTATCCAGACTGGCACATATAAAGACACAATTTCAGTGATAGGGATGTGCAAGAAAGGTTGCTGTCTTGTGCATTGCTGAAGGAGCAGGGACCCTCTGCAGCATAGATAATCACAGGAAAGGAGAATGGGATATTGAGCTACCTTCTTACAATACCCAGATGCCATGAACAGTGGCGTACCTAGCATATGTGTAAGCAACTCTTCCAATGGGAGACAAATGTGGTCATAAGATATTCTAAATAAAATTATTGCAGAAGCAAAAGAGAAGACAGTATCAAATCTTTATTGCTCTAAAGGAAGGAAAACGCCTCAGAAAGGGCCCTCCCACCTCCACAATGGTGGATCTTAAAGGTGGTTAAGCGATAACCTCATAGGCAAAACCTTCTTAATAAAGTGAGCAATTAAATCATAAACTGTGCTTCACATAAATGCTGAAATAGATAGAGGCAAAACAACCACTTATCTTAGAGCTGATCGGCACACCGACGGAGGTCAGCGTTTCACCGACAGGCTACATCAGGGTGTGACCCGACCGATCAGTCTGCAAAAAATAAAAAGAAAAAACACAGGAACTTAGCAGTTTCACAATGAATTAACTTTTTAATATAACAGAGCTAAAACGTACCTAATCAAGAGCGTATGCAACGCTTCAAAAGTCCAAAAAAATGGCTCCCCTGGGGCGGCTCCAAAGTTACGATTTTTAAATCTACACGGTGGGACACGTCACCACCGGAAGTAAATGAAAAGACAGCTGTGAAGAATCTGACGAACACAGATCTCATCTCCTCAAACAAAAACAAAAACAGGAACACGAACCAACCACAAATGGTCTTGTTGATATGAAATATGTAGTTACAATTATAAATGTAACCACCATATGTTTAAATGTATTTCTCTCTTTCAGTCTTCTGTTGTTCCTGATTTTATGTTTAATTCGTTTATTTGTTGTTTGTATATGTATATTTTACTCTCTCTTTCTTAGTTTCTAACTAGCAAAACCTGATGAATTTAATATAGATCCTATGTAAATAAATTCCTCGCAAATGCTTATCGTTTTCTTACATTGAGTTAGGGAAAAGTTATTACAAATTACTCTAATGTTGTTTTAATAAAACGCACTCCAATCTAATCTCTGGTTCAACCCCATAGGTTCTTCACTGTTGAGTAGATGAATCCAAAATTGCTCTGCTCGCAGTAACTGAGTAGGGCGATTGTTAATTCCTTCTTCTATGTGATCTATAACAAAACAGCGTAGGTCTTCAAAACTGTGATTGACTACACTAATAAAAAAGTATACCCATGGCTTACAAATCCATCTAAGCAAAAATCTAAAGAATTTGAGTCCTCGGACCCTTCAGATGGAGGATCTCTTTCTAATTCAGAAGAAGATTTTTTAGAACAAGGACAATCGGGAGGATCCGGACAGCAAGGGACACGGGGAAAACCAAGAGGACGGAGCACAAAACGCCCGGGAACCAGGGCACAAACCAGGGGAAGAACCGGCAGGAACAAGTAGTGTTCAATCTTTCCACTTATCCTCTAAATCAGACGGAACTCTCTATTTTGTCTCGTGGTTTAACCTTTGACCTGTTCAACCTCTTCAAACTTTTCAATTGAGGATTGACCTAGAGAGGTTCTTCAGGAAACTTCATCTAAAGGAATATTTTACCCAGTTTCCCCTTCAGGATTCCGATGACTCCATTGTCCGTAGAAAATCGACATGGGTTCTTCCCACTCCACCCAGTCCACATTTAACCCTATATAAGGAGTTAGTCACTAGAGATGTTAGAAGACAATGTGATAGGAAAACTTTTAGATACCAACCTTACAACTTATCCAAGGACGAGTTCACCAACTTGAAGATTTTGCAAGCTAACAAGGACATCAGGATCTGCAAAGCGGACAAAGGTGGGGCGGTGGTGGTGCTTAATATGGACCACTACAAAACGATGGTTTTACAACTTTTACAAGTACCAACAGATTATGTAGAACTTCAAGACGACCCTACTTCTCAATTGGCAATTCAAATTAGAGATTTTACCTTGGAAGCCCTGGATAAAGGGATTTTAAATAAAAAAGAATTCGATTTCTTGAACATCGTTGAACCAAGGGTTCCAGTTTTCTATGTTTTGCCGAAAATACATAAGGATTTGAGAAATCCTCCTGGACGTCCCATCGTGTCAAGCCGCGGTTCCATTTTAGAACCTTTGTCCACTTTTGTAGACACTTTTTTACGTCCTCTTGTATCAAAGGGTTTTTCATATCTAAGAGATTCCTCTCATTTTCTTTCCAAACTGAATGAGTTAAAGAATATCAAAGATATCACTTACCTAGTGACTTTCGATGTAAAGTCCTTATATACTATCATTCCTCAGACGGAAGCTGTTGATATTATTAGTGATTTTTTGAATAACATTCCAACATCTCGGATTCCTGTGGACTTTGTGATTAAATTAATGTCCTTTGCCATGGAAAAAAACTATTTCAAATTTCAAGAGAAATTTTTTCAACAAGTCTCTGGGGTAGCCATGGGCGCGACCATGGCTCCCTCTGTAGCTAATCTGTTTATGCAGAATTTTGAAAATCGTTGGATAGTTTGTAATCCATTTTCCAATAAGACGACAATGTGGCTGCGTTTTATAGATGACGTTTTCGTCGTCTGGACAGGGACAAGAGAAGAACTTGATCATTTTCATTCGTGGCTTAATTCTAGACATCCTAGAATAGAATTTAGCATGACATGCCATCCACATGAGATTTCTTTTTTGGATGTCACGATTCTCAAGAACAAGGATACCATCAATACCACAGTATTCAGAAAAGCCACCGACAGAAACACTTTTCTTGATTTTACGAGTAATCATCCTCTGCCGCTTAAACGCAGCCTCCCTACATCTCAGTTTTTCAGATATCGTCGCCTTTGCTCAGAAATATCTGACTATAAATCACAAAGTAAACATCTGTACACGAGGCTAAAAACTAGGGGTTATCCAGAGTATATTCTCAGAAAAGCTTATAAGCGAGCAAAGTATTTAAACAGGGACCTTCTGTTTCTTCCTAGAGATAAAACAACAGATGAAAATATAGCTACATGTATTCTACAATATTCTCCGAGTATGAATGGGATTTCTAAGATCCTGAGGAAACACTGGGAATTTCTGACAGCACATCCCACACACATAGGAACTCATCTTCGCATAGCATTTACTAGACAGAAGAATTTGAAAGAATTACTCAGTCCTGCTACCATTGGTTTTGTTTCATCTCAAATGAAAGGTTCAAGTACTGAACCAACAGGACATTTCAAATGTGGGAAATGTTTGACATGTGCCATTACAGCAGAGTTTTCAGAACATTTTGTACATCCAGGTACAAGGAAAATTTATAAGCTTAAACATCTGACTTCATGCTCTACAACTTTTGTAGTATATATCATTTTCTGCCCCTGTTTAAAGGTTTATGTAGGACAAACCACACGAACTTTTAGAAGGCGCATAACGGAACATAAGAGCTGCCTACATAACAATAAGCTACAAGCTCCCCTGGTGGTACATTGTCTTGAACAGAATCACAGTTTTGAAGACCTACGCTGTTTTGTTATAGATCACATAGAAGAAGGAATTAACAATCGCCCTACTCAGTTACTGCGAGCAGAGCAATTTTGGATTCATCTACTCAACAGTGAAGAACCTATGGGGTTGAACCAGAGATTAGATTGGAGTGCGTTTTATTAAAACAACATTAGAGTAATTTGTAATAACTTTTCCCTAACTCAATGTAAGAAAACGATAAGCATTTGCGAGGAATTTATTTACATAGGATCTATATTAAATTCATCAGGTTTTGCTAGTTAGAAACTAAGAAAGAGAGAGTAAAATATACATATACAAACAACAAATAAACGAATTAAACATAAAATCAGGAACAACAGAAGACTGAAAGAGAGAAATACATTTAAACATATGGTGGTTACATTTATAATTGTAACTACATATTTCATATCAACAAGACCATTTGTGGTTGGTTCGTGTTCCTGTTTTTGTTTTTGTTTGAGGAGATGAGATCTGTGTTCGTCAGATTCTTCACAGCTGTCTTTTCATTTACTTCCGGTGGTGACGTGTCCCACCGTGTAGATTTAAAAATCGTAACTTTGGAGCCGCCCCAGGGGAGCCATTTTTTTGGACTTTTGAAGCGTTGCATACGCTCTTGATTAGGTACGTTTTAGCTCTGTTATATTAAAAAGTTAATTCATTGTGAAACTGCTAAGTTCCTGTGTTTTTTCTTTTTATTTTTTGCAGACTGATCGGTCGGGTCACACCCTGATGTAGCCTGTCGGTGAAACGCTGGCCTCCGTCGGTGTGCCGATCAGCTCTAAGATAAGTGGTTGTTTTGCCTCTATCTATTTCAGCATTTATGTGAAGCACAGTTTATGATTTAATTGCTCACTTTATTAAGAAGGTTTTGCCTATGAGGTTATCGCTTAACCACCTTTAAGATCCACCATTGTGGAGGTGGGAGGGCCCTTTCTGAGGCGTTTTCCTTCCTTTAGAGCAATAAAGATTTGATACTGTCTTCTCTTTTGCTTCTGCAATAATTTTATTTAGAATATCTTATGACCACATTTGTCTCCCATTGGAAGAGTTGCTTACACATACATTGGTTTCCAACACATCTGAGTTGTTAGTACCTAGCATATGTGACACCCAGGGCCCATCATTTTTTGGCACCCTCCCCCCCATCTGTACGAAAAACATGATTTTTAGTAACAAGCAACACGTCACACATGAGTACCTAGGAAAAGGCAGCATCTTACATATTGCAGTGAGCAGTACATCAATACACCCATTATAAAACTAAACAAGCCAGACCAGCACAGATCAATCCTACACCGTCAATCCTAACAGAAAACCATGTCTTTCGAACACACAGAACACAGAATACACCTTCGCCTAGTATGGAATATGTCATCACAAACTAACCCCTCCCCCTTTTATAAAACTGTAGTATGGATTTTAGCCACGGTGGTAACAGCTCTGACGCTCATAGAATTCTGAGCATCAGAGCTGCTACCACCATGGCTGGCGCTAAAAAACGCTCCACAGTTTTGTAAAAGGGGGGATAAAATAGAAATACACAGCTTCAACGCTCTAGCTCAGGGGTGCCCAAACTTTTTGGGCTTGCGAGCTACTTTAAAATGACCAAGTCAAAATGATCTACCAACAATAAAATTAAAAAACACAAAGCACACTATACGCTGAGAAAATGTTAATGATCATTCCTATTCTGGGTTTTTTTTCAAAGAAGTCAAGGCAGATGACTCTATGCATTGTCACCTCAGTAACAACCATACAAAAATAGACAAATATACCCCCCTTCCTTTTTATTAAACCACAATAGCAGTTTTTAGTGCAGGGAACTGCACTAAATACCCAGCGCTGCTCTCGACGCTCATAGGCTCCCTGCGCTAAAAAACACTATTGCGGTTTAGTAAAAGGGGGCCATAGTGCAAAATATAGACAGCATATATAAATTCAGACATTTTGTTCACTAAATTTAAAATAAAATCATTTTTCCTACCTTGTCTGGTGATTTCATGAGTCTCTGGTTGAACTTTCATCTTCTGACTGTGCATCCAATCTTTCTTCCCTTCTTTCAGCCTGTATGCTTCCTCTCCTCCAGACCTCATTCCCTCCCCTAACTTTTTCTTCCTCTCTCCCTGCCCTTTCTTTCTTTTTTCTCTCTTGATGCCCCCTTTCTTTTTTTCTGTTTCCCTTCTGTCTCCCTGCCTGCCCCCTTTCTTTCTTTCTTTCTTTCTTCCTACCCTCCACAAAGCCACTGCTGCCACTATCGGGGGAAACAGGCCCCAAAGCCACTGCCGTGGCTGCCCCAGGCTCTCTCTGCTTCCCACCATCAGGCTGACCAGCATTCCCCCGACGTCAATTCTGCTGTTGGAGAGGAAGTTCCGCCCAGCCAGGCAGCGATTGGCCGGCTTGAACTTCCTATCCGACAGCAGCCTTAAGGGGGGGGTGCACAGCTGGCCAGATTCGGACCTGGCCGGCTGTGTACCCCCCCTAAGGCTACACCCAGGGCAGACCGCCCCCTCCCACTCCCCCCTTGGTACACCACTGGCCATAAACAAAATCCTTGTGGTTCAGGGACATCTGAAGCAAAAGGACAGAATTTTTAACACCTAGCAGGAGCACAACTGCTTTAGGTTTGAGCGTTCCTGTGCTAACCAACTTAAAGAAAAGGTGCGATTCCTAGCTGCCTTGCCAACAAAGCACTTGGGCTAAAAGCTGCTTAGATTCTCATTCTGATCAATAGAGCACTGTGGCCCTAATTCTGTAAGCGGCACCTGCCATGGCAGGTGCCTACAAAACAAGCACCTACTACATGTCAATTACTGACAGAATCACGGTTCCCAAGGACCGTAGGCACCGGAAATGTAGGCCAGAGTTTTACAAGCCTACATTTCCAGCACCTATGGTCCTTGCTGAATCATGGCTAGTTGCCTAGTGATGCCAATGCTTGACGCCGCCCCTAAGTATGCCCATTTCCAGACTTTGAAGTCACTAGGCAATGCTAGGCACAATGGTCCTAGGCACTAGTCCCAGAGGCTGCCTAGTGTCACCTAATTTTTTTTATTCAGTTTTAATTGTTTTTTAATGGTGCGATCAATTATTGCACCATTTAGAACAAATTAAAACCCTGGTGGTTGCAATCTAGGAACCTGTTGGCAACTAACATTTGGCAGCTTTTTGAGAATCTGGGCCTGTGTGCCAGGAGACAGTTGGAAGTATGCATGCATCAAGACCCTTGCCATGTCTGGATTAGAGGGTTTGGGGTTCCCTCTATTTCCTTTCCATTCTGCTCCATTAATAAAAAAGGGAGAACAGGAGAAAGTCTGGCTTTTTGCTGTGAATTTCTAATCAGGCATTATGATGACAATCCTTGTGATCCACAGGACATCTAAAGCTGAGATATAGCACCTTTATTACCCAGCAGGATTTCCCAAGATTTTCCGGTACAACTACAAGATCTTTAAAGCAGTGCTTCTCTCAACCCAGTGCTTGGGACACACCCAGCCAGTTAGGTTTTCAGGATATCCACCATGTCTATACATAAGAGAGATTTGCATACCATGGAGGCAATGCATGCAGACCTTGTGCATTTTCATTGTAGATATTCTGAAAGCTTGACTGACCGGATGTGCCCTGAGAACTGGGTTGAAAAGCCCTGATCTAATAAAATAAATCTGATTGCAGGGCTACTGTATATCTAGTGCCTGCTAATCTGTAAATGAAAACAGCAATGATAATCTTGTCAGAGTACATTTAAGCTGCACCCTGCAGGAAGGAACTTTATAACTGTGTTGACCTCGGTGACAGAAGTTAGAAGTAAATGAATAAAGCATTTCTAAGAAAACATACTAGAGAGGAGTAAGGGAGAGACTAAAATACAGTAGTTTGCTACTGTTATCAATTTGCATTGCTATATGTTATACCTTGCCTCTGTTAGATGTTGAACTGTTTTAAAAGACACTTAGTAAAGGCTCTAGTGCAGATAAAATATATTGGAGTCATCTGAGTTATTTTTATTTATTTATTTTAGCATTTATATACCACTTATAGCCTAAGTGGTTTACATTCAGGTATGAAGGACAACAAAAGTCTGAACTGCTTATTCAACCTCCTGGAGTAATTTCACTCCTGGCCTTAGTCCCTTACACTACTAGGCAGCCACCTAGGCACACATCTTGAACTAGGGCAGGGAGTGGGCAACAAGGGCCAGAATCCAGTCAGGAGATCTATTTACATGAGATCTATTTGCATGCACTGGATTCCGGCCCTCATTGCCCACCCCTGAACTAGGGGGTACATGTACTAAAAAATTATATACATTGGAAAGAACGCATCTACTTTTACAAAATCTGCATATAAGTGTTAGGATGCAGTTTGGGTGGAGTGAATAGAGTTGTGATATTCCTTTTATGGAGCAAGTGTAAATTTCTGTATGGGCATTTGTACTCTATCAGGGCTGACTCTAGGACTCTGTTTTATATCCAGCAGTTGAGGAGGAGAAGCAGTGCACCTTAACCCAGTGCCAGCATGGAGGAAATAGGCTGGGCTCCTGCAGTCCTGGCTGTGTCCCTCTTTTCATGGGTCAGTTGCAGCAGCATGCATTTCCACATGCTGTCTGCCCCTAACCTGGAAACCTCCCCTCTGCCACATCCCACCCCCTTTGTTACAACTTCCTGGGTGGGAAGCGGCAGAGGAGAAGTTTCCAGGTTAGTGGCAAGCAGCGTGTGGAAATCAAACCTGCTGACCCATGAAGAGATGGACACCATCAGGACCACAGGAGTCCACCCTGTTCCCTCCACACTGGCAAGAGGAGAGTTGTAGGTGATGTAGGATGAGGGAGGGAAGGGGAGATGCTGATCGGGGTGGGGAGAGGGGTGATTGATTTTCAGCCTGCCTGGCTGACATTGCTATCTGGATGTCTCACCACCATCTAAAATGAAACCTGGCCAAGACTGAACTCCTTATCTTTCTTCTTAAACCTGCTTCTCCCCTTCCCCTGTTTCCTATTTCATTGGATAACACTCTCATCCTCTCTGTCTCGACATCTCGCAGCCTTGGGGGTCATCTTTGACTCATCTCTTTCCTTCTCCTTGTATATCCAACAGACTGTCAAAACTTGTTGCTTCTTTCTATATAACATTACTAAAATCCAGACTTTCCTTTCTGAGCACACTGCTAAGACCCTCATCCACATTCACATCACCTCTTGCCTAGATTACTGCAACATGCTTCTCGCAGGTCTTCCGTTAAGCCATCTCTCTCCCCTTCATTCTCTTCAGAAGTCTTCTGCACACCTTGTATTCTGCTCACATTACTCCTCTCCTCAAGTCGCTTCACTGGCTCTCTGTCCGCTTCTGCATACAGTTCAAACTCCTTACAGGTGAATTCACTCTGCAGCTCCACAATATCTCTCATCTCTCCCTTTACTCTGTCCCAGGAACTCCATTTGTTGGGCAAGTCTCTCTTGACTGTACCTTTCTCCTCTACTGCCAACTTCTGACTCTGTCCCTTCTGTCTTACTATGCCGTATGCCTAACGTAACCATTTATTTTTTTCATCAAAACAGGACATCTATTAATTGTCAGTCCTGCCCCCAATCCTGCCCTAGCCCCACCCCAATCCCTTCCTAGCCTCGCCCCCAAACCTGCCCCCAATTTCTTCCATTCATTTTTCAAGTACACATATCTTTTTAATTCATAATGGTAACCATAAAAAACACAAAGCACACTATACGCAGAGAAAATGTTAATTATCATGTGTATTTGGGGGTTTTTCGAAGATGTCAAGGCAGATGACTTTAAAATATGCAATGTCACCTTAGTAACTATAGAAAAATAGACAAATATAGTGCAAAATATAAACAGAGAGGAAGATATAAATTCGCAAAACTGACACATTTTGATCACTAAATTGAAAATAAAATCATTTTTCCTACCTTTGCTGTCTGGTGATTTCACGAGTCTCTGGTTGTGTTTCCTTCTGACTGTGCATCCTTTCTTTCATTTCTTTTTGCACTCAGGCCCAACAATTGTCCCTTTCTATTTCCTCCCTCCTTCTTTCCTAAGTCTTTATTCCCCCCAGTGCCTCCTTCCTATGTCCTTAGTGCCCATTCCTATGTCCTTAGTGCCCTCAATGCTTCTTTCCTATGTCCTTAGTGCCCTCAGTGCCTCCTTCCTATGTCCTCAGTGCCCCCAGTGCCTCCTTCCTATGTCTTTAGTGCCCCTTCCTATGTCCTTATTGCCCCTAATTGACCCCCAGTGTCAGTTCTCCTTTGTACCTATGTTCCAGGTCTCCCTCCTCTGTTATGATCTTGCCTCTCTCTGCTCTTCCTCAGGGTCTCTCCCCCTCTGTCGGCACCTCCCATAGTCCTGCATCTGCCTCCTGTCTTTCCCCTTTGGTCCAGGCCTTTCACTCTCTAGTATTTCTTCTGCTTACAACTCTTCCCTTTCTCTGCCTCTTTCTCTCCTTCCTTCCATCCTCCCTCCCTCCTTCCTATGTCCCCCTCACTGCCTTCCAGCCTTTGCCCACCCCTTCCCCCGAAGCCAGCCAGACAGCCAGCCTCTCTCCCTCCCTGCCGCGCCAAAGCCACCCTTCCTGCCTGCTTCCAGCACCGAACCCTCCCCCCGGCCCGGCCCCTGCTGATGCTTCCTGCCCGCCGGAGCCTGGTCTATGCCACTTCAACCCCCCCCTTCCATCGCTGCTGCCTGCTGCAACTAAAGAAAAGGAAGGTCCAGGCACCGGCCCACAAACCATCTTCCTGATGTCAATTCTGACGTTGGAGAGGAAGTTCCGGGCCAGCCAGGCAGCGATTGGCTGGCCCAGAACTTCCTCTCCGACGTCAGAATTGATTTTGTGAAGAAGGTTTGCGGGCCGGCGCCTGGACCTTCCTTTTCTTTAGTTGCAGCGGGCAGCAGCGGTGGTGGATGGGGGGGGCAGGCTTCGGTGCTGGAGGAAGGGAGGCAGGCAGGTTTTGGCGCGGCAGGGAGGGAAGTAGGCTGGATGTGTGTGGCCAGGCTTCAGTGGGCAGGAAGCAGCAGCGGGAGCCGGTCATGGGGGGAGGGGGGCAGGCTTCGGCGCTGAAGGGAGGAAGGCAGACAGGCTGGCTGGATGGCTTTGGTGCAGCAAGGAAGGAGGGGAAGCAATCGCCTGTCTTATTGTCCCCACGCACAGCTTCAGGACTCTGTCTCTGAAAACAGGACATTTTGGCATCCCGAAGCTGTGCGTGGGGACAGCGGGACAGGGGATCTAAAAACGGGACACACCTTATGTATGCCTGGAACAACCTGCCTGACTTGGTACATCAGGCTCTGTCTCTGGCTGTATTCAAATCCGGGCTGAAAACCCACTTGTCAAAGCTGTGTTTAAGTCCTAACTAGTAGTGTGCGGTGAGGGCTTTCAGGGGATTTAGTGAATCCCCAGCTCTATAGCCCTGCTACTTTTTTTTTTTGTTTACTTTTTGCTTGTTGCAGTTTGATTTGCTGAGTAGGCAGCCTTTCAAACAAAACAATTATCTGCTGTCTAAAAACTACGGGTTTGAAATTCAACGTGATTTAACTGGACAAAAACAGTTTTTGACTGTTTAAATCAGTGTTCTTCAAACTTTTTACACCTATGGACCGGCAGAAATAAAATAATTATTTTGTGAACCAGCACCGGTCTGCGGACTGGCGATTGAAGAATACTGGGCTAAGTCATGGGCCAGACCCCGCCCATCTCTGCCTAATCTCCCCCCATAATAGTACTAATTGTAACACTATTTTTTCCATTCATTTTTCATATAATGATTAACCACAAAATTAAACTACACAAAGCACATTGTATGCTTCTCAACATTATTATTCCTATCAGAACACAGATAACCCCTATGCAAAAACGGAACCAAAAACTAATATATTAATATATACAAACAAACCCTAAGATGCAAGACTCTACATGCAGTACAACCCCAGAGAAAAAGAAACAAATGCATTTTTTCCTGAACAGTGCAAAATACAGACAGCAGATGTAAATTCTCAAAATTGACACAATTCAATCACTAAATTAAAAAATAAAATCATTCCCCCTACCTTTGTTGTCTCCCTCCCTCCATGCTGTGCCTTACCTTCTGGCCTGCTCCCGCCTGGACATTTTATGCCGCCCCCGGTGTTATCTTCGGTGTTATGCTCGCAGGTTTGTGCATTGGGGCAGTGAGGAAGAAGGAGCTGGCCAGAAAATAACGCCACTTCGATTGCACCGCGGACCAGCGGTTGTAAAACACTGTCTTGGACCCAATGCACATGCCGGCCCTGTGGACCGGCAGGAAATTTCTGAGGACAGGCGGTGGAAGAACACTAGTTTAAATCACTTGTTCGGAGTTAACCGCTCATTTTCAGTGGCACTTACTACTTAACTGATTGGTGTCACCACTTAAAATCAGTCCTATCTTTATATGATTTGCCATAGCGGATAAGTGATGAATATTGCGCTTAACTGGCTATGGTTTCATTGACTCAAAATCAGGAAATTTAGTGCCAGAGCCCGGACATGGCCTGGCATTGAATTTCTGGGCATAATACTGGCAGTAGTCAGCAATATGCTGAGTGTTGCTGGCTAAATGTTGACCCCTACATTTTTTGTTCATTTTTTTATTTTAGTAAGTAGTGTTTACAGATAGCATGTAGTAAAACATCAGCAACAACAGAACAAAATTCTGGAAGGATTTGTTTTTATTTGGTTTCAAAATGAATGTACACTACTAGAAAGTAGAGGCTGAGACCAGTTCTCATATCACACATGAAAAGATGTGAACTCTGAAGAATATTAAAAGAAAAATATGAGCTCTGGGAGTGTGGAAGATAGCTGTGGGAAAGTTTGTTGAAAATTAGGAACACTGTGCAATCAGGCCTTAATCAGGGACTTCCTTAGGCTCCTTCCTATGGAAGTACCTGATTGGCTTAGATACCTCAGGCCAAGGAAGAAGCCCGAGACATTTGAGCCAATCAGGGCCTTAGGCCCCTCCCCACATGATGCACCTGGGAAGGGCCTAGGGCCAAGTGCCATTGCGAAGAGGAGCAGGAGGTCTTTTCAGTACCTCCTGCTCCCAACTTTAAAGTATGGGGCACGGGGGCCTGGAGAAGGAGGGGAGCCTCTGGTGGCAGGAGGGAGTGGGCATCCCTCCTGCCTTTTTCTTCAGAGGGGAGGCGGCCCCCCGGGGAGATGTTTTTCCAGGCTTTTCGGGGGGAGCGGGCATTTTCGTGGCATTAGGGAGTGAGTATCCCTCCTGCCTTTTTCTTCATGGGGAGGGGGGGTGGAGGAGAGGGGGGAGGTCTTTCTTGGCAGGTGGGAGTGGGCATCCCTCCTGCTGTTTGTTTTAGGGTGGGTCACCATGTTTGTCAGGGGCACATGATTGTTGGTTGTCATTGGGGTAAGGCGTTGGCAGCAGTGGGGGATTTTTATCTTTTTTTTAATGCGGCAGATATTTTGTGTGTGTAATACAAGCAAAATATCTGTACCATTGAAAAAAAAAGGAAAAAACCCACAGGCAGACCTGTTGGTAACACAGTTACTGAAAGGTCTACAGCAATTGGGTTTTAGGATTGGTAAAATCCAATGCTAAATAGCCAAGCAATATAAGTGAATCAATTGCTTGGCTATTTTGCATGGGGTTGTACTAATTTGCATGGCTGGATTGGAAAATGGGCGATCAAGGGGAAAAACACACGGTGGGCTGTTTAGTGAATCGTGACAGTTAGCAGTGATTGTCAGGTTTAGTGACGATCGTTGACTTTAGTGAATTCCCCCTAAAGTATTTTCAATATACTCCAAAATAACTAGAACAGGCCATCCAGATGACCTCTTGTCCAGACCTTCTCCCAACAGAAGTCCACCTGTTTCGCTTCTTTGATACGCTACCTCAAGGGAAATTTAGCAATTTTTCATTCACTTCATGCCGCCAAACAGTAAGTCAAGTTTTCAAACATGATCTTTCAAAGCCTAGTGTGCTGATGTCATCAGAAACGCATATTTGTATTGGTTTCATACATTGGATCATCGCCTTTAGCGGCAATATGCTATACTGATCTTAACTGCAAAATAGCCCCTCCTCGGTGCATCCCAGGATGCACTGGGAAGGGGAAGGACCGACATTCTGTGGAGGCGGGCCTGCCGGCAGGAGGGAGTAAGTATTCCTCAAGCCAGCCTGCATAAAAAAGGTACGGGGGAAGGGGGTCTGGGTGGGCTTGGGGGTGTTGGGGTGGGGGTATGTTTTCAGGAGGGATTCTGGCAGGAAGTAGTGGGCATCCCTCCTGTTGGTCGACTTTGCAGGGAGGGACAGGTTTCCTGCCACGGCTGCTGTGCTTATCGCAGCAGGGAGATTCCCTTGTCATGATCAGCTCAGCTGCAATGCGATTCCCTAACTGGTGCCTGTGACATAGATGCTGGTTAGAGATTCAGGGTGGTTAGGCACCTGTCTGTCAAGACAGACATGATTCTATATAGGACGCCAGTGTGTATTCTCAGTGAACGGCATTCTGTCATCGATAGCATCTGTTTGTATTGAATGTATTCAACCAGACATTGCATTTGGTAAACAATATAAAATGTCAATAAAAAAGGCTTGCAATAAACTAGTGCTGCAAATGATCTACTACAGGGAGCAGTTTTAACAACCCTGCCTATAAATGCACATCTCAAATATATTGTATCAACATTTGTTAAAAAAAAAAAAAATTAATCTCATATAAGCATACATGTTCTTCTCTATATTGAGCAAAAGCACCTTTCAAAAAGAAAAACTTATGCATAGAACAGACCCTCAAGCAAATAACAAGATGCATCTTCATGTTGGATTTACAAAAATGTTAGAAAAATGGTTGCCATTCTAACACTGTATTCAGTCCATGTGGATGTATTGTATTTAAGCGGTAAATCAACTGTTGCTCTCTTTGCCATAATTTCCTTCTCACATTACCTTGTCTTAAAGATTCAGGAATCTTGTCAATGACCCAACATCTGAGATTTACGAACAGATGTTCTTCTCACTAATGGTGCAGACATTTTTTTTTAGTATTCAGACAGCTTTTATGTTAAGTGAATCTAACAGTTAAAGCTCAGGATGTCTGTCCCATGTAATATAAATTGCAGGGACATTTCACGATATATATCACATTCCTAGACTGACAGGAATGTCATATCTCAATTTATATTTCTTGCCTGAATTAATCAACAAAACTTGTAATAGTGGCCATAATGTTACAATTAGAACATGTGCCACATGATTGATGTCTAGGCAAACGAACAGAACACCTCGCCTTCGAGAAAGGACAGTCAAGCCAAAAAGGTAAGGGTGGTGTCTTTTCAACCAATAACACAATCTTTATTAACCAAGTATAGTCCCAACAGTGATTCCTGTTTTGGCGTATGGGAATGCCTTCCTCAGCAGACACTGGAGATGTAAGATGCTGAAGTCCACTGAGTACGTAACCAGTAGGGTAGCAGCATACACAGCTTCACTGAAAGTGAAATTGATTTCAATGATATGAAATGACACAAAAAAAGTGTCAAGAAAAGTGTGGAATATCTTGTTTCATGGTTCCACATCATTCTCTTCTTGGTTGGGTTGAGAACTTTTCAGTAGCCCCTCGTAATCCTTGCCAATAAATACAAAATCTAGAAAATGATCATGGCTATGAGTAGTGTGAACCAACTGTTTCCACCCCAGAGATTCTATCGAGTAGAGAAAATTATCTATGATTGGATTGTTGCCACATTGGGCATCATGCAGGTTAAAATCACTTATGCACTGATAATGAATTAATAATCACAAGTTTTTCAGGTAAAAGTGAGGACAGTTATATGTACATCAAATCTACAGTATGTCATTGTCCTTAATAACATAAAAAACTAATGAGTTGTTCCATACAGACCAAGCATTAACATACATTTTAAAGTTGAGAAAACTAACTGTTGTTTAAAATCCTTCACAGAGATAACTGACAAATGTTTAGGACAAATTGCATTTTTTTCAACTTGGGACTAAATAATCATAATGCCCTCTATCTAGCATCACTGGAATGGAAAAAACTTCCATATTAACAAGTGTGCTGTTTGAGACCTTACAACCCTAAAAGACTGGAGTAAAGAATCCCTACTCTGGAGATTTTAAATTGATCTTATCTGTTATTTGCTTGCAGGCAGTTGTGGCAAAGCCTACCTTAATCCTTGCTGTAAGGACAGTATAGAAATGTGACAGGACTAAGTGGTTATGATAGCCACACAATAATACACCCCCATCTATATGACGAGACATTAATTATTCAGTTTTACTATGAAAGCAATTTCACATTCTGGAAGAAACATTCACTAAAAAATTAATTGAAAATGAATTCTTAACCTTTATACTTTAAACCTGCTTCTGGGGGAAAGACAGAACTCTACACATACAGTATATACAGTATGTATGCTTATGTACACATACAGTATGTACAGTATGTATGTGGGTGCAAGTATGCATAAGGCCTGAGTACAGCTTTTCAGGTGAAAGATATGACAAGATACTTTTCCCCTCCTCTGCATTGCATATAGCAGAGTTATAAAATCATAACTGTAGGCCATCAGAAAAGAAAGACGAGAAGGGTGGCTGCCTGGGAAGATAAACTGTGGGTGACAATGCCACTACCATTATTTCTACACAAAAAACAATCCCAATACAAAACACAATAATTAAAATTAAAATGGAAGATACTAAGGGGTTCATTTTCAAAAAAGGAAGACGTAAAAAAGGCATAAAGTGGCACTTGGACATCTTACTGGACAAGACATCCAATTAGTCATTTTCAAAACTGATTGTTTAGACATCTTGCTAGGTTTTTTCTCTGCAGTGTGTCCAAAGTTCAAGGGGGAATTTTGGAGGTGTGTTATGGGTGGGTTTAGACAGTGCTTAGTAATTGGACATCTTGCAGCCATAATCAAACATTTACCAAGACATCCAGGATACCATTTAGAGACGTTTGGAGCGAGACCTGTTTTAAAAACGAATAAGGGCCAAAAAGGTACCCAAACTAACCAGATGACCACTTGAAGGATGAAGACATGACACCTCCCACACACACTCCCTAGTGGTCACTGACCCCCTACCACCCTCCAAAGATCTGAATGAAACAGGTGTCTGGAATAGCCCGGTGGGCAGAGTAGTGAATATAGAGAGGGGGACCCAGACCCATATCCCACTCTAACCACTACATTTATGGTGGAAAGTGTGAGCCTACTATACTGCCATATAGGTGACACCTGTAGCCATAAGGGCTATTGGGGTGGTAGATAGGTGGGTATAGTAGGTTTGGAGGAAGTTTTGGAGTGCTTACCATATATTATAAGGGGATTATGGTGATATGTATACCTGGCACCCTTTTTGTGAAGTTCATAGCAGTGCCCTCTAAGGTGTCACTGCTCTGTTGTAATGTCTGTGTGGTTAGTCCATTAAAAATGCTGGCCCCTTCTATATGCAAATGGATTGTTCTGAATGCGTTTAATCTGGATATCCTATTTTTCAAAAATGGTACAAAAAAATAAATATAGATGTCTTCCTAAGCCAAGAAGTCTAACAGGTCATTTTCAGAAAAAAAAAGATATATGTCTTGCATTTTTTAAAATGGACTTTTTCTCTACTGGATTTTTGAGTGTCTTTCTTAAAACATCCCAACTCAGACTTAGATGTCCTATTGAAAATGCCCATCTGCATATTTGTTATGAAGAAGGGTGTATATTCATTATATCTGGTCACTCACATCTTAAGATCTGAGATATAATATGAAATGAATCAACCAATATAAAAATGGCTCCTTGAGATGCTAATGACTATACAGATGAATGACTTTGACTTTTCCAGCCAAATTTCCTTCATAAATATGCACATTCATATATATGTGTTCTGGTTTTCTTATTCACTACAATGGAAAATAATATTTAATAGAAAAGAGACTCATGTTTATGGTGAACATTTGCTTTTCACAATTTATATCCGTTAATATAGGAGGGGACACATGATGGTAATGGAGCTATTATGAGAAGCCTTTTTTAAAATTGGTCATTTCATATTGTATAGCTCTCAGGTATTCAGATATACTGAATATACCCTCCTTCACAACAAAAATTTAGAGTCTCACATTTTAGTTTTAATTATTTTTTGTATTGGGATTGGTTTAGTAGGGATTTAGTTTTACCTTCCCACTTGGGTTTGTAAGCTACCACCATCACTACAGCAGTGGCAGAAAAAAACTCCTGTGTGGTAGACTACATCATTAAGAAAGAACTTGCTAGCTTTAGCAGAAGAGGATTTCTCCCCCTGCCTCTACCAGATTGTTGCATATTCTAGGGTCCAAAGTTGACTAGAAGTTTATTATGTTCAGCCTTCTGATTTTCTAGCACAGCAGCTTTCACTACATTGGGTTATTCAAAAAAGGTAAAATCCCTGTATCTGTTGCCAATTCTGCAATAGTGAAAAAAGAGTAATTCCTGATCTTCAGAATGCTGATAAGCTCAGAATCACTGCATCAGCCCTTTCTGCAATGTGTAGCCACACCATCCTGTTCTCTATACAAGCTTGTCTGAACCTGTATGCAGGTTTCCTGCAAATCCTTCTAGCTGCTCAGCTAGTAAGAAGGGGAGTTTTCAGTCTCTTTCAGGTAAAATGCTGAATGATGCCTTCCAAAATTAACTGAAGGGGGCACCAAGTTCATGTCCTTGAACTCTTCTCAGGACTGGCAGATTGTGAAAAGTTTGAATTCTTACCTTGACTCAAGCTGGAACACTTTTCCTCTTGCTGCGTTACAGGAGAGGCTCTGAGTTTGGCTCACTTTCTCCAGCAGTCTTGTCGAGTCAGTCTCTGGACACAACTGGACTTTGATTGAACAAAGGTCAGTTTAAAAGATCATCTATTTAACTGCAACTTCATCAGTAATTTGCCTCTCCTGCATGCCAACCCTTTACTTCTGTAAATTGTACTTTTGCCCTTTATGGGCCACGTTGGGTTCTCATAGATCACTTTATACTGAGATCTCTGAGCATCCCATGGTTTGAAAAGGGGAGACGTTGTCATTCCTTTATGCTTTTCCCATGGCAAGAGGGTCCTACATACAAAACTCAGACTCTCTATCCATAAATAAGCACAGTAAGATGTGATATCGAATCGGATCTTTTCCAGATAAGCCAGGGATTACAGAAAACAGATGGTGTGTGTGTGTGTGTGTGTGAGGGGGGGGGTTAATTCAGTAATTGGGCACCTATAATTTGGCTTCCAAAGGGTACCTGGGAGGAGCCTATTCTATAAAGAAATGTAAGTGCCTACTTTTCTTTATAGCTTACCAAGGTAAATGCGTACATATGCACTTAGGTGCATATAAGTACAAGCATAAGGGTCGATGATATATACATACCGTATAGTATAAAACCTCAAAAGGCTTCAACACTCAGAAAATAATTAATTTAAGGTCTATCTCTATAAATAATCAGTTGAATAAATACCTTAAATAATCTATTCAAAGACCTCAGCGGTGCTACTGTGTGTATAGCAATCTCCACTCACAGGTCAACAACACCAACCTCTTCATCGGTCTAATATTCTCATTTTAAATATTTCATACTATTTCATTCTTCTTTTAAAGTGCTTAATAGTGCATTTAAAGTTTTAATAAATACTCATCTTTATAAACACGGCTAGGGGTATATATTCCAACATAGGACTGTTTCGCCACAGGCTGTTTCAAGGAAATCCCCCTTTAGATTGCCGGTTTCATGTTACCAATATTGTTATATTCTATCGTTATATTGCTATACACACAGTAGCACCGCTGAGGTCTATGAATAGATTATTTACTGTATACTATGTCATAAGTTATGTGTGTAATTGGGCATCCTGCCCATGCTCTGTCAAGTCATCATTCTTATGTATGCCCACCTGTAAACTAATATTCTATAATGACATCTTAATGCAGAGATGTCATTACAGAATTAATGTGTAGTACATGGTATTGGTACCACTAACCAGAGGTTCCAAGTTCTAGAATTATCTTCATATTCTGTACATGTACCACTATACAAAGCTGGTTGGAGGATCAGGTAGTCTAGCTTGACCAGTTGAGCTCGCTGATATAATGTGGTATAAATATTTGCATGGAAACCTTGAACTTATGCTCCACAATGTATATCAAAATAGAGGGGAGTAAATTAATCCAAGGTAGGAAAACTCACCATATAAATGCAACAGTGTATGAAAGAGCAACTATATAACTGTGCCAATACTCATAATAATAATAATGTGATGAAGGGTTCTTCTTCAGTGTAACATGTCCCTTACATGAAGAGAGATACACAGCTGTTAACAGATTTAAAGATTTCAAGAGACACTGGCAATATGTTTTCCTTTATTTATTTATTTATTTATTCATTGTATGGTACAGAGGAGAGTATGATGTGTTTACAATTGGGCATTCATCTAAGAGTCCACTGTTGGTCTCTAATAGAATTAATCAAGTTTCATTTAAAATTTGATAAAAAAATTTCTAAGCAATTTACAGTATTAATAAAATATGTTTGAGAGGATGATTCTCCTCTTTGGAAGGACGCTGACACCTAATCAGGCACCCCTGCGGCTACCTCCAGCAGAAACTGGCATCAGGAGGGGAGGTCCTTCCTTCCGAGATTTAAACAGTTGATAGCCGCGAACGCGGCCTGTGGACGCATGCCTGAGACCGCGTGTCCAAAGGGGCATGACCTAAGGGGCAGGACATGCCCCTTCGGTGCCACAAGGTGTGAGGAGCAGGAAGGAGATAATTATGGGGAAGAGGAAGCTAAGATTACGTCAATAACTGTTGTTTCAGGCCCTATGGATCGCCATCTTCAACCCGGATCTTCATTGCCTCCAGTAGGTAAGACTGATTTATATTCTCATTCAGCCTCTCTCTCCTCGGGTGAACCTCCACCTCTACCTCAACCAGCTTTAAATTCCCCGGTGCAAGATGATTCCTTCCCAAAAGAAGGAATGGAATCAACTTCTCTTCAGATAGATGAATTGGACTCAAAGACATTAACTGCAGGGAAACGACTTACACCACTATCTCCAGTATCAATGCCTCTAGTGTCTACAGTTAGTTACATAGTAACATAGTAACATAGTAGATGACGGCAGATAAAGATCCGAATGGTCCATCCAGTCTGCCCAACCTGATTCAATTTAAATTTTTAAATTTTTTCTTCTTAGCTATTTCTGGGCAAGAATCCAAAGCTTTACCCGATACTGTGCTTGGGTTCCAACTGCCGAAATCTCTGTTAAGACTTACTCTAGCCCATCTACACCCTCCCAGCCATTGAAGCCCTCCCCAGCCCATCCTCCAACAAATGGCCATATACAAACACAGACTGTGCAAGTCTGCCCAGCACTGGCCTTAGTTCAATATTTAATATTGTTTTCTGATTCTAAATCCTCTGTGTTCATCCCACGCTTCTTTGAACTCAGTCACAGTTTTACTCTCCACCACCTCTCTCGGGAGCACATTTAAGGCATCCACTACCCTCTCCGTAAAGTAGAATTTCCTAACATTGCCCCTGAATCTACCACCCCTCAACCTCAAATTATGTCCTCTGGTTTTACCATTTTCCTTTCTCTGGAAAAGATTTTGTTCTACGTTAATACCCTTCAAGTATTTGAACGTCTGAATCATATCTCCCCTGTCTCTCCTTTTCTCTAGGGTATACATATTCAGGGCTTCCAGTCTCTCCTCATATGTCTTCTGGTGCAAGCCTCTTATCATTTTCGTCGCCCTTCTCTGGACCGTCTCAAGTCTTCTTACGTCCTTCGCCAGATACGGTCTCCAAAACTGAACACAATACTCCAAGTGGGGCCTTACCAATGACCTGTACAGGGGCATCAACACCTTCTTCCTTCTACTGACTACGCCTCTCTTTATACAGCCCAGCATCCTTCTGGCAGCAGCCACTGCCTTGTCACACTGTTTTTTCACCTTTAGATCTTCGGACACTATCACCCCAAGGTCCCTCTCCCCGTCCGTGCATATCAGCTTCTCTCCTCCCAGCATATACGGTTCCTTCCTATTATTAATCCCCAAATGCATTACTCTGCATTGAATTTTAGTTGCCAGGCATTAGACCATTCCTTTAATTTTTGCAGATCCCTTTTCATATTTTCCACTCCCTCTTTGGTGTCTACTCTTACAAATCTTGGTATCATCTGCAAAAAGGCACACTTTTCCTTCTAACCCTTCAGCAATGTCACTCACAAACATATTGAACAGGATTGGCCCCAGCACCGAACCCTGAGGGACTCCATTACTCACCTTTCCTTCCTTCGAGTGACTTCCATTAACCACCACCCTCTGGCGTCTGTCCAACAGCCAGTTTCTGACTCAGTTCACCACTTTGGGTCCTAACTTCAACCCTTCAAGTTTGTTCAACAGCCTCCTATTGTTCTGTTACTAGTGATAAAGTTCAGGATGTCTGGACAGTGGTGACTAGAATAGAGAACTTCCTACAGGGAACAGTTGTTAAGCTTTGCCAATTTTCAACCAAGATTACTAATAAAGTAACTGATCATGAAGCTCAATTAGCTTTAGTAGAAAAGAGAGTGGATAAACTAGATGCATCCGTTTTGGTAATGCAATCATGTTTGACTTCTGGTGTGAAAGATAATACTGTTTTGAATTTACAAATGGAAAAAATGGAAAATGCCAGGAGATCCAAAAATCTTAGATTTTTAAATTTTCCTATATTTCATTTTCTTTCACCTTTAGAATTGTTAAAAATGTATACGAAAGATATTCTTCATTATACGCAGGTTGAAGGATTTATGCCTGATAACCTTTATTATATTCCAACTGGTACTAAGGTTATTGCTGAAGAAGGAGGTTTTGATCAAGTGGTATCCCCTGACAGTCTAAATTTATCCCAGTTATTAGAATCATCTAAAGATTATATAGCTAAGAGAGCGACATTATTGGTGACATTCAGAACTGAATTGGAAAAGCAAACTATATTGGAACTTTATTTTGTAAATAAAACAGCATTATTTTGTGGCCAGCAATTGAATATATTTCCTAATGTCTCCAAACAGACCCAATATAGGAGAAAACAATTTTTACAGCTTAAGGCCCATGTCTTAGCGGTAGGAACTTTATTCTTTTTGAAGTTTCCCTGTAAATGTTTAGTGACCTATGAGAATACTAAATTTGTCTTTGTTGATCCAAATCAATTGGAAAATTTTCTTCAAAATAAATTCCCTGTAAATTCTAATGAGAAAAATGGTGAGGATGAGGGTTTGTGATGTAGCACAATATAATTAAGCCTGATTAGATGTGGATGAATTGTATTTTCCTAATTTTATTATGTGTTTCTTTTTGGAGGGAAAATCAGTCCCAATAATGTGGACTGGAAGTTCTAAAATGATGGGTAACTACTTTATGTTTGAATTTCTTTTTTGAATTACCTGCATTTGTTATATGATGTAATAAATGAATAAATCTATTAAAAAAAATAAAATATGTTTGAGACATATAAACTAAAAAGTTTAGGGGAAAGAGATGAAGTCCAACTCCAGACTCAAGAAAATTCAAAAAGTGAATCTATAAACTTAAGATTTTAAGATTTTAAAGAGTTAAACGGACAAGCCCTCAGTCACACAGCAACCTCTGGAATCTCCAGGGGAAAGCTGTCGCGGGTTTACACCCAGAAAGGTGTTAACTGCGAAACATCCCCGGGCTTGCTCCGAATAATATTTCAAGTGCCTATAAAGTGCAATGTGTGAAAAACTCAAATAGAAAAAACACACACTATCAAAGTAAAGATAGAGTTCATCTCTTTCCCCTAAGCTGGGGGCCAAGCAGGAAAGTAAGTGTCCAAATCTAACCAAGCTCAAAAAAACACAGTCTGAAAGAACTTAGCTTCTCCGTGTGTGGTGGAGGTACTGATCAGCAAGCAGCAAACAAAGTCTTCGTCCAACGGATTCCGTTTCAGGGGTGAACACCCCCTTCTTTAATCGGTAAACGGCTCCTCCCCAAGTTACATAAACACACACTTTAACCTTTACTGCAGCAACAGGACATCACGGAGAACTCAATTGTTCGCCTTCCCTTCGCCTAAACACTGTCCTCTCAAAAGATTCCTTGATAGAACTTTTGCCTTCCAAGCAGCCAAGTCGAACCCATGGCTAGCACAGATGATACTCGAGGCCCCCACTTACCTATCATTCAGAAAACTACTAAAAACGTACCTTTTCAGCAAACACGACCCTTAATAATCCATTCACCTCACATGACACTTACCCCACCCCTGCCCCCTTCCTCCTTCACCAGTCCCTCCCTCCCCCACTCTCTACCTCCCCTACCTAGCTCGATCAAACCTGCAATTTCTGTAATACTGTTGTAAACCTGCCCTCTTTGCAGACAGTTAAGAATCGCTGTAATTTCACGGCTGACTGCGGCAAATCGCTGTAATTTATCGTAATTCAGCCTGCAATTTGCTGTTAAAAATACTTCTAATTATGCTGTAAATCTGCTTCTAATTTTGTAAACCTACTTCTAATTTTGTTGTAAATCTGCTATTCAATGCAGATCATTTGCTAATTGATGTAAACCGCCTAGAACTCACTGGGTATGGCGGTATATAAGAATAAAGAATAATAATAATAATTCTTCAGGAACCGCACTGCTCAATGACCCTCAGTTTCATAGGTAAAGCAGGGAAGAAATGGCACTGATCTAGAGAGGACGCCCTCATTTTAAATCGCAGAAACAGAAACAGGTGGAATAAAATGGTCAGGTGACCAAACATCTGACCCGGAACTCTTGCAAAGAATCTTACAACAAATCCTTTGAGAAACATCCGCAGAAACGCTAGTATGCAAACACATTGGAATCACCAGGGACATTTCACGGCATCGTAAAAAATAAAAATAAATAAAAAAATATAAATAAAGAATGAAAAATAATAAAAAAATAATAAAGATGTATGAAAAAATGTATAAATTAAGAATACACAATGAAGATAAAATGGAAGGTAAATTATAGCTGCAAGGTACCTCACATTCAGTAAGTATGTTGCCACTCAATGTAGTCATTCAGACCCTTGGGGGTTAAAGTTTGTAGCTCAAATATCCAGTATTGTTCTCTGTGTTGGAGCCGAGTCAATCTGTCTCCCTGATAATCCTCAAAAACTTGTTCCATAACGAACCACCTAAGATCTTGAAAGGAGTGGTTAGCTTGTATGCAATGGGGAAAATCTTAAGTTTATAGATTCACTTTTTGAATTTTCTTGAGTCTGGAGTTGGACTTCATCTCTTTCCCCTAAACTTTTTAGACTCCTTGGGGTGAGGGAGGTTCTTTATTTTTACCTTGTTTTTGTACCTCCTCGATTTAGGGTTCTACTTTTGTTCTATGAGACATATAAACGACAGACTTTATAAGGGGGGATAGAAGGCAGAATTACAATTTAGATAGGAAAGCCCAAAATAGGGGAAACACCAGGAGGGGAGTCAGAAGTTAACTAGAGTATAACTATATGTGTATAGGCCTGGACTATGATTATGATGAAGAAAGCTGGTCTGTCAAAGTATTCTTTTTATCCTATTTCGACACAATCTTTATTGAATAAAACTGTTACCTTTAGAAAGAAAATCTGTCCAGAATTTTTCTGGCCCCAAGTTTTAGCTTCCCTTCCTTGTTCCTCTAGGAAATAATCTGGCCTAAATGGAATTGTCTTACAGAATCTATCTACCATTCTTTAGTACCAGTCATTACTAAAACTATCGATGATGCTCTGAATGCACCCTGGTTTTTACCTTCCCATAGAGCTTTGAAACAAAACTGTAGAAAGTTAGAAAGAAATGGAAAAAATCTCACTCAGTTTTGGATAAATCAAACTGGAAATGTGCAATTACACTTTATAATCTTGAACTTAGGAAAACGAGAAAATCTTATTATGGCTGTAAAATAGCTAAGTCCAATAATCAGAGCGGTACTCTTTTTAACCTTTGGCGTTCCTTAACCAATACTGATTCTAAAATTGATCTTTTCTCATCTCCTTCTGCTGAAACTTTAGCTTGTTTCTTTCAAGATAAAATCTCTCTTATTAGACTATCCTTTCCTACAAGCGAAATTGAGTATCTTCCTAAACATTTCAAATATTCTACAAAGGAAATACCAGTTGATCCCTACTGGCATTCATTCACTCCAGTATCCGAACTTCAAGTTTCTAGACTGTGTGAAAGGATGAGAAAGTGTAAATGTTCATTGGACCCTTTTCCATCTTACTTATTTCTTAACATTTCTCCCCAAGCTATAACGTGGTTAACTGTCCTTCTGCATTTTTCTTTGGAAAATGGTTATTTTTCACATTCTTTGGGACAAATAATACTTACTCCTCTTCTAAGAAAAAGTAGATTTAGATCCTACAATTCCTTTCCATTATCGTTCAATTGCTAACATACCTCTGTTGACAAAAAAGTTAGAATCAATTATATCTGGTCAACTTACTGACTATTTAGAGAAATTTTCTTTACTTCAGTCATTTCAACATGGTTTTCATTCTAACTTTAGCACTGAAACTTTATTGATTTCTCTTCTTTCAAAAATTCAACAAATTTGTCTCCAAAATAAATGTTCGATTCTACTTCAGTTTGATCTATCTGCAGCGTTTGATGTAGTCCATCATGATATTCTTCTTCAGTTACTTTCAGATATAGATCTCCATCAGGTAGTTTTGGACTGGTTTTCTAAATTTCTTCTGTATCGCACCTACTCAGTGAACTTTGAAGGTAATACTTCCGACTCTTGGCAGGGTTCCTCAGGGTTCCCCACTTTCTCCAATCTTATTTAATCTTTATATGACCACTCTGAACATCTTTAAGCTGTCAATTTGGGAAACTTTGTTTACTTATGCGGATGATATCTTCATACCGATTGAGATAGATCCGGATACTACTGATCTAGTATCTAAAATAAATCTTTGTATCTTCAAACTTCAAGCTTGGGCTCAGTCTATTCGGATGAAGCTTAACACAACCAAAACCAAATTACTATGCTTAGGCCCAAAATTAGACTGTCTTCCTTTTTCTGTAGCCCTGGTCTCTGGATCTTACCTACAAATTGAGTTTTCTGCTAAGATTTTGGGAGTCTTTTTTGACTCCTCACTTTCTTTTAAAGATCAAATTAATTCTGTGGTCAAGAAATGCTTTTTTAATCTGTGTATGCTGAGGAAGGTCAGACATCTCTTTCATCATCGTCATTTTTCTATTTTAGTTTAGTCAATTATATTGTCTTGCCTGGATTATTGTAATGTTATCTACCTCAGTATCACAAAAACCTGCTTTTATAGATTGCAGCTGATTCAGAATACTGCTGCAAAATTGTTCTTTGGGAAACATAAATTTGACCATGTGACTCGTTGCTCCAGAGGCTTCACTGGCTCCAGGTTTGTTTCAGAGTTCAATTTAAATGTGCTTGTGTTGCTTTTAAAATCCTTTATGGAATTTTCACTCCTCTTATTCCTTTATCGTGGAATGTTTATAGATTCTCTTTTGCAAGAGGCAACCAACAATTTAAATTATCCCTTCTTTCCAGGAAAGGGATTAAAGGAGCTAAGATTTTCAGCCAATCTTTGATTTTTAAATTTTCCCAACTTTGGAATGATCTTGTGTCTCTTTTAAGGAGTTCTGGTTTGCTTCAATTTTTTTGTAAATCTTTAAAAACCGTTTTATTTGCTAAACATTTCGAAAATTGATCGTGAAATTTGTTTCTATTTCTAATGGTTCTTATCTGCTTAAGTTAACTATTGTAAACCAAGTTGAGCTTTCATAGAATGATGACTCGGTATATAAAGCCAAGCATTAGGTTAGATTAGATTCAAAAGCATCTGTATAGAGAATCCATTTGAGGGAGCCCTTAAATTTCTCCAGGGTGGTTTCTTCTCTAAGGTAACCACCCTCAAGAAATTTAAGGGCTCCCTCAAATGCTCTCTCTATACAGATGCTTTTAAAGGATAACAAGCATACTTTGGCAGACCAGCTTTCTTCATCATAATCATAGTCCAGGCCTATACACATATAGTTATACTCTAGTTATATGAGGAAGATGTTAAACTGAAACCCTCTCTTCATATTATCATTATTATTGTGATAATTATGTAGTTATTCTATCAGACACTCTCACATATTGTGAATTTTATATTGGACTTATAGGCGAAGCTTGAAGAATGGTCTGAAATTTGGCAGCTATAATTTAATGCTAAGAAATGCAAGGTCATACATTTGGGCTGCAAAAACCTGAGGGAACGTTACAGTTTATGGGGGTGAAGAACTTACATGCACGACAGAAGATGGGGACTTGGGTGTAATTGTATGTGATCATCTTAAGGTGACGGCGAAAGCTAGAAGGATGCTAGGTTGCATAGGGAGAGGTATGGCCAGTAGGAAAAAGGAGGTATTAATGCCCTTGTATAAGACTTTGGTGAGACCTCATTTAGAATATTGTGTACAATTCTGGAGGCCGCACCTTCAAAAAGATATAAAAAAGGATGGAGTCGGTCCAGAGGAAGGCTACTAAAATGGTATGTAGTCTTCATCATAAGGAGTATAGGAACAGACTTAAAGTTCTGTATATTTTGGAGGAAAGGTGGGAGGGAGATATGTTAGAGACATTTAAATACCTATGTAATGTAAATGCGCATGAGTCGAGTCTTTTTCATTTGAAAGGAAACTCTGCAATGAGAGGGCATAGGATGAAGTTAAGAGGGAATAGGCTCCGGCGTAATCTAAGGAAATACTTTTTTACAGAAAGAGTGGTAGATGCATGGAACAATCTCCCAGAAGAGGTGGTAGAGACAGAGACTGTGCCTGAATTCAAGAAAGCCTGGGATAAGCACACGGAATCTTTTAGAGAGAGGAAGAGATAATAGTTACTGTGGATGGGCAGACTGGATGAGCCATTTTGCCTTTATCTGTTATCATGTTTCTATGTTTCCTTGTGACCCTGGGCAAGTCACTTAATCCCCTCATTGCCCCAGGTACACTAGATAGAGTTTGAGCCCATCAGGACAGATAGGGAAATATGATAAAGTACCTGTATATAAACCACTTAGGATATAAGTGGTATATAAATAATTTTTTTTAAAAAAGGATGGAGTTGGTCCAGAGGAAGGCTACTAAAATGGTGCATAGTCTTTGTCATAAGGTGTATGCGTACAGATTTAAAGATCTCAAAATGTATACTTTAGAGGAAAGGTGGGAGGGGAGAGATATGATAGAGATGTTTAAATGCCTACGTGGTGTAAAAGCGCATGAGTCGATCCTTTTTCATTTGAAAGGAAGCTCTGGAATGAGAGGACATAGAATGAAGTTAAGAAGTGAGGGGCTCAGGAGTAATCTAAGGAAATACTTTGTTTATAGAAAGGGGTGGTAGATACATGGAAAAGTATCCAAGAAGAAGTGGTGGAGTCAGAGACTGTCATAATTCAAGAAAGCATGGGATAGGAATGTGGGATCTCTTAGAGAGAAGGAGAGATTATGATTACTGCGGATGGGCAGACTAGATGGGCCATTTGGCTTTATTTTCCATGTACATCTATGTTTCTATGTACATCAACAAGTTAAAAGTTGATAAATCTCCTGGATCGGATGGTATACATCCCAGGGTACTAAGAGAACTCATATATGAAATTGCTGATCTGCTGTTAGTGATCTAGTTTCAAGTTTATTGTATTTGGTATACCGCCTAAATATCTAGGCGGTTTACATAAAATGAAAAACATTTGTACAAATGTTTCAAAGGAAATAACATAAATAATAAAAATAACTGGAGACAATAAAAGGATATACTATAGGGTAGAGATGGATACAAAAGGAAAAATGGTAAGAGGATACATCATTTAAATGTAGGATGTGGGAAGAGGATGGGAAGAGGGTGGGAAAAGAACTTGAAGGAATAGAGGGTGCAGCAAGGGGCCTAGTGGGGAGGGAGCAATGCTGATGGTAATTATTCATGGGTTGAAGACAGACTTTTTAATGTATGTGCCTTGGAACAGGAAAGTTTTTAGGCCTGATTTGAATTTAGATGCACAGTGTTCTTGCCTCAGATTGATAGGAAGAGAGTTCCACAGTGAAGGTGCAACAATGGAGAGAATGGTATTACAGGTAGTGTCATACACAATTTGGTGCATGGATGGGATTGCAAGGAAAGACTACTGGGTTGAGCAGATCATCCTTGAGGTGGTAAAAGGAGTCAAAAATCTGTCAAATAAATGCAGGCGAGTGAACGAATTGAACTTTAAATGCAAGGAATAGTGTTTTAAAAGTGATCCTATGTTCCACTGGAAGCCAATGAGCATCTTTTAAGAGGGGTGTTACATGATCATATTTCTTTGCTTTGTAAATGACGTTAATCGGTGGATGCCAGTTGATCACCCCCTGTAACATCAGAAATATTTTCTCCATTTGTAAGCCCTAAGTCCAGTATGACCCCCATCCCGCGTGGGTTGCATTACTAACTGCTGGAACAGTTCTCCATGTAGAGAATCCAGGATCTCCCTACTTCTAGACGACCCCAAAATAGGGATACCCTAATCAACATCTGGCATGTTAAAATCACCTATCCTATATTCTGAATGTCTACTATTAAATCTCTGTCCACTTCTTCCGTCTAAAGAAGGCCTGTATATCACACCAATGTAAATATATTTACCATTCCCTCTTTCCAAATTGATCCACAGTGCCTCTTCCTTGCCCTGCAGATCCTCCAATTGTGTGGTTTTAATATGATCTTTGAATGTGCAAACACTATAGCAGTGAAAATATGTCTTGTCAAAAAGATTTTCTTGCAGATGTCAGATATGCCTCCACCAGCAACTATAGTTTGAAACTGCTGTATGAATCACTTTCCAGCATATGGTATCGTCATTTCATCTGCTTTTTTAATTTTGTGACTTGGTGCTCCTTATAACCTTATTTTTTTTAAAAACTTCATACTCTATTCTTCCCTTCTTTGATAGATGTATACCATCCCTGCTCAGCAGCCCTTGGAAAATCATCCCATGGTCCAGGAAGCCAAAACGCTCTCAACAACACCATCTACATAGCCATGCATTCATCTCCAGGATGCATGTTTCTCTGACCTGGCCGTTACCCTTGACAGGGAGGATGGATGAGAATACCACCTGCGCACTTGACTTCTTCACCTTCTCTCCCAGAGCCACAAAGTTACTTTTGATGCATTTGTAGGGGTACCTGGCAGTATAATTAGTGCCAACATGGATGAGCAGCATTGGATAATAGTCATCAGGCTTGATGAGTCTTGGAAAATCTCTCTGTAACATCTTGGATTTTGGCACCAGGCAGACAGCATACCTCACAGGACATTATGTCTGGTCTGCAGATGGACGCTTCTGTACCCTTCAAAAGGGAATCGCCAATCACCACTACCTTACGCCTCCTAATGGTCTTGAATTCAGCAACTTTGGGGATTTCAATATTTGGCTTTCCTCTCCCTGGGGTGCTGTCATGTCCTCTACTTCCAGGGCTGTATACTGGTTCTTCAGTTCAAGGGCAGGTGGAGTGAAAGTATCAAACCTGCAGGGTCCCCTAATCTGAGTTCAGCTGTATTCCCTCAGCACAGCTTCTTCTTCCTCAATGCTGGAAATCTTTGACACTTCATGAACCATTTCTTCAATATACCTATCATTCTCACAGATGTTTCTTAGTCTTTCCACCTTCTCTCTCAGTTCCTTTACTTCCTTAATGAGGGATTCAAATTGCAGACAGATTGTACATAAAACCACTTCCCTCTGCCTGGGTAACATTCTCTGTCTGCACAGAGACAGAAGCTGTAACCACACACACACAGAAATGTCCAAAATAAAGATGTACTTTTATTCCTGATCTTAGGTCAGGCTGCTCTGGTGTTATCAGCAAGATGCAGTACTTTTCAATACATTTGTTCAGGAACCAAAACATAAAACGCTGGGCCAACCTGGCCACACTGGCTTCACAAACAATAGCCTGGTTCTTATTTCAAAACAGAAAAAAACACATACCAGAATTGTGGCTGGACTTTAGTCTTTCTAACTCAGTCCTCTTCACCAGCCTTAAATGGTTAAGATAGTTTTAGCCAATGCTCTCTTCCTGTGAAGGAGCAGCAGAGAGAAGCACACAAGATACTTGCTGCATGAGAAATAAAACTTTTCAAAAAAACCAAAAAGGAAATGGCTAAACTTGAAGCTCTTACACAGACTGCCTGCAGCTAGGGAACTCACACAAACAAAGCTCCTCCGTGGCTGACGTTCCCTGCAATAGCTTATCTCCAGCTAATTAGTCTCCAGCTGTGTGGAGAGGAGGGAAAACAGGGTAGTTTGTAATTGTTAGGCAGTTCAAGCACCATACTATTTGCATAAATTTTTCAGAGCCTAGCTCTGGGAAGCTTAAACAATTATGAACACAAAAAACAAACTTAGTCTCAAAACTTCCAGGAAACAGGTAAGAATCAAAAATAGTCAAACACTTCCAAACTTTCAGCTTGTGTCCATGGCTTCCAATCTCCCACCAGTGATAATTGGCACACCAATGTCCATGGGTTCCCAGCTTTCTAGTTGCCTTTCAATTGTGAGATCAGGCACCTTTGAAATGTCCATCTCACAATCCTTTCCCAGCTCGTCAGCATTCAGCTGGGGAGACAAGCCCTGCTGCCCCTGAGGCTCCCATTCTCAGCCTCTTTGCTCCTCCTCCTCTCTGGTTCTGAGCTGCCTCGTTTTAACTTGCTCCAAGCCACCCTTTCCTGCTCTGAAGAGGGGGAAGGGAGAAAGCTCCCTTTGCAGCTGTGACTGTTCATGTGTCAGCTTCCTGCTGGTTCTCTGCCTTTCTGGGAAATGTAGTCTCCTTGCTCCTGAGGTTTTAGGTGAGCTAAAAACAGGCTTGGCAGAGTGAACTATAGCTGGTCTGAGCTCTACCTGGCAGTTGGCTCATCATTATTGGTGCAAGGGGGGTTCAGCGCTACCACACTCAGCATTGCCAACCTGGTCAGCTCTCCTGCCTAGGGGGTTTACTGTTCTTCCTATTCAATCTTGTGACAAAGCTAGGAGGAGAGCTATATTTGTCACAATGTAAAATTGTATTATCCTGTGGACACAGCAGTAGTGGTTTCAAGGGAGAGGTCTTGGAGATTTGGGCCCCCCTAATTTGGGCTTGTATCCCCTCCAAACCAGCAGCACCCTCTTATACAGCTAGCAGGGATATCAAAGTCCCCCCTGGCAACGAAATGCAGTGCCTGAGTCTATCCCCTCTTCCTTATGTTGCTTCTGTAATACAGAAGTCTGCACTGTTGCCTCCTACTGCAAACACCGGGACTTCTCACACATACTCAGTTCATGCAAGTAGTGAACATGCTGAGGGAGTCCTGAGGTCTGCAACTGGAGGCATACCGCCAACTCTGTATTACAGAAGAAACATAGAAACAGGATGGCAGATAAAGGCTAAATGGCCCATCCAGCCTGTCCATCCACAGCATCCACTATCTCCATCTCTCCCCAAGAGATTTCATGTGTCTGTCTCACACCTTATTAAACTCAGACAAAATCTTTGTCTCCACCACCTCTACCAGACCATTCCACACATCTACCCTTTCTGTAAAAAAGTATTTCCTTAGATTGCTTCACTCTCAGAAATGGAGATTGCGTCTACAACCAATGACAGAACCCAGCCGACCAGGCAGGAAACACATCGCGCATCCCAAGGAGGAGCCGTGTCAGGCTGGCCAAAGGTGCCACACTCTGCAGTGTCAGGCTGGCAAAAGGTAACACTCCCTGCAGTGTTGGACCAGCAAAAGGCACCACACTCTGCAGTGCATTTCACTGAATCTTGTGGCGATATATCAGATTTTTGTATCATCACTTTAACCAAATCTTTCATGACAAGATACTCATAGGAATAAGGGATGAAAAATAGACAGGAACAAAGGGGAACCAATATGAAGAATCTTGTGAAGCAGTCAATATCTTAAATGTTAATGTGAAATGTAACTGGTAGCCAATGCTCGACCTGAAATAAAGAGTTAGCATGCAAATTATAATTGTTTAAGTGGATGCTTAGGTCTGGATTCTATAAATCAGCAGTTTCAAACTCAAACCCTTTGCGGGGTCACATTTTGGATTTGTAGGTACTTGGAGGGCCGCAGAAAAAATAGTTAACGTCTTATTAAAGAAATGACAATTTTGCATGAGGTAAAACTCTTTATAATTTATAAATCTTTCCTTTTGGCTAAGTCTTAATAATAATATTGTCATTTATAGCTAAAAAGACATATGATCAACAAAGTATTTCATTTTACTTTTGTGATTATGATAAACATACCGAGGGCCTCAAAATAGTACTTGGTGGGCTGCATGTGACCCCTGGGCCGCGCGTTTGAGACCACTGCTATAAATGGTGCCTTAAACTAAGCAGTGGTAGGCTCCCTACCGCTGCCTAACTTAATTGCTTTAATTGGTTTTAATCAGCATGACAATTGACCACGCCATTAGAAAACAATTAAAAAGTTGGTAAAAAAAAGGTAGGCACCAGAATCACATAACATAACATAAGAACATAAGCAATGCCTCCGCTGGGTCAGACCTGAGGTCCATCGTGCCCAGCAGTCCGCTCACGCGGTGGCCCATCAGGTCCAGGACCTGTATAATAATCCTCTATCTATACCCTTCTATCCCCTTTTCCAGTAGGAAATTGTCCAATCCTTTCTTGAACCCCAATCACTCTGCCCTATCACGCCCTCTGGAAGCGCATTCCAGGTGTCCACCACACGTTGGGTAAAGAAGAACTTCCTAACATTCGTTTTGAATCTGTCCCCTTTCAACTTTTCCGAATGCCCTCTTGTTCTTTTATTTTTCGAAAGTTTGAAGAATCTGTCCCTCTCCACATCTAAGCATGTTGCCTAGCAGTGCCTAAAGTCAAAGTAGATTTGGTTAGGGGTGGAGATGACCTTAGGCACCACTAGGTGCAATTCTTTGACAAATTTAGGTGCCGGTAATTTAGGCCTTTAAAACCCTGGCCTACATTATTGGCACCTAAGTTTTTCAGTAGCCACAATTCTGTTGATAGCGCCTACTTGTGAATGGCATGCAGCCAGCGTTATTTTTGAAGGCGCCAGCTGATATAGTCACCGTTTACAGAATCCAGACCTAATTGGCTTTAATTGTCATTAATGACCTTGTAGGGTTGTTAATTGGCACCAATTTACATTTATACATATAACTTCACTCAGGCACTATTCTATAAACTTAACACCTAAGTTCTAGAAAGGGGGTATTTTTACATGGGATGGGTAAGGAAGGGTTAGGTTTATAGAATACTGTCAATTATGCATCCAATTGACAGTATTTGTCATGAGCATTTACACCAGCCTTTCATATGGTATAAGTGCTTGTGACTAAAATTAGATGCTCAAATATTGACTTACGTTAGTATTCTATAATGGTTTGTTTCAAGTTTCAAGTTTATTAGGTTTCTTGATTAATCGCTTAATCAAACTTCTAAGCGATGTACATTTTAAAATTTACATTTGTTAGGTGACAATACAATAAATAAAAATTCTTAAAAAAGGACAAAATTACACTCAATTTAACATATTCATAACATTAGGTGAGGAGGAATGAAATACAATTCTTAAAAGTAAAGAGAAGACATTAAGGGAAAATACAAGAGGATAACAAATAAAAAATAATTTAAAAAAAATTTAAGCACCCAACTTTATTGTTATGAAATAGTTGCTTAGAACTCTTTTTTTGTGCCTATCTTTTGGCACTCTTTCTTGAATCTACCCCTTAATGTACTTCTTAAAATCTTATTTAGAAAACTGATTTTTCATTTAAATACTAAGAAACAATTCACAGACAGCATATGCATGCTCTATATTTATTTTGTGAATTCATATATACAACATATGGTAGCAATTTATTTATATACAGGATTCCAGGGTTTTGATTATAGAGAGAGTCATATCAACGGAATCATTCCTGAGAACTGCTGGAACATTGACTTTACTAATTCTTCTATTTCTTTTCTTTGCCACTTACATCTGTAGATAAACAGCACAGTTTAATTATTAACAGCAACTTGATTCAATTAAATAGCCAGTCATATATTATTAATTTAATACAAAACAGCACAATGTACATTAATGCAAAACATTATTAAGACATTCTGTGTATTTATGTATATACTAGCCTCATAGTCATACTCTTTGGCTCTGATTTTATATAGGTCGTCTTATAAATCAGGGTCGACAAGTGCAATTCTACAAAAGTTAGGTGCACTATTTAGAATCACGCTTAGCATTGCCTAAGTGGCATTAGCTGTCACTTGGCGACAAAACTTTTAGGTTCACTGTATTTATGACAGAGTTTTCTTGGCTACATATTTGTGCCTAAATTAGGTGCATAATGGTGCCTAACTCAAAAACATGCCCATGATCTGCCCCTAACCATGCCCACTTGTAATTATGTGTTTTGCACTATGGGGCTCTTAATCAAAACTTAAACATGTCTAAAAACCCACCCAAGTTGGCACTTGGACGACCAAGTTAGGTTGTCCAAGTGCCAATAATCAAACCAATTTTCTGAACATGTTGCGGGACTTTTTAGGCCTCTGAATCCTGCTGTGTGCCCAGAGTTAAAATGGGTAAATCTGGTCTGGAGGAGTGGTATGGGCAGGATGGGGGCCGGCCAAGACCCAAACGCCCAGAACAAGATCATTTAGGCATGGGAGGGGCCAATCTTGTAATGGACTGGCCAGCCAGATATGGCAGGAGAACAAAGACAGATGTACTGGCAGTCTGGACGAACAATAGCCTGGACATCCAAATTAGACGATTTTGGGGAAAAAATTAATCTAGACATATTTTTCAAGAATGGGCATTTTCCCGCTGCCAACTTTGGGCATCTAGCGCTATACGACCAAATCAAACTTAGACGAATGCTTTGATTATGCCCCTCTATGTGTCTAATTTTTATAGAATCACACCTAGCAAGTTTTGAGGCTAACAAAAGATTAGGTTTTTACCTTTGCTAATCTTCTTTCTTGTAAATCCACACTCTATTCTTGGACTAGTGGGTTATTTTCCCATACTCCCAGAAAGCCTAACAACATAGAATCTTGAGCCTCTCCTCTCTTACCTCAGGACTGCCCCCCATTAATTCAGTTGGAGACAAAGCAGCCAGAAACATCTGTAGAGGACAAATCAAGAGAGAGGGTACATGGACACCGACAAATAAATCTAGTCTGCTCATAACAGAAGTTTAGAATAAACAGCAACAATTGAATCAATGGAAACATGTCATGAAACATTAGCAACCTAAACAACAAAAAACAGTGCTATAAGGAGACAAAGCCTGCACTGTCAGAAGGGGATGCTTGAACTAGGGATCTCCCAAGCTAAGGGCCAGACTCTCAAAACTAACGCTGTCACTAAACTGGTTTCTGACGGTTTAGCCTGCATGCATTTTAGCAGCGGATTATCAAAATGGCTTATCTCAATCTTTAGCGAGCTTTCTAGCAGTCTCTGGCACTGCCATGCAAATGGGCTATTCAACATTGAAATGAGCACTCCGGTAGATTCTTAAAAATCGCCGAGCCATTCTCCAAGAGCGGCATCGGCATTGGCTTTTGGTGACAAAAATCAGTGACTGGTCCAGGGGTGCCAGTATAGTGACAGCTCTGTTAAAAGTGCATCTTGTGGTGTGAGTTTTCACTGTGCATTAAAGCCCCCTTCAGCAGTGGGAGAGATGCTGTCTCTCCTGCCACCAACCTACACACCATTGGCAGGGAGAGAAATGCTGTCTCTCCTGCCACCAACTGACACCTCTCCCTGGCAGTGGGAGAAATGCACAATTGTCCCACTCCCACTTCCCCCTCAGCGAGAGAGGTGCCCTAGGCAGTGGGAGAGATGCAAAATTCTCCCGCCTGACACCCCCACTCCCACAATGTCTCCCGCTCCCACCTCCCAACTACCCCCTTCAGCGAGAGAGATGCCTAATCTCTCCTGCCCAACTGACACCCCCTAGGCAGTGAGAGAGATGCCAAATTTCTCCTGCCTGACACCCCCAACTCCCCTTGGCAGTGGGAGAGTTACCCATGCTCTCCCGCCACCACGCAAACCCCTCTCCATGCTTCTGATGCCTCCCCTTGCCTTATTTTCAGATGGCTGGCTAGAGGGATGCCTATTCCCCCTGGCCAGCAGGCCTGCATCTTCAAAATTGTGTGTGTGTGGGGTATCAGTTGGGCAGGAGAGATTGGGTATCTTTCCTGTTGCCAAGAGGATTTGAGGGGGGTGTTGGTTGGCAACAGGAGATATTGGGTAGCTCTGCTGCTGTTATGTTTTTGTTTTGTTTTATCGTTTATTTTACACATGTGCCCATCACTGTAACCAGCCCAAGAGAAAGAAATGTCTCAGGTAAAGTAAGCCTGCACCAAATGGGGGGTGCTTCTTACTGGCCGCTAAGTAAGCAGAGGAGATAGCCGAACAGATCCATGTGGAGATTGTGGCCTTGGAAGTTGGCCTGCCCTTGCAGGCAGGGCCTGCCAGCACAAAGAGATGGACGGAGAGATGAAACTCGTTTGTAACCTCCAGTGAGTAAGATGTGGATTGTTGTTTTTCATTTGGGCTAACTAGGTTAAGGGTACATGGTCCGTAACTAAGGTAAAATGCCCACCCTTGGTGTAATATTTTAGAGCCTTTATTGCCCATTTTATGGCCAGGCATTCCTTCTCAACTGTGGAGTAGGCCCGCTCATGGTAGCAATTTTCGGCTCAAGTACATTGTGGAATATTCTTCCCCCTCATGTAACTGAGACAAAATGACACCCAACCTTCCTGTGATGCATCAGTCTGCAATATAAATGGTTCTCTGAAATCCACGCCCTTCAATATTAGGTCCTTACATAAACACTCTTAATTCTTCCAAGGCTTTTTCTCCTTCTGAGGTCCACATTAACTGATTCTGATGGCTCTTCTTGAGCATTTCTGTTAGGGGTGTCGCTTGTCTCGAGGAATGTGGTATAAAACGACTATAGTACTCCATAACTTCTTTTTTGTCTAGGGTTGGGGAAACTCCTTGATGCTTCTAACCTTGTCTAGGAGAGGTTTAATTCTTCCTCCTCCCACTTTATAGCTGAGGTATTTCACTTGAGACTGCCCAAATGAACACTTCTTGGGGTTTACTGTTAGGCCTACCTGGTGCAAGGCCATCAACTCCAACCGTATTGCATTCACCTGGGTGTTCCATGTAGTTGAGAAAATGACAATATCATTCATGTATGCTGGTGCATATAGGCATGCCTTTCCAAAACATCCATTGTGCACTGGCAAGTTTCAGCAGCCCCATGTAAACTGAAAGGTATGCGTTTAATTTGGTACAGACCCTGCAGTGTCCAGATAGCAGTCTTGACTCTCAATGCCTGAGCTAACGGTATTTGCCAGTACCCCTTGCACAAATCCAGTGTGGAGAGAGCGCTCCCCCAAGGTCCTTGATCCAGGGCATAGGGCAGACATCAAACTCTGAGCTGACACGGTAAAATGGGGAGACAAGACATTTTTTTAGATATATTAGTGATAGGAAGAAGTGTAAAAGTGGCATTGTGAGACTCAAAGGTGAAGGGGAGGAATATGTAGAAGCTGATAAAGAAAAGGCCGAATTGCTTAACAAATATTTCTGTTCTGTGTTCATGGCTTAAGCGCTGGGAGTGGGACCGCAGAAGACAAACGTGAATAGAGATGGAGGAGTAATAGACCTGATTGATTTTCAGAGGGTTGTGTTCGGGAGGAGCTAGCTAAAATAAAGGTAGACAAAGCGATGGGGCCAGATGGTATACATCCTAGGGTGCTAAAGGAACTTAGGGAAGTTCTGGCAGCTCTGCTGACTAACCTTTTCAACATGTCTCTAGAGTCAGGAGTGGTGGTACCAGAGGACTGGAGAAGGGTGGATGTGGTCTCTCTCCACAAAAGTGGAAGTAAGGAAGAAGTAGGGAACTACAGGCCAGTAAGTCTGACTTCTATGGTAAGCAAATTAATGGAAATACTTTTAAAACAGAGAATGGTGAAGTTTATGGAATCCTGTGGATTACAGGATCGGAGGCAACATGGATTCACTAAAGGTAGGTCTTGTCAGACAAATCTGATCAATTTCTTTGACTGGGTGACCAGAGAATTGGATAGAGGATGTGCGCTACATGTAGTGTATTTAGATTTTAGCAAAGCATTTGACAGTGTTCCAAACAGACGTCTAATAAATAAACTGAGTGCCCTCGGGATGGGTTCCAAAGTGATGGCCTGGGTCAAGAACTGGTTGAGTGGAAGATGACAGAGGGTAGTGATCAATGGAGATTGCTCTGAGGAAAGGGATGTTACCAGTGCTGTGCCTGAAGGTTCTGTTCTTGGGCCTGCTCTTTTTAACATGTTTATAAACAATATTGCTGAAGGGTTATCGGGTATGATTTGCCTCTTTGTGGATGATACCAAAATCTGCAATAGAGAAGACACCCAGGATGGTGTGAATAACATGAAGAAAGAACTGGTGAAGCTTGAAGAATGGTCTGAAATTTGGCAGCTATAATTTAATGCTAAGAAATGCAAGGCCATGCATTTGGGCTGCAAAAACCTGAGGGAATGGTATAGTTTAGGGGGTGAAAAAGTTATGTGCATGACACAAGAGCGGGACTTGAGTGTGATTGTATATGATGATCTTAAGGTAGAAACAGTCACACAAAAAACAAAAATTGGTGTTCAAAATGAGCAACAAATGCCAAACACACCAATATAAATAGCAGAAAAATGCTTTATAAGCATGAGAAGGACCTCAGAGACCTTAATTCAGGTGGAGTGACTGTAGTAAATTTTTAGTCCAGTGGCTCGATCATTAGTCCAAACTCCAAATGATCGAGTCACTGACCTGCAAATTTACTAGCAGTTACGCTGCCTGAATTAAGGTCTCTGAGGTCCTTCTACTCATGCTTATAAAGCATTTTTCTACTATTTATGTTAGTATGTTTGGTATTTTATGTTCTTAAGGTGGCTAAACAGGTTGAAAAGGTGACGGCGAAAGCTAGAATGATGCTAAGTTGCATAGGGAGAGATATGGCCAGTAGAAAAAAGGAGGTATTGATGCCCCTGTATAAGACTTTGGTGAGACCTCATTTAGAATATTGTGTACAATTCTGGAGGCTGCACCTTCAAAAAGATATAAAAAGGATGGAGTCGGTCCAGAGGAAGGCTACTAAAATGGTATGTGGTCTTCATCATAAGGTGTATAGGGACAGACTTAAATTTCTCAATCTGTATACTTTGGAGGACTGGCAGGAGAGGGGAGATATGATAGAGACGTTTAAATACCTATGTAATGTAAATGCGTATGAGTCGAGTCTCTTTCATTTGAAAGGAAACTCTGCAATGAGAAGGCATAGGATGAAGTTAAGAGGTGACAGGCTCCGGAGTAATCTAAGGAAATACTTTTTTACAGAAAGGGTGGTAAATGCATGGAACAGTCTCCCAGAAGAGGTGGTGGAAACAGAGACTGTGTCTGAATTCAAAAGGGCCTGGGACAGGCACTTGGGAACTCTCAGAGAGAGAAACAGATCATGGTTACTGCGGATGGACAGACTAGATGGGCCATTTAGCCTTTATCTGCCATCATGGTTCTATGTTTCCAAGTTTCATTTTGGTGAAGGTACAAGGAGCTGTCGCCAGCTCAAAGGGTAGAGCTGAAAACTGATAACAATTTTCCAGACCATAAAATCTGAGAAACTTCCTGTGCTCTAGGAAAATAAGAATATACCAGTAGGCCTCTATCAGTTCCAGAGAGTCTAGGAACTCTCCCAAGGTCACTGCTGCTATGACAGAGTAAACCATCTCCAAGCAAAAACACAGAACTTTGAGCGCTACATTCACCTGCAGGAGAGTCCACAAACCAATCCATCTGCGGCCAGATAACTTCTGAATGATGTCTAGAACCCAGTGGTCAGACAAAATCTGACTCCAGGCCTACAGAAACTCTGAGAGCCTGCCTCCAATATGCAGAGGGTCCTCCTGTAGCCTGTCATCATTGCGACTTCTTGGAAGGTGGAATAGCTGAGGAAATGGAGGTCTTGTTGTACCGGGGACTTGAAAACCTCTGCCTGTAGCCCTGTGAGAACATTTGCGATTTGGCACTGGAATAGTGACAAAAATTAGAGCGCCCAGAGCCGCTAGAGGCTCTGGGTCTGATATCAGGCAGGTACTTGGGGCATTAATCCACCACAGAATTCATGAGATCATTTAAGCCTTTGCCAAACAGTTGCTCCTTAAAAGGAAGCCTGGTTAGAGTAGTTTTAGAGGTAGAGTTTCCAGCCCATTGTCTGATCCAGAGTATTCTGCATGCAGAAACAGAGTAAGCTGATGCCTTCTCCATAACACGAATAATGTCATACAGGGCATCAGCTACATAATCCACATCACATAAAAGAAGTTGAGGAGGAGGTTCATCAACCTTGCTCTCCAAAGTGCAGTCTGGACAGACAAGTGCATGTGACAAAGGATGCCACCAAGGCTGCTTTGACTACCAAAGTCACTACCTCAAAGAGCTTCCTGAGAAATATATCCACCTTCGCTAGGAAGGGAGGTGTGCTTAGTGACCTGTGCAACCAGGGAATCCACTTTAGGCTGACTAAAAAGCTACTGACATTCCTGTGCCATAGGCTCTCGCAACCCTAAGAGTTCCTTCTGGAGAGTCCCACTGCTCTGAGATCAAGAGGTTAATATCAGGATGTCAAGGAAACACTGAAGACTGTGCACACATAAGGCTAAATCCAACTCATGCAAAGATTCAGAAATAAGATCCGGCAAAGCAGCATACTTAAATAATCACAGAACTGTGGGATCCAGTGGCGTACCTAGGGTATGTGGCACACGGGCCCATCATTTTTTGACACCCCCCCATGTAAAAAAATATTTTTTGTAATGACCATGAAACGGAATAAATGGTCAGAATAGAAACAGGCAGTGAAAATTTTCTTATATTCCAAACATAAATAAATTATGGCTGAATTGTCATGACATCAGAAGTACATATGGAGTAGTTGCAGGTGATGCTTGGGACAGTTCTGATTGTGTTAGTTCAGTTTTATGTGTTTTTTGAATAGAAGGGTTTTTATTTCTTTTTGAAGGTTTTGTAGTCTGTGGTCAAGGTCAATAGGTTGTAGAGTTGGGGGTCGAGTGTTGCAGCTCGAATGGCTAGGAGGTTGTCGAACAGTTTTTTTCTTTTGACGTTTTTGGTTGGAGGGTGTGTGAATGGTGCGTGAGTTCTCCTATGTCTGTTTGAGGTGGATTGAATTATTTAGCTGAAGAAATTAGTTACCCCCTCATCCCACACACATTAATTCTCTTCCATTTTTGTTCCCATTATAAAAAACACAGATAAGTTCCCAGAAAAAAAATACATTAAAATAAGAAGTGAAAACAAAGGCCCCTACAGATGAGAACATAATATAAGAATAGCCTAACTGGGTCAGACCAATGGTTCATCATGACCAGTAGCCCATTCTCATGGTAGCCAATCCAGGACACTAATACCTGGTCAAAACCCAAAGAGTAGCAACATTCCATGCTACCGATCCAGGGCAATCAGACACTTCCCCCATGTCTTAATAACAGACTATGGACTTTTCCTCCAGGAATTTGTCCAAACCTTTCTTAAAATCAGCTACGCTATCTGCTTTTACCATAATTTCTGGCCACTTCATTTTTAAACTTAGATCTTTCCTTCCAAACAGAGACCCTGCTAGATGTCAAATACAGAAAGAACAAGGTAACTTCACAAGGACTTAGCTGTGCAGGAAATGTGAATCTCCTCATACACCCACCATATAGTGCAAAAATATGCAAAGGTCTGTTTTTTTCTTTCGATCACTACATAGCCTAATGCCACACAAGCAGCACTGTTACAAACATATTCTGTAGGTCAATGCTAAGGATAACAAAATTTCCTTCCTTGGACCAGAAGGAGATACTGATAAACCACTGGAAGAGATCCCAAAACAACACCCAAAGACCCACTCAGTGTGTGAACCAGTTGAGTGGAGTGGATTAACTGGGGGGTGGAAATGGGCCCGGAGTTTGCTCAGCAGAATTTCCCAGACCACCTCTTCCTCTCAACACATTGACACGCTGCCACCACCACCACTAGGAACACCTTACTGGGTAGGCCAGCTATGCTATAAACTTTATAAAACACATTATTATATTTTCTTATAAAGCACATATTTTAACTGAACTCTCTGACATCCTCAGACTTTCCATTCACAAAAATAGAAGGAAGAAAAGTTCCCATTTCCTGCTGTCTCATATCCCCGGCCTATACAATATATTTTTTCTGCAGACCCTTCAAAAGTCTGACCAAATCCTTGTTTCACTTGCATTATAAAGTACTGAGGATGCCATCTCTCCCCAATCACAGGTCCTAAAGTCTAAGACAGTAGCGCAAACTAATGCTGCCAGATTCAGGAAAAAAATTTTGATTCGATTCAGCCTATTGAATTGGTTTTTCAATTCGATTTTCCTGCCCAGTTGGGTGATTTTTTTCAAAAATCCTGGTGGGTTTTATAGCTTTTTCACCCCCTTTGGCTTCTCCTAACCACACTGGCGCTGTGGTGTAAATAAAATAAAGAAACAAAAAGGACTTTTCCTCTCTCTGTTAAATCTTAGCTCACGTTTGCAGTCCAACACCAGCTCTGGCAGGATACACATTTCAAATCTGACATATTGTAATCACAAAACAGAAAATAAAATTAATTTTTCTACCTTTTGTTGTCTGGTTATATTTCAAATCTTGTTGGTCCAAGGCTCTGGTTTTCTTCTGATAACTTGCTTGCCAGTGTCTTCTTCTTTCTTCTTTCTGCATGCTAACCATCCATCTGCCAACTCTGTCCTCCCTTTCCATTTCCCTTCCCTCCCCAGGAAGTCTGGTATCTTTCCTTTTTTTCATCTCCCTCCACAGATCCACCTTTTCTTAACTACCCTTTCATCCAGCATCTCTCCTTCCTTCCCCACCACCCCAGAGTCCACCATCTCTCCCTTTCTTTTCCCAATTACCCTCCTATCCAGTATATCTATCCCTCCTCCACACCATCCCTTGTGTCCAATTTCTCTCCCTTTCTGTTCCTTCCCTCCCTAAATCCCATGGTCCATCATCTCTCTCCCTCTCCTCTATTTTCAGACCCATTATTTCTTCCCCCCAAAAAAAGTTTGGCATATGCACGTCTCTTTGAACACCCCCTTCCCTCCGTGTACTTCTAAACCAGGGTTCTCCCCAAAGGCCTGTCCCCCCTTAAAGGTCTGCCTGTCCCCCCTTGAAGGCCTGCACCCCCCTTGAAGGCCTGTCCCACCCCCTAGTAGGCCTGTCCCCCCCTTGAAGGCCTGTCCCCCCCTTGTAGGCCTGTCCCCCCCTTGAAGGCCTGCCTGCCTGTCCCCCCCTTGAAGGCCTGCACCCCCTTGAAGGTCTGCACCCCACGAAGGCCTGCACCCCCCCGAAGGCCTGTCTCCCCCTTGAAGGCCTGTCCCACCCCCTTGTAGGCCTGTCCCAACCCCTTGTAGGCCTGTCCCCCCCCCTTGAAGGCCTGCCTGCCCCCCCCTTGAAGGCCTGTCCCTCCCCCTTGAAGGCCTGCACCCCCTTGAAGGTCTGCACCCCCCCCGAAGGCCTGTCCCCCCCTTGAAGGCCTGCCTCCCCCCTTGAAGGCCTGCCTGGCCCCCCCTTGAAGGCCTGTCCCCCCCCTTGAAGGCCTGCCTGCCTGCCTATCATCCCCCTCCCCCTTGAAAGCCTGCCTGCCTGCTCGCCTGCCCCATCCTGAAGGCCTGATGCCCCGTCCCACCCCGAAGGACCGCTTGCCCCCCTGGCCTTCCCGCACCACCTATGAAGCAGCCCGCAGCAGGATCGCGATGTCAGCGATCCCCGAGCTGCTTGGGCGCTGCTTCCTGTGCCGCGGTCCTGCCCCTCCTCTGGCGTCAGAGGAAGGGCGGGACCGCGGCGCAGGAAGCAGCGCCCAAGCAGCTCAAGGATCGCTGACATCGCGATCCTGCTGCGGGCTGCTTCATAGATGGTGCAGGAAGGTCAGTGGGGCGAGCGGTCCTTCGGGGGTGGGGGGACTGAACGGCAAGGCTGGGAGCACCCCCTCAGGGCTGGCACCCGGGGCGGACCTCCCCCCGCCCCCCCTTAGTACGCTACTGGTGGGATCATCCCCTGGTTCAAGTGCCAAAGCATGATCCATAGAGCCTGCCACATGATCCAGAGGTCCCCTGCCACATGAGTAGCATTCCCCGAAAATAAGGGATCAGAAAAATGATCATCATCATCTGTGTCACCAGGACCAAGGTCTACCACTTTCTGGACAGTTACAGATTCGGTAGAAGATGTGTCCTCTAAGACATTGCCACGTGGGGACGAAACTGAGGCGCAGGAAAAGTCAGGCTCTCATGAAAGGCTTTCCACAAAAATTTCAAAAAGCCAGAGAAGGTATCCTGACTAGGGAGTTCTGAGTCATTCTGGAGATGACTCTAAATTACAATTCTTGGGCTACAGGGCATTCGCATCCTTATGAGTGGAACAGTCAATTTCTAGACCCCAAAAATATAGATGGCTACCCCAGTGGGCTAGCTGGGGTTTGTTTTGTTTTTTTGCATTTTTTGTAAAACGTATTTATTTTAGTGTAAATCTGTTTTTTATTAAAGAAGGTCAAACATACAAAATATTAAAAGATAAAGGCGAGTAAAAGGACCAGAAAGTCAGTAAACAAGGTACGAAAAAGTACAGAGCTTATCACCCACAATTTGGTTGACATGTGTGCTGGAAACAATTGGTTGATGGAGCACATCAGAAGCAAAAAAGGCAATAAGTACAACAAAGAATACATGGGTACACCAAAGGCTGTACAGCAAATATATCCCAAGCCCCAGAACCCCTCACCATCTCCCAACTCACCACCCCCATCCCCCAACAACAAGAACAGAGAAAGAAAAGATTTAAAAACAAAAAACCCCATCCAGCACATCCAAGGTAGGAGGACAGAACAGGCACTAAGCAGAAGCATAACATTCAGGGCCCTGTACTCTGATGAGCCCCAAAGAATCAGAAAATGAACCTCCTGAGGAAGAAAGAGAAAAGGGAAAAAGAGAAAAGAGACAGGAATAAAAAGTAAGAGGAGAAAGAAAGAAAGAAAAAAAAAAAAAAAAGGGGGGGGGGGGTGGGAGGTGGAAAAAAGCCGGGAGGAGGCCACCCCAAGGACGTGAACCCCTTACCACTCAGGAATCAAATAGGCAAAGTATTAAGAATCAAACCACAGGCCCGAGGGGACAGAGAGTAAATATAAGGACCTCATACATGCAAAAAAATCTTTGACTAACGCAAAGAATGACGCACTCGACTCCTCTCAAGCAGCATCAGAGCATGCAAGCGGTTACGCCAAGCCCAATAAGGAGTGGGCTAGCTCTTTTTTCTATCACCTTAGTATGCTTGGGAGAGAGTAAGCTGGTCGCTCCTGCCTCTCTGCTCTGCATGACATGTGGCGCAAGGACACTCCTAAGGTGCACATTTTGCACAATCCTTGCATGTATTTGGGGTAGCAGAGCCCAAAGCCTCCATCCCAACCAATTTTGAGGCAAAAAATGAAGTTTTGGAAATGCAGAAAACTTTTGAAAAAAATATTACAAAAAAAATCCGAAATGGCCACTGTCAAGAATATCGCACCTAAAATTGTGAAAGTGCAAAAACTGAGATTTTAGGATATTTTAGGAGGAACATGCAGGGACCCATAAAGCACAGTTACTTACCATAACAGGTGTTATCCAGGGACAGCAAGCAGATATTCTCACATGTGGGTGACTTCATCCACAGAGCCCCAGTACGGACAGCTGCTAAAGTGCTCTTGCACTTTAAGAACTTTAGAAAGTTTGCAACTGCACTGCGCATGCACGAGTGCCTTCCCACCCGATATAAGTGCGCAGTTCCTCAGTTCTTATAGCCAGCTAAGAAGCTAACCAGGGGAGGTGGGTGGGTTGTGAGAATATCTGCCTGTTGTCCCTGGATAACAGCTGTTACGGTAAGTAACTGTGCTTTATCCCAGGACAAGCAGGCAGCATATTCTCACATGTGAGTGACCTCCAAGCTAACCAAAAAAGGAATAGTGGGAGAGTTGGCCATTAAGAAAATAAATTTTGTAATACTGCTTGGCTGAAATGGCCATTGCTGTCTAATAGAAGATAATCTAGAATCGAAGACAAGGAGGTGAATTGTGGCTCCTGATGATGAAGATTGCACCAAGCAGAAAACCAAGTCCATTTTTTAGTATAACATTGTCTTGTGGCTGGTTTTCTGGAAGCATTTAAGATGTCTCTGACAGTTTGAGAAAACTGAAGATCAGATGAGGTCATGCCGAGAGATACCATGCTGTCAGGTGTAAAGACTGCAGGTTGGGATGAAGAAAAGAACCTTGACTCTGTGTAAGAAGAGAAGGAAAAATTGGCAGAAGAAGTGGCTTCCTGCTGCTGAGTTGAAGTAGAAGGGAGAACCATGGTTGTCTGGGCCACAGAGGAGCAATCAGAATCATGGTGGCTGATTTGTGTTTGAGTTTGACAAGTGTCTTGAGAATTAGTGGAAATGGAGGGAATGCATAAAAGAATTTGTTTGACCAGTCCAGGAGAAAAGCATCTGCCTCCAGGTGATAAGGAGAGTATAGTCTTGAACAGAACTGGGTCAGTTTGTTGTTGTGGGGATATGCAAAAAGGTCTACCCGAGGGGTTTCCCACTGAGAAAAAAATTGACAGAGAGCTGCTGAGTTCAGTGTCCATTTGTGAGGCTGCAGAATATGACTTTTTCTCTCCTTGAATGTAAACAGCTTTCAGAAAAATGTTGTGAAGAATTGCCCAATTCCAAATCTTCTGAGCTTCCTGGCAAAGGAGAAGAGACACTGTGCCTCCTTGCTTGTTTAGGTACTACATGGCTACTTGATTGTCTGTACAGACGAGAATGACCTGATCTTGAAGAAGATGCTGAAAAGCTTTGAGAGCACTGAAGATCACTCTGAGTTCCAACAGATTTATATGATGGTAATGATCTGCGGCGGTCCAATGACCTTGAGTACGGATACCATCCAGGTGAGCTCCCCAGGGGTAGGTTGATGAATCTGTCGTGAGAACCTTCTGGTGAGGGGGCGTTTGAAACAGTAAACCTATGGAATGATTGGAAGAGATCATCCACCACTGAAGAGATTGTTGTAGAGAAGATGTTACTGTAATGTGCCGAGAAAGGGGACTGAGAACCTGCATCCACTGAGAAGCCAGGAACCACTGAGGGATCTTTAGGTGAAGTCTAACAAAATGAGTCACGTGAACTGTAGAGGCCATGTGATTTAGGAGAACCATCATGTGCCTCACTGAGAGTGAAGGAAGGAGGGACACCTGATAGCAAAGTTGTATCAAAGCATCTTGACATTGCTGAGGAAGGAATGCCCTGAGTTGAACAGTATCTAGGAGGGCTCCGATGAACTGAAGGGTCTGAGAAGACTACAATTGAGATTTGGGGAAGTTGATTTCAAATCCCAAATTTTGCAGGAACAATTTGGTATGTTGTGTCGCTACAGTGATCCCTTGAGAGAAAGGATCTTTGATGAGCCAATCGTCTAAATAGGGAAAAACTTGCAAACTGTGAGTTCTCAAGGCTGCTGCCATCACTACTAGGCACTTCAATTGTATCCTTCAATAACGCAACTTCAGAAAGTTTTTCAGTAACTTATGGTATCCCACAGGGGTCCATTCTTTCACCCCTTTTGTTTAATATTTTTCTTGCATCACTTATGACCCTCTGCCAAGATATTGGCTTTACCACTTATGCTTAGGCAGATGATATTCAGCTTTTGCATCCACTTGACCCAACTAACCCCGCAGAAACATTAGAGATTAACAGGAAACTTGAGGAGATTCATCAATGGCTTGACACAAACAGATTAGCCCTCAATGTTAATAAATCAAACATCATGTTTTTCCCTTGGAAAGATAGTTCTAAAGTTTCTTTTCCAATTTCGATTAATTACAACTAATTAGTAATATCAAAATCTTAGGGGTGGTCTTTGATGAAAAATTGACTTACCATAATCATATTAGTAATATTGTTAAATCTTCCTTTTACAGACTTCACCAAATTCGTTCACTATCCAAATTTCTATGCCCAAAGTCTCTTAATATACTAATTCATTCCCTGGTTATTTCAAAAATTGATTATTGTAATGCTTTACTTAAGGGAATAGCACAAAAAGAAATTAGACGTTTGCAGATCATTCAATACCTCAATTAAACTCATAATGAAAGCAAGGAAATTTGATCATGTCACTCCTCTTCTTAAGAAAGCACACTGGCTTCCAGTAGCGCATCAAATTTAATATAAACTAAATCTACTTACTTTCAAATCCCTGTTATATAAAACCCCAGCTTTCATCTACAAGTTATTGATCCCTTATACCCCAATCAGATCACTGAGATCTATTGAGCAACATCTATCACTTAAAGTTATTAATACACGGTGGCACTTTATCTTCTCTGTTACAGCTCCTCAAACTTGGAACTCCCTCCCTACTTATCTCAGAGAAGAAAAGAACTTAGATAAATTTAAAAGTAAACTTAAGAGCTTTCTTTTCAAAGACGCTTATGATATTTAGGAGTCCTAGCCTATTTTTGCTTATTTCATAAGGCTACTTCTTTTATTTTCCTCCTATTGTTTTTTTACCATAATCGTCCTTCTTTCTATCATTATTATTGTATTTCATTATCCTGCCTTTCCCTTTGTTTTTTCTTTTCTATTTATTCTGTTAGTCGTTAATTTAATATGTTTTGTTCAGTGTCCATCTGTCTTTTATAACCCCTGTATTATCTGTAAATTGAATGATTTGTTCATCGCTTAGATATTTGAGTAAGCGATTAATCAAATACTTATTAAACTTAAAACTTGGTGGAAACTCTGGGAGATGATGCAAGGCCGAAAGGCAGAACCTTGTATTGGTAATGATGATTTCCCACCCAAAATCTGAGAAACTTGTGAGAGGCAGAATGAATGGAAATATGAGTGTAAGACTCCTTGAGATCCAGAGAGAACCAATTGTTCTGATCCAGTAAGGGGTACAGAGATGCCAGAGACAGCATTCGAAACTTTCTTTGACAAGAAATTTCTTGAGAACACTGAAGTCCAATATTGGGCGAACACTTCCCATCTTCTTCGGAACGAGGAAATATTGGGAATAAAACCCCCTGTTCTGCTGATCCAAAGGAACCTATGGCATTGAGAATAAGCAGAGATTTGACTTCTTGGAGAAGAAGAGAGAACTGTATTGGGTTAGAAGGAAACTCTCATGGAGAATGATCTGGAGAAACATCAAGGAAATGAAGAGAATAACCTTCTGGAATAATATTGAGAACCCAGAGATCAGACGTAATTAGCTATCAACAAGCATGGTAATGTCCTCCACCTCCAATGGGGAGAGGCAGAGTAACATTGATTAAGAACATAAGAATTTGCTTCCGCTGGGTCAGACCAAGGGTCCATCGAGCCCAGCGATCCGCTCCCGTGGCGGCCCATCAGTTCCATGACCTGTAGAGTGATCTTTTGACTAACCCGTTGATTCATACTCCTTTATATCTTGAAAAAACCCCTTTTCCTTTTTATCTATACCCTTTTTTTGCTCCTGTGTCCTCCTTTATCTGTATGCTCTCAAATAGTCGGTCAAAAAGGCTGATTCGACTTGGGAGCAGCAGATGTCTGAGGCTTTTGAGGATGCTGTTGATGTTATTTTTTCTGTTGTGGCCTGGAGAGAGGAGTAAACTTAGGTGTATAACGCCTCTGATATGAAACTGATGGTTAGACTTAGAGGCAGAGGATTTCAATTTAGGTCTGAGCAGAGAGTTAAAAGACTTTTCATGTTCTGAAAGTTTCTTAGTTGCATTTTGAAGAGTGTCTCCAAAAAGCTCATCTTCAAGGCAGGGAATATTGGTTAACCAATCTTGGAGGTTAATGTCCATATCTGCTATCCTTACCCATGCGAGCCTCCTCATAGCCATAGACATTGCTGGAACTCTGGAAGACAGCTCAAAGGCATTGCATGCTGATTGTACCATATGCTGCCTATGTTGAGTGAGAGTATTGAACAGTGCTGAAACTCTGATTTCCTACGAGAAGGAAGATACTTGAGAAAATTTGGCATTTGCTTTACCAAGTATTTGAGATAACAGGTAAAATAAAAATGATAATTAATGACTATTTGCCAGCATGGAATTCTGGTATAGACATCTCCCAAATCTATCCAGTGTTCAACCTTCCTGGCCTGGGGGAAATGTGGCATAGACCTTAGAAGGAGCAGATTTCTTGAGAGTAGATTCCACCACAAGACTGATATGAAAGTTGAGGTTTATCAAAACCAGAAATGGGAATGATTTTATATTGAGAGTCCAGTTTCATAGGCGCAGCTGGAACAGAATAAGGAGACTCCCAATTCTTACGAAGAGTCTCTTTGAGAATTCCATGTACAGGGAGTTTGAGAAGCTCTTTAGGAGGATGTTTACAATCCATGGTTTCAATAAACTCCCCTGAATACTTGGAATCTGCCTTCAATTTTATAGCCATGTCTTTACTCATTTGTCTGATGAAACGAGTAAATGAGGCTGGCTCAGAAGGAAAAGGTTCTCTTTGACAAGTAGTATGAGGAGAGCACTCTGCCTGGGAATCATAAGTCTCTGTAGAGGATGGAGATGCATCTTGGTTTGAATCCAGATGAATATCTGAGTCTACTGGGATGGAAGGAGACCAGTACCAATACTTGGCTTGGCATTGGTCCAATGAAACAAGCGATACAGACGGCTTAAGCTTATCTGAGCATTTGGGAGAAATATGCTTGGATTTTGAAGAATGTTTTCCAGATTTGGAAGATCCAAGACATGGAGATGAATGTCTGGAATGACTGTAACGGGTCTCAGAAGAATGAGTCTTCTTATGCTTTTGAGAAGGAGATCGATGTTTAGAAGATCGATGCTTTGTAGAAGGTGATCGGAACCTTGAAGAACGGTGCTGAGAAGCATGGCTCAATGACGATGCTCGATGCCACGAGTGACGCAATACCGAGGAGGCAGTAGTGGTACCTGCATCTCACATGGGACGGCGCAAAGGCTGGACCGATACTGGCGGACCTGACAAGCTAGAACATAAGAAATGCCACTGCTGGGTCAGACCAGTGGTCCATCGTGCCCAGCAGTTCGCTCACGCGGCGGCCTTTGGTCAAAGACCAGCGCCCTGAGACTAGCCCTACCTGCATACGTTCTGGTTCAGCAGGAACTTGTCTAACTTTGTCTTGAATCCCTGGAGGGTGTTTTCCCCTATGACAGACTCCAGAAGAGCGTTCCAGTTTTCTACCACTCTCTGAGTGAAGAAGAACTTCCTTACATTCAATTTTAGAGAGTGCCCTCTCGTTCTCCCTACTTTGGAGAGGGTAAACAACCTGTCCTTATTTACTAAATCTATTCCCTTCAGTACCTTGAATGTTTCGATCATGTCCCCTCACCATCTCCTCTGGCAACTCCTCCAGCCCCTTAACCATCTTAGTCGCTCTTCTCTGGACCCTTTCGAGTAGTACCGTGTCCTTCTTCATGTACGACGACCAGTGCTGGACGCAGTACTCCAGGTGAAGGCACACCATGGCCAGGTACAGTGGCATGATAACCTTCTCTGATCTGTTCGTGATCCCTTTCTTTATCATTCCTAGCATTCTGTTCGCCCTTTTTGCTGCCGCCGCACATTGTATGGATGGCTTCATAGACTTTTTGATCATAACTCCCAAGTCTCTTTCCTGGGAGGTCTCTCCAAGTACAGCACTGGACATCCTATATTCGTACATGAGATTTTTCTTACCTATATGCATCACTTTACACTTATCCATGTTGAACCTCATCTGCCATGTTGATGCCCATTCCTCAAGCCTGATTATGTCACATTGCAGATCTTCGCAATCCCATGTCTTCACTACTCTGAATAACTTTGTATCGTCCGCAAATTTAATCACCTCACTCATCGTACCAAATGTCTAGATCATTTTATAAGGATGTTGAAGAGCACGGGTCCAAGCACCGAACCCTGCTCTTCCGAGTATTGTCCATTTAACCCCACTCTGTTTCCTAAGATCCAGCCAGTTTTTTAATCCACGTGAGTATTTCATCCTTGATTCCTGGCTTGCAATTTTCCGAAGCAGTCATTCCACTTCAGAAAAAGGGATGCAGGACGGAGGCTGCGAATTACAGACCGGTGAGTCTCACATCAATAGTGAGTAAACTTATGGAAACACTAATTAAACATAAATTAGATACGATTCTGAACAAGGAGAATCTACGTGATCCCCGGCTGACGTAGATGTTTCGTCAGCCGGAATCCCAAAGTCATAATGTCATTGTACAGATCCATGGTGAGACCTCATCTGGAATATTGTGTACAATTCTGGAGGCCACATTACCAAAAAGATGTGCTGAGAGCTGAATCGGTTCAGGACTCAAGGATCTCCCGTATGAGGAAAGGCTGAGTAAATTGCAGCTATACTCACTCGAGGAACGTAGGGAGAGGGGAGACATGATTGAGACGTTCAAAAATACATCACGGGCCGTATCGAGGTGGAAGATGATATCTTTTTTCTTAAAGGACCCACGGCCACAAGAGGGCATCCGCTGAAAATCAGAGGCGGGAAATTTCATGGCGACACCAGGAAGTATTTCTTCACCGAAAGGGTGGTTGATCATTGGAATGATCTTCCACTGCAGGTAATTGAGGCCAGCAGCGTGCCAGATTTTAAGAGAAAATGGGATAGGCATATGGGATCTCTTGGGGGAAGAAGTTAGGGGGGGTGGGTCATTAGAGAGGGCAGACTTGATGGGCCGTGGCTCTTTTCTGCCGTCATTTTCTATGTTTCTAACCTTGTCAAACGCCTTCTGAAAATCCAGATATACAATGTCGACCAGATCGCCCTTGTCTATCTGTCTGTTTACTCCCTCAAAGAAGTGCAGCAAGTTCATCAAACACGATCTGTCTTTGCTAAAACCATGCTGACTGGTCCTCATCAGATTGTGCCCCTCAAGGTGATTAATGATGCGGTCCTTTATCAGCGCCTCTACCATCTTTCCCGGTACCGAAGTCAGACTCACCAGTCTGTAGTTTCCCAGACCTCCCCTTGAACCTTTCTTGAAGATCGGCGTAACATTTGTCACCTTCCAGTCTTCCGGAATCTTTCCCGATTTGATCGACAGATTGGCTATTAGTTGAAGCAGTTCAGATATGGTCCCTTTCAGTTCCTTGATGACCCTCAGATGGATGCCAGCCGGTCCTGAGGATTTATCGATCTTAAGCCTATCAATCTGCCTACACACCTCCTCTAGACTGACCATCAATCCTGTCAGCTTTTCGTCTTCATTTCCAGCATATAGCTTGATGGGTTCCGGAATGCTGTGTACATCTTCTTCGGTAAATACAGATGCAAAAAAATGTGTTGTGACAAATCTAGCTCTCTGCCTAGCTTTGACACAGGGTTAGAGAAGAAGATCGGTAGACCCCGAGGCAGGAGAGCTGACCAGGTTGGCCCTGTAGAGTATGAAACGCTGACTTCCCTTGGTCTATTCCTGCTGAGCCTGACAGTATCTGCCAAGGAGCTGTTAGGGGTTAAGAAACTACAGCTCCCAGAAGACCAGGCTCAAAGCAGGAAGTGGTCACAGAAGCAGGCTCGGCTGCAGAAAGATTTCTCTCCCTTCCCCCTCTTCAGAGCAGGGAGGGGCGAGTTGAATAAGGTTAAAAGAGAGCAGCTGGGACAGGAGGGGGGGGGGGGGGGGGGGAGTTGAGGAAGCTCCAGGGTGAGCTCGCAAGATGTTATGCCTATGGCCAGGGGGTAACTGAAACTCAACATACTACGTAATATGTCTCCTCAAGTCTGCTTATCTGATCAGGGTGTTGCCAAGACAACATCAAAAGGACAGTAAAAACCAGATGGGAAGCTGATTTCACACCTCCTTGACCTGAATGTTGTCCAAACAACATCAAAGGTTTCCACAACAAGTATCTGCTATCTTGACCTTTTTGACCTGGGAGTTGCCCAAACAGCATCAAAAGGACAGTAAAACCAAACATCAAAGATTTCCGCAACAAGTATCTGCTATCTTGACCTCTTTGACCTGGGTGTTGTCAAAACAAAGAACACCGGGTGTGCCGAAAGAACGCTGGACCAGCTGTTTCTGTTTTTACTATGAACTCCGCAGTTTCCATCCTATATAAGACCGGAATTCTGACCCTAACATTAGAATCCAAGACGTCTAAAGGGATAGTTTCCCGTGTCTACCCACCTATCAATTGCAGGGATTCCCAATTGTGAAGGACTGGTCGTTGCCTGGGATACGGTGAAGTTATTTAATTCTTATATTCATATTTATATATATATATATATATATATATATACAGTGGTGCCTCACACAACGAACTTAATTCGTTCCAGGAGCAAGTTTGTTATGCGAAAAGTTCGTTATGTGAAACGCGTTTTCCCATAAGAATACATGTAAAAAAAAAATAATTCGTTCTGCAGCATAAAATATGCTAAGATGACATAAAAAAGATAAATTTTTTGTTATTATTTTCATTTAGATACATCTAAAAACACACATTTTTTAAATTTAAAGACAGACTAAGTAGAGTCTCATAAAATCCCCATCAGTGCTCTCAAAGGCAGCGTTTTGATCAGCATCCCCACCTCATTTAAACGGGATTTCTATTGCCAAGTTTAGTTCAGTTACTTGGTGTATTTTTTTTTCCCCCTGTAAGAAATGGAACCGGAAATAATTCCTCCCTCCCCAGTCTAACATCCCTTGGCACACAGCGACGTCTGCATTGCTGGCCCCGCTCTTCAGTACGTCTAACCCTGATGGGCAGAAAGCACCCCCCTCATATCGTAGCCATTTCTGTACTCGCAGCGATCCCCCCCACCACTTACCTCGCCGCATGCACCCGACTACCGGGGATTAAGAGCCGTCTCTGCTGGAGCCGACGACTCCAGTGCTGTCCCTGCTACAAAAGCTTCAGCTTCCACAGGCGTTATTTCAGGAGATCAAGAGGGGGGAGGATGCTTCACCACATGAGGGGAACTGTTCTTTTTTTTTTTTTTTTTAGCATCGGGGAAGTAAACAGACTGCTGCAGGAAACAGGCCTCTCTTTTCCCCGACCTGTGTCTCCCAGTGCTCTCCCCTCCACAGCACCGCATCAGCCTGTCAAGCACCAAACAGTAACCTGGCCCCGGAGATCTAGGCGGAAGCGCCTGCCTCTCCAACCCCATCAAGAACTGCACAAAAACGGCGAGGCCTAACGGCCTCGTACCCCCGAATGCGGTCATCACTTATTCTACCCACCCCCACCACTCCGGTCACTACTTACAGGAAAAGCCCGTATGCGCATCTTGGTGTCCCTCCTGCTGCCCGTGCTTTTGCTGAGGTTCGACATGTTCGTCGGCTTTTGGAAGGGGGGGTGGGGAACAGGGAGGAGGAGGAGGCCGTGTACAACTCCGCGCGTCCTTTGTCGCGAGCAAAAGAGTAAACGTTGACTTAATTTACATAATAACTAAAAGAAAAAAAAAAGAAAAGGGGGAACCGAAACCTAGGGAAGAAGAGGCGACGAGCAGAGAAACCGTCCTGGTTTGTTTTTGTGGAGCAGAGAGGGGGGAAGGAGGGCTTCGCGAGGCCCCAGCCCGACCTTCACTCTTCTGTCGCTTGGCCCTCCCCCCCTCTCGCACTCTGCCCGCCTCCTGGTGTTCCGTCTTCCCCCTCTCGCTCGCCTTTCTTCCGCCGGACAGCGCGTGCAGCACCCGGGCGCTGCGCGAAGCAAGCGCAGATCCGCCCCCCCCAACGCATCAGCAGTAGGCGCGGATGCAGCTCGGGCGACTTCGTTGTGTGAAACGAAGTTCGTTGTAGGGAGCAAGACATAAAGTTCGTTGTGTGAAGCGTTCGCTGTGCGAGGCGTTCGTTATGCGAGGCACCACTGTATATATATATAATAAAGGGTTATTGTTTATGCTTTTACATTGTCTGTGTGCTTTTCTGAGTGTCACTGATCATCCCATTTGACAGAAATAAGTGGCGGAACATATTGGTACCAGAAGTGGGGTGATCAATGTGGTCAGAAAAGCTACCCAGAAAACAAGGGGTTGAGGAGCAGGCTCCCAATCCCTCCATTCCAGATTGGAATGACAGTATAGGTAAATTAATGGCCACTGAGTGGTCTGTAGAAGCAGGATTATGTGAATCCTGTACTTTTGGAAGTGGGGATCCACATGAATTATGTGCCTCCTTACAAAAGGTGAAAATCTCAAAAGGAGAAGAGCAAGAAGGAATTTCTAGACAAGGAAGGATGATTTTGTCAGACTGGAGGAATTTGCATGAAGCTAAACATGAATTACAATTGAAATTAGGAAAGCTGGAAAAGAAAAGGTGTAATCAACAGCATGCCATTAAAATGCTACAATGTCAGAATAAGTTGTTAATGGATAAGGTAGACACCTATCAAAATGTAACAGAAAAGGCAGCTGTGTGATGTGCACGATATAAATACAAGAAACGGAGGTGGAAAGTGAGTTACAGAAAAGTTAAAATCTTAATTTATCATCTGCCGGATGATTGGAATCCAAACAAACGGGATGGGGATATTTGGGATTCAAATTCTAATAACAGTGAGGAGGATATATGTGTTGAAGGAGAACAGGCAGAAAGTTTAGAAGCAAAGCCTGTGAGGAGACAAAGATTACAGGGAAATCTGCAGACAGAAGAAAAGCTTACTAGAAATAATGTTATAGAGCAGTGATTCCCAACCCTGTCCTGGAGGAACACCAGGCCAATCAGGTTTTCAGGCTAGCCCTAATGAATATGCATGAGAGAGATTTGCATATGATGGAAGTGATAGGCATGCAAATTTGCTTCATGCATATTCGTTAGGGCTAGCCTGAAAACCCAATTGGCCTGGTGTTCCTCCAGGACAGGGTTGGGAACCACTGTTATAGAGGATGTTACTCAACAGGAAGTCATGGATATGATGGCACGCTTTACACAGCAGCCTGGGGAACCACTAATACAATGGGTAATTCGGGTGCAGGAGCTGGGCGCAGCAGGGATTATGTTGGATGCCACAGATGCCCCTAAATTTGTTCAAATTAGTCAAGAAGTAGCAGTACAAAATGCGTTACGGGAGAATCCTTATCCTGCAAAAAATGCCCAAAGGTCTTTATTAGAGATAATTAGTAGGGGTGTCACAAGGCGATATCCACTTGAATCTGATTGGCCCTCAAATGATAAAATTTGGTATACATTAAAAGATGCTCAAATGAGAATTAAGGAGGAGGCTATGAAGGTAGCCTTAGTAATAGGTCACGCTGACACATATATGTCATTACCTTTTACAGTGTCCGTGAGAAATAAAATTATCAAGTATGCTGCACCGGCATACAAACAGGTAATGATAACTTTGTTGATCAATCAAATAGACAGGACTATTTTGGAAGCCTTAGAAGCGGTCCGACAGTTAGGAGATCGGGGGGACTGGGGACCTCAAAATACTTTTGATAAAAAGAGAAAAGGACAATCCAATTCAAACAGGGCTAATCGGGTGTCTCGGAGGAATATGTTTTTGGCATTAATAAAAGATGGTGTAAAGGGGGAAGAAATAGATGGGAAAAATACAGGGACGTTATGGGAAATGTACAAAAGTAGAGGACTGGGGAAGAAATCTATGTCTCAAGCACAAGTGAACAAAGGAGAGAGGGAGGATATTTTGGTGCCAACGGCTCCTCCTGAGGAAACTGCTTCCATTCTTTATCCTGATTTAAAAGGGTGGAAGTGTTGGGAGGATCAATAATGTGAATGCCAAGCCTCAGTGTTTGCCTGGACCAAATTAGAACAGCGTCCGCATGTAGAGATAAATATTTAGTGGAAATCTGGGGAGCAAAAGGTACAAGCTGTAGTGGACACTGGGGTGGAGGAATATAAATATCAGGATTGGGGGGAAAATTATACAAGCGGGAAGAAAAAAAAATAAAAATTTTTTTTACTGATTTTAAAATTGGACAATTACCAATTTGGGAATATACTGTATTGATCAATGAGATTCCTTAAAATATAATAGGGCTAGATATCCTAAAAGGGTTAACATTACAGCTTTCTGATGGAATCTATAGTTTTGGTACCTCCGCCTTCAATTATCCAGTATGGCCAGTCCACAAGGCAGAAGAAAGCTGGAGAATGACAGTAGATTACTGAGAGTTGAATAAAACACATGACACCTTTAAGTGTAGCCGTTCCAGATGTGATAACACTGGTAGAACAAATTCAATCACAAATTGGTACTTGGTAGGCAGTTACTGATTTAGCCAATGCATTCTTTACTATTCCTATAGTGGAGCAATGTCAGGAACAATTTGCATTCACTTGGCAAGGGAGGCAATATATATTTACCAGACTACCACAAGAATACTTACATAGTCCCACTGTCTATCACAAGATTATAACAGAACATTTAGATAATTATACCTTACATGCAGGAATAGAATTGGATTCTGGAGGCAACATATTTCACATCTGGGGTGACTTATGGGGTAGGTTGGACAAATAAAAGAGTAGAAATATTGCTAAGTGACCTTTATAATGTATAAAGTTTTGTTAGATAGTATAAGGAAGTTGCATTCCAAGTGATTTTGCAAATGTGTATTTTACCTCAAACACTAACATTGTGAACCACTGTACCTGCACGTAAACCTCTCTTGTATGTTTTATAGATTAAAACGTCCCTGCTTGCATTCTCTTATGATTGTGTGACAGAGCTTGGAAATGGAAGAAGACAGAGAGGAGACCAGCAAAACTATAGAGCAATTAACTTAAGTTTCTATCTCTCTTTCTTTTAGAAGCTTAGCATCCAGACATGGTCATTAGAACCAATTTCACTGTACCATAGTTAAAATACTTCCAGCACTGTGACCTGATAGTGGGAATCCAATGGATACCAAATTTGTTATGACTCTTTTTGGTTAATAGTGTGCTTATTTACAGATTAAATCCAACCCTGAATCATTGCCGATGGAAGAAAGCATGCCGGAGCTCTGTGTTTGTCTGTTTCTGTTATGTGTTGTCTGTTTTAGCTTATGGGGTACCCCAATAAACATCGCACATTGGCCATTTCCAGAGCTTTTTCCACCCCTTCTATTAGTCCAAATGGTACCATATCCCTTTCAAAAAAAGATTCCCCCACCTACAAGAAAGTTTCTTATGAAAACCATGCTCACAATGATTTTATACTATGGCTCATACAGCCCAATTATAATTTAGATAGGGGTTATATTATAAGAGGATATCTGAAGAGAAAAAATTAGAAAACTTTATACCTGGTAAAATGGTGCTCATTGGTATTTGATATTTGCTAAATAAAATAAAAAATGGTCTCTCTTTATTTAACTTATCAGGTATAAACAGTGCAGTGCACATCTCTGACATAAGTTATTTTGGTATTACCATCAGTACGTGTTTATGGTCTCTCTTAAGTGACATAATAATTATGTCCAGAACATAAAAAGGTGTATTTTTTGAATGTCCTACAGAATACCTTTAAGTGCATTAGTGTTGTTTCTCTTATCTCAAACAAATACTACCTTACACACCAGTATTGTGTCACATGTTATCACATTCTGTACATAAAGTGGTTTTTCTTTTTTTTCTTCTCTTTTACCACTAGGGGTGTTTATTGTAACTAAAGCATTGAAGCTAAACAGTCATGATGAAATATTTTCCTTGGAAAATCACGTACTGGGAAATGTTATTCCATATAGACTTTCATCCCTTTGTGATAGAATTGGTCAGCTCTGCTCTCTTATTCTTATGATTTGGCTAACATGCTGGGTTAAGAGAAAATTTCACCAGATCGAAAAGATGATGACACGCAACCAGACATACAGTGCCGGGCTATGACGCTATTATGTGGCACCGACTTGGGAATAGAAGTGAGACTATATCCTGCCACTTCACATTAGGGCTGGTCTCTGGGGGTGGTGCACTTGACTCTTACGTGAGTGAAGGCATGTGAGTGGCATAGCAAGCCTATTGAAACTGGAGCATAGCCAGACCCTAACCAAAGCTGCTAAGAAAAACGGGATACCAGATAACTGCAGTGATCGATGGTGAATATGAAGCTACCCTAAATGTATGTAAGCCATGAGTAAGAGCACAAATATAATATTAATAAGATTATTAATTTCCATGATTCCCTATACGTGATACTTTCAAGTAAAATGCCTAATTAGCAAGAAATATTAGGGAATGCAAGAATACCAGGTTTAGAATATAAGGAAATAATTTATGAATGGAAAATTAATTTTTTCATTTTACCTAAATGTAGAACCTGAGGTATAGTAAATACTATTGTTTCTGAAATACTGGCTGGCAAACAAGCATATTTTGGCTCCAGAGTAGCAGATGTATTTAGATGGGAAGGTGAATGGGTGCCAAATACTGTACATAATCATGAACTAACACTACGATATGATCAGTTAATGTTACATGTCGTCAATGATAACTGTGTTTTGTTTTTTTACCACAAAGAATTAACTTTATCTCATTGATTTAAAACCACATCACATTCTGTACCCTTAGATAGAAAATGGTGTAATTTTGAAATGAAACAATGTGTCCTTTTATGGTGATGCCTTTAACATTGGGACCCCAATTAGGGTTTCCCACTTATCATGGGCAACTAATAGGTGAACAAAATAAAACAAACGTGTCATCTATGAACCATGTTCTTTACAACATATCTACAATTTGTGCCAATGGACCATTCCACCGCAAGGTTATAACTTTATACAAGAAATATCACATAAAAATGTTTGTGTTGCTAGCACTACTGTTAAACTTGTGATTCATGCTATTCAAGCTCCCTTTTCAGTATCAAATGTGAATATTAATTTTTCTTTTGCCGATTGCCATCTATAAAGAAAGCCATGCAAAATATAGCAATCCTATAGATACTGAATTTTGCAATACTAACTTGCATTCTGTGGCAGATCACATTGAAGCTACCACTGCACACTCTTGGAGGGATGCTTTTACTAGAGGGAGGGCTACGGCACAAAAGGTGTTTCTTCATTCCTTACTCTATATTTTTGTTTAACTATCCTTATGTTAACATTTCTTAATTGTGGGTTTACCTATTGTGTATACAAACGGACACTCTCTCCCTTTATTCGGATGATTTCTTATTGGGAGGTGCAGACTTGAGGATCCAGGGGTGGACTGTTATGCCTATGGCCAGGGGGTAACTGAAACTCAACATACTACGTAATATGTCTCCTCAAGTTTGCTTATCTGATCAGGGTGTTGCCAAGACAACATCAAAAGGACAGTAAAAACAAGATTGGAAGCTGATTTCACACCTCCTTGACCTGAATGTTGTCCAAACAACATCAAAGGTTTCCACAACAAGTATCTGCTATCTTGACCTTTTTGACCTGGGAGTTGCCCAAACAGCATCAAAAGGACAGTAAAACCAAACAACATCAAAGGTTTCCACAACAAGTATCTACTATCTTGACCTCTTTGACCTGGGTGTTGTCAAAACAAAGAACACCGGGTGTGCCGAAAGAACGCTGGACCAGCTGTTTCTGTTTTTACTATGAACTCCGCAGTTTTCATCCTATATAAGACCAGAATTCTGACCCTAACATTAGAATCCAAGACGTCTAAAGGGATAGTTTCCTGTGTCTACCCAACTATCAATTGCAGGGATTCCCAATTGTGAAGGACTGGTCGTTGCCTGGGATACGGTGAAGTTATTTAATTCTTATATTCATATTTATATATATATATATAATAAAGGGTTATTGTTTATGCTTTTACATTGTCTATGTGCTTTTCTGAGGGTCACTGATCATCCCATTTGACAGAAATAAGTGGCGGAACACAAGAGAACACTTTCCTCCTCAACTGAAGACTGGTGAATTAAGCCACGACTGGGACATGGTGGACATGTCCGATGTGCTGGATATTGAAGCTGAGACAGAGTTACCAAACTGGGAACCAATGGACATTGGAGTATCTAGTCTGCCTAGTGAACGCTTGGAGGCAATGGATACAAACTAAGCAGAGGTTTGAAAGTGTTTTGCTTTTTTTTTTTCTTACCTTTGTTTCTTTTTTCTGCTTGATAGTTTTGAGATTGAAGTTGCTTGTGTGTCAATCTCTGTACGCTTGTCAGCTCTGATCTCAGAAGCACTGCTATAATTGAACTGTGACATTTGACTATATTACTGAGCGTTTGTCTGTTCCCTCTCAGTCCAGCTGGAGGCTAATTAAGGGAGATAAGGCTCCGCTGCAAGTACAGGGAAGCTCCTTTTAGAGGAATTCCTTATCTACAGTCACTCTGAAGCAGGGCTGCAATGGCAGCAGCTTTGTGTTCTGGTTTTTGTAAACTTTATTTTGCCTGGACTGCAGGAGTATAGTTTTTGTTTTTCCTTCTGCCTTTGCCTGGAGAGGGAATTTTGCTGAGGCCATCCTTGACACACCAAAGGCTGGTGAAGAGGACTATGACAAAAAAACTGGAGTCATAAGAACATAACATAAGAACATAAGCAGTGCCTCCGCCGGGTCAGACCATAGGTCCATCATGCCCAGCAGTCCGCTCCCGCGGCGGCCCAAACAGGTCACCTGTCTGAATCACCAGAAGGGGCCCCCTTGCCACCCTGGTTTCCCATTGAAGTCCTATCTTCCCATCGAAGTCCTAACCCTCCGGTTTTGCACATGCACGACCTGGTCGGGTTTCTATACTTATTTCCTGGATACTTCTCTCAGTATCCCACGATCCCTTTATCCCTCAGGAATCCGTCCAATCCCTGTTTGAATCCCTGTACCGTACTCTGCCCGACCACCTCCTCCGGCAGCGCATTCCAAGTGTCCACGACCCTCTGGGTGAAAAAAAACTTCCTTGCATTTGTTTTGAACCTATCTCCCTTCAGTTTCTCCGAGTGCCCCCTCGTACCTGTTGTCCCCTTCAGTCTGAAGAATCTGTCCCTATCCACCCTCTCTATGCCCCTCATGATCTTGAAGGTCTCTATCATATCTCCCCTGAGCCTCCTTTTTTCCAGGGAGAAGAGCCCCAGCTTATCCAACCTCTCGGCGTATGGGCAGTGTTCCAGCCCTCTTACCAGTTTCGTCGCTCTCCTTTGGACTCTCTCAAGCACCGCCATGTCCTTCTTGAGATATGGCGACCAATACTGCACGCAGTATTCCAGATGCGGACGCACCATCGCTCGATACAATGGCATGATGACTTCCCGCGTCCTGGTTGTGATGCCCCTCTTTATGATGCCCAGCATCCTGTTGGCTTTTTTCGAGGCTGCTGCGCACTGTGCAGATGGCTTCAGTGACGCATCCACCAGCACACCCAAGTCTCTCTCAAGTCTGCTGTCTCCCAACAATGCCCCCCCCATTTTGTAGTCCAGCCTAAAGTGTTTATTTTGAGCTTATCTTTTGGACATTAGAGTCAGGCTGGTATGTATAAAACCAGAGTGGTCAGCTTGACCTAAAGTTTTGTGTTTTCTACATCCTGTATGAAAATTGTTGCAATGTTCTAGAAATACCTGGACAAAGTAAACCAGAAGTATAGGAATAAAATACAACCTTATTGTTCTTCTAACCTGTTTTGGAGGTGTGTGAATTTCTTTTCCCTTGCCTGGTTTCTGTAAGGACATGGAACCTCTAGTTGTACCTTAGGCAGGCGCTTAAGAAGGCCTGAAGGATACCCTGGTTAAAGGGTACACGTTTGGAACAGTTACGGTCACGGGGTCCACAGCTCGCTGCAGTGAACAGAGCTTGTGGGGTGTGACAGTGTTCAGTTTGTCGGCCATTGCTTTGTCCTCCTTTAGCACTCCCTTTATTCCATGGTCTTCCAACAAACCCAATTGAAAGAGAGCATCGAGCTTCTCTTTAAAAGCCTGCACCGACACCTGATGCTTGGATGCCAGTATCAATGGTGCCACAACTTGCTCCGGAGAGGATGACATTGAGGAAGATTCACCCCTCGAAGTTGAAGCAAGCCACATTAATAGAAACATAGAAATTGACGGCAGAAAAGGGCCACAGCCCATCAAGTCTGCCCATACCAATGACCCACACCCTGACTTTTACTCCCCTATAGATCCCACGTGAATATCCCATTTTCTCTTAAAATCTGACATGCTGTTGGCCTCAATCACCTGCTGAGGTAGCTCGTTCCAATGATCGACTACCCTTTCGGTGAAGAAGTACTTCCTAGCATCACCTTGAAATTTCCCTCCCCTGATTTTCAGCGAGTGTCCTCTGGTCACCGAGGGCCCTATAAGACTGAAGATATCATCTTTCACCTCTATACGCCCTGTGATATACTTAATGGTCTCAATCATGTCCCCCCTCTCTCTTCTTCGCTCCTCCAGTGAGTACATCCACAGTTTTTTTAGCCTTTCTTCATACGTGAGATCCCTGAGCCCCAAGACCATCTTGGTAGCCATTCGCTGAACCGACTCAATTCTCAACACATCTTTCCGATAGTGTGGTCTCCAGCTTGGCCGTTATGACTAGATTCGATACCTTCGTGGCCTGAGACCCCGTCTGGGAAGCTGGCTTACCTGACGGAGCTATAGTTTGCGACACCGGCATGGAAGCTGGTACCTCAGTCGATGACAATGCCTTCGATGTTGATGGCTTGGATGGTGTTGAAAGTACCTGAGATGTATCCATGGTACCGAAAATAAGTCTTTGTTGTAGAAGGCAGTTTTTAATGGAGCGCTTCTGCAAGGTCAAACAGTGTATACATGACTCCACGTGATGGTCCAAGCCCAGGCACTGAATACACCACTTGTGTGGATCAGTTAAAGAAATAGTGCACTGGCACCTACCGCACATGGAAGGAAAAACCACCTCAGCCAAATCAAAACCTGAAGGCTGAAAATGGCTTCTGAAAAAAAGAAACTTTAAAAAAAAAAAAATAATTATTTTAATGAAGAAAAAGAAAAGAAGTAAAGAAGAAGAAAAAAGTCAGAGAACGTGCAAGCGGGAAAGCTCCGTGGAAAACTGAGAACTGAGGAGCTGTGCCTATGTCGGGCGGGAAGACACTTATGTGGTCAGTCGTGAACTTTCTAAAGTTCTTAAAGTGTAAGAGTGCTTTAGCAGCTGTCCATACTGGGGCTCCGTGGATGACATCACACACATGTGAGAATATGATGCCTGCTTGTCCTGGGATAAAAACCTGTATTTAAAACACCCCCTGATTCACCTCAGAGGCTGTGACAGCCTTTCAGTAACCTGTGCTGGGAATGTGCTGCAGCCTGCCCCAGTTCTTGTACAGTAGCTGGAAATGAGAAGAAACTCTGCCTCAATCTGAAAATGCCTCTCTAATGCTAATCTTCAGGTTGCCAGTCAGACACAATGCCTAACTGCACCTCCACCCCAAGGATCGACTGGCGCATGAACAGAGAAGGGGGAGGTGAAAACACAACCAGTACCCTGCAAGACCCACTGAGCCTCCTATGGGTGCCAAAGAGCTGTTCTCAAACTCTTGCAAAACAGTAGGTGAGAATGAAAAGTGGGGATGGCCTTGAGCTCCAAAAATACTTGTCCAGGGATAGGAATATAGTACCACCAGGTTTCAGTCTGTCAGCTGTTGACCAGAGTCTGCTTCTTCTCCACGCAGGCAGAGCTGGAATCAAGGTGAAAGCTCCGAGCACTGAAATCAACGAATAAAGGCTGACAAACACTGAAGAAAATAAGGAAGAGAAAAAGCAGAAGGCTCATGTGCAGAAAGGAAACATAGAAATATGATGGCAGATAAAGGCCAAATGGCCCATCTAGTCTGCTAATCTGCAGTAACCATTATATCTTTCTCTTTCTGAGAGATCCCATGTGCCTATCCCAGGCCCTCTTGAATTCAGATAAAGCCTCTGTTTCCACCACCTGTTCTGGGAGACTGTTCCATGCATCTACTACCCTTTCTGTAAAAAAGTATTTTCTCAGATTACTCCAGAGCCTATCACCTCTTAACTTATGCCCTCTCATTGCAGAGTTTCCTTTCAAAATGAAAGAGACTTGACTCATGCACATTTATATTACGTAGGTATTTAAATGTCTCTAATTCTCTGGTCACCCAGTCAAACAAATTGATCAGATTTGTCTGACAAGACCTACCTCTAGTGAATCCATGTTGCCTTTGGTCCTGTAATCCACAGAATTCCAGAAACTTGACCATTCTCTGTTTTAAAAACTGCAGGTGGCAGTAGAGCTTCCTGGGAAGTAGGAGGGACACAGAAAAATCTGGAGTGGATTTCTTCTGCATATGGCTCGTGGCCATGGGGAGATAACCCACTTGTCTAGAATGACACACCTATTGCACTGGAATAATAATTCTGAACCAGATCTTAATAATCAGAGAAGGATGTTTAGCAAAAATTAACTTATAAGTTAATAATAAAATCTTAAATTGTAATTGCTTTATATTTGTGGTATAGTAATAATGAATAAATATATGAAGATATTAGGCAAATTATAAATTGAATAAACCAGTGCTTAAAAATATAAATCAGAAAACTAACTTTAATGATATAACAGACCACAACTCTAGTATTCAGCATCATGCTGGTGCTTGAGGACAAGAATTTGTTTAAAATGTTATTCATTAATACAAGTACACACAGCCTTTGCAAAGAAAAATATTATGTTACAAATACTAATTATATCCATATTTTACATAACAGAGAGCCTCTGAATGCACAAAGAAAGATGAAAAACGAACAAACCCACATACCCCTAAGTTTTAATTTATGATTAACTGACTAGGTAGTTTTCATGATTTAGTGAAGATATGATTTCAATTTATGGTTTTTATTTTCAATTTCCTTTATAATACCAAAATCTGAGACAGCAAAATTTTGACTGGGTTTCATACAGTACTATATATAGTTAACAACAAATGGTATTTTATTTTGTAATGGTAATTGACAATGTGAAGGAAGACTTGTTCTTTTCTCTAAAGAGGACACATTTTTAGCCTATCTCAATGACTGTACTGACCCAGGTTGTTGGAAGAAGATGAGTCACTTATTTCAGACAAATGATGTCTCTTTGAATTCTTCTTTTCCTCTGTTGTCAGCTGAGATATGCTGAGTGGATGGGTGATGCTGCTTTGGTAACTGTCTTTACTCAGTTGGTGGAGCAAGAAATCATTTGTGGATACAAGACACCTGGTTAGGATTGTAGAAGAAACAGTGTATAACTGATACAGTAACCAACAGTTATAGTTAGGGATTCTGATTTTAGATTATTATAATAAAACACCTAAAACGGTCTAGCTTTGCTGTGATTAGGAGCACAGAAAAAGGAGCCTGCTGTGCTAGTGGGGAATCTGGGCTTTTGAGCATTAGCTTGCTGAGAAAGTGTGTATTTTAAAGGGGACATGGGTCATGTGATACATTTAACTAGCTCAGCTCTCGGGTCCCTGCTCCCCTCTGGCTTAATAACTGCTACTAATTGACGCTTTGGAGCTTCTTTTTCACCTAATTTTATCTGGGAGTTATTTATGGACAGATATTTGGCCCGCTCTGCGAATCCGATGGCTTCTAAATCGGCAAAAAAGGACAAAGAAAATCCCACCGGAAGACAAAACGGCATCACGAACCGCGGAAGAGACCACATCACCATTCACTTCCTTGCAACTAAACCAGCTTACGACGGTGGTGGTAGTTGCCCTGGAACCTAAACTTCACTTGCTTTCCACTCAGCTTGGCCACATGGAGACTTTATTAGCAGAAACAATAAGCCGCAATAATGACCCAAGTTTCCGCATTGGAGGACGCCGATAGGGCCTTGTCTCCGCAGGTTCAGTGTTTATAGTCTCAGTTGCAGGCTTGTATGAACAAGCTAGACAACCTCGAAAAACGTTCACAGCGCTGCAACTTGAGGTTTGTTGGCTTGCCAGAACAGCTGGGAGAGCGGCAACTAGCATCCACACTGGAGATATGGTTGACCCAGGAATTTACCCTCTCGGCTAGAGCGGGTCTGCTCTGTATTCAGGGCACTCACCAGGTCGGTCATTGGCATGATAATTGAGCCTATAATCGTGTGATCATATAAAAAATTTTGAACTACGTCCACAAGCAGGAGATCCTCTGTGAATTAAAAGCTAAACGGGAATTATGAGAGGTCCTCAGTGAAGATATTTCAGGATTTTCCCCCAGCCTTACAAGAATGTTGTCGACAATTTCATCCGCTCTGTGCCACCCTTGTGGACCAGCAGCGGTGATTCATGTTTACCTATCTGGCTGTACTGAAGGTGTATGTTGATGGCAAATGGGTGACCTATGATTCTTTCATGACTGCCCAGGCTTATGTTAACTCTCTGAATGTCCCTGACTTGTCCTTGTCCTTGAATGTCCTTGACTTGCTTTGGCATGGCACAGTTCTTATCTGGTAGATGGGTAATATGTCTTTGTTGGGAAGCCATTTGCAGCGGGGTTGCAGGGATCCAGGCACACTTGTGATCCAACCTGTTCCTGGTTTGTTATGTGTGGTGGGTGCTTGGAGTGTATGGGAATTTGTATCGGGGGGTTTGCACATTTGGCTGTTTGTCGTGTGAGTGAGGTGTCAGTGGGGAGGGGAAGGAAGATTGGGTTGGGGGGATTGGTGTGTGTGTGGGGGGTGGTTTCGGGGGAGTTGGGCATGCCAGGGGAACGGCTCTGTTCTGATTTGATTATGGGGATGGTCCTGATATATGCGGATATTTTACTGTGGGGCTTCCTGGAGAAGGGCTGGGCCCTGGGAGATTGTTGCTTGAGTTTTTATCCACTACTGGTTTGTTTCCTTTTTCTAAAGGTGTGGGATGACTGGGGGGATTAAGCTGATCTCCTGGAATGTTTCAGGGATTTCATCTCCAGTGAAGCGATCTAAGATTTTGACGGTGCCTAAACATCACAAGGCAGACATTGCATGCCTCCAGGAGACGAAATTGTCAGACCTTGAACAACAGAAACTGCGTCGTTCTTGAGTAGGAGAGGTCTATTCTTCCTTCACCAAACACAAACGCGCGGGGGTGGCGGTCCTGGTCAGAAAACATCTACCTGTGAGATAAAACTGCTGCATTCTGATAAACAGGGCAGGTATATTGTTTTAAAAATGAATATTCATGTCTATGCTCCCAACTTATATAGCCAGGCTTTTTATACTGAATTGGTCATGTGCGGACTGTAAGACCCCTCAGTTCCCCTACTATTGGCGGGAGACTTGAACCAAGTTTTAGATGCCTCCATGGACTGCTTGGGGGGCTCCTCCCGGTGGCCTGGGTATCCCGTATCTATGTACAGCTTTGACGTTATTGAATCCCTGGCGCCTCCTCCACCCCTCAGATCATGATTATGCCCATTTTAAATATCAGCAACAGTGGGAAATCAACTGCTTTTACACCTCAGCAGCAGCGGAACTATCCGCAACTACCAAGAGCCCACAGATCCGATCCAGCCAAGAGTATGAGCTCCACCTCCCCCTGCAGTCCACTAGGAAGATCAACTGTTTTTTACACCTAAGCAGCAACAGGACCAGCCACCACTACCGAGAGCCCTTTGCCCTGATCCAGCCAGACAAGTAAGCTCTTCCCCCAGCATTCCGTTGGAAAAATCAATATGCTTGCTTTTAAATATCATCAGAAGTAGGAGATCAACTGCTTTTACACCTAAGCAGCACCAAAACCAGCCGCCACTATCGAGAGCTTTTGTCCCAATCCAGCCAGACGTGTATGCTCTTCACCATACAATTTGTTGGAGAGATCAATCTGCCTGCTTTTAAATATCAGCAGCATTGGGAAAACAACTGCTTTTACACCTAAGCAGCAGCGGGTCCATCCGCAACCACCAAGAACCCACAGACCCGAACATGCCAGGAATGTGAGATCCGCCCCCCCCCTACAATTCGATAAGAAGATCAACTGTTTTTACATCTAAGCAGCAATAGGACCAGCCGCCACTACCGGGAACCCTTTGCCACGATCCAGCCAGACATATAAGATCTTCCCCCAGCATTCCATTGGATAGATCAATCTACCTGCTTTTAAATATCAGCAGCAGTGGGAGAACAACTGCTTTTACACCTAAGCAGCATTGGGACCAACCGCAACTACCAAGAGCCCATAGACCAGATCATGACAGGAGTGTGAGCTCCACACCTCCTGCAGTCCGCTAGGAAGATCAACTGCTTTAACACCTAAGTAGCAGCAAGACCAGCTGCCTATAATAGGAGCCCTTGCCCCGATCCAACCAGGCATGTGAGCTCCTCCCCCTATATCCCGGTTAAGAGATCATTCTACCTGCTTTAAATATCAGCAGCAGTAGAAAAACAACTGCTTTTACATACAAGCAGCAGCGAGACCTACCGCAACCACCAAGAGCCCACAGACCCGATCCTGCCAGGAGCGTGAACTTCTCCCCCTGCAGTCCATTGGAGAGATCAATCTGCCTGCTTTTAAATATCAGCAGCAGTGGAGATCAACTGCTTTTACACCTAAGCAGCAATGAGACCAGCCACAACCACCGAGAGCACACAGACCCGATCCTACCAAGAGTGTGAACTCTTCCCCCCCCTGCAATCCGCTAAGAAGATCGACTATCGGCTCCGGGCGGCTTTCTCGCAGAGGAGAGAATCCTGCATTCACCGTGGACCTCATCTGGGGCAGCCTCCTTGGAGCGGCTGGGGCACGGGCAGTGTGTCTGGAGGGAATGCATGGATGGGAGAACATCGCAGGGGAGGAGACATAGGCATCCTGGGACTGTCGGCCAAGTTTCTTCCCTGAAGAAGCCCTTTCTGGAAACGTCAATCGCTCCTCCTAAACTTACTTGCTCCACTTCATCACTGACGCTGACCCATTCTGCTTCTATTCCTTTCTCTCCTCTCTTCTACCTTCCAAAGTATTTAGATCAATGCTGTCTTGTTAAAATGTTTATTTTATTTTTATTTTTCCTCTAACTCTACTTTTCACTTCTCTATTACCCTCCAGGTACTTTAGTTAGATTGTGAGCCTTCGGGACAGTAAGGGAATTTTCCAAGTACCTTTCTTATTTCTAATCTTAATGTATATTTTCTGTAAACCGCTTAGAACCTAACGGATGTAGCGGTATATAAGAAATAAATTACATTACATTTCTCTAGAGCCCACAATAACTGGTCCAGGCTGGATTATATTTTGATCTCAAAAATCATTTTTGCATGTCCAGAGAGCGGAGATCGGCCCTATGGAGGTATCGGAACATACCCTCATCTGGCTTGAATTTGACCTCCTGGGCTTGCTGCCCCTCCTCCCAGGGCTGGAGATTTCCTGCCTATTTGTTTGAGGATGCGGACTTTGGTACGTATCTGAAAGAAAAATGGAATACCTTTGCTCTTACTAATGGCCAACATGTACAATCACCGGCTCTTTTTTGGGAAGCAACCAAGGTGGTTCTGCGGGGGACATAATGGAATACACTGCGGCCCAAAATAAACGTATAGCTCAGGGCATTATCCATTTGGAACACTGCTGTAGAACTGCTAAAACCTGCTTTCTTGCTACTCCTACTTCACAAAACAGGGAGGCCTGGATTTCCAAACAGCACTAAATTCACTTATTCATGAGAGAACCAAAAAAATGCTTCTATATCACAAATTCCAATTTCACAGATATGGGGATAGGCCAGGTCGTTTACTGGCTTTGCTGGCTAAAAACTGGCAGGGCACGCTATATGTGGCTAAACTTCACACCCCCACAGGGGATCCTGTGACAAACTCTACAGCTATAGTGGAAGTGTTCTATACTTATTTTAAAAAATTTTAATATTGACCAGACACTCCAGAAGGCCCAGTCCTGGAGGATTATTTAGAAGACTCAGGGATCCCAGCTCTTTCTGAACCGTCTCTAGCCCATTTGAATAGCCCCATCCAGTTACTGGAAGTACAAAAAGTGCTCTGAAATCTTAAATGGGGGATGGTGCCCGGCCCAGACTTGTTCTCTTCTGAATTTTATCGCTTGCTTTCTTTGGAACTGATCACCCCTCTGACCACTTACTATGCCTCTGCTGTAGTATGGGGTTAGCTGCCTGATACCCAAACTGGGGAAGAATGCTGAATCATTATCGTCTCATCTCCCTCCTTAATGTAGATCTCAAAATTCATTCTAAACTTCAGGCTAACTGCCTCACCACTCATCTACCAGACATTATTGGGGGCTATCAGGTGAGATTTTTGTTACACTGTCATTCAGTACTTAATGTCCGTCAAGCGCTACTGGCAATGTCATTGGCTCAGAGGGATGAGATCGTGGGGATACTGGTTAGTTTAGACGCCGAGAAGACTTTTGACAAAGTTAATTAGGAGTTTCTTTTTTCTACTATGCGCCGTGAGGGCTTGGATGGCCAGTTCTTGGCCGCGGTTCAACTGTTGTATTCTAACCCTGTAGCTCAGCTCCTGATCAATGGAACCCGAATGGCCACGTTTTCTATTTCTTGAGGTACCCGGCAGGGTTGTCCCCTATCCCCTCTTTTGTTTGTCTTGTATCTGGAACATCTTCTACGGACCTTACAATTGCCCCTGGGACCTTCCCCTCTGAAAGTGTTAGCTTATGCGGATGACATCTTGCTGACTGCTCTTGCGTTCCCAGTCCTCTTTGCCCCAGGTACTTGACTCGCTTGCGGAATTTGGAATTTATTCTGGGCTCACTTTGAATCTTCAAAAGTCCAGTGCACTGCCTTTACAGCCAGCTAGTTATGCTCAATGGGAGGGCCCTTTTCCTTTACTGTGGGCAGATGATCATATTAAATACCTCGGCATTCTTTTACCCAATGACCTTACTACTCTTTATGACATTAACATAGCACTGAGATTGCGGTCTCTGAAATCCCAGCTGGAGGCTTGGCATCATTTTCCAATTGCATTACTTGGCCGCATAGCGTTCTATAATATGCTCATAATGCCCCAGTGGTTCTACCTTTTTCAAACTCTCCCGCTGTTCCTCTCATCCTTTCACTTGCACACTCTACATAAAATGCTGTCCAGGTTTCTGTGGTGGGGTAAGAGGGCCAGATTACCTCTGGACTCTCTTTATCTTCTGAGGTGCAAGGGGGGACTGGGCTTGTTGAGTGTGGAACGTTTCTCTTGGGCTTGTGGCAAGTGCCATTTGGGGGATTGGTACCGTGGCACAACACACTTTTCTGTGGAACCAGTTGAAATGACCTTGGCTGCTCCTTTGCACTTTGGTTCACTTTTACACCTGGCCTTTCTCCCTCCCCTGGAGTCTCCAGACCCGGCTGTTCTTTTTTGTCTCCCCCTTCACAAGGTGTGGCATAGGGTGGGGTATTCTCCGCTTTCCGTGCCGTTACTGCACATTAGGAACAATAAACATTTTTTACCGGGATCCTCAGATCAGGCTTTTTTTGTGCTGGGAGCAGAAAGGGCTCTTTTATCTTTCTCAAGTGTTGACTGACCACGGCCATCTTTGATCCTTTCTTGCCCTCTGTTTGAAATATGTGTTGGAGGCCAGGGACCAGTTTAGTTACCAGCACCTTTCCCATTATGTGGCCACCTTGCCAGCTGAGTCTCTGAACCGTTCTATTAATAATCTGTTGAATGATGTATATTGGCTGGATGCGCAATTATTGGTCCCCTTGAAATGTTATCACAGAATTCTGCTAGATAAATTGCCAGAGATTTCTTGGGACCATTATGTTACGCAGTGGAAGAGAGATCTGGCTGGCCATTTAACAGTGGAAAGGTTCAAAGCTTGTTGTACAGTTACTAATGTGAAATTTATGAATGCTTCTTTATAGGAACAAAAATATAAGTTCCTGTTTTGTATTGTGACAAACCCAGCACCAGCACTAGTTCGGTCCCTAATAGGATCAGGTGCAGAAGAGCTGATCAGATTGATTCTGGCGCTCAACTTGAGGCTGACCTCCCTTGCCCCTATGATCAGAGCAGTAATGATCTGGAGCAGAGGCAGGCAGACTGGCAACAGCAGCCTCCGGGCTTTAGGGCAGTTAGAGAAGCCACAAGGAATATAGCTGCATTAGATAAACCCAGGCAGAGAAAAGCTGCTTTAGAGCCAAAGCCCATCCCCCGCTTCAGGCTGAAGGGGATTGGCTCTGAGCTGTTTAAAAGCAGGCTGAGACAAGCAGCAGGGAGGAGCGAGTGACCAGGGTGAGTCACTCTCACAGCCCAAGGCAGGTGAGGAGCTGTGGAGCAGAGCAGGAGAGACAACCGTGCCAGATTGGCCCGTGCAGGATTTGGAAGAAATCCTCCCCACTTCAAACTTCCAGATTCCAGACGGTGTGGAAAGCATGGAGGTACAAGTAGCTAGCCCTATGCTAGAGAGCCAGACAGAATGTATGGACACTGAATGAAGGGAGTGAGTGACTGGGAAAAATTTGTGGTTTTTTTTTCCCTTTTGCCTATGTTTTTCCTGCTGTGCAAACCAAGCCTGAAGAATGTGTTATATGTTTGGGCTTTATGAGTATTTTTGAGTTTAAGAATAATACTTACCTGAATCCTAAACTATTGGATTGGTTTAGAGTCAAGTTTGGGAACAAGCTCAAGATAGAACCTTTAAGTTGGTGTTTTGAACTTTGGAAAATCCTGCCGTGGCTCCAGTTCCTGAGGAGCTAATTAGCTTATCTCTCTCAGCTGTGTGTGTTTTGCCTGCACGAGGGAGCTGAGGGAAAAGCTGAACTGTTGCAAGAGTGTGCTGTAGCTATATTGCCTAAAGAGTTTGGTTTAATTTGGATTTACAGCAAAGGTTTATTTCAAACTTTATTTGGCTGCTGAAATCTGCTGTTACATGCCTTTGATATTAATGCTGAGAGAAAGTTTGAATTATGAGTGAGCACCAGTGTAAAGCAATCCTGAGTCAGAGCACATGATTCCAGGAATAACCAACTACAGGAGTTTGCTGTTTTGTGATATCTTTATTTTACAATTGACTTTATTTTTGAATGAAATGCAAAAGTGATTTTTGTTTTATGCTGCATCTTTTTGACCTCTGGGTCAGAATAAACATCTTATTCTTTCTTAAAGAACTTGGTTTGGACTGGTGATATTTTGAAGCCCTTTGCTTGCCTTGTCTCTCCCAAGCCTGGGCAGTTGCCTAGTGCTACCTTGAAAAGTCCTGAAGGTACCCCTGGTTAGAGGGGACACGCCAGAATCCTTGTGTTTGTCACACGACAGCCCGCCGCTGCAGAGGGTTTGTGACAGTATGTATATCTCTCCTCATAGGGCTTTTTTGGCTTCTTTTGGTACTTCTGACGCCTGTCCTAAATGTCTGCAACTGGCAGCCTCCCTGGGACATATGTTTTGGGATTGCCCTAAGATATTGATCTTTTGGAAAGCGGTTGCTACTGCTTTGTCTCGCTACTGGACTTGCACCTGGCGTCCCACACCGCTCCTGCTTTTTGGACACTATTGCATTGTGCCCCCTCTTCCTGAGGGCCTTCAAGATTTCCTGCATCTTACTATTGCATTGGGTAAACGCTGAATATTGCAACATTGAATTACAGCGACTTCACAATCGGTGGCTCAGGGGCGCTCCCAGATGATCATGCAAGCTGCTATGGAGATTTATCACTGATACTGACTCTCCCCAAGGACGTCTTTTCACTACCATTTGGGCCCCATTTTGTAACAAGATGACACCAGTAGTCCGTAGTCGTCTACTGAACTTGAGGTGTCTGATGGACTTTTGTTCTTTATTCCATATACATCACTGAAATTACTATGGCTCCCCTGGCATGGGTGGGAGGGGTTGGGTGGCTCTGGTAGGGTGGGGGGGGAAGGAATTGTATGTGGGGGTGGGGTTCAGAGGAAGGGCTAGTCCAGGTGGGGTGGGTGGGAGGGTTCTTACTTTGGCATAAAAAAAATCAGTTTCTCTTCCTACTTGGTTTCCTCTGCTGGAGCCCAGGCCCCCTCCAGTTCTTGTCACATTTGGTTGTTTACCATTTTTACCATTTATTTAAGCATTTATATACCACTTATAGTCTAAGTCAGTAGTCTCAAACACGCGGCCCGGGGCCACATGCAGCCCACCAGGTACTATTTTGAGGCCCTCGTTATGCTTATCATAATCACAAAAGTAAATTAAAACAGTTTCTTGATCATATGCCTCTTTAGCTATAAATTACAATATTATTATTAAGACTTAGCCAAAAGGAAAGATTTATAAACTTTAAAGAGTTGCCGGACTTGATGGACCTAAGGTCTGATTCTGTGAAGGCATTTCTTATGTTCTTATGGAAAATTGTTATTTTTTTAATAAGACATTAACTATTTTTTTCTGAGGCCCTCCCAAGTACCTACAAATCCAAAATGTGGCCCTGCAAAGGGTTTGAGTTTGAGACCACTGGTCTAAGTGGTTTACATTCAGGTACTCAAGCATTTTTCTCTACCTGTCCCAGCATGCTCGAACTCTATCTAATGTACTTGGGGCAATGGGGGATTAAGTGACTTGCCCAGGGTCACAAAGAACAGTGTGGGATTTGAACTCACAATCTCAAGGTGCTGAGGCTGTGGCTCTAACCACTGCACCACACTCTGTTTTATTGCATTGCTTCTTCTGGAATTCTGTATTTTTGCTTTTGAAACTGAATAAAGATGATTTTTTTAAAAAAAACAAAAAACTTAGGGGACAAGAAATTGAATAAAAATAGGGCTGTACAGTCACATCAATACAAATTAATTGCATGATTAATCGTATGATCTAAATGTAAAAACTGAAATAAATTTAGCATTTACACAGCTGTTTAGATTTTGTTTTATTGATCTTAAACATTCAACCAATACAGTAACTCTGATTCTAGTTTCCTTAAAACACAGTTCCTTCAGTTATGTGAAAGGCAATTCTTGTGCTTAAAGACGTGCCAATTAAGTGCCAAAACATGGCTTTTATGTTCCTAAACATTCAACCAATAACTTTGATTCCAGTTAACAATTTCCTTCAGACATGTGAAAGGCAATTCTATGAGCTTGTGAGTAGAGACATATGCCAATTAAGGGCAAAAACATGGCTTTTATGAATATATTTCCTAGATTTAACTGACATCTTTCTCAGTAGTAGCTGTAGGTGAACTACTTTCAGGTATACTAGATATTTCCCAGTCCCCAGAGGAATTAGCATCTAATTTTGTACTTCACGCGATGGCAAAAGGGGGTGGGGAGGAGGGGCTCAGAGGACGTAGGACTCTTAGACAGGGCTGGTATCATCAGACCTGCTGGGGCCCAAGGCAGAAATTAAGGAGAAGTCCCCCCCCCCTATTTCCTCACTCACCAAATGATCTTCCATCCAGTATCTCTCTCACCATCCCCACCACCCCTGGGTCCACCATCTCTCCCTTTTTCTTCCCAACTGCCCTTCCATCCAGGAGCTCACCCTTCCTCCTCCTTCCCTCCCTCTATCCCCACCCCTGAATCAACCAAATGTTCTCTCATCCAGCATTTCTCCATTTAAACTCCTAACTCTTCTCACCTTGGGCTCTGCATATCTAATCCTCTATGTCATGTCTGTCTGTCCAAGTTAGACTGTAAGCTCTTCTGAGCAGGGATTGTCTATTTAATGTCAAAATGTACAGTGCTGCATATGCCCTTCAGCACTATATAAGTGTTAAATAGTAGTAGCAGTAAAATCAGGAGCATTATGGGGGAGTCAAGCAGGGCAGCTCCAGGGGGCTTCCATGGGTGGGAGGCCCTTCCCTTATTCTCCTCGGTCCAAAGCCCCCCCATACCTTTTGAAATTCAAGGGAATCACCAGCACGGCAGCAATTCTCAAGTGCTGCCCATGGCTTCCTCGGCGCTCTTTCTCTGCTGCAGCCCTCTCAACCAAAACCAGGAACTAGTATCATAGGAAAGGTGGGCTGTAACAGAAGAAGATTGTGAAAGAGGCCACTGGCACTACTTGAGAATTGCTGCCGTGCCGGCAATCCCCTTCAATTTTAAAAGGTGACGGGTGCTTCAGACCAGGGGAGGAGAAAGGAAGAACATCCTGCCCGTGGGGTCCTCCTCGAGCTGCCCTGCTGCTTCATCCCTCCTACCAACACTGGCATTAGTCATGCTAATTTTTTTAACACCAGTTAAACAATATGTTAATCATGTAATTAATGAACTAATTGTTCATCTTTATTTAAAAGTCTGTGTGTGTGTGTTTATAAAGTCAAAAAAGTTAGATTAAAAGCCTGCTTGATATCTACCCCCCCTTACATCCCAAGCATGATCTTTGATTTTAGATTGTTATCCTAAACACCAACAAGCCTAGTGGCTAGAACAGTGAAGCCTGGGTTTTATATACAGTATTTATTTAATGTTTTGCTCATGTGTTTTCAGTGGTAGTTCAAGGCAAGTTACATTCAGTTATATTCACAGGTTTGGCACTCGTGACTTCATAAGAACATAAGAATTGCCGCTGCTGGGTCAGACAATAGTCCATCGTGCTCAGCAGTCTGCTCATGCAGCATCCTTAGGTCAAAGACCAGTGCCCTATTTAAGTTTAGCCTTACTTGAGTAAGTTCTGTTCAACCTTGTCTTGAATCCCTGAAGGGTGTTTTCCCCTATAACAGCATTCGGAAGAGCGTTCCAGATTTCTACCACTCTCTGGGTAAAGAAGAACTTCCTTACGTTTGTACAGAATCTTTTCCCTTCTAACTTTAGCGAGTGCCCTCTCATTCTCTTCACCTTGGAGAGGGTGAACAATCTCTCTTTCTCTACTAAGTCAATTCCCTTCAATATCTTGAATGTTTCGATCATGTCCCCTCTCAGTCTTCTCTTTTCAAGGGAGAAGAGGCCCAATTTCTCTAGCGTCTCGATGTACGGCAACTCCCCCGGTCCCTTGCCCATTTTTGTCACTCTTCTCTGGACCCTTTTGAGTAGTACTATGTCCTTTTTCATGTACGGCGACCAGTGTTGGACGCAGTATTCCAGGTGAGGGCGTATCATAGCCTGGTATAACGGCATGATAACCTTTTTAGATCTGCTTGTGATCCCCTTCTTAATCATTCCTAGCATTCTGTTTGCCCTTTTTGCCGCTGCTGCATATTGGGCGGACTGTTTCATTGACTTGTCTACAAGTACTCCCAAGTTTCTTTCCTGGGGGCTCTCTCCGAGTATAGCACCGGACATCCTGTATTCATACATATGATTTTGGCTACCGACATGCATCACCTTGCATTTATCTACGTTGAACCTCATTTGCCATTTCGTGGCCCATTTCTTGAACATATCTATATCTCTCTGTAGGTCTTCGCAATCCTTCTGTGTCCTCACTACTCTGAATAACTTTGTATCATCCGCAAATTTAATCACCTCATTTGTCGTGCCAATTTCTAGGTCGTTTATAAATATGTTGAAGAGCACAGGCCCGAGCACAGATCCCTGCAGCACTCCATTCATGACGCCTTTCCAGTCCAAGTATTGTCCATTCACTCCCACTCTCTGTTTCCTATCCGCCAACCAGTTTTTAATCCATGTGAATATATCACCCTTGATTCCATGGCTCGCAATTTTTCGAAGTAGACGTTCATGTGGAACCTTGTCAAATGCCTTCTAGATATACGATGTCAACCGGGTCACCCTTGTCTATCTGCCCATTTACTCCTTCGAAGAAGTGCAGTAAGTTTGTCAAGCAAGATCTTCCTTTGCTGAAGCCGTGATGGCTGGTCCTCATCAGTTTGTATCCGTCAAGGTGATCGATGATGCGGTCCTTTATCAGCGCCCCCACCATCTTTCCCGGTATCGAAGTCAGATTCACTGGTCTGTAGTTTCCCAGATCTCTCTTCAAACCTTTCTTGAAGATCGGCGTAACATTCGCCACTTTCCAGTCTTCTGGAATCTTTCCTGATTTGATTGACAGATTGGCTATTAGTTGGAGCAGTTCAGTTCTGTTCCTTGATAACCCTCAAGTGGATGCCGTTCAGTCCCGGAGATTTATCGTTTTTAAGCCTATCAATCTGCCTGCATATCTCTTCTAGACTTCTAGACTGACCGTCTTCCCTGTCAGTTTCCCGTCTTTATTTCCTGTTTATAGCCTGTCAGCTTCAGATATATTGGATATATCCTCTTCGGTAAACACAGATGCAAAAAATGTGTTCAATTTGTCGGTGATGGCTTTGTCCTCCTTTAGTACTCCCTTTATTCCCTGGTCATCTAATGGCCCCATTGCTTCCTTCATGGGTCGTTTCCTCTTAATATATCGAAGAACGGCTTAAAGTTTTTGGCCTCCTTTGCTATTTTTTCTTTGTAGTCTCTTTTGGCCCCTCTTACCGCCTTATGGCAATTGCTTTGATATTGTCTGTGCTTTTTCCAGTTTTCTTCTGTTTTTGTCCTTTTCCATTCCTTAAACGAAGTCTTCTTGTCTCTGATCACTTCCTTCACTGCTACAGTGAGCCACGCCGGTTCCTTGTTCTTCTTCCTCTTGGAACCCTTGTTGATACGCAGTATATATAAATTTTGTGCCTCTGTGACTATGTTCTTAAAAAGGGACTATTCTTGCTCTAGTGTATTTACAGTGCTTATCCTCTTCCTAATCTTCTTCCTCACCATGACTCGCATCCCTTCGTAGTTCACTTTTCGGAAGTTCAGTGCCGTGTCCGTCGTTCTGGATCAATTTTTTGTTCCTGTGTGTAGGTTGAAGCGAATCATGTTATGATCACTATTTCCCAGCATCCCTTCTACTTCTATACCTTGTGCCGGTCCCTGAAGTTCATTTAGAATTAAGTCTAGAATTGCATTTCCTCTCGTATTTTCCATGATAAGTTGTTCCAGGAAGCAATCGCCTACAGCATCCAGGAACTTGGTCTCTCTGCTGCAGTTGAAGTTGCCCAGGTTCCAATCTATCCACGGATAATTGAAGTCACCCGTGATAACTGCGTTGCCTCCCTTGCATTTGTGTTTAATCTCGTCCATCATTTCTTCATCAGTTTCTTCGGACTACCCTGGGGGCTGGTAGTAGACTTCTATCTTCGCATCCGTTCCATTTGTTCCTGGTATCTTGGCCCATAGAGACTCTACCTTATTGTTCATTTCTGGCGTGTTCTCCCTTGTAGACCCAATTCCCTTTTTTATGTATAGGGCAATACTCCCACCTTTTAGTCCTCTGCGGTATAGCTTGTATCCCGGTAGTACAGTGTCCCAGACGTTGTCTTTGTTCCACCATGTTTCTGTGATGTCGACGATGTCTAGGTTATCCTTTTGTGCTCTAGCTTCCAATTCCCACATTTTATTCCATAGGCTCCTTGCATTTTGTGACCAGTCAGGCTCTGTGCCTTCCAAGGTCCCTGTGGGTGGCAGAAGGAAAGGGGACAGGAAACCCAAAAAGGGGGTGCCCAGGGCCCAGCCCTGTCACTATTTAGATCTCCCTGAGCCTTTTAGCAACCCAGAGCTGGTGGTTGGGAAAATTTTACACAAACTTTCTCATGAACACAGCGGAGCTAGGATCCTGGATTGTAAAGCCAGACCTGAGAGCAAGCAGAGTAACCATTATCCAGGTCACCACTAGGGGAGCTAAAGAGAAGAGTAGCTAGGTACTAACTCAGGTAGAAAATGGCGTGTCTTCCCCCCTTGAAAATCCAGCAGTCCTGAACAAGCTGTTAGGAAGGTTAGGGAGGAAGCTTAGGGCTCCCCTAATGAGGAGCTGCCTGGCTCAAGTGAGGGTAATGCCTGTCTGCCTATCGAAGTGGATGAAGATGAAACCACTTCAGGGTTATCAGCAATTGATGAGGAGATGCCCATGGAGTTGCAAGGGGAACTGACTGTTGAGGATTTGTGCGGAGCTCCAGAGCTGATGGAAGTAGGAGTGGCAACCAGCTCTAGCTGAGCAAAAAGATTGAGTTTGGGTTTTTTTTCCTACTATTGTTGGCTGGGTTCATTTTCTGCTCCCAGTCATATTCATGGACTTCTGCACTGTGCACGTTTCTGAAAAGCTGGGAGTGTTGTGGGGAGAAGTTTGCTTCCATCTGGGTGGGAATTTTGAAACGCCGTTAGTGCTTTTGCTAAGCAAATTTGAGACACTCCTCTTTGCCCAGCTCTGCTCCATTTTAGGCTGGAGGCTTTTTTGTGTTTGTGCTTTGAGTGAGAAAGTATATTCTGTTTGAGTGAGAAAGTATATTCTGCAGGACTTGAATGTTGGTTCTCTGAACTGTGCTTGCCTAAGTTCTGCAAGGAGCAGACTTGGGAAAAGGAAGCTTTATTGAAAAGCAGCTCTGTGAAAGAGTGAATCACAGGGAGAACTGTTTCCATTAGGAAGTGAAAATCCTGAATGTTGCCAGAGTTTTCTGCTGGCCATGTCTTTTTGTTATATGCATTTTTGTTAGTATGTTGAGAGATTGAGCCATTCTGAACTTTATTTTGATTAGTAAATTTTCTTTTGTTACCATCCTGGAACTGTGTTGGTGGTTTATGTATAGTTCCTTTAAATCCTGCAGGCTAGTGTAATTTTAGACTGTGGCAACTGGAGGCACTGCAGAGTCCCGGCCTAAGGCTCTGGTGCTAGCTATACAGTTTGTGTACATACACCTAAGTTTGCGGCTGTCAGCATAGTTATCGCTAGCATTCAGCATTTTCAGTTGGCATAACTTATGTCAGCGAAGGCCTATGGGAAATTATATCAATCTGACTCTGGCATGTGAATGCAGATAGACCCTGAGGGCAGGGAGACTGTTTTAAGTAGCCCTGATTGATATGTTTTAAGTAGCCCTGATTGAATCATGATTAGCTAAAAGGTGTTAATGTCTGATAAAGAGGGTGCTTAGGACAATGGGTCCAGGTGCACAGATAACTTAATCAGAAACTATTGTCAGAGACAGACTGGAAATACATATATGACTACAGCCTATTCTTTGGCTGTCTAGCACAAGTTTACTAAGGGGGGGGAAAGATTTAACTTCTATTGAAGCTCAATAGTTTTCTATATTCAGAATAAGATTCCAAACTATAAAAGCCTCCTCTCTGCAACACACAAAAATCTATCTCTTGGCTCTTGGCACTCTGGTCCTCTCTTGTTTCTCTTGAGCTCTAGCTCTCTCTCTTTCTCTGTCTATCCTTCTCTTTATCTATGGAATACAAAGCTTGGACCATCACCCCATCCCCCTTTTTCTCTCTCTCTCTGCCTCTCCTTAGAACTTCAGGCTTCTTTTTTTTTTTTTTTTAGTTCAAACTTTTTATTGAATTATTTTCAGGTTTACATAAGGAAACAAACATAAATCCACTGTATCAAAATATAACAATACAAGATATGTCTATTACAGGCACATTATAATAAGGACTTCAAATTACCATACAGAACGGATTAGAGAGAAGAAAAGACAAATAAATAAAAGACAAATAAAATAAAATATAATAAAATAAGTGAGAACAGGAAAAAGGAAAATGGGAACAAAGAGGAGCTATGATATGGTTTCAGAAGCAACTTTATGGAACCTGTCAAGAAATTTCCAAGGTGAAGTAAACTTGGTGCATGGCGTGGTGGAAATATATCGTTTTTCAGTTACATATTGTTCGTGTTTATTATACAGGCACAAGGAGTTCCACCAAAAAGTATAATCCAAATGGGAGGCTGATTTCCAATTTCTAAGAACATGCATAAGGGCAATGACAAACATGGCATCAATCAATTTTGGAGGACAATCCGTATTGGTAAAACAAGGATGTTGAGAGCGAAGCATAATAATATCAAGTGAAATATCAGAGTGACTAGAAGTAATATTTTTGATAGTCTTCCAGACACTAGACCAAAAAGGACGTATTTGTGGACATTGAAATAACATATGGCTCAAGGATCCGTCCGAACTCTGGCAATGCCAACAAGAAGGATCCGGTCTCAGTTTAGCTTTCCACATTCGATAAGGTGTCCATAGGGCTTGCCACATAACAAAGTACATCGATTGCGATATTCTTGATGACATTAATGGTCGATTAGTTTTAGTCCAATAAGTGTTCCAATTAATATCAGTGAATGAGGAAGACAGCATCTGTTGCCAGTGAATCATATCTTGTGGTGAGAAAGTATATTTGTGATCTCTCATAATTTTGTAAAACACAGATATTGCTTTACCTTGAGAAAGGACTAATTCACTCCAAGAGAGGAAAGAAGCAGCTTGTGAGGTTGATGATAAGGATGGTAACACAGCAGATATACTTGAGGTCAACGTCATCCATTGGGAGTGAAAATTCGCTAAAGAGGGAAATTGTTCACTCAAGGAAGTAAAAGGGATAAGTTTGTTATCATTAACTAACTGATCTACTGACCACAGACCAGCTTTTTGCCATCTTTTCCAGAAGAACATCTTATTATTACTTTTCAATTTTGGATTATTCCAAAGAGACATTTTGGCATTGTTGTATAAAGAGGAGTCTGCCAGGGATTCTAGATTTTTAAGGGCTTGTTGCGTTGCATTCAAGAGACCATATTTTCTTAAGTGTAGAGGTAATGCCATAGTGCAGAGGGAGGAAATGGGGTAAGGATGACAAATATGTGTTTCCAGTTCCAGCCAAGGTGGTATGTCTAGAGTCAAGTGAGTGTGGGGCCAGTAAGCTCCATATTTAGCTAAGGAAGCTAAGTAATACAAATAGAAGTCGGGAAGATTTAAACCTCCATTTACCTTAGAGGCACGTAATTTAGCCAAAGCTATGCGAGGTTGTTTGTTATTCCATAGAAAATTAGAGAGTTTTTTATTGATCCAAGAGAAGAAAGATTGTTTACAAAATAAAGGTAACATGGTTAAGATGTATACTATTCGTGGCATCAAATTCATTTTTATAGAAGCTAAGCAACCCCACCAAGATAAGAATAAGGGAGACCAATTGGATAAAGTTTTTTGAATAAGCATTTTAATTTTTGATAAATTTGTGTCCATAACATGGGTGGGGTCTTTATGGATCATTATACCCAAGTATTTGACTGGAGTGTCCATCCAAAGAAATGGGAGATGCGAGATGTCTGCCTGGAAGATAGTCATTCAAGGGAAAAGTACAGATTTCTCCCAATTAACTAAATATCCAGAGAGATATGAATATTCTTTGATAAGTGTGATAAGTATTGGAAGAGAGAGTGTGGGATTTCGAATAAAGAGGAGAACATCATCCGCGTATGCGGCAAGTTTGATTTGACGGTGGGCAACAGGTATACCCGCAATGCCATCAGCTTGGCGAATAGCCGAAAGAAGGGGTTCTAAGGCGAGATTAAATAACAATGGAGAGAGAGGACACCCCTGACGAGTGGAGTACTTTATTGATCGGCTTTCCCCTTCTTAGTTTAAACACTTCTCAATTTCTCGCTTGACGTTGCTTGCATGTAGCCTCGTTCTGTCTCCGCTGAGGTGGAGTCCATCCTTCCTGTATAGCTTGCTCTTCCCCCAGAATGCCGTCCAGTTGCACACGAAGTAAAATCCTTCTTCCTCTCACCAGCATTTCATCCACGCGTTGACTGCTTGCAGTTCCGTCTGCCTCTCCCCGTCGGCCCTGGGTACCAGTAAGATCTCCGAGAACACTACCATCGGCGTTCTGATCTTCAGCTTCCTTCCTAGCATTTGGAACTGGTCCTTCAGTGTTTCCCTGCTGTAGTTCCTGGTGGCCCAGCCACTTAGTGTGATGTGTAATGCGGTGGCAGGAGCGGAAGGTGGTTTTCTAATAACATGGCTCATATTGTGAACCGAGTCGAGTTCCACTGGGAGATGACCCGGTATATAAACCAAAGATTAGATTAGATTAGATATTGTATTATTGCCTAAGCTAGGGAAGGATCCTGAATTGGTGGGCTCTTTCAGACCTATCTCACTCTTGGACCAGGATATCAAACTTTTAGCTATGACTCTGGCGCATCGCCTTAACGGTTTCTTAGCTGATCTCATTCACCCTGATCAGGTGGGTTTTGTGCCCGGCAGATACACGTCAATGAATCTCTTGAAGGTTATGGGGGCTATTCATGAGCACACTAGATGGAGGTGGGGCCTCGACATGGAGAAGGCCTTCGATAGTATCTCTTGGGAATACCTCTTCTGGGTCATGGAGGGGTATGGTTTCTCTGTTTTTTTCCTGGGGTGGATTAGGGCCTTATATCATAACCCTAGTGCTCAATTGTTAATTAATGTGGGGTCAACCGATGCCTTTGGATTACAGCGGGATACGAGGCAGGGGTGCCCACTGTCACCACTGTTGTTTCTTCTTGCTATAGAACTCCTTGCTATCAAAATCAGACAGGCAGATACCATTAAGGGGGTATGGGTGGGGGGCCGGGAATGCAAAATCAGCCTGTTGTGGATGACATTCTGCTCTATCTGGAGCAGGCGCCCCTTCACTTGGCAGAGGCGCTGGCAGTTGTGCGAGATTTTGGAGCATAATCAGGCTTACAGGTGAACTGCAGCAAATTGGAACTTTTATTGCTGGTTGGGAGCCCTGCGGAGCCATGGCAGGCCCTCCTGCCCACCGCCCCCTCTGCTAAACCTGCCTGCGGTATATAAACTGTTATTATTATTATTATTACTTGGGAATATATTTGAGTACTAATCTTGTCACACTATACACCGCTAATGTCCACTGCTACCTAGAAGCAATTTAGAGATTGTTGCGGGTGTGGTAGGACCTTCTGATTGGCCTCCTGGGGTGGGTAGCCTTGGTTAAAATAATTTTGCTCCCAAAGCTGCTTTACCCACTCCAGACGATGCCACTTTGGCTTCGGCATAAGGATGAGCTCCGGTTTAAATCTTTGATCACTAAATTTATCTGGAAATCTAAAGCTCCTAGAGTGGCTATGGCCAAGCTTTGCTTAGCAAAGTGGGAGGGTGGCCTGAATGCTTCTGATATACGGCAGTCAAACGTAGCTGCCCTTCTTCATTGGATACATGAAGGATATATGGGAAGCACCCGTTATTTTCCCTTGGGTTGAGTTGCGGGTTGGAGCCACCCTTTAAAATTTTTCAATTTGCTACTCTCAATCAGATCGCGTAGCCGGCTCTGGAAATCGGTCACGGTTTTTGTTGCCCTATCAGCAGGCTTGGCAGTGGTGGCGTCATAGAAAGGATTTGTGTCTTTAATTGATGTTTGAAGGTAATTCTCAATTCCCGCCAGGGTGGGGACATTTGGTCTTTTGGGACTGGGTGCAGCGCGGTTGCACCCATATGATGCAGTTGCTGGAGCTCTGAGGCCCCTTTTCTGTCCTTCCAGCAGGTCCAGCAGAGATGGGACATCCCTCATGGGCATTTGTTTTATTTCCTCCAGCTGTGGCTCTACTGGGATTCAGAGTGACAGGGCCACCCAGGGGCCTGGGAGCAGGGGTCCTTGGACAAGATTTTCTAAGCCACCCCAGTGTCCCTCAATAAGCTAGGTATAATCAAGAAGGGTATTACAACCAGAACAAAAGAAGTTATCCTGCTGTTGTATCGGGCGATGGTGCGCCCGCATCTGGAATACTGCGTCCAATATTGGTCACCGTACCTTAAGAAGGATATGGCGTTACTCAAGAGGGTTCAGAGGAGAGTGACACGTCTGATAAAAGGGATGGAAAACCTCTCATATGCTGAGAGATTGGAGAAACCGTGTTCTCTTTTCCCTGGAGAACAGGAGACTTAGAGGGGATATGATAGAGACTTATAAGATCATGAAGGGCATAGAGAGAGTAGAGAGGGACAGATTCTTCAAGCTTTCGAAAAATAAAACAACAAGAGGGCATTCGGAAAAGTTAAAAGGGGACAGATTCAAAACGAATGCTAGGAAGTTCTTCTTTACCCAACGAGTGGTGGACACCTGGAATGCGCTTCCAGAGGGCATAATAGGGCAGAGTACAGTACTGGGGTTTAAGAAAGGATTGGACAATTTCTGCTGGAAAAGGGGATAGAAGAGTATAAATAGAGGATTACTGCACAGGTCCTGGACCTGTTGGGCCGCTGCGTGAGCGGACTGCTGGGCACGATGGACCTCAAGTCTGACCCAGCAGAGGCATTGCTTATGTTCTTATGGTGAGGAGAGTATATCCTGGAGCAGAACTAAGGCAGTTTGTTGTTGTGGGGAGACGCAAAGAGATCTATCTGAGGAGTCTTCCCACTGAGGAAAAAATGTGATGAAGAAGCGAGGAATTGAGTGTCCATTCGTAAGGTTGTAGAAGACCACTCAATTTGTCCGCCACAGTTTTTCTCTCCTTGAATGTAGACAGCTTTGAGGAAGGTGTTGTGAAGGATTGCCCAATCCCACACCTGTAGAGCTTCCAGGCAAAGAGGGAGAGATCCTGTTCCTCCCTGCTTGTTGACACAGTACATGGCGACTTGGTTGTCCATCCGAATGAGGACTACCTAGTCGTGAAGAAGATGCTGAAAAGCTTTGAGAGCACTGAAAATCGCTCTGAGTTTCAACAGATTGATGTGACACTGACGATCTGTGCAGGACCAATGGCCTTGAGTATGGAGACCATCAAGATGAGCCCCACCAAGCATAGGTAGAAGAATCTGTTGTGAGGACCTTCTGATGAGGAGGTGTTTGTAAACAGTAAACCTCTGGAGAGATTGGAAGAGACTGTCTCAACGTAGGAGTCGCTCTGATGTGTTGAGAGAGTGGGTCGCAAGCCTGCGCCCACTGAGATGCCAGGGTCCACTGAGGAATTTTGAGGTGAAATCTGGCAAAAGGAATCGCGTTAACTGTAGAAGCCATGTGACCTAGGAGAACCATCATATGTCTTGCTGAAATTGTAGTCAAGGAAGACACTTTGTGGCAGAGATGAATAAGAGCATCCTGACGTTTTTGAGGAAGGAATGCTCCAAGTCGGTCAGTGTCCAGAACAGCTCCGATGAACTGCAAAGTTTGAGAGGGCTGTAGCTGGGATTTAGGAAAGTAGATTTCAAACCCCAAGCTTTGTAGGAACCACGTAGTCCATTGGGTCACTACAATAACCCCTTGAGATGTTGAATCATTGATGAGCTAGTCGTCCAGGTACGGGAACACCTGGAGCCCATGGTTCTGCAGAGTTGCAGCTACTACAACCAGGCACTTGATGAACACGCTTGGAATCTGAGGAATTGTCGAGAGGCTGGATTAATGGGAATGTGAGTGAAAGCCTCTTTGAGATCTAGAGAACATAACCAATCATTCTGATCTGGAACGGGGTATAAAGATGCCAGAGACGGCATCCAAAATTTCTCTCTGACAAGAAATTTGTTGGCTCTGAGGTCCAAAATAGGTCGCAGATTGCCCGTCTTCTTCAGAACCAGGAAATAATGGGAGTAAAACCCCCTGCACTGCTGTTCCAGAGGAACCTCCTCGATAGTACGGAGATGAAGCAGAGCTTGAGCTTCCTGAAGAAGGGCGGTCTGAGATTGATTGGAAGGATACTCTTGGAGGCATAGCTGGAGGAACCTAGATGAAATGAAGAGAGTATTCTTCCCTGATGATGGACAGCACCCAGATGTCTGATTTAATGATCTCCCAGCAGTGGCAAAAAAGATGGAGACAACCTCCAATGGGAAGGGGAGAGGACAGAGGCAGAATGATGGTGGTTATGCTCTGTATTAGATGGTCAAAAAGGCTGAGATGCCTTATGCGCAGCAGGAGTCTGAGGTTTCTGCTGCCTCTGCTACTGTTGTGGTTGTTTCTTAGGAGGCCCTCTTATATCAGGAGCTGCTCTCTGTGGAAAATGTCTCTGGTAAGATGGAAGAAGTCTGAAGCCTTTAGAAGTAGAAGACTTAGGCTTAGGACGAGTGATAGAAGCAAACAATTTCTCATGTTCAGACAACCGTTTAGTAGCTGCCTCGATGGAGTCATCAAACAATTCATTGCCTTGACAAGGAATGTTGGACAGACGATCTTGAAGATTAGGGTCCATGTCTATAGTGCGGAGCCAGACAAGCCTGCGCATCGCCACTGAAAAGGCAGTGACCCTCGAGGAAAGCTCAAATGCATCATAGGAAGATTGAAGGAGATGCATGCGGAGTTGAGTCAGAGTGGTGATCGTCTGTTGATTACCTTGAAGACGATGTTGAGGAATATATTTGAAATATTCAGGCAGTTTGTCAACCAAATGCTTGAAGTAAGAAATGAAAACAAAATAGTAATTCAAAACTCTAGTTGCCATGAGAGAATTTTGATACAAACAACAACCAAATTTGTCCATGGTCATAAGAACATAAGAACATAAGAACTGCCATCTCCGGATCAGACCTTTGGTCCATCAAGTCCGGCGATCCGCACACGTGGAGGCCCTGCCAGGTGTACACCTGGCGTAATTTATAGTCCACCATATCCTTATATGCCTCTCTTAAGGAGATATGCATCTAGTTTGCTCTTGAAGCCTAGGACGGTTGATTCCGCAATAATCTCCTCTGGGAGGGCATTCCAGGCGTCAACCACTCTCTGAGTGAAGCAGAACTTCCTGACATTAGTCCTGAACCTGTCCCCCCTTAGCTTCATTACATGTCCTCTAGTCCGTGTCAAATTGGACAATGTAAATAATCTTCTCTGCTCTATTTTGTCGATTCCTTTCAGTATTTTGAAGGTCTCGATCATATCCCCACGCAGTCTCCTTTTCTCAAGGGAGAACAATCCTAGTGTTATAAGTCTGTCCTCGTATTCCAGTTTCTCCATACCCTTCACCAGTTTTGTTGCTCGTCTCTGCACCCTCTCCAGCAGTTTTATATCCTTCTTTAGGTAGGGAGACCAATGTTGGACGCAGTATTCCAAGTGTGGTCTGACCATTGCCCTATAAAGCGGCATTATAACTTTCTCCTATCTACTCGAGATTCCTTTCTTTATCATGCCCAACATTCTATTTGCCTTCTTTGCCGCTGCCGCGCATTGTGCCGACGGCTTCAGGGTCCTATCTATCAGTACACCCAGGTCCTTTTCTTGTTCACTCTTCCCCAGAGTTGCACCTGACATTGTATACTCGTATTCCTTATTCTTATTGCCTAAATGCATTACCTTGCATTTCTCCACATTGAACTTCATCTGCCATTTCTCCGCCCATGTTTCTAACCGACACAAGTCGCTCTGGAGTTTCTCTCTATCCTCCTGCGATCTGATCGCCCGGCATAGTTTTGTATCGTCTGCAAACTTGATGATCTCACTGGATGTTCCTTCCTCCAGGTCATTGATATAAATATTAAAAAGGATCGGCCCAAGTACCGAGCCCTGGGGTACACCACTAGTCACTTTCTCCCAGTCGGAGAACTTCCCATTTATGCCCACTCTCTGCTTTCGGTTTTCCAGCCATTTGCCTATCCACCTTTGTATATCCCCCTCTATGCCATGGCTTTGTAGTTTCCTAAGAAGTCTTTCGTGTGGAACTTTGTCGAACGCTTTCTGGAAGTCCAAGTATATTATGTCCACCGGCTTCCCACTATCAATTTGCTCGTTCACGGTCTCAAAAAATTGGAGTAAATTCGTCAAACATGATTTCCCTTTCCTGAATCCATGTTGACTGGGTTTCATCAAGTCGTGTGCGTCCAAGTGCCGGACTATGCTATCCTTGATCAGTGCTTCAACCATCTTGCCGGGGACAGACGTAAGACTCACAGGTCTATAGTTGCCCGGTTCCCCTCTCGATCCTTTTTTGAAAATTGGGGTGACGTTCGCTATCCTCCAGTCGTCCGGTATCTGTCCAGTTCTGATTGTCAGGTTTGCAAGTTTTTGCAATAACTCTCCGATTTCAACCTTCAATTCCTTTAAGACTCTCGGGTGAATTCCATCCGGTCCAGGGGATTTGTCACTTTTAAGTTTGTCGATCTGATAGTATATCTGGTCTAAGTCCACTTCAACTGTGGTGAGGCTGTCTTCTATTTCTCCTGCAAACACTTTCTCCGCTTCAGGTATTGTTGAGGTGTCCTCCTTCGTAAAGACGGTCGCAAAGAAGGAATTTAGTTTGTCTGCGATTTGTTTATCTTCCTTGATGTACCCTTTTCTTCCCTGGTCGTCCAGGGGTCCCACTGCCTCTTTTGCAGGTTTTTTCCCTTTCACGTATCTAAAGAAGGGCTTGAAGTTTTTGGCCTCCTGGGCTATTTTTTCCTCATATTCCTGTTTTGCATCCCTCACCGCCTTGTGACATTTCTTCTGATCATCTTTGTGTTTGTTCCAGGCTTCGGTTGTCTTTATGCATTTCCATTTTTTGAAAGAGTCCTTCTTTTCTTTTATGGCTTCCTTCACCTGTATGGTAAGCCATGCCGGTTCTCTTTTGCTCTTTGTTCTCCGATCTTTGGAAATCCTCGGAATGTAGAGATCTTGTGCTTCTGTGATAGTATTTTTCAGTAGGGACCATGCCTGATCTACCGTTTCGAGTTTGTCCACCATCTTATCGAGTCGTTTTTCTACCATGGCTCTCATGCGATCGTATTTACCCTTTTTAAAGTTCAAGGTGGTGGTTAAGGTTTTGGCATGTTTCCCTTTCCCGATGTCAAGTTTAAAGTTGATTACATTGTGATCACTCGTTCCCAGTGGAACCATGACTTCCACTTCTGTTATCGGTCCCGTGAGGCCATTTAGGACCAAGTCCAAGGTGGCGTTGCCTCTTGTCGGCTCTTTTACCATTTGTTCCAGGAAGCAATCCCCTAGCACCTCCAGGAACTTGGCCTCCTTGCCAGGTCCTGCCCTCTCTTCCAGGAGGATGGTGTATGAACAGGCCTTAAGTATATATCATCCCTAAAACTCAGGTAATTGATAACAAGAAAGGTTGGAAGGGAAGATAGTATTTATTTCACAAATCAATTCTGAGCTGTATTTATAACTATATCAAAGCCATCGTGGCATCCAATCAAACATTATTTTGCAAAGGTTATGGGGGTAATAATCAAAAAAATAAAACGTCTAAAATGTGTCCTAAATGGCTACTTGGATGATCAAAAAGCCTGATCGTCCAAGTACCCATAACCAAAGCTGGTTTTTAGACGTATCTAAAAACAGCTTAGGCCTTTCCCCTGCCACTAAACGCACAGAGAGAAAAGAAGTGTGTTTAGAGGAGGGGAAAGGGCGGGCAGTGGGCGGGAGGTGGGCCGACCTACACCTAGGCGTACAACAGGTATAACCAAAACAGTTACAGGTTGCCTAGTCGGCACTTAGACCTTTTTGACTTAGACGTAGTCAAACCAGGTCTAAGTGCCGAAAAAGGGGCCACTGAGCTGATGGCCGCTGGCGCGATCAGTTCAGCGGCCCGGCAACCGATCTACCGCAACCATCACGGCAGGAGAGATGCCTCATCTCCCCTACCGCGATGCCATCACTCCTCTACCCGAACTGCCACGACTCATGGCAGGAGAGAGCCTTCCTGGCCCCAGAGACCACCCCCCCACCACTCGATCGGGCCAGGAGGGAGCCGAAGCCCTCCTGGCCACGGAGAACACCCCCCACTGACTTGATCGGGCCAGGAGGGATCCCAGGTTGGGCCATGTGCCTAAGGCCCCGCCCACAGGAGGGGCCTAAGGCTCCCGGGCCTATTCTGATTGGCCCAGGCGCCTTAGGCCCCACTGGAGGCAGGGCTTTGGGACGGCTGGGCCAATCCGGCCCCATTCTGCTGTGGGCTGCCTGCCGGACGGGTTTGGCACCCGTCTGTCCGGCCAATGTTAAAGAGGGAAGGGGAAGGGGGTGGGGGTGGGGGGGGTCGTGGGGTTGGCCGGGGGATCACGGGTCGGTTGGGGGGGCGATCAGGGGTTTTGGGGGCGGACGTTGTGGGGAGGGGGGTTCGTCGAGGGCAGGAGGGTCTGGGATCCCTCCTGCCCGTAATGTAGTGGGGGGGGGGGGGTCGCCGGGGCCAGGAGGGCTTCGGCTCCCTCCTGGCCCGATCGAGTGGGGGGGTGGTCGCCGGGGACAGGAGGGCTTGGGCTCCCTCCTGGCCTGCTTGTTCTCAGCGGTAGGGGGGCACGATCGCCTTGGGGCAAGAGGGCTTGGGCTCCCTCTTGCCCCGATATCGGCGGGGAGTTGGGGAGGCAAGAGGGCTTGGGCTCCCTCTTGCCCCGAGGTTGTTGGGGGGGTCGCGGCTGCCGCGGGGCAAGAGGGCTTGGGCACCCTCCTGCCTGGATCGTTGTGGGGGGGGGGATTCTGTAACCGGTGTTGTTTTTGACTGACACCAGTTACAGAATCCAGCTTTTAGGCGAAGGACTGGCTCCTCCTTCGCCTAAAAGCCCTTCTGTTGGATGTTTAGGGCTTAGGCATTTTTTTGTTTCATTATGGCTAAAAAGTGTAGACGTCATGTGGGGGTACTTTTAGACGTAGTGGTGATTGGGCGTTTAGGCAGAGGAAGGCCATAATCAAAACAAGGACGGTTGTTTTGGTTATGGACACTTTCCCTGCTTCTGGGTTGAACGTTTAAGGACTTAGGCCAACAGGGGACTTAGACGCTTTTTTTGATTATGCCTCTCCACATGTGTAACACTAATTTATGAATGCTAAATCAAGATTCCTTATTGAGTATTTAAAACCGAAAAAAGTGGCGGACATATCATCTAGTTAATTAACTTCAGTCTTTCTTCATTAATTAACTTCAGCCTTCTTCTTTCTTTCTTTCTCCCAAATCTTTCATCTCTCTACTTCTACCTAACATACAAACAACTTCATCTTTCACACTTAGCAGGCAGACCACACTATTCTCTAACCCTTAGATTAGACTCTCTAGCACACTAACAAGCAGGCAACCTTAACTGACAATCAACTACTGTTACCTAACTACTCTATCCCTCAGACCAAGATTTAAAAAAAAAAAAAAAACTAACTACCTCTATCCCTCCCTAACACTTACTGACCAGCACCTAACCAAAAATAATAATAATAATATAATTAAATAAATAATAATAATAAACCTTTGTAAATGGCAGGTAGGACTAGAAGCAGCAAATCTTCAATCAAGACGGGTAGTTCAGTCACTGAGAGCACCCAGGGGATGGCTATGGTCCGAGTACAGATGGAAGGGGAACCAGGAAGGAGGACAGAGGTCTCTGTACAGACTGAGGCCATCCCCTCAAAGATGTCTACAGTCTCAACGCAAACAGAAGTAATGGACCAGCCGAACGAAAGCCTTTTGCTGGAGCTGAGGAGCCTGAGAGAGGAGGTTCAGCGCTTAAGGAGCATCCGTGACGACGAGACCTTCATCGATGGAGTCATCCAGGAGCTGTCCCAGATCACCGAACAGGAACCTGACAAGACCACCCTGGGAACACCCAAAGCATTCAAACCTGCAAACTTGAGACCAACCACCGGAATGCAGGAAGTGGCTGGAGATGCTGACTCCTGGCAGCTAGTGACTTCCTCCACAGGAAAACGCAGAGGGCTTAACTCTATCTCTTTTTCTCACATACAGGGCAGCTCTACATCGACACCACAAATCGCCCTGAGGAACAGGTATCAGCTGCTACAGGAAGGTCCTGAGAACGAGGTGCAAGAAGTTGTTCAGCAGACGGTTCCAGCTCCGGAATCAACAGAACGGCCCACCCCCAAGAAGCGCAGAATGGAGGTCATCGGGGATTCGCTGCTGAGGGGCACCGAGGGACCAATTTGCAGATCAGACCTACAATCAAGAGAGGTCTGCTATTTGCCAGGGGCCAGGATCCGGGATGTAACCGCTTGCCTTGACAGACTCATCAAGCCCCGTGATCACTTCCCCATGATTCTAATCCACGTAGGAACTAACGACACCGCCAGAAGCAGCACGAACAGCATACCTGAGGACTTCAGAGCCCTGGGGGAGAAGCTGAGGAGGATGAATGCGCAGGTGGTCTTCTCCTCGATTCTCCCTGTGAGGGGCAAGGGCAGAGCCAGAGATGATCGAATACAGAGGGCAAACGACTGGCTGCGAGGATGGTGCAAGGAGATGAACTTCGGGTTCCTGCACCATGGAGAAGCTTTGCACGGACTACATGGACACGACGGCCTACACCTGATCAGAAGAGGGAAGAATGTCCTTGGACACCGTCTAGCCCGCCTACTTCACAGGGCTTTAAACTAGGTAAGTCGGGGGAGGGTAGAGACACAAACAACATACCTGGCGAACTAAACTGCAAATACTGTTTTGAGGATGTGGTAAGTAGTCACCGAAAGTCTGGGTCAGGGGCGAGTACACACACCTTCGAGTCGGGGGTAGGTTCACATCATAAGTATGGGCCACATTGTAATTCCAGGTCTAGGGGGAGTACACATTGTAATTCTGAGTCTTTGGGGAATACACATTGTAGTTCTGGGTCTGTGGGGAATACACATTGTAGTTCTGGGTCCAGGGGGAACATATACAACGCAAATATTGCTGGGTCTGGGGGGAACATATATAACGCAAATTATGCTGTAGGTGTTCAAGTAGCTCAAGCAGGTATATCCCCACTGATACGTAACAAAAATACAACATGGAGGGCTATATACATCAACGCGCACAGTTTGGGAAACAAGATCCTGGAGTTGGAAACAGAAATAAGGAATGCCGACCTGGATGTGGTGGCGATATCTGAGACCTGGCTCACAGACTCCCACGGGTGGGACATGGTCATACCGGGTTACAACTTGCTTCGCCGGGACAGAGAAGGCAGATTGGGAGGAGGTGTAGCATTATATACTAAAGATGACATTAAGGTCACAAGAATCTCAGATGTCCAATACACTGGAGAATCCCTTTGGGTTAATTTGGCCAGAGGGAAGGACAAATGCTTGTATCTTGGCGTAATTTACAGACCCCCAAGACAACAGGTTGACCTGGATATGGAAATAATCGGGGATATAGAAAATATCACCTTGCGTGGGGACACAGTATTGTTAGGTGACTTCAACATGCCTGATGTGGATTGGTATACACTAACCTCCGATTCTGGCAGCAACAGGAGGCTATTAAACTCTATGAAGGGAGCTGGTCTGAAGCAACTGGTGTTGGACCCAACAAGGGATCAGGCAATACTGGACCTATTACTTACCAACGGAGAAAGTGTCACAGAGGTCTCGGTGGGCGACACATTGGCCTCCAGTGACCACAACATGGTATGGTTCAATCTTAGGAAAGGTTTCACTAAATCTAACACACTGACCCAAGGTCCTCAAATTCAAGGACACAAACTTCCAAGACATGGGTTCCTTTGTTCACCAGGCGCTACAAAGCCAAGCAAAAACCGATAGCGTGGAAGAAATGTGGTCGACTTGGAAAGCCACCATACAAGAAGCGACCAACCGCTATGTTAAATTAGTAAGTAAGCGGCGAAGAAACAACAAGCCGCAATGGTTCACTGCGGAGATCTCAGACCTCATCAAGGAGAAGAAAAAAGCATTCATCTCTTACAAACAATCGGGGAAACAGGACTCTAGAGCAGACTACCTGACCAAGTCAAAAGCAGTCAAAACAGCAGTCAGGGAGGCTAAATTCCACATGGAGGAGACTCTGGCAAAGAACATCCAGAAGAGAGATAAATCCTTCTTCAGGTATATCAGTGATAGAAGTAAAAACTCTGGCGGGATTGTACATCTTAGGAAACCAGACGGAGACTATGTGGAAAAGGACTCCGAAAAAGCCCAACTATTAAATGAATACTTCAGCTCAGTCTTCACCCGTGAAGCGTCGGGGCTTGGCCCTCAACTACAGACAAGGGCTGACTCAGTTGACCCGTTTAGTAACTTCGAATTTACGCCCAGCAGTGTCTACGATGAGCTGTCAAAACTCAAGATTAACAAGGCAATGGGGCCTGACAACCTACAACCCAGGGTGCTTAGGGAGTTGAGTGATGTCTTGGCAGAGCCACTGTCGGCGCTCTTCAACCTCTCCCTTAGTACAGGAAGCGTCCCGTTGGACTGGAGGACGGCTAACGTCATTCCACTCCACAAGAAAGGCTCAAAGATGGAGACAGCAAACTACAGACCAGTGAGTCTAACATCAATAGTGAGCAAACTTATGGAAACTCTGATCAAACGCCAATTGGATAAGATCCTGGATGAGGAAAATCTACGGGACCTCCGTCAACATGGATTTACTAAGGGGAGATCATGTCAATCCAACCTGATCAGCTTCTTTGACTGGGTGACGGGGAAGCTGGATGTTGGGGAGTCCCTGGACATCGTGTACCTGGACTTTAGCAAAGCATTCGATAGCGTACCACACCGCAGGTTGCTGAGCAAAATGAGTTCTATAGGATTAGGTGACACATTGACGAAATGGGTTAGGAACTGGCTTGGTGGTAGGCTTCAAAGGGTAGTGTTGAACAGCACCCCCTCAGAAATGACGGAGTGATCAGTGGAGTGCCACAGGGCTCGGTCTTGGGACCGACCCTATTCAACATCTTTATAAGAGACTTGGCAGAAGGGCTTCGAGGTAAAATAGCATTATTCGCTGATGACGCCAAACTAAGTAATGTAGTGGGCAAATGCACAACGGACGAAGATTCAATGCCCGACAACATGATGCACGACCTACTCCTACTGGAGCGCTGGTCTAGGACCTGGCAACTTAGCTTCAATGCCAAAAAATGCAAAGTCATGCACCTAGGCAACCATAATCCATACACGACTTATACCCTTAATGGTGAGATCCTAACAAGAACGGTAGCAGAACGGGACTTGGGGGTGATCGTCAGTGAGAACATGAAGGCTGCCAGTCAGGTAGAGCAGGCCTCATCCAAGGCAAGACAGATCCTAGGTTGCATACGCAGGGGTTTCGTCAGCCGTAAGCCGGAAGTCATTATGCCATTGTATAGATCCATGGTGAGGCCCCACCTGGAATACTGTGTGCAATTCTGGAGGCCACATTATCGCAAAGATGTGCTGAGATTGGAGTCGGTTCAGAGAATGGCCACCCGGATGGTCTCGGGACTCAAAGATCTCCCGTACAAAGAACGGTTAGACAAACTGCAGCTATACTCGCTCGAGGAGCACAGAGAGAGGGGGGACATGATCGAGACGTTCAAGTATCTCACGGGCCGCATCGAAGCGGAAGAAGATATCTTCTTTTTCAAGGGACCCACGGCAACAAGAGGGCATCCGTGGAAAATCAGAGGTGGGAAACTACGAGGTGACACCAGGAAATTCTTTTTCACTGAAAGGGTGGTTGATCGTTGGAATAGTCTTCCACTGCAGGTGATTGAGGCCAGCAGCGTGCCTGATTTTAAGGCCAAATGGGATCGACACGTGGGCTCTATTCACTAGGCAAAGGTAGGGGAGGGTCATTAGGGTGGGCAGACTAGATGGGCCGTGGCCCTTATCTGCCGTCTATTTCTATGTTTCTATGTTTCTAAATTATATAGACTTCAGTCTTTGGAACCTCTTATGATGTATACCATTACAAGTTCCTGTCTTGTATATTATTATAATCATCTATGTCCACCCCCCCCTACCAAACAATTTTTTATTTATTCATCTACTTAAATTTAAATCTAAATTTAATTCCCTAATGAATTTTATTGTCACTTTATTCTCAAATCAGATTAATATCTCTAAATATATTATGATAGCATGTAAAAGTACTTAATGGAATATATTATTAAATAGTAATAGTTGTTTTTAATGTTGTAATATATATTATTTTTGTATGTTCTTGTGTTTATTTACTCATTTATTTCTCTTTACATTAAAGAGAAAGCTTAAAAAAAAATATATTAGTTCATATTGATGTAATGAATTAATAGAAACTTAGAAAACTCTTTTAAAAGTCCTATTAAAATTAAATAAGTATGTGACTTTAAGAAGACTTTTTATGTATAAAGTGCATATAGCACATGTGAAAAACCTTGCAAGTGAATAATATTATGTGCAAAATAGCTCATCCTATATAATAAAACGCTAGCCGCGCATGCGCACTCAGACCTGCGTGATCTGTAATCCCTGATCCGTAGGTCCGTGGCCAGAGTGCGTATGCGGCGGCTACACAAAGCGGGAGAAACAGACTCAGGATGGGAGGATGCGCCGCAGCAAAGTGCTGCAAAGGTACTGCAGGGGAAGAGACACATAGAAGACACATAGACACTATTTTTTTTAAAAAATTGTTATACCGCCTAATCAAATTTCATGGCAATTTACAAAGGTAAAAATGCATAGAAAATACATCAAATACAAAGGCAAATAAATATGGTACAATAGCATAATAATAATAATAAAAATATATATAATAAATATATGTATTTAAGAAAAAATATTTTTCTTTTATTCCTTCCTTTTCTATTTGGAATGGAGTTCTTCTCAAAATTTTATATTACGAATTATAAACCACTTGGACCCTTTTTGGCTATAGAGGCGGTATATAAAGTTTTAATAAACATAAACATATATAAATAACGCTAGACCCACAAGACAGAAACAAAAGGGGAGAGGAAAGAACTACAATAATTACAGAAAAGGAGGGCAAAGGGAGGAACATAGGGGAGGGAAGGCAGAATGACCAGCCGTCATTCAGAAAAAAAAAAAAGGAATCGAGAAGCAATTAAAGCGTCCTAAAAAGGACGATTATAGTCCAAAGGCTTTCTTTTTTTTTTGAATATATTTTTATTGAATGAACCAATCACGAGAGGTACAATCAGCAACCAAGCCAAAAAAGAGTAACATCATAGAGACAATAATCATGTATACAATACAGCTAGGCCAGAAATCAAGCACTCAAACAGAGCCTACTCATGAAAGTTCACAATTTTTATGTTTGAAACAGAACAACAGGAAAACAAACCTCCCTCCCTCCCCCCGCCCCAGATCCACCCGCCCCCCTCCCCTTGCATCCTGAGAAACCGACCCAACTTAGAACGAGTCCCAGCACTCCACATACGCCACTGATTGCCAGTTAGTGGCATCTTTCTTGCGTTGCCTCTCCCAGACCGCCATCTGGGACATACTAGCTCTCCATTGTTGGAACGTAGGGCACACACTTCCCACCCAGTGCTGCAGAATCAACTTCTTAACGAGCCCTAGGGCCACCAGCACAAAGCGTTGCAAAGGCGCAGAAATACCAGCCTCAGTCAGGGGATCCGTGACACCAAGCAGCAGAGTCTTGTACGACCATTCCAGGGAGCGCCCCAAAACATCCTCCACCTCTTGAAGTGCACGTACCCACAACGGTCCCACCAAAGAGCATTCCAAAAAATGATGCACCAGCGTCCCCTTGAGAGCGGGACACCGGGTGCAAAAGGCATCAGGCCACAGGCCCATAGTGTGTCCAACGCAGCGAGTAACATACGCCCTATGCACGATCTTAAGATGAATTTCGTGTAAAGCAACGTTAGGAGTCGCCCCCGCACCATCCGCAAAGCATTGTGACAACTCATCAACCGTAACCTCTTCACCCAACTCAGAGCTCCAGCCATCTGCCATTCGGGACAGAAAAACCTCAGCAGGCCTCCAGTCTCTCCCCAGTTTGTACCAAGCCGATAGCGAGTTAAATTCAAGTGAGAGGGCAAGGAAAGCCCTGTCCAACGGGGAAAAGGTAGGCAACCCCCCGGACGGCAGCCGAAGCGAAGAGCAATAACTACGCAGTTGTAGATAGAACAGTACGGACCCTGCATTCCACGCCCAGTGCTCTTGGCATTCAAAAAAATCCGGCAGTCGCCCCGAACCCAGCTCCACAAGCTGGCCAACAAATCGGCACCCGGATCGCCTAGCCCGCACAAAGAAAACATGTGTACCCGCAGGGAAAGCAGGGTTAGCCACGAACTCCAAGAAAGGGGAGGGGCCCGACGAGCCCCCCAATTCTCTACGCCACCAACCCCAAGCGGTCCGCAAAGGTCGTAACAAGGAAGCACAAGCACCAGCCCCGGGTCTCAAGATATTGAACACTGATACCGGGTCCGTCAACATGGACCAAAATCCCCGCGGGGCAAACTTAGTCTCACCCGTGTAGATTTCGTGCACCCACTCCAAAGGCTTTCTTGAACAGGAATGTTTTTAAGCTGATCTTAAATTTATTTAAAGAAGTCTCCATTCTTAGCTGGGTAGGAGCAGAATTCCAAAGTGTTGAGGCTACAACGGAAAAAACGGTGATTTGCATAGTATTGATATATTTTAACGAAGGGATTAAAAGTAAGTCTTAATTGATTGAGCGAAGGGAACGAAGGGGAGAGTAGGGAATCAGAAGCCTATTTATGAAATCAGGATGACCGCAGGTTCTGGTTTTAAAAGTTAGTAACATTATCTTATAAGTAATCCGGTGTTCTATTGGCAGTCAGTGAGTATTAATCAAAGGGGGTGACATGGTCACATTTCCGTGTGTGGGTGATAATTTTGATTGAAGTATTTTGGTTGATTTGTAATCTACGGATTTCTTTTTTGTTTATTCCCTTATATAATGCGTTATTATAGTCAATACAAGAAATGACTAGTGAATGAATGAAAATATTTAATGAAGTAGAATCTAACAGTTTAGAGAGGGAACGTATCAAACGTAAGCGGAAGAAACATTTTTTAGTAACTGAACTAATTTGGTCGTGATATGAAAGTTTTCCATCAAAGAAAACTCCCAATAATTTAATGGTAGGAACGGTTTCTATTGAAGTGGATTTAATTTCTATGAGGTTCTAGGCTTGATCCTAGTGCTGTTCCTTGTGATCCTGGGCAAGCCACCTAACCCTCCATTGCCTGAGGTACCATACTTAGATTGTGATCCCACTGGGACAGATAGGGAAAATGCTTAAAGAGTTCCTGAGTAAGCCACTTTGATATTTGTAGAGGAAAGGTAGTACAGTGGTGCCTCACACAACGAACTTAATCCGTTCCAGGAGCAAGTTTGTTATGTGAAACGTTCGTTGTGTGAAACGCGTTTTCCCATAACAATACATGTTAAAAAAAATAATTCGTTCTGTAGCATAAAATATGCTAAGATGACATAAAAAAAGATAAATTTTTGGTTATTATTTTTATTTAGATACATCTAAAAACATAATTGTTTTTTAAAACAACACACATTTTTTAAATTTAAAGACAGACTAAGTAGAGTCTAATTTTACAGTGAGAGGGCAGAGTCTCAGCGGCAAAAACTGGGACTTAACTGTTCATTTTTTTTTTTTTTTCTACCGTGTTTCCCCGATGATAAGGCAGGGCCATCAAATAAGACAGCCCCCCCTTTTTAGAAAAAAATGTAAAATAAGGCACCCCCCCCGCAAATAAGCCACCCACCGATACCTGCGCTTACCCGAATCGGGTGGTACGGTGGGTGACTCCGTGTGGTCCCTGGCACCCCCGACACGATCGGGGCAAGAGGGAGCTCAAGCCCTCTTGCCCCCCCGACTCCCCGACACGATCGGGGCAAGAGGGAGCTCAAGCCCTCTTGCCCCCCCGACTCCCCGACACGATCGGGGCAAAAGGGAGCTCAAGCCCTCTTGCCCCCCCGACTCCCCGACACGATCGGGGCAAAAGGGAGCCCAAGCCCTCTTGCCCCGCCGATTCCCCAACTCCCCGACAATATCGGGCCAGGAGGGAGCCCAAGTCCTCCTGGCCACGGCGACCCCCTAACCCCACCCTGCACTACATTACGGGCAGGAGGGATCCCAGGCCCTCCTGCCCTCGACGCAAACCCCCCCTCCCCCCAACGACCGCCCCCCCCAAGAACCTCCGACCGCCCCCCCAGCCGACCCGCGACCCCCCTGGCCGACCCCCACGACACCCCCAACCCCCTTCCCCGTACCTTTCTGTAGTTGGCCGGACAGACGGGAGCCAAACCCGCCTGTCCGGCAGGCAGCCATCGACGGAATGAGGCCGGATTGGCCCATCCGTCCCAAAGCTCCGCCTACTGGTGGGGCCTAAGGCGCCTGGGCCAATCAGAATAGGCTCGGGAGCCTTAGGTCCCTCCTGGGGGCAGGGCCTGAGGCACATGGTCGGGTTGGGCCCATGTGCCTCAGGCCCCGCCCCCAGGAGGGACCTAAGGCTCCCGGGCCTATTCTGATTGGCCCAGGCGCCTTAGGCCCCACCAGTAGGCGGAGCTTTGGGACGGATGGGCCAATCCGGCCTCATTCCGTCGTTGGCTGCCTGCCGGACAGGCGGGTTTGGCTCCCGTCTGTCCGGCCAACTACAGAAAGGTACGGGGAAGGGGGTTGGGGGTGTCGTGGGGGTCGGCCAGGGGGGTCGCGGGTCGGCTGGGGGGGCGGTCGGAGGTTCTTGGGGGGGGCGGTCGTTGGGGGGAGGGGGGGTTTGCGTCGAGGGCAGGAGGGCCTGGGATCCCTCCTGCCCGTAATGTAGTGCAGGGTGGGGTTAGGGGGTCGCCGTGGCCAGGAGGACTTGGGCTCCCTCCTGGCCCGATATTGTGTGGGGAGTTGGGGAATCGGCGGGGCAAGAGGGCTTGGGCTCCTTTTTGCCCCGATCGTGTCGGGGAGTCGGGGGGGGGCAAGAGGGAACCAGGCGGAGAGAGGGCAGTTAAGCGCAGTGCCTGCGCGGAAGGATGCAGCTCGGGCGACTTCGTTGTGTGAAACGAAGTTCGTTGTACGGATCAAGACATAAAGTTCGTTGTGCGCAGCGTTCGCTGTGCGAGGCGTCCGTTATGCGAGGCACCACTGTATATCAAATAAAATAACCATAACAATTGCTATATATAAACACCTGTATACAGAAAAAACTGACAGATTACAGCGACTTCCAAAAATCTGGTTTTTGCTACCTCCCTCCCCCCAAAAAAAAGCCATATGAATATATACTCTAACCCAGTGGTTCCCAACCCTGTCCTGGAGGAACACCAGGCCAATTGGATTTTCAGGCTAGCCCTAATGAATATGCATGAAGCAAATTTGCATGCCTATCACTTCCATCATATGCAAATCTCTCTCATGCATATTCATTAGGGCTAGCCTGAAAAACTGATTGGCCTGGTGTTCCTCCAGGACAGGGTTGGGAATCACTGCTTTAACCTAAGGGAAGGAAACGACTCCCTCAAAATTTTGATTGAATCCTTCAAGCAAAAAGGCTACCAAGCCAATGATCTCCAGGCAATTTGCCTCTTCACTTATCATGCCCAGGGAAAACCTAGTGCAATACAAAGAACACAAAACCTCAGAGAGCATCCCACTTGTTGTGACATGCAATCCAAAGCTAGAAAACCTGGTTTAGTAAAGGGACCCCTATATTAAAGCGTGAAGTGGCATAATCAAAAGAAACATCCTAAGTCCCCTTTTGGCCTAAGTCCCTAGACGCAGAAAGTAGGCAGCAGGGAAATGTCCATTCTAAAAAAAAAAAAAAAAAATGTTTTTTTTTAGAATGGCCTATCTCTACGTTCACCAGTTTAATCACCCAAACCAACAACTATGTCTATCCTTAAAACACATTCCCAACCAAGAAATCACCCAAGTCCCAAATGCCCCAAACAACACCTTTTAGGTGAAGGAGGGGCCAGTCCTTCACCTAAAAGCAGGATCCTATAACTGGTATCTGTCAAAAACAACGCCAGTTACAGAATCCTGGAACCTCCTCCCCCAACAACGATCACGGCAGGAGAGATGCCCAATCTCTCCTGCCGGACACAAAGTACCTCCCCCAACACCTACCCACTCCTGTTGGAAAGAAACACCCCCGAACCCTGCGATGACCAGCAGGAGGGAGCCCAAGCCCTCCTGCCGGCCAACCTCCCCCCAAACCCTCTGACCGCTGCCCCCCCCTCACTAATCTCAAAAGATGGATGGATGGACGGGTCCTCCCTCCATCAGGCAGGCCTGCCTTCCTCTGAATGGCGGGCCTGCCCCTTCCTGGTGCATTGTGGGATGCACCAGGGAGGGGCCTAGGGCCTGATTGGCCCAGGCACCTAAAGCTCCGCCCTTAGGAGGGAACTGAGGCACCTGGGCCAACTGGAATTGGGCCAGTTGCCTAAGGCCCATCCTATGAGCAGGGCCTTAGGCACTTGGGCCAGCCTAAGATTCAGAGGGGATTTGGAGGGGAGGTTGGCCGGCAGGAGGGCTTGGGCTCCCTCCTGCCATTGACGATCGTGGGGCTCGGGGGGGGGGGGAGGTTGGCCAGCAAGAAGGTTGGGCTCCCTCCTGCCATTGATGATCACAGGGTCCAGGGGATGATTGCCTTCCTGCAGAAGGGTTGGGCTCTCTCCTGCCAGTCATCGCGGGGTTGGGGTGGTTCTTTACGGCAGGCTAGATTGGGCATCTCTCCTGCCAGGGGAGTTAAGAGGTATCGCAGCAGGAGAGATTAGGTATCTTTCCGCTCAGCGGCCCGATTCAGAACATCTTCCTGTTTTGACTTGGTCTAAGTCAAAACGAATAAGTTCCATCTGGCAACCTGTAAACCTTTTTGTTTATGGCTGCCAGACGACTAAGTCTAGGTCAGCCCACCTCCCGCCCTATCCACTCCTCCAAAAATGCCCCTTTTCACGCTAGGCGTACAGAGGCAGGGTGAAGGCCTAAGCTGGTTTTAGATACATCTAAAACCAGCTTTGATTATTGGTACTTGGATGATCTGTCTTTTGATTGTCCAAGTACCAACCTAGGCCACTTTTTGTACTTTTTTTTTATAAAATTATTATTATGAGCCCCATAGTGTTATGGAGTTATTTCCTTTTTCAGTGATTTTCTTTTGATGTGTTAGTTTTATTGTCTACTCTGGTTAATTTTCTATTAAAGTTATATATTCATCTGTACCCAGTTAAGTGTATACCTCTGCTATACAGATAAAAATACATTTGACCATTCTGATTCTATGGGGAAAATTCTATAAGAGGCATCTAAAGATAGGTACCTAGATAAATAGGTGCCCAAAGTTAGCGCTAAAAGTGTTGAACTAAGTTTTCTCTTTAATAAAATGCTGAATTATGTTTAGCTGCAGACCTAACTTATCTCATGTTCTAGCCTGCCTGTACTGGGTGTTAGCTTGGACATCTAACTTCTTATGGCTATCTCAGCATAAACGACATGTAACAGAAAGACTGCAGGGCTTAGATAAGTGACCTGCTAATGACCTGCTAGTGTGAGCTTAGCACCAATGATTGTTAAGAAAAGTAACACGTGAAAAGTTTTTTCTAGAATTCAGTTGTATAGCCAAAAGAATGTATAAATATCTCTGTAACTTCCTGTTTTCGGGACTTCTGAAGCCAGCTTGGAGCTCAGGAGTCGCATATGTATGCTAATAAAACCTGTTGCTTTCTTCAAGTCTCTAAATTTTGTGGTTTCCCAAAGTGACCTTTCATTTGGCGCCCGAACAGGGACTTGAAGGTCTTTTGACCACCGGCTACTTGATTGGTCACTTGTGTCTGGTCTGCGAACCGACCTGTCTGCTAAGCCAGCTTAATTCCTCTTGGAATTTGTAGACCTCATGGCTCTGGCTGGCTCAACTGATTACTCGAGTCCTGGTTTAAAGTGCAGGTATCTGTCTGGGGTTGGCCACCAAACTGGTAAGTGGAGGAATTGATCATTCCTCTCCTGTTTCTTTTCCGTTGCTCTAGTAAATGACTTGATCCATCATTGAAACAGCGGAGAGGGATTCTAGGAACTGTGTCTGTCTGGGAAACGAAACTGAACTAATCTGTAGATCAGAAGTTAGACAATAGATGTAAGCTGTTTGCATTTACAGGGCTCAGCATGATTCGGATGCATCCTTAAAACAAAACAAACAAAATGGTATAGGTTGAACATTTCAGGAGTCAGGGTATTGGTTAGAACTGGCTATATTTCTATTGTGCTGTATTTGTAAAGGAAGATGGAGGAGGGGTAATAAATATCTGTTGGATTTTGCCTGCTAGGTTCGTTAATGACTGGTGCTGCTAGGTTTCATGAAAGAAAAGATCATTTAATTTGAAGAGAGAGACAGGAAGTGCTTTAAGAAGGAGATGAGAGTGGTGCTTTAAGTATTTAAGGAACCAGAATTGGAAATGAGGTGGAAGTGAATGAGTTAAAGGACGTCTGAACAGCTGGATGGTTTATGTGTTTCTAGCTGCTCAGAGCAGGCAATGGAATCGAGAATATACGCGTATGTTGAACGTATTTTAGAGAAATTATGTGCATGAATTCTGACCTGATGAACAGGACTCATGTAGCTGGAATCAGCATATGTAGGTAGGATTATAAGGGGCAATGCAGTTGAGCAGCCCAATAGGGAAGAACGAATCTTTTTGTGTAGGAAAAGTTTTATTCCAACTGAGATACCACGTTTATAAGAAAGATATATGAGACTAAAATTGTACGAAAGTACAGAGATTGCTTTTTGCACGCACCGTTTATCTGCATGTATGTGTGGTTTTTTTGTGTGTGCATGACATTCAAAATCCCCTTCCCTTGTATTTCTGTCCCGGGTTCCTTATGAGTTCTGTCTGTCCAGTATGAATTTTTGTTCTCCATGTTTGTTTTATAAAGTATTTTTAGAATTGTGTAATGCCTTGAATGTCTGATTAGGTGATTAATCAACTTTTAATTACACGACCTAACAAAGATGGAAGTTAAGTGCCCATCTTTTCTGTACATTGAAATACATGGCAAATCAGAGTTTGCAGACCTGGTTCAGGATAATAGCCTATTTTGTTAGTGCTGAGTGACAATGTGTGTGAATGTATCTTTTAAACCTAAGGAAATTCTGAAAAGTACTATATCTGTAATTTGATCTCTTTGAACTCTCTCTCCTCTGTGAAATTTTGAAGGGAGGGAGAGTAAGTCTCTACTGAGACACTTGTAACAAAAAAAAAAGGTTTAAAGTTGTGTGTATGGATTATCTTTTGTGAGTACAGTAAATCCTTGGTTGTAGTCCAGGGCACTCGTGTATCAAGGCGAGTTTCCCCTTAGGAAATAATGGAAACTCAGATGATTTGTTCCACAACCCAAAACTATAATACAAAAAGACATACTTGTATTGCAAGCCCTTGCTCATTTGGAACAATCACTGCACTACTGCAGCGTCATAGAGAGAGGAACCATTGGCTCAGTTGTGATAATGTGATGCTTATATATTGTATGTACTTGTATTGCATGACGTTGCTGGTATAGCAAGTTAAAATTTAATCAAATGTTTTGCTTGTCTTGTAGAACACTTGCAAACCAAGTTATTTGCAACCCAAAGTTTTACTGTATATTCCAATCTTTGTTTTGTATTTCTTTTTATAAATCATGTAAGCTTAGTATAAGAATGTAATTTTTAGGAATGCTTTTGTATGGAAGTAAATATTTTTGCCAGTCAGATGATAGTAAAGGGGCTGCCGCTTTAGAGAGAGCTTGTGTCAAACTACCTTGCTTAGTGGGTGGACCCAGAGCTGAATTTTACTTAATTTTTACAAGTCAGCTCTTTGGGGTAGGAACCTGATACAGAATAGGGATTGAGAACAATTCTTATGTGCTAGTAGACAATTTACTTGAGTCTTTTAGATAGTGGGTCTGCCTTTTAAATTTTTCTGTGGCCATATTTACACTGATTCCAAGTATGCCTTCCTCGTGTCATCTACCTTGGCTTTCAAATCTCCCAGAGTACTCGGTCCCTTCCTCACACCCAGGTCCAGGCTGTCTGTAGTCTCCTTGTTCCCGATACTCGCAAAGCCCTGCGTGCCTTCCTCAGTATTGCAGGATACTGTTACATCTGGATTCCTGATTTTTCTACCATTGCCCGCCCTCTGTATGATTCCACCAAAGGTGTGGACTCAGCCCCTTTTCTCTGGACCCAATTCCAGGATCGGGATATCCGCTGCCTGCAAAACTTCTGACTCGGGCTCCTGCCCTTGGCCTTCCTGACCCCTCCAAACCTTTCCAGAAAAATCCGGTATCGCAGCCGGAGTCCTTACCCAGTTCCTTGGCTCCTGGCATAGGCCCATTGCCTATCTCTCTCAACATTTGGATCCTGTTGCTGCCAGGTGGCCTCCCTGCCTTTGGGCAATTGCTGCCGTCTCAGATCTTTTATAGCACGCTAATAAACTCACTTTTGGCCAGCTTATTGACCTCTTTGTTCCGCACTGTGTGACCTTTCTTCTAGAACATAAAGGCTCCCTGTGGCTCACGAATGAGCGCCTCCTTAAATACCAAGCCCTTCTTTGTGAAAATCCTCAGGTCTCTCTTGTTGTCTCTTCTCTCCTTGACCCCTCCATTCTCCTTCCCATCTCCTCCCAGCCAGTCGTGCACAACTGCCTTGACCGTTGACTTAGTTTATTCTTCCCGTCCTGGTCTCACTGATATCCCACTCCGGGACCCTGATCTCACTCTTTTCACAGATGGCAGTTCATCTGTCACCCCTTCTGATGCCCGTATCACTGGTTATGCAGTAGTCTCTGCCACTTCCCCTTTACTCATGGGCCCTCTGCCCTCTGGCACTTCCGTCCAAGAAGCTGAGCTGTATGCCCTCCCTTCTGCCCTGCGCCACTCTGCCTCTCAGTCTTGCAACATATACACTTACTCCAAATATGCTTTCTTTACCTTGCATTCCCATAGGGCCATCTGGAAACATCGAGGTTTCGTTACAGCCTCCGGCCGCCTGATCCATCATGCTCCCCTCATTCTTGACCTCCTCGAGGCTGTCCAATTGCCCTTCCCTGTCGCGGTTATGCAATGTAGAGCCCACCATCGTGTCACTGATCTCGTCTCACGCGGCAATGCCCTTGCCGACCGCACAGCCCGAGCTGCCAGCCTCTGCCCCCTCCATCGGCTCCTCTGTACACCATCATTCCTTTTCTGGACCCCTTACACCTCAGTACACTTCTCAGGAACAGTCTTGGGCCCGCACTCTTATGGGCCAGTCTGTTCTGAAAGGGGGGTGGATACAAATATGCGCCAATTCAATCCAGACTGCTACCTCTTGGACACCAACCCATTGGAACATATCTGATGCAGGTTCTGTCTGTAGATTTTACCCACTACCAATAGCTACACAAGTCCATGGGTATGTCCCTGGAAATACAGTATGGCTAAAACTTGGAAGTCAGACCCCCTGAAACCTAGATGGATAGGTCCTTTTACTGTCCTAATTTCTTCTCTTACAGTTGTCAAGGTGTCCGGACACGAAACTTGGTTCCACTACAACACGGATCTTCAGCTGAAGCTTTCTAAGACCTCAAAAGTTCTGAATATTTACCACTGTACTTAGCAGGTGTTCTGAATATAACCTTTTTCACAAGTGTTTGAGTTTGACTGCCTGTGGTTCACCACTGCCTTTAGCAAGTGTCTTGAGTATAACTGTTTGAAGTTTTCTAAGTTGTGCCTGAAAGAAAAATGAGCTTCCTATGTTAGCATAATCGGCACCTTTTGTGTTAAATATCTGATATTTGTGTTACCCTCACTGCCTTATGTTTCTTTCTTCTGTAGTTCTTTCTATTGTACTTAATAAGGGCCTCTAGCCCCTTTGCATGATGGAGTTAAGTACAGAAAGTGTCAAACATCAGAGGGTATTTTCTGTTTCCAACCTACTGGTGATGAAGTTTAAAAGTGGGCGGAAATCTGCATTGATAATGTTGAGGGTCCACTTATCAACCAGACTCTTATTGTAGACCCCACTCGCCCGGTGTCTTTGTATTTTGATACATGTGTGTTATTTGATGTTGCCCAGGGTCATGGTTTTGCCCCTAATACAGTTTTGTGTGGCTCCCTAGATTGACAGCGTTATATCAAATGTGCTAAGTATATATGTCTGTATAACCTGATGCCTTTAAGAACTGCCCCTATGAGGAAACCTTCACTAATGGTAGAGCCTGTCCTTTATAGGAATGTGTCTCGTGGGCCACCTACAAGAACCCTCATAAATACCCAGCCAATACCCCCTCTGCCTCCCTTACTATAGGTCCTAGCTCCAGCCCCTTGTGTACTACAGGCCACAGCATTCCCCTGGTTTTCACTATCACTGACCCACATAACTGGAATGCCAATGTCCAAGACCAGAAGGCCAGAGACCGCATGGCATTGTATATTGATGGTAAAAGGTGAGACCCAGGTACTGTTGTATATGTCTGTATAGTATCCCGCTCAAGTGCTCCTGTCCATCACTTTGTGGTGTTTCCCCAGTTTTATGAAATTATGAAAGTAGATACTGATATTCCTGTAATCACTAGAAATCTGTTTATACAGTTTGCTGAAACTATAGGTCAGACTCTTAATGTTAGCAATTGTTTTGTATGAGGAGGGACTGGTATGGGAGAACAGTGGCCATGGGAGGCAAAGCAACTGGACATGTTAAACCTGACTTCATAGACCCTCACTTTTACGTCAGGTCCACGACCTTCACGATGGGCCTTGCAAACCTCCATTGTTGCTTCCTACTGTCTTCAGCGCCCTTCAGACACTGCTCAATGAAACTTCCTATGAATGATGGTCAGCTCCTGATGGTTGATACTGGCTCTGTGATCTGTTAGCCTACTCTTGGTTGCCTGCTAACTGGATTGGTATATGTGTACTTGGCATGATCCGTCCCAGCTTCTTCCTGTTACCGCTGGCCAATGGTGAACACCTGGGAGCTCCTGTATTCGACAACAGGGGTCGCCAAAAGCGGTCTACTTCCACTAATTCCCTTATAATAGGTGAATGGGGAGATGACTGTCCTGCAGAACGGATCATTGCTGTTTATGGACCTGCCACATGGGCCAAGGATGGCACCTGGGGTTATTGGACCCCAATCTATATGCTGAACCGCATTATGCATCTACAAGCTATACTCGAACTGATAACTAATGAGACCTCCTGAGCTTTGAGTACCATTGGCAGAGCGAATGCTAAAATGCGCACCGCTATCTATCAGAACTGCCTAGCTCTAGACAGAAGGTGGTGCCTGTGGCAAATTCAACCTCTCTAACTACTGCCTTGAACTTGATGACGATGGTAAAGTGATTGAGGAAATTGTGGATCGCATCACCAAACTGGCTCATGTTCCTGTCCAGATCTGGCGTGGCCTTACTGCAGACTGGCTCTCTGGTACCTTCGGCTCCTGGTTGCCCTCTGGTTCAGCAATGAAGACCATCTTGCTGGTTGCCGCCCTGTCTTCTCTGCTTCTTTGCTGCCTGCCCTGTGTGGTTCCCATAGCCATAAAGCTGCTCCACCGAATTGTTGACTCTGCTGTTGACCGTTCCACTGCTGCTATGGCCCTTGCGCTTCCCAAGTATCAACCAGTCCCTACAACTGATCCTGACCTTCCTCCTTCTTGTACTTTATCAGGCTTGTCTCCTTCCTCCTTCATTCAACTAGCCTGAAAGGGGAGACTGAAGGAGTCTGGGACTGGTTTTCCTAAGTATTGAACTAAGTTTTCTCTTTAATAAAATGCTGAATTATGTTTAGCTGCAGACCTAACTTATCTCATGTTCTAGCCTGCCTGTACTGGGTGTTAGCTTGGACATCTAACTTCTTATGGCTATCTCAGCATAAACGACATGTAACAGACTGCAGGGCTTAGATAAGTGACCTGCTAATGACCTGCTAGTGTGAGCTTAGCTCCAATGATTGTTAAGAAAAGTAACACGTGAAAAGTTTTTTCTAGAATTCAGTTGTATAGCCAGAAGAATGTATAAATATCTCTGTAACTTCCTGTTTTTGGGACTTCTGAAGCCAGCTTGGAGCTCAGATGTCGCATATGTATGCTAATAAAACCTGTTGCTTTCTTCAAGTCTCTAAGTTTTGTGGCTTCCCAAAGTGACCTTTCAGATCTAAGTGATCTTGCTGGTGTATAAGGAATTAGAATTTTGTCGATGAAACTTAGGACCTTTGCGATTTGTGTTCACTTTTTATTGGTATATAATAATACAACACATCAATTAAACATGAATCAACAAAGAAAGCATCAGAATCAGGAAAACTAGAACAAGCATCCAATGTCTAAGGTAAGAACAAGCAGTATTAAACAGGTAAAACATATATCATGTGGTACGAGACCTTCAATAAGCAGCAGCAGCAGATGAAATACTACAATGAATAATACATCTAAGGTATTATGTTCACATTGAGAAAATAAAATAGAAAACAAAAGAATAAGCAATATCAAGGTACATAATGTCACTTAGTAACCAAGCATGAATACAATAAAGAAAATCAAAGAGATCTAATTATGCAGTCAGGTGGAGTGTAGAGCACAATAGTCAAGGACAGGGTTCCATATGTCATGAAATTTTTTCAACGAGCCAAATTTCTCTGCATGTATGTGTTCCTATTTTACACCAAGCTGCATAAGAGGCATTGGCTAAGGACTTCCAATATGAAAGGATTAGCTTCATTGCCAGTAGTAGCAAAGAACATAATAATAGAGCCTCAGCTGTAGAAACATTTTTTGAAAGTGCATCTTCCCCAAAGACAACTATGGCGTACAATAAAGGCTGTTTAATGACAAGTACCTCATCCATTGTGCCCCAGATCTGAGTCCAGAATTTTCACAGCATAGGACAATCATAGGACATATGTTGGAGAATACCCCCTTCGAAGTTACAAGACCAGCATTTGTCCTGGAATGAAGGACCTATCTTGGCAAGTCAGTGAGGCGTCCAAAAGGCCCTTTGCAAAATGAAATAAGCAGTTCGCATCATCGAGGAGGAATGAAGGGCCCTAGCACTAGAAATCCAAATTGTGTTCCAGAAGTCATCAGTGATTGTCATGTTTAATTTCTTGCGCCAAACCTCTTTCAAACTTATGTCAAGAGAAAACCTATAAAGCTGCAGAATCTTATACCAGTGGGATGTTTCTTGGCTTTTGAAGGTGATCCTGTCATAATGAAAGAGATGTGATGGATAAGACCCATAAGAACAAGTGGAGAGGAGATCCTTTTTGATGGTGTGAGTAAGCTGAAGCCATCTGAAAAAATGAGATGGAGGTAAAGCACAAGTTCTACAAATGGTATCAAATGAGAACCATTGACGTACATCAAAAAGTTGACCAATGTTCCATATGCCACATTGTTGCCAGCATTTCCAGGAGACTAAGTTATATTGACTATGAATTTTAGGGTTGATCCACAGTGGCGCTAAGGAGGAATTTTCCAATTTGACATTTGAAAAAGAATCAAGGTCCAGCAGTGCTTGTAACATGGACTTGATGATAGGATTGTTATTTAGGGGCAGCTGTTTACTCATCGAAGAAAGGTACTTCAGTTGCTTAGAACAAGAGTGGGATTTAATAAGAAGCCAGGAAAGGACAGATGAATGTTCAGATATATAGTTCCATTTAGCTCCTTGTCTTAATAAGAATGCTTCTGCAGACTGATACGTGGGGAATATACATGGTATCATACTAAGCAATCCTATATAATAAAACTCTAAGCGCACATGCGCACTTAGGATTTCGTGTTCCCTGCCGCTGTGGTGTGTGATCCGTGGCAGCCAACCCAGCGGCAGGGAACATTCTGGCCACTCCCCTCCTCCCGCCCTCACTCACCCTGGAAGCCAGGCAAGCACTCTCCCTGCCTGCGTCCTCAGCAGGGAACACACCTCGGCCCTCACTTGCCGCTGCCACTGCCGCTGATCCTCCTGTAAAGAGCAGCGTGCGATGGTGGCCGGCTTTAGCGAACCTCGCAGGCTGCTCTCCAACTCGGTAGCACATTCCCTCAGATGCGATCCCGTGCGTCAGAGGGAACGTGCTACCGAGGCTGGAGAGCAGCCTGCGAGGTTCGCTAAAGTCGGCCACCATCGCAGGCTGCTCTTTACATGAGGATCAGCAGCGTGAGAGGAGCCGCTGCTGGCACTTTTAAAACTTGAAACAAAAACCTTCGGCCGCAGTAGGCTAGCCCGTGGGAAGGGAAGGGGAGAGGCCGAACGGAGCAGGCCAGATCGCATTAAGAGAAGGGAGGGGCCGAACGGAGCAGGACAGCTCACGGTAAGAGAAGGGAATTGCTTCACAGGAACCTGGAGGGGAAGGGAAATACCGCTGCTGCTTCTGCAAAGGAAAGTGGAGGGGGGGAGAAGGGAGTGGGGGGAGGAAATGCTGCTACTACTTCACAGGGACCTGGAGGGGAAGGGAAATACCACTGCTGCTTCTGCAAAGGAAAGTGGGGGGGGGGGGAGGGGAGGAGAGACAGAAAGAAATACAGACAGACAAAGGGTGCCAGGGAGAGAGAGAGAAAAATAGCAGGAGGGAGAGAGGCAGAAAGAAAGGAAGAAAGAAAGAGACAGGAGCAGGGAGAGAGACATAAATAAAGAAAGACAGACAGGCATATATTCTAGCACCCGTTAATGTAACAGGCTTAAACACTAGTTTACTTAGATTTCAGCAAAGCCTTTGACACGGTTCCTCATAGGAGACTCTTGAACAAACTTGAAGGGCTGAAGTTAGCACCCAAAGTGGAGAACTGGATTAGAAACAGACGCCAGAGGGTGGTGGTTAATGGAAGTCGCTCAGAGGAAGGAAAGGTGAGTAGTGGAGTCCCTCAGGGTTCGGTGCTTGGGCCGATCTTGTTCGATATGTTTGTGAGTGACATTGCTGAAGGGTTAGAAGGAAAAGTTTGCCTTTCTGCAAATGATACCAAGATTTTTAACAGAATAGACACAGAGGAGGGAGTAGAAAACATGAAAAAGGATCTACAAAAGTTGGAGGAATGGTCTAAAATCTGGCAACTAAAATTCAATGCAAAGAAATGAAGAGTAATGCATTTGGGGATTAATAATCAGAAGGAGCTGTATATGCTGGGAGGGGAGAGGCTGTTATGCATGGATGGGGAGAGGGACCTTGGGGTGATGGTGTCCGAAGATCTAAAGGCGAAAAAACAGTGCGACAAGGTGGTGGCTGCTGCCAGAAGGATGCTGGGCTGTATAAAGAGAGGCGTAACCAGTAGAAGAACAAAGGTGTTGATGCCCTGTACAGGTCATTGGTGAGGCTCTACTTGGAGTTCAGTTTTGGAGACCATATTTGGCAAAGGACACAAAGAGGCTTGAAGCGGTCCAGAGGAGAGCGACGAAAATGATAGGAGGTTTGCGACAAAAGATATATGAGGAGAGACTGGAAGCCCTGAATATGTATACCTTAGAGCAGGGCTGCCCAAGTCCGGTCTTCGAGATCTACTGGCAGGTTTTCAGGATATCCACAATGAACATGCATGAAAGAGATTTGCATACCAAGAAGGCAGTGCAGGCAAATCTCTCTCATGCATATTCATTGTGGATATCCTGAAAACCTGGCCTGCCAGTAGATCTCGAGGACCGGACTTGGGCAGCCCTGCCTTAGAGGAAAGGAGGGACAAGGGAGATATGATTCAGATGTTCAAATACTTGAAAGGTATTAACATAGAACAAAATTACTTTTCCAGAGAAAGGAAAATGGTAAAACCAGAGGACATAATTTGAGGTTGAGGGGTGGTAGACTCATGAGCAATGTAAGGAAATTATTCTTTACGGAGAGGGTGGTGGATGCCTGGAATGTGCTCCCAAGAAAGGTGGTGGAGAGGAAAACAGTGACAGAATTCAAAAAAGCATGGGATGAACAAAGAGGATCTAGAATCAGAAAATAATAGTAAATACTGTAGAACTAAGGCCAGTACTAGGCAGACTTGCAAGTTCTGTGTCTGTATATGGCCATTTGGGGGAGGATGGGCTGGGGAGGGCTTCAACGGCTGGGATGGTGTAGATGGACTGGAGTGAGCTTTGATGGAGACTTCAGTAGTTGGAACCTAAGAACAGTACCGGGCAAAGTTTTAGATTCCTGCCCAGAAATAGCTAAGGAGAGAAAGAAAGACCCTCCCAAACAAATTTTTAGATTGAATCAGGTTGGGTAGACTAGATGGACCATTCGGATCTTTATCTCCCGTCATGTACTATGTTACTATGTTTATAGTGTCAAGGCGACCCCACCATGAGAGCTTGAGCGGGGTCCATTGTGCAGTGATGCATTTGATTTTATCCACTACAAATTCAACATTATAGTATCTATATTTGTTCCAAAAAAGACCCCTAAATACTTAATCTTGTCCTTTGCCCAAAGAAAGCCCATAGATTTAGTTTATTTGCAGAAATCCAGGCAATTTAGAGGCAAGATCTCTGATTTGGACAGATTTAATTTGTATCCCGAGACAGCAGAATAGTCCAGTATCACTGTTAGTATATGTGAAAGTGAGGGAGGGGGGTCACATATTTATTTATTTATTTTAAAAATTTCTATATCGTTTAAATCTAAACGGTTTACAGAATTATACACATAATTTAAAACAAACTCATCATAACATAGACATACATATAATCCTTAAAAATTATATTTACAAACTAAAACCATGATCGGAGGAGTGCAGAGAAAGATCGGAGGAGTGCAGAGACTGCTAGGACAAGAAGAAGAGAGGGGCTAAGGCGAAACGGGCAGAGCAGAGCCCAGGGGAAGAGGCGAGAGATAGCTCCGCCTACCCCCGACGTCATCAGCCGATTCCTCCCATAAAAGGGGAGGAGCCAACGGAACGCAGCCGTTCGGCGCGCGGCGAAGGCGAGCGGCAAAGGCGCTCGCCTTAGCGAGAGCGCCTTTGCGAAGGAGCCTTGAGAAGGAGCCCAGGCAGCCCAGCAACAGCAAAAATCTAACTAAGCAGGAGCACACCAGCACTTCACGAGAGCGATGGAGGACCCAGGACCCCAGAGGTACTTTCCGGTATACTGCACAGAGTGCAATATGTACGACTACCTCCCCTTGGGAAGGCGGGAGTACATATGCAGTTGGTGTCAGGAACTGGAAAGCCTGAGGACGGAGGTCGACAGATTGAGGGTCAGGGTCCAGGGACTGGAGGGACTGCGCACCACAGAGGAGACGAGCTGGTCAACCAAGGACACAGATGGAGCAGGCCCCATTGTGGACCAGGTGAGGGACCTCGAGAGATTCATCGAGGAGGCCTATAGGAAGGTGGAGGAACGGGACGAGCAGCTGCACAGATGGATGTTGGCAGACGAGACCCAGGATCCACAAGGTGACACCGGGGAAGGACCTAGCGGAGGAACCACGCAAGAGGAAGGGACCGTGACTCACCGGGACCCCGAGGGAGAGACACCGCACTACACCAAGGACACGGACCTGAGACAGAGGAGGTTGCTGAGGAAAGGGAAGTCTGCTATTGTGGTGGGAGACTCGATCTTGAGAGAGGTAGATAGTCACGTAGCTGGAGGAAGGGAGGACCGGCTAGTGACTTGTCTCCCAGGGGCCAAGACACGAGACATCATTGATAGGATCGAGAGGATCCTGGACGGAGCAGAGACAGAGGAGACTGCGGTGATAATCCATGTCGGAACGAATGATGTGAGCCGGAGGAACTTCAGCATGGCCACACTGACTGATCAGTTCAGGGTCCTGGGATGAAAGCTGAAGCAGAGTACCCGGAGGATAGCATTCTCAGAGATCCTGCCTGTACCGAGAGCAGATGCAAAGAGGCAGGCAGACCTCCAGGCTGTGAATGCATGATTGAGGAGATGGTGCCAGGAGGAGGGCTTCCACTTTGTGAGGAACTGGACGTCCTTCTGGGGAAAGGGCAATCTCTACCGGCGGGACGGCCTGCACCTAAGCACAGCGGGAACTAGACTACTGGCAGCCAATGTGAGGAAGGAGATCGAGAGGACTTTAAACTGAGGAGAGGGGGAAAGCCGACAGCTGATCTGATGATGACGCTTCGGACAACAGTATCCAGAACAGATGCTGAACGGGCTGACTGCAAGGAAGAAGTAGAGGGACCGGTGGATCTTATGATCAGACAGCGTGGGAAACATCAGGTAATGGGAGCTTGCTGGGAGGAGACTAAGGGGCATGGAGACACAGGGGAACTGGGTGGCACGAGGGCGAAAGCTGAGGGCAATATAAGGGTGCCACAAGGCGAAGGGGATCAAACAGAGGCTCAAGGGATGATAGCCCAGGAGGGGGCCGGTAAGGCTAGAAAACCCAGAGGAAAAGCGGGGAGGTGGGGTGGAGGGAATGTGGGGAAGCCGAAAGCTACGAGGGTAAAGGTGAGGGCAAAGCGGAAGCAAAGGGAACAGGAGAACTGCCCGAAATTCAAGGGGAGGCGGCCCAGGTAAATGCAGAGGTGGAGGAAAAACGACGGGACCTGCGGTGCTTATACGCAAATGCAAGAAGCCTCATGGCCAAGATGGGTGAACTAGAAGTTGTGGCCAAGGGGGAGGACCTGGATATCATTGGAATTACAGAAACCTGGTGGACAGAGGAAAATCAATGGGATGTGGCGCTGCCGGGGTACAAGCTCTACAGGAGGGACAGGACCCACAAGAAGGGGGGAGGCATAGCACTATATATAAAGGACTCTATCTACTCGGTCGGAATGGATATGGCAACGAAGGCAGAGGGGCTGGAATCGCTATGGGTCAAATTGCCGGGAAACAAGGGTGCAGGCATAAAACTGGGGCTGTACTATCGCCCACCTGGTACGCCAGAAGGAGTCGGACACGACTTGGAAGCTGAACTGAGACAGGAATGCAGGACTGGAAGTGTAACAGTGATGGGGGACTTCAACTACCCGGGGATAGACTGGAGTACAGGTCACTCCAACAGCACTAGGGAAACAGGATTTGTAGAAACCGTGAGGGACTGCTTCATGGAGCAACTAGTCAGGGAACCGACGCGAGGGGGTGCTACTCTTGACCTCATCCTAAACGGATTAGGGGGGCCTGCAAGAGGGGTAGAAGTGGGAGGACCACTAGGCAACAGTGACCACAACGCGATCAGATTCACATTAGAAAGGAGGACACCCATAGTAAGGAGGACCGCAACAACTGCGCTCAACTTCAGGAAAGGAAACTATGTTGCTATGAGGGAAATGGTGGGGAGGAAGCTCAGAAACATCTTTAGGATGGAGACTGTAGGAAGCGCCTGGACCCTATTCAGGGACACCCTGCAGGAAGCACAAAGAATGTACGTCCCCAGTTTCAGGAAAGGCTGCAAGAACAAGCGGTCAAAGGACCCGGTTTGGATGTCAACTGAAGTAAAGAGGGCAATAAATGACAAAAAAGTATCCTTCCGGAGATGGAAAAAGGACCCAACGGAAGAAAATCACCAGGCGCACAGGAAATGCCAAAAGGAATGCCACCGAGAGGTTAGAAAAGCAAAAGGGGAATACGAAGAGGGGCTGGACAGGGAGGCGAAAAACTTCAAGGCATTTTTCAGTTATGTAAAGGGGAAGCGACCAGCGAGAGAGGAGGTGGGGCCGTTGGACGATGGGGATAGGAAGGGAGTGATTAAAGAGGATAAAGAGGTAGCTGAGAGGTTGAACACGTTCTTCTCGTCGGTTTTCACGAGAGAAGATACATCTAATATACTGGACTCAGAGGAGCTCATGAGTGGGGAACAGGCCGAAAAATTGGAGCACATAGAGGTAAGTAAGGAGGATGTCCTCAAACAGATAGACAGGTTAAAATGCGGCAAATCACCGGGCCCAGACGGGATCCACCCAAGGGTTCTGAAGGAACTAAGACAAGAAATAGCGGGCACAATCCAGCATGTTTGCAACCTATCCTTGAAAACTGGAGAGGTACCAGAGGACTGGAAATTGGCGAATGTCACACCTATCTTCAAGAAGGGATCGAGGGGTGACCCCGGGAACTACAGGCTGGTGAGCCTTACTTCAATTATAGGGAAGATGGTGGAAGCTATGATCAAGGACGGCATTTGCGAGCACATCGAGAGAAATGGCCTACTGAGAACAAGCCAGCACGGATTCTGTAAGGGAAGGTCGTGCCTAACGAACCTTCTGTACTTCTTTGAGGGAATAAGCAGTCGGGTGGACAATGGGGAACCCATAGACATCATTTACCTCGATTTTCAAAAGGCTTTCGACGAGGTGCCACATGAAAGGCTGCTTAGGAAGCTGTGGAACCACGGGGTGGGAGGGGATGTGCACAGATGGATCATGCACTGGTTGTCGGGTAGACTGCAGAGGGTCGGAGTAAAGGGCCAATATTCTGACTGGCAGGGAGTCACGAGCGGTGTGCCACAGGGATCGGTGCTGGAGCCGTTACTCTTCAACATATTTATCAATGACCTGGAAAAGGAGGCAAAGTGCGAGGTTATAAAATTTGCAGACGATACCAAACTGTGCGGCAGAGTTAGGTCCAGGGAGGAGTGTGAGGACCTGCAAAGGGACCTGGACAAGCTGGAAGACTGGGCAAACAAATGGCAAATGCGCTTTAACGTGGAAAAATGCAAGGTCATGCATATAGGGAAAAAGAACCCGTTGTTCAACTACAAATTGGGGGAGGCATTGTTGGGAGACAGCAGACTTGAAAGAGACTTGGGTGTGCTGGTGGATGCATCACTGAAGCCATACGCTCAGTGCGCAGCAGCCTCGAAAAAAGCCAACAGGATGCTGGGCATCATAAAGAGGGGCATAACAACCAGGACGCGGGAAGTCATCATGCCATTGTATCGAGCGATGGTGCGTCCGCATCTGGAATACTGCGTTCAATATTGGTCACCGTACCTCAGGAAGGACATGGCGGTACTTGAGAGAGTCCAAAGGAGAGCAACAAAACTGGTAAGAGGGCTGGAACACTGCCCATATGCCGAGAGGTTGGATAGGCTGGGGCTCTTCTCTCTAGAAAAAAGGAGGCTCAGGGGAGATATGATAGAGACCTTCAAGATCATGAGGGGCATAGATAGGGTGGATAGGGACAGATTCTTCAGACTGAAGGGGACAACAGGTATGAGGGGGCATTCGGAGAAACTGAAGGGAGATAGGTTCAAAACAAATGCAAGGAAGTTTTTTTTCACCCAAAGGGTCGTGGACACTTGGAATGCGCTACCGGAGGAAGTGATCAGGCAGAGTACGGTACAAGAATTCAAACAGGGATTGGACAGATTCCTGAGGGATAAAGGGATCATGGGATACTGAGAGAGGTGCTGGGATGTAATACAAGTTTAGAAAGCAAACCAGGTAATAAGTATAGAAACCCAACCAGGTCGTGAATGTGCAAGACCGGAGGGTTAGGACTTCGATGGGAAGATAGGACTTCAATGGGAAACCAAGGTGGCAAGGGGGCCCCTTCTGGTGAGTCAGACAGGTCGTGACCTGTTTGGGCCGCCGCGAGAGCGGACTGCTGGGCAGGATGGACCTATGGTCTGACCCGGCGGAGGCACTGCTTATGTTCTTATGTTAAAAAAAAGATCGTGAACAGTTCATCAGCTGCACCTCGACTGGTCCCAATTGAAAGCCAACAATATTCTTATTAATTTGCAACGCAATCAAGAACGGTTCTAATGCAATATTAAATAGGAGTGGCGATAATGGGCACCCCTGTCGTGTTCCTCTTGTCAGGTGGAATGAAGAGGAGTAGATGTTGTCTATGTATATAGGCTGGTAGTAATATTGGTATACAGCACTTTAATCATAGTTATAAAATAAACTGGAAAGTTGTACCAATGTAATACTTGAAAGATATATGCCCATTCAATATGATCAAATGCCTTCTCCGCATCTAGTCCGATTGCCAGGAATGGAGAGCGGGAATCCTGAGAATGGTGAATAATATTTGCAAATAATCGAGTATTATCGCTAGATAGGCGACCGGCCATAAACCTGGTTTGATCTGGAGCTATAATGGTGTTCAGTATCAGTTTAAGGGCAATAACTTTGGTGAAGATCTTGGCATCTGTACTGATCGACAGAGGACTATAATTCCTTACGTCCATAGCATTTTTTCCTACTTTGGGCAGGACTATGATTGTTGCTTCTGTGAACGATCCAGATCCACACCCAGACTGAATAACATCCAAAAAGAGAGCATAAAGATGAGGTAAGAGACGGGGCATAAATGTCTGTTACAATTCAGCTGTGAAGCCTTCAGGTCCTGGTGACTTCTGCTTGGCTAAAGATTGAATGGTGTCAGGTCAAAAGCGCGCCGGGACATAGGCGCGCCCAGACAATTGAGCGCAGCGCGCACCGCCACGCCGCTCTAAATTACTGTTTTTAGCGCCGCGTTGTGGGGGCGTTGTGAAGGGTGTGGGGGGTTGTAACCCCCCACATTTTACTGAAAACTTCACTTTTTCCCTGTTTTTAGGGAAAAAGTTCAGTTTACAGTAAAATGTGGAGGGTTACAACCCCCCAAACCCCCATAACGCCGGCGCGATGTCTATTAAGTAAACTGGGGGGGTTCCCCAACAAAACCCCCCGTCGGAGCCCCTAAAAACTGTAATTTAGAGCGGCGTGGCGGCACGCGCTGCACTCAATTGTCGGCGCACGCTTTTGTCTTTCACGCCGTTGTCTATGAACCGATTGAATAGCTGAGGAGACATCCATCAGTAATATTGGTTGTGATAAAGCGAACTGTTGCGCTAGAGAATGACACGGTAGCTGTTACCAGCTAGCAGCGGATAACCCACTGAACAGTGGGGGGGGGAAATACTCACTGCGGGTATGAGGACAAGGCCATTCATTGCCCCATGGAGCGGTGAATGGCCTTGTCCCTGCAGTTAAGGAAGGGAACGCGCACGGTCACCGATTGCGCGCGGCCCCCTCCCTCCTTCCTACCTACCAAATCTATCTCCCTCCCTCCCCCTTACCTTCGCAGCGCGTTAGTAAAGTAAGTTTCTCAAGCCGGCCGTGCCTGCCTGCAGTTGCATGTGGGGGCAGAAGCTTCTCCTCTGACGCAACTTCTGGTTGCGTCAGAGGAGAAACTTCCGCTCACACACACGTGACTGCAGGCAGGCAAGCTCGGCCGGCTTGAGCAACTTACTTTACTAACGCGCCACGAAGGTAAGGTGGAGGGGGATTCTCAGGCTGCATGAGGGGGTACTGAAGGGCGGTGAGATGGCGAGAGGGAAGGGTGGTGGTGGGGAGAAGGCGCTGGAAGGGGAATGGGGAAGACAAGAGTGGGCAGAAGCCACTGGAAGGGAAATAGGGAAGACAAGAGTAGACAGAAGCTGCTGGAAGGGAAATGGGGAAGACAAGAGTGGGCAGAAGATGCTGGAAGGGAAATGGGGAAGACAAGAGTGGGCAGAAGACGCTGGAAGGGAAATGGGGAAGACAAGAGTGGGCAGAAGATGCTGGAAGGGAAATGGGGAAGACAGAGTGAGAAGAAGACAGAGATGCCAGACTATGTGGGAGAAGAAAGAAGAAGATGGGTGCCAGACCAAATGGGGGGGGGGGGGGAGGGTTGAAGGGAGAGGCACAGTAACAGAGCAAATGGAAGAAGCTGAGAGAAGATAGACAGTGGATGGAAGGAATTGAATGAGAAGATGAGGAAAGCAGAAACCAGACAACAAATTTCTATTTATTTATTTATTTTTTATTTTGCTTTAGGATAAAGTAGTATATTAGTTGTGTTGATAAAAATTCATAAACAAAGCCCTGCCAGCTGAACATCTCTTTCTCTAGTTCAGCAGCCAGAACTTTGATTTATAAGGAACGAATAAGCTAAATATTGTAGTACTGAGGCTTGTATGGATACTGCAGGGATGGGGATGGGGCGGTGAAGGGGATGGCAGGGACGGGAACGGGGCGGGGAAGGGGACGGCGGAGATGGGATGGGGTGGTGAAGGGGACGGCGGGGACAGGGCGGTGAAGGGAATGGTGGTCCGGGGACAGGGCAGTGACGGGGACAGAATTTTTTCCCATGTCATTCTCTATGTTGCGTCTCAGATAAGGGCTCATGAGGGAGTGATTCCAGGAAGTCCGAGGACGAGTTAGAGTCATTAGTTTCAGAAGTGTACAGAGTCCAATAAAATTATTGAAAAATATGTACGTCGACGGCATTGGTAATAGTTGAACCATCATCAGCAGACAAGGCTGCCACAGTTGTTTTAACAGGCTTACCCTTTAGATATTGGGCTAGATTATGCCCACATCTGTTGCTCTCCATATAGTATGTAGCATTTTCAAGAGAAGTTGATTAAACACAAGTTGACTCAGTAGTACACTGTGTTGCATTCGAAGTGAACGAAGAGTAGTCAAAATGGTAAAATCGTGAGTCGACTGGATATATTCTTTCTCTAAGCATTTAATCTGATCTTCCAAGTGTTGCAGAATTTTCATTTTTTGTTTCTTCAAAAAAGCTGAGTATGATATGGTTTTGCCCCTAATATATGCTTTAAACACATCCCATGTAACAACCCTGTTGGTGTCAGCAACCTTGTTCAGAGCAAAAAAGTCATCTATGGCAAGGTTTATGTGATCCACAAATTCAGGCTCATGTAATAAAGAACCATTAAATCTCCATTGCTTCTGTGGAGGTGAGATGGTCAAACCTTGCAGCTTAAGTAACACCGCTGTGTGGTCTAAAATTACTATCCCTTTGATGAAAGAGGTCATCACAAAGGTGGATAATGAGGTACTGATCAAAAAGAAATCAATATGGGAGTCATTGGGCAGGATGGGGGACCCAGCGGGGACGCTACTCGCACCTCGGCGGGCCCCACGAAAGGACTGCATGCACTGAAAGAACTTGCCTCTAAAGAGCCCAGGGGACTGAAAAGATGCAGCCCCTCGACCAGGGCGGAAACGGCGGAAATCATGCCCTCGCCCATGAGCTGTGTCACCTCGAGCCAGCAGTCTAGGCCTATCCTCAGGCAAATGAGGCATTTTAGAATCGGTGAGAGTCTGAACCAACCTGTCCAAGTTCTCACCAAACAAGAAAGATCCCTTAAAAGGAAACTTTGTCAACTTAGCTTTAAATGCTGAGTCCGCCGACCAAGTGTGAAGCCACAATGTACGGTGAGCTGCCACTACAAATGCCAATGACTTGGCAGAAGCTCGCAAGAAAGATGAAAGATAAGAAGCACCCAATTCAATCTTTGCCACCTCGCGTTTGAGCAATTCCCAATCCTCAGTTTTACAGTCAAGGACATGCTTGGCCCAGTGAAAACACGCCCGAGACACCAGGCTGCCACACATTGCCGCTTGGACTGCCAGAGCTGTCACATCAAAACTCTGTAGTCATTGCAATGTGTTTTTTTTTATTTTCAATTTAAATCCAAGTATTAACTTGTACAGAAAGCAATAATAGTGAAAACATGAAGTACTTTAAAGTTATAATTCAAATTCATAATTCAAAGATAACAATATTAAACTATTTATGTTCAAGTCCTCATATTTAGATCCAAGATTACTAAAAATATAGCGAAACATAAGAGAAAATAATAATATTTAATAAGATGCTGAAAGCTATAGCACTAAAACAAGGTCCCCCTACTTGAACAAATTATAGAGCTCAATGGTCTCTTAAATCCAGACGAGACATTGCCACAAAGGTTGTCAATTGAGATGGTTCAAAGAACACATATTTAACAGTATGGTAACACACAATACATTACACGAATGTCTCAAATAAAAAGTCGCCCCCAAAGATATAACCCCAGGTTTCAAAAGAAGAAATTCACAGCGGCGCTTCTGCGTCTCTCGTGAACGATCTGGGAACATTTGTATTTTATTTCCAAGAAAAATTTTTGTCTATTTTTAAAGTAAAGTTTTAACAACCATGTTTTATCAATTGGTAATGCTTGAGTTATAATCAAAGTGGCTGACAATGCTAACTCCTTATCAGATGTGTCTAATATTTCTGAAATATTTAAGGGTTCTTGATCTGAGGATTTTTCTTTTTGTTGTTGATTACGTCCTTTATCTGGAAGATAATAGACTCTTGAAAATGGTGGTAACATCTCTTCAGATATCTCTAAAATTTCCGTCAAGTATCTCTTAAGTATATCTCTAGGTGTTACCATTTCAAGCCTAAGAAAATTAATTAACCTTAAATTATTACTACATGAATTATTCTCAAGAGTTTCAATTTTTCTCCTTAAATTAATGTTATCTTTAATTAAGGACTCTTGAAGTTGTTTAGATGTAATAATTTCTTTTTCAATTTTCTGTATAGATGTATTTGAAGCGGTCATCTCCCTTTTCAAGTTCAGCAATTCTTTATTGTGTTCCTTAATTTTCCCCTCAATTTGTTGAAAGGTGGGAGTAATAATCTTTACAAAGTCAGCCATTAAGTCCCATAGTGAATCCAAAGTTACTTCAGCGGGCTTAGTTAATATTGGAACTTGTATCAATGTAGAGTGCTCACCGTTCTGTAGATTTTCTTCGGAGCATGTCTTCTGAGTTCTTCCCTCCTGCAGAGATGATTCTGCCCCAGGAAACTCATAAGAACATAAGAATTGCCGCTGCTGGGTCAGACCAGCGATCCATCGTGCCCAGCAGTCCGCTCACACGGCGGCCCCCAGGTCAAAGACCTGTGCCCTAACCGAGATCAGCCCTACCTGCGTTCGTTCTGGTTCAGCAAGAACTTGTCCAACCTTGTCTTGAATCCCTGGAGGGTGTTTTCCCCTATAACAGCCTCTGGAAGAGCATTCCAGCTCTCTACCACTCTCTGGGTGAAGAAGAACTTCCTTACGTTTGTACGGAATCTATCCCCTTTTAACTTTAGAAAGTACCCTCTCGTCCTCTCTACCTTGGAGAGGGTGAACAATCTGTCTTTATCTACTGAATCTAATCCCTTCATTATCTTGAATGTTTTGATCATGTCCCCTCTCAATCTCCTCTTTTCAAGGGAGAATAGGTCCAGCTTCTCTAATCTCTCATTGTACGGCAGCTCCTCCAACCCCTTAACCATTTTAGTTGCTCTTCTCTGGACCCTTTCAAGTAGTGCCATGTCCTTCTTCATGTACGGTGACCAGTGCTGGACGCAGTATTCCAGGTGAGGGCGTACCATGGCCCAGTACAGCGGCATGATAACCTTCTCCGATCTATTCGTGATTCCCTTCTTAATCATTCCTAGCATTCTGTTCGCCCTTTTCACCGCCGCCACACATTGTGCAGACGGCTTCATCGACTTGTCAACCAGTACTCCCAAGTCCCTTTCCTGGGGGGTCTCCCCAAGTACCGTCCCGGACATCCTGTATTCGTGCATGGGATTTTTGATACCAACATGCATTACTTTACACTTATCCACGTTGAACCTCATTTGCCATGTTGTTGCCCATTTCTCGAGCATGGTTATGTCGTGTTGCAGATCTTCACAGTCCCCCTGCGTCTTCACTACTCTGAATAACTTCGTATCGTCCGCAAATTTAATCACCTCACTCATCGTACCTATTTCCAGATCATTTATGAATATGTTGAACAGCACGGGTCCAAGCACCGAGCCCTGCGGCACCCCACTGGTGACGTTCTTCCAGTCCGAGTATTGTCCATTTACCCCCACTCTCTGTTTCCTATCCGTTAGCCAGTTTCTAATCCATGTGAGTAGTTCACCCTCTATTCCATGGCTCTCAATTTTCCGAAGAAGTCGTTCTTGCGGAACCTTGTCGAACGCTTTCTGAAAATCCAGATATATAATGTCGACTGGGTCACCCTTGTCTATCTGCCTCTTGACTCCCTCGAAGAAGTGCAGCAGGTTCGTCAAGCAAGATCGTCCTTTGCTGAAGCCGTGCTGACTGGTTCTCATCAGATTGTGTCCGTCTAGGTGATCAATGATGCGGTCTTTTATCAGCGCCTCTACCATCTTTCCCGGTACCGAGGTCAGACTCACCGGTCTGTAGTTTCCCGGATCTCCCCTTGTACCTTTTTTGAAGATTGGCGTAATATTCGCCACCTTCCAGTCTTCCGGAATATTTCCCGATTTGATCGACAGGTTGGCTATTAGTTGAAGTAGTTCAGCTATTGTCCCTTTCAGTTCCTTAATGACCCTAGGATGGATGTCATCCGGTCCTGGGGATTTGTCGCTCTTAAGCCTATCAATCTGCCTGCATACTTCTTCTAGACTGACCGTCATCCTTGTCAGTTTCCCGTCTTCAGCTCCAGCATATAGTCTGTTGGGTTCCGGTATGTTGTGTATATCCTCTTTGGTAAACACAGACGCAAAAAATGTGTTCAGTTTATCAGCGATGGCTTTGTCCTCCTTTAGCACTCTGTTTATTCCATCATCATCCAACGGTCCCACCGCTTCCTTTACGGGTTGTTTCCCCTTAATATATCGAAAGAATGGCTTGAAGTTTTTTGCCTCCTTGGCTATTTTTTCCTCGTAGTCTTTTTTGGCCCCTTTTACCGCTTTATGGCACTTGCGTTGATGCTGTTTGTGCTTTTTCCAGTTTTCGTCCGTTTTTGACCTTTTCCATTCATTAAATGAAGTCTTCTCCATTGGGGCCCTTTGAGATCGAGCCCCAACTTCCAAGCTCTCCTGCAGATCCATACTTGCCTCCGGAGAAGAAAATACCTCGGGTTCCGGGGTTTCCCCACTTCTGGGGGAGCTGGTAACCTGAGGCTGCGGGGGCGGAGCCCTAACATCGGGGCTGAGAGTGGTGTCGCGCCCAAGAGGTTCCACCACGGGCTCGCCTCCCTGTGTCTTCTGCGGCCTGCCTTTCGATGACGCCGAGATCTCCTGCATTCGCCTCAGGAGTTCCTGAATGTTACCGAGACCGGGAGCTCCGGGACACCACGAGGCAGAAGCAGCGCTCTGGCCCCTTCTCTTTGGCATTGCGGTTAGTATGTAAACCACTAGAAAATTATTTCAACAAAATCGCTGTCTTGACGCGAGCAGCTCAGCGCGTCCAGCTTAGAGCAGCCGTCTTGGATAGGGCCGAGAATGCCGATCAGTCATTACAATATGTTTTATGCAGAGTAAATCATTTTTTCATCCAGCTTTAATATAATGACAGAAAATGAGTTTTGGAAAAATAAGTTTATTGAGTGAAATGAAAGATTGATATAATATGTTTAAATAGTTTTTATTGAGGTTTCCGAACAAAACAATAAAAGAACAATGCGTTACATCACTTGTGCACCATCAATACAAACTGGAACAGCATCAACCAACCTGTCTAATTTTCCCAACCCTCCAACCCCAACCCCCCTCACCCACTCTGGGAACAGCAGCATTACAACTGACCATAGTGGTCCGCTGTGGAATGATCATAAATACATAAAGTCAGCAACATGAATTCCAAAGTTTTTCTCTAAGAAAAGGAGTTAGGGTAGTACTGAAGGGTGTCCAACACTGTATGAATAGCTGGCCTGCACGCGTAGTCAAGTCAGCAATATCTCGTCTCTCCAAGAACACTTGAGTTAACATTAAAGATCTCTAATGAGAGATTCTTGGAGGTTCATTAGAGAGCCAAGTTGTCAAAATGCTTTTTCATCCCATCATCACAGTCCGTCAAATGAATGCCCTACAACCAGGTCGAATAGGATGGAATCGGACTTGCAGAGTAAAAAGAAAACTAGGGTGAAGACGCCAAGAGCAGTCCCAGATGTTCGCTACATAGGTCATAAGTTATATCCAGAACCGAGAAATGAAAGGACAATTCCAAAACTACTAAGGTTAACTGCATTATCTTTGGGACAGTGCTGTGAACAAGTCTGCCCTGTGAACTTCTAAAAGCTAAGTTACTCGGCATTTCATATTCTGCTCTTTTCACTGTTTTTCAGCATTATATCTGCTTAATTTCTCTTCTACTCCTCCCTGTTTCTTACTTAAAAAAACAAAAAACACAAAAAAATAAACCCTTCTCTTTCCTTTGTTAAATCTTATTTCTTTTTTCCCTTCATAGGAATAAGGACCACTTTTCATATATAGAGACCCAAAAATCAGGACTACTCAAATCAAGTCACTTCACAAACAATCAAGATGACTTTTATTCTATGCAATCACTGTGGTGCTTTATTCCAAGACACACTATTTGGAGGCTTAAAGCTTGCCCCATCTGTCTTCAACTTGCTAGTATTAAGGAGGAGCTCTGCAAACTTAAACAGGAATTGAATACAATGAAAACAGCTTCCATCACTCCACAAAATCATACCAACTTACCACCTCTACCTCAAAGAATAAAACAGCCCAGGAATAAATGGGTCACAGTAGGCTCAGGAAGACTGCGACATGTAACACAGAAACATCCACCTTCACAAATATTAACTCTACAGAATTCCTTCACTCCACTAGTGCACTGCGATACTCAAGAAAACAGAAGGGAGATGGGACTAGAACCAATAAAGGTAACTCAAGAGAACAAGTGCACCCTAAGCACAAATAAAAAAGCTAAAAACAGAAAACTATTACTGTTGGGGGATTCCATCATCAGAGGCATTAACCTTGGAACACAAGGTGAGGAGACCAAAATAGTGAAATGTCTTCCAGGATCCTCAGCTACCAGGAGTTCCAGGCAAATACAGACTATAATTAAGGAAGAAACTAAGGATTTTAACACTGATGTTGTTATCCATCTGGGAACAAATGACCTGGCCAACAACTCCACATTTGCAGCACAGAAAGCTTTTTCGGGAGCTTGGTGAGGGTTTGAAACCTTTTGTAAAGACTTTAGCTTTTTCTGAAATACTACCTGCATATGGAAAGGGAGAGCAAAGAGAGAAAAACACAGAGGACTTTAATAGATGGCTCAAAGCCTGGTGTCATCAAGAAGGCTTCAGGTACATAGGAGGATGGGGAAATACATGGAAGGACAAGAAGCTATATTGCACTGATGGGCTACATATTACTACAGCAGGAAAAATAAACTTTGCAGAGAAATTTAGACAATATGGGGCTCATAATCAAAAGAGAAAAATGTCCAAAAACCAGCCTAAGTCGGCACTTGGACGAACATTTCTCAAAAACGTCCAAGCGCCGATAATAAAACTGGGTTTTGGATGTATTTAAAAACAACCTAGGCCTTCATAGTGCCGTTCAACGTCCAAAGCTAAACGGGGCGTTTCAGGAGGCTTGTCGAGGGCGGGAATTGGGCGGGACTTGGGCTGGCTTAGACTTAGTCATACAGCATGTATAACCGAAAGTTTAACAACAGAGCCTAGGCGGAACTTGGACGTTGTGACAGACCATGTAAAACATTGTCTAAGTTACAAAAACCCACCTAAACTCACCAGATAAACACTGCAAACACATAACATAGACCCCCACACACTACCCCAGTGATCACCCCCCCCCCACCCCCATAAAAATTTTATTCACAACTTTAAATTTTGGCCTCCAGACCATCATCACCTGGCCGCCTGGCATAGGAAAGCCTAGTCGTCCAGCCCAGAGGCAGCTTAAGTCATCTTGGGGGTGGGTTAGGGACCCATAGAGACGAGGATCCATGCCCATAAGCCTCTGTAATCACTGCATTGATACTGAAACATGTGCACTGCACTATACACCCCCAAAACCCTTTTGTACTGGTATATAAGTGGCTCCTGCAGCCATAAGGGTTATTGGGGTGGTAGATAAGTGGGTCTAGGGGATTCTGGAGGTGGTTTGGGGGGCTCACCATGACCTATAAGGGAGCTGTAGTGAGGAGAAGCCATGGCACCCTTTTTGTGAAGTTCACAGCAGTGCCCTGTAAGGTACCCACTATTTAGGTGGCATGTCTGGATGTGCAGTCCATCACTTTGCAGACCCCTCCCACGTCCAACAGGGCTTGTTGTAGGCATTTTGGACTTGGACGGAATGTGGTATAAAGATAGACGATTTAGTGGCTTGGACAAATAGATCGGCAGGACGTATAATTAGACGATTTTCGAAAGTAAAAAAAAGTTGGACATATCTTCGAAAATGTGTCTTAGGCACTTTTTAACTTTGGACGACTTACGATATGGACGTAAACGGACTTAGACGTCCCTTTCAATTATACCCCTCCACGTTTCTAGGCATTTAAACTAGAAGGTGGGGGTGGTGTATGTATGAAGGACAATTATAGAGACCACCCCCGGCAAAAGAAAAGATGTGATAGTAGTAAAGATTGCAACATAAACAATATCAGGAACTCATTTCTTAGCATTGCAACGGAAAGTGAAACGAAACAAAAATCCATACGAAAAAGGAGATTACCGCTGAAAAATAGCTGGAAAGCGATGACCACAAATGCTCGCAGTCTAAGCAACAAAGTTCATGATCTGCAAGCCTTGATGTTAGAGGCAGATCTAGATATTGTCGCTATCACAGAGACATGATTCTGCGAATCACATGGATGGGATGCAAACATACTGGTATATAATCTTTTTAGGAAGGACAGAGATGGTCAAAAAGGTGAAGGAGTAGCTCTCTATGTAAAGATCAATATCCAAGCGACCAAAATGCAAGGGATCTGGGGAGAGGAAGAAGCGATATGGATCGCTCTGAAAAGAGAAGATGGAACTTCTATCTACAGACCTCCAACTCAATCACAACAAATTGATAAGGATCTGATTGTGGATATCCAAAAGTTTGGAAGGAAAGATGAGGTTCTGCTGCTGGGAGATTTCAACCTGCCGGATGCAGACTGGAATGTTCTGTCTGCAGAATCGGAAAGAAGTAGGGAGATTGTGGATGCCTTTCAAGAGGCTCTGCTCAGACAAATGGTGACGGAACCCACAAGGGAAAAAGCGATATTGGATCTGGTCCTCACAAATGGAGAGAGTATCTCTAATGTTCGAGTGGGTGCTCACCTGGGTAGTAGCGATCATCAAACAGTTTGTTTTGATATAACGGCTAAAGTGGAGAGCGGCTGCACGATACTTAAAATCCTAGATTTCAAATGTACGGACTTTAATGCAATGGGAGAGTACCTGAAGAAAGAGCTGTTAGGATGGGAAGACATAAGAGAAGTGGAAAGACAGTGGTCTAAGCTGAAAGGAGCGATAAAAATGGCTACAGACCTTTATGTGAAAAAAATCAATAAAAACAAGAGAAAAAGGAAGCCGGTATGGTTCTCCAAGCTAGTGGCGGAGAAAATAAAGGCGAAAGAGTTGGCGTTCATGAAATATAAAACCCCCAAGAAGAGGAGTGCAGAAAGGACTACAGGGTGAAACTGAAAGAAGCCAAGAGAGAGATACGTCTGGCGAAAGCACAGGCGGAAGAACAAATGGCTAAAAATGTAAAAAAGGGAGGCAAAAATTTTTTCTGATATATTAGTGAAAGAAGGAAGATGAAAAATGGAATTGCTAAACTAAAAGATGCTGGGAACCGATATGTGGAGAGTGATGAGGAAAAAGCAAATGTGCTAAACAAATACTTCTGTTCTGTGTTCACAGAAGAAAATCCTGGAGAAGGACCGAGATTGTCTGGCAAAGTTACATGAGAAAATGGAGTAGATTCTGTGCCGTTCACCAGGGAAAGTGTTTATGAGCAACTTGAAAAACTGAAGGTGGACAAAGCAATGGGCCAGACGGGATCCATCCCAGGATACTAAGGGAGCTCAGGGAGGTTCTGGCGAGTCCTATTAAAGACTTGTTCAACAAATCTCTGGAGACGGGAGTGATTCCTGGAGACTTGAGGAGAGCGGATGTGGTCCCTATTCATAAAAGTGGTCACAGGGATGAAGCAGGAAACTACAGGCCGGTGAACCTCACTTCAGTTGTTGGAAAAATAATGGAAGTGTTGCTGAAAGAAAGAATAGTGAACTTCCTAGAATCTAATGGGTTACAGGATCCGAGGCAACATGGCTTTACAAAAGGTAAATCATGCCAAACAAACCTGATTGAATTTTTTGATTGGGTGACCACAGAGCTGGATCGAGGACATATGCTAGATGTAATTTACTTAGATTTCAGCCTTTGATTCAGTTCCTCATAGGAGGCTGTTGAACAAACTTGAAGGGCTGAAGTTAGGACCCAAAGTGGTGAACTGGGTTAGAAACTGGCTGTCGGACAGACGCCAGAAGGTGGTGGTTAATGGAAGTCATTCGGAGGAAGGAAAGGTGAGTAGTGGAGTCCCTCAGGCTTTGGTACTGGGGCCAATCCTATTCAATATATTTGTGAGTGACATTGCTGAAGGGTTAGAAGGAAAAGTGTGTCTTTTTGCAGATGATACCAAGATTTGTAACAGAGTAGACACTGAAGAGGGAGTGGAAAATATGAAAAAGGATCTGCAAAAGTTAGAGGAATGGTCTAATGCCTGGCAACTAAAATTCAATGCAAAGAAATGCAGAGCAATGCATTTGGGGATTAATAATCGGAAGGAACCGTATATGCTGGGAGGAGAGAAGCTGATATGCACGGACGGGGAGAGGGACCTTGGGGTGATAGTGTCCGAAGATCTAAAGGTGAAAAAACAGTGTGACAAGGCAGTGGCTGCTTCCAGAAGGATGCTGGGCTGTATAAAGAGAGGCGTAGCCAGTAGAAGGAAGAAGGTGTTGATGCCCCTGTACAGGTCATTGGTAAGGCCCCCCTTGGAGTATTGTGTTCAGTTTTGGAGACCATATCTGGCGAAGGACTTAAGAAGACTTGAAGCGGTCCAGAGGAGGGCGATGAAAATGATAGGAGGCTTGCGCCAGAAGACGTATGAGGAGAGACTGGAAGCCCTGAATATGTATACCCTAGAGGAAAGGAGAGACAGGGGAGATATGATTTAGACGTTCAGATACTTGAAGGGTATTAACGTAGAACAAAATCTTTTCCAGAGAAAGGAAAATGGTAAAACCAGAGGACATAATTTGAGGTTGAGGGGTGGTAGATTTAAAGGCAATGTTAGGAAATTCTACTTTACGGAGAGGGTGGTGGATGCCTGCAATGCGCTCCCGAGAGAGGTGGTAGAGAGTAAAACTGTGACTGAGTTCAAATAAGCGTGGGATGAACACAGAGGATCTAGAATCAGAAAATAATATTAAATATTGAACTAAGGCCAGTACGGGGCAGACTTGCACAGTCTGAGTCTGTATATGGCCATTTGGTGGAGTCTGGGCTGGGGTGGCCATATACAGACTCAGACTGTGCAAGTCTGCCCAGTACTTGCCTTAGTTCAATTTTTAATATTATTAATATTATGTCTGTATATGGCCATTTGGTGGAGGATGGGCTGGGGAGGGCTTCAATGGCCGGGAGGGTTTAGATGGGATGGAGTAGGTTTTAACGGAGATTTCGGCAGTAGGAATCCAAACACAGTACCGGATAGAGCTTTGGATTCTTGGCCAGAAATAGCTAAGAAGAAAAAATTAAAAAATTTAAACTGAATCAGGGGCAGACTGGATGGACCATACGGGTCTTTATCTGCCGTCATCTACTATGTTACTATCACATCCACACGCTGGACCAATATCAATATTGGTCTTTTCTGATCACATTGACATAACACAACATATGAATGAATTTAGATTGTGATTTTTAGAGTGGATTCTTTGTGGGTTACATTTCTTTATATTTGAATCCCTTGTTTTTGAATATAATTTCTCTCAGTGGTTTTGGATGTTTTAATTGAGACAGAATTTTAGTCCATTTTACGGGGGATGTAATCCTGGACACGTTCCACAAGATCACACGGAGTGGCCGGTCACCCACTGCCCACCCAGCTATAGGTCAGATGCCGAGCCCAGACACATAATAGTCCCAACGATCAATAAGGAAATCCCTCTACACATCGCACTCCGTACCAGGTTTCAATACATACCCACATTCCAAAACCACAACAGTCCCCTTATCAGTATACCAAACAATAACACTATTGCTGCTGTTCCCAAAAATCTAAACCCCTCCCATCCCCACATAACCCTGACATGAAGGATATTAATGAGTCACGATATAACGCAAAGAGAAAAGGGGCATCCCCTGCTCATAACAGTTTACAACCTCTTAATAACAATTATCTACTAATTCTCCGATATCAACATCCGAAGTTTTCGCAGTACAATTCCAGAAGGAACGCTTGGTCAAGTAGGTCCAGGCTGAGTTGCTTCAGGAGTATCAAAAGACTTCCAAAGACCATTATGGTGAACCTTTAAAATAGCTGGGTATAAAAATTGGAACCGTTGTTTAAGGTCCACTAGTTTGGAACACAAAGGATAATAAAGCTTACGCTTCTCCTATAACACAACTGAAAAGTCTTGACTGATGCAAATGGGCACTCCGTCATACTTCAATACTTCCCTCTTACCTGATATTGTTGGCGCAGTTCCACCTTATGTCTGTAGTTAAAGACCTTTATAATAACTACCTGAGGACGGGTGTCCTGCCTCACTCTAGGGCCCAGGCGGTGAGCCCATTCTAGGCACACTAGGCCGAGAGAAGGCGAAAGTGGCAGTTCATCTTCCAACCAGCGCTCTAGGATGTCCAACAAGCGGCGATCAGGGATCATTTCGGGTAAGCCCAAAATGTGCAAATTGGAGCGTTGAGACCTGTTCTCTAGGTCCTCTATTTTTTCCGTTTGGGCTCTGACTTGGGCTTGCAAAGTCTCTAGATCTGCCGCATGTGTAGCTGCGGAATCCTCAATCGTGGACACCTGCTGTTCCAACTCCATGGTGTGTGTTGCAGCCTCAGAAAGGATAGCTTTTCAATTTGCGGTCCTAGCACCTGTGCTTTGGCCTCCTTAATATTGCCCAGGGCAGCCACTGGTAGCTGAGACACCGCTGCTGCCAGGCTAGCCGCCATTTTACCGTCAGTAGGCCGCACACGTTCTCAATCCTTTTTAGACGAATTGGCCGACATAGAGTCCTGAGACCAGGTAATATACCTGTCCATATATTGAAAAGCAATTCGGATGGTGTTCCATTCGCGAAGAGGCTGATAAAAGCAATTACAATGAAAATTTCAGTAGGGTAGCAAGTCAAGAACCCATCCTCACTGACTCATTGCGTCACGTGACCCCCCCAGATTGATATAATATATATGTACTGAGTTTTTTCAGACCTGTGATGATATGGGTAGCTTAGGGTACAGTGTAGTTCCGGCTGTCCATGTATGAGGTCTGTTTTCTCCGTTTTTTGTACTCATTATTTTCTGTCTATTTTTGATTTTGGTTTTGTTTGAATGTGGTTTTCTGCTAAACAAATTTACAGTACGTTTCTTTTTTGAGTTTTTGCTTAGTATATACAACTGTACCCTTGTATTCATTGTACTAATTATAAGACATAACACAAAATTGATAACAAAAATCTACCATAAGCCGACGGAGAGGAAAACACTACTTCAATTCCAGAGCTCTCACCCTTACTCTTTGAGATATAACCTACTTATAGGCCAATTTCTTAGAATCAGACGAATTTGTACCACCATGGAATTATATCAAGAAGAAGCACAGAAATTACGATTATATGAGAGGCAACATCCTAAATCTGCAATAAGGAAGGCTAGATTGAGAGCTCAATTTGCCAATAGACAACTGCTACTTCAAGAGAAAGAAATGGTTGTGGAAGAGGAGAAAATGGTCTGTGTGCTCCCTTATAATTGAATGGGGCGACAGTTGAAGAAATGTATTTTAAAACACTGGCCTATAGTTCAAAGTTTATTAACCGAATTTGCTGCTACACCTATTGTGGCATTTCATAGATCAAGGAATATTGGGGAAATAGTGGCTAAGAAAAGAGATATAGATGTAACAAAGGTGGGAGGTACATACTCTCACACAATATGTGGCTCCTGTCAATGGTGTTCACATACAATAGCCAGGCCAGAATGGACTGTACAAAAAACAGGGAGAAAGATTATTGCAAGAACTTCTCCTACTTGTAAAAGTAAGAACGGAATATACATGATACAAAGCCCCTGTGCCCTTATATATATTGGTATATATTCCTGATTCTCCTCAGGGGACTGCCTTAAAAAAGCCGCTAAGGCGAAACATGTCGGCAACTGCTGTGACAAACCAATAGCCAGCTTTGTCCCTGTAATGGATAAAAGCAGAGCATGGTCCATGGTCAGGAGAGCTGAAGGGCAGAGTTAGTACATCAAGGAAGGGCAACAAGGTAAGAAAACCAATAACTAACACAGCAGAAAATCTTAAACTGTTATCTCTAAGCAGGAACGACGATGGAAGCAGAGGGAAACCAGAAGATGAGCTTTCCAGTGTTCTGCACAGACTGTCATATGTATGACTACCTCCCCTCGGTGAGACAATCATATGTATGCAGTCGGTGTCAGGAGCTGAAAAGCTTGAAGAAGGAAGTCAAGCGACTTCAGGACAAGATACAGGAGCTAGAAGGACTTTACACCACGGAGGACCCTATCAGGACATTTGAAGACTTCATGAGTGAGAGACACATCGAGAAGGAAGTCAGGGATCTCGAGGAATTCATTGAGGAAGCATACAGGAAGAGGGTGGAAGAGAACGATCTCCAGATGAAAGATGAAGTTACACCAACACCGACATGGAAGGGAGAGCAAGAAACAGATGACCTCAAAGACACCCACAGAGGAGTACCGCACGAGGGGGAGGAATTGGCTAGTCGATGCCCAAAAGAAGAGAGAGCGAAGCACACCGAGGACATCGACCTGAGACCGAAGCGAAATTTTAAGAAGGGAAAGTCAGCGATCCTAGTGGGAGACTCGATTCTGAGGCATGTGGACAGCCACATAACAGGAGGAAGAGCGGATCGGCTGGTGACCTGCCTCCCAGGAGCAAGAACCAAGGACATCGTGGACAAAATCGGGAAGATCCTGGAAGGAGCGGAGATGGAAGAGACCGCAGTAATGATCCACATCGGGACGAATGATGTCAGCAGGGTAGACTACAGAAGAAGCACGCTGATAGAACAGTTCAGGATTCTGGGAAGGAAGCTGAAGATGAGGACCCAGAAGATAGTGTTCTCAGAGATCCTACCAGTACCAAGGGCAGATGTGAAAAGGCAGGATGAACTACAATCAATAAATGCGTGGATAAGGAGATGGTGTGAGGAAGAAGGGTTCGTGAGGAACTGGACAATGTTTTGGGGCAAGAGCAAGCTCTACAGGAGAGATGGACTGCACCTGAGCGCAGCGGGAACAAGACTTCTCGGAAACAATATCAAGAGAGGAATAGAACAGGCTTTAAACTAAGAGGAAGGGGAAAGCCGACAGTCGACCTAGTGTCGATGATTCGGAAGAAGGTATCCTGTGAAGATACTAAGGGGAAAAAAGGCTGGGAAGAAACAAGGGACGAATTACAGGACTCAACTAACCCAGAAGAGAAGGTTAGAAAGATTGTAGCAAAAGAGAAGACACCAAAGACCGAAGCACAGGGAAAGGAAATGAAGACAACAAAATGCCAGGATCTAAATTGCAAATATACTAATGCAAGGAGCCTAAGAAACAAAATGGGGGAACTAGAAGCTGTGGCTAATGCAGAGGACATAGACATCGTTGGAATCTCTGAAACATGGTGGAATGAGGAAAGCAAATGGGATACAGAGCTGCCGGGGTACAAGCTCTATCGCTAGGACAGGTCAGGACAGAAAGGAGGTGGAATAGCCCTATACATAAAAGAAAGCATACAATTGACAAGAATAGACACAGCGGAGACGATCAACAAGCTGGAATCGCTATGGGTTAAAATACCGGGTAGAAAAGGACATGAAATAAAGATGGGCCTATACTATCGTCCACCCGGGCAAACCAGAGATATTGATAAAGAAATGGAAGCTGGGATGAAGCGAGAATGCAAAAGCAGTTACACAGTTATTATCAACTACCCCAGGATAGACTGGAGTCTTGGAAGCTCAAGATGCGCTAGGGAGACAGAATTCCTGGAGGCTACACAAGATTGATTCATGGAGCAGCTTGTTAGAGAACCGACAAGAGGAAATGCCACTCTGGATCTAATCCTAAATGGGTTAATGGGACTTGCAAAGGAAGTGGAAGTAGTGGGACCATTGGGAAACAGCAATCATAATATGATCAAGTTCAAGGTTGAAGTAGGAATACCGAAAGGAAAGAGAACCATAGCAACAACTTTCAACTTCAGGAAAGGAAACTACGAAGCAATGAGGGAAATGGTAAGGAAGAAACTTAGGAACACTTCCAAGAAATGCCAAACGGTAGAACATGCCTGGTCTTTTTTCAAGGACACGGTGAACGAGGCGCAAAATCTGTACATCCCCAGATTCAGAAAGGGGTGCAAAAAAGAGTTGAACAAAAGATCCGGTATGGATCACTAAAATAGTGAAGGAAGCGATAGGCATTAAGAAAAATTCATTCAGGAAATGGAAAAAGGACAAAACTGAGGAGAACTGGAAAGAGCACAGGAAGTATCAAAAGGAATGTCACCGTGTGGTTCGAAAAGCCAAAAGAGAGTATGAAGAGAGGCTAGCTAGGGAGGCACAAAATTTTAAACTGTTCTTCAGATATGTTAAAGGGAAACAGCCGACTAGGGAGGAGGTGGGACCACTGGACGACGGAGACAGGAAGGGAGTGGTGAAGGAGGAGAAAGAAGTCGCGGAAAGACTTAACATGTTCTTTTCGTCTGTATTTAAGAACGAAGACACAACCAACATACTGGAACCTGAGCAATTCTTCAATGGAAATCAAGCAGAAAAATTAACATCCATGGAAGTGAGCCTTGAAGATGTGCGCAGGCAGATAGAAAAACTAAAAACTGACAAATCCCCGAGTCCGGACGGAATCCATCCAAGGGTTCTGAAAGAATTAAAGGAGGAGATAGCGGAACTACTGCAGCAAATTTGCAACCTATCCCTGAAAACAGGAGTGATTCCGGAGGACTGGAAGATAGCCAACGTCACGCCTATCTTTAAAAAGGGATCAAGAGGTGACCCGGGAAACTACAGACCGGTGAGTCTCACCTCGGTTCCGGGGAAAATGGCGGAAGCACTGATAAAAGAAAACATCGATGAACATTTGGAAAGAAACAAACTTCTGAAAACAAGCCAACATGGTTTCCGCAGGGGGAGATCGTGCATAACTAACTTATTGCACTTCTTCAAAGGAATTAACAAACAGATGGACAGAGGAAACCTCATAGACATCATATACCTGGATTTCCAAAAAGCCTTTGACAAGGTGCCTCACGAGCGTCTACTCCGGAAACTGAAGAACCATGGGGTGGACGGAGACGTACATAGATGGATCAGAAACTGGTAGGCGGGTAGGAAACAGAGTGTAGGGGGGAAGGGCCACTACTCGGACTGGATGAGGGTCACGAGCAATGTTCCCTCTAAGGATTGATGAGATGTGTGCAAAAAAAAATATGCATGAGCGACAAGTTACATACTCCACAAATTTATGAGCAGGCCCGTGAGATTGTGGGAGGGTTAAATATTCAAAACTTAGAAGAATAACAATTTACTTAAAGTTTTTGCTTCGCCAGCTTTCTGGTATCTTTACATACAGTGACGTACCTAGCATATGTAACACCCGGGGCCCATCATTTTTTGGCACTCCCCCCCCCCATCTGTACAAAAAACATGATTTTTAGTAACAAGCCACACGTCACACATGAGTACCTAGGAAAAGGCAGCATCTTACATATTGCAGTGAGCAGTACATCAATATACCCATTGTAAAACTAAACAAGCCAGACCAGCACAGATCAATCCTACACCGTCAATCCTAACAGAAAACCATGTCTTTCGAACACACAGAACACAGAAAACACCTTCGCCTAGTATGGAATATGTCATCACAAACTAACCCTCCCCCTTTTACAAAACTGTAGTGTGGATTTTAGCCACGATAGTAACAGCTTTGACGCTCATATAATTCTGAGCATCAGAGCTGCTACCACCACGGCTGGCGCTAAAAAATGCTCCACAGTTTTGTAAAAGGGGGGATAAAATAGAAATACACAGACAAAGGTTAAATTGAACCAGCAAGAAGCTGGACTCTGCATAAAATGCAACACCACAGAAACAGTGATATATGTCTCCTAAAGCAATAAATAGAAACTTTTTGGGCTTGCAGCTACTTTAAAATGACCAAGTCAAAATGATCTACCAACAATAAAATTAAAAAACACAAAGCACACTATACAAGTTTCAAGTTTAATAATAATTTGATTAATCGCTTAATCTAAATTCTAAGCGATGTACATAATAATAAAATTACAAAATAAGGGAAATAATACAATAAATAACAAGACTAAGACTAACGAGACTATTGACAAATTTAACAAAACTAGGAACATAAGGGAGGAGATGGATGAGAGTTACAATTTGTTTAAAAGTTAAAGAAACAAATAAGGGAGATACATAAGGAGAGGGAAGATAAAAATTACTTCAATAAAATTGTAGAGAAAAAAATAAAATTAGTTCGAAGACTAAATAACTAATTTACAAAGGCATCTTTATAGAGAAAGCTTTTTAGTTTACCTTTGAATTTTTCTATATTGGGTTCTTCCCTTAAGTGGCTAGGGAGAGAATTCCAAGTTTGGGGGGCCGTGACTGAAAAGATCAACTGTCGTCTAGTATTAATGATTCTAAGGGAAGGAATCATCAGCAAATGCTGTTCAGCGGATCTTAATGTTCGATTGGAAGTGTAAGGAATTAGTAACTTGTAGATGAAAGCCGGAGTTTTAAAAAGAAGGGCTTTAAATGTAAGCAGACATAGTTTATATGTTACCCGATGGGCAACTGGAAGCCAGTGCGCTTTCTTAAGAAGGGGTGTTACGTGATCGAACTTCTTAGCTTTGAAAATGAGCTTAATGGATGCATTTTGAATGATTTGTAGACATTTGATTTCATTTTGAGCTATTCCATTGAACAAGGCATTACAGTAGTCTATTTTGGAAATAACGAGAGAGTGGATAAGAATATTGAGAGAATTAGCACAAAGAAATTGAGAAACAGAACGAATTTGACGAAGCATAAAAAAAGAATATTTAACAATACTACTGATATGGTCGTGAAAGGATAGTTTGTGATCAAAAATAATCCCTAGAATGTTAATTATCATTCCTATTCTGGGTTTTTTTCAAAGAGGTCAAGGCAGATGACTCTATGCATTGTCACCTCAGTAACAACCATACAAAAATAGACAAATATACCCCCCTTCCTTTTTATTAAACCACAATAGCAGTTTTTAGTGCAGGGAACTGTGCTAAATGCCCAGCGCTGCTCTCGACGCTCATAGGCTCCCTGCGCTAAAAAACACTATTGCGGTTTAGTAAAAGGGGGCCATAGACAGCAGATATAAATTCAGACACATTTTGATCACTAAATTAAAAATAAAATCATTTTTCCTACCTTGTCTGATGATTTCATGAGTCTCTGGTTGCACTTTCTTCTTCTGACAGTGCATCCAATCTTTCTTCCCTTCTTTCAGCCTGTATGCTTCCTCTCCTCCAGACCTCATTCCCTCCCCTAACTTTTTCTTCCTCTCTCCCTGCCCTTTCTTTCTTTTTTTCTCTCTTGATGCCCCCTTTCTTTTTTCTGTTTCCCTTCTGTCTCTTCCTGCCCCCTTTCTTTCTTTCTCCCTACCCTCCATAAAGCTACTGCTGCCACCATCGGGGAAACAGGCCCCAAAGCCACCGCCGCGATTGCCCCAAACTCTCTGCTTCCCACAGTTGGGCCGACCAGCATTCCTCCGACGTCAATTCTGCCATCGGAGAGGAAGTTCCGCCCAGCCAGGCAGCGATTGGCTGGCCCGAACTTCCTCTCCGATGGCAGCCTTAGTGGGGGTGCACAGGGGCAGATCTCCCCCCCCCTTGGTACACCACTGAAGACGTGGCAGCGGCTCCTCTCACTAATCCCCACCTGCGTCGGAAGTCCGATGCAGTCGGGGATCTTGAGAGGAGTCGCCACTGCATCTTTCCACTTACAATACACTAAGGCGAGCAGGACAGACCGCCGCTGCCGCAGCTTCCCATCACTTCCGCCCGTGACACGAGCTGAGCGACACGAGAAAACGTATGAGCGACGCCACTGAAAATAGTGAGCGATCGCTCATGCACTCAGCTTAGAGGGAACATTGGACTCACGAGTGGTGTTCCGCAGGGCTCGGTGCTCGGGCCACTGCTATTTAATATATTCATAAATGATCTAGAAACAGGGACGAAGTGTGAGATAATAAAATTTGCGGATTACACCAAACTATTTAGTGGATCTCGGACTAAAATGGACTACGAAGAATTGCAAAGGGACTTGAGCAAACTAGAGGAATGGGCAACGAGATGGCAGATGAAGTTCAATGTTGAGAAATGCAAAGTATTGCATCTGGGAAGCAGAAACCCGAGGTACAACTATACAATGGGAGGGATGTTAGTGAACGAGAGTACACAAGAAAGGGACTGGGGGGTAATGGTGGACATGACAATGAAGCAGACAGCACAGTGCGCAGCAGCCGCTAAGAGAGCGAATAAAATGCTAGGTATAATCAAGAAGGGTATTACCACCAGGACGAAAGAAGTTATCCTGCCGCTGTATCGGGCGATGGTGCGCCCGCATCTGGAATACTGCGTCCAATATTAGTCGCCGTACCTTAAGAAGGATATGGCGTTACTCGAGAGGGATCAGAGGAGAGCGACACGTCTGATAAAAGGGATGGAAAACCTTTCATATGCTGAGAGATTGGAGAAACTGGGTCTCTTTTCCCTGGAGAAAAGGAGACTTAGAGAGGATATGATAGAGACATATAAGATCATGAGGGGCATAGAGAGAGTAGAGAGGGACAGATTCTTCAAACTTTCAAAAAATATAAGAACAAGAGGGCATTCGGAAAAACTGAAAGGGGACAGATTCAAAACAAATGCTAGGAAGTTCTTCTTTACCCAGCGTGTGATGAACACCTGGAATGCGCTTCCAGAGGACGTAATAGGGCAGAGTACGGTATTGGGGTTTAAGAAAGGATTGGACAATTTCCTGCTGGAAAGGGGGATAGAAGGGTATAAATAGAGGATCACTGCACAGGTCCTGGACCTGTTGGGCCGCCACGTGAGAGGGCTGCTGGCCACGATGGACCTCAGGTCTGACCCAGCAGAGGCATTTCTTATGTTCTTAAGTAAGGATATAGAAATAGCTGACTACCTCTCAGATATTGAGGTAGAGCAAGAAGGGTATGAGCCTAAGAATATCCAGCAGTGTGTGCCATACCAGAATAGATACATCAGAAAGCCTGTTAGGACTTTTACTGAGAAGTGGAGACCTAGTCCTGCAGGGTATTCTCACTATCAGCTTAGTAGAAACCAGAATTATTTCCCTAGGGATTTCCAGACCAACCCCCCTGCTCCTAGGAGAGAGGGAAGGGGCTATGACACACATAAAAGCAGAGCCCTGAATCACAGAGAGAAAGGAGAAGGCAGGGACAGAGGACAGAGAAACAGAAAGGCACGAACAGCAGCACAAAAGGAAGGTAAGGGGAGGAGTCTCTCTCCTCAGCCCCGCAGCAGTGAGGATGTAGATATGGTGGAGAACTTTCCTAGCTTGAGCCCAGCTACTGAGAACCTGGCAAGAGCTAAGGCAATGGACACAACTGAATTGCTTCTAGATGCCAACTGTAACCCAGAGGGAATGGAGGTTAGTCCATAAGCTGAAGGGAAGCAAGGAAACTGTCTATCTAAACTGCATTTGTATGCTGGCTCTCTATAACCAGAGACCCAGGTGTCACTGATTAGGGAGAGAAGGAAAACCTCTCCGTGTTACTCTGGGCCTTCCTGGAAGTTTTGTTTGCTAAAGAAGCTGTATCTCTTATCTTGTGAAGCCACTGTGATAAAGCCTCTGTAAAACTAACAGCTTATCTAAAGCCCTGTTGTGCTCCCGAAAAGCTCAGCTGATGCTGATAAGCTCTATTGAACAATGGAGCTCTGAACAGAGTCAGAGCTGGGAAATGAACACTTTACCCTGCAAGGTTAGCTGGGGAGCTTGTGACTATATTTTCAAAGTTTGCTACTTTACTTGCCTGCTATGTTTATGCAGTTTTTGCTTTCGGAATTTATTTTCATGGCATTACTGTTTATTTTTAACTCTGGTGAAGAGGACTATCTTTAAAGCAGAGAAAGTCCAGGGGAATGCAATTGTTTGCCATACTTGGACTTTAGGCCATTCTGACAACTGTATGATCTATTTTTACTTTGTGCCTGATTTATGCATATCCTGAGGGTGGCTGACGGTGTTCAGACCCCCCCATCAAATAAAGCCTAAGAATGAGAATTTGACCATACCTGGATTGTCTCCCTTTATTGGCAACGTATCTCAGTGTAGCCTGGGCAGACTAGGTAGGAGCCTAGGTCTGTTTTACCTGGAAGGTCTTCCTCTTTCCTGGGGAAGCCAGGGCCGACAGGTCAGAGTAAAACAGCTCTTCGATTGGCTATTTCCCACATTGTCCAAACTGCTCTTATTGACAATGTTATCACTAAAGGCGAAGCCAAGTATCTTACTCAAAATCCCAGTCAGACTCCCAGGTTCTATACCTTGCCTAAAATACATAAAACCTTAAATAATCCCCCGGGGCATCCTACTGTGTCACTCCATCGGACTATTTTGGAACCTCTGTCTAAAATGGTGGATCACTTCTTGAAACCTGAAGTAGCTAAGGCTAAATCTTTCGTTCTCGATACTACCCACTTCTTGAATAAAATTAGGCGGGTTGATGTTCAACCAACTGACCTGCTTATTACTCTGGATCTGGAGGCTTTGTATAGTAACATCCCGCAAGATGCAGCTCTGATGATTGTGGATGCCACCTTGTCTATTCTTTCCAATGCCCATAGGATTTCTAAATCATTTTTGATGGAACTTGCCACTTTGGTGTTGCAAAAATTTTTTTGAAGTCGAAGGTGATTTTTTTCTTCAAACTCATGGGGTAGCCATGGGTACAACCATGGCCCCCAGTGTTGCTAATCTTTATGTTACAGCCTTTGAAGAAAAATTTCTATATCCATCTAGGTGGATGGCCTCTGTCTCGTTGTGGTTACGCTACATTGATTATATTTTTCTAATTTGGTCAGATTCTGTGGAAAAATTTCAGGATTTTTAAATTTGGCTTTATGCATTGGATGTCCATCTTAAATTTTTGGCTGTGGTGGATAGTAAAAAAGTAACGTATTTGGACACTGTGGTCAGCAAAACTGCTCATAAATTGACTATTTCTGTCTATTGAAAATCCACTGACCGCAATACTTACCTTCACTATTCCAGTTGTCACCCTGCTAGACTGAAGCAGTCTGTACCCATCAGCCAATTTCTTAGAATCCGGCGTATCTGTTCTACCACTGCTGAATTCAAGTCCCAAGCCAAACTTTTAACGTACCGCTTCAAGGACAGAGGCTACCCCAATTTGGTGATTAAACGTGCATACCACAGAGCACGTTATGCCAATCCTGACCTTTTGTTAGATTCCCATAACACCTCTTCTGATGATCATCAAGTGTGTGTGATTTCTTTTTCGAATCAAGCTCAAGCTGTAGCTAACATCATCAGGAAATATTGGCACATCTTGCATATACATGACAGCTTTAAAGATGTACCGAGAATTGCTTTTCCCCGCCCGAAGAATCTGGGCAATCCGCTGAGTCAGTCATATGGCAATAACCCTCAGATGCGAGGTAGTCATAAACCTTGTGGTCACTGCAATGTATGTTTTAACTCTCTGTCTATTTCCACTTGGTGTCATCCTGTTTCCCAGCGTGAATATAAGTTAAGATAACATACCACCTTGTTTGTCTCAATGGGTTGTTTATGTCATCATCTGCCCATGCAACCTGGTGTATGTGGGACGGACCAGCCACAAAGTTAAAACTAGACTGTCAGAGCATAAGAGTCGGCTCAATACCTCCACCACCTCTGCTCCCATGGTCCCCCATTGTCTGGATAAGGGCCATGGGTTTACCGATCTTACCTGGTTTATTATTGAACAAGTCCCGGTAGATTTCAAAGGGGATAGACTTGCACGTATTCAGCTGCGAGAACAGTTCTGGATTTTTGAACTCAATGCAGTTCATTCCCATGGTCTTAATGAATGCATTGAGTGGAACACCATTGTTTAGCTGACTGGCCAATTTTTCTGTTGCTGTGATTGGCTGTACCCTTATGACGTTTCTCTCCTTTTCAGTTTTTAAATGCAACTTGCCTGCTGCTCTGTTAGCTCCTCCCCCTTTTGCCAGCTGGCTTGCTTCCTGTGCTATTCATGGCCTAATGACTGGTGTCCCCTTAATGCTACAGGTTCCTGAGGAAGGGACCCAGAGTCTCTGAAACCGGCCTTGGTAGAACCTGATGTGGCAGTGGGTGTTGTAGCCCTGCCCTTGTCTTCAATCTTCAGGACCATGCCTTCAAGCTAAGTCTGCTTTTTTGATCTAGGAGTCGGCTGGGGGACTTTCAGAGTGTCCCACTCTGCCTTTATTTCAGCACTTTAAATTTGTGATTTACTTTATCACTGTATTCGTTTTTTCACTTATTATTGAGTTGAGCACACAAGAGGGATTCAGTGATGGTGTGCAGGTAGAGGTTATTATATCTTCACCAGTATGTGTAAGCGCTGGAGAATATTCTCCCCTCGCTTTTCCTTCACACTGAGAATCCCTTTTGCACATTTATTATTATAACTATTTATGAGTGCTTTAGACAGACTGGGTGACTCGGAAAGTCCATTAGACTTTTTACTGCTTTTTGTAGTTGCTATTTAGTATATTTTTGCAGTATTTTGTATTTGGAGTTATTTTTGAGGAACAGAACAGTGCAGAACCCAAAACTCTCATAGTTCAAACAGTCACTGTAGCTGGCTGGCAAAAACAAACACTCAGCCCAAAAATAGCAAACAGGAAAAAAAACCTCACAGCTTTCAGTTCAGTCCTTGAAAAGGGTTGCCAAGCCTACTTCCATTAGCTCGGGAGTCACTTCCAAACCCTCAGGGGCCAGCTCTCCTTGCAACTCCAGTTGCATTTCTTCCTCTGCTTCCAACAGCTCTGGAGTGGATACGGTCTCTTCCACTTCCATAGGGTCACAGGTATTACCCCTGCTGGCACTGGAAAACTCCTCTTTAGGGAGAGACCTGAGCTTCTTTCCTAACCTGCCTCCTTGCTTGCTAGCCTCTACTGGCTTTTCAAATAGGGAGCCACACCCTGCTCTAGCTGAGCTTTCTCTCCCAGGGGCTTCTCTCCAGCTCCCCCAGTGGACATTAGGGAAACAGCCTTCCTGACTATTCCTGGAAGGAGGTTTAAAACCCTTATCCCTAACCCTGCTGAGTGCATGGTGGTGAAAGTGTGGGGCTTCCTCTTTTCCCCATTCTGGGACAGTGTCATCCTCCAGTGGGTCAGTTTAGTACTGGTAGCTATCCCTGGCAATCCCTTTTCTGGGCTTCTCAGTACCCTTTCTTCCGGCTTTCCCTGGGTCCTTGGCAGGCACAGCGCCTGGCTGGTCACAATATTCCATCTGTAAAGAATCACCTGAACTTAGGGCTCCTTTTACTAAGCTGCGATAGCAATTTTAGTGTGCGCGCTAGATGCTAACGCCAGCATTGAGCCGCGGGTTAGTTCTAGCTGTGTAGTGCGGGTTTAGTGTGCGCTAAAAACGCTATCGCAGCTTAGTAAAAGGAGCCCTTAGTCTTATAGAAGACAGAAGATTATGTGTAGTAGAATCAAACCATAATAGTTTGGTTTTAGAAGCATTTAATTTCATATGTACAGAGGAAGCCCAGCCTTGAAATCTTGTGATACATGAATCAATATTTGTTATTAAATTTGATAATGATGGATCAACTTTGAGTAAAATGAGAATATCATCACCATATGTAAAAATTGATTCTGAGATAGATAATTTCAAATATTTCAATGTCATCATATATATAAGAACATAAGAACATAAGAATTGCCACCCTGAGACTAGCCCTACCTGAGTACGTTCCGGTTCAGCAGGAACTTGTCTAACTTTGTCTTGAATCCCTGGAGGGTGTTATCCCCTATGACAGACTCCGGAAGAGCGTTCCAGTTTCCTACCACTCTCTGGATGAAGAAGAACATTCATACGGAATCTATCCCCTTTCAATTTTAGAGAGTGCCCTCTCATTCTCCCTACCTTGGAGAGGGTGAACAACCTGTCCTTATCTACTAAGTCTATTCCCTTCAGTACCTTGAATGTTTCGATCATGTCCCTTCTCAATCTTTTCTGCTCGAGGGAGAAAAGGCCCAGTTTCTCTAATCTTTCACTGTATGGCAACTCCTCCATCCCCTTAACCATCTTAATTGCTCTTCTCTGGACCCTTTTGAGATGTACCGTGTCCTTCTTCATGTATGGCGACCAGTGCTGGATGCAGTACTCCAGGTGAGGGCATACCTTGGCCCAGTACAGCGCCATGATAACCTTCTCCAATCTGTTCGTGATCCTCTTCTTTATCATTCTTAGCATTCTGTTCGCCCTTTTCGCCGCCGCCACACATTGTGCGGATGGCTTCATCAACTTGTCGATCATAACTCCCAAGTCTCTTTCCTGGGAGGTCTCTCCAAGTACCGCCCCGGACATCCTGTATTCATGCATGAGATTTTTGTTACCTACAAGCATCACTTTACACTTATCCACGTTATCCACGTTGAACCTCGGAGATAGTGGAGAGCCCTGTGGTCTTCCATATACAGGAGACCACGGTGAAGAGCAATTATTCTCAATATGAACTTTATATGATTATAGTTTCAAAAAGCCACTAAACTAGTTTAGAACTCCTTGATCTAATCCAATGTCAAACAGAAGTTGTATAAGAATATCATCTACGACATCAAATGCTGCTGAAAGATCAAACTGCAATAAAACTGCCCAGCGACCATGAGCCAAAAGATGTTGAATCTTCACAACTAGTGAATAAGAAGGGTTTCAGTACTATAATTTGGACGAAATCCAAATTGAAATGGAAGGAGTATAGCAAATTTATCCAGATAATCTAATAATTGTCTTGAAACAATGGATTCTAAAATCTTAGTTAGCAATGGTATATGGCTACAGGTCGATAATTTAAAACTAATGTTGGATCTAATTCAGAGTTTTTTCAGCAGTGGATTAAGTAAAATTTGTCCCATATCTGGTGAAAAAAAACCACTAGCAAGGATATAATTTATCAACATTGTAAGCAATGCGAGGGAATATTACAAAAAATATATGATGGGACAGGATCAAGCAAACATTTTTTCAGTCCAAATTTGACATAAAGTTGCTTAACCTTTTCCTATCGTAATACATTTTATGTTACGCTGGTTCCAATCGTAATTATTTTAGCAAAGTTTTGTATTATTCACTGTTATCATTTACGGCTATTGTAAACATAATGTAAATAAGTCATAAGTCTGTAAATTCAAATATTTTGTATTCCTGGCTCTTTATTAGTATGGGACATACGATTGCAATGACATTTTTGGAATGTCCCATCATCCAGGACAAACGATAGGAAAAGGTTAAGTTGATGTTCTGTTATTGCGCTAAAAGTATGCCAATATCTATCATCTATCCCTTCAAAATTCCTTCTCCATCCCTCCTATCAATAATTCCATGTTCTGTTCCCCAGCACTCTCCTATTCAATCACCAAGCTTAGTCATCTTCTGTTCTGATCTCCCTTTTCCCCATCATACCCCAGAGCCTAGTCATATCTATCTTCTGAATCTGGCCCCACAGTCACCTTTTTCTCTATTTCCTTTCTCCATACCTAAGGTGACCATACGTCCCGTTTTGAATAGGACAGTCCCGTTTTCGGATCCCCTGTCCCGTTGTCCCCACACACAGCTTCGAGATGCCAAAATGTCCCGTTTTTAGGGACAGCGTCCCGAAGCTGTGCTTGGGGACAACGGGACAGGCGATCGCTTCCTGTCCCTCCCTGCCGCACAAAAAAAAAAAAAAAGCGTCCCTTCCGGCCCGATTTAAACTCCCCCCCGGTCCACCGCTGCTGCTCCTCTGCTTACCTTCCTGCCTAATCGTGCCCAGAAGCCTTCTTCCTGACGTCAATTCTGACGTCAGAGAGGATGTTCAGGGCCAGCCAATCGCTGCCTGGCTTGTCCGAACGTTCTCTCTGACGTTAAAATTGATGTCGGGAAGAAGGCTTCTGGGCGCGATTAGGCAGGAAGGTAAGCATAGGAGCAGCGGCGGTGGACCGGAGGGAAGGTTAAGTCGGTCCTGGAGGGAAGCTTTTTTTTCCTGCAGTAGGAGGTAAGGAGGTAGGCAGGCAAGCTGGCTTTTGCACGGCAGAGAGGTATGTAGGTAGGCAGGCAGGCTGGCTGGCTGGCTTTGGGGGAAGTAGGTAGGTAGGCTTGCTTTGGAGGAGGCAGGCAGGCAGGCTAGCTTTGGTAGAGGTAGGCAGGCAGGCTGGCTGGCTTTGGGGGAGGTAGGTAGGTAGGCTGGCTTTGGGGGAGGTAGGCAGGCAGGCTGGCTCTGGGGGAGGTAGGCAGGCAGGTTGGCTCTGGGGGAGGTAGGTAGGTAGGCAAGCTTTGGGGGAGGCAGGCAGGCTAGCTTTGGGGGAGATAAGCAGGCAGGCTGACTTTGGGGGAGGCAGGCAGGCTGGCTGGCTCTGGGGGAGGTAGGAAGGCAGGCTGGCTTTGGGGGAGGTAGGTAGGTAGGCAGGCTTTGGGGGAGGAAGGCAGGCTAGCTTTGGGGGAGGTAGGCAGGCAGGCTGGCTCTGGGGGAGGAAGGCAGGCAGACTGGCTGACTTTGGGGGAGGCAGGCAGGCTGGCTTTGAGGGAGGCAGGCAGGTTGGCTTTGGGGGAGGTAGGCCGGCAGGCTTTTTGGGAGGGGATGGGACAAAGGCTGGAAGGCAGTGAGGGGGACATAGGAAGGAGAGAAAGAGACAGAGAAGCTAGGGGGATTGTAAGTAGAAGAAAGACTAGAGAGATAAAGGCCTGGACCAAAGGGGAAAGACAGGAGGCAGAAGCAGGACTTTGGGAGGTACAGACAGAGGGGCACTAAGGACATAGGAAGGAGGTGCTGGGGCACTAAGGACATAGAAAGGGGCACTAAGGACATAGGAAGGAGGCGCTGGGAACACTAAAGACATAGAAGGAGGCACTGGGGGCACTAAGGACATAGAAAGGGGCACTAAGGACATAGGAAGGAGGTGCTGGGGCACTAAGGACATAGAAAGGGGCACTAAGGACATAGGAAGGAGGCGCTGGGAACACTAAGGACATAGAAGGAGGCACTGGGGGCACTAAGGACATAGAAAGGGGCACTAAGGACATAGGAAGGAGGCACTGGGAACACTAAGGGCATAGGAAGGAGGCACTGGGTGCACTAAGGACATAGGAAGGAAGGAGGGAGGGAATAGAAAGGGATAATTGTTGCGCCTGAGTGCAGAAAGAAATGAAAGAAAAGGATGCACAGTCAGAAGGAAACGCAACCAGAGACTCGTGAAATCACCAGACAGCAAAGGTAGGAAAAATGATTTTATTTTCAATTTAGTGATCAAAATGTGTCAGTTTTGAGAATTTATATCTGCTGTCTATATTTTGCACTATATTTGTCTATTTTTCTATAGTTACTGAGGTGACATCTTTGAAAACCCCCCAAATATAAATGATAATTAACATTTTCTCTGCGTATAGGGTGCTTTGTGTTTTTTAAAATTTTATGGTTACGATTATGAAATAAGATATTGTGTGTACATGAAAAATGAATGGAAAAAATTGGGGGCGGGGCTAGGGCGGGTTTGGGGGCGGGGCTAGTGAGGGATTGGAGGTCGGGCTAGGGCGGGATTGGGGGAAGGACTGAATATTAATAGATGTCCCATTTTGATGAAAAAAATAAATGGTCACGTTATCCATACCCCCCCATTTCCCCCAATCCCATCCAGTTTCTGCTCTGCTCCCCAGCTTCCTCCCACTCAAACCCCTAGCCCAGTGGTGTAAAACTCAATCACATTAAGGGGCCAAAATCTAAAACACAGGCTAAGTCATGGGCCAGACTCCACTCAATCTCCACCCCAGACTCTGCCCCATAATAGTACTAATTGTAACACCATTTTTTCCATTCATTTTTCATATATACACACAATATAATCTTATTAACAACACATAATGGTTAACCACAAAATTAAACTACACAAAGTACACTGTATGCTTCTCAACATTCATTCCTACCAGAACACAGATAACCCCTATGCAAATACGGGACCAAAAACTAAAAGTACTACTATATACAAACGCACCACATCGCATCTGTGCATGCTTGAAGCCCTCCAGATGTGACCCCAAGCTCATGGAAGATGATGATGGTTTGTGTGGGAGTGTGACTGTGGGGGCAGAATGGGGCAGGGCTGTGGGCAGGAAAGGGTGTGACTGGAGGCAGAAAGGGGCAGGGCCACGTGTCCTCTTTTTTTAACTTTACAAATCTGATAACCCTATACATACCCTTGCGGGGACTGCCTATATCACTCTCCATCCACCCATGCTGCAGTTTTCCAAACTTGCAGGCCACTGGCAATGTCAGCAATTGTAAGCCTTCTCCATACAGCATCCTGCCTACATGGGAATAGGAAGTGGCTGTAGAGAAGGCTTCCAGGGCAGGCTGAAGGTAGCACTTACATTGCTAATGCTGCCAGCGGCCTGCAAATTTGGAAGACTGCAGTGCAAGGGAGAGAGATAGAGAGAGGAGGGAGAGCAATATTGATGGCCCCCACTGGAATATGGAAGAAGGGAGAGAGGTGCCACATCACTTGGAGGATGCTGGAAGAAAATGAGGTAGTATGCCATTTGTGAGGCATTGTCCCCACTCGCCCTTCCCCCAAACTCTGCCATGGCAACACAGAAGTTTGTGAACATGTTGGCACCTACCTTTGACTGTCTTGTAAAAGGCTCATGGTATCTTGTAATTTTTTGTATTGTTTCAGTTGTTGATTTAAGTATTCAACCTGAAGACGCAACTGCTCATTCTTATGCCTCAGTTCATCTTAAAAAAAAAAAAGTACAGATATGAAGAAGATTATAGATTGACAGAGGACAGGCATTTACAGTGTGTGGAGAAGAGAAATGGAGTGTGTTATCAATAGTCTATGGATAAGGACAGAATAGTGAATGATTAATCTGAAAAGTAAATAAGGATAAGAATAGAAGATATGGATCATTTTCTAAAAAAATATTTCAATAAAGAACAACCTAAAACAGAAGGGCTTAAACAGAGCTTGGAAGGAAATTTGAAACATGAGAAAATCTGACTGCTGAGAGTTTCTTGGAGATCACAGTATCAGAACAGCTTAAGATCTGGAATACACATATGGTAGCTGGTAACCTGCCGAAATGGAGAGAAAACCAGAGATTGTTGTGGGTACGGGGACAAGGCCATTCACCACCCCATGAAGCAGCGAATGGCCTTGTCTCCGCAGTTAAGTGAGGGAATGCGCATGGTCACCGATTGCACGGTCCAGCAGCCCCCTCCCTCCTTCTTCCTGATCGTCGCCGTCCAGGCATCTCCCTCCCTTCCTTCCGCTCACCTTCGCTGGCAATTCTCCGAGTGGCACGGTTGAGCCTTTAAACAAGTTGCACGGCGGCTGCTTAAAACCTCCTCTGACGCAACCGGAAACAGGAAGTTGTGTCAGAGAAGAAGTTTTGGGTAGCAGCATGCGACTTGATGAAAGGCTCAGGCAATTCAGAGAATTGCCAGTGAAGGTGAGGGGAAGGGAGGGAGGGAGATGCCTGGCCCGCGGCGATAGGGAGGTGGCTGCTGGACCATGTGAAGGAACAGTACCGTGTTCGATGGCCATGCTACTGGCTTCTTCCCTCCCTCCGGAGCCTGGTCTTGTCACCAAGTGAATGCTGTGCCACTCCCCTGCAGGTGGAACTTGTAGTTCTGTCGTCTGGATGCATTCTTCGTCACCTCCTCCAGTTCACCAGTGGCATGGTTCATTTGTTGGAACCTGCCCAGGTGTTGGGCGACCAAGTGGTGCTGGTGTCGGGAGGCTTTCCTGGCCTGCTTCTTCTGCTAGGGCCTGCTTGCCTCGTTGTCCACTTGGCTGGTCTGCTTCCTCCTGCTCTGGCCCGTTGGGGTGGGTTCTGCTTTGAGCTGCCTCAAATCACAGCCACCAACTCCTTTTTCCTCATTTTGGATTGTTTTAATATCAGGCTACTTCAGAGACCAGCTTCATTTTCTTCAGGACTGATTTTGGGTTTTTTTGTTTGTTTTATATCTCATGTTCATTTTTTCTATTTTTGCTCGATTGTAATCATATATTCTTTTTGTTACCTACTACTTAATTTTATTAGTATGGTTTGCTGGAACAGGGCAGAGACAGGGACCAAGCTCGCGGGGACGGGATGGGGACCAAGATGGGAATGGGACGGGGACCAAGCACACAGGGATGGGAACAAATATTTTCCCCGTGTCATTCTCTAATACACACTTAGTAATAGCCTTAGAAAAAAAGAGTCCCACTGAAAGCCTTATGCTGTACACTCAATATTCCCATTGGTTTTCCCCAAAACTATGGGTCCCTATGTGTACAAGATGTAAACTGGAAAGAAAAAGGCATAAATATTGGCTAGACAAAGACAAGCTTAATTGTAGAAAACATATTACAATGTACTGCTGAGCCTGAACAGCAGCCAAAAAACAATGCAGTGAACAGACTGAAATTGTAAGCAGTTATTCAAAATAGTAAACAGTCTACTGCAACTCTTCCGCAACAAAACCCACCTTCCCAGTCACAACTGAGCAGCAATGGTTTTGCACATACTTTGCCAACAAAATTAAAGGTCTCCATCAGAACCTACAGAAAGTTTCACTAAACCTCCACCAGCTAGTGAGAACACCACTCCCTCATCCCCCATGCACAGTCATCTGGAAAAAAAAATCTTGAGCCTCTCTCTTGAACCCCGAGCAGCAAAGATAGTATAGCAAGCTCACCTCTTACTAAAAAAATCTCTTTTGACCAGGACAAGCTGGAAAACTATTAGTTAGTACCTAAGGCAGAATTGAGTTCTTACCTCGATAATGCTCTTTCCTGTAGAACAGCATATGATTCCTTACAGATGGGTTAAGCACCCCAACTCATGAGTTGCTTGCATAAGACATTAATCATTTTCTTCTCTCTGCCCCCTTGTCTCTCCAAGCAGCACCCCCCTCTCCTCAGTCTGTTCCAAAGCAATTTAGAACTCTTAGGAGAAGAAAAATAAACAAGGAAAGGGAGGGGGGGGGGGGTCAGGGATAAGTTTGATCTGCTCTGCAACAGTAAACAAGAGTTAATAAACAATAATGGTGGAGAACGAACCATCTGCCTGTATGCAACCAGCAGTAACACTTGTACAGCTCTTAGCAAAACAAAATGTGCTGATATCGATTTTGGCACTAATATGCTGGCATTCAAAGGACTCTCTTGGCTGCTTTGAGCTGAGCCACTGGATATTCTTCCTAGCCTACAAGCCAATGCAGGCATAACAGACATCTGATGGCAGGGTGTAAGAAATCATATGCTGTTCTATAGGAAAGAGGATTATCAAGGTAAGAACCTAGTCCTTCCTTCTGTGCAAACAGCATATGATTCCTTACAGATGGAATGTACCAGAGCAGACCCTTGAGTCTAGGGTGGGACAAATGAGCCTGTGATCAGCACTGAGGACCCAAAAACCCTGTCTGTTTGTGCCATCATGTCCACTCTGTAAAATTTTATACAGGAATGGAGAGTTGACATGTGGCTGTTCTACAAATTGCCTGGACTCTGCCCAGGAGGAAGGTACACTTCTGGTAGAGTGAGCTTTCATGGCAATTGAAGACTGCTTGCCACAGTCAGTGTTCACTGAGGAAATAGTCATGTATATCTATCAAGAAGGAAAAATTATGTTCTTACTTGTTAATTTTCTAGTGGGATAGCACATATCTACCAGCACATATCTACCAGCAGATGGAGATAGAAAAACTGATTAACAGGTGGTCCTATTGGTTGGCACGCCTCCTGTATCTTCAGTATTGCTCCTTGCCCAAGCATCTGGAATCAGTAATATGCTTAGCATGTAAAAAACTTCTTTCCCATAACCAAGTTCACAGGTAATAATACAGAATACAACTACCAACTATAACAAAACCTTCAGATCCGCATAGCATAGACGGAGCAGAAAATCTGGAGCTACCAGGATCACCATACAATAAAAGTGAACCATGAGAAGAAACACAGATCCAATCATCGTCTCAGAGAAACACTTAAAGAAGATGACGCATAGGCCAGTAAAGAGCCAACATGTCTACCCCTTCTGACTCCCTTTTGTTGTGGCTGCTGAAGAACCAAGAAAGATCCTCATTGGATAGCCCTGAAACATGGCCTGGAATGCCTGATTATCCACAACTCCAGAAGAGTGAACAAGGACTGAGCCTGGTAATGAGACCAGACTCATTGCGCTGAGAATTGATAGCACTGAGCCCACCAATTCAACAGACTGGTATCCTTGATGACTATGAGACAGTCCAGTTTGATCAGATTGATCTTGCTGAGCCAGCAACTTATACTGAGCTATGCATGAGGATTCCACCAGAGAGTACGATTGCTGCCTTGAGATTCCAGGATCTACCGGAACAGAAGAGACTGTTGTAGGGTTCTCACGGTAAAGCGAGCCCAAGGCTCCTACTTTCAGAATTCCCACCATGGAGCATAGAACCTGTACATAATCCCATACTCTCGGTCTGGGTGACTAAAGAAGAAGGCGAACCTGAGACTTATCGCCCCAGTCTCTGGGAAGAAGCTGATTCCCCACCTTTGTGTAGAAGAATCCCCCAAGTTGTCGCAATGATAGTGACGGTATAAGAGAGCTCTTTGAAAATTTGAAGATCTAGTTCAAAGGCTGAACAAGAGAAATCATGTTTGTGTTACTGTCAAACTGTGCTGTCTGGAAGACACCTGAAGCAATCGGTCATCCAAAAAAGGATGTACTGGAATCCCCTTTTTAGAATGAAACGCTGCCAGTACTACTATCTCCTTTGAAAATATAGTGGAGCTGTGGTTATATCAAATGGGATCTACCAAAAGCTGATATTGCTGCCCAATGACAGGAAAGCGAAGATATCGCTAATGTGGTAGACATATGGGAATATATAATCAATTCTCTTTGAAGACAAGCGCTGTAACTTCCGCAGTGGAAACGCTGTATAGACCAATCTCACAGGTTCCATATGGAAATGTCTGACTTCGATAAAGAAATTGAGCCACAAAAGATCTAAGACTGTTCTGACCAATTCCCCCATCATGGACACGATAAAGAAAATTGAACACTTCTCTTGTTCCTTTGTTCTGGAGAAACTGGCACTATTGCCCCGAGTTCCCTTAGTACTTGAAAAGGCCTCTCACGAATCAGGGATGGGAGAGGAGGATTGAAAGTTACAGTCATCCTGAATAATATCCAAGAGCCATTGAGCGGACATCATCATGCTCCCCTCTCCTCTAGAAAAGGAGAAGAACTGTCAGAGGGATATAAGACCCCTTCACAGTGAAGCGCTGAAGGATGGTGTACAGACTAGCCGAGAGTTGGAAGCTCTAGAGGAAAGAAAGGAATTCTGCTCCTAAAATTCCAGTTTTGCGCTATAAGATGGAGTAGAAGATGGCCCACCTGGACTTTGTATCTTCAAATTATAAAAAGATGGCTGTGATGGGGAGAATTCCTAGGATTAACCTGCGGCAACCACTGTTACCCAGAATGTCAGAAAGGGAAGGCGCATTAAGACAATCTAGAATCTGCAACCATCTCCCCATGTTCTTAGATCTGTTTCCTGATGCCTATAAAACAAGGCTTCAATCTCGAATGAGAACTTCAGGGATGATTCCAGCTGGCACATAGCATTTGCCACCCTGAGACCTGCCTGCATCATGGCTCAGAACAGAAATAGAGCTAGTAAAGTATTATGGATAGGAGCCAATTTGGAAATAGGGATTTGTATACTGCATTTTTCATTGACTGTGGCAGTCAAAGTGGTGGGCTTGGAGATTTAAGTGACTTGTCCAGGGTCAGGAGTAGCTACCCCTTCACAGTGAAGCGCTGAAGGATGGTGTACAGGCTAGCCGAGAGTTGGAAGCTCTAGAGGAAAGAAAGGAATTCTGCTCCTAAAATTCCAGTTTTGCGCTATAAGATGGAGTAGAAGACGGCCCACCTGGACTTTGTATCTTCAAATTATAAAAAGATGGCTGTGATGGGGAGAATTCCTAGGATTAACCTGCAGCAACCACTGTTACCCAGAATGTCAGAAAGGGAAGGCGCATTAAGACAATCTAGAATCTGCAACCATCTCCCCATGTTCTTAGATCTGTTTCCTGATGCCTATAAAACAAGGCTTCAATCTCGAATGAGAACTTCAGGGATGATTCCAGCTGGCACATAGCATTTGCCACCCTGAGACCTGCCTGCATCATGGCTCAGAACTGAAATAGAGCTAGTAAAGTAATATGGATAGGAGCCAATTTGGAAATAGGGATTTGTATACTGCATTTTTCATCGACTGTGGCAGTCAAAGTGGTGGGCTTGGAGATTTAAGTGACTTGTCCAGGGTCAGGAGTAGCTGTAGAATGCTTCCTGACAATATGAGGAGTTGTCTAGCAGATGCCATGAGAAAATAGCGGCCATAAAATCAAATGTGACAGTCTGTGCAACATGGAAGCTCTGCTGCCGTAGAAATAAAGGCAATCCTGCTCCCACAAACAAAGAAATACCCCCAGGCTCCCATACTCCACTATTACAGTCTCCCCTAACACCAAATCTATTCCTACTACCAGCAGGAAAATTTTTTATATATTATATATAGCACTACCAGACACCTGCAGCGCTGTACTGAGGCATAAAGAAGAAAGAAACAATAAATGATGCATATTTTGATCAGACAGAGACCGCAGGAGGTAGGAGGAGAAATCCTTACCTAGACCTGGGCATTCTTCTGCCGCTAAACTTCTTGAGCGGCAAATTGTCTGCTGCTGCCCAGTGCAGAGATCAAGCGAACTAGGCTATCGAGCAGCAAACCGAGGCACCCTCCAAAGCGCCCACAAGCAAACCAGGATGGGCCTCCTGAAATTTGGAAATGTTATGTATCTAACACAGACTCGGGAGAAAACCAGCCGAATCTGACTGCAGCGTCGCTACCTAAAGGTGCCCTATCTTATCTGCTGCAGCTGACCTCCATAAGACAGCGGTCGCGACCCACTGCAATGAATGCAGACCCAGGAAAGAATGCTGGGCACTGTTAAATTTAAAAGAAAATCCTTGGATGTCTCCTACGCACAGTAACCAGTTCCTCCGGCACCAAGACATCAGTTGGGGCCCACTACAATGAATACAGCCCTCGGAAAGAATATCATGAATGCCACGGTAGTGTTAAAAGAAAATCCTCGGGTGCTTCCTGCGCATGGTAAAGACCCAGTTCCTCTGGCACCATGCCAATTGTAGCCTGAAAGCTCAGCGAACTTTCGCACCACTGCTAGTAAACAGGAACTGGGACGTGCTGCAACTGGCCGGGAAAAAGCTGCGTCGTTGGTCAGAAGGCGTCCCCCACAGTGTGTATTCAGCCGGCCTTACATAGGCCCGATGGTGTTCAGCGCTTCCTATAGCGTGAACACCCTTTTCACCACCACTGCCGCGAAGCTGAGAATGTAAACGCTCGCAGCTGCCACAATCGCTAAGAATAATTAACTCGCGTAAGGGACTAAACTGGCAGACACCATAAAGAAAGTTAATACTTAAACACCTCAAAACACAAACCAGCAGATAAATAAAGTTTCAAAACTAAAATTACTCTCACCTGAAGTGACAGAAAAGCTGTCTAACCCAGCAGAAACAATAACAAAGTAAAAAGTAAAATTCCTCTCACCCAAGCTGACAGGAAAGCTGTCTAAATTAGCAGAAATAATAAACCAAGTAAAACTAAAATTCCTCTCACCCAAGCTGACAGGAAAATTGTTAAGACTGGTAGCTGTAGACTGTCAGAGAAGCACAGTCCAGCTACAGCAACTTTATTCTCTCTTTAAGTGGGAAAGAAGAAAAAATTGAGAGAATTACCAAGACCCCTCAATCCACTGGAGGGGAGGGTGGAGCAGGGACCTGGGGAGACCCAGGTGTAACTCCCAAAGCCAGCACCATTCAGCCGGACATCCCTGTCTCACTGAAGAGCACTCTTAACAAGAGAAAATTAATTGTCCAGTCGGAGCCAGAATCCAGGAGCTAGTTGAATAGTGACCATCACCTGCTGGGAGATAGAGCATACTGAAGATACAGGAGACGTGCCAGCCAATAGGACTACCTGTTAATCAGTTTCTCTATCTCCACCTGCTGGTAGATGTGTTCTATCCCACTAGACTCTGGATTCATCTGCTGCTGTTGCTAAGGAAATGAAAGATTAGGTTCTTACCTTTGCTATTCTTCTTTCTTATAAATCTACACTTTATTCTGGGACTAGTTGGTTATTTCAATCAATCTGCAGATGATGTACAAGATGCAGGCATTGTTTATTAATGGAGAAAATGCAGTAAATGATGTTTCCTGCTCGACTCCTTGTCCTGTGTGCAGGTTCTCTCTCCTCTGGGCAGGAAAGAAGCTCCGTTCCCGGGACTGGACGCGGCTCTGCAGTTTGATATCTTTTATGCGGTTTATCTTATACCTTAACCACCATGGACCCCTGAGGAAGGCGTATTATCCGAAACACGAACCGTGTCAGGTCCCTTGGTTGGCTATAAGGTTGTATATTTTACTGCATATTCTCCATTAATAAACAACGCCTGCATCTTGTACATCATCTGCAGTTTGTTGCAAATCGATTGCTGCTTGTTTCACTGCAGACTATGTTGGATTTTTCTTGTTTTTGTATTTCCATCAATCTGCCAGGACTTGTAGGAAGCCTTATATTTCAGACTTAAGCTCCACCCCTCTCAGCTCAGCACTGTCCCCTCTAGAACCAGTTAGTTGTAAAGTAGCCAGGAACATCTGTAGAGGACAAAGACAAGAGAGAGAGAAGGGTATGGGTACACTCCCTGACAAATAAGACTAATATGCTCATATCAAGAAATGCAAAACAGCAACAGTTAAACATAATTGGACCAGGTCATTAAACATTATAAACCTGAATGACAAGAAACAGTGCTATAAAGAGATACAGTCTGCACTGTCAGAAGGGGATATTCTAAGGACCCCCCAAAACTGAGCGCTAAACCCATTCTCAGGGCACTCTTATAAAAGCTGATCAGAAAACAGAAATTCAGTTTACCAATACTTGAAAGGGCAGACAATCGATGAATCAGCAAAGCATAGGGCAGGTTCCCATAATAAAGTGTGGATTTACAGGAAAGAAGATTAGCAAAGGTAAGAACAAAAGATTAGAGTCTTACCTTTGCTAATCTTCTTTCTTGTAAATCCACACTTTATTCCAGGACCAGTGGGTTATTTCCCTCCACTCCCAGGACTTTGTAGGAAGTCTCAAACTTTAGAGGCTTAAACCCCTCCCCCTCTTACCTTATCACTGTTCCTTTGAATATCAGTTAGTCTTAAAGCAGCCAGGAACTTCTGTAGAGGATAAGGATAAGAACAAGAGAGAAAGGGGAAAGGGGACACTCCCCAACAAATAGATAAATTCTGTTCATATCAACAAATTCCATAATGAAAAATGAGAGAACAGGTCATAAAACATTAGAAACCTGAACAAGAAAACAAGGAGACACAGCTTGCACTGTCATAAAAACATAAGAATTGCCACTGCTGGGTCAGACCAGTGGTTCATCGTGCCCAACAGTCCGCTCATGTGGCGGCCCTTAGGTCGAAGACCAGTACCCTGAGTCTAGCCTTACCTGCGTACGTTCTGGTTCAGCAGGAACTTGTCTAACTTTGTCTTGAATCCCTGGAGGATGTTTTCCCCTATAACAGCCTCCGAAAGAGCATTCCAGTTTTCTACCACTCTCTGGGTGAAGAAGAACTTCCTTACGTTTGTACGAAATTTACCCCTTTTAACTTTAGAGAGTGCCCTCTCATTCTCTCGACCTTGGAGAGGGTGAACAACCTGTCTTTATCTATTAAGTCTATTCCCTATAGATCATGTCACCTCTCAGTCTCCTCTTTTCAAGGGAGAAGAGGCCCAGTTTCTCTAATCTCTCACTGTATGGCAACTCTTCCAGTCCCTTAACCATTTTAGTCGCTCTTTTCTGGACCCTCTCGTGTAGTACCGTGTCCTTCTTCATGTACGGCGACCAGTGCTGGACACAGTATTCGAGGTGGGGGCATACTATGGCCCGGTACAGCGGCATGATAACCTTCTCTGATCTGTTTGTGATCCCCTTCTTAATCATTCCTAGCATTTTGTTTGCCCTTTTTGCCACTGCCGCACATTGCACAGACGGCGTCATTGACTTCCCAAGTCTCTTGGGGCATGTCTCCAAGTACTGCACCGGACATCCTGTATTCGTGTATAAGATTTTTTTTACTGACATGCATCACCTTACACTTAACCATGTTAAACCTCCTTTGCCATGTCATGGCCCATTTCTCAAGCATGTTTATGTCACATTGCAGGTCTTTGCAATCCTTCTGCATCCTCACTACTCTGAATAACTTTGTATCGTCTGCAAATTTAATCACCTCGCTCATCGTACCAATTTCCAGGTCGTTTATAAATATGTTGAAGAGCACAGGTACAAGCATCGAACCCTGCGGCACTCCACTCATGACACTTTTCCAGTCTGAGAATTGTCCATTTACCCCCACTCTCTGTTTCCTATCCGCCAACCAGTTTTTAATCCACGTGAGTATTTCACTCTCGATTCCATGGCTCGCAATTTTTTGAAGTAGTCATTCATGCGATGCGGGACCTTGTCAAACGCCTTCTGAAAATCCAGATATATAATGTCGACTGGGTCACCCTTGTCTATCTGCCTGTTTACTCCCTCGAAGAAGTGCAGCAAGTTTGTCAAGCAAGATCTTCTTTTGATGAAGCCATCTAGGTCAGGGGTAGGCAATTCCGGTCCTCGAGAGCCGGAGCCAGGTCAGGTTTTCAGGATATCCAACATTGAATATCCTCAAAACAGGATATCCACATTGAATATCCTCGAAACAGATCCAAACCTTACAAACCTCCAAGAGAACATCACATCATGCATAATGGGACTTCACGCCTGGTCCCTCTCAGTACAGATGAAATTAAATGAATCAAAAACAAAATTACTCTGGCTCGGCCCAAAATTAGCTCACCTGCCCGCCCTCTTCACCCTACCCACAGGCCCTGCTCTACACCTTGAGTTCTCAAGCAAGGCCCTCGGCATCACTATCGACTCCTCCCTTTCCCTCAACGATCACCTGAATTCCTTGGCAAAATCTTGTTTTTTCAGCCTCCACATGCTGAGGAAAGTTAGATCCTAATTTCACCAAAAGCATTTCACCATCCTTCTACAATCCATCATCCTATCCAAACTCGATTATTGTAATGCCATCTACTTAGGCCTAACGAAAAAAAGTCTTCGCAGACTCCAGCTTATCCAGAACACTGCGGCCAAGCTGATTTTTGCTAAACGCAAATATGACCACATCTCCCCTCTACTTACCAATCTTCACTGGCTCCCAGTACTTTCCAGAATTCATTTCAAATGCTCCTGCCTGGCTTTCAAGATCATTCACGGCATCCTTCCGCCCCTAATCCCTCTATCCTTCCTCGCCCCGACACCAACTACCACCAGATCAGCCCACAGACATAAACTATCATTCCCCTCTCTACACGGCATCCTCCACGCAGGTAAACTGGGTAGATCCCTCCCTCTCCAAAATCACGGGCCTCTGGAACGATCTCACTGTCCCGCTGCAGAATCTGGGCTCCCTCCAACTATTCCGAAAACAACTGAAAACCTGGCTTTTCTCTAGCATATAACATCTCTTCTCCTGATTACATCCCCTCTTTTTATGCTTTGTAAACTCTTTCTCTTCTCTCTTCCCATATTTTTTAAACTTTGTAAACTGTGTCAAGCTCCACTTCCATGGAGAAGATGCGGTATATAAACCTAAGGCTTAGTTTAGTTTAGTTTAGAATATTGTGAAAGGGAAGTTCCTGTCACTGGTTTAAAACTTGTTTCACACCCTGCCACTCAAACAAATGAAACAAATGTGCCTTTTCCTAAGCCAAGGAAGCGGCCCATTAACTCTGTTCCCAGTTCTAAGAGCAGACAGGCAGGGCAGAACAGAGAAGGAATGGCAGAGGAGAACAGAATACCTGTTCCAAGTCACTATAATTCCTTTTATAAATCCTCTGTTAACTCTCTAGCTAAACCTCTGGTCAGGAAATCTGACCCAATAAGGGTTAAGGAAAGGGGTGGAGTTGACAGGCAGAAGGTGGCTAGAGCAGGAGTGAAAGTTACCCAGCTAAATAAATCAAGGCCAGCTGAGAGCCCCCACAGGCAATCAGGAACTTGGAGAGAAGGGCTTGCCTTACAGAGCAGGGAACGAAAAGCTAGCAGCTCAGTCTTACAGCACTCTGCTAGGAAACTCCCTAACCCACAGCACTGGCAGACTAGCAAAACTTTACTTCCAAAGCAGAGGCTAAGGGGAAGAGAAAAGCTCCAGGAACAGGGCTTGGCAAAGGCTGCCTCGGAGGAGAATCTATACCCAGCTTCAAGAGCAGGGAATCCCTGATGGAGATAGAGCAGTGGTCTCAAACTCGCAGCCCGGGGGCTACATGCGGCCCGCCTGGTACTATTTTGCGGCCCGCGGTCTTTACTAGTGCTGCCCACTCTTTGCAGTGTCCTCCGGTTCCCTCCTGGTCTCCTGCTCTTACCTTCAGATAATTATCGCAGCCTGCAGAGATGATTGCCAGTGCTGTAGCGATCCTGGCAGGCTGCCGTCATCCTCAGCAGCATATTCCTTCTGCTGCGATCCTGCCCCGGACGTCAGATGAGGGGCAGAACCACGGAAGAAGGAACATGCTGCGGAGGCCGATGGCAGCCTGCAAGGAATGCTACAGCACCAGTGATCCTCTCTGCAGGCTGCGGTAATTAGTTGAAACTAAGACTGGGAGGCCAGGGGGGAAGCTGGAGGATGCTGCAAAGAAGGAGGGAACATGCAGGCCTTCGGGGGGGGGGGGGGGAGATTTATAAACTATAAAGAGTTTCACCTCATGCAAAATTGTCATTTCTTTAATAAGACATTAACTATTTTTTTGCGGCCCTCTAAGTACCTACAAATTCAAAATGTGGCCCTGCAAAGGGTTTGAGTTTGAGACCACTGAGATAGAGGAAGAGATCTCTGAGGGAAATCAGATGGATTGCAGCCCTGAAGCCTTGGAATATGTGTCTGATTGCAGCATGAGTCTGTAAGGTACTGTGTGGGGAAGGGGAATGAAAGTTTGTGTTGTAACAATAGTCTAATGTATATAAAAGAAACGGTTCTGTCCTTAGGAAGAACTGTATAATGAATGAGTGTTGGAGGGGTGAATGTGAGGATTGGTTAGTAGCAGAAATTAAACCAGAATCCCTGTATGCAAGCCAAGCATAGTGAGTGGGGGATGGGTAATGCTAACTAACCTTGAAGGGAGAAGTAAAATCCGGAGTGGATTCAGTGACCTGACATTGCACAGCCCTGATATTGGGAACTTTGGGAGGGAAATCTTAGACCATTAAAACAAAGGGTGGATGGTTCCTAGCCCCTGCCCTGAAATAAAGCGGGTGGTGGGGGTATTTAGAATTCAGGAGGTCAGGTGGGGAAAACTTCCTGAAGCAACCGAAGGCGTAATACAATAATTGTTCCCAGTCCAAGGAGGGGACAGCTGAACTTTGATTTGGGGGTTCTTGAAACCCAAAGGCTGCCCAGAACTGTGAAAGCCTGGCAGCAGCACTAGAGAAAGAGAAATCCTGTTTAAAAAGAAATAGTTTTGGGGTTTTTTCTCTCCTGAAAGAAGCAGGGACTTACTATAAAAGAGAACTTTTGTTTATGATAAATCTTTTCCAAGCCTCATCAGCCAGTGTGGCTGCCTTAAACCCAGTGCCTTTGAACTGGGTAATAAAACTTAGAACTGGCAATTATTTATGGAGTTTTTCTTTTCTGCTGTGTTTAACCCAGAGTGGCCCTCCAAGGAGCGCTCAGACTGGCACCTGGGGCAGGAGCCAGGTTGCCAGCGCTAGGCTTACTCCTGGCCCCATCACAATATGTATGAGATAGATTTGCATGCACTGCCTCCTTGAGATGCAAATCTATCTCATGCATATTTATTGTAGATATCCTGAAAATCTGACCTGGCTCCGGCTCTCGAGGACCGGAATTCCCTACCCCTGGTCTAGGTGATAAATGATGCGGTCCTTTATCAGCACCTCTACCATCTTTCCCGGTACCGAAGTCAGACTCACCGGTCTGTAGTTTCCCGGATCTCCCCTTGAACCTTTCTTGAAGATCGGCGTAACATTCGCCACTTTCCAGTTATCCAGAATCTTTCCCGATTTGATCAACAGATTGGCTATTAGTTGGGGCAATTCAGCTATAGCCCCCTTCAGTTCCTTGATTACCCTCGGGTGGATACTGTCCGGTCCTGGGGATTTATCGATTTTAAGCCTATCAATCTGCCTGCATACCTCTACTAGACTGACCGTCAACCCTGTCAGTTTCCCATCTTCATTTCCTGCGTATAGCCTGTCGGCTTCCGGTATGTTGTATATATCACATTCTGATGACACTATTATAAAGGCTGGGTCAGAAAACAGAAATCCAGCTTACCAGTATATGTAAAGGCAGACAATCAGCGAATCAGCAATGTACAGGATGGGTTGCCGGAATAAAGTATGGATTTACATGAAAGAAGATTAACAAAGGTAAGAACCTAATCTTTAATTCTTGTACAATCCCACTTTATTCCAGGTCCAGTGGGAAGTAACAGAGTTGAGGTAATAAAGATAATGGTAAAATCTAAAATTAACTTCGTTAACTTATTCTCATCTTCATCTTCTCTGCCATGGTGCGCCCTCACCTGGTGTACTGCATCCAGCACTGGTCGCCGTACATGAAGAAGGACACGGTACAACTCGAAAGGGTCCAGAGAAGAGCGACTAAAATGGTTAAGGGGCTGGAGGAGTTGCCGTACAGTGAAAGATTAGGGAAACTGGGCCTTTTCTCCCTCGAACAGAGGAGATTGAGAGGGGACATGATTGAAACATTCAAGGTACTTAGTAGATAAGGACAGGTTGTTCACCCTCTCCAAGGTAGGGAGAACGAGAGGGCACTCTCTAAAATTTAAAGAGGATAGATTCTGTATGAATGCAAGGAAATTCTTCTTCACCCAGAGAGTAGTAGAACACTGGAATGCTCTTCCGGAGTCTGTCATAGAGAAAATACCCTCCAGGGATTCAAGACAAAGTTAGACAAGTTCCTGCTGAACCAGAAAGTACGCAGGTTGGGCTAGTCTCATTTAGGGTGCTGGTCTTTGACCAGAGGGCCGTTGTGTGAGTGAACTGCTGGGCACGATGGACCACTGGTCTGACCCAGCAGCAGCAATTCTTATGTTCTATACAAGACCTTAGGAAAACATCTCTCTCACTTCCTTTGGAAAGATAAGCCTCTCAAAATTGCAATGAAAAAAACTCAAGGTTCCTAAAGACAAAGCAGGAGTTTTTCTACCAGACTTCTTACTATACCATAAAGCATTTATTTCACAGCAAGCAAGTCACTGGTTATCTCCATCCCCAAATTACTGTCTGCTTTGGTTGCAATTTGAACTTTCACTGCTCTCTCCTCCTTCATCTCTTATTACCTTGCTGATGTCAGCTACCACTCGGAACAAAAGTAATCCCGTTATCTCTAATTCTATCTCATGTTTACTTGATTTGGACATAATTCTGGAGACCTCTATTTTTAAATCAATGCAAATATCTCTTTGGAATAACTCTCAGATCAAAATTTATAATACTCCAGTTTACTGGCTTAAATGGGCTCAATTAGCTATCCACTATAATAAACCCTTAGTGTGAATGCGCACTGCAAACTCGGTGGGTCCATGATCCATGGCGCCATGCCCGCCCATGCGCAGTGCCTGCCTCAGCTGATTTCCTGCCCCGATCTCCGAAGCCAGCCTAAACTGATTTCCTGCCCCAATCTCCAATGCCGATTCACTTCCTGCCTTCTGACTTGCTGCCGCTGCCAGGACGCTTCTTCTTCTCATTCCTGGACCAGCAGCAGCCACAGTTTCAACAAGCAGCCATGGGCCATTTGCTAGGCCAGCCCACTTTGATAATGCAATCCGAGCCGGCTTGGCAAAAGCCCCAAGGTTGCCCAACCTAGCGGATGTTGGACAGGGGGAGCAGGGAAGGGAGAAGGGGTGCTGCTGGACAGGGGGTGCAGGGAATGGGTGCTGCTGGAGGGGGTAGGTAAAAGGAAGGGAGAACAGCTACTGCAGGACAGGGGGAACAGGAAAGGGGTGCTGCTGGACAGGGGGGAGGTAAAGGGAAGGGAGAAGGGCTACTGTTGGACAGGGGGGAGGTAAAAGGAAGGAAGAAGGGCTAAAAGAAGGAGGAACAGGGAAGGAGTGCTGCTGGACAGGTAAAAGGAAGGGAGAGAGACAGAAATAAAGACAGACATATAGAAAGAAAGGGGGCCGGGAGAGAGAAAGAAAGACAGACATAAAGAAAGAAAGAAAGAGAAAGAAAAAAATGCCTAAGTCTACACATCTATTCTTGCACCCGTTAATGTAATGGGTTAAAAAACTAGTAAGGTATACTGGAGATGTGTGCACTTCTGCCTTCCAGTTATTAGTTTTTGCAGATTTTCAATCTAAATTTAGTCTTCCGTCTTCATCTTTGTACCAGTGGCTTCAGCTCTCCAGTGCAATCAAAAAAATCTAAAACACTTACTGAGAATTCAGCACCTTGTGTTTCTCAGTGAATTTTATGTCTGTTCCGTTCGACATTTGTTTGGTTTTTCCAATCTGGTTTCTTGATATTCTACATTCCAACATCCAGGACCCCTGAGGAAGAAGTATTTTTCGAAACACAGACCGTGTTGGGTCCGGTCCACATGAATACTAAGACCAGTTTGGGGATACATTTATTACATTTGTTTTATGTATGCTTTACATGTTTTAATGATTTTTATTGAATAAATTATTGCACCTTGTACTGCAGTTTTGTTTTGGTTTTTGCTTTGCATTTGTTCTGCAGTTTTTGTTGGGAGTTTTTTGTTTTACCTTTTGAATCTATGAACACTCCATATATTTGAGGAAGAAGTATAATGCATGTGCTCTGTGCCCTCATTAACCAGCATTTGTTATATAGGTGTATTTGATGGGAACCATCACAGCACATCATCATTTTCCCACTGCAGCACCACCAGATCCTAAAACCTAAAATAGCATTTTCTGAAGGTGCCTCCCCCATGTCACATTAACACCTGTACTGATAATGATAATGCATGTGAAGCCAAGAGAGCCATCTCCTAGGGTTACCAGATGTCTGGGTTTCTCCAGACATGTCCTCTTTTGAGGACTGTGTCGGAAGTCTGCGTGGCTTTTTAATTTTATAACTTTTGTCCAGGGAAACTGTACATCTAGTACCCCCTACAGCAGCTCACACACCTATCTGGAGTCCTCCTCCCCTCCCCCCCACTGCAGAGTTCCTTATCCAGAGTTCTTTCTCCCCCCTCCCCTCGTGGAATCTGCTACTTGCTCACTCAGTGCTGCTGTAACAGCGTGACTGAAGTAAACACGCTGCCTTCGGCAACCTGGAAACTCCTCTGCTACTGCTTCCTGTCCCTGCATAGGTGGAAAGCAGTAGCAGAAAGAAAGCTTCCAGGTCACTGAAGAAAGCATATTTACTTCAGTCACACTACCAATGGCCCAAAGGCTTACAGAAGCACCTGGTAAGCAAGCACCGGATCCCGAGGGCAGGAGGGAGGATTGCATAGGAAGATAGTCTATCTTGACCATGGCCGCAAACCTGTTGGTTTGGGACATCCAATGCCCTGCTGATTCTCACAGGGCTCTTGGCTGCACTCAGATTTGGTGTGGTCTTCAACTGATGGCTGGTCTGCGAGAATGGTGAGAAAAGGGAAGAAAATATGCTAAACCTCCAGGGGAGGGAATAGAAAGGGTAGATAAAGATGCTAGATCACCAGAGAAGGAAAGGGAAGGAGATAGATGTCAGACCAGGGAAAGGAAGGAGGAGGGAAGGATTCCAGACTAATGCAGGGGGAGGGGAAGGAAAAGACAAAGAGATGCCAAAGTGGGGGAGGAGAGAAAGGAAGGAGGGGAGAGAGATGCCAGAATGTGGGAAGGAGAGGATAAAGATTCCAGACCATAGGAGGGGGAAAGGGGGAAGACAGATGTCAGACCACAGGAGAGGGAAAAAGAAGGAGGAGATGGTACATAGGGATGGAAGAGAAGGGGAGAGAGAGGAAGAACATGGTTGGGAGGGATAGGAAAGTGAAGATAGATGGAAGAAATGCTGTTTATGAATAGATAGGAATAAGGAAGAAGAAAGAGGGAGGAGATGGCACATATGGATAGTAGAGAGAGGGAGGAGATAGTGCACATGGATAGATGGGAATGGAAGACATGGAAAAGTAGATAGATCTGAGTAGGAAGCAGAAAAATGGTAGAAAGTTGAATATTAAAAGTTAATACCAAAGATGGATGTAGCCTCATTACAAAAGATCCCCAGATAAGCCAATCAATTTCATATGTTTAATAAATCTTATATCAAGTTAAATAATCTTCATGTGCTCATAAAAAGGTGATTCAGAGGGCGCCATTCAGTAAAAGATTTCATCAGTGGTACAAATCATATTTTATTCACCTGAAAGATTTTCACTAGCAGACACATATATATTTACAGCATAGTAATTCTCCTTTTTGGTTTAGGAAAAGATGGTTGTAGGGTAGAAAGTGTAGGAGAGAACAGCACATGCATAAGAAGACCTTGGAAACCGAGTTAAGAGCACGGACAGAAAGAAGTGCAACCAGAGACTGGGAACAGATGAGTAGAAAAATAAAATCACTATACAACAAAGGTAGGAAAAGTTATTTTATTTTCAATTTAGTGACTGAAATATATCTTTTTCAGAATTTACATCTGCTGTCTATATTTTGCACTGTTCAGGAAGAAATGTACAGTATTTCTGTTTCTCTGTTGTACTGCATGCAGAGTCTGGCTTCTTAGGATTTCATTTGTGTTTATTAGGACTTTTAGGGCTCCTTTTACAATGGTGCGTTAGGGCCTTAACGTGCAGAATAGTACGCGCTAAAATGTCACGTGTGTTAGCCGCTACCGCCTCCTCTTGAGCAGACGGCAGTTTTTTAGGTAGAGCGCGCTATAGCGCATACTAATCTGGTTCGTGCGCTAAAAACGCTAGCGCACCTTTGTAAAAGGAGCCCTTAGTTTGTAGTCCTGTATTTGTGTGGAGGGGCAGAATAAAAAAATACGTCTAAGTCCGTTTTGGGCCTAGGTTGCTAGATGCCCAAAGTCGGCAGTGTCTAAAGTCCATTCTCGAAAAATATGTCCAAAATGTATTTTTTTTCGAGAATTGTCTATTTGTACGTCCAGCCGTTTGATCGTCCATACCGCTAAGTCGTCTATCTTTATACCCCATTCTCATCCAAAAATTTATCCAAGTCAAAAACGCCTAGAACAAAACCTTTTTTTATGTGGGAGGGACCAGTAAAGTGACGGACTTACCACCCAGACATGGCAACATAGTGGGGCACTGCTGCGAACTTCACAAAAAGGGTGTCACATAAACATCTAAGAACATAAGAATTGCCACTGCTGGGTCAGACCAGTGGTCCATCGTGCCCAGCAGTCTGCTCACACGGCAGCCCCTAGGTCAAAGCCAAGTGCTCTAAATGAGCCCAGCCTCACCTGCATACTTTCCAGTTGAGCAGGAACTTGTCCAATTTTGTCTTGAATCCCTGGAGGGTGTTTTCCCCTACGACAGACTCCGGAAGAGCGTTCCAGTTTTCTATCACTCTCAGGGTGAAGAAGAACTTCCTTATGTTCGTACAGAATCTATTCCCTTTCAACTTTAGAGAGTGCCCTCTCGTTCTCCCTTCCTTGGAGAGGGTGAACAACATGTCTTTATCTACTAAACCTATTCCCTTCAGTATCTTGAATGTTTCGATCATGTCCCCTCTCAATCTCCTCTTTTTGAAGGAGAAGAGGCCCAGTTTCTCTAATCTCTCGTTGTACGGCAACTCTTCCAGCCCCTTATCCATTTTAGTTGCTCTTCTCTGGACCCTTTCGAGTAGTACCGTATCCTTCTTCATGTACGGCGATAAGTGCTGGACGCAGTACTCCAGGTGAGGGCACACCATGGCCTGGTACAGTGACATGATAACCTTCTCCGATCTGTGCGTGATCCCTTTCTTTATCTTTCCTAGCATTCTGTTCGCCCTTTTCACTGCCGTCCCCGCCACGCATTGCGTGGACGGCTTCATCGACTTGTCGATCAGAACTCCCAAGTCTCTTTCCTGGGAAGTGTTTCCAAGTACTGCCCCGGACATCCTGTATTCGTGCATGAGATTTTTGTTACCGACATGCATCACTTTACACATATCCCCGTTGAACCTCATCTGCCATGTCGATGTCCATTTCTCAAGCCTGATTATGGCACATTGCAGATCTTGGCAATCCCCCTGTGTCTTCACTACTCTGAATAACTTTGTATTGTCCTCAAATTTAATCACCTCACTCATCGTACCTATGTCCAGATCATTTAAAAAGATGTTGAAGAGCACATTCTGTTCGCCCAACCAAGCACCAAACCCTGCGGCACCCCACTGGTGACACTCTTCCAGTTCCAGTATTGTCCAATTACCCCCACTCTCTGTTTCCTATGCTCCAGCCAGTTTTTAATCCACTTGAGTATTTCACCATCGATTCCATGGCTTGCAATTTTCTGAAGTACTTTCACCTGGAACCTTGTTGAACGCCTTCTGAAAATCCAGATATACAATGTTGACCGGGTAGCCCTTGTTTATCTGCCTGTTTACTCCCTCGAGCAGAAGTGTCTATCACTTTCCAAGTAAGAAACTTTAGATGAGCCGATGTCAATAGTTCAAATGGCGGCTTCATCAAAGTGGTGAGAACTATATTGAGATCCCAGATAACTGGTGGCGGTTTTAGTGGAGGTTTTGAGTTCAAGAATCCTTTCATAAACCGGGAAACTAGCGGATGAGTAGCCAGAGGTTTATTGTTGAAAGGAGCAAGGTAGGCACTAATAGCACTAAGGTGAACTCTGACCAAAATGGTCTTAAGTCCAGAGTTGGATAAATATAGAAGGTAGTCCAATACTGAAGAAATAGAAGATGTGGAAAGTTCCAGGTGGTATAGAGTACACCATGAAGTGAAGCGTGTCCATTTGAGTCGATAACAATACTGAATAGAAGGCTTTCTGGAAGCAGCTATAATAGCTTGTATTGATTCAAAAAGATTGAAATCTGATAAAAGTCAGGTCGAGAGGTACCAAGCTGTTAGGTGCAGAGAATGCAGATTGGGATGTAACAAACTTATAAACTCTGCTCTTTTGTCGGGCCTATTCTCTTCTGAAATGGGACACATTGCTTTGACCCCACTACTGAAAAAATCCGATCTTGACCCCTCCACTCCTTCCAGCTATCGTCCAATAGCAAATATCCCTCTCCTAACCAAGATGCTAGAGTCTATCATATCTTCCCAAATCTCATCCTATTTAGAAAGATTCTCTATTCTCCTTCCTTTCCAATATGGATTCAGACCCAATTTCAGCACCGAATCCCTATTGGCCTCACTAATCTCTAAGGTTCAACAACTTCATTCTCGTAATAAGTTCGCTGTTCTTCTGCAGTTTGACCTTTCTGCGGCTTTTGACGTTGTCCATCACGATATTCTGGTTTTCCAACTCTCCGAGATGGGCATCGACTCCACAGTTCTAGACTGGTTCTCAAAATTCTTACGTTCCCGTTCTTACACCGTTTACATGAACGGCACCTCATCCTCCCCTTGGAAACTGACATGTGGAGTCCCACAAGGTTCCCCTCTATCTCCTATTCTTTTCAATATCTATATGTCCTCTCTAAAACTCCTCCATCTATCCCCCCTTGAAACACTTTACACTTATGCTGATGACATCCTTGTCCTCCTCGAGACCGACTCTAACCTCACTAACCTCTCCGAGAACATATCCTCATGTATTTTGAACCTCCAAACCTGGGCCCTCACTGTTCAAATGAAACTAAACAAGTCCAAAATAAAACTACTTTGACTCGGTCCAATATTAGACCATTTACCCACCTCCATTCCATTATCCTCCAGCCCCTCACTACAGCTTGAGTTCTCAAGCAAAGTTCTGGGCATCATCGTGGATTCCTCACTATCCTTCAATGACCACCTCTACTCCCTGGTAAAAAAATGCTTCTTTAGCCTTCATATGCTGAGGAAAGTGAGATCCTGTTTCCATCAAAAACACTTTGCCGTCCTTGTACAATCCATCATCCTCTCCAGATTAGACTATTGTAACTCTGTTTACTTAAGCCTAACTAAGAAAAGCCTCCTCAGACTCCAGCGGATTCAGAATGCTGCGGCAAGCTTATTTTCGCAAAAAGTAAATTTGATCACGTCTCACCACTTCTGTCCAAGCTTCACTGGCTTCCAATAATCTCCAGGGTCCACTTCAAATGTGCCTGCCTAACTTTCAAGATCCTTCATGGCATTATTCCTCCCGTTATTCCACTATCTTGGAATTTCTCTAATCCTAATTCCACCAGATCCTCCCAAAAATTAAAACTATCCTTCCCTTCAGCAAAAGGTATATCCCATGCAGGAAAACTAGGGACATCCCTCCCCTTTAGAATCACCGAGCTCTGGAATAACCTTACATCCCCTCTCCGAAATTCAAGCTCCTTACAACTTTTCTGAAAACATCTGAAAACTTGGCTTTTCTCAAAAATATAACACCTTCCCCCTCCCTGTTACCCAAAACCCCCCTTTTTCTCCGTTCTCTCAACCCATAACCATCCTTTGGAGTTCCATTTTATCCTAGTCCTATAAACCGTGCCGAGCTCTACGACCGTGGAGAAGATGCGGTATACAAACCTAAGATTTAGTTTAGCTTAGTTTTAGTTTAGATCCTTGATCCTGAGTGAGTAGAGATGGAAAGATCTGCAATGGAACTGGATCCTTGACACTCAACTGAAGTAGAAGGGAAACCCAAAGTTGTCTGGGCCACTGAGGAGCTATTAGGATCATGATGGCTGATTCTAGCTTGAGTTTGACTAACGTTCTTAGAACTAAAGGGATTGGTGAAAAGTCATACAGAAACTTGTGTGACCAATCCAGAAGAAAAGCATCTACCTCCAGACGATGAGGAAAGTACCATCTGGAGTAGAACGGAGGCAACTTATGATTGTGGAGAGACACAAACAGATCTATCTGAGGCATCCCCCATAGTGAGAAGATGTGACTTAAGACTGGAGTTGAGAGTCCACTCGTGGGGTTGAAGAAATCTACTGAGCTTGTCAGCTAGAGCATTCTGTTTCCCTTGTACATATATGGCTTTGAGAAATATGTTTCGAGGAATTGCTCAATTCTAAATGTGCTCGGCTTCTTGACACAGAGGAAGAGAGTCTGTTTCTCCCTGCTTGTTGATGTAGTACAAGGCTACTTGATTGTCTGTGCAAACAAGGAGGACCTGATTTGAGAGACAATCTTGAAATGTTTTCAGAGAATTTCCAATTGCCCTCAACTCTAATGGGTTGATGTGGAATGTCTTCTCTTGAGCAGACCACACACCCTGAGTCCTGAAATCATCTAGGTGAGCTCCCCAGGATGTATCTGTCATAAGTATTTTGTGATGTTATGTATGTTTAACCTGAAACATGTTCTGAGCTCCTTGGGGAAAACGGGATAGAAAAAGAATTTAATAAATTAATAAATGTGGAGGAGTGTGAAATAGCAAGCCTCTGGAGAAGCAAGCCTCTGGAGAATGTGAAATAGCAAGCCTCGTAGGTCAGATTCAACCACTACTGGAGAGATTGACGAAGAGACAAGGTGACTTTGATCTGTTGGGAGAAGGAATCCGTGGCCTGAATTTACTGAGATGGTAGGATCCACCGAGCTGATCTGAGATGAAGTCAAGCGAAGGGAGTTACATGAACTATGGATGCTATATGACCCATGAGATGCATCATTTGTCTTGCTGAGATGTTCTGCAGAGTGGACACATGATTGCAAAGGTGAAGCAAGGTGTTTTGTCTTTGTTGGGGTAGGAAAGCCCATAGAAGGGTGGCGCCGAGCACAGCTCCTATGAACTCCAACACTTGAGAGGGTTGAAGATGAGACTTTGGAAAGTTGATTTCGAACCCTAGGAACTGGAGAAAAGCTATGGTGACTAGAGCTGCTGAATGCACTGCTTAATGTGATGCAGCTTTTATCAACCAATCGTCCAGATATGGAAATACTTGAAGGCTGTGTATACGGAGGTTGCTGCTACCACGACTAGGTACTTTGTGAATACTCTTGGAGATGAAGCAAGGCCAAATGGCAGAACTTTGTACTTGAAATGTTGATGATCCACATGAAAATGAAGAAATTTTCTGTGATCTACATGTATGGATATGTGCATGTAGGCCTGTTTGAGGTCTAGAGAGCAAAGCCCATCGTCTCATTCTAGAAGTGGGTACAGGGTTCCCAGTGATAATATACAAAACTTTTCTTTGACTAAATATTTGCTGAGGGCTCAGAGGTCAAGAATGGGATGAAGATCTCCCGTCTTCTTTGGAATTAGGAAATACCTGGAGTAGAACCCTTGATTTTTCTGAGAAGGGGGTACTACTTCAATGCATTTAGTTGAAGCAAAGCTTCTATTTTCTGAAGAAGAAGGGACATCTGTTGAGATATGAAAGAGGACTCTTTTGGAAGGTTGTTTGGAGGAATGGTGATGAAATAATAATAATTTATTTCTGGAGAGAGTAACCCTCCTGTATAACTTTGAGGACCCAGGCATCTGTGGTAATGAGAGTCCAGCATTGATGATATGAGAAGTTAGCCTCTGATGGATTGGGGAGGTGGTTGAGATGGGGGTATTGTGGCTATGCTCTCTATAAGTATGTCAAAAAGACCGAGTTGGTTTCTGAGGAGCTGAAGCCTGAGGTTTCTGAGGCTTTTGCTATTTCTGCCTCTTCTGTGGTGGGGTTTTGATGAGGATGAGGTTATTGAATAATGCCTCTTGTATGAATAGGAAGCAGGTCTCTGAGAAGATTTAGAAGGCTGAGTCTTAGCCTTAGATCCCATTAAGGTGGTCTAGCTTTGTTTATGTCGGGTAAGTCTTTGGGTGGCATCTTCCACCTTGTCCCCAAAGAGCTCTTCACCAAGACCAGGAATATTTGCTAAATGATCCTGAACATTAATGTCCAGTCAGAGACTCATAGCCATGCAAGACGTCTCATAGCAATAGACACAGCCAATGCTCTGGATGTCACATCAAAAGTTTTTCTTGCTATAATCCTTTTGGCTTAAAGGAGGCTACGAGTAGTCTCCTGAAATTCTGGAGGCTTGTCAGATGGAATATATTGTTGAAAATCAGCTAATTTCTTAATGAGTTGTTTAAGATAAAATGACATATTTATTTATTTAAAAATTTATATACCACATAAAAACTATGTGGTTTACAAAATTACATGCATACATATTAAAAATACTAAAACATGTTTCGACAGAACAAACACAATAAAACATTAACTAACAGTATCATTATTAAAGCCTTCTTTCAAATTGGATGGAAAGACAAAATCCCATAAAAATATTTATAGGATGGTAAGGCTTCAGCAGCAAACAGCATTAGCACATGAAGGCATTAACAAATAATTGTGTTTTCAACATTTTCTTAAAATTCAGTCTTCCATCACAAAATAACAGAATACTAGGCAGCGCATTCCAAAGCTTGGCACCTGCTACAGACAGCATTTTTATCCCAATCTTAACATGAGAGACATCTTACCCTCCAAATTCAACTTCAACTGGCCAACATAGAATTTTGGAATTTGTCTATGGTTCACATCCTGGTGGAGCAGTAGCATATACTCTGGACCAGAAACTCAATTACCACAAACAGATTAGTGCAGTAGTTAGAAGTTGTTTTCATAGCTTACGGATGATACAATCATTAGCTCTGTTCCTTGCTTCCCTGAATATTTTAATTCATTCACTGGTTATATCTAAAACTAGTGTTTAAGCCCGTTACATTAACGGGTGCTAGAATATATGGCTGTCTGTCTTTCTTTCTTTATGTCTCTCTCCCTGCTCCTGTCTCTTTCTTCCTTTCTTTCTGTCTCTCTCCCTCCTGCAATTTTTCTCTCTCTCTCCCTGGCACCCTTTGTCTGTCTGTCTTTTTTTCTGTCTCTCTCTGGTCCCCTGTCTGTCTTTATTTCTGTCTGTCTCTCTCCCTAGCCTCCTTTGTCTGTCTGTATTTCTTTCTGTGTCTCCCCCCCCCACTTTCCTTTGCAGAAGCAACAGTGATATTTCCCTTCCCCTCCAAATCCCTGTGAAGTAGTAGCAGCATTTCCCCCCACCCACCCCCATTCCCTTCTCTCCCCCCCACTTTCCTTTGCAGAAGCAGCAGCGTATTTCTCTTTCCCTCCAGGTCCCTGCTGAGTAGTAGAAGCATTTTCACCCACCCCCCATTCCCTTCTTACCTTGAGCTGCCCTGCTCCGTTCGGCCCCTCCCCCTTTCCTTCCCACGTGCTGGCCTGCTGCGGCTGAAGATTTTTTTTGGCGACTCCTCCTGTTAAAACGCCCCCCCCCCTCCCGCAACCGCTCCTGTTCAAAGCGGCCTGCTGAGGTTCGCGGCCGGCTGTAACGAACCTCGCAGGCCGCTCTCCAACTCGGTAGCATGTTCCCTCTGAGGCGATCGCGTCAGAGGGAACGTGCTACCATGTGGAGAGCGGCCTGCGAGGTTCGTTACAGCCGGCCGCTAACCTCAGCAGGCCGCTTTGAACAGGAGTGGTAGCGGTTGTTGCGGGAAGGGGGGGGGAGTCGGCGACTTGCTGTGAACAGGAGCGGCAGCGGCGGCAGGACCATGAGCCCTCCTTCCGCCATCCGCCGCCAGCGCCGCTCCCTAACTGGCGCATACGCCTGAAGCCGCGGCCACGGACGGACACAGGTCCCCACAGGAGATTGGGCAGCCTTTCCTTGCTTTCCCCCTTTGCCACACACCTTTCCTATGCCTGCTCGTAGGGGAGGGTGTATTCCGGGATCTCGCTGTAAAACTCCGGAGTAATGGCTTCGGTCTCACCCTCCTCCTGCTCGCACTGCAAACAATTTGCGTTTATGCTGCCGAACTTCTTGCCTCCCACCCCCCTTCCCTCCGTCTCCGACGCCAAGAGTCGCCGCCAACAACAGTCTCCACCTGCATTGCCCCCGCCGCGCCACTCACTGGCCCGTCGTGCGAGGAACGGAGAACAGGTTCAGGGCTGCCAGGAGTGAGCCCGGCTGAGACTGGCAGGAAGAGGAAGGTGGAGCAGGTGAGCCGCCACTGCGAAAAACTGTAGTGAGCCTGCCAGACCGTGAGTGCAGGCTGTTGTAAGCTTGCATGTGCACTCTTGCCGGCCACGGACATACGGATCACGGAAGCACGCTGATAGGAGTGCGCATGCGCGAGTTAGCCTTTTATTATATAGATAGACTATTGTAACTCATTATATAAGGGAATAACATTAAAAGAACTGCGTAGATTAGAAATAATCCAAAATACCGCAATAAAAATAATTACTAAGAGTAAAAAATTTGAGCATGTTACACCACTCCTACAGAAAGCACATTGGTTACCTATAACACATAGAATTTCTTATAAAATAGCATTATTAACTTACAAAATACAAACAGTCAAAGCCCTTGTATTTTTAGAAAGATACCTGATCCCTTATGCTACTAATAGATCCTGAAGATCAGAGGATAAAAACCTTCTTTCACTTCCATCTCTAAGATTTATTAACACACGGAGAAATACAATCTTCTCTATTATGGCTCTACAAATATGGAACTCGCTGCCAACCTATATTAGGGAAGAAAAAATACTTAACAGGGTCAAAAGAACACTAAAATGTTGGCTTTATAAGGACGCATTTGAAACTTGAAACCTTTTGAGGCTACTTCTTTCTCAAAAATAAATTTAAATGGAAACCTTCTATGTTTCTCTCTTTCTTTAATTTATTGTAGTTCTACCCACCCACATTCTGTATGCCTGTTCCTGTTCATGTCCTAGTGTGATATGAGTGCTGTTGGTACCCCAATTTTTTCAATTGTACATCGCTTTCAAATATGATATTGCGATTTAATCAAATTTTAAAATAAACTTGAAACTTTAAGAGTGGATTCCACCAGTAGAGACTGATGTGCCAGTTGCAGCTTATCAAAGCCAAGACAGGATTGTATTCTATATAAAGAATCTATCTTCCTTGGAGCTATAGGAAAAGTGAGAGGAGTCTTCTAGTTCTTAAGGCAATTATGCAGAGGCAATTTAGGGAGCTTTTTAGGAGATTCATCAAAGTCCAATGCCTCAAGGAGCTCTGCTCTAGGTTCAATATCTGATTCCAGTTTAACAGGTAAAGCTTTTCCCATCTGCCTGATGAATTTGGTAAAAGAAAGTCCTTCTGGAGGAGATCTACGCCTAGGCGGTGAAATAGATGGATCTGATGGGATGCCGTATGACTCTGGAGCTGATAAAGTGGTTTAAAGAACAGAGTCAGTGTCTCATTGAGAAAGATCAGAGATCAGAATCAATATCTGCAACTTCAGGAGATTCCCTATATGAAGAAGGATGATTCCTTGTCTGAGAAGTGTGATGACTGTGAGAACATTGAGAAGGGCTCCTTCGACGACATCGGTAATAAACAGATGAAAAGGAAGATGAAGTGCATTGACGATAATGGCTAGATGTCGATCTGTGTCGAGAGGAACGGGAATTGAGCAAGGGATATCGACGCCTTTGTGAAAGCTTCAGGTTTGATAATAATAATACATGCATAATGATACCAGCGCAAGGTTTTTAAAATTATAACCAAGATTTATTGAATTATTGTTTCTATTTTTCCATTATGAGATCAAATGCGTCAGCATTATTGCTTACGATTGCGCTAATGGGAGATCGTCATAGTGGCCAAATGCTGGCCTTCTCCTAACGGTCTCGAACTCCTATCTCTGGTCATTCTATTATATAACTTTTGGCTTAGTGACATCATCAGTATAACAACGAATAACAATTCACCAAAGAGGTGGTCTTAAAAGTTTAGACAAAGGAAACATTCCTCCATGTTTCCAAGTTAGGCAGTTTTAGAAACTTACTTTTGATTTCTAAAGTAACATTATAACATTATGCAAGAGAATCTACAATTATTAACATGGTGCTGAAAAGTCCTCAACATCTCCCTAAATTGACAGTAACTTTAGTCTGGAAGAGGAAAGCTGACAGCTTCTTAGCCTTAAAGGAAAAAACTCTCGGGCTGCCTGAGCTGATAGTCTCACACACAAAAAGCAGGAGTCTCTGACCTAATTACTCCCAGATGTTGCCTCAGGATTTCTTTTAGGCAAATATAATTTATGTTTTTCAAACCCTATGCTTTTGTTCAACACAGTCATACATAAATCACTTCAGTCATATTTGTTTCATTCACTCTTTGCTTGGCCAAGCTTCCATCCAATAAATCATAATTTTCATTCAAAACTACATCCAATTCAGCTTGAGACACGTTATCCTTCTTTACCAGTCTAAAGCAAGCACATGTGGTATTAATTAACACCACGCTGCTGGGAGCGGGAAGAAAACTCAGAGAGGACAAAGAAGACAGAATACTATTCACTGGCCCAAGATGGTGTCCGAAGACAGGACAGATATAGTACAAACTGAGAACCCAAAATGGATTCCATATAATCATGTAATCATGATTTCCACCATGATTTGGCTCAACAGCAAAGTACACAAGAAAACACCATTCTTTCCCTTATTTTAATCTTTAGTGTGTTTTTTTTCTCTGGCCTTAGCTACATTATATTTAAATTTTTATTCACCTGGTTTTCCATACGCTTCTATTTGGGCGTGGTCCTTAACTAACACAGATGTTTGTATCTAACTAGAATTACCCAGAATCATACGAAAAACTGGTGCTTTTGTAGAAAAACTTCACAAAAAATACTGCACTTATGTCCTGACATCCATTCCCATTATCGTCCCATAACCAGCACCCCCTGCTGGCCACGAGCCACTACTCCTCAGAATCGGTACTGTGCAATAGATTTAGAGAAGCAAACATCGGTACCTGTGTGATTTCAATGTCCGTTGATGCTTCAATGGAGGACTGGAGCAGGTACCCTTGGGCCTTGATGTGCCATGCTCAGGTTGGGCCGATACCAAGGGATTCAATGTAAGCACCAGTACTGTATGCAGCTTAAACAGGTCACTGAGCTCCCTCCAAAAAAAACTCCTTCATTTGGTCCTGAAAGGACTGCCCCAGTACTGACTCAACAGCCAGTACCATCAGTGCTGCAGTGTGTCGATGGGTGGGTGACCTCGATGAGGAAGCATGCCTTACAGAAGACACAGCCTGCACAGGAGATCAATGATGGCGTTGGCATGCATCGAGGGACTTGATGCTTCCGAAGCCTGCAATGCTGGTGAAATAGAGGATAGCTTCTTGGCAGGTACCCAATGTAGGAACAATGTCCGATATCGATGGAAGCATCGATGCCAGTACTGTCAGTACCGATGGCATCAATTTGTCGCCGGAGGTCATGGCCAATCCAAATAACTTTTCCTGCTGAATTTGAGCCTTAAGAGAGCGTTTTTGCAGCATAGAACAGTGAATGCAAGTGTCCACTCAATGCACCATCTGTGCAGGTTAGTGATGGAGATGGGCCATTGGCAATGAATGCACTTTTTAAAACTGGGAGAAGGCCTCGACATGTAAGGGAAATTCTCAGTGGCTGAGTAAAAAAAACCTCAATGGTTGCAGCACGAGAAAAAACAGTCAGTTGGGAAGGAAGTTTGGATAGAGTCCAAAACACAACTTCTTCACTCCACAGAGAATGAAAAACTGAGATACCGTGAGTCGATGTCGGGCAGGAAGGCACTCGCATATGCGTGGTGTGGGCAGTCTCGAAGCTTCTTAAGAAGTTTAAAGTGATAGTAAATGTTTAGCACTGTCTGTACTGTGCTCCGTGGATGGCATCACCCACATGTGAGAATATGCTGCCTGCTTGTCCAATGATAAAACAATATTACCGCACTGATATCTCCCTTAAATTGCAGTATATTAAGCAATAATAAAACTTGGTAAACTTGGTATCGCAAATAGGGCAGCTAGCAATTTGCCACAATGCCACATATAAGCAATTATATTTGATACAATCTTGGAAGAGTAATATTTGATTAAATCAACAATACAACAATGTTGTAAACTGCCACTGTTTCAAACCCCCACTGCCATATGCTCATAGGATATGATACAAATGTGACATAAAATTCATATTCATTATCTGCCTTACTATTTTTGGCACAAATTGCAGAAGTCTGCCTAGCATTTGCCTTACTTCCCAATTACTGGAGTTGCTGTTGAAGCGCATTCTAACTCATCCAGATTTGACTTTCCATAATCAAGACACAGACTCTAAAAATCTGCTTGGCACTGGCCTTACTTTCTAACTATCTCTGGAGTTATTAGGCTGGAAACTTTTAAAATATCTAATTGAAAGCTGATGGTCTTCTGGATATTTTTTTTCTGCCTTCATTAAATTTTTGTTTTCTTCTCTATCTTATATGGTTACCTGCTTCCTCTGAAGTTTATATGAAATAATGGGAGAGAATATTTTAGGAACAATTTTCTTTTTTTAAGTCCAATATTTTTATTAAGTTTATAAAGTACAGTACATTAAAAAGTAAGTACTCAATCGGATCATAGATAGGAACAAAAGCAATAACCCAGGGGTGTCCAATGTCGGTCCTCGAGGGCCGCAGTCCAGTCGGATTTTCAGGATTTCCCCAATGAATATACATGAGGTCTATTTGCATGCACTGCTTTCATTGTATGCTAATAGATCTCATGCATATTCATTGGGGAAATCCTGAAAACCCGACTGGATTGCGGCCCTCGAGGACTGACATTGGACACCCCTGCAATAACCAAACAATCTGCATACATCCGAAACAGGTAACACTCGACTGCATATATGGGAACATCTGAAATGTGGAGAATAGAAAGAAGACATGACTGTATATATGACTGAATATAGTTATATCAACTCACAATAGGATGTCAAAGGAGCCCATATCTTGTCATGCAAGTGTAAGGAGCCACGCTTCTCAGCAAAACATCGCTCATATCTCATGATCAGACAAACATTATGCCACCACAAATTATATGAAAGATTATCAGCATTTTTCCAGTTAGACAAAATAAGCTTAATTACTATAAGTAACAGGCATTTCAGTAATTTAACCGAGGAGTCATCAATAGGTGAAATCATACCATGGTGGCTATACATAACAATGGCTAGGGACAAGCTTTCATTAATGCCTAACAGTTCTGATATAGTTATCCATATTCGGTCCCAAAAGGTTCGTATATGTGTGCAATGAAAGATCATATGATCTAATGTACCAATATTTGACGCGAAAGACCAACAACAGTTAGTGCCATTATTAGGGAGTTTGGATAGCTTGTAGGGAGTCCAAAACGCACGATGAAGGAGGAAGAACATCGTTTGCATAATGGCAGAGGAGTGCAGTGTATTTAGGGAATCAGTCCAAATTTTCCTCCATGTAGTAGACAATTGAGTGGTCCCAGAATCAGTAGCCCAAATATCTAGGACACCCAGTTCAGAAGTAAATTTGAGAGAGTAATGTCTTATACCAAAGGGCAGACTGACCTTTTTTCTTCTGCTTAATGAAGCTACTTAAAATGGAGATGGAGGGAGTATCATTCGTCAGAGATTTGATATTATATTTCTCTTTAATAGCGTGACAAAGCTGTAGCCATTGAAACATGTTCGATGAAGACAGACCATAAGTGGAACAAAGAGTGTGATAGGGGATCCAACCATTAGAGTCATAAAGTTGGCCTATGACCCATATCCCTGCAGATTTCCAAAGGGTCCAATTTATCGGTCGCCGCTGTATAAGGATTGCAGGATTGTTCCATAAATACACTGAGTTGGTGTCATTCCAGCTAATAGAAAGCAAGGTGTCCAACCCTCTTATTGCAGATTTTGTTGAACTAAGGGAATCATTACAATCCGCAGCAGGTGTAATGCCAGTGAATGCATAGAGTTGGAGATCATTGTTAACAACAAGTGATTTCTCAAGATCAACCCACATAGGGGAAGAGGTTGCATCCGCAGTATTAAGCCAGTAAGATCCTTGTCTAAGTAAAAAAGAAGTGTGATAGTCAAAGAAACTGGGAAATCGAACTCCTCCTTCAGCCTTTTCCAGTTTCAGTTTTTGCAAGCTTATACGTGGAGTAGAATTGTTCCATAAAAAACGCATAAGCAAAGAATCAATCTTCTTGTAGGATGACGATTTCAAGTAAATCGGTAGCATACTGAGGGTATAGTTAACAACGGGTGCTATCATCATCTTGATTGTCTCTAAACGCCCCCACCAAGAGAGACGCAATGGTGACCATTTGGCCATCATTGTAGTGATGGATGAAATAATGTGTTTCAAGTTTCAAGTTTATTAGTTTTTAATATACCGACCATCAATAAAAGTTTACAATAAAAGTTAAAATCTGGGTAAAATTATATTTATAGATTATAAAATTAATAAAAGAGAAAGAGTAAATGGAAGAGTGAACATTAAAGACATTTGACAATGACAGACATAAAAGTGAGGTTAACAAGGAGGGAAGGGGAAAAGTTACACTAAAGTGATGAGAAAGAAGAAAAAAAAACACACAAAAAAACAGTTTTGAATGTGAGAAGGAGGGGGAGGGAAGGAACAGAGGGGAGGGGAGTGCTTCATTAAAGCAGTTAGGTGAATGGTGAAAGAAGAATCATCAGTAATAAAAAGCATCTTGAAATAAGAAGGTTTTCAGATTAGTCTTAAATTTATCAATGAGATTTTCCTGACGAAGTTGGGATGGCAGAGAGTTCCATACAGTAGGAGCTACTACAGAAAAATTAGTTTTTCTAGTATAGAAGAATTTCTTTATAGAGGGAACGGATATTAAATTTTGGTCAGCAGACCTAAGGGTCCGTGATGGGCAAAATGGAATAAGAAGTTTGTCAAGAAAGGATGGTTGATGGGAAGATTTGATTTTAAAGACCAACATAAGAGTTTTATAAGTGATACGATGTGTAATAGGTAGCCAATGCGCTTCTTTCAAAAGAGGAGTGACGTGGTCATATTTCCCTAGTTTATATATAAGTTTTATTGCAGTGTTTTGGATAAGCTGAAGACGTCGAGTTTCCTTTTTAGGAATTCCATTGTAAAGAGAATTACAATAATCAAGGTGCGAAATGACTAGGGAATGAACTAGGGTCGTGATTGCTTCGGTTTCAAGGATGGAGGTTAAAGATCGAATAAGTTGTAGTTTGTAGAAGCAGGTTTTTACTACTGAACTGATATGATCGTGAAATGTTAAATCTTTGTCTATGATGACCCCTAATAATTTTATTTTTGTTTACATTATTACAGGCTGAAATTTAAGGTAGATTTTTCCTGTTACTGTTTCGTTAGGGTTGGTTGAGAAGAGAATACTATAAGATTTATTAATGTTGAGGGAGAGTTTGTTAGCAAAGAGCCAATCACTTATTTTATCTAGTTTTGAATTAATTTCTTGTATATCGGCGATGTTTGTGGAATCTATGGGGTGAAGTATTTGGATGTCATCTGCGTAAGCAAAAATTGTGAAACCTATAGATTGTGCTAAAGTGAGAAGAGGGGACATGAATATATTAAATAGCAGAGAGGATAGAATAGAACCCTGTGGAATACCGTAGGTTTGAAATATAGGTGAAGAAGTTTCGTTGTTTGAGTAAACATTAAAATAATGATCGGTAAAGTATGAGGCGAACCATGAGAGTGCTTGGCCAGTAATACCACAGTCTCTAAGGCGGTCGAGGAGGAGAGAGTGGTCAACAGTGTTGAAGGCGGCAGAAAGATCGAGAGAGATAAGGAGAACAGATTTTCGATGATCAAGGAAATAGTATATAGTAGAGAGAAGTCCTAGTAATGATAGTTCCGTGGAATAAGATGAGCGAAAACCAGTTTGATTGGGGTGTAAGGCATTGGTTTTGTCAATGAAATCGGCTAGTTGGTTGTATATGATTTTTTCTGTCATTTTAGAGATGAGAGGCAGATTAGCAATTGGGCGGAAATTTGATAATGAAGTTGGGTCTGAGTTGGAATTTTTTAATTTTGGGTAAACAAGAGCCGATTTCCAGGCTTTTGGAACAAAACTATTAGACAAACTGTTAGTCACCATTTCCTCCAGGGTTGGACCAAAGAACAGACCTAGATATTTCAATTTACGGCCCGCCTATTGTAATCCCAGTTCTGTTACAGTATCGTAAAGGTCAGGAGTATTCAAAGCCATAACTTCTGTCTTGGAGTGGTTAAGTTTATATCCAGATACATCCGAGTATGCAGAAATAGTACTTAATATATGAGGGATTGATTCAGAGGTAGCATACAAGAGAACATCATCTGCATATGCAGAGACTCTGACCTCATGGGTATCAAAGCGAAGACCCATAATGTTAGTATTTTGGCGGAGAGCCATTAAGAAAGGCTCCAGTGTGATGTTAAACAATAAAGGTGATAATGGGCATCCTTGCCTAGTGCCCCTGGACAATTGGAAGTCTTGAGATAGTAATCCATTAATGTAGATCTTGGTGGAAGGTGCAGTGTACAAAAAACAGAGATAAGTCTTATAAAAGAAGCAGGAAGACCAAACCATTTCAACGTAGCAAAGAGGAAAGGCCTTCGATCCTGTCAAAGGCCTTCTCCGCATCAAGACTCATGGCCATCATAGAAACTGAGACAGATTTAGCTTTAGCAATGACATTTATGAAAGTGCGGGTGTTATCGCTGGACAATCTGTTAGTCATAAAACCATTTTGTTCGTAATCTCATAGCAAATATTTTAGCAAATATTTTGGCATCGGTATTTATAAGCGACAGGGGCCTATAGTTTTGCACTTTGGTGGAGTCTTTATTTGTTTTCAATAAGACAATAATATTGGCCTCAGTAAATGTACCAGATATATCCCCGGAAGATGTCAGGTAGTCAAAGAAAGATAAAAGATGTGGAATAAGTTGAGATTTGAAGCAATGATAGAACTCGATTGGAAAACCATCCGGTCCTGGGGCCTTGGACCTAGCCATAGCATCAATCGCTGTTTCCACGTCCAATGCAATTAAAGTGGTTTCCAGCACTTGGGCACTGTCATCTCGCAGAATATCATGTGGCAAAGAGTCCAGGTATCGTTCTATATCTGTGAGGGAGGACACTTCAGCTGAATAGAGACGTTCATAGAATAATTTGAACTGTTCCAGGATCTTAATGGGGTCTCTAAGCATTTCTCCAGACGTAGATTGTATAGAGGAGATATTAGTCCTATCAGCTCGTCCCTTCAGATAGTTAGCCAAGCTATGTCCATATTTATTGGATTCAGTATAGTATTTGGTGTGTTGTGCAAATATTTTTTTTGCAGCTGTTGTGCTGAGTAGTCGATTATATGTATATCTCAGTGCACGAAGCTTGGAAAGCACATGCATATCAGAAACACATGTGGAGTGATCACGCTCCAATTGTTTAATTTCACTTTCCAATTTAGTAATGTCTTGCAAGGAGGTCCTTTTCTTGTAAGCCATATAAGATATGATAGAGCCTCTAATGAAGGCTTTAAAAGCATCCCATATAACAGGTCATGTGCAGGACGATGATAGATTTGTTGCAAAGTATTCTTCTATTGATTTAGATATATGGAGTTTGACCTCTTCATCTTGCGTTAAAGAAGTGTTAAATCTCATAGAAACATAGAAACATAGAAAGATGACGGCAGAAAAGGGCCAAGGCCCATCAAGTCTGCCCACTCTATAGACCCTCCCCTTAAGATTAGCCAATGTTTTGCCCTGACCCACGTAGTGATCCCACATGGGCGTCCCATTTATTCTTAAAATCTGGCACGCTGCTGGCCTCGATTACCTGTACTGGAAGCTTGTTCCATTGATCAATCACTCGCTCCGTGAAGAAATACTTCCTGGTGTCGCCCTGAAATTTCCCGCCCTTGAGTTTGAGCGGGTGCCCCCTTGTGGTTGAGGGGCCTCTGAGAAGGAAAATGTTATCTTCCACTTCTATACGTCCAGTGACGTATTTAAACATCTCAATCATGTCTCCCCTCTCCCTGCGTTCCTCGAGAGTGTAGAGCTGCAAATTGTTTAGTCTTGCTTCGTACGAGAGACCTTTAAGCCCTGAGACCATTCTGGTGGCCATCCTTTGGACCGACTCAACCCTCTGCACGTCTTTGCGGTAATGTGGCTTCCAGAATTGCACGCAGTATTCCAGATGAGGTCTCACCATGGTCCTGTACAGTGGCATTATGACAGCAGGCTTTCTGCTGACGAAACTTCTACGGATGCAACCCAGCATCTGCCTTGCCCTTGAGGAAGCCTTCTCCACCTGATTGGCAGATTTCATGTCTGCACTAATGATTACTCCTAAATCTCATTCCGCTGAAGTCCTGGTCAAGGTCTCCCCGTTTAAGGTATAAGTTCTGCACGGGTTTCTGCTACCTAAGTGCATGACCTTACACTTCCCAGCATTGAAGCCCAGCTGCCAGGTTGAGGACCAGCATTCCAATGTACGCAGGTCCTGCGCCATGCTATCTTGTAAATTGCTCTCGCTTACCATATTACATAGTTTGGCGTCGTCGGCAAATAATGTTACTTTACCTTGAAGCCCTTGAGTCAGATCTCCTATGAATATGTTGAAGAGGAGCGGACCCAAGACCGAGCCCTGCGGCACCCCGCTGGTCACCTCCGATGTCTCAGAGAAAGTACCGTTAACCATCACCCTCTGAAGTCTGCCACTCAGCCAATCATTGACCCATGCTGTTAGAGTCTCTCCTAACCCCATCGATTTCATCTTGTTTAACAGTCTGCGATGTGGGACGCTGTCAAAAGCTTTACTGAAGTCTAGGTACACTATGTCCAGTGAATCTCCTTCGTCCAGTCTTTTTGTTACCCAGTCAAAGAAGCTGATGAGGTTTGATTGGCAGGACCTACCCTTGGTGAATCCATGTTGATTGGGGTCCCGTAGATTCCCTTCGTCCAAGACCGTGTCCAATTGGCGTTTGATCAGTGTTTCCATAAGTTTGCATACTATCGATGTCAGACTCACCGGTCTGTAATTTGCAGCCTCTGTCCTGCAACCCTTTTTGTGCAGAGGAACGACGTAGGCTGTTTTCCAGTCCAAGGGGACTGTCCCTGTACTCAGTGAGAGATTGAATAGCTCGGCCAACGGTTCTGCAAGGACATCACCTATCTCCATGAGCACTCTGGGGTGCAGATTGTCCGGTCCCATGGCTTTGTCCACCTTGAGTTTTGTTAGCTCAAAGTAAACCTCGCTGGGTGTGAATTTAAAATTCCGAAACGGGTCTTTTGTGTTTGACTGTGGCTTCAATTGAGGGCCGGACCCTGGCGCCTCGCAGGTGAAGACCGAGCAGAAGTATTCATTCAGTAGTTCAGCCTTTTCGGGATCCGATTCCGCATAATTCCCGTCCGTTTTTCTCAGGTGTACTATCCCGTCTGTGTTTTTTTTCCTGTCACTGATATACCGGAAGAAGGATTTGTCCCCTTTCTTAATGTTGTTTGCTAGAGTTTCTTCCACTCGAAGTTTGGCCTCCCTGACTGCCGTTTTGACCTCTGTGGACTTGATTCTGTGTAGCAGTTGATCTTCGCTTTTCCCCGTGCGTTTGAAGGAAGCAAATGCGTTTTTCTTCTCCTTAACGAGACGTGAGATCTCTGTGGTGAACCACTGGGGTTTGTCTTTTCTTCGCCGTTTATGTGATGATTTTATGTAACGGCGGGTTGCCTCATGTATGACAGATTTCAGGGATGACCACATATCCTCCACATTCCCTGTCTTAGTTTGGTCCTGGAGTGCCTGATGGACGAAAACTCCCATGTGTGCAAAGTCTGTTCCTCGGAAGTTGAGTACCTTTGTTTTAGTGTTTGATCTATGGAAACCTTTCCTCAGGTGGAACCATACCATGTTATGATCGCTGGAGGCTAGCTTATCTCCCACAAAGACTTCTGAGACGCTTTCCCCATTGGTGAGTACTAGGTCAAGGATCGTTTGGGCCCTTGTGGGCTCCATTACCATTTGATTGAGGCATGCTCCCTTATGGAGGCTAATAGCCTCTTGCTGCCGCTGGTTGTTGCTGAAGGTGTGCTCCAGTCTACATCCGGCATATTGAAGTCTCCCATTAGTACAACGTCCCCCCGTAGAGCGATATTTTCTATGTCTTCGATTAGTTCCGTGTCTTTGTCTTCCGGTTGTCTTGGAGGTCTATATACTACACCAAGATACAGGCATTTCTCTCTCCCTCTGGCCAGGTTCACCCAGAGGGATTCCCCGGTGTATTTAACGTCCGTGATTCTGGTGGTTTTGATGCCTTCTTTAATGTATAGCGCTACCCCTCCGCCTAACCTGCCCTCTCTGTCTCGACGAAGTAAACTGTAACCCGGTATAGCCATATCCCACCCATGAGAGTCCGTGAACCAGGTCTCGGATATCGCCACCACATCTAGGTCGGCATTCACTATCTCGGTCTCCATTGATGAGAATTACTGGTTTACAGAAGTTATGAAAATCAAGGCACACAGCAGCATGATCAATGTCTGTTGAATTGACATATTGCACTAGTGCTTGACTAATTAAAAAGTAGTCTATGCGTGGACTGGAATAGAAGGTGGACTGGAATAGAAGGTGAAATCAGTATCATCTATATGGATGATCCTCCAGGGGTCCACCAAGCCAAATTGATAGATGATATCTTGCATCATATGCCAATTTTTGGACTTTTTGTAAGAAATATCAGATTTTCTATCTTTAACCAAATCTTGGATAATGTTAAAATCTCCTCCCAAAAGAAGATGACGATCTTTGTGGGAACTAAGAATATCAGCAAGGTCTAAGAAAAATTGTATGTCATCTAAGTTGGGACCATAAATATTTAGTAGCAGAAGTTTGCAACCAGCGATTTCTAGTAGTACCTGGGACCAGCAGCCTTGCAAATCAGCTGAATGCCTGATGATGATTATGTCAGGTGACTTACGTATGAATAAAATTACACCGTTCTTTTTGTGTACCGCCGGTGAGTAAATCACCGGATGGGCCCAGGGGAAGGAAAGCTGTTTTGAACTACTGTCATCTAAATGGGTCTCCTGCAAAAGTAAAATGTCAGCATTAAATTTGGAGAGATAGTTCAATATCTTAGTTCGCTTAACAGGGTTATTCAACCCTTTAACATTCAGTGTTATACAGCATAAAGGCATATGAGCAGGATAGTTAGAGTAACAGTAATATCACAGTCATAGATAGAATGAGTAGCAATGGAGTCACAGTCATGTTCAGTTACATACAAATGCAGAACAACTACACTTGAGCGCAATATGATACAGAATAAAATGCAGCATAAATGGAATATGCAGTATGCAGAAAGAATTAAACAACAACAAGAACAGATAATACCAAATAGTAGTGGATCAAGGGTCAGTTAACCCCCTAAGATGTGCCCATCAGAGCTCAACAGTGCGTTGCTGAGTAAATTTTTATCAACCTCCATTATAGTAAATAGAGATGTACAGGAAAAACAAAGAGATTGCAACAGGCAATATCCTCCATCTACAAGTATAGCAAAGTTGTAAAGGTAAAGCAATATAAGGCAAAGTCAAGAACATTCAGCACAGCATTATACTTATCAAGTAGCATCAATTCTACTGGAAGCAAGCTTTTCCAGGTAATCTGCGAGTTCATTTGGAGCTGTAAAGTCCTTGGTGCAATTGTTGTAAGTGACTCGGAGTTTTGCAGGGTACAGCATACCAAATCGTGCTCCCATCTGTTTGAGCTTGGGTCTGAATTCCAGCAGCAGTTTTCGGGCTTTAGCTGTTTGCTTGCACAAATCAGGCACAAAGAGAAGAGTGTGACCCTCAAACTTTACTGGTGCTTTCAGCCGCGCCTTTTGCATGATGTCCATCACCTGAGTAGTTTGACGATGACCAGTCTGGGGTATCCGTTTGGATCCGGCGATTGATGAGTAGGGATCCGGTGAGCGCATTCTATTTCAAACGCGTGGCAGAAGCTTAGATCTAAAAGTTTAGGTAAGGTGGATTCCAGAAATTTAATCAGGTCCTGGCCTTCCCGCGCTTCAGGTATTCCAAGGATCCTAAAATTATTACGTTGCGCGCGGTCGTTGCTGTCAGCCATTTCAGCCTCTAATTGTGCAATGCGCTTGGTCTGGTGCAGCAGAGTCTTAATATTCTCGGCATGAACAGAAGATTGAACTTCAACAGAGTCCATACGGCGATTAAGATCAGTAAGCTCAGTTTTGAAAGTTTGAAATTCGGTCTTAATCTCATCTAGATCACTTTTCATTTTACCCATCAGGGCTCTCAAGGCACGTATTTCCTCCAAAATGGACGACGCAGTGTCTTCATCCAGCTTAGAGGAAGATTTGGATGATGACAAAGGCTCAATGCTGCGCTTCTTTCCAGCTTTTGACGCTGCCATGCTTCGCCTGCAGGGAGCTGAAAGTCAAACCGCTTTGCACCCGTAAAAGTGTAGGTTGATATCGATTCTTAGTCAAATTCGCGCCGGAGCAATGAGGTTAAGCAGCCATCTCAAACGGTGCTCACTAGCGCCCCCCCTTAGGAACAATTTTCAATGGGATAAGGTTAGGGACGTTTAACCTGAGGACTTTGAACCAGTCTTCAAAGTAGAAATATACGTGGGTACTTGCTACTAACATTTATACTTACTTTTTCTGCTGCTAAAATTTTGCTAGAAAAGTATACAGGCAATGTTAAAAATAATATCTATGAACACATTATTCCTCCCCAACTTAAACACAGTCCTAATAAATGTCTACTCTTAATACAAACTTCACTGGTATTCAGACTGCTGATTTATGCTTATTAGATAATTTCTGCCCCATACAAATGACTTTGAAAACTATTCATGTTTTTAAAAAGATACAAGTTAATATACTGGGAGAGGTGAGTTTTGATGCATGGGGATGCAAAGAATTAGGAACATATCTGATGAGACCATCTGATTAAAACATACCAGGAGACTGTGTCTGATTTCCAGTTACAGGAGAATTAGAAGCTGCAACTTCTTCCATCTGTTGTATTTTGTAAACAAGACAGCAATTTTCTTCTGATAACATTTCAAGTTTTCGCATTAAAGATTCCTTCAAAGAAAACCAAAGTGTCATTACTACAAACTAGTATTATGTTATCTTAACAAAATTTACCCAGCATAAGAAAACCCAGATAGTATTTTCAGAGCAGTTATATTTTAGCCAGATATAGCAAGTTGAGTTGAAAAGCTGTCATAAAGTTACCGATATATATTCAGCTGCATGGTACCAGCCCAAGGCAGTCCTTGCTCCCCCAATTCCCAGGAAGGCTCAAGGCCCTATCCACCCATAGTTCAGCACATACCCTTCCCTATGTCCTACCCTCTTGTGTTCAGGATCTTGTCCTTTCTCTCCCAGGTGTAGCATCTTATCTTTCCAACCATAGCCCTTACCACTCCCCAGTCTACAATCTCATTTTTCCTTCCCTCCCCACCTCTTCCTGCCATGTCCAGCATCTCCTCCTTATTTTCTTTCCCCCCTACTACTGCTGCTACTCTTCCTCCATCCAATATTCCTTCTAAGCTGTGCCATTCAGTGGTTTTGGATTGCCAAACATCAAACCATGTGGTAAGGCATCTCCCATAGGGCCTCATAGGAAGGAAGAGGAGAACAGGGAATAGAAACATAGAAAGATGATGGCAGAAAAGGGCCACAGCCCATCAAGTCTGCCCACTCTATTGACCCACCCCATTGAGTCTGAGTGCTAGTGACCTAGTTCTTTAACTTGACCCTCGTAGGGATCCCACGTGGATGTCCCATTTATTCTTAAAATCGAGCACGCTGGTGGCCTTGATCACCTGCACCGGAAGTTTGTTCCAGTGATCTACCACCACCCTTTCCGTGAAGAAATACTTCCTGGTGTCACCACTAAATTTCCCCCCTCTGAGTTTGAGCGGGTGCCCCCTTGTAACCGAGGGTCCCTTGGGAAAGAATATATCGTTTTCCACCTCGACACGACCAGTGACGTACTTAAATGTCTCAATCATGTCACCTCTTTCTCTGCGCTCCTCCAGGGTATAGAGCTGCAGTTTGCCCAGTCTTTCTTCGTATGAGAGACCCTTGAGTCCGGCGACCATCCTAGTGGCCATCCACTGGACCGATTCAGCTTGAAGCACATCTTTCCGGTAATGTGGCCTCCAGAATTGGACACAATATTCCAGATGAGGTCTCACCATGGTTCTGTAGAGTGGCATTATGACTTCAGGTTTGCGGCTGACGAAGCTTCTATTGATACATCCCATCATTTGCCTTGCCTTAGATGAGGCCTTCTCTACTTGTCTGGCAGCCTTCATGTCTGCACTGATGATTACCCCCAAGTCCCGTTCCTCTGAAGTCCTAGCTAGCGTTTCTCCATTCAAGGAGTATGTTCTGCATGGATTTCCGCTGCCGAAATGCATGACCTTACATTTTTTAGCATTGAAGCCCAGCTGTCATGTCGAGGACCAGTTTTCCAACGTGATCAGATCCTGCGTCATACTGTCCTTGAGGTTGCTTTCACTTACTATGTTACACAGTTTGGCGTCGTCGGCAAACAGTGATACTTTACCCTGAAGCCCCCGGGTCACATCCCTTATGAATATGTTAAAAAGGGATGGTCCCAGGACTGAGCCCTACAGCACTCTGCTAGTCACCTCCGAAGTCTCAGAGAGGGTGCCGTTGACCACCACCCTCTGAAGTCTTCCACTCAGCCAATCATTGACCCATGCAGTTAGTTTCTCACCCAACCCCATCGATTTCATCTTGTTTAATAGTTTAATAGTCGGCTTGGGGGCCCGTTCCAGCGGGGCACCCGACACTGTCTTCGCTCCTCCCCCATTCCAGCAGGGGAGAGCCGACGGAGGATGGCTGCAGTCCGGCCATCGGACCAACGGTCGGCTCGGGGGCCCGTTCCAGCGGGGCACCCGACACTGTCTTCGCTCCTCCCCCATTCCAGCAGGGGAGAGCCGACAGAGGATGGCTGCAGTCCGGCCATCGGACCAACGGTCGGCTCGGGGGCCCGTTCCAGCGGGGCACCCAACACTGTCTTCGCTCCTCCCCCATTCCAGCAGGGGAGAGCCGACGGAGGATGGCTGCAGTCCGGCCATCGGACCAACGGTCGGCTCGGGGGCCCGTTCCAGCGGGGCACCCGACACTGTCTTCACTCCTCCCCCATGCCAAAAGGGGAGAGCCAACAGAGGAGGGCTGCAGTCCGGCCATCGGACCAACGGTCGGCTTGGGGGCCCGTTCCAGCGGGGCACCCGACACTGTCTTCGCTCCTCCCCCATTCCAGCAGGAGAGAGCCGACGGAGGAGGGCTGCAGTCCGGCCATCGGACCAACGGTTGGCTCGGGGGCCCGTTCAAGCTGGACTTCAGTTTTGACTGTTTTGATTTTATTTTCAATTCTTTTTAGTTTATGATATATTTTTTTAATCTCACTTATTGTTTTACCACTTATTTTGCATCTATTCTTATCTCCCCTCTTTTTTCAACCTTTCAAAGTCCTTTAGATCATTGTAATCTTATTAGAATGTTTATTTTCTTATTTTTCTCATCTATTCTCTATTTTATTTCTTCATTACTCTACTAATTGTCATTTTTCCAGGTACTTTAGTTAGATTGTGAGCCTTCGGGACAGTAAGGGAATTTCTAAGTACCTATTTTACTTATAATTTTAATGCACCCTATTGTCTATTTTTTTGTAAACCGCTTAGAATCCTAACGGAGTTTAGCGGTATATAAGAAATAAATTACATTACATTATGGTGTGGGACACTGTCGAAAGCTTTAATGAAATCCAAGTATACTATGTCCAGAGCCTCTCCTGAGTCTAGCTTTCCTGTCACCCAATCAAAAAAGCTTATAAGATTGGATTGGCATGACCTGCCTCTGGTGAATCCATGTTGACAGGGATCCCTTAGATTCCCTTCATCCAATATCGAGTCTAATTTACCTTTAAGTAGAGTTTCCATGAGTTTACACACTATTGATGTGAGACTCATTGGTCTGTAGTTCGCAGCCTCTGCTCTGCAACCCTTTTTGTGCAGAGGAACGACGTTTGCTGTTTTCCAGTCCAGGGGTACTCTCCCTGTACTTAGGGAGAGATTGAAGAGCATGGCTAACGGTTTCGCCAGAACATAGCCTAGTTCCCTGAGCACTCTTGGATGCAACTCGTCCGGTCCCATGGCTTTGTTCACCTTGAGTCCTGACAGTTCTCTGTAAACATCAGCTGGTGTGAACTCAAAATTCTGAAATGGGTCTTCCTTGCTTTGCTTTGCTTCCAGCTGTGGCCCGTGCCCTGGTGCCTCGCAGGTAAAGACTGAGCAGAAGTAATCATTCAGTAGTTTGGCTTTTTCAGAATCTGTTTCCACATAATTCCCGTCTGGCGTTCTAAGGCGTACTATCCCATTTGCGTTCTTTTTCTTGTCACTAATGTACCTGAAGAATGATTTGTTCCCTTTCTTGATGTTCTTCGCTAGAGTTTCTTCCATTCGAAGTTGGCCTCCCTAACTGCTGTTTTGACCGCTGCAGACTTAAGAACATAAGAACATAAGCAGTGCCTCCGCCGGGTCAGACCATAGGTCCATCCTGCCCAGCAGTCCGCTCTCGCGGCGGCCCAAACAGGTCACGACCTGTCTGAATAACCAGAAGGGGCCCCCTTGCCTCCTTGGTTTCCCATTAAAGCCCTATCTTCCCATCGAAGTCCTAATCCTCCGGTCTTGCACATTCACGACTTGGTTGGGTTTCCATACTTATTACCTGGTTAGTTTTCTATACTTGTATTACATCCCAGCACCTCTCTCAGTATCCCACGATCCCCTTATCCCTTAGGAATCCGTCCAATCCCTGTTTGAATCCCTGTACCGTACTCTGCCTGATCACTTCCTCCGGTAGCGCATTCCAAGTGTCCACAACCCTTTGGGTGATAAAAAACTTCCTTGCATTTGTTTTGAACCTATCTCCCTTCAGTTTCTCCGAATGCCCCCTCGTACCTGTTGTCCCCTTCAGTCTGAAGAATCTGTCCCTATCCACCCTCTCTATGCCCCTCATGATCTTGAAGGTCTCTATCATATCTCCCCTGAGCCTCCTCTTTTCCAGAGAGAAGAGCCCTAGCCTATCCAACCTCTCGGCGTATGGGCAGTGTTCCAGCCCTTTTACCAGTTTCGTTGCTCTCCTTTGGACTCTCTCAAGTACCGCCATGTCCTTCTTGAGGTGTGGCGACCAATACTGAACGCAGTATTCCAGATGTGGACGCACCATCACTCGATACAATGGCATGATGACTTCCCACGTCCTGGTTGTTATGCCCCTCTTTATGATGCCCAGCATACTGTTGGCTTTTTTCGAGGCTGCTGCGCACTGTGCAGATGGCTTCAGTGATGTATCCACCAGCACACCCAAGTCTCTCTCAAGTCTGCTGTCTCCCAACAATGCCCCCCCCAATTTGTAGTTGAACAACGGGTTCTTTTTCCCTATATGCATGACCTTGCATTTTTCCACGTTAAAGCGCATTTGCCATTTGTTTGCCCAGTCTTCCAGCTTGTCCAGGTCCCTTTGCAGGTCCTCACACTCCTCCCTGGACCTAACTCTACCGCACAGTTTGGTATCGTCTGCAAATTTTATAACCTCGCACTTTGCCTCCTTTTCCAGGTCATTGATAAATATGTTGAAGAGTAACGGCCCCAGCACCGATCCCTGTGGCACACCGCTCGTGACTCCCCGCCAGTCAGAATATTGGCCCTTCACTCCGACCCTCTGCAGTCTACCCGACAACCAGTGCTTGATCCATCTGTGCACATCCCCTCCCACCCCGTGGTTCCACAGCTTCCTAAGCAGCCTTTCATGTGGCACCTTGTCGAAAGCCTTTTGAAAATCGAGGTAAATGATGTCTATGGGTTCCCCATTGTCCACCCGACTGCTTATTCCCTCAAAGAAGTACAGAAGGTTCGTTAAGCATGACCTTCCCTTACAGAATCCGTGCTGGCTTGTTCTCAGTAGGCCATTTCTCTCGATGTGCTCGCAAATGCCGTCTTTGATCATAGCTTCCACCATCTTCCCTATAATTGAAGTCATGCTCACCGGCCTGTAGTTCCCGGGGTCACCCCTCGATCCCTTCTTAAAGATAGGTGTGACATTCGCCAATTTCCAGTCCTCTGGTACCTCTCCAGTTTTCAAGGATAGGTTGCAAGCATGCTGGATTGTGCCCGCTATTTCTTGTCTTAGTTCCTTTAAAACCCTTGGGTGGATCCCGTCAGGGCCCGGTGATTTGCCGCATTTTAACCTGTCTATCTGTTTGAGGACATCCTCCTTACTTACCTCTATGTGCTCCAATTTTTCGGCCTGTTCCCCACTCATGAGCTCCTCTGAGTCCGGTATATTAGATGTGTCTTCTCTCGTGAAAACCGACGAGAAGAACGTGTTCAACCTCTCAGCTACCTCTTTATCCTCTTTAATCACTCCCTTCCTATCCCCATCGTCCAACGGCCCCACCTCCTCTCTCGCTGGTCGCTTCCCCTTTACGTAACTGAAGAATGCCTTGAAGTTTTTCGCCTCCCTGGCCAGCCCCTCTTCGTATTTCCCTTTTGCTTTTCTAACCTCTCGGTGGCATTCCTTTTGGCATTTCCTGTGCGCCTGGTGATTTTCTTCCGTTGGGTCCTTTTTCCATCTCTGGAAGGATACTTTTTTGTCATTTATTGCCCTCTTTACTTCAGTTGACATCCAAGCCGGGTCCTTTGACCGCTTGTTCTTGCAGCCTTTCCTGAAACTGGGGACGTACATTCTTTGAGCTTTCTGCAGGGTGTCCCTGAATAGGGTCCAGGCGCTTCCTACAGTCTCCATCCTAAAGATGTTTCTGAGCTTCCTCCCCACCATTTCCCTCATAGCAACATAGTTTCCTTTCCTGAAGTTGAGCGCAGTTGTTGCGGTCCTCCTTACTATGGGAGTCCCCCTTTCTAATTTGAATCTGATCGCGTTGTGGTCACTGTTGCCTAGTGGTCCTCCCACTTCTACCCCTCTTGCAGGCCCCCCTAATCCGTTTAGGATGAGGTCAAGAGTAGCACCCCCTCGCGTCGGTTCCCTGACTAGTTGCTCCATGGAGCCGACACTCTTTGTCCTGTATTCAATGTTTGCTTCTTTTTCCCCGGTGCGTTTGTACGAGATAAATGCTCTTTTCTTCTCCTTGACGAGGCGCGAGACCTTATCAGTGAACCATTGGGGTTTCTTTCTTCTTTGTTGTTTAGTTACTGATTTTATGTAGCGGATAGTTGCCTCATGAAGGGTTTACCCAGATGGATTCCCCAGTATACTTGACATCTGTGATCCTGGTTGTTTTGATGTTTTCTTTGATGTAAAGTGCTACCCCTCCTCCTAACTTACCCTCTCTGTCTTGCCGAATCAGGTTGTATCCTGGTATAGTTATATCCCACCCGTGAGAGTCTGTGAACCATGTTTCGGAAATCGCTACTATGTCTAAGTCTGCATTAACTATTTCTGTTTCCAGTTCTAGAAATTTGTTCCCTAGGCTGCGTGCGTTAACATACATAGCTCTCCACTCTTTTTGTTTATTAAGCTCATGTAGAGAGCAACCCATTTGAGTTAAAGTGTCCCCTAGCGATTCTTTTGCAGTAAGGGTACTTACCTTAGACTTAGAAGCGGAGTTTTGGTTCGCCACATCAGGATTGTTACTTACTGCTCCGGTGTAAAAGTGGATACCCACCCCCGACTTACCTAGTTTAAAGCCCTTCTAAGTAGGTGGGCTAGTCGGTGTCCGAAGACGTTCTTGCCTCTGTTGGTCAGGTGGAGTCCGTCTGGTCCCTGTAGTCCCTGTAGTGTCTCTCCGTGATTCAGGAATCCGAAGTTCATTTCCCGGCACCATCATTGTAACCACTCATTCGTCTTCAGGATACGTTCTTCCCTGTCCCTTCCTCTGCCCCTAACAGGAAGAATTGAAGAGAATACTACCTGTGCTCCTGTCTGCTTCAGCCTCTTTCCCAGAGCTTCGAAGTCACTGGCTATGTCCTCCAGGGTGTTCTTGGCAGTGTCATTCGTTCCGACGTGGATGAGCAGCATGGGGAAGTGGTCCTGGGGCCTGAGAAGTCTATCAAGACAGGTGGTCACATCTCGTATTCTGGCTCCGGGAAGACAGATGAAGGACTGGGAGGGAGGCAGAGAAATGAGGAATCTGCAGAAGGATGTGCTTCATCAGGCATTTCTAAAAGATTAGTAACATCACGGGACTTTTCCTGTTGTAATTGTCTTCATTCTATTGCCCTTTATTTTTTTTTTAATTTGTTGGAAGGTAATATACCCATACAAAAGGAGGTATTGATTGTTCAGAAACATTTAGGGTTCCTTTTACTAAGTTGTGCTAGCGGTTTTAGCGTGCGCTACATTGCTGCGCGCGCTAGACGCTAATGCCAGCATTGAGCTGGCATTAATTCTTGGTGCGTAGCGCAGGGTTAGCGCACGCTAAAAACGCTAGCGCACCTTAGTAAAAGGAGCCCTTAGTATTTCAAGGAAATATCTCTTTAACATATCTCTAGGAGATATTGTAGAAATTTAGAAAGTGTAGATTGCTGGCCCGATTATTATTTTCAAGACTTTCTAATTTTCTCCTTATGCCATCAGTATCTTTAATTTGCACTTCTTCAGTATTCTCAATTGTTTTAAGATCTGTAGTCAAACTTTGAGTTTCACTCTTACATACAGTCACGTCCTGTTTCAAAAGAAATTTATTTTCTGTTCATTCAGCCTTTTTCTCTAATTCTTTTACTTGAGGGGTTAATGATTTCCCCAAATTCATAACCAAGACCCAGAGATTAATTATTTTTTTTAAAAAATATTTTATTTATAACATTTTACAATATTACCAAGCATATACATCTTGTACAGAAAAGTGAGATCAAACTACATATTAAACTATAATTCCAAAATTAATATTTGCTACAAGGAAATACCAATCTAGCTGTTCTCACACTAGTCCTCAATATTATTGGATCCATTATTAAGAGCACAACTTATATACTTCAAATTAATTAAGCAAGAAAAATCCTTGTCTAACTAAAGTGCGGGGAACTAATTTCTCATAGGCGTTATTACGTTGTTATTCCTTTTTCAAGACGTTTCATTGAGAGAAAACTAATCAATTGAGATGGCTAGAGATTAATTATTAAAGAAAATTCCTGTAGTGTAATATTATAATTTTCTGATACAGGTTTTACCTCTAATCTTCTTTGTTCCACGTCTTCAGATGAACATCCTGCCACAGATAATTTCTGGGGACTTGAAAGGTCCCTCGTTGACTCCGATAGCAAACCCACAGTTGATTTAGCCTCTCGTGGTGAGAGCTCTACCTCTCCGGACATGCTCACATCTCGCGAAGAGCTTGCTTGCTGTGGCTATGGGAGTGGAACTCTATGGTCTGGGCTCAGAGTGGTGTCTAGCCCCTAGATATCTGCTTCGGTGTCACTTACTGCTGGCATCTCCAACAGGCGATTCCCGGACAAATTAGGCTCTCTTTGTAGACGCCTCAGGATTTTGTCGATCATGCTGATAGAAGGGACTTCCACAATGTTATTCTGATTGCCTGCCAATTCATTGCTCAATGCTGGCTGGTGTAGTGGGGACCATTCACACATGCAAAGCAGTCATATTCTTTCCTATTAGAATACTGTAGCTCTTTTCTGTCTTTTATCTGTTTAAATACAGTAACACAGTAAATGATGGCAGAAAAAGACCCTCGGTCTATCGAGTTTGCCAGAGCCATGCTCTCCACTCAGTGAGGAACTAGTCATGCATGTTCAAGTGTCAACCATTTAGGAAGTCAAACATTATGGGGATAATAATAATCAAGATTCCAAGTATTGCTCCATGTATTTTATTGTAAACTGCTTAGATGGTACCTACCAAAAGGTGGTATATCAAATACAAAATAAACTTGGAAACTTAAATATAGGAGAAGGGGTAAGTGGGCAAATGCTTAGGAAGGGGTAAGCAGAGAGTATATGTGGGAGACATGGGCAGTGGATGCTGTGAAAAGGAGAGAAAGAGGAAGACAATTATGGAATGAGTGAGAAATAAAGGAAGGTGATAGATCTTAGAAGGGAATGAGAAGTTGGAAATAGGAAACTAATAGGGGTTTTGGGAGCATGGCTAAGATAAGGCATAAGAAAGAACTGGAGATGAATGACAGGGAAGAAACTAGGATTGTTGAGGAGATGAGAGAGAGACAGAGGCAGATGACGGAGAGGAAAGAAAGAAGGCATGGAGCATGAAATAAAAACCTGAAAATGGAATTCAGATTTTGGAATTGGGCTTAGGAAAAACACAATAAGTAAACTAGTAGAGAGAGAGAGGGTGTAACCCAACTTGAAATAATGATCAAAGTTACAAAGTATTTATTTTCAAATTTTAAATAGTTCAATGTGTCAGCTTTGAAAATGTGTATTTTGTTCATTACAGAACGAAATGTGACCCACTGAGTGAAAACGTACCAAAAGTGCAGTTCTAAATAACAGAGAAAAAGGCTATAAAGCTTTGGAGGGGTAATTTTGGGCAACTTTCATTTTTAAAAGTTTGTGTACTATAGGGTCAGTCAAAAGAGACTAGGCAATGTTTTTCATGATCTACAGCCTATGGAGCTCATAATTAAAAAACATAGACATCCAAAACCCATTCTAAACACTGCATAGTCCTAAGTCATATAATTAAAAAAATATATAAACAATACATTCAGGAGGTCTCAGCGTCCACGTCAAGATGTTCAGCATAAAGGTGTTCCATAGGCATGCTTATGGTCTGAATGTCCAAGTGCTACAAAGAAAACTAAAACAATCTAGCTTGGGTGTTTCCCTGGACATCTGCACTTAGACCTGCTTTAAAAGTGTGTATGCTGAGTGGCACACTCATTTTTAACCTATTAGTGATCTGCCTGTGTGAGAGAGCTAGAGCCAAGTGTTTGTGTTAATAGCTGCAGAGTCACTTTAACTTAACCTGCCCTACTTCTCTGCTTCACCCATTTCTCACCCCACACCCACACAGATATCTGCAATCTCACTTCCCCACCCCTCCAACCACATATGTGTCTTTCTACCTGTCCCCTCCCTTCGTTTTTTTAAATATCTTTGTTGAGTTTTAAGGTAATATGTATAAAACTTAAAAAGAAACAGAATATTATAATGGATTGTTGCATCGGTATGTAGTAAAGCAAAGGGCAATGACATATAGGCATAATCAGTCATTATCACAATAAATATCCATAGGAGCCCATATTTTACAGAAGTGGGTGTGACTTTGGTTTTTTGATGCTATAATATCTTCATATTTTCTTAAGGAACAAATATATTTCCACCATTCAGAAAAATATAGTTGGAAGTTATCTTTCCAGTGACAAACAATTAAGTGCAATGCTAGAGCAATCATGATATCAAAAACGTTAAAGTGCTTATCAGACAAATGAAGATCTGGGTTGAGGGATCTTAGTATAATAGTTTTGTAGGTAATGGGCGTTGAATTGTTTCTGAAAACAATGGAGCACATTTTGTGCCATATGTGGTTTCAAAAAACATGGACATTGGGGACAGTGAATACAGATGTGAGATAGTGAACATAATTCTGTAGAACAGAACCCCTACCTTCTATTTCCACATACTCACTCACCTTGATCTCTGTAGCTGTGCCATCACATTTAGTTTGTCTCATGTGCCTGGAGCTGCAGAATGAGAACCATTAAGGAAGCCGCTCAGCACTGAGTAGTAGCGCCAAATCCCGCGCCTGCTCGTGTTTTTCAGCGCGGCCAAAGACACTCAAGGAAGCCTGTTAACAGCGGGAACTTGGAAAGTCAGCTCCTGCCTGCTGCACCTCCACCGGGGATCGGCGGTAGAGGTATGAGGCTAGGGCAGGGAGGGGGGCAGGATGCAGAGCCTTGGAGGGAGGGAGGGTGCAGAGTCTGACAGGGGAGGGAAGAAAGGGTGCTGGGTGCAGAGTCTGACAGGGGAGGGAGGGAAGGAAAGAAAGAGGCTGAGTGCAATGCCTGACAGGAAGGGAGGCTTGGGTGCAATGCCTAGGTGGCCTGGGTGCAATGCCTGGGTGTCCTTGGTGTAATGCCTGGGAGACCTGGGTGCAATGCCTAACAGGAAGGGAGCTGGGTGCAGTGCCTGACAGGGGAAGGAGGGAGGGAAGGAAGGGTGCTGGGTGCAATGCCTGACAGGGGAGGGAGGGAAGGGTGCTGGGTGCAGAACCTGACAGGGCAGAGTACTTGAATATTAAGCCGCCTGACATATTCGAGTCAACTATTTTTCCTCCTTTTGGGGGGGGGGGAAGGGGGTCTTGACTTATAGTCAGATTGACATATTCGAGTATATATGGTTGTCCTATCAGTATATAAAATGAAATAAAGAAGGATAGGAAGGGAAGATTTAGTGTCTCAGGCCCAAAAACATACAAAGGTACAAAGAGATAAGGACCTTACAGTGAGCATGAGAGAGAGAGAAAATACAGGGCTAAAGAATAATTAGAAGGTAGATGCACATTATCTAAAGACAGTTCTGTGAGGTCTAGCATGACAGTTGTTAGCAAACACATATACAGAATTGGACTGGACCATAAATGAGGCAAACCCAGATGTGCAACATGGGGCAACAACCAACCAAATACCCATCATTTTGGAAATCTAGGCCACATGCCCAGAAACAGCTATCTGGTAGGACCTTGGGTCTATCTATTCCAGGACCCAATTCAGAGAATGGCCTATGCTAAGAAACATGATGAGTAAATTAAACAGGCACAAAAATATAATACAGGACAAAACCAAAACATAGACACCACTTAGATGTGATCAGATGTGATATTCAGTACTCTGCACCTAAAGCCCGAGTCCTTTCTTAGTTTTCTGTATCTACAAGTTTCTAAAGGCCTCTATTCTTAAAGGCACATCATAATTCTCTCTCTTTCTACACAGCTTAATAATTAGTAACCTTTATTCTCTTTAGCCTCTGCAAATGCACAGTTTATTTTATAAACAGTTGTGTGATTTTCTAAAATGGGGCCCATCAACCACCCTCATCTGATCAACTCCACACACAGGGGATCACATTTGGTGCCCAACACAGTGAAAATATCAAGCACTATGTTGGAAAATAAGCAAAAGAAACAAAAACAAAATAAAAACAGGCACAAGAAGAAATAGGACTGTTCAAGAAGAATGAGGCCTGCAAGCCTTGTCTAGCTGATGAATATCTTTATGCATAATTTCTGTAAATAGTTCCATTCATTTCCTTTGGGGATTAACCCATCCTCTGCTTGCACATTGGTGTTTCAGCTTACCAGGCCTACTCCATATGTCAAAAATATCAAATTAAAAAATAAACAAATAATGACTGTTTATACTGTTTGTTAAGCTTCATGAACTCACAACCTACAACATTCCGTGGGAGGGGGCTAGAAAAGTGATGGACTGGACACCCAGACATGGCACCAGAGTAGTGGGATACCTTACAGGGCACTGCTGTGAACTTCATAAGAAGGGTCCCACATAAACATTCACTACAGCTCCCTTATAGGTCATGGTGAGTCCCCCAAAACACCCCCAGAATCTACTAGACCCACCTATTCACCACCCCAATAGACCTTATGGCTGCAGGAGCCACTTATATGGCAGTACCAAAGGGTTTTGGGAGGTTTTTTTGGGGGGTGCACATGTTTCACCATGAATGCAGTGGTTAAAGCGGCTTATGGGGCTGGGTCCTCCTCTCCATGGTTCACTAACCCACCCCCAAGACCACTTAAGCCACCTCTGTACAGGCAGCTCTACTAAGCTTTCCTATGCCAGGCTGCCAGGTGCTGTTCTAGAGGTAGACATGTAAAGTTGTTATTAGTAGCACTTTGCTTTACATGTTATGTTAGATTTTAAATGTAGATGAAATAAATTTTGTTAGTTTTAAGGATATGAATTGATTTAAAGAAATCAATAAATTAAATATTTAATTAATTTTATGTTATGGTATTCTTGGTACAGCAAAATAATTTTATAACAAAATCTCTCCCTTATTGAAGGAAAACAGATTAGAGCCTGTTGATTAAAATATAGTGGTACAGATAACCCTCGATAAGAAACTGGCAGCATATTGTCTCAGCAGTGTGGGAATTCAGTGTTGCATATTAGCAAAATATGCATGCTTCATCTTACATTCACCTATTCCAAACACCTTTAAAAGCAAACTCTACATGCTATGGCATTAAAAAATACAGGCGGCATTACATTTTAATTCTTTATTTGGCATATGTGAGACCAGAGTCTAGGATAGGGGTGCCCACACTTTTTGGGCTTGCAAGCTACTTTTCAATTGACCAAGTCAAAATGATCTACCAACAATAAAATAAAAAAAAAAACACAAAAGCACACTGTATGCACAGAAAATGTTAATTATTTATATTCTGGGGTTTTTTCAAAGAGATCAAGGCAGATGACCCTATGCACTATCACCTCAGTAACAACTATACAAAAATAGGCAAATATACCCCCTCCCTTTTTACTAAACTGCGATAGCAGTTTTTAGTGCAGGGAGCTGCGCTGAATGCCCTGCGCTGCTCTCAGCTATTGCGGTTTAGTAAAAGGGGGCCATAGTGCAAAATATAGACAGCAGATATAAATTCTCAAAGCGGACACATTTTGCTCACTAAATTGAAAATAAAATCATTTTTCCTACCTTTGTTTTCTGGTGATTTCATGAGTCTCTAGTTACACTTTCTTCTTCTGACTGTGCATCTAATCTTTCTTCCCTTCTTTCAGCCTGTATGCTTCCTCTCCTCCAGACCTCATTCCCTTCCCCAACTTTTTTTCCTCTCTCCCTGCCCTTTCTTTCTCCCTGCCTCCCTTCCTTTTTTCTCTCTTCATGCCCCCTTTCTTTCTGTTTCCCTTCTTTCCTTCTATCTCCCTACCTGCCCCCTTTCTTTCTTTCTCCCTGCCCTCCCCCAAACCACTGCTGCCGCCATCGGGGAACAGGCTCCAAAGCCACTGCCGCCCCAAGCTCTCCCTGCTTTTCCTGCATCGGGCTGACCAGAATTCCTCTCCCCGATGTCAATTCTGTCGTCGGAGAGGAAGTTTCGGGCCAGCCAGGCAGATTGGCTGGCCCAGAACTTCCTCTCCGACAGCAGAATTGAGTTCGGGGAGAGGAAGGCTGATCGGCACGGTAGATTGTGAAGGCAACGCGAGTCTATCATGGTGCCCTGGATGGGCTCTGCGATCGAATCACTTTGCCTTCGAGATCTACCGGTTGATCGCGATCAACGTATTGGGCACCCCTGGTCTAGGAAATTGAAGCACTACTGATGTAGTGGGTGGATAAGTTACATTTTCAGAGACCAAAATATTCATGTGGCCCTTGGAAAAATTAAAATACCCCTGATCTCTGAGCAAATTAACAGAACTAACTAATATCAGAGAAATGGCGGGACCGCCGGAAGAGGAAGCAGTGTAGCGCAGGGCTCAGAGAAGGGGCGGGACCACTGGCAGAGAAAGCAGCTGGGCTCACTGGCATCCAGAAACAACGGTAGGCAGCTTCTCCATGCGGGAGGGGGAGGGGGGAGGCTGTGGGGGTGCGAGCAGTCCTTCAGAAAGGAGAGTCGGGGCGGCGAACAGAGAGTCGGGGCGGTGAGAGGAGAGTCGGGGCGGCGAATGGAGAGTCGGGGCGGCACGCGCGGTATACGCGTGTGCGCGTTATAGTAAAATTTTTTTACATAAATTTCTATTCCCCGCGCGCTATACTCGTGTGCACGTTTTACACGGGTGCACGGTATATGGGTGAAAATACGGTAATTATCACATGCTATTGAATCACAAGACGTTCCAGCAGACCTATGTGCCATACTGGGGCTCTCAAGGTAAACAGTTAAGTTTTGCTTCCCAAGCATTAAGGAACAGTGTGGAAAATATGTTGGTTCTTATAAACAGATATTATTAGGTCAGTCTGGACCTCTAGCATGTATGCTGTTATCCATAAGTTGTTTTTATGAGTTTCTGTTACAGTCAACTTATGTTATGACTGTCATACACTACAACATCTTGTTTTTCCAGACAATAAACCAAAATCACATATTTTCTTTTTGCTTCACTGTAACAGGTAAACGTACTCTGCCTACCGTGTCTATACTATGCTGTGTCCATATCTCTGAAACATTTATATCATTTAGCTTCATCTTTTTATATACTGTATACAGATTAGTGTCTTTCAGATTCCCAGGCAAGGGATATCTCATACACATGGGATTATGGCTCCCCCCCTTTATATCCTGCTTAATAAAATTATTGCCTTGTTTGTCTTATCGACTGGTGGTGTCCCCATGGTACAAGGGTGGTTTAGGCTTGTTGAATCTTCGCCATTTGTCGGTTGGTTGTGGCATGCGTCACATTAATGATTTCTTTCGGGGTACTGCCCATTTTACTAATACTTCTCTGGAGCTTTCTTGTTTCACAAAGACTCATTTTAGTGTCTATCTTCACTCTGTGCCATTAGCTCACCTGCGCCCCTTCCTGTTATGGTATTGCATTTCCCCTTGCGGAAGGCTTGGCAATGGGTCTGTAAATTCCACTCTCTTAGTTCTACTATATCTCCTTTCCTGCTTTACGCTTTAATGGGAATTTTCTGCCTGGGATGGATGGAGCTAGTTTTGTTCGTTGGGAAGCAGGGAGGGATCCACTATCTGTTCCAATTGGTGGACGATGGGGGGAAAAATTAAGCCTTTTGATGCGTTATGTCACAAATTTGGTCTCCCTCGAGCTGATGGCTTTGCTTACATGCAAATTCAACATTATATTGCTTCTTTGCCTCCCAACCATCTGACAGCCTCTTGTCAGGAGCTTTTATCCATGGCTTTTCCCTTGGATCTCAGCTCCCTGTTCCTCTCAAATTTCACCATAGACATTTGAAGGTTGAATCCCCCCTGCTTGACCATATTAGATTGCGGGATGCTTGGGCTCGTGATCTTTCTGTACCATTAGCTGATGATGTTGTCCTTTGTGCTGTACGCAAATTGCCTGCCTTTCGTAAATATGCTACCTTTTGGTAACAACATTATAAATTGGTTTTACGCTTGTATATTTCCCCTAAAATAGCTCACCTTTCAGGGTTTCAAGCCTCCTCTGACTGTCCTCGCTGTACTGGCCCTGATGCTGGCTTGGGACATATGTTCTGGACTTGTCCTATTATTCAGTCCTTTTGGGAAACTATTTTTCTTTTTGTATTTGGAATGTTGTTCTTCAGCGTTCCCTTTGTTTCTTTTTGGTGTCCCTATTCATTTTGCCCCTCGAAGACCGGGGACTGCGGCGTTTCTTCGATGGACAGTGGTAATAGCCCTCAAATGTATTTTGCTTAAGTGGATGGAAGCGGAGGGACCTGACTTTTCCCTCTGGCATTGCTGCCTGATCACTCTTTTGATGTGGGAATGCCGTGAAGTGCAAAACTTTTCTTCCCTGCCTGCCTGGATTTTCAAACGCATCTGGGAGCCTTTTTGAAACACTATGACTCCTGTGGCCCATAGCCGCCTCCTGAACTGTTGACTTGTATTACTCTTTCCACCTGTTGTCTGCTTTGCATATCATTGCCTTTTCTTTTCTTTGAATGGTTTACTTGGGCTAGGCTTGAAGGAGGACTGGGGATTGGGGTGGTTTGGGGGAGGGTTGCTGGGGTGGTCCCTTGTGTTTTCTATGTATGCCTTGTCCCTGGACGGTGGTTTATTCTTTATTTTTGGCTGGTTGCTATTGCTGTTCACTGTTGGGGACCACATGGGGTCTCTGGGGGTTTGGGAGTGAGGGGGGTCCCTTACTGTTGGGTTTTGTGATGTTGAAAGTGAGCTTACTCTCAGTGTTGCCTTATACTTTTGTATCATCTCTTGTTAAGCTCAATAAAATATATTTTACAATAAAATTATTGCTATCACTCCCACCATAGTGTAGCCACAAAATACTGCAGAGGAGGGCCATAACAGACAACACAGGAGCACCAAAACCATCACTGAGCTCATCTTTGGTCATCTGAAGAATGGCTTCAGATGTTTTAACCATTTGGGGAGGGGTGGGGGGCTGCTCTACCGACCAGAGAAGGTGGCTCAAATATTGTTTATTGTTAGTTGCTATACTGCTGCTAATGACTGGGAAGTCAATTCAGAGCAGTTTGCATGAGCTTCAGTAAAGGTGTTATAATATATGAGCTCTGATACAAGAGATTTAGTACAATACAGAGTTACAGTGTTTCTATGATAGTTACCATACCTGAGCTTTAGATGGTGTTCATTGTTGGTTTTGGTGCTTCTGGGCATCATGGTATGATGCATTTATCCTTTACTTTTAGTCTTTCTTTTGACTGAGCATACAGTCTGGGTATGCTGTATAGAATGTATATTTACCTTAAATATACGTACATATTATCCATGTACATATACTTTAATTATAGTTTCTGTATTATCATATACTCAGCATTCTTTGGATTATCCATGCGTTCACCCTTTTGTGTTCCAAGTGCAGAGTAGCCTGCTGTTTCCTCCATGTTGCTACTCCCCCTAAATGTCTCTTTATTTGTTAAAGTGTTCTGTGAAAAGTATGGTCTTTATTCCTTTCTTGAACTTTCTGGTGCCCTTTTCTAGTTTTAATTTCTTCGTATGGGAGTTCTACCACATTGGGGCCATCACTAAGAACATTCTTTTCCTGACACTTTTGTATTTGATGTCTCTGAAGAAGGGTATTTCCAGTAGGTATTCTAGGCTTGAGTGCAGGGCACGTTTGGGGGTATGGTTGTCTAGTCTGATTGCCGGGTATTGTGGTTCTGAAAGATGAATGATTTTGTGTGTCAGCAACATGATTTTGAATTTCACCCTGCTTGCAGTGGGAGCCAGTGCAAGTCTTTCAGTAGCGGGGTGCCACTCGTCTGCTTCAATTTTCCCAGCAGAAATCTTGCTGCTGTGTTTTGTACTTTTTGGATTTGTCTAATCATGCACTTTGGAACACAAAGCAGGACTGTATTGCAGTAGTCAAAAATTAAGAGTACCAGGGATATTACTACATTGGACATTGCTTGATGGGTTAGGTAGGATTTTAATCCTCTGACCTAGTAGAGTTTGCCATAAGTGTTTTTCACGACACTTTGGATGTGTACTGTCATGTCTAGGTTTGGGACTACAAAATAAATATGTGTCAGGCTCAATGTAGGGAACTCCAAACATAGTCTGGCTTTACATACTTAAGAATAAAGGACCTCAAAATCCATGGGATAAAGCTCTCTGAAGCACAAAGACTTAGGAAAAGAGAGCCTAACAGACTATTACTGGTCCTGCTCCGGAAAAACTAAACCAGTGGAGAGAAAACCCAAAGAGGGGAAACAAATTCTCCAGCTAGAAAACCGGGCTTAAACAAAAGGCTTAAAATGTTAAGTCCCCCTACATTAAGGCGTAAAATTATCAGGAGGTAAGTTGTCTGAAAAACATCAAGGGTAGGCAAAATTTCCAAATAGCGTCTTAGCATCCAACTGCCAATAAGTACTGAAACATTTAAACTTAGCTTTGCTTCAAGTTTTATCACTGTCTGTCAAGTGCAGTATGTCGCTTCTTGGCCTCTATCCAGCTGGAAATTTCAGAAACGCTGTTAGCTGCCAAAACCCCGGTTTGCTTTAGTTCTTCAACAAGAGAGTCCTTGTTTCACCATCACGTTGCTGCATCAGGAAGATCTAACCTCTCTGGTAATTACTGCACTAGATGTGAGAAGAGTGGAATGCTGTAAAAAAGCCCAGGTGACGTCATTAGAGTGCAAAAATTTCAAATGAACAGAAAATTTAAAAAACAGGGTTCTAAAAGACACCATTAAAAGAGTTAGCAAAAATTTGTGTTCAGGGAAAGAAAACCCACTACAAACAAACCCTAATAATAAAGTCCAGAGGTGAACCAACTTTTTATTTTATTTTTGAGTCATTTTAATTTTATTTATAGCTTTATAGTTTATTTAAAAAATTACTGACGTATACCACTACATCAAAAAAATTTTAAAAAAATTCAGGAAAATTCAAAAAGCTCAGAAAAATTCAGAAAACCACAAAAAGATAGTATCATTAAAAAAAATGCTTTCCACTCCACCATTGTTTTCAAGCCATCGTTCTGTAGTTTGTAATGCAAAGATTAATCTTTGTTCACTTCCGCGTAACCATTTTTTAATGTCACCTTCTCTTTTTGACGTCCATAATTGTTGAAGGATGGTACATGAGAGCTCATCAAATTTATGTCCTGACTCTAGGTGATGTCGATCCAGCGGGGCCTCCAAGCTTCTCTTCTTATACAAGATCGGTATTCTATCATTCTAGTATTGAAAGAATGAGAAGTCTGGCCAATTTAGGCCTTTTCACACAGACATTTAATCAGATAGATTACATTCTGTGAATTGCAGGTGAAGGATCCTAGTATCCGACTACTTTTATTGCCTTGTGACAAGACAACCATAGTGCCTTCAATGGTGACATGACAGATGGAAGTGACCACAGTTCTTAAATCCTTGGTGGTTGTGACAAAATCTCAGAGTCCAGACATCAGCGTTGCATAAATGGTCAGTTAGATTACTATTTCTGGCATAAGTGATCATGCAGTGATGTTGGGCCAGAAGAGGGTGATTCGAGAACATCCTCCAATGTTTACAGATGATGGAAGCAATTTTGTGTGAGGATGAAGAAAATTTAAGGTTACAAGTAAGGTTAAGATGATCTTGCATTCTATTGCGAGGAGTCAGCAGGAGATCTCAGTGATTATTCAATGCTCATTTATAGGCGTGTGAAATCACCTTCTTAGGGTACCCACTCTGTAGGAATTTTTGTTTTAATCTTTCAGATTTATCAATAAACGAATTCTTAGTTTCACAAATTGTTCTATATCTAAAGAATTGAGGTACCGGAAGGCTGTCCTTATGACCCTTAGGGTGCATGCTGGAGTAACTTAAGAAAGTATTCCTTTCAGTGGCTTTAGAATATATTGAAGGTGTGAATAAACATGTGGATAAAGGCGAGCCAGTTGATATAGCGTATCTAGATTTTCAGAAAGCTTTTGATAAAATTCCTCACGAGAGGCTCCTGAGAAAATTAAAGTGTCATGGGATGGATGACAAAGTTCAGTTGTGGATTAGGAATTGGTTATTGGATAGAAAATAGATGGTAAGGTTAAATGGTCATTTCTGTCAATGGAGGAGAGTAAACAGTGGAGTGCCGCAGGTGTCTGTACTGGGACTGGTGCTATTTAACTTATTTATAAATGATCTGGAAATTGGAATGACGAGAAGATGATTAAATTTGCAGATGACACTAAACTGTTCAAAGTTGTTAAAATGCATGCGGATTGTGAAAAATTGCAGGCGGCCCTTAGAAAATTGGAAGACTGGGCGTCCAAATGGCAGATGAAATTTAATGTGGCCAAATGCAAAGTGATGCACATTGGGAAGAATAACTTAAATCACAGTTACCAGATGCTAGAGTCCACCTTGGGGGTTAGCGCCCAAGATACAGATCTGGGTATCATCGTAGACAATACGATGAAACCTTCCTTCTAATGTGTGGCGGCAGCCAAAAAAGCAAACAGGATGCTAGGAATTATTAAAAAAAGGGATGGTTAACAAGACTAAGTATGTTTTAATGCCCCTGGTGTGACCTCATCTGGAGTAGTGCATTCAAATCTGGTCTCCTTATCTTAAGAAAGATATAGTGGCGCTAGGAAAGGTTCAAAGAAGAGCAACCAAGATGATAAAGGGGATGGAACTCCTCTCATATGAGGAAAGATTAAAACAGTTAGGGCTCTTCAGCTTGGAAAAGAGACAGCTGAGGGGAGATATGACTGAAGTCTACAAAATCCTGAGTGGAGTAGTGGATCGATTTTTCACTCCATCAAAAATTACAAAAACTAGGGACACTTGATGAAGTTACAGGGAAATACTTTTAAAACCAATAGGAGGATATTTTTTCACTCAGAGAATAGTTAAGCTCTGAAACGCATTGACAGATGTTGCGGTAAGAGCGGATAGCATAGCTCAGGGATCTCAAAGTCCCTCCTTGAGGGCCGCAATCCAGTCGGGTTTTCAGGATTTTCCCAATGAATATGCATTGAAAGCAGTGCATGCACATAGATCTCATGCATATTCATTGGGGAAATCCTGAAAACCCAACTGGATTGCGGCCCTCGAGGAGGGACTTTGAAATCCCTGGCGTAGCTGGTTTTAAAAGAGGTTTAGACAAGTTCCTGGAGGAAAAGTCCATAGTATGTTATTGAGAAAGACATGGGGGAAGCCACTGCTTGCCCTGGATCGGTTACATGGAATATTTCTACTCTTTGGGTTTTGACCAGGTACTAGTGACCTGGATTGGCCATTGTAAGAACAGGCTACTGGGCTTGATGGACCATTGGTCTGACCCAGTACGACTATTCTTATGTTGCTTCTCTGTATCTTCTTTATTTTCTCTCTGTAGAAGTTGCTGAATTCTTTACTAGTTAGGGAGCATTTGGTGGTTATTTCTTTCTGGTTTTTTTCCTAGCAAACCATATAATACTTGATATAGGGGTTTTATGGAGTTTCCAGCTTCAAGGATCTATTTTAAGAGGTATTCTTTCTTTTCTATATGTATCTTCCTGATGTAAATTCTGTTGACTCTAAGCCAGCTTTTTTTTAGCTTCCTCATCCTCATTAGATTTCCTCCATTTCCTTTTGAGGTTTTTTCCCCTCCTTTTTAGCTACATGATTTCTTCTGATGGGGTGAATTAATCTTTTCTTTTGTTTGGTTTTTGTATTTTTAATGGGACTACCTCTTCTAGACTTCGGTTCAGTACCTCGTCCCAGAGTCTCACCTGTTCAGTATGGTCTGTGATCTGGTTTCTACATCACTGAGGTGTGTCTCAAGTCTGTTTTTGAATTTTGTGCTGTCTATGAATCCTCTCCCTATTCTTAGTCTCATTCTGGAGGTTTTTGTTTCCTACTTTCTGGTCATAACACTTCCATAGCTGTTATGGACAGATATATATCTTCCTCCCTGCCAAACAATACATCTAAAATATGTCCTTTAGTGTGGGGCTTTACCTTCACTGTTTGGGGTAGTCCTTTTTAAAAAAAAAATATTTATTTATTTTATTGAACTAATTATCAAAAATAACTTCTTGTACAGTGTATGATCAAGACAATCACAAAATTTACAAAAAAAGTAACTAAAATACATTAGAAAATAACTCTTCTGCTTATTTAGTTTTTTATTCTCACTCACTTTCCCATCTTGGATCCTTAATATGGTGTAGTCCTAGGCCTTCCAGTTGATGGACTATCTGTTGGTTTTTTTGGCATGCTGAGTCATCTACATGAAGATTAAGAACATAAGAATTGCCGCTGCTGGGTCAGACCAGTGGTCCATCGTGCCCAGCAGTCCGCTCCCACAATGGCCCTTAGGTCAAAGGCCAGTGCCCTGAGTCTAGCCTTACCTGAGTACATTCTGGCTCAGCAGGAAGTTGTTTAATTTTGTCTTGAATCCCTGGAGGGTGTTTTCCCATATAATAGCCTCCGGAAGAACATAAGAACTGCTGCTGCTGGGTCAGACCGGTGGTCCATCGTGCCCAGCAGTACGCTCACGCGGCTGCCCCCTGGTCAAAGACCAGTGCCCCAATTGAGACCAGCCCTACCTTCGAACGTTCTGATTTAGCACGAAGCTGTCAAACTTTGTCTTGAATCCCTGGAGGATGTTCTCCCCTATGACAGACTCCAAAAGAGCATTCCAGTCCTCTACCACTCTCTGGATGAAAAAGAACTTCCTTACGTTTGTACGGAATCTATCCCCTTTCAATTTTAGAGAGTGCCCTCTCGTTCTCCCTACCTTGGAGAGGGTGAACAACATGTCCTTATCTACCTTCAATACCTTAACTGTTTCGATCATGTCCCCTCTCAATCTCCTCTGTTCGAGGGAGAAGAGGCCCAGTTTCTCTAATCTTTCGCTGTACGGCAACTCCTCCAGTCCCTTAACCATCTTAGTCACTCTTCTCTGAACCCTTTCAAGTAGTACCGTGTCCTTCTTCATGTACGGTGACCAGTGCTGGATGCAGTACTCCAGGTGAGGGTGCACCATAGCCCGGTACAATGACATAATAACCTTCTCCGATCTGTTCGTGATCCCCCTTCTTTATCATTCCTAGCATTCTGTTTGCCCTTTTCGCCGCCGCCACACATTGCGCAGACGGCTTCATCGACTTGTCGATCAGAACTCCCAAGTCTCATTCCTGGGAGGTCTCTCCAAGTACCGCCCCGGACATCTTGTATTCGTGCATGACATTTTTGTTACCTACAGGCATCACTTTACACTTATCCATGTTGAACCTCAACTGCCATGTCGATGCCCATTCCTCGAGCCTGATTATGTCACATTGCAGATCTTCGCAATCCCCCTGCATCTTCACTACTCTGAATAACTTAGTATATTGTCTGCAAATTTAATCACCTCACTCGTCGTACCAATGTCTAGATCGTTTATAAAGATGTTGAAGAGCAGGGGTTTAAGCACCGAGCCCTGCAGCACCCCACTGGTGACGCTCCTCCAGTCTGAGTATTTTCCATTATCCCCCCACTCTCTGTTTCCTATGATCCAGCCAGTTTTTAATCCACGTGAGTATTTCATCCTCGATTCCATGGCTCACAATTTTCCGAAGTAGTCGTTCATGTGGAACCTTGTCAAACGCCTTCTGAAAATCCAAATATACATTGTCAACTGGGTCGCCTTTGTCTATCTGCCTGTTTACTCTTTCAAAGAAGTGCAGCAAGTTCGTCAAACACGATCTGCCTTTCCTAAAACCGTGCTGACTGGTCCTCATCAGCCCATGTTCGTCAAGGTGATCAATGATGCGGCCCTTTATCAGTGCCTCTACCATCTTTCCCAGTACTGAGGTCAGACTCACTGGTCTGTAGTTTCCCAGATCTCCCCTCGAACCTTTCTTGAAGATCGGCGTAACATTCGCCACCTTCCAGTCTTCCGGAATCTTTCCCGATTTGATCAACAGATTGTCTATTAATCGAAGCAGTTCAGCTATGGTCCCTTTCAGTTCCTTGATGACCCTCAGATGGATGTCATCTGGTCCCGGGGATTTATCGCTCTTAAGCCTATCAATCTGCCTACACACCTCCTCTGACTGACTGTCAATCCTGTCAGCTTCCCGTCTTCGTTTCCTGCATATAGCCTGATGGGTTCCGGTATACTGTGTAAATCTTCTTTGGTAAATACAGACGCAAAAAATGTGTTCAGTTTGTCGGAAATTGCTTTGTCCTCTTTTAGTGCTCCCTTTATTCCATGGTCATCCAATGGTCCCACTGCTTCCTTCATGGGTTGTTTCCCCTTGATATATTGAAAGAACGTCTTGAAGTTTTTTGCCTCCTTGGCTATTTTTTCCTCTTAGTCTCTTTTGGCCCCTTTTACCGCCTTATGGCACCTGCGTTCCAGTCTTCCACCACTCTCTGAGTGAAGAAGAACTTCCTTACGTTTGTACGGAATCTATCCCCTTTTAACTTTAGAGAGTGCCCTCTCGTTCTCCCTACCTTGGAGAGGGTGAACAATCTATCTTTATCTACTAAATCTATTTCCTTAATTATCTTGAATGTTTCGATCATGTCCACTCTCAGTCTCCTCTTTTCAAGGGAGAAGAGGCCCAGTTTCTCTAATCTCTCACTGTACGACAACTCCTCCAGCCCCTTAACCATTTTAGTGGCTCTTCTCTGGACCCTTTCAGTAGTACTGTGTCCTTCTTCAAGTACGGCGACTAGTGCTGGACGCAGGCATAAAGGTGGGGGCATACCATGGCCCGGTACAGCAGCATGATAACCTTCTCCAATCTGTTTGTGATCCCCTTCTTAATCATTCCTAGCATTCTGTTCACCCTTTCCACCACCGCATACCCAGACAGAGGAGAATTTTAATAATAATAATAATAATTTTATTCTTATATACCGCCATACCCAGTGAGTTCTAGGCGGTTTACATTAAATTAGATTAGGATCCGCATAGACTTGTGGATTTACAACAAATTTATAGGATTTACAACAACTGTAGCCAAAACTTGGCGGATGAAAAGGGAAATTTACAACAAGTTTAGCCAACTTCGTAGATGAAGAGGGCAGAATTACAACAAATTAATCGGATTTACAACAGATTTGGTCAGACTTGGTGGATGAGGAAGGAAGTGGGAAGGAGAAGCAGGGGGAGATAGGAGCTATCGTGAAGGAGAAGAGTCGGGTAGGGGGCCTTGAGATTATCTGAAGGGTCAGTTAAGGGTCTTGTTTGCTGAAAAGGTGGGTTTTGAGTGATTTTCTGAAGTCGAGGTAGGTGGGGGCCTCGAGTATCATTTGGGCTAGCCATGGGTTCATCTTGGCTGCTTGGAAGGCGAGGGTTTTATCAAGGAATCTTTTGAGTTGACAAAGCTTTGGCGAAGGGTATGCGAACAGCTGAATTCTGCGGGATTTCTTGTTGGTGCAGTGAAGATTTAAGTGGGGAGTGATGTATCTTGGCGAAAGACCATTTATCGATTTGTAGCATATGCATGCGAATTTGAAAAGAACTCTGGATTCGAATTGCAGCCAGTGAAGTTGGTTGTAGTATGGGGAGATGTGTTCCCATTTTAGGTTGACTTCTGCAATGAAGTTCACAATGTTTTGCCAATCTTCTGTGTCTAGGTCAGGAATGATATATAATGCCATTACGCCCATTGTGTTCGTGTTTCCTACTCTAAGAAGTAAACATTCTGCTATTGAGCCATTTTTATTTGCTGAAATCCCAGGTTTGATTTATGTATTACTGCTACACCCTTCCTCTCTTACCTTTTCTATTTTAAAGCATCAGCTCAGTTTGTTCCCGCTGCACCTCCAAATTCTGCTGAAGAAGCTGCAGCTTCTGCTTGCGATACTTACCTAGGGAGATATATTTCTCTCACCATATTCGTGGGTTCAGCACTCAAGACTTCAATTAATCACAATTTTCATCTTGCTGACTCTGTCCTCAAAATGACATTATCCTGGTGTGCTAAGAAAAAAGTTCAGTGCTTTTTATCAGCATGAAGAGGCAAAACGCAGTGTATGGAGTGTGTAGAGAGAAAAGTTCAGCACTTGCTTCAGCGTGGTCAGGCAAACTAAAGGAGGTGGGAAAGCTTATGCGCCTAATTAATCCTGCTGTTGCTGGGGCATGCAGAAAGAAAAGTTTAGCAAACGCCATCATCAGTAGTGTACTGTATATGAAGCATGCAATACAGTAACTTTTTTTTAAAACAATCATGAATACCGTATTTTCACGCATATAACACGCGCGTTATACATGATTTTTACAAACCACGCATAACCTTGCGCGTTATACGCGTGAGCATGTTGTACAAAATTTTTTTTACATAGTTCCCCCCCGATGTCCGATTCACCCCTCCCGCAGGACTGCTCGCACCCTCACCCCGAAGGACCGCTCGCACGTACCCGCACGCCCACCCCGAAGGACCGCTCGCACGCACTCCCACCCGCACCTGCACCCCCATCCTGAAGGACTGCTCGCACCCCCACAGCCTCCGGACCCTCCCCCATCATGTAGAAGCTCCTACCGGTGTCCTGCTGCTTCCTCTTGGCGGTCCCGGCCCTTCTGTGAGCCCTGCGCCTGCGCTGCTTCCTCTTCCGGCGGTCCCGCCCTTTCTCTGACGTCAAGCCCTCTTGCCCCGCCGACTCCCCGACTCCCCGACACGATTGGGGCAAGAGGGAGCTCAAGCCCTCTTGCCCCAGCCAACCGCGGCACCCCCGACACGATCGGGGCAAGAGGGAGCTCAAGCCCTCTTGCCCCCCCGACTCCCCGATACGATTGGGGCAAAAGGGAGCCCAAGCCCTCTTGCCCCGCCAACTCCCCATCTCCCCGACAATATCGGGCCAGGAAGGAGCCCAAGCCCTCCTGGCTCTGGCGACCACCCCCCCCCCCCCGCTAGTTGTTCGGGCCAGGAGGGAGCCCAAGTCCTCCTGGCCCTGGCGACCCACACCCCGCTAGTTGTTCGGGCCAGGAGGGAGCTCAAACCCTCCTGGCAACGGCGACCCCCTACCCCCACCCCGCACTACATTACGAGCAGGAGGGATCCCAGGCCCTCCTGCCCTCGACGCAAACCCTCATCCCCCCAACGACCGCCCCCCCAGCCGACCCGCGACCCCCCTGGCCGACCCCCACGACACCCCCACCCCCCTTCCCCGTACCTTTGTGTAGTTAGCCGGACAGACGGGAGCCAAACCCGCCTGTCCGGCAGGCAGCCAACGACGGAATAAGGCCGGATTGGCCCATCCTTCCCAAAGCTCCGCCTACTGGTGGAGCCTAAGGCACCTAGGCCAATCAGAATAGGCCCAGGAGCCTTAGGTCCCTCCTGGGGGTGGGGCCTTGGGCACATGGTCGGGTTGGGCCAGTGGGGTCGCAGGTCGGCTGGGGGGGCGGTCGGAGGTTCTTGGGGGGGGCGGTTGTTGGGGGGATGGGGGTTTGCGTCGAGGGCAGGAGGGCCTGGGATCCCTCCTGCCCGTAATGTAGTGCGGGGTGAGGGTAGGGGGTCGCCGTGGCCAGGAGGGTTTGGGCTCCCTCCTGGCCCGAACAACTAGTGGGGGGGGGGGGGTCGCCAGAGCCAGGAGGGCTTGGGCTCCCTCCTGGCCCAATATTGTCGGGGAGTTGGGGAGTCGGCGGGGCAAGAGGGCTTGGGCTCCCTCTTGCCCCGATCATGTCAGGGAGTCGGTGGGGCAAGAGGGCTTGATGTCAGAGAAAGGGCGGAACCGCCAAGAGGAAGCAGCAGGACACCGGTAGGAGCTTCTACATGATGGGGGGAGGGGTTGGGAGGCTGTGGGGGTGCGAGCGGTCCTTCAGGGTGGGGGTGCGGGTGCGTGCAAGCGGTCCTTCAGGGTGGGGGTGCGAGCGGTCCTGCGGGGGGGGGGTGAATCGGACGTCGGGGGGCATCAGGCTTTCAGGGTGGGGACAGGACTTCAAGGGGGAGAGGAGAGTCAGGGCAGGCGAAAGGAGAGTTGGGGTGGCCAGAGGAGAGTCGGGGCGGGCGAAAGGAGAGTCGGGCGGCGACGGGAGAGTCGGGCAGCATGCGCGGTATACGGGTGTGCGCGGTATACAAAATTTTTTTTACATATATTTTGGTTTCCCGCGCACTATACCCGTGTGCGCGTTTTACACGGATACGCATTATCTACATGAAAATACGGTACTACTGATAACTTTTATTCACAATTTCATGCTATTCGTGAGAGCTATATTACAAACCATACAAATATGAAAGCGAAAAGTTATTAATTATTTTTTGTATTCGTGGGTGGTCTTTGACCCTAACCCCCGCGAATATGGAGGGTGAAGTGTATTGTGTCCCAGCAGCCTCCGAGAAAAGTGAATTTAGCTGTCTTCTCTGTCACTGGGATCCCATCCTCTGCACCTGCTGGTGTTCATTGCTGTTGTCATCCACCTCGGCACCCTAATCTGAGAACTCTGTGGGAGGGGGAACTATGTCCTCCAAAGCTTCATCTTCAACCTCAACCACCACAGCTGCTGTTGCCTCCTCAGCATGTTCCACTGGCTGCGCCTGCTGGCTTTCATCGGTGAGCTATTGGGACTGGCTCCCTGCATCTGCTCCTCACCCCAATGATGTAGCTTCTGATGAGGTACATGGTGTGGGGAACCCAGGACACCTCTATTGGAAGCTATACCTCAATTAAATTGTATGGAGAAAGCGGCAGTACTTTGTTTGTGTCCTCCTGTGCTGCACCCACTCCCCCATGGAGAGAAGGGAGGAAGATGGGGGTTTGGGGATTGGCCCTCCATGACATTGCAGCCCACTAGGTCCAGCTTCCTCTTCAGAGGTGCCATCTGCATAGGGAAAGGTGAGCATATGTGGATCTTGCCCATCTCAGTCCACCTGCCACAGCATATAAACTGTTTTGTGTTTGGCCCTCCATGTGTCCTTCTAGTACAAGCCTAAAGCAGTGCCACTGTTTTGCACCCCTAAGGTCTCAGCCACATATACACCTGCCAAAAGCCAATGTGCAAGTTTACCATGTCCCAGTGATGTCAAGGAGCCTCACATAACACTTGAAGGTGAGCTTGCACAGAGTAAATGTGGGAGCTGTGCTGGAAAACTAGAATAGTAGAAGAGGGAAGGTGTTCTAGGAATGTGGAGGGGGGAAATAATAGGTATATGCAGGTACAATCCTTCCCCAGGTAGGCCTAGCGTAGCCTACTTTGTTTGGAAGGGGGATTACATCAAAGAATTATTGTCTGGATGGGAATGCCTGGAAGAAGTAGAAATGCAGTGATGCAGTGAGCAAAATTGAAAGGAGTTATTGTAAGGGCAACAAATCTTTCTGTGAGGCAAGTAAGTAAAAGGATGAGGAAAGGAAGCCCGCTTTGGTTTTCAAAACTAGTAGCTGAGAAGGTAAGGAATAAACTACAAAAGATCACAAAAAGAGGAAGACAGGCAAAAATATCTGGAAAAGTTACTAGAGGCTGGTCAAATAGTCAGAAAAGCAAAGATACAAATGGAAGAAAAAATAGCTGGCACGGTAAAATGGGGAGACAAGACTTTTTTAGATATATCAATGATAGGAAGAAGTGCAAAAGTGGCATTGTGAGACTCAAAAGTGATAGGGAGAAATATGTAGAAGCTGATAAAAGGCTGAATTGCTTAACAAATATTTCTGTTCTGTGTTCATGGCTGAAGCACCAGGAGCAGACCACAGAAGACAAACATGAATAGGGATAGAGGAGTGGTAGACCCTGATCAATTTTCAGAGAGTTGTTTTCATGAGGAGCTAGCTAAAATAAAAGTAGACAAAGCGATGGAGCTGGATGGTGTACATCCGAGGGTGCTGAAGGAACTTAGGGAGGTTCTAGTGGCTCCGTGGACTGACCTTTTCAATGAGTCTCTAGAGTCGGGAGTGGTACCGGAGGACTGATGAAGGATGGATGTGGTCCTTCCCACAAAAGTGGAAGTAAGGAAGAAGTAGGGAATTACAGGTCAGTAAGTCTGACTTCTTAAGTAAGCGAATTAATGGAAACACTTTTAAAACAGAGAATGTAATCCTGTGGATTACAGAACCAGAGGCAACATGGATTCACTAGAGGTAGATCTTGTCAGACAAATCTGATCAATTTCTTTGACTGGGTGACCAGAGAATTGGATAGAGGGAGTGCTCTAGATGTGGTGTATTTAGATTTTAGCAAAGCCTTTGACAGTGTTCCACACAGACGTCTAATAAATAAACTGGGTGCCCTCGGGATGAATTCCAAAGTGACAGGCTGGGTCAAGAACTGGTTGAGTGGAAGGTGACAGAGAGTAGTGATCAATGGAGATTGCTCTGAGGAAAAGGATGTTACCAGTGGTATGCCTCACGGTTCTGTTCTTGGGCCTGTTCTTTTTAATATGTTTATAAACGATATTGCTGAAGGGCTGTAGGGTAAGATTTGCCTTTTTGCGTATGATACCAAAATCTGCAACAGAGTAGATACTTAAGATGCTGTAAATAACATGAAGAAAGACATGGCGAAGCTTGAAGAATGGTCTGAAATTTGGCAGCTAAAATTTAATGCTAAGAAATGCAAGGTCAAGCAGTTTAGGGGGTGAAGAACTTATGTGCACGACAGAAGAGCGGGACTTGGGTGTGATTGTATGTGATGATCTTAAGATGGCCAAACAGGTTGAAAAGATGATGGCGAAAGCTAGAATGATGCTAGGTTGCATAGGGAGAGGTATGGCCAGTAGGAAAAAGGAGGTATTGATGCCCCTGTATAAGACTTTGGTGAGACCTCATCTATAATAATAAAATGCTAAGCGCGCATGTGCACTCTTACCGGCGTGTTCCCTGAGATCTGATCTGTCGGGCTGTGGCCAGTAGGAGTGCACATGCACATGCGCGCCAGGCAAGCCTCCTTGCTCTCCACCTCGCGCTGCTGCAGTGGGTCCTCTCACGAGATGCACCTGCGTCGGAGAAGGATTCCGATCGTGAGGGGAGCCGCCGTGGTACCTTCAAAATTAAAAATAAACTTCGGGCAGAAACGGCCCCACACTCGCAGCTCTGCTTCAGTGACACCAACCAAGATGGACGATGTTCCAGGCCTATCTGACACCAGTCCGGACTTGAGCTCTCACTCCAGCTCACGGGTCCACTTCAGTTTGCGGGAGAGTGTCCCTGATGCTAGCCAAAGCGAGGGCTCTGGCGATATCTTTGGGGGTACCTCTTCCACAGCTACCATCACAGCTGTGGAGCCAACAAGTGACCAGGCTGCCTACCCCGTGGACAGTGCTGAAGGTAGGTATGGTGTATCAAGGTCTGGGTAGAAATGAAAAAGACATATAGCACTCACAAAGCTGGCTCCTTAACTGAGCACCATCACTACTGAGCAAACAACTTCATTTGTGACCAGTGAAGCATCTTTTACTGCTGGACAGGGGGAGCAGGAAAGAGGTGCTGATGGACGGGGGGGGGGGCAGAAAAAGGAAGGGAGGCCTACTGCTGGACAGGGGGAGCAGGAAAGAGGTGCTGCTGGACAGGGGAAGAGGTGCTGATGGACAGGGGGGGAAGAAAAATGAAGGGAGGCATACTGCTGGACAGCGGGAGCAGGAAAGAGGTGCTGCTGGATAGGGGGGAGGTAAAACAAAGGAGAAGGGCTGCTGCTGGATAAGGGAAGCAATGAAGGGGTGGTGGTGGATAGAGGGGAGGTAAAAGGAAGGGAAAATGGACAGGGGGAGCAGCCAAGGGGTGGTGGTGGACAGCCAAGGAAAAATAAAGACATAAAAAAAGAAATACAGAAAGCGGCTAAGGAGAGAGAGAGAAAGAAATAAATAAAGACAGACAGACACACACATATTCTAGCACCCCTTAATGTAACGGGCTATAAGACTAGTTTAGAATATTGTGTACAATTCTGAAGGCCGCACCTTCAAAAAGATATAAAAAGGATGGAGTCGGTCCAGAGGAAGGCTATTAAAATGGTGCGTGGTCTTCACCATAAGGCGTATGGGGACAGACTTAAAGATCTCAGTCTGTATACTTTGGAGAAAAGGTGGGAGAGAGGATATATGATAGAGATCTTTAAATATCTATGTGATGTAAATGCATATGAGTTGAGTCTCTTTAATTTGAAAGGAAGCTCTAGAATGAGAGGGCATAGGATGAAGTTAAGAGGTGATAGGCTCAGGAATAATCTAAGGAAATACTTTTTTTATAGAAAAGGTGGTAGATGAATGGAACAGTCTCCCAGTAGAGGTGGTGAGAGACAGAGACTGTGTTTGAATTCAAGAAAGCCTGGAATAGAAATATGTTATCTCTTAGAGCAGAGGTGTCCAACCTGCGGCCCCGTGAAGTATTCTGTGTGGCCCCGCTCATGATGCGGTGTTTTCCTCTGCTGGCTTCCTCCTCCGTCTTGCTGCAGCATTTGCTCAAAGCTGCGAGCAGCAGATCCTATGTGCCTCTTGCAGCTGACCCGGAAGTGTTCCCTCTGATGTTGCGACATCAGAGGGAACACTTCCAGATCAGCCGCAGGAGGCACATGGAAGATGCTGCTCGCAGCTTTGAGCAAATGTTGCAGGCAGGGCTTTTGCTCCAAGAGCTGCAAGTTCAGTACCGCCTATAACTTCAGCCAGATCCTGGTGAGCCCAGAGTGACTGAACATCAACGCACCCACTAAGGAGGAGCTGATGACCCTGCCGGGGGTGAGCCCGGCCGAGGCAGCTGTAGGTGGCACGTGCGCCCATCGAGCCCTTCCCTGGTGTGCACAAGTGCCGACCCTTGCTGCGCGTGGCCACGTGGAATCTACAGCGCTGTTCCATGGACAAGGCCAACAACCCAGTGCTCTGCATGACCCTGCTGGAGAACGGGTAAGGGATCAGCAGTATTCAGCAAATGCTTCACTTGGCCAGGAGGGGTAATTTGGGGGTGAATGCTGCGCTGCTGATGGGTGTGTGTGGGGAGGGGAGAAATGCTCCTTCTGCACAGGAAAGGGAAGGGGGGGGTGGAAGAGAAATGCTGCTGCTGCACTCAATTGGAGAGAGAGAGGGAAGGATAGAGAAGGAAAAGGGAGAGGAATGAGAGATGTCAAGTCCATGGGAGGGAGAGATGCCAGGGCATGGGAGGGGAGGGAAGGAGAGAGATGCCAGGCAGGGGAAAGGAAGGAAATAAGGAGAGAAAGGAATAAGAGGGGATGACAGATAATGGAGGGGGAGGGGAAGGGGGAGTTGGAAGGAGAGGAGAGATGCCAGGGCATGGGGGGAGGGAAGGGAAACTAAGGAGACAAATGCCAGACCAGAGGGAGAAGAGGTGCCAGAGAGGAGGTACCAAGGCATGGGAGAGGGAAGGGAATGAGATAGAGATGCCTGACCATAGGGTGGAGTGGTTAGGAAGGAAAGGAGAAGAAAGATGTCAGAGCATAGGGGAGGGGTGGAGACAGAAAAATGGAGAGGGGGTGAAGCTGAAATGAATCATATACAAAGGAGAAAAGGGGCACAGGATAGACAGTTTATGGAAGGAGCATAGAAAGAGGGAAGATAACCATATGGAACAGGGAGAGAGCAGACAGAAAAATGGAAGGGGCAGAGAGAGAGAGGGCAGACAGTGGATGGAAGGGGCTGATGCTGAATGGAAGACAGAGAGAGGACAGATACTGTCTAGAAAGAAAAGAGTGAGGATAAGTTGATTAAAGCAAGGGGGATTTGTTCAGAGATGGTTTTTTTTGGGTGGGAGGGTATTAAAAGAAGTGCCAGATTGGGCGTGGGGGGGAGAGCTTATGGGACCAGAAACAGAAGACAGAGAGAGATGGTAGGCAATGGTCTGAAGGGAAAGAAGTTGGACCTGGGGTAGTGTGGAGGAAGAGGGAAAGAGATGCTTGAAGGGAGAACTGTTGGGAAGAGAAAGAAAGAAATAGTGGACCTGGAGAAGGGAGGCAGGCAGGCAGGGGGAGAGATGGGATGGGGGGCAGTTGGGAAGAGAAAGGGAGAGAAGTTGGATCTGGGGATGGGAGGGAGGGAGAAATGTTAGGCCTGTGGATGGAAGGCATCTCTCTTTTTTTTCCTCCATTTCATTGTTCAGCATCAAGGGGGGAGGAAAGAAGAAAAACAGAAAAGAGAGGGAGCAAAATGTTGGACCATGGAGATAGAGGAGGAGAGATGGAACCATGGGAGGGTAGGAGGGAAGAGAGCTGGGATAAGAAAGGGACAGGGAGTTATAGCCTGACCAGTGGAGAAAGGGAAGGGGATTCTGAAAATGGTGAGCCATGTGGATGAGGTCAAAATGGAGCAAAGTTCTGGGAATCATCATTGACTCTACACTGTCCTTCAACGATCACCTCAACTCCTTGGTAAAAAAATGCTTTTTCAATCTTCACATGTTAAGGAAAGTAAGATCCTGCGTCCACCAACAACACTTCGCTATCCTCGTTCAATCCATTATTCTATCCAGACTGGATTACTGCAACTCCATCTACTTAAGCCTAACAAAGAAAAGTCTTCTCAGACTTCAGCGGATTCAGAACACCGTGGCTAAACTAATCTTTGCAAAAAGCAAATTCAACCACGTCTCCCAGCTTCTGTCTAAGCTTCACTGGCTCCCAGTTATCCTCAGGGTTCACTACAAATGCGCCTGTCTAGCCTTCAAATCTCTACACGGCATCCTTCCTCCCCTTTTTCCACTATCTTGGCTCTCCCCGAATCCTAACTCCACCAAATCCACTCAAAAATTGAAACTATCTTCCCCTCTTTAAAAGGCATATCCCATACAGGAAAACTTGGGACATCCCTCCTCTTCAGGATCACCGAGCTGTGGAACAGCTTTACTGCCCCTCTTTGGAGTTCGACCTCCCTCCAACGCTTCTGAAAACATTTGAAAACTTGGCCTTTCTCTAAAATGTAACTACTCCCTCCCTCTCCATTATACTAAGTCCCCTCTTTCTTTTTTATTAAGCCCTTCTTTCCATTGGAGTTCCTTTCTATATTAATTCCTGTAAACTGTGTCGAGCTCCACTTCTGTGGAGAAGATGCGGTATACAAACTTAAGGTTTAGTTTAGTTTAGAGATGACAAGATGAGTGAGAGAGCAGTGAGTACAGTGGTAGAAATGTGGTAATGGGGAGTAGATAGAAGGAAATAGGAGGCTGGGAAAGGAATGAGATGGGAAATGGGAGAGATAGAGACAAAGAAGATGGAAAATTGAGAGATAGCTGAACATTTAAAAAGAAGGGTGAGAAAGAAGGCAAGATTTGAGTAGACCAGCGGTCTCAAACTCAAACCCTTTGAAGGGCCACATTTTGGATTTGTAGGTACTTGGAGGGCCGCAGAAAAAATAGTGAATGTCTTAGTAAAGAAATGACAATTTTGCATAAGGTAAAACTTTTTATAGTTCATAAATCTTTCCTTTGGCTAAGTCTTAATAATAATATTGTAATTTATAGCTAAAGAAATATATGATCAAGAAACTGTTTTATTTTACTTTTGTGATTATGATAAACATACCGAGGGCCTCAAAATAGTAGCTGGTGGGCCGTGAGTTTGAGACCACTGGAGTAGACAGAGGTAGAAAAGAAAAAGTTAAGAAAGCTGAAAGGGAAAAATCAATACGTTGGAGACAGGCATAAGAAGGAAATAGAACGAGAGAAGAGGAGAAAAAAATGGACAGCAGACACTGGAAAGATAATTAGTTGAAGATAGAGAAAAAACAGAAAGAGAAACTGGGACCAAGATGATGGAAAAACAAAACATCCAGACAACAAGGTAGAAAAAATGGTTTTATTTTTAATTTATTAACTGGAATATGTTAGCTTTGGGATATGTGCATCACAATTATTTTTGTATTCAGTGGCTTAGTCATATACAACTGATTTGGGGGAGAGACTGGAGCCCAAAATTAGTGGATGGACACCAAAGTTTCTCCCTGCCTGAGTGCAATTTATAAATACTTGAGCTAGTGGGGATTCCCAAGCCCTGCCAACTGAAGACATCTTCCTCCAGTCTGGCAACTCAAACTCTCCAAGCTTTGCAGCCAATGGCAATATCCTCAAGCTGCCCCTGCTTTCATGCATGCATGAAAGCCAAAGGGAAGCAGGGAGGAGGGAAGGCAGCAGCTCTGCAATATTGCTGCCAGCTACAGAACTTGGGAAGTTGGAGGGGGAGGAGGTGGCTGTCAATTGGTGAGGCTTGGGGATCCCTACTAGCTATAGCAGGGGAGATATTCATTTTGAGGGAACCTAAGCTCATAGTGGGAGGCCTAAAAAAGCAGTAATATTTACCCTGATTAAACGATCCTCCATGTGCGCTGCTGACAGCTGATTCAGCATCCCCGCTCTGATGAGGCTCACCTCTATAATAGAAGTGAATGGGAGAACCAGGAGCGTGCATCCCTGCTCATCAGAATGGGGATGCGGAAGCCTGTGGCTGCTCCCACTGTCAGCGGTGTATGTGGAGGATCACTCAGTCAGGGTAAGTATTACTGCTTTTTTGGGTTCATTTCCACAGTGTCCCTTTAATGAAAGTTTATTATTAGATACATACATCTTCTATATTAGTGATTGCAAATTTGGGACCTGCTCAATCTTTTTTTGGCTCATCAGCTAGTGTTAGTGTTTATGTGGTCCCAGAAATTTTTTTTTCGGCCAATGCGGCCCAGGGAAGCCAAAAGGTTGGACACTCCTGTCTTAGAGAGAGGAAGAGATAATGGTTACTGCAGATGGGCAGACTGGATGGGCCATTTGGCCTTTATCTGCCATCATGTTTCTATGTTTCTCCATTGGGATTGAATATAAACATTAAATGGCATGCCTTTTTCTAGAGCGTGAACATTTTTGGTTGCAGTTTGAAAATGCTAAGAGTTGGCAATTGGAAACAGTTGCTGGCTGGATTTTTGAAGTAGTTTTTTTGAATTTGTGTTTACTTTTTCTAAAATTTGGATTTTGGCTTCTGCCATCATTGTCAGTAGTTGTCATAAGGAATGGAAGGAATAATGATGATGTCATTTTTTGTTACCGGAACCAACGTGGCAAAGTAGGAAATTGCAAACTGAAATCTGATAGCTTGGATTTTGTTTTTGTTATAAGTTCTGTGCAAGGTTGCCGATTTGATTTTTGTTTTGGATTCTTTTGGCTTTGGGTTTTGTTCCGTGGCTTTTGTTTTAAGTTTTGAAATTTTGTTGGGAGTGGTGAAAGAAAATGTAATTAAGAAGATCCTGTACACATGGGTGGATATGTTGCCAGCAAAAAATGGGTGTGACCTAGGAAGAAAAAACTGAGACTGTTTACAGATTTAAACACTGTTCCCTAAATTGGTGACAGGGTATACTCCTGGTTATTAGGTGTTTGTTGCTTTTCAAGGAGAACAGATGTCCAGAGCCCTTGATATAGCTCTTTGCGAAACAGGGCCGTTGTCGGGTCTGGCTGAAGCAGTTTGAGTTTGCCTGAATGTTCTCTGATGTTGGTTGTTGTTGAACATCCATGAACATTAATGGCTGACCGTCTTTTGACATCTATGAAGATAAGTATCTGGCTACATATTTGGATTGACTATTGCAGAACTGAAAATTATATAAAGAGTTTTTGGCTGAGTTTTTTTTTTTTAGAGACCAATGACTGTATGAGCTCCTCTACAGGACTTTAATGTACTGAAAATTAAGGAGCAAAATTTCTGAGGTCTCTATTTCTCCACCTAATTTTTTGGTTTATTATGTACAGGGTTCTTTAGAACATAGAAGTCTGATAATACTATGCTATTGTAAAAGAGATTAATGATTATAGTAGAGGTTTTGTGATTAAATGGTCAATATAAAGTGAGACAGTTCACAGTGTGGTGGGTGAAGCGCATCAGCATTTGGAACTCGTGACAGCAAAGAGCTGGTGTTCTTTGTAAGGTTTGGGAATTTGGGTAGGTGCACTCTCGGAAGAGGTGGGTTTTTATTGCCTTCCTGAAGTTCAGTAGACCTTCTAATGATCTTATATAGGTAGGTAGTTTGTTCCAGAGGTGCGGTAGGTAGTGCATGTAAGATCTTTTCGATAGTCTCAAGGTGGAGGATGCGTCCCGAGGACATGCATAATAGTTTTTCTTCTTGTGAGTGGAGCAGTTGATTCAGGGTGTAAGGTACCAGTCTGTTAGCCATGGAAGAATTTGTAGATCATTACTAGGCCTTTGAATACACATCGTTTGTCGATCGGCAGCCAGTGGGCAGTGCGCAGTGCTGGGGTGATCAGGTCTCATATGTGAAGATTTTTCAGAAGTCAAATGGCAGCATTTTGTACTCGTCGTAGTCGATGGCTATTTTTTGTAGTGAGCATATTTAGGAGTATGTTGCAACAGTCCAAACGAAAGAGGATGAAAGCATATAGCAGTTGAGCAAAATCCAGCTCAGAGTAGTATCATCTGATTTTTCATACCTGCTGGAGGTAGTTGAACGAGGTGGAAACTACCTGAGAGCTATGGTCGGAGAGCGAAAGGTAGACATCAATGATCACCCCTAGGCTGCATACCATGTGTTTGTTTGTCAAGGTGTCAGATTCCCAGGAGATGGACATATCTAGAGGAGTTCATTTCTTGCTGTGTTTAGTTGCAGCTTGTTTTGGGTCATCCAGCTTTTTATTTCTAAGAGGCAGTCGAGTAGTTTGGAGGTCTGAGTGTCTCGGTTTAAGCCTAGCAGTAGGTACAGTTGTATGTCGTTAGCAAACGAGTGGATCTTTATTTGGTATTTTAAGGTGTTGTCTATCATCGGTCTGATATAAAGGTTGAAAAATAAAAGGGACAGGAGGGTGCCCTGTGGTACTTTATAGTTTATCGGTATAGGTCATGAAGAAGGCCTGGTTGAGCGCAACTGCGCAGAAGCATTAGCAGGGCATGACAGAGACCTTCCTAGTCCTGATCAGAGGGTCTTATATACACGCAAACACATTTAAAACTTTGAAAAAGTCAGGATAATAAACAAAAGACCAGGAAACCGATATATAGCATAGGAAAAGGGGCATTCACTATATGTGTGAGATGTTAGGTGGGGCAGGACCATAGAGGAAATCAGGTATAGATATACATAATACACACATAGAGGTATTAAACTTCCTCCATGTTTCTTTCTGTCTCTCTTTGTCCTCTCTGTGTCTTTGTGCAATTTTCCCACCTTGAGCCTCATGGCTTAAGTATTAACAAATGGTCCAGACAGTTCAATGTTGGATATAGAAAAAAGAATCTTGAATAGGTGTTGTATGCGATGTGGGTGGGTGTTGGGATCCCATGAGTGATTATGTGTGTGAATGTATATTAAACATGAGAATTGATTTTGAAAAACATTTTATATATTTTAAATCTAAGGAAATTCTGAAAAGTACCACATATGTAATTTAACCTCTCTGACCTTTAAGCAACTCTTTACTCTGTGGGGGGAATAGCCCCTCCTCCTTCTTCTATGCTGACAGGGACCAAAGACTTTTCAGCAGATGCTGAAAACAGAAATGCAGGCTGGCTTTAACAGACAAGCTGTTTGATTTAAGTTTTGAGAATGACAAAAAGTGTATTGGGTATGTTTTAATGTTTTATGCATATTCAGAAATTAATGTAAACAAAAATATGATTTGTGAAACTTTTTTTCTATGTCAAAAGGAATTTTCTTTGTTCAAACCTAAGGACAGCCTCTGTGGCTGATTGGTTGACAAGTGATCAAGTTTCATTAAAATTTTGATGTATCGTAATATCATTAATTCAAATCGATTTACAATAAAAAACAGGATCTTAATTATTAACTACAACCAACACAAACGGACCTGACGTACCAATACATAAGGGAAGTAGGGAGAACTACAATAAGTAGAGTAAAGAATACATACAAGGAAAATACAAATGGAGGGTAAGAAAGTTTAAAAGTAATTTTAAAAGTATAGTAGAAAATTAAGAACTTTTTTTTCCCCCCCAATTTCTCAGAGCCTAAGAAAGAGGATTAATTAGTTTAAGCATCAAATGGGATCGGTAGGGATTCCGATAATTAGGTCTCAAAAGCATCCTTGTACAACCAGCATTTTAACAGTCCTTTAAATTTACTCAGTGATTTTTCTTCTTTAATAAATGATGGTAGGGAATTCCATATTCTGGGTGCTGTGTCTGCAAAAATCGTATCTTGTCTTGTATTTATTATACTAAGTGATGGAATTACTAGAAGGTTTTTGTCTTCAGATATTAAACTTCTAGTAGGAATATATGGAATAATGTACCTTTCTAAAAATGATGGAACTTTGGTTGTTAATATATTGAATGTCATACTGGTCATAGAAGGTATATATTGGTGAACAACTATTATAGAGGGGGATTCTTTGCTAGAAATGCCAGATTTTGGCTTCTGAAAAGACCCCCATGGAAATTAATAAAATCAATATCTTTTTGGAAACATTTTGCGTCATTTGCCATTATTTCTGTACACTTTGCACACCTAAGAGCAAGGCTAACTGCTCAAGTGGCACCCCAGATGGGACTGTCGCTTGTGTCAGATTACCCTGCTTGGTCACGATAGCCTAGATTTAAGTAAGACAATTTGGGTCCTATGGCTCAGGAATGACGAGAACCATTGATGTGCTCAATCATTTATTCCAATAGTTGAGAGTCTGGCAAGGAAGCAGTGGTGGTCAATGGTACTGAAGGCGGCACTGAGGTCTAGAAGGACCAGTAGTCCATTGTTCCCTTTATCTAATATGTTCCACCAGTCGTCAATAATGTCCGCTAAGACCGTTTCCGTGCTATGGAATTTCCTGAATCCGTACAGGGAGAGGGCATTCTGTCTGTTGAGAAAGACCAGGAGTTGGGATAGTAAAGTCTTTTCAAGGATCTTGGAGATGAAGGGGTTCATTTGAATCCAGTGTTGTTTTCTAAAGATTGGTCTGTTGATTGCTGATTTTCAGCGGTACTGTTCCTGATTCCAAGGAGGAATCAATTAGTGGCTGGATTGATTTGATGAAGGCATCTTTTGTGGCCATCAGGAGGTTTAGCAGGCATGGGTCCAGGATGGATCCAGAGGGTCATAGGACGGTGATTGTTTTTGCTAGGTCATGAGATGCCGGAGCAAGGCAATTTATAGTGTTTGCTGAGATATGAGGTGTAGAATCAAGATTTGCTCATATATGATTGATTTTTTTCTTGGGAGTAGACGGAGAGGTTTTCACTATTTAAGTCAGTTTGTAGGTTTTTTTGATTACCTTATGAGACTGTGAGCAAGTTTTTTGTTAGTGTGAAGAAGTTCTTTGATCTGTCTTGAGTTTTCTGCAGAAAGTTAGTGTAATAGGTTTTTTCTTCCTCATGAATTGATAGTTTTTACTCCTGTAGTAGGTTTTCCAGTGGGCTTTGTCCTTCCTATCTTTGGATTTGCAGCAATTTATTTCAGCTTTTCTTAGTTCTCTTTTCTTTTTCCTGAGGTCGTCTGTAAACAGGGGGAGGAGGAGTTGCGAGTGTTAGGTTTTATTTTTTTGGTTTCTGCTAAGTATTAATACAGGGTCATAATTTGCATGTGCCAGTTTGATGTGGCTTCTTCGATGGGTGTCAGTTCAGCCTTAGTTGTTTCAGCTATTAAGAGATGCCAGATGACAGCTTTTCTAGGTTGACTAAGCTTGGGTTGAGTATCTTCTTGAGTGGGGTGATGTTCTTGGTTGCAGGTACTTACACCAAATGTATTCTTTACATCTCTGCTCCTGCTTTAAAACTTTAAGTTGATCAAAGAACCAAGGAACAGCATTATCCCTCTTCACCCTCACATCTTTTAAAGATGCCAACAAATCCAAATTCTCCAAAATAAAATCTCATGCCAAGTTTCAACAGTACCTGTCACAAAGTTCTCAAATTTTCCAATTTTGGTAGCCAAGATTGTTTAAGCTTTTCTAAATCAACTCCAGAGAAACTGGATTTTATAGGTTGATATGATCGGCAATTACTCATGAGCAGCTAGGAAGGCAAGATTACCAGACAGAAACTGACATATTTTGGACATATGATGAGGGCAAATTCACTAGAAAAAGAGGTGCTACTCAGAATGGTCAGTGGTAAAAGGAAGCAGGGGAGACCAAAGGCACTTTGGCTGGATACCATCAAGAATGACACCTAAATGAACATCAAACAATTAAAAGAAGCCATGGAAAACAGAGAAGCATGGCGTGGACTGGCCTACAGAGTATCCAAGGGTCGGACATGACTAAATGGATAGTAGTAGTAGTAAAGTCAACCTAATTAAGTGATGATCTGACCAAAGAACTGGGTCAGTCTGAATAGCCAGACCTGCAGAATTCACAATACTCGAATCCATAAAACAAAGATCTAAGGTATGGCCAGTCTGGTATGCTAACATACCTTTCTGTCGTCTCCTATAACCTTCATGTCTCCTTCTCCTGCTTTCCTATGCCTGCACGGCTTTAACAAAGAACCTCATCTAATAATCTCTTCTCTCTCCAGAATGACCTTCATTCCACTGTTTTTCCTGATAATCATGATGTCTCTCACATACTTCTCAACCTCCCTGCAACTTCTATGCCAAATGGTGTGTAGTAGATATGAACAGGACTTGGCATTTTGAGTGTACACCGTTACACATTTTCTAATTTCCTAAGGGGATCGCCAAGTTTAAATTAGAGTTTTGTATGAGAGGCCTACAGGAAGAAATGGCCACAAAATATTAATCGAGGTACGTGACCACATGGGGCTAGATTCATTAAGCAAACCGATCGTGTACTGATCAGTTTGCAACCACTTTTGCGACCCGATTTTCCTCTGACTCGATTCACTAACCTCTGTGCCTATCCGATTCCGATCCATGCATGCAAATGAGGGGGAACAGCATGCAAATGTAGGCAGGCAGCGATTCACTAAAAAAAAAAAAAAAATGAGGGACACCGACTGGGATGACCAATCAAAAATAAGCGACTGCTGAGGACCAGTCACTCAGGTCCTTTCTGACTGCCTTGCCTCTCTGTTCTCTGCCCCAATCTGCTCTCTGCCCTATCTCCTGCTCTCTGCTCCAACTCTCCTGCCCTTCCCCGCAGTGCAAGCCCGTGGTTTTAACAGGCTTGCGAAGAAAAAAAAGCAAAACAAAAGTAAAACAGTAGAACAGCACCAGAGGCAAAAAGGAGAAGGAAGGCAGAAAGGGACACGTCAGGGCAAGTAAAAAAGAGGGGGGGAAAAAAAAAAACAGACAGGAAACGCATGCACAGACCATCTACAGGCAAAATAGATGATCTATGCATGCATCGGGAACGCTACCCAGCAATCCGTGTCGTCAGATAGGCGCGTGCCTCCGATCGCCCCAATGTGCATGAAGATGGTTGGTGAATTGGTCGGCCTGCCTCCAATCGCTCACGGATCGGAAGGTTAGTGAATCTAGCCCCTTGTCCTTCTTTTCTTAAGCATTAAACCACAAGGCATAGTTACCATTTATATCGTTATCAGATAAAAAAGGGAAATTTAATACATACCACATCCTCATGTTTATAGCCTCTTTGAGATGTCACTGATGGAATTTCTAGTCCATAGCCATTCATGCTTGTAGAAGGGGCAGAAACAATCAAAGAAGAAAGCAATTCTCGAGCTGGAGCTGCAGAAAACAAAAGTTGGTAATACTGCTCAGCAGTGGAATTTTTTTTTTTTTTTTAGTTATCTTTCATGTTTTGTGTTTGAAAGATTTTTTTTTCTGTTGTATCCCAGAACCAGTTTCCAGTGAGTCTAAATAATTTCTTCATTAGGCTGTTTTCTAAAAAATGTTAAGGTCAATATTCAGGACTTCTAGTGTGGCTAAAAAGAACTAGGTGCCTACATTTCTTTATACAACAGTACCATAATTCAGCTAGCAAATGCCTATATTGCAGGCGCAGACACCATCCCTAGAGCTGATGTAAATGCCCACACCAATATGTTATAAGCTTGCATCTACTCATGTAATTATGTGCTTTGCCCTCATACAAGCCAAACTCTACATATGTACATGACCACCATTAAAGTAACGTGCATAATTTTATGGTGGTTGGTATTTTATAAAAGGCTACTGACAGCATTATGTAACTAAATGCTGGAATTTATTGCCAGAAAATGTGGTGAAAGCAGTTAGCTTAGTGGGGTTTAAAAATGGTTTGGATAACATCCTAAAACAAAAGTCCATAAGCCATTATTAAGATGAACTTTGGAAAATACACTGCTTATTCCTAAAATAAGCTGCATAAAATCTGTTTTACTACTTGGGATCTTGCCAGGTACTTGTAACCTGGGTTGGTCAATGTTGGAAACAGGATACTGGGCTTGATGGACCTTTGGTCTGTCCCAGTATGGCAACTCTTCTGTTCTTAATAGTTTGGCCTTGACAAAGGAAGCACCTCTAAGAATGCCATATCATTCAGACTAAGGACTAGATTTTCAAAAAAATGCATAAAAAACTGACAGGCTGCTGTCTCAGGTGTTATAGCAGTGATTTTAAAAAAGCGAGTCATTCTCCAAAAAACGCTTATGCAAATGAGGTTGGCAGAGAGTAGCGAAGACTCACTAAATTAGCATGTGCCCATTGCTAGTTATAGTTATAGAACTTGGGAAATGTGTGAAGTGAAGACCATGTGACTGCCCTGCAAATCTCTTCAGGAGGAACAGCTTGAGCTTCGGCCTACGACAAAGCCACACTCTTGATAGAATGTGCACTGATGAAAACAGGAGACTGTTTCCCTGCCAGAATATAAGCTACTCATTAGTGACCTCCAAATAACATAGGAGCACCCTGCGCACATCTAATTTTTTCAGCAGGCAATCCTGTGTTCTGGAACCTGTCGACTGAAAAGCCTTTCAGTGCAATATAAGTGATAAGTAGTAGTAGCAGTTAACATATGTCAAAGATCAGTATTGAGGTGTTTTAAAGAGAAAATTAAGTTTTAAAAAATATATTTTAATACAATTTCCATGAGTTTGAATACAGATGAAAGGTGAATTCTTATTGGCTGACCTACTCAGCAAAGGTCCCTGAAAAGAGATAGTTTGGAGAAAGCAACAGACACTGTTGAGAAGAGCAAAAGTGTACCAGAGGAGCTGCTATGAGAGTATTTAAGAGATTTAATTTAATAGGGAAATTTGACATTGGATGGGAGTGTTTGGGTCACTAAAATAAAACTGAAGTATTTGCAGTGTGAAAGGGAAAGCTTTAGTGAATTTCTGTGTTTTTATCCTGATTAAGGTTGGGAGCTGAGATAAGGTTTTTGGTCTTAAACCATTTTCCTTATTGAATTCCTTTCAGGAATTAAATAGTGGAATCAAGAACTGAATAGTTAGATCACTTCAGTTCATTAGATAGATTATGAGCCCACCGGCACAGATAGGAAATATGCTTGAGTACCATATATATTCGAATATAAACAGAGGTATATTTTTACCCTCCAAAAAAGGGGAAAAAAGTTGACTCGAATATAAACCAAGGTTAGAAATTTGGGTTATCATGGTGAGCCAATCTATACTGTTCACCCTCCCTTTCCATCAGCTATCTCATAAGTCACTAAATATAATACAAATATCTGTGATGCATATATCACAACAAGGCCCCTACATAGGAAAACGCAACTACAAGCAACCACAAATTTAAATAAATGTAGACAAATATCAAACTTAAACCTCAAGATTCGTAAGATATGCAATTCAACACCAGAGAAAGAGAAACAACACTCTATACTTTGGAATATAAAAAGAAAGCAGTGCAAATTTACAGTAAAACTGCATTTTCTGTTCATGAAATTAAAAATAAAATTCATTTTTACTACCTTTGTTGTCTGGTCATTTTATTCATGCTTATCTCAGTTTCCAGTTTCTGCTTTCTTCAGTCTTTTCTTAATTTTCTTTCCAGGGCTTGCAGTCCATCTGCCTCTTCTCTCTTTCCTATCTTCACTTCCTCTCCTACATCCATCTCTGACTTTAACCTTTTCCTTTAAGTTTTCCTCCATTTATTTTTCTGCATCTCTATCTGCTTTCCATCTTCATCATCCTATCTCCAGTTGTTGTTTTTTGCTAACTCTTCCCTCCCTCCCCCTTCCAGCATCCAGTGGCATACCAAGGGGGAGACGGGGGGGAGGGGGGGGAGGTCCGCCCCGGGTGCACGGCTTGGGGGGGGTGCACAGCCGGCCAGGTCCGTGTCCTCCTGCTGCTCTTCCTTTCCCCAGTCTGCACTTGGGGCTCACGCCTGCTTGGTCCTGTGCCGCCACCCAAATGGTGCTGTTGGTTCTTGCGAGATTCGCGGGAGTTGACGGCACCATTCGAGCGTCGGCACGGGACCAGGCAGGCGCGCTCGGGGCTCGCGTCTGGCTTTCACTTCTGGCTGATGCAGCGCTTGACCGAGCTGAGACCGGGCGGCACGAGACCAGGCAGGCGCACTCGAGCGTTAGCGCAGGACCAGGCAGGCGCGCTCGGGGCTCGAGTCTGGTAAGTGGAAAGTGGGGTTTGGGGGGGGAGGGAGAATAAAAAAGCTGGTGCATAAAAGGAGAGACAGGAGAACAATTATGTTGGAGTCACCACTCTGCCATAGGATGTCAGATTTGCTAACAGAAGACAATTTCAGTGTTTGCATAAGATGCAAGTTAGCTTAGAACCAGCAGAGCAGAAGTCCGAAATTATACCCCAGGCATTCTCCAGGCCATAAATTCTCACTGAATTTCATTAGAAAAGTTCTGAAGGCCGCAATGGACAGGTCAAGGATCAGTTCCTGAAAGGACAGAGTAGTGGGCCTGTGGAATATATTGCTAGAGCTGGAAACTGATATATTCACAGAAGCAAATTAAATCATAAATTTCTATTACAGATGCTTTTTTAAAGAGTACTCTTGATGTAAAAACTGTTAACAGTGTATAAATCAAAAAATACTAATCTAGAGTTGTTAAAAAAGCAGGGCAGATTTGTCTGCTCAAGGCCAAAACCTACCAGATGTTGGCTTATGGCTGGGCCTCAGATACAGTGGCGTACCAAGGGGGGGGGCGGTCCGCCCCGGGTGCACGGTCCGCCCCGGGTGCACGGCTTGGGGGGAGTGCACAGCCGGCCAGGTCCGGGTCCTCCTGCTGTTCCTTTCCCCCGGTCCGCGCTCGGGGCTCGCGCCTGCCTGGTCCTGTGCCGCCGCCCAAATGGTGCTGTTGGTTCTCGGGAGACTCGCGGGAGTTGACGGCACCATTTGAGCGTCGGCGCGGGACCAGGCAGTCGCGCTCAGAGCTCGCATCTGGCTTTCACTTCCGGCCGACGCAGCACTGGACCGAGCTGAGACCGGGCGGCATGAGACCAGGCAGGTGTGCTCGAGGCTCATATCTGCCTATTACCGTCGCGGCAGATGGGGACTTGGGCGGCTGTCCTGCAGGGGAGGCTGCCAATGCAGCGCTGGACTGCCAAAGATTGCATCAAGATACGGGGGGGAGGGGCGGGTAAGTGGATGTTTTAAAATACCAGGATAGCCATCTAGGGAGGGAGGGATTTTAAAAAGTACAGGGGGTATGATTTAAAAAGGTACTGGGGGTACGTAGGGGGATGATTTAAGGTACTGGCGGGGTATGGGGGGATGATTTAGGGTACGTGAGGGGTATGGGGCCAGCCTGCCTGTCAATAGGCCACTAGGCGTGCCTGCCCTGTGCCCTGCCCCTGCCTACCACTAGACCACCAGAGGGGGGACAGGGTACAGAGCCTGTCAGGGAGAGGGGCAGGGTGCTGACAAGGAGTATGGCACAGAGCCTGGCAGGGAGAATTTGGTTCAGAATGTTGGTTTTTTTTCTTGTTTTCATCCTCTAAATCTAGGGTGCGTCTTATGCCCCCCAGTGCCTCTTTCCTGTGTCCTTAGTGCTCCCAGTGTCTCTTTCTCATGTCCTTAGTGCCCCCGTCCAGTGTCCTTAGTGCTCCCAGTGCCTCTGTCCTGTGTCCATAGTGCTCCCAGTGCCTCTGTCCTGTGTCCATAGTGCCCCCAGTGTCTCCTTCTTATGTCCCCCCACTGCCTTACAGATTTTGTCCACCCCAAAGCCAGCCTGCCTACCTATCTCCCTCCCTCCCTGCCGCGCTAAAGCCTGCCAGCTTGCCTGCCTATATCCTCTCCCTGCCGCTGAAAAAAGAGTGCCTCTCTCCTTCCTTTCCCCCGATCTGCGCCGCTGCAATCTTACCTCCCCGTTGCTGCTGCTAATCGCCACCGACAATACGTCTTATGTTCGACATCAATTCTGACATTGGAGAGGACATTCCGGGCCAGCCAGGCTGGCCCGGAATGTCCTCTCTGATGTCAGAATTGGCCGACAATACGTCTTCTTTCCGATGTCAATTCTGACGTCGGAAAGAAGACGTATTGTTGGCGACGATTAGCAGCAGCAACGAGGAGGTAAGATTGCAGCGGCGCGGACCGGGGGAAAGGAAGGAGAAAGGCGCTTTTTTTTTTTCCGCGGCAGGGAGAGAAGGATGTAGGCAGGCAAGCTGGCTGGCTTTAGTGCAGCAGGGAGGGAGGGAGATAGGTAGACAGGCAGGCAGGCAGGCTGGCTTTGGGGGTGGACAAAATCTGGAAGGCAGTGGGGGTACATAAGAAGGAGGCACTGGGGGCACTAAGGACACGGGAAGGAGGCACTGGGGGCACTATGGACATGGGAAGGAAGGAGGGAGGGAATAGAAAGGGACAATTGTTGGGCCTGAGTGCAGAAAGAAAGAAATGAAAGGATACACAGTCAATTAATAGATGTCCCCTTTTGATGAAAAAAATAAATAGTCACGTTACCTCTGACTTACTTTCTTTGCAGCAGAGTCGGCAGCCGCGCTGAGGTGTAGGATGGTCCCACGATGACTCATCTGCCAGCTCTGCTCCGGAAGAAGTAAGTTACGTCGGAGGGGGTGGACCCGGCTGACGCAGTCATTGCGGGACTTTGCCACAACTCCCTGCGTCTGCCAGGCCCACCCCCTCCGACGTAACTTACTTCTTCCGGAGCAGAGCCAGCAGACGAGTCATCACGGGACCTTCCAGCATGCGGCTGACGAGTCCGCTCCAGAGCAAGTACGTCGGAGTGGAGTGGACTGGCAGCCAGCAGCTACAGTCATCGTGGGACCTTGCTGCATGAAGGGAGAGAAAGGAGCAGGATTGATGGAATGGAAGAGTGGTGGAGGGAAAGAAAGGGGACAGGGTGATATGGAAGGGTGGTACTGATGGAATTGATGTACAGAGAAAGGGGAGAGACATAAGGGGGAAGGATATTGGAGGGAAAGAAAGGGGGCAGATGCTAATTGAAGAGGGGTGGATGAAGAGAGAAATGGCAGACATTGGATGGTAGTGGGGAGCCTATGCTGGATGGAAGTGCAGATGGGAGAGATAAGGGAGCAAATGCAGGAAGGAAATGGGAGGAGAGAAAGAGGGGAGAAGATGCTGGATGGAAGTGCATGATGGAAGGAGGGGATAAATAAAAGGAGGGCACATGATGGGGAGAAAAGGATTGAGTTAGGGAAACAATGGAGGGGTGAGGGAAAGAGGTTGCAAGCTTTAGGTAGACAGTAAAAAGGACATTGATGAGAGGGTAGTAAGAACGTAATCTAGACAGATGCAGAAAATAAATTGAAAAGGAAAATGAGGGAAAAAATGGAAAGGGATTGCAGAGGACAGGTGTGGGAGAGGGAAGGAGAGGAGAGAGATGCCAGACCAATGGGGGTGAAAGGAGAGATGGAAGGGGGAGGCATACAGTTTCTGGAAGGGGCATAGAAGGAGAGAAGATGCCATATAGGGGAAGAGAGACGGCAGACAGTGGATGGAAGGAAGAGAGTTACAAGAAGATGAGGAAAGCAGAAACCACAGAAGACAAAAGGTAGAAAAAATTTTCTATTTATTTATTGCTTTAGGAGACATGTGTCACTGTTTCTGTGGTGTTGCATTGTATGCAGAGTCCAGCATCTTACTGGTTCAATTTAACCTTTGTCTATGTATTTCTATTTTATCCCCCCTTTTACAAAACTGTAGAGCATTTTTTAGCGCCAGCCGTGGTGGTAGCAGCTCTGATGCTCAGAATTCTGAGTGTCAGAGCTGTTACCACCGTGGCTAAAATCCACACTACAGTTTTGTAAAAGAGGGAGGGGTTAGTTTGTGATTACATATTCCATACTAGACAAAGGTGTTTTTTGTGTGTTCGAAAGACATGGTTTTCTGTTAGGATTGACGGTGTAGGATTGATCTGGCTTGTTTAGTTTTACAATGGGTGTATTGATGTTGTACTGCTCACTGCAGATGTAAGATGCTGCCTTTCCCTAGGTACTCATGTGTGACGTGTGGCTTGTTACTAAAAATCATGTTTTTTGTACAGATGGGGGGGTGTCAAAAAATGATGGGCCCCGGGTGTCACATATGCTAGGTACGCCACTGACTAATTCTCTCCAATTGGAAATCCTCAAACCTAATTCATATTCGGCATTGGTGGAACCAGGTACTACAACATCATAAATATGAACTAGTGTTGGCTAAGCGTATGGTCACTCGCATTCAAAGAACAAATGTTGGTCTCCATTACAGCTATATTTACAATCTACTGCCCCTTGAGATTAAGTCTATATGATAACAATATTACATCCTACATATTTGAAGGTACCTTTTAGGATAAGGCCCTCCGTTAGTAGTGCAGAGACTTGAGCCAGAGACTGAAGAGATTTAAAAAGGCTTTTATTAAACAAGCATATATGCTGGACTTCTGGGCAGAACTGGCTGCATAAACAGAAGACCCCGAGAATTTCAGACACAAAGGTTATATAGGGTCCTAACCAGTCCAAACCAGTCTAACCAGCTCTGACCAAAAAGGTAACAGCAGAGAGAAAAACAAAACCATAAATCCATCCTATAATCTATACATCAAGGCTAGCTAACATCAACATCCTTTTGCCTCCTGGCCGTGCCTGGTACAAGACAGATACAAAGAACAGGCCTGCATGTATACGTGATTTCTCAGAGCAATAAAATGGAGTCACAGGTTGTTCTTTGTACTAATTATGACCCACTGATCTAAAATGGAGTTTCTTCATCTACACCGTGACCCAGTTATGTCAGCTAGCTAGGGATCCTTCATTCCCAACTTTTCTTCTGTAGGCTAGCTGACTAGCTGGGCTACGGGAGGTCAGGGCCATCTGTATCAGAGGTGGGGACTGGGTGATAGGAGGAAAGGGCCAGGACTAGAGCGGTGGTACTTTTGTCAACCGTAGTCCTAATAGTACGGTTAAGGGTTTTCAATAAACATGGTAACAGGCAAGGAAGAACACAAAATATGACAGAGAATACCAGGAAAATTATGGTGAGGGCTTTAAAGAGTCCCGGTTTGGAGGCCCAATCAGTGAGTTGAGTCCAAACATATCAGCAGAAAAACCCTTCCAAGTCTGGACAGGAACGTGAGCTAATCTGGTAATTTTATCTATGACCTCTTCAACCACAAATCCTTCATCATCCAGTTGTAGACAGCAGTTGGAGAGATTGAATTTGCCACATACCCCTCCTTCAGCGGCCAATAGATAGTCTAAGGCCAGTCGGTTCTGATAGATGGTGGTACGCATCATAGTGTTCGCTTTGGCCAGGGCTCCCAGGGCCCTAGCTGTTTCATTGGTGATAACTTCTAAAACCGCCTGCAGTCGTATGAGGCGGTTAAGCATGTAGATTGGGGTCCGGTACCCAAACATACCATCATCAGCCCAAGTAGCAGGACCGTAGACAGCAATGATGCGCTCCGGGGGCCAAGTGTCTTCCCATTTACCAATTTCCAGGCTTCTTTCAGAACGGGCCCGTTGATCGAATACTGGGACAGCCAGATGTTCTCCTTCGGATAACGGGAGGAGGAAGAAGGCTGGTTTGATAGTGCTCAGAACACAAGTGCCAGTCCAATTTGAGGGTAGAGTGGGGTATGCCGTTCTCCCACAGATCCAGTAGTATCCTTCTGGTGCAGCCCAAGGGGCAGAAGCAGGCAGGTTGAGGTAGACATTTAATGTGGTAGCATTGCCAGTAGTATTCCATCGTCTGGGTATTTTTAACTTAGGATCTCCGGTCCAATAAGTCCATCCGGGCTGAGAGGTACTGTTTTTAGTCCATAAGGATTGGCACTGCAGGTGTCCAACACGAGTGGTAAAGGATGGTCCGAGACGCTGTATGCAGTGTTTTGCCAGAATGGAGTTTTTCAGGGGCCAGCTGGGTGCCCGCTGTAAGTTGGGGGTGTAGTTGAAAGACGGGAGGCTGGCCAGCCGGAGCATGGAAACCTGTTTAGCCTCCCATGGCCATTTCTCTCCCATATTTGTGCCCCCGCAGACATAACAGTTTGTCAGATTTAAGGTGGCTCCTATGGCTTCAGCGAACTGTATGAAAAGGTTGCGGGTGGTGGCAGAGGGCACAAAGTCTTGTTGGTCTAGTTTCATATGTTCATAAAAGTCAGGAAACACAATGCTGTGTTGTTCAGGGATTCGGTGTCTCTCAATGAGTTTGATGTGCAAGACAGTACCAGGGTCCGTGCCTTTACCATATATCTGTAGGCCCATAAGATAGCGAGCTTTCCGGAAGCTATCGTCGAGGTTCCATTTAAACGGCTGTAGAATAGTGAAGTTAAGTGGGTTACAGTTCTGGAGGCCACAGTCAGAGGTAGTCACCCCTTTGGATAATATGGCTCGGGTGGTAGGCAGTCGGGTCATACCCCAAGTAGCCCAGGATACACATTTCCAGTAGTTACAGTAGTAGTGTTCGGAAGAACCTTCACAGTAGGACGGCTTCTGTCCCGCCAGGCACATGTATTTATCATTGTGCATATATTCCCTCCTCCATGCTAGGGCACCACAACGTCCAAGGAAGGTGGGGTTCTGGTCCATGGCATAGCAAGCATCAAAAGGGACTGAGGCCGGGACATAGGGATTAGTGACCAGGGTTTGTTGAATCAGGGGGCCCTGATCCCAGACTGACCTGACCTCTATCCAAGTATCCCTATTAGTTGCTTTGGGGTCGAAACAGATCTGTGAATCTCCATTATTACATATAGAATATTCAACCTTGTTATATATACATACAGGGGTCACTAGTTGACCCTTACACTCATAATTAGTTTGAAATCTAATAACATTTTCCGTTTTGCCCCCATTGTCCACTAGTGCCACACAAGGGGCACACCCAGGCGTGGGAGGGGTAGGGGACATGGACAATGTTGGCAAGACGTAAATCACAAGCAGTATATATACAACAGAGTTCATATTAAATATCTTGTCAGATCTCCGGATCAGACGTGCGTGATTACTCTTCCAGAGTGTGGGGCAGCCGCGTGATTTTCAGTTGAAGGTCAGTAGGCCCTTTTTCACAAATATACTCAGCAGCGGGCTTCACACGGCTGTAGTGAATCCAAGACTCGTGGCGGGACAATTTGACAGCTGTGGGGGAAGCAAGTAAGACAGTGAAAGGCCCTGTCCAAAGGGGTTTCAGCGGTTCTTTCTTCCATACTTTCAGCCACACTTGATCCCCAGGTTTGTAGAGGTGAACAGGGGTTGTAATTGGCAGCGGGGCTCTAGAAATGACCCAGTTCTGTAATTTCATAATGGTCTTTCCTAGCTGCTTTATCTCTGCGTCTGTGATAGCGTTCCCTATCTGTTCAAGAGACTCAGGGTCTGGGCTGACTATCGGCGGGGGTCGGCCATACATGAGCTCAAATGGGGACAACCGATTGCGTTTACCTGGGGTACAGCGGATGCGAAATAGAACAGAAGGAATCAGTTTGGGCCATGGCAGGCGGCTTTCCTCTGCCGCTTTTCCGAGGAGGGTTTTAATAGTTCTGTTAATGCGTTCAACTTGGCCAGAGCTCTGGGGGTGATAGGCCGCATGTAATTTCCAGGTGATTTGCAGAGCCTGAGAGACAGCTTGTGTGACTTGTGATATGTAGGCGGGGCCATTATCGCTGCCAATCACTAGGGGCAGGCCATAGCGAGGGATGATGTCACGGAGTAAAGCCTTTACTATTTCCCTACTTTTCTCTGTGCGCACTGGGTAGGCCTCTGGCCACCTAGTGTGGGAATCAATGAAAACCAGGAGGTAACGGAACCCATGGGAGGGGGGCAAGTGGGTAAAATCAGTAGAGAGGACTTGCATGGGGTGTGAACCGATAGGCTGGTGACCAGGAACGGGGGATCTGACAGAAGAGGGGTTGTGTCAGAGACAAATGACACAGCGGAGCAGAACATGGGAGATGAGTTGAGAGAGATTCGGGATATAGAAATTCTGTCGGAGAAGAGTGCGGAGAGCTGGGTTACTGGCATGAGAAAAATCGTGTGCACGTTGGACAACAGTGAGGGCCAGGAGTTGAGGGACGTACAGGAGGGGGGGTGGATGTGTGGGAGGAAGGTATAGTAATCCATCCGGATGGGAGGGTGCAATGGCCAGGTTGCTGCGTGGCCCACTTGCGCTCGGAGTCAGTGTACTGGGGGGAAAGGGAATGAAGGAAAGGTTGGGGAGAGGAAAGGGATAACAGAAGAGGGGGTGTGGGCGGACCTTGGAGGGCCGCCTGGCGAGCCGAGCGGTCAGCCAAGGCATTACCGCGGCTGATGAAATCACGGAGGCGACGGTGGGCCCGGCAGTGCATGATAGAAACTTTGGAGGGTAGCAGGATAGCATCCAAAAGGTCCAGGATGAGTTGGTGGTATTGGATAGGGGATCCAGAGGAGGTGAGGAAGGAACGCTGGCGCCAGAGGGCAGCGTGGGCGTGAACAGCTAGAAAGGCAATTTAGATAGGAAAAAAAACAAAAATGCAAAAAGGGAGAGAAAAATCTCCAAAAATGGCCAATGGTATAGTTGGTTTCCCCGGGGTACCCCACAAACCAAACAGATAGACAACACAAAGATTACAGGGCATAAACAAACATAGAAAACACAAAAGGCGTGGAACTTTTCTTCCAGCTGGCAAGGATTCAGAGCTGAACTTAGATCTGCAGAGAAATGCACAGTGATACAAAAACAAACATCCATCATAGCACGAATCATAATTGGGTGCACACAGTGACAAAGTAAAGTGTGATATAGCACATGGCATAATAATCACATAATCATAAAAGGCATCTAATTGGTTACTGGAACGTCCGAAAGAGAAAACGTAAGAATGTTATCACTCTGGCTTGGTGCCCTGCCAATTACATTCATAAGGCAGACAGGGACGCAACTGCTAGGGTGTGCTTCAATCTTGAAAAATAAGCAAAACTTACTAGGTAAAGTAAGATACAGTGTACAATGTTAAATATAGAGATATTCTGAAGTATGGCAATGTCAATTCAAAGGAAAAAAAAGAAACATGTTAAATGTTAAGTGCAAGGTCATTTCAAGGTTACTGAAAGCAGAACATTGTCCTCCTTCTCTGGGTAGAAAAAGACTCATTGTAACAGGTCCAGAACAGCTCTGTATGTATGACTGCGAAGGAAAAGAAGAGACATTTTAACGTGACACCACCCCTGAGGTCACTTAGCCATGTTCCCTGCAGGCAGACCTGGAACCCTTGTCTGCCACCTGGGTCCCGCTACGCTCTGAGGAGTGGGCACTGCTGCAGACTAGATGTAGCTACTTTAGTCTGCACTGTCCTTACATAATAACTACCCCCTTCCTCTGGAGTTTGAGCTACCAAGTTTATTTGAAAGGTATTTCTGTTTCCAATTGTATTTAGAATCTGATTGATAATCCGTTATCAATAAAACTCATTCATAAAGGAAAAAAAAAAAGTTGACCACATTACACCGCTATTGATTAAGTCCCATTGGCTACCTATTAGCCACCGAATTACTTTTAAGATATTATTCTTGGTTTTTAAAGTTCTAGCTTTCAATGAGCCTCAATTCATGTCTAGAATGATCATTCCTTATTATGCCCCTCGTTCTCTACGATCATCATCACAAGACTTATTAACTGTCCCTTCCTTAAAAATTGTGGGTACAAGAAGAAATGACATGTTTTCTGTTACAGCGCCACAAACGTGGAATGCACTGCCACTTTATATCAGAAAAGAAAAAGATCTTATCTCTTTTAAAAACTCTTAAAAACTTTGTTATTTAACTTTGTACTTGTGTCTTAAAATTGTTTGTCCTCTAAAATGTTTTTTTTTTTTTTTGTTCAGCGCTTAGAATGTTTGTATAGGCGATTCATCAAATAATAATAAAACTTGAAACTTGAACTTGAATTATCAAGCCCATGTTTAGCAAATATTTCAATTTTCAGAAAAATATGGATACTTAACCTCTATCATTGTTAGTCTTGTACTTTAAATCCCCCAACACTGGGATACAAAGGCAGGGATGTGCCCAACACAAACCCCACATGTCTGATAAACGGTTGCTTTTTTTTTTTTTTTTTTTTTCTTTTTTTATTACCAGCAGACACACTTTGACAACTGCGAGAACACGTAAACTATCTGGCTCAACTTTCTTTAAATTACTCACTGTCTGTAACAAATCCACTGCACGCAACATATATCTAAAATCACAGTCCTTATTCTCGTTCATCAGTGCGAACTCACATTCTTAATTCTGGCTAGATCCACACGCATTTTACCCTGTTAAGCAACTTACACTATCCTGTCTGCAACTTTCGGCAAAATAATCATGCTGGCTTGCTTTACCAACTTTTCCCAGGTTTCCAACCTAAATGCTATTTCCATCTCCCCGGGTAATTTCTCAACATCACCAATTTCTTGTTCTCTGTGTCTTGTCAGGTGTCCCCAGAGCTTTTGTTTTATTAATTTGACAAGTATGACAAAAAGTTGATTAAATTCCAAATACTAAGCCTCGGACAACAATAAAAATAAGGGTGAAGAAAACAGTAAAGAATTACAAAATTACAAAAAAACCTCTACAAACCCAGAATTAAACGTATAAGAAACAATGAGAGAAAAAAAAAAGAACTTCAAGGAGGAAAGGAAAGAGGACATAGATGGAAGAAAAGCAATAGGGCAAAGGGAAAATGTTTGGGTGTTTGTTTTGTTGCTTTGAATTGATCTAAATGGTGCTAAACCATAAGATGAGGAGAGTTAATCCAGTCCAAGCATGACTGTGTAAAAGCCTGAACCAATTCAGAACTAATGAGCATACCTTAGTTTATTTATCATAGGCAAAATACATTGCAATCCCTAAAGCCAAACACTAGTGTTTGTTGTTTTTAGTGAGGGTAGACTTTGCCATCTTAGGGTCACCATAATCGCCAGAAAAGGCGGTTGTAAAATGTTTAAGCATGATCTGAAGGGGCTCGATGGTGTTCTGACCCATATTATACAATCTATATATGCACCCAACAAAAGTTCCAATTTCCAGAAACCAGAATCCTATATACCTCTCTGTGCTTCACAACAGATTAAGAAGTTACTAGACAGAAGAGATAGAGACAGGATAGAGAAGGAATCAACTTCTCACTTACCAAGACAGGTCCGGTACCGGCACAACAAAACCAGGAGCCAGAAATCTCCACCGATTCGTTCCTTCTCGAGGTGCAATCCGTTGTCTTCGACGAGAAACCGTTCCTGATCAACTATCAGGCTAATGCCGGCTATTACGGGTCTCATAGGAGGCAAGGTTTGAAATCCTCCGAGGGAGACGATCGTGCCAAACAGGCTCAAGTCTGTAGATCAAGTCCCTGTTCGGCTGCGCCAAATGAAGGTACCTTTTAGGATAAGGCCCTCCGTTAGTAGTGCAGAGACTTGAGCCAGAGACTGAAGAGATTTAAAAAGGCTTTTATTAAACAAGCATATATGCTGGACTTCTGGGCAGAACTGGCTGCATAAACAGAAGACCCCGAGAATTTCAGACACAAAGGTTATATAGGGTCCTAACCAGTCCAAACCAGTCTAACCAGCTCTGACCAAAAAGGTAACAGCAGAGAGAAAAACAAAACCATAAATCCATCCTATAATCTATACATCAAGGCTAGCTAACATCAACATCCTTTTGCCTCCTGGCCGTGCCTGGTACAAGACAGATACAAAGAACAGGCCTGCATGTATACGTGATTTCTCAGAGCAATAAAATGGAGTCACAGGTTGTTCTTTGTACTAATTATGACCCACTGATCTAAAATGGAGTTTCTTCATCTACACCGTGACCCAGCTATGTCAGCTAGCTAGGGATCCTTCAATATTCTTGTTATTTCTGTGCTGTAATTCATGTATTACTTCCTATTGCTGATATCTGCAATATGTTTGTATGATATTCTTTCTTTGTTAGTTTTATCTAAAAATTTCATGAAAAAAAAAGAATAGGCTTGATGACTGCTAGTTTCCATTTAAGTGGGGCTTCTCCGGACTGTAGTGATATATTAATAAGGTCAGTGAGGTAGGCGAGTCCCGGGCCTTCAAGTTCTCTCATTGGGTGTATCGGGCAGGTGTCAAGAGATGGTGGGCCTAGTTTCACTCTTCTTAGTAGTTTCTTCACCTGGATCTCTGCGATTAGTTCAAACCCTACTATTGTGTCTCCTGTTTCCCATGTATGTTTGCCTATTGATATGTTGTTATTTAGGTTTTCTTTCTGTATCTTTTTTATTTTCTCTATGAAGTTAGTTCCTCCTAGTTAGGGAGCATTTGTCCACATTAAATTTCATCTGCCATGTGGACACCCAGTCTTCCAATTTCCTAAAGCCCGCCTACAATTCTTCACAATCCACATGCGTTTTAACAATTTTGAACAGTTTGGCGTCATCTACAAATTTAATCCCCTCACTCGTCGTTCCAATTTCCAGATCATTTATAAATAAGTAAAATAGCATCGGTCCCAGTACAGATCTCTGTGGCACTCTACTGTTTACTCTCCTCCATTGAGAAAAGTGACTATTTAAACCTACCCTCTGTTTTCTATCTGATAACCAATTCCTAATCCACTACTGAACTTTGCCACCTATCCCATGACACTTTAATTTTCTCAGGAGCCTCTCATGAGGAAATTTATCAAAAGCTTTCTGAAAATCTAGATACAGTATATCAACCGGCTCCCCTTTATCTACATATTTATTCACATTTTCAAAGTCAAGCAAATTGGTGAGGCAAGATCTCCCTCGGCTGAACCCATGCTGACTGTCTCATTAAATCATGTTTGTCTAAGTGTTCCACAATTTTATTTTTTATAATCGTTTATACCATTTTGCCCGGCACTGAAGTGAGGCTTACTGGTGTGTAATTTCCAGGATCATTCAAGTTTATTAGGTTTTTATATACTGCCTATCAAGATTATCTAAGCGGTTTTACAATTAGGTGCTCAAGCATTTTCCCTATCTGTCCCGGTGGGCTTACAATCTATCTAACGTACCTGGGGCTATGGAGGACTGAGTGACTTGCCCAGGGTCACAAGGAGCAGCGCAGGGTTTGAACCCACAACCCCAGGGTGCTGAGGCTGTAGCTCCAACCACTGCGCCACACACTCCCCCTGGAGCCTTTTTTAAAAATCAGTGTAATATTAGCCACCCTCCAATCTTCAGCGGTAGAATTTTCGAGTTTTCTTTTCTCTCTTTTTAGCTTCATGGTTTCTTCTGATGGAGTGAATCCATATTTCCTTTTGTTTGCTTTTTGTGTTTTTAATGGAGCTACCTCTTCTAGACTTTGGTCCACTGCCCTGGTCTGTAAGGTCTGTGTTCTCGGTTTCTACATATCTGAGGCATAGTCTGTTTTTGAATTTGGTGCTGTCTATGAAGCCTCTCCCGGTCTTGTTCCGGTGGTCATTTGCTGTTTCCTACTTTCTGGTTGTTTTACTCCGAAGCGTATTAGCTGATTGTCTGTCCATAACACTTTTATAGCTCTACACTTAAGTATTTCTCCCTTTATGTCCCAATGGATACAGAATCTAACTACGGTGTTATGTGACTGCCCAGAGTGACAGGGAACAGCGTGGGGACTGAACCCTAGCCTCAGGGGTTCTAACCACTAGGCCACTCCTCCACCTGTATTTAATTTGTTCCTGTAGATGGAGATTTATTCTTCTGGCAGCTTTCCTTTTTTGAAAGTGTGCCCTTATCTGAGAAACTTGGTTACACCACAACTACAAACCTTAAGAGATACAGAAGTGCACTTGAGGGGATGGGGGAGGACTATAGAATTGGCATAGTCAGCAGGATCATTTTTGAGTAGTTTCAGGTACAAAAAAAAATTCTGTAAAATTTCATTTTAGAGTGAGACAACAGCAAAGAGCTGAAGGAGATTCCTTGCTAAGAGATATTTCAAGGAGGCTGTCATTCATGGAACAGGCACAGGAAGTGTTACTGGAACCCAGGAAAAGATATCTGGAAGAGTTTAATAGTTTGAGGCAGAGAGAAAACTACAGGGAACAGAATCCGGAGAGGCATCCAAAACCTTCTTTTCAGGAAAGGTAGTGGAGATTTTTCAGTTTTAATTGTCATCAGCTAGGACAGATTGCTCATAACTGGCAGAGGATTGAAAGGAAAGAAAATCAGTAAACATTTGGGAACAAAGACCCATTGTATAGTTGACACAGGCTCTGCAGAGTCAACAATTCTAGCCAGTTATTTTTTCAAGAGCCTCCCACATCTGGAAAGTGTGATAATTCCAGCACTATTGCTAGCTTGTCACCAGTTCAAAGCAGGAAAAGTAATAGCCCAGCAGGTAAAAAGGCTCACCAGGAGTTTGCCCTGATTCACAAATAGGTGAGTCTGCCCACCTGAGTTCAGGCCACTGGCAAGGTAGACTCTTGAGCCCTTTAAAGCAGGCTAGGGATAAACTATACATGACACCTTCCAGAGTGCTAGAGAAAGTTCAGGCATATTTCCCTTTGAAGAAAACTAACAGCAATTTTCAGACCAGCCAGAAGGGGAGTCAGAGAGAACCTTGGCCCATTCCAGAACTACCTAGGTTTGGACAGGGTTTCTCTAGGTATAAAGATGAGCTCCTCACAGAACAGGGGAGGAGACAACAAACAGACCAGTCTCTGGAGAGAAGCTCACAAAAACTAGAGGAGCCCAGCTGAAATCTGATGAGGATTGTGAAATGCTAGAGCTGGAGGAAGGTATCTAAAAGCCAGAGCTAGAGCTGTTTGATACATCAGAAGGCATGGAAATTTCAGAAGAGTTAATCTCTGAAGGTGAGCCAATAGAACAAATGGTAACCTGCTAGCAAAGTTCAATTTATTCCAGTTCTTTAAAAGTGGGCTATGTGCTAAAAGGACTTAACTGTTGTTGTTTTAAGTTTAAGACAAAAGGTGACCTGTGCACTATCGAGAAAATCCTATAGGTGCTGGATTTACACCTGTTTCTTTTTGAGCTCTGTTTTTTCAGTAACCATAGGGCTGTGGTGACCAAATTGGTTGAAAGGTGGTTGAACTGGGGGGTTTTCCCTTCAGAAGTTTTTTTTGTTTCCCTCTTTTTTTGGGATACTGGAACAAAGTTGGACTAAGTTTGTGAACTAGTACTGTGAGCTAATTCTGCTTATTGGGGGGTTTTCCCCCTCTTATACTATTAGAGTCAATTGCATACTTATTTTTTGGGGGCGTTTAAAAAAACTATGGAACAGCTGTGACTCTAAGGCGAGGCAACTATCCTCCTGTGAAACCTGTGTGAGACCAAGAATTCTGCTGTGGTGTGCTAAACCACTTTTTGTTGAAAGTTTGCATTTAATTGTTTTTGCACGTTTCTCTTTTGCTTATTTTTTGTTTTTCTTTTAAAACCACTTACCTTGTTTTGAGACCTGAACAATAAAAAAACATCTTTTCTAAGTTCAAACTGTTCTCACTCAAGTTGTGCTCTGTTCTGTGTGCTGGGGTTATTCTAGTTGAGTGCTGTGGTTTTCACTTTGAGCCAAGCACCTCCTGTAGGGCTATCCCTTATTGGAAGCATGCCTTGGAAGTTTTATGCTGCCCAGTGGGGTTTGCCGTTGCTGTTTCAGCAGACCCCGGCTAGTGACAAAAGACTGGAGGAAGCAGAGCGGATGAAGCTTATAGCTGTGAATGGTACTTTACTCTAGGTTTGATAGGGATAAATATACTCAAACATATGAATAATTTTTTTTTCTCAGAATATAAAAGTCTTCTAACAATATTAATAATATTACAAAAACACAGATAAATAAAATTATAGCAGTTGTTCATGGTGTCAAAGAATATGAGGCAATATTTATTTATTTAAAATATATATATCCCATGCATCCAAAATCTGTGTGGGTTACAAAAAACATACATAATATAGAAACATACTAAAAACTACAATCCTTACAACAATATCATCACTTTACACTTTACAAAAAAGACTTTTGAAAACAATGTGCCTTTAGGCACTTGCAAAAATATATAAACACTGGAATCTGACAGACTTTTTAGAAAAGCATTCCACAGTTGAGGACTTGCAGCACAAAAATTTCAAGAGCTGATAGACACACTACTAAATTGTCATAATGAGGGAACTTCCAACAACTGCATGGAATGAGAATACAAAGAGCTAGAAGGCTTATAAGACACAATTGTGTTGCAATCTAAGAAAAGGTACCAAGTCAGTGTACGCTTACTTGAGAAATGAGGCAACAATGTCAGTTGGATTCTATTTATCAGATACCAATTAACAAATTGTTGTATCTGAATCAGCATCTTCTGAATCAACATCTTCCTGATTACTTAGCCAGTTAAATAACTCATTTTCTAAAACTTGTTCCCTTTTCTTGCATTATGACACAATTAGATTAGCTGTAAAATACCACTTATATAGAACAATACACATCAGTATTGTTATACCCTAACATTGTAGGACTTGCTAAACGGCCTCAGAGATGGAGCCTACGCACAGCCATACAATCACAAGCTGGGATGATCCGCGTAGATGTAATACTCCTGCTCCAATCATTGGCCAATAAATACTTGTTTTAACTTTTTTTGTTGAAGGAACTTGCTTAATACTTGCTAGCACCCACAGAGCTAGCTCCTAAGCAGTGTGCGTGTGATTGTTAATGTCCCGGTGGCCCTGACGCAGCGGATGTATGTAATTCCCGCGAAACGCTGGCCGCGTCGGCAGACGGACATGAATTAACTGAGGTTTAAAAAAAAAAGACTCCCACAGCGAAGACTATTCAACAAAAAAGATAAGTTGTGTGGTCTAGTTTTTCAAATTTGGACAATATGCACAGTATTTACTGAATATTTTTTTGAAAATGCACCATATCTTCAGTAGTGATTGGTGAAGGGTTTATATTAGCTTTAAAAAATAACACAAAAAAAGTTAAAACAAGTATTTATTGGCCAATGATTGGAGCAGGAGTATTACATCTACGCGGATCATCCCAGCTTGTGATTGTATGGCTATGCGTAGGCTAGGCTCCATCTCTGAGGCCGTTTAGCAAGTCCTACAGTGTTAGGGTTTAACAATACTGATGTGTATTGTTCTATATAAGTGGTATTTTACAGTATTTTTACAATTAGATTAGCTACCACCTCAGGCAAAGGCTTGATGTAAAGCACAGTTACTTATCTTAACAGGTGTTATCCTGGTAAAGCAAGCAGATATTCTCACAACTGGGTGACGTCATCCAAGGAGCCCCGGTATGGACAGTGAAAAGTGTAGTATCACTTTAAGTTTTAGAAAGCTTTTTAGACTGCTTGCATTGCGCATACGTGACTGCTTTCCTGCCTGACGCCAGCTCACAAGGTCATCAGTTCGATACTGTGGCCATCAGTCCAACCCAGGATAGGGGTTTGAAGAAATCCTGATGGCTACACTAAATTATATACTTGCGTGTGACCCGGCCTGGAGTCACCCTGCAGGACTGGATTTTTAGTAGTCAAAAAAAAACACAATAAAGTCTCAGCATTCAAGAAGTTTAAATAAATGGTTCATTTTACTCACTTTCCTCACAACAGGTAAGTAATGCCTTGAACTAGGCAGGAATATCAGCCAGTACTCCTATACAGCATTCAAGAAAAAAGAAAACACAAAAACCAAAAAGGCCAAAAAGGGCAAAGCAATTGAAGCATACCAAATTAGCTTTAAACTTTTACTGTTCCACTGCTTCTTCAGTCTCACCCAAACTGGAGACCTTAGCTCCTTAGAGAGCTTACTCTAACTGCAGAAAAGCAGTCCTTTTACTCAGTCCTGAGACTGCAGTCCAATATTTGAATTTCCTTAATTTCTAGTCTTTAGCAGAAAATAGGAAAGCCTCTGACAATCATTAATTATGGTTATCAGGAATAGGAGAGAGTAGCAGGTTTTGCCAAAATTGTAGGCCTTCAGACAGGCTTTCAAATTCCCTCCCGGATGGAAGCAAAACCTCTCCCCAAACTCTCTCTAAGCTTTCACTCAAAACATCAGCATTCCAAAGGAAAAAAAAAAACAGCTCACAAACAGTTCAAAAACAAACACTCACTGCTTGTGGCTCAAAGTCCAGTTCACCAGCATTGGCTCTGGCAAGTTATCATCCCCAGTAGTACAGGTGTCTTGGCAATCCATGGGTTCATCAGCTTGAAACAATTCTCCTGACTGCTCAAGCTCCTCCAACTCCATAGGCTGAGGCCTGTTGTCCCTGCTTGGCTCAGCAGGGTCCCTAGGAAGGCAAGGCCTAAACTTCCTCCCTAGCTGGCTTCCTTTCCTGTTGTCTGGGACAGGTTTATATACCTTGGGACCCCGCCCTGCTGTGTCAGCCCTGGCAGTGTTCCAAGGGCCCCTTGGGCTCCCCCGGTGGTCAACAAGATTATCCAGCTCAGACTCAACCTGTTCCTTCCCAATTCCTCCCCGGGTTTTCGGTTTCCCCTTCTTTCCCTCTGTCCTGACTGGGACCTGCACTGGGAGAATGCCTGGCTGGTCACAATACCCAAGTGAAGAAACCAACTAGGGGAGGTGGGCGGGTTGTGAGAATATTTGCCTGCTGTCCCAGGATAACACCTGTTATGGTAAATAACTTTGCTTTATCCTTAGAGAAGCAGGCAGCATATTCTCACAAATGGGATTCCCTAGCTCGAAATAAAAAGGATGGAGGGTTGGATTCCAAGAACTCAGAAAAACTCGAGTCACCTCATAAACTTAGACCTAATGTTGCAAGATCATGGAGACAAGGGAAGGAACCTAATGGACAAAATAAAGAAAGGAACCCTATGTTCCACTAGAGGTAAATGGAAAAATCCGATAAAACCTATGTGCATGGAGGTTGAAAGATAATAAACGACCTCCTAGAGTTAGTTTAATCTAAATATATGCAATGGATACGCCAAAAAGATTCAAGAACCAAATAAGAGAGGCTACTGGCTAATGCACCTATGTGGAGCAGCCGACCCAAAGAACAGTTGAAATCAATCCTATCCTTCAGTATATATGAATGAAAAGGGAAAAGAATTTTGTAATCAAATAAAAGCAGGATTTTCTTGTAAAGAATTATCATAGAGAAGCTGATGCTATGGAACATAAAATCAGAACGAAATAGTGGCTTCCTGAGGAAAAAAACAACCTCCTGATAAAAATATTTTTAATATTATTATTATTCTGTAAGATCTCACAAAGGCTGAAAAAGTAACGTAATAAGCCTTATAATGAGAAAATCAGTAAAAACAGCAAGGGGAAGCATATTATCAAAACAATATGCTAGTAAGATGAAATCCCTCAAAGATTTAACAAGGAAAGTGAGAATGGACTTGTGTAATATCCCTGTAAAAAACAAAGTTGGTTAACTAGTTTTGAGTGCTGTTGTTTTTTTTTAAGTCTCCTGAAGAGAAGCTTAGTAAGGACAGAATACCACGAAAAAAGGGGGCTTTGAGCCCATGAGAGCGTATGTGTAGAAGGAAAGTAGTTGAGCTATTAAAACTACTGACCCCTAGTAATGACTCATTAGAAACTGGGGAATAAAATATATAAAATGTTACCCAAGTAAAATAAGGAACAGAGAACGAGCTATGATAGAAGTGGTCCCTAACATAAGTGCCACATGAGACACAAGTATCTACGAAGATGACAGGTAAATCAAAGTAATAAACTCATGTCATTGAACTCCTGTACTCTCTTACTTTAATATTGAAGATGAAACATGGGTAACCTGAGCTTAGCCATGCGGTACACCCAAAAATCAAATAATTTACTCCTGAGCCATGGCATCAACTGAAGGTAAGGAGATACCGTAGAGTTGAGTGTGACATAACTAACCAAAGAGGCAATATGCCTGCAGAGTTAAGGTGCTGAATACAATCTTCTTAGAAAAAAGGTCACCAATAGCAGAATGGTAATCTCAATGTATTCTCGTGAGGAAAAAGCCTCGATGTATTCTCTTTTTTTTTCAGGAGAAAAAAACACAATATTGCACAGAGAAGTACACAATGAAGAAAAACAAATGAGGAGAAATAAAATTGCTGGTCTGAAGCTAATACTAGAGGACCAATAAGAACCAACAAAGACTCAGAATAAAAACCTTTGTGTGGATTTTGAGATGTACAACCCAGAGAAAACGTGTGAGAACAGTTCCTGCACTCGAACCCATTGAAGGAAATAAGAGTAGGAAGAAAAGAATACCAGAAAAGTAATATGAAAAGAAGAAAGGGAGTAAACAGGTAGATAGACAAGGGAAACCCAGTTGACATTGTATATCTTGACTTTCAGAAGGCGTTCAACAAGGTTCCACATGGACGACTACTTTGGAAAATTGCGAGACATGAACTTGAGGGTGAATTCTCACGTGGATTAAAAACTGGCTGGAGCATAGGAAACAGAGAGTGGGGGTAAATGGACAATACTTGGACTGGAAGACCGTCATCAGCGGGGTGCCGCAGGACTCGGTGCTTAGACCTGTGCTCTTCAACATCTTTATAAACGATTTGGACATAGGTACGACAAGCGAGGTGATAAAATTTGCGGACGATACAAAGTTATTCAGAGTAGTAAAGATGCAGGGGGATTGCGAAGATCTACAATGTGACATAATCAGGCTCGAGGAATGGGCATTGACATGGCAGATGAGGTTCAACGTGGGCAAGTGTAAAGTGATGCATGTCGGTAACAAAAATCTCATGCACAAATACAGGATGTCCAGGGCGGTACTTGGGAGAGATTTCCCAGGAAAGGGACTTGGGAGTTCTGATCAACAAGTCGATGAAGCCGTCTGCGCAATGTGTGGCGGTGGCGAAAAGGGTGAACAGAATGCTAGGAATGATAAAGAAGGGGATCACGAACAGATTGGAGAAGGTTATCATGACGTTGTACCGGGCCATGGTGTGCCCTCACCTGGAGTACTGCGTCCAGCATTGGTTGCCGTACATGAAGAAGGACACGGTACTACTCGATAGTTTCCAGAGAAGAGTGACTAAAATGGTTAAGGGGCTGGAAGAGTTGCCGTACAGCGAAAGATTAGAGAAATTGGGCCTCTTCTCCTTCAAAAAGAGGAGATTGAGAGGGGGCATGATTGAAACATTCAAGGTACTGAAGGGGATAGACTTAGTAGATAAGGACTGGTTGTCCACCCTCTCCAAGGTAGGGAGAATGAGAGGGCACTTTCTAAAGTTGAAAGGGGATAGATTCCATACAAACGTAAGGAAGTTCTTCTTCACCAGAGAGTGGTGGAAAACTGGAACGGTCTTCTGGAGTCTGTCATAGGGGAAAACACCCTCCAGGGATTCAAGACAAAGTTAGACAAGTTCCTGCTGAACAAGGACGTACGCTGGTAGGGCTAGTCTTTGACCAGAGGGCCACCGCATGAGCGGACTGCTGGGCACAATGGACCACTGGTCTGACTCACCAGCGGCAATTCTTATATTCTTATGTAAAATAATAAGAAAAATAAAGAGAAGAAAAGAAAAGAAGGAAAAGAAAGAAGAAAAAAAAAGAGGGGGGGAGAAACAGAATGACTGAAAGGGAAAAGGCGCAATGGGCAATACAGCTTTAACTGGGAGGGCAAGAGGACTACCCAGAAAAGGCAACTAGAGCCCTCCAAAGAGAGATGTAGCACAGTCTTTGCACTCTAACAGAAGTTTGAAAGGTTTGGATCTCAAATCGGGCAATCTCTTGCATTTTATGAAGCCATTGAGGAAATGTTGCTGCCTGATTTGACACCCAATACGGGAGGATAAGTTTCTTGACTAGAAATATAGCCAAATATATAAATTTCCTATTGGGAACAGAGAAGGGCTCTGGTCACCCAGAAGCAGCAAGCCATAATCCCAGGGGATAGGGCATTGGACAACATGTTCCAGTAGAAGGAGAACCTTAAGCCTTAGGGCTAGATTCACAAAGGGCATGGATCGGATCCGATCCGTGAGGGATCCGATCCATGTCCGGGGGAGCTGATTCACGAATCACTCTCATGCAAATGAGGGCGATCGGAATCACGCCCCCATCTGACTGCTGGGATCGCTTTCTAGATGGTCTGTGCATGCTTAAGAGCAGCAACCTTTTTCGTAAACTTTACTTTTGTTTCTTTTTCTCTTCGTGAGCCCGTGGTTTTAACCAGCTTTAAACCCGCGGATTAAAACCATGGGCTCGTAGTGTGGGGAAGGGCAGGAGAGATTCGGGGCAGGCAGGCAGGCAGAAGAATGGGAGATTCGGGGCAGGCAGGAGAGAGCAGGAAATTGGGGCTGAGAGCAGAGAAGCAGGGCAGAGAGCAGGGCGGCAGAAGGCAGGGCAAACGGAAAGGACCTCAGTGACTGGTCCTCAGAAGTCGCTTATTTTTGGATCAGCCAGCCCAGTCGGTGTTGCTTTTTTATTTTAGTGAATCGCTTCCTGCCTGCATTTGAATGCCGTTCCCCCTCATTTGCATGCACAGATAAGAGGATGAGGTTAGTGAATTGGGTCGGAGGGAAATCAGGTCGTAAAGGGTTCGCTAAGTGGTCGGAAGTTAATCGGTGGGCTTAGTGAATCTAGCCCATAGTTCTGTGCTGGAGCACTCCAAGAAAGCACAGTTACTTACCGTAACAGGTGTTATCCAGGGACAGCAGGCAGCTATTCTCACATATGGGTGACCTCATCAACGGAGCCCCGATGCAGACAGCCTCGCAAGCAAACTTGTTTTTAGAAACTATAGAAGTTTTGAGTCAGCCGCACCGCGCATGCGCAAGTGCCTTCCCGCTCAGCGCAGGGCGAGTCTCCTCAGTTCAGATAGCTAGCAAAGAAGCCAACCAGGGGACGTGGGTGGATTGTGAGAATAGCTGCCTGCTGTCCCTGTGCTTTATCCCAGGACAAGCAGGCAGCCTATTCTCACATATGGGTGACCTCCAAGCTAACCAAAATGGGATGTGAGAGCGTTGGCAACTTAGGAGAATAAATTTTTTAATACCCTCTGGCCAAAATGACTATCCCATCTGGAGAAAACATCCAGACAATAGAGAGAGGTGAAAGTATGAACCGAGGACCAGGTAGCAGCTTTGCAAATTTCCTCAATAGGTGTAGAGCTCAGGAAATCTACTGAAGCCGCCATGGCTCTGACTTTATGGGCTGTGACTCGACTCTGTAGATGTAGTCCAGTCTGGGCATAGCCAAAGAAATACAAGCAGCCATCCAGTTGGAGATGGTACGCTTAGAGATTGGATGTCCCGACTTGGTTGGATTGAGGGAGACAAAAATGTTGAGGAGCAGTTCTATGTGGTTTGGTGCATTCCAAGTAGAAGGCCAAAGCACGTTTACAGTCCAGAGCATGAAGAGCTGATTCTCCAGGGTGAGAATGAGGCTTTGGAAAGAACACTGGAAGAACAATAGATTGGTTGAGATGAAATTCTGAAACCACTTTAGGTAGGAATGTAGGATGAGTACGAAGGACCACCTTGTCATGATGGAACACAGGGAAAGGTGGATCAGCAACTAAAGCTTGCAGCTCACTGACTCTTCAAGCAGATGTGAGGGCAAGGAGAAAACCCCACTTTCCAAGTGAGATACTTCAGATGAGCCGTAGACATTGGTTCAATGGAGGCTTCATCAATTGAGCAAGAACATCATTGAGAATCCAAACCACAGGAGGCGGTTTGAGAGGAGGTTTAACATTGAAAAGTCCTTTCTTAAATTTGGAAACCACCGGATGAGCAGAGAAGGGTGTCCCTTAAATAGGCTGGGAGAAAGCAGCAAATGAACTGAGATGGACCCGGGTCTATGTAGACTTGAGGCCAGAGGTGGAGAAGAGCAAAAGATAATGTAAAACAGACGATAAGGAGGAATCTTGAGGCTGCTTATCATGAGAGATGCAGTACGTAGAAAATCTAGTCCATTTTTGATGGTAGCATTGTCTAGTGGTAGACTTTCTAGAAGCCTTTAAAATGTCTCTTACAGGTTGAGAAAACTGAAGAGGAGTTATTTTTAGAGGTACCAAGCTGTCAGGTGCAGAGACTGCAGGTTGGGATGAAGTACAGATCCTTGACTCTGTGTAAGTAGAGACGGAATAAACTGGTTAGAAGGTATGGCTCCCTGCTACTGAGTTGGAGTAGAAGAGAGTACCAAAGTTGTCTTGGCCACCGAGGAGCTATCAGAATCATGGTGGCATGATCATTCTTCAACTTGACAAGAGTCTTGAGATTGTGAGGGAATGCATACAAGAAGTGAATTATCCATTCCAGTAGAAAAGCATCTGCCTCGAGGTGATGAGGAGAATGTATCCTGAAGCAGAACTGAGGCAGTTTGTGGTTGTGGGGAGATGCAAAGAGGAGTTCCTCACTGCAAAAAAATGTGATGAAGAGTCGAGGAATTGAGTGTCCATTCGTGAGGTTGCAGAAGACGACTCCATTTGTCCGCCAAACAGTTTTCGCCCCTTGGATATAGACAGCTTACAGGAAGATGTTGTGGAGGATTGCCCACTCCAAACCTTCAGAGATTCTTGACAAAGGGAGGAAGATCCCTTCCCCCCTGTTTGTTGACATAGTACATGGCGACTTGGTTGTCCGTCCGAATGAGGACTACCTGGTCATGAAGAAGATGTTGAAAAACTTTGAGAGTATAGAAGATCGCTCTGAGTTCCAACAGATTGATGTGACATTGACGTTCAATACTGGTCCAGTGGCGTTTAGTATGGAGACCATCAAGATGAGCCCCCCAAGCATAGGTCGAGGAATCTGTTGTGAGGACCTTCTGATGAAACAGCAAGCCTCTGGAGAGATTGGAAGAGAGCATCCACCAGCAGAGAGACTGTCTCAACGAAGGAGTGACTGTAATGTGTCGAGAGAGTGGGTTGCAAGCCTGCATCCACTGAGATGCCACTGTCCACTGAGGAATGCTGAGGTGAAGTCTGGCAAAAGGAGTCACATGTACTGTGGAGGTCATGTGACCTAGTAGTATCATCATGTGTCTCGCAGAGATTTAAGAGCGAGAAGACACTGCATGACAGAGTTGAAGGAGAGCTTCCAGACGTTGTTGTGGAAGGAAAGCTCTGAATTGAATAGTGACCAGAACAGCTCCGATGAACTGTAGATTCTGAGAGGGCTGAAGTTGGGATTTGGGAAAGTTGATTTCAAATCCCAAACTTTGTAGGAACCATGTAGTCCGATGGGTCGCTACAATAATCTTAGAAATTGCTTGCCCCAACATTTTGGCCCGACGGGACCCGTTTTGCCTCACAAGAGGCTTTCTCAAGGGTTCCAGGGGAAGCACTCCATTAGCGTTCTCTCACTCACAGGGCAGGAGCAGCTGTCTGTGAGTGAGAGAACGCTAATGGAGTGCTCCCCCTGGAACCCTTGAGAAAGCCTCTTGTGAGGTGAAACGGGTCCCGTCGGGCCAAAATGTTGGGGCAAGCAATTTCTAAGAATAATAAAGATAAAGATTAAGAATCACTGTGTGTCCTGTCTGGATTTATGGATTTATGATAAAGAAGAGTTTCAGCTCTGGAAAGAATTTCCCTACAGAGTGAGGATTCATTTTGTTGCAAGATTGTATATCACCTCACTTTCCGTCTTCACCATCCTTGCTTTAGTGATCGCTACAATAACCCCCTGAGATGTTGAATCTGTGATGAGCCAGTTGTCTAGGTAGGAAAACACCTGGAGACTATGGTTCCTTAGAGCTGCTGCTACCACCACTAGGCACTTGGTGAATACTCTGGAGATAAATCCAGGCCAAAGTAGTGATAATGCAGATTCCCCACCCAAAATCTGACGGGAGGTCAGATGAAAGGGGATGCGAGTAGAAACCTCCTTGAGATCCAGAGAACATAACTAATCATTCTGATCTATATTTAAAATGGGTCTTAGATCGCCTGTCTTCTTTTGAACTAGGAAGTAATGGGAGTAAAACCCCCTGCTCTGCTGTTCCAGGGGAACTTCTTCGATGGTATGGAGGTGAAGCAGAGCTTTAGCTTCCTGAAGAAGAAGGGCGGTCTGGAATGGATTGGAAGGATACTCTCTTGAAGGAAGCTCTGGAACCTGGGTGAAAGGAAGAAAGAGTCCATCCCTGATTATTGTGGAATGGAAGGACAGAGATAGAATGATGGGGGTGATGCTCTGTTTAGACAGTCAAAAAGGCTGCGAAGCCATAGGTATAGCAGAAGGCTGAGGTTTCTGTTGCTTCTGTTGCTGCAGTTCCTTGGAAGGGGCTCGAGTATAAGGAGCCGCTTTGGAACATGATGCCTCTGAAAAACCGGAGTAGGGCGTGAAGTTTTTGTGGGAGCTGACATTGACTATGGTCTGACAATAGAAGCAAAAGATTTTTTATGTTCTGACAACTTCTAGGTGAGCTTTTTATGGATTCATCAAAGAGGCTATTGCCCTGGCAAGGAATGTTAGCCAGATGGTCCTGAAGCTTAGGATCCATGGTAATGGGGTGAAGCAAGGCCAAGCAGCACAGTGCTACAGAAAAATAGTGGCCCTAGCCGACAATTCAAAGGCATCGAGGCAATCCGAGTTGTGACAGAGTAGTAGTGATGTCTTGGAACTCGAAATGTCTATGTAAATCTAGGATCTTCAGAAAACCTGGAAAAAGATCAATAAGGAACTTGATATAGACGGCGTTCAAACTTGTACATAGTCTTACCCTCCTTTCCAGAAGGAACAGCAGCATAGACCTTGGAATGATGGGTTCCTTTCAAAAAGGACTCCAGAAGGAGGGATTGGAGAGATAATTGTGAATTCTTAAACCCTTTGCAATGCAGAGATCTATCCCTCAAGACCAATTTGCCTGGAACAGCAGGTATAGCATAAGGAGTCTCCAGACAATGTTTGAAAGCTTGAGATAAAAGCTCGATAAGAGGAAGCTTAAGTGATTCTGCAGGAGGTTGAGGTATATGCATGACCTCAAAATACTCCTTAGAGTAGTTAGAACCAGAAACGAACTGGATTTCCAGATCATCAGCTGATCTGCCAAGGCCTTGCCTTGAGAAGGGCTCGATGACTTTGAGGTGCCTCGAGCAGAGAATGAAGGTGAAGCCTCTCTGGAGAAGTGACAGTCCAAAGAATATGGAGACTTGGAGGAGGCAATGAGAGCAGCTGATTCCTCAGGGTTCGGAAGCGGTGACCTGGAGCGAGGTGTTGGGGGCCTCGAAGATCTGGAAGGTCTGGAATGAGGCCCAGACGAAGAAGGCTGCTCTTTTGAAGATCTGCACCTCGATGGATGTCTCGATGAAGGTCTTGATCGGCGACGAGAGTGGTGCTTGGAAGCAGGTCTCGAGGAACGAGGAAACCGCCCTATGTATGGAAACAGGCAACGCTGCTGGTGAATGGATAGGGCTCAAAGCTGTAGATCAAAACTCAGTGGTTTGGATTGAGAAATTCTGAAGCACTCCCAAAGACTCTGCTCCTTGTATGGAGTGTGTGGATTCCTGTTGAGACACTTGCAAAGAATCTACTCCTTGCATAGAGTGTGAAGGTTCCAATCGAGACACTCGCAAAGAATCTACTCCTTGCATCAAGTGTGTAGATGCCAGACCAGATACTCACAAAGAATCTGCTCCTTGCAATAGAGTGTGAAGCTTCAGCTCGAGGCACAAGCAGGGACTTGACCTCACGGGAGACTGCTGATTGCCCAGGCTGGATTACAGGAGGCATTGTCGAGGCAGAACCATGTTTGCTCAATAACTGAACAAATTGCTGCTCCAACATGGTCTGGAAAGAAGCCTGCAAAGGTGGATTCGCATCTTAAACCGGACTACTTGTTGATGCTAAAGGCTCCAAGGTGGCAATGGAGATGTGCTTAGACTTGGAGGTCTTGGAAAGCTTGAGGACCACCGTGAGGTATCTGCTGAGGTATCTGACCTGAGGGGAGCTCAGTGGAAGATAAAGCAGGTGCATTCGAGGCTAAAGACAATCCAAACAAGGATGGTCTGATAAGACTTGAGGTCAATGGAAGCAGGAGGACCCTCGCCGGAAAGGGGGACCCAGGTAGCACTCGAGGTCGAGGGTGTCACCAAGGAGTTCATGATGAAGAATTTCTCCAAGAAAACTCGATGACATTGAAGGGCTCAAGGTTGAAGAGTAGCCCAGCGCTCGCACGACTGAAGATTATGGGCAGGCCCAATTTGTGAGAGAAATCGCACGCTGGCAGTGGCTACACTTCTTGAAGCCCATGACCGGCCAGGATGTAGGAGGGAAGAGATCCGCTGTAAAGTTGAAGCCCGCAGGCTGCGGTCATGCGGCCTAGCCTGCCAGTCAGTCACTGAAGAAAAATTAAAAAATAAGTCGTCTTTTTTTTTTTTTTAAACTGTAAAGAAAGAAATTAACAGCGATTCGCGAAGAAATAAATACAAACCGTGGTGAGAGAAGGCACAAAGTAACACAGTTAAATGCAGAGAGTCAAAGACAGACTTCTTTGCTCCGTGGAAAACTGAGAACTGAGGAGACTCGCCCTGCACTGGGCGGGAAGGCGACTCGAAACTTCTAAAGTTTCTACAAGCAAGTCTGCTTGCGAGGCTGTCCACATCAGGGCTCCATGGATGACATCACCCTTATGTGAGAATAGTCTGCCTGCTTGTCCTGGGATAACATAAGCTCTAGCATACCTGGGGATCTATTACACGTGGAGGGGCATAATTAAAAAAAAAAAAAACTGTCCAAGTCCCCTTTTGGCCTAGGCCCTAAACGCTGAAAGTAAAAGCAGGGAAAATGTCCAATCTAAAAAAAAAGTCCAAAATGAGGGGGGTTTTTTTGAGAATGGCCTACCTCTATGTTCAGGTGTTTAAATGCCCAGACCACCACTACATCTACACTTACAACACATTACCAACCAAAAAACAGCCTAAGTCCCAAACACCCAAAACCAGACCTTTTAGGCGAAGGAGGGGCCAGTCCTTCACCTAAAAGTAGGACTCTGTAACCGGTGTCTGTCAAAAATAACACTGCTTACAAAATACACACTACCCCCAGCGACGATCGTGGCAGGAGAGATGGCTCATCTCCCCTGCCGCGATGGTGATCTCCCGAACTGCGGCACTTTGGGGTGAGGCTCTTCCCTGCCGCGATCCTCACCCCAAAGTGTCACGGTTCTGGGGGGTGGGGGATCGCCATCGTGGTAGGAGAGATAGCCAATCTCTCCTGCCGAGACGCGACCCCCCCGATCTGATCCGGGCAGGAGGGAGCTCAACCCGTCCTGCCCCCAATGTACTCCCTACCCCGATTGGATATGGGCAGGAGGAAGTCCAACCCCTCCTTCCCCAGTGACCCTCACCCCCTGAATTGATTCGGGCAAGAGATGGCCCAATCCCTCCTGCCCTGGCGACCCCCACACCCCCGAACTGATAAGGGCAGGAAGGAGCCCAACCTCACCTGCTCACGATGAACCCCCACCACAACCTTCCCCTAAACAGCCCCCGAACCCCGCGACAGGCCCCCAATCTGTGACCCCGTGACACCCTCTTTACCTAAAATCAGTTGGCTGGACAGACGAATCCTAAGCCCGTCCGCCCGTCAGGCCCGTCATCCGCTGAATGGGTTCCATCCTGCCTGGATCGATTCGGGGGTGGGGGGTTGCGTCTCAGCAGGAGAGATTGACACTTCGGGGGGGGGGGAGGATTGCAGCAGGGGAGATGAGGCATCTCTCCTACCATGATCATTGTAGGGAGGTGAGGGATAGGCAGGTTGCCAGGGCCGCTGAGCTGATTGCGGCAGCCGTGATCAGCTCAACAGCCCCTTTTCGGCACTTATACCTGTTTTGACTTGGTCTAAGTCAAAACGTATAAGTGCCGACTAGGCAACCTGTTCAAACTTTTGGTTATACCTGCTGTACGACTAAGTCTAAGTTGGCCTACCTCCCACCCTTTCCCCTCCTCTAAAAATGCCTCTTTTCGCTCTATGCTTTAGAGGCAGGGGAAAGACCTAAGCTGGTTTTAGATACATCTAAAACCAGCTTTGATTATCGGTACTTGGACGATCTGGCTTTTTGATCGTCCAAGTACCAATTTAGGCCACTGTTTAGACTTTTTTTTTTTTTCTATGAGCCCCTTAGTACATAGATTATCATCCCATAAACCCATAGATACTCCTTGATCTCTAGAAATGTATGCAGTATCTTATATTGCATTTCTCTAAGATCCACAGAGTCCACCAAGGTACCAACATTTTCAAATAATTCCAAAAAAACTGGAACGTCTGTAAGGGGTCCCCAAGTCCTTCTGCCATTGGATTACTAATTTATCCAGTGCTTTTTCTGTAAAGTCAATTTCAGCATTCTATACCAGGTAGAAAGTGAATTCACTGTCAAGAGAACCTGAAGAAAATGCTCATCCAGGAGACCCAGAAGCCAAGAAGCACCCCACCTCTGTTGTAAGGAGAAAAAATAATGTCGAATCTGGAGATAGGCTTAAAAATGATTTGAAGGTAATGCCCACCTGGACTGCATCTGAGCAAAAGTAGGGAACATCCTGCCTCCTAATTTCCAAAGATCTCTCAAGACTCAGCAGCCCCACTGCTCCCATAATTGAAACCAGGATCCCAAACGCAAAATCCATATTTGCAACCAGCTGCAATAAGAGGCCTCTGGAGCCCTCTGTTGGCCTTTCCTCCACCAGCACCAAGTTTGGCGCTTGGGTTTTAAAAATTGTAGCTTGGAAGTCACCCCAGGGGTCTCCAGGCTGCTTGTATGTAGCAGAGTAAAAAAAGAATATGGGGAACACCAAGTAGTCAACCATCCTGAAGGAGAGAAACGGAAATGTTCCGTATAGCCCTCATGAATGAAACATATCAAGGTGGCCACATTATAGAGCCCCCTCCCCATCTTTCTATCTAGGCATAAGGGCTGTGCATGGTTATGCTTGCCGAGTGAATGGGGAGGATATGTGGTGTGATTTGGAATGGGCCTTGAGTGTATGAGTGAGGGTGCTTGTTACTTGGGAAGTGTGTTTGTGGTGGGAATGGTTATACAAATTTTGAAATGAAGAATGCGGCTTGGACATTAAATATTTCAATAAGCATTGTTAGATCTTATGGTTGTGAATTGTAAACACTGTTGCCTTGTACTTTTGCTAGTGTACACGATCTTTTGCATTAGATATTTACATTATGTCTGTTGGGCATATCTGTCTATGCTGCATTTCCAAATAAATCAAAATCCAAACTGGCAAAACAGATTTTTAACTCTACGGTAATTTTGATAACATATATGGGAGAGTGTGGCACAGTGGTTAAAGCTACAGCCTCAGCACCCTGAGGTTGTGGGTTCAAACCCACGCTGCTTCTTGTGACCCTGGGCAAGTCACTTAATCCCCCATTGCCCCAGGTTCATTAGATAGATTGTGAGCCCACCAGGACAGACAGGGAAAAATGCTTGAGTACCTGAATAAATGCATGTAAACCGTTCTGAGCTCCCCTGGGAGAACAGTATAGAAAAATTGAATAAAAAAAAAAATATCTCTCTGTGCTCCCAGTTATCTCAACCGACTGGCAAGCACTCCTCCGTAGATCTTAAACGCTTAGATCCAGATCCTCAGAAAACACCACCAGAGGCTCAAAACTTCATTGCCTTGGGCTTTATGTGTTGTCTCGTCACCGGATCAATTATCTTCAAAATACTTAAATGTGATATTTTAAATACTTAAATAAGTGCTTTATGGCACTATAAAGTGAAATCAAGACTATTACTTAGCTTTTAGCCATGTGGTCCTGCCACTAAGGTGTCTCACCGACATGTTTAGCTAGATAGCTTTATCAAGGTGTAACCCTACAAAAGTTAAAAGGAATATCGTTACACTCTGTTTGTATTAACCATACTATATTCAGATTAGCCTCCACATTATTCATTTCACTTCTCAACATGTTAAGAAATATCATATACCTTACCTAGTTCATTTTTGTACGTCCCTCTCCTGACCACTTTTCATTCAAGATGGCGAACATGCTTAAACTTAGAATATTTAAAGCTGAGTCCAAACAGCTGGGAACTACGTGATGGCATCACCCCAGCATGAAAAGGACCCGCCCCCTATCACTCTATTCATCTGATAATCACAAAACTCCTCCCTCCCATCACAGTAAGGACGTCCATTCCAACTCCTCATTTAAACCGTGAGGAGACACTGTATTTAAGTTGTGTATCCAACATTGTTCTTTAAAATTGAGCCACTCTTCTACATTACCTCCCTCCCCCCTACTTTAATGGTTTCTATAATTCTCCACCAAAATTGCTGCATTTCATGACCCTTGTCCACCAGTGTTGTACTATAGGGGCTTGAACAGTTTTAGTTTTAATGCGGGATTTATGTTCAGTAAGGTGCAAGTGGATCGGACGAAAGGTCCAATCCACGTACACCATCTCACAAGGACATATCAATATATACACGGCGGAGTTTCAAAGAGATTGCTCTTATTGTTCATTGCTGCTATTTTATTAGGCTAAGTGTTTGTTTTGCGGTTCTATTTGAAACCTTATCTACCTGGGACCCCTGAAGAAGGCGTGTTAACTGAAACATGGACCGTGTCGGGTCCTCTGGTTTGGTACAAGGTGGTAACATTAGCCGCATTCATGTTTTTGGTTTAATAAATTTAGCCTGCATCTTTGTACATTCTTCTTCAGTTCTCTTTTGTTTTGGATTGACCTTCTTTTATTGCAGATTGTATTGAATCTCTTCCCTCTGTTGCTCGAGAAGTGAAATGAATAATGTGGAGGCTAATCTGAATATAGTGTGGTTAATACAAACAGAGTGTAATGATATTCCTTTTAACTTTTTGTAGGGTTACACGGTACACCTTGATAAAGCTATCTAGTGAAACATGTCGGTGAGACACCCTAGTGGCAGGACCACATCACTAAAAGCTAAGTAATAGTCTTGATTTCACTTTATAGTGCCATAAAGCACTTATTTAAGTATTTAAAATATCACATTTAAGTATTTTGAAGATAATTGATCCAGTGACGAGACAACACATAAAGCCCAAGGCAATGAAGTTTTGAGCCTCTGGTGGTGTTTTCTGAGGATCTGAATCTAAGCATTTAAGATCTACGGAGGTGTGCTTGCCAGTCGGTTGAGATAACTGGGAGCACGGAGATTATATGCATTTCCAAATAAAAACATATTACAAAAAAATAATATAAAAGCTTACCACAGTTTTTACTACAGAAATATAGAAGCATAATGTCAGAAAAAGTCAACAGGCCAACCATTCTGCCCCTCCACAGTAGGCCTGAACTCTTCTTATCTTAGTATAAGCAAGAAGTAAAATAACTCTGCAACACCATTAAGAAATGGTTGTAGTAAAATACAGAAAGTCAGCAACCAAGAAAAATCTGTCTTTTAAGTATAGACCTCCAGGTAACTTAAAAAGGCTTTTGGCACCACCATGGAGGAGTTTCAAGTCTTCGTATGAGAAAGAGAAATTTTAAAAGAGGAATGAGTCTTACAAAGATGTGACTGTATTACATTAGCAGAAATGAATATACTATTAGTAAGAGAGGTAAAAAGGAGGCGACCTAAGAGTAGTCTAAAGGTCACAACATGAAAACCATGGTATATGAGAACTCAGCATACTGCAGAGAAGTGTAAAAGGTAGAAACAAAAACCAAGGATCTGTAACAAAGGTACTGCTTGATTTCAGTATTGAAACCATACTCAATGGTACTAAGAGATGCTGGAGTAAAAGGAAAAACATCTTTAAAAAGATGTAGTGATTTCCTCCTCTCCTACAGCCATTCCCAAACCTCCAGGTTCCTTTAGAATAAAAAAGGAGATGGAGTAAAGGGTGTTGTGGATAATGTCCATTAAACAATAGGAGACACTCAAGTAGGACAAAATGTTTCAGAGCAAATTTATGAGCCTCCTGAAAAGTATTGTATGAACATTGATGGTATAGTGGAAGGCATGCTTTCTGTTTGTTTTTTGCTTTTTTTTACATGGTAAGGAATCTAACTTACAGACTCCAGACCAATGTTAGATGCCACCTTTGTATATTTGTATCCAGACAACCAGGAAAAAAAAAACACCTTACAGGCTCTACTCCCATGGAGGATTCCTGAAGCAGTATAGAAAGGTAGTTTCAACGTGGATCGATGCTGGTTAATCCTGGTCATAGGATAAAACAGAAAATCAGGCAGTGTCCAATTATATTGTTTGTTTAAAACCATGGTAAGGAATCTAATTGAAGAGACTCTACACCCATTTTAGATTTCCCCACTAGTCTTTGCGTGATCGAGTGCTCTTTTGGACCTATACTGATGCTCCAAGATAACAGCGATGCCAAATGTGATTAATATAAATTTCCGTTCTTATGCGAGTTTGTGCAGCGGAGTCCATAGGAAGATGAGTACAAAACTGCTGGAAATTAAGAAATTTGAGATCACTCACACGAGGTGCAAAAGTGATAGAAATGAAAAATACAATTTTCCAAGTAAGATAGTTACGATGAGTACAAAACATTGGCTCAAATGGAGGTTTCATAAGACTGATGAGAACAACATTAATATCCCAGACTACTGGAGGCGGTTGGAGAGGTGGGTTGATATTGAAAAGTCCTTTCTTAAACTGGTCAGAGATTTATTGTGAACCTGAACATTTCTGAAGTGCAGACAGATGATGAGGCTCCAAATAATGCTTGATACTCCGATGAAGATGATCACCAATGTTGGGATCAGGAGTGATGTCCTCTGGATACAGACCAACACTCTGAAGATGAACAGCAATGATGACTTGAAAAATAGAAACTGAAATGGAACCGATGTCTTCAGTACCCCTCCGATAAATGCTCTATCCAGTACATAAAGTCAGGCGAAAAGGATGGAAGGGAATCGCCTGCCCACACTGATAATAATTCTTTTTTCCCCAACAACCCCACTTTCCGCAAAACAGTCTCTGACCTCATTGAGGGAGACAAAAAGCTCATGCACATTTATATTACGTAGGTATTTAAACGTCTTTATCATATCTCCACTCTCCCGCCTTTCCTCCAAAGTATACAGATTGATATCTTCAAGTCTGTCCCCATATGCCTTATCACGAAGACTACACATCATTTTAGTAGCCTTCCTCTAGACCGACTCCATCCTTTTTAGATCTGTTTTGAAGGTGCGGCCTCCAGAATTGTACAATCCTAAATGAGGTCTCACCAGAGTCTTATACAGAGGCATCAATACCTCCTTTTTCCTACTAGCCATACCACTCCCTATGCAACCTAGCATCCTTCTAGCTTTCACTGTCACCTTTTCAACTTGTTTGGCCACCTTAAGATCATCACATACAATCACACCCAAGTCCCGCTCTTCCGTTGTGCACATAAGTTCTTCACCCCCTAAGCTGTACGATTCCCTTGGGTTTTTGTAGCCCAAATGCATGACCTTGCATTTCTTAGCATTACATTTTAGCTGCCAAATTTCAGACCATTCTTCAAATTTCGTCAGGTCTTTCTTCATGTTATTCACACCATCTACTCTATTGCAGATTTTGGTATCATCCGCAAAGAGGCAAATCTTACCCAACAACCCTTCAGTAATATCATTTATAAAAATGATATTACTGATAACATCTCTTTCCTCAGAGCAATCTCCATTGATCATTACTACTCTCTGTCGCCTTCCACTCAACCAGTTTCTGACCCAGCCTGTAACTTTGGGACCCATCCCAAGGGCACTCAGTTTATTTATTAGACGTCTTTGTGGAACATTGTCAAAGGCTTTGCTAAAATCTAAAAACACCACATCTAGTACACATCCTCTATCTAATTCTCTGGTCACCCAGTCAAAGAAATTGATCAGATTTGTCTGACAAGACCTACCTCTAGTAAAGTTTCGCTCTGTTGCTCTTTTTCCTTATTCTGGAGGTCTTGTGAAGGGGTTCTCAAGTGGCTTAGGATGAGATTAATCCTATGGACCTTTCCTGGCTGGGATACATTCAAGGACCCTTTCCTTCCTTTACTGGGCTAAGGCTTGAGTCCTTGCTTCTTTTCTCTTCTCCAGTTACATCTTTCCCTTGTTCTATATCTTATGTAAATGACATGCAAATTAGGATTCTCTTTGCTTTGCCTTATGGATCCCATTCAAACCCAGTTGGACTTAGCATATTGTCTTTTCTTGAGGGTTATGAAATGTATGAGGTCTGACAATTAAGTTCATGAACTTGCCTCTGTGCGCTTACGTTGGCAGTACTGTACAAACAACTCGGTAAGGTTTCCTAACCTTGGTATATCAGTGTCTCACAACTGTGTTCATGTCGACATATTGCGGTGTCTTAATGAGTGGTATTCATTATTGTTGTTGCATGTTTTTGTATGCCATTGAATTAGAGCAACAAACACTAAATTTCTTGTTAAGCTTGGCAAGAATGGTAGTGAAATCCAAGTTTATGAGGATAATGCCATGAAGAAAATGGCAGTGTACAAATGGATTAAATGTTTTTCTGAAGGAAGAGAAAGTGTCATTGATAAAGAAAGGTTAGGGCGGCCACCAATGAGCAGAACTGACAAAAACATTGTAAAAATTCATCAAATTGTGTGTCAAAATTGTCGGGTGACTGTGAGAAGCATAGCAGACCAAGTAAACATTGATAAAAAAACAGGAAAATCTTAACTGAAAATCTTGGCATGAGAAAGGTGTGTTTAAAAATGGTCCTGAAGGAGCTCACCGATAAACAAAAGCAAAGGAAAGTTGAAGTTTGCCAAGATTTTTTGGAGAGGCAAGATGATGTTTTGGGCCGTGTTATCACTGGTGATGAAATGATCTTGAAACAAAGTGTCAATTAATTCTCCACAACCAAAAAAGTTCCGCCATTCCAAATCAATAGTCAAAATAATGTTGCTAATCTTTAGGGACTGTTCATTAAGAATTTGTATCAACTGGACAAACAATTAACCAAGTTTACTATTTGGAAGTGCTGAATAGTCTGTGTGAAAACGTTAGACAAAAACAACCTGAACTTTTCGCTAACAACTCATGGCTCTTGCATCACGACAATGCACCAGCTCGCATAGCATTGTCTGTGAGGGAGTTTATAGCCAGAAAACAAATAACTGTATTGTAACACTCCCCTACTCACCTGATCTGTCTCCCAATGACTTTTTTTTTAACCTAAAGATAAAAGAAATATTGAAAGGAAGACATTTTGATGATATTCAGGACAAGGGTAATACGATGACAGCTCTGATGGCCATTCCAGAAAAAGAGTTTCAAAATTGCTTTGAAAGGTGGACTAGGCGCTGGTGTCGGTGCATAGCTTCCCAAGGGAAGTACTTCAAAAGTGATAATAGTGATATTCAGCTATGAGGTATGTAGCACTTTTTCTAGGATGAGCTTGCAGACTTAATTCTCAGTCACTGGTCAATTCGCTGAATGAGATATTCAGTGGGAGCTTTGACACGCAGCTCCTGATTGGTAAGGCCCGACTTTAGTACAGGAAGAGGCGGTCGGAGCATACCGCAAATGATTTCCTTCACTCACTGGCATTCCGGCTGCCCTCTCCTGCCTCTCCAGCTGCCCTCTCCTGCCTCCCCTTTGCGGTCAGAAAATACCGCAAATGACCGGGACCACGGACCGCGAATTTGCGGGGGAGCATTGTAACTTTGTTTTCTCTAAGGACAAGCAGATGTAATGTTCTCACAAATGGCACTCTCCAACTGCCAGGATTATGTCTCCTGTATGTATTCCTGGCATAAAGGAAAAAAGGGGCCAGTGGGTACGTTGACAGTCAGGCAATGAAAACATTTAGCAGAACTGCTTATGTGAATTGACTGTCCCTTTTGGAACTTTGTTCCAAGCAGTAATGAATGGTAATAGAGGAGCATATGTTTTCAACAGAGGCAGAGCAAAAATGAGCTACTGAAGCAGCCATGGCACATACATTATTACATTACATTGGTGTCTTCTATTCCGCCAATACATTTCAGTTCTAGGCAGTTTACAACAAGAAATTAGCCTGAGCATTCCCAGGGAGATTACAAGGTTGATAGCTACAGTATGCATCAGGATCTGGGAAGGGTCGATACGGTTTGGTTAGATCATTTGACAGTTACATACTCTTAAAGCATCAGCCCAGCCTGAGCATACATGAAAGAGATGCAATCCACTATCTAAACTGAAATGGTATGCTTGGTTACCATGGTAACTAGTCTGTTGGGATTGAATGATACATTTGCCGTGTGGCACTCGGCTGCACAACTTAGTCAAAGGGGGCCTTAGTCAGGTAAACTGACAAGTCTGAAAATGGCCCTGTTCCTCAAAAGTTATGGAATTCGCTGGTAGGACAGGTTTAGAACAAACGCTAGGAAGTTCTTTTTCACCCAGAGGGTGGTGGATACATGGAATGCGCTTCCGGAGGCTGTGGTAGGCAGGAGCACGTTACAGGGCTTCAAAGAAGGTTTGGATAGGTTCCTAGAGGACTAAGGGATTGAGGGGTACAGATAGGAGTAGAGGTAGGTTATAGAAATAGTCAGGGACCACTGCTCAGGCAATAGGCCTGATGAGCCGCCGCGGAAGCGGACCGCTGGGCGAGATGGACCTCTGGTCTGCCTCAGCGGAGGCAACTTCTTATGTTCTTATGTGTTGACAGAGGAACTTTTAGAAAATTCTTAAAAACACAACTGTTTGTCACTGCTTTTTTTATATGGTCCGACTCACTTTGATTAAAGATTTATTATCAATTTAAATTTTGATGTCTGATTGTCCTTTTGTATTGTTTTAAGAATTATATATGTTTGATCTTACGTAAATTGCCTAGGATTAGACAGTATAGAAATTTAAAAAATAAAATAAAGAGCTAGGATGATTTTCTGTATGATTTAGTATGATCTAAGAAATAAGTTAAAGCATGCTTGCAGTCCAATGTGTGAAATTCTGCTTCTCCAGGAAGAGAGTGTGGCTTTAGAAAAGACTGTAGATTGATTGGGATGGAGTTCTGACACTACATTTGGAAGGAATTTAGGATGTGGGTGAAGGACAATCCTGTCATAGTAGAATCTTATGTAGGGTGGATTCTAAACCAGTGCTTGAATGTTACTGATTCACTTAGTTGATGTGAGAGCTATGAGAATGCAACCTTCCAAGTGAGAAGCTTCAGAGAACAGGATAGAAGTGGTTCGAAAGGAGTTTTCATAAGGACAGATAACACAGCATTTAAATCCCAAGTCACTAGAGGTGGTTTAATAGGAGGTTTGGTATAGAACATGCCTTTCATTAAGTGGGTTGTAAGATAACGTGACCATTCATTTTTTTCACCAAAATGGGACATCTATTAATTTTCAGTCCCGCCCCACCCCAAATCCCGCTCCCGCCCTGCCCCCAATTTCTTCCATCCATTTTTCATGTACACACAATATATTATTAATTCATAATGGTAACCATAAAATTAAAAAAACCCACAAAGCACACTGTACACCAGGCCTGCACAACTCTGGACCTCGAAGCCCGAATCCAGTCGGGTTTTCGGGATTTCCTCAATGAATATGCATTGAAAGCAGTGCATGCAAATAGATCTCATGCATATTCATTGGGGAAATTCTGAAAACTTGGCCTGGTGAGGGCCAAAGTTGTGCAGGCCTGCTGTACATAGAGAAAATGTTAATTATCATTTATATTCAGGATTTTTTCAAAGATTTCAAGGCAGATGACTTTAAAATATGCAATGTCACCTCAGTAACTATAGAAAAATAGACAAATATAGACAGCAGATATAAATTCTCAAAACTGACACATTTTGATCACTAAATTGAAAATAAAATCATTTTTCCTACCTTTGCTTGGAGATTTCATGAGTCTCTGGTTGCACTTCCTTCTGACTGTGCATTCAATATTTCTTTCTTTCGCATCCAACATTTCTTTCACAATCCAGCCCCATCCCCTTTGGGTCCATGTCTCTCTCTCTTTTCCCTCTGTTACCCTTCCCAGATCCAGTGTCAGTTCTCCTTTGTTCCACGTCTCCCTCTCTCTTCCTCTTCTGTTATGATCTTGCATCTCTCTGTTCTTCCTCAGGGTCTCTCCCCCTCTGTTTGCAGCTCCCATAGTCCTGCATCTGCCTCCTGTCTTTTCCCTTTGGTCCAGGCCTTTCTCTCTCTAGTCTTTCTTCTGCTTACAACCCCTCGCCGTACCTCAAGAAGGATATGGCGTTACTCGACAGAGTTCAGAGGAGAGCAACACGTCTGATTAAAGGGATGAAAAACCTTTCATACGCTGAGAGATTGGAGAAACTGGGTCTCTTTTCCCTGGAGAAGAGGAGACTTAGAGGGGATATGATAGAGACCTACAAGATCATGAAGGGCATAGAGAGAGTAGAGAGGGGCAGATTCTTCAAACTTTCAAATAATAAAAGAACAAGAGGGCATTCAGAAAAATTGAAAGGGGACAAAAAGGGGATAGAAGGATATAGATAGAGGATTACTGCACAGGTCCTGGACCTGTTGGGCTGCCGCGTGAGCGGGCTGCTGGGCACGATGGACCCCAGTCTGACCCAGCGGAGGCATTGCTTATGTTCTTATGTTCCCCCCTTTCTCTGCCTCTTTCTCTCCTTCCTTCCTATGTCCCCTTCACTGCCTTCCAGCCTTTGTCTCACCTCCTCCCCCGAAGCCAGCCAGCTTCCCTCCCTCCCGGCCGTGCCCAAGCCAACCTGCATGTCTGCCTCCCTTCCTCCAGCGCCAAAGCCTGACCTACAGCTGATTCTTCTGCTTACAAAACCCCCCCAGTCCGCTGCCACCGCCCACTGCTGCTTCCTGCCTGCTGCAGCCGCAACTGCAGGAAGGGAAGGGCCAGGCACCGGCCCACAAGACGTCAATTATGACATCGGAGAGAAGATCTGGGCCAGCCAATTGCTGCCTGGCTGGCCCGGAACTTCCTCTCCGACGTCAGAATTGATGTCGGGGAGAACACTTGTGGGCCGGTGCCTGGCCCTTCCCTTCCTGCAGTTGCGGCGGTAGGCAGGGAAGTAGGGAGAGAGCCTTGGCTCCACGATCGCTAGTCCTATTGTCCCCACGCACAGCTTTGGGATGCTGTCTAAAAAATGGGACACTTCGGCATCCTGAAGCTGTGCATGGGATGGTCCTGTTCAAAATGGGATGTATTGTCACATTATTGTAAGAGGATGTACAGATATTATTTGTTGTCTAATCTGGAGTGGAACACACTAATGGCACTTAAATGTACTCTAACTGAGTTGGTCTTTAAATGACACAGGAGGAGGAGATAACCAAGAATTGAGGAGAGTGAACAAGAGGCAAGATTTATGACTTTGAGTGTACACCATGAAGAGAATCTCTTCCATTTGAAATGATAGCACTGCTGAGTGGAAGGTTTTCTGGAAGCTTGGAATATCACCACAATCTCAGATGAAAGAAGTTAATCAGCCGCAGCAGACTGTTGGTCACTACCATCCTCCCCACTCATCTTGAATTCTGCTGACTATTCCTTAAAAGCCAAATTTTTCTTCTGCGAACGGGATGATTGTTTCTTAGTTCAATGCTCCTATTGGTAATCCCTCTCATTTCACTTAAACGTTTTGATTTTGATATGTTTTTTTTTGCATGCACAGAGGCCACAGTGAATGTCCCGATGCTCAGGACCCAGATACTGAATGCACTAGTTATGGAGACAGTGGCTGAAATTGTCCTTACATTGAGCACATTTCTTAAAGCTACTCAGTACCCTCTTGGACATGGAAAGAAAAACAGCCAATGTGAAGTCAAAGGGCTCTATGGCCAAGGGAACTCCAGCAGATTCAACCCAGCAAATGTCTAATGGGCATAGGAAAAGGCTTGAGTGGCATGAAGGCCCAAAAATAAAAAAAAGTTGTCAAAATAACTAAATTTGAGTAAAAGTCTAATATTAGTAGAAACCAAAATTTTAGAACAAAAAGAAGTGAAAAATATAATAGGAAAGCACAAAAATAGTCAAAGGTTTGAACCTCATTGGGGAGATTGAAAAAGTACAGCCTCTCAGCTCCATGCAAAACTTGAGACAGATGGTCCTGCATGCCAACTTCAGGTGGGAAGGCACCTGCACAAGTGCAGCGGGAGCACTGCTTCAAAGATTTAAAGAAACAGTACAGTTGGCAGTGACCACACCAGGCTCCCTCCAATGACTTCACCCATTTGAGAGAATATTATGCCTGCTTGTCCATTGAGAAATAAACCAGAAAGGTTGCTCGGAAAGAACAGAAGATACTAACCCCCCTTTTATGAAGCTATGTTAGGCATTTTTATTGCTGGCCATGGCGGTATTAGCTCCAATGCTCATAGGAATTCTATGAGCGTTAAAGCCAATACCACCACAGCCAGCGATAAAAAAGCCTAATGCGGCTTTGTAAAAGGAGCCCTAAAAAAGTACTATGTGGTAAAAGCTATCTTACAGAAGCAAATATGATAATCTCTAAGGATGTTAACAGTGTTCTATAGATGGTAAAGGGACACTAATGGTAATGATGAGGTCCTAGCACTGGTAGCAGTCTTTCAGCAAAAACATTTTTCAAGCTATCACTTGAACATATAAGACACTAAAAAACAGAAACCAACAAGAAATAAATTGAAGTCTTTAAGCAAACACAAAAACATCTCTTATTAAAACTATGATAACTTACCGAGAAATAGTTGATTGTTGAGCAGAGACCCTGAACCCTTCCAGTAACGATCCACCAGCTCCAGTAGTTTCTGAAGGACAGTCTAAATAGAATATAAAGTGACATTAATTGATCCACACTGACACTCAATTTTGAATAATCATCTAGGTATAAAAGAGACATCCCAAGATTGGATGTCACAATTTGCAGATAATTTCACAAAAGGCTTGCTGATCACAAAGAGCCTTGTGTAAAATATCTCTAAGGCCACTTTATAAAGGAAAATGTTCAATAAAAGAACAGCATTACTTCAGTTTTTTCAATTCATAAGTATTCTTTTATATTGAATACCACTTTTAGATTTTCTCATTAAGAGGGAAAGTATAATAGGTGCTACATATTTCACAATTCTTTAGCCACTGATATTCAGACTGGTTCAGATGACATTCTAAGACGATTTTAGAGAGGACTATCCTATTATGGTAGAATGTCATAAAAGATGGATCTGACACTACCACTTAAAGTTCACAGACTGTGTTCAAATGTGATAGATATGAGGAATATCACTTTCCAGGCAAGATACTTGAGGGATGAGGTCAAAAGTGGTTCAAAGGGAGGCTTCATCAAAGTAGAAAGTACCACATTATGATCCCATGCCACTGCAGAAGGTATAAGAGGTAGCTTGGTTTGAAACAGTCCTTTCATGAATCTAGAAACCAAAGGATGAACAGACAGTGGTAGCACTGAGGTGAATTCTGACTGAAGTAGTCTTAAGACCAGAGTTGGGGATGGAATGGAATCCGGAAGGGACAGCAATATTTCATGCCCCAAGAAACTGGACGCTTCATTGTCCTCGTTCACAGCAGGGCCCCCTTCTCTCGGAGAATTGGTTAGCAATTGGTCCAGATACTGATCTCAGATCTGTTGAAGCACCGGAGTTGAGTTTCTGAATTGGGAGGGATTTGATTTCAGAACTCCCTTCCTTTTAGGATGAAGCATTGCAAATAAAGACTGTGGTCAAACTGCTCACAATCTAGAAAAAACAGCAGTGGTATTGGCCGGTTCTGTGGAAGAGGTAAGAGACACCAATCTAACATGCAGCCATCTTGGATCCCCCTTCTGTGGTGATTCCAGGAGTGGAAGTCACCGGTCTGGGCTTAAGCCAGGAGGGAGGAGCACCCGCGAAAATGAATGCTGAGGAACCAACACTGGGAGCAATGGCAGGTTTTCCACCACTCCTAACTCCTCCGGTGGTGACTCTAGAGATTATTTGGCAGGCTCTACAAAGGTTCGATGGAATATTAACAAAATCTACACAAGAGGTACTTAATCTCTCAGAGAAAGTTAAAAATTTGTCTATAAATATAGAAAAAAATTAAACAGGACTCTTCAGAGCAAATATTACAGGCTAATTCTGATATAAAAGGTTTAAAAGAAGTAACATCAACTCTGATCACGGATAAGATTTACATACACCAAAAAATGGAATAGTACCTTAATAGGAGGCTCACTATACTGTACAGGTACTGAATTTTCCTAAATCTCCAGCCTTAAATCCAATTGACTACTTTAAAAAATATCTAACTGAAATATTAAATATTCCTCAACAAGCTATTCCTCTATTCAGTAAGATATATTATATTCCTAGTACTGTTATCAAGGCTGTTGAGGAAGGAAATTCAGTTCAAGAAGAAATGCCTAAAGATTTATCTGCTATTTTGGAGGAATCCCTTTCTTTGTATATTTTACTAGCAGTATTAGCTGTTACATTGTGCAATATTAACCAGCACTTTGCACTTTATCTTTTGTGCAATCTTTCAGCACTGATATTCCTGCACTTTATTGGAGCACTCGAGCACTTTAACCCATCTCTTTAGTTGCAGATAAGTAATAATAATCTTCTCTGCTGTTTATTTATTTATGTCAATTCAAAATATTAAATTAGCTGCCATTAATACAAAAAGTTAAAAGTTAAAAAATATTATAATGGCTAGTTATTTTGTAATTAATGGAGGTTTTTTGATCGATGAAAGAAACCCTATACCACATAATTAAGGGAGAAAAAACACATGTTCCCTTAGTGGTTTATCTGAGATCTTTTCCTCCATTTAGTATTATCTATTATTATCAACTTGTTGCAGTTCCTGTTTTCTCATTGTTGACATATTTTTCACTATATTGTTTGTTAGTTCAAATGCAAAGTGATATACATTGGGAAGAATAACCCAAATCAGTGTTATCAGGTGCTAGGGTCCACCTTGGGAGTTAACACCCAAGAAAAGTATCTGGGTGTCATTGTACACAATACGATGAAATCTTCTGCCCAATGTGTAGAAGTGGCCATAAAAGCAAACAGGATGCTAGGAAATATTTAAAAAGGGATAGTTAACAAGACTAAGAATGTTATAATGCCCCTGTATCGCTCCATGGTGTATTGCATTCAACTCTGGTCATCTTATCTCAAGAAAGATATAGTGGCACTAGAAAAGGTTCAAAAGAAGAACAACCAAGATGCTTTTTAAAAAAAAAAATATTTATTTATAATTTTACAATAAGTATCAAGCATAACTTGTACAGAAAGCAAAATCCAAACCAAGAACTTATTATCAATATAGGAAACATATAATCTAATCTAATCTAATCCTTAGGTTTGTATACCGCATCATCTCTACGTTCGTAGAGCTCGACGCGGTTTACAGTAGGAGAAATAGGAAGGAACTACAACCGAGGGTTAGAGGTAGAAGTGTGAAGAAAATTTAGAGGACTTGGGATGCCAAGATATAAGAGTTTCCTTGATTCCTAAATTGGAGGGAGACTTACATTTTTTGAGAAAAGCCAGGTTTTCAGATGTTTGCGGAAAACTTGGAGACAGCTCAAGTTCCGAAGAGGAGAGATAAGGTTGTTCCAGAGCTCAGTGATTTTGAAGTGGAGGGAGGTACCTAGCTTTCCTGTGTGAGAAATGCCTTTTAGCAAGGGGAAGGATAGTTTTAATTTGTGGGAGGATCTGGTGGTATTAGGGTTTGAGGAATTCCAAGAAAGAGGGATAAAGGGAGGGAGAATACCATATAGGATTTTGAAAGTTAAACAGGCGCATTTATAGTGGACCCTGGCGATTATCAGAAGCCAGTGGAGTTTGGCCAGGAGCGGGGAGACATGGTCAAATTTACTTTTAGCGAAGATGAGCTTGGCCGCGGCATTCTGAATCCATTGGAGTCTGTGGAGGTTTTTCTTAGTTAGGCTTAAGTAGATAGAGTTGCAATAGTCCAATCTGGAGAGGATGATGGATTGGACAAGGAGGGTAAAATGTTTTTGATGGAAGCAGGATCTAACTTTCCTCAGCATGTGAAGGCTGAAAAAGCATTTTTTTTTACCAAGGATTAGAGGTGGTCATTGAAGGACAATGTGGAATCAATGATGATGCCCAAGACCTTGCTCGAAAACTCAAGCTGCAGAGGGTAGTGGGATGGAGGTGGGTAGGTGATCTAGTTTTGGACCGAGCCAAAGAAGTCTTGTTTTGGACTCATTCAATTTCATAATCAAAAGTAAATCAAACAAATCTGCTTAAATTTCAGCTCAAGTCCTCAATGAGATCCAAAATGTAACCAAAAGCGAGATTTTTAATTAACAATATATAAAGAAGAAAAAGACAACTAGTTATACTGAGCGAGGATGCCCCATAAATACTGTATCTCGGGCTTAGCTCTTATATTTTTCCTTTTCCAGGCGTGACAATGATAGAAACGTTGTCAACTGGAAAGGTTCAAAGAAAACATATTTCCATGAGGAATAATGCACAATACACTGACATGGATGACGAAGATAAAACGACGTCCCAAGGGCTAACACTCTTGGTTTTAAAAGTAAAAATTCTCTACGACGCCTCTGGATATCTCTAGCCAAGTCTGGATACATTTGTATTTTCATTCCAAGAAATTGTTTCTGCTTGTTTTTGAAGAAAAGTCTCAATAGCCAGTTCTTATCTGGTGCCAAAGCTACTGTTAATAGTAAAGTTGCGGGTATCGCCATTTCCTTATCGGACAATTCCAATAAGGTGGATACATTCATATTTTCTTGTATAATTCCTTGCTGTTGTTTTGTTTTTGTTGATTATTAGGGAGATAATAAACTTGAGAAAGTGGAGGTATCATCTCCTCTGATATTTCTAAAATTTCTAACATGTATTTCTTCAACATTTCCCTAGGCGTTACCATCTAAACCCTAGGAAAATTCACTAATCTTAAATTATTACTACGAGAAAAATTATCCAAACATTCAAGCTTCCTTCTAAGATTAGTATTGTCTTTAATTAATGTTTCTTGAACATGTTTAGTCTTTAATATCTCCTGATTGATATTTCCAATTATTTCTTTAGAATCTTTTACTTCCTGTTTTAAATTCTGAATATCAATTGTATGAGTCTTAATTTTCTCTTCTAATTGTTGAAATTGAGGATTTATTAGATTAGGTAGACTGGCTACGAGATCCCAGATAGAATCAAGTGTTACCTCTCAGGGCTTCTATACCGAAGGTAACTGTAAGGAAGTAATTCCCTCACCAGTTGATTTCCTTCTCCGTTGGTCACTCTCCTGGTTCTGGCCGTCCCCAGATGTTGTCGATCCCTCAGTTTCTATGCCAAGACTCTCCTGAGATTGCAGAGAGTCCGGCTCCAAGCTCCCCTCAGCATTTTCACCGGCCTCCAAGGCAGAGTGAGTTTCCTCTTCCGAGAACTCCCCCGCCTGCGGGGAACTGGTAACTTGAGGATGTGAGGGCGGTGCCCTCGTGTCGGGACTCAAGGTAGTTTCCAGGCCCAGAGAGATCACCTCCATCCCACCCATCTGAGGAGTCTCTAGCGGACGAGTCACCGGCAATTGAAGGGCCCCCTGCATGCGCCGAAAGAGCTCCTCTATAGTCCCTGAACCAGAGACTCCGGAGCTCCGTGAGGCCCCAGCTGAACTCTTTCCTCTCCATTTGGGCATCGTTATTGAGGTAATGTTAAGAAGAAATATTAGCCTGTAGCGAGATCACTGACGAATGAAGCTCAGCAAAGTTACGACCAAGATGTTAAAAGGGATGAATTCCTCTCATATGAGGAAAGACTAAAAAGATTAGGGCTTTTCAGCTTGGAAGAGAGACAGCTGAGGGGAGATTTGATTGAAGCCTACAAAATCCTGAGTGGAGTAGAATGGGTAACAAGTGGATTGATTTTTCACTCCGTCACAAATTACAAAGACCAGGGGACACTCAATGAAGTTACAGGGAAATACTTTTAAAATCAATAGGAAGAAATATTTTTTCACTCAGAGAATAGTTAAACTCTGAAACGCATTGCCAGAGGTTGTGGTAAGTGCAGATAGCTTAGCTGGTTTTAAGATAGGTTTGGACAATTTCTTGGAGGAAACGTCCATATGTAGTCTGTTATTGAGAAAGACATGGGGGAAGCCAATGCTTGCTCTAGATCAGTAGCATGGAATGTTGCTACTCCATGGGTTTTGGCCAGGTACTAGGGACCTGGATTGGTCATTGTGAGTACAGGCTACTGGGCTTGATGGACCATTGGATGGCTGAAAAATTAGTTATGAAGATAATCAGACAAAAAAAAAAAGCATAGCCTTTGGGATGGGAAAAATTAGGTAAGTACCAGAAGCGATTTGATCCCAATACATAAGAACATAAGAATTGTTGCTGCTGGGTCAGACCAGTAGTCCATTGCTCCCAGCAGTCCGCTCACACGGCAGCCCCCAGGTCAAAGACCAGTGCCCTAACTGAGACCAGCCCTACCTGCGTTCGTTCTGGTTCAGCAGGAACTTGTATAACCTTGTATTGAATCCCTGGAGGGTGTTTTCCCTTATGACAGACTCTGGAAGAGCATTCCAGTTCTCTACCACTCTCTGGGTGAAGAATCTATCACCTTTTAACTTTAGAGAGTACCCTCTCATTTTCCCTACCTTGGAAAGGGTAAACAACCTGTCTTTATCTACTAAGTCTATTCCCTTTATTATCTTGAATGTCCTCTCGCAGTCTCCTCTTTTCAAGGGGAATAGGCCCAGCTTCTCTAATCTCTCGCTGTACGGCAACTCCTCCAACCCTTTAACCATTTTAGTCGCTCTTCTCTGGACCCTTTCAAGTAGTACCGTGTCCTTCTTCATGTACGGTAACCAGTACTGGACGCAGTATTCTAGCTGAGGGAATACCATGGCCTGGTACAGCGGCATGATAACCTACTCCGAACCTTTTTCTCTGTTCATGATCCCCTTCTTAATCATTCCTAGCATTCTGTTTGCCCTTTTTGCCGCCACCGCACATTGCGCAGACAACTTCATTGACTTGTCGACCAGTACTCCCAAGTCTCTTTCCTAGGGGGTATCTCCAAGTACCGCCCTGGACATCTTGTATTTGTATTTGAGATTTTTGATACTGACATGCATTACCTTACACTTATCCACGTTGAACCTCATTTGCTATGTCGCTGCCCATTTCTCGAGCATGGTTATGTCACATTGCAGATCTTCACAATCCCCCTGCATCTTCACTACTCTGAATAACTTTGTATCATCTGCAAATTTAATCACCTCACTCGTCGTACCCCTTTCCAGATCGTTTATGAATATGTTGAAGAGCATGGGTCCAAGCACTGAGCCCTGCGGCACCCCACTGGTGAAATTCTTTCAGTCCAAGTATTGTCCATTTACCCCCACTCTCTATTTCCTATCCGCTAGCCATTTTTTAATCCACGTGACTATTTCATCCTCAATTCCATGGCTCTCAATTTTCCGAAGTAGTCATTCATGCAGAACCATGTCGAACGCCTTCTGAAAATTCAAATAAACAATGTCGACCAGGTCACCCTTGTCTGTCTGCCTGTTTATTCCCTCGAAGAAGTGTAGCAAGTTTATAAAGCAAGATCTTCCTTTGCTGAAGCCATGCTGGATGTTCCTCATCAGATTGTGTCCGTCAAGGTGATCAATGATGCGGTCCTTTATCAATGACTCTACCATCTTTCCCGGTTTCGAGGTCATACTCATCAGTCTGTAGTTTCCCGGATCTCCCCTCGAACCTTTTTTAAAGATTGGCGTAGCATTCGCCACCTTCCAGTCTTCCGGAATCTTTCCAGATTTGATTGACAGATTGGCTATTAGTTGAAGCAGTTCAGCTATAGTCTCTTTCAGTTCCTTAATGACCCTCAGATGGATGCCATCCGGTCTTGGGGATTTGTCGCTCTGAAGCCTATCAATCTGCCTGCATACTTCTTCTAGACTGACCGTCAATACTGTCAGTTTCCGGTCTTCGCTTGCAGCGTATAGCCTGTCGGGTTCGGGTATGTTGTGTACATCCTCTTTGGTAAATACAGACGCAAAAAATGTGTTCAGTTTATCGGTGATGGCTTTGTCCTCCTTTAACACTCCCTTTATTCCATGGTCATCCAATGGTCCCACCGCTTCCTTTGTGGATCATTTCCCCTTAATATATCGAAAGAACGGCTTGATGTTTTTTGCCTCCTTGGCTATTTTTCCCTCGTAGTCTCTTTTGGCCCCTTTTACTGCCTTATGGCACCAGCATTGATGCTGTTTGTGCTTTTTCCAGTTTTCGTCCGTTTTTGACCTTTTCCATTCCTTAAACAAAGTCTTCTTGTCTCTGATCGCTTCCTTCACCGCTACAGTGAGCCACGCCAGTTCTTTGTTGTTTTTTCTTTTGGATCCCTTGTTGATAAGCGGTATATATAGATTTTGCACCTCAGTGACTGTGTCCTTAAAAAGGGACCATGCCTGCTCTAGCGTTTTTACAGTGCATATTCTCTTCTTGATTTTCTTCCCACCATGAGTCTCATCCCTTCGTAATTCCCTTTTCAGAAGTTCAGTGCCGTGGCCGTCGTTCTGGATCGATATTTCGCCCCTGCATCCATGCCGAAGTTGATCATATTGTGATCCCTGGTTCCCAGCGACCCCTCTACTTCTACATCTTGCGTCTGTCCTCGTAGTCCATTTAGAATTAAGTCCAGAATTGCATTTCCTCTCGTGTTTTCCTTGACGAGTTGTTCCAGGAAGCAATCGCCTACAGCATCCAGGAACTTGGTCTCCCTATTGCAGCCGGAGGTGCCTAGGTTCCGGTCTATTCCTGAATAGTTGAAATCACCCATGATAACTGTGTTGCCTTGCAGTTGTGTTTGATCTCATCTATCATTTCTCCATCAATTTCTTCGGACTGTCCTGGGGGTCGGTAGTAGATGCCGATCTTCATTTCCAATCCATTGGTTCCCCAAATTTTGACCCACAGAGACTCTAACTTATTCATCATTTCAGGCGTGTTCTCTCCAGTAGATTTGATTCACTCTTTGACATATAGGGCAACACCCCCACCTTTTTGACCCACTCTGTCTCTGTGGTATAGTTTGTATCCCGGTAGCACAGTGTCCTAGACGTTTTCTTCGGTCCACCATGGTTCTTTGATGCTGATGATGTCAGTTATCTTTTTGTGCCATAGCTTCTAATTCACCCATCTTGTTCCTTAGGCTCCTTGCGTTCATGTACATACACTTGAGTTTACGGTCTGTTTCTTTCTTGTATTTCCTTCCCTCTTGTGTCCCTTTAGATCTATCTTGCCTATGATCTGGTGAGTCTTCTCCGCTATCTTCCTGCACGGTATTCTCTGAGTATACCAGTTCCCGAAACATTGACTCTCTCTCTAAGTCTACTGTTGGTTTTCCCTTTATTCTTAGTTTAAAAACTTCTGAATTTCTCTCTTGATGTTGCTTGCAAGTAGCCTCATTACGTCTCTGCTGAGGTGGAGTCCGTCCTTCCTGAATAGCTTGCTCTTCCCCCAGAACGTCGTCCAGTTGCACACAAAGTGGAATCCTTCCTCACACGAGCGCCTCATCCATGCGTTGACTGCTTGCAACTCCATCTACCTCTTCTCATCAGCCCTGGGTACCAGAAGGATCTCTGAGAATGCTACCCTCAGTGTTCTGGTCTTCAGTTTCCTTCCTAGCATCCGGAACTGATCCTTCAGTACTTCCCTGCTGTAGTTCCTGTTGCTCATATTGTTAGTTCCCACATGGATCACCACCGCCGTATCTTCCTTTTCCACGCTGTCGATGATCCTGTCGATGCGGCTGACTATGTCTTCTATCTTGGCTCCACGTAGGCAGGTCATCAGTTGATCCTGTCTTCCTTCTGCCATGTGGCTGTCGACTTGTCTGATGATGGAGTCCCCCACAATGATCGGTGTCCTCTCTGTATTCTCTTGACTCTCCATCCACAGGTCCATGTCCTGGTATATGTCCATCTCTCCAGCCGTAGGTTTGTGTCCTCTATGTACTTCCATCTTCCCTCAACCTGGTGATGGCTTGCACCGGTCTCATCTTCCTGTGGGTTGCCTTCGCTGTTTCCAGGTGTTGTTGCTGTGTCATCCATTTCTTTCTTGTGGTTGTCCTCCAGGTGGTTCTCACTCACTGTGGGTGTGTCTCGTCAGTTCCACTGTTGATGGTGATTTTGCACGGCCTCTCTGTATGCCTCCTCGATGAACTTCTCTAACTTCCCGGACTTTTTCCTCAGTGGTTTCCTCCTTCTTGAAGTTGTCTGCCTCTTTGTCCTCCTCCTCAACTGCTCAAAGTGCCTCTAGTTCCAGTAGTCTGCCTTCCAGGAGTCTAACTTGTTTCTTCAGGTGCTCCAGTTCCCCGCATCGAGTGCATACATAAGACCACCTCCCAGAAGGGAGGTAGTCATACATATGGCAAACAATGCAGAAAACTGGGTAGTTCAACATCCTGCTTCCGTCTGCTGCTTCCATTGCTGTCCGCTTGCTGGTGTGGCTGCTGTGGTCTCCCTCTGTTCTGCTTGCTGGTGTGGCTGCTGTGGTTGCTCTTCTTATGGCCACACACAAAGGCGCTCTCGCTAAGGCGAGCACTTTTAATGCTTGCCTTCGACGTGCGCCAATCGGCTGCATGCTGTTGGCCCCTCCCCTTTTAAGGGGGAACTCCGGATTCGAGTGCTGACATCATAGGGGTGGGCAGAGCTACCTCTCGCCGCTGCCTCTGTCGCCTGACTTCTCCTCCTGCCCTTGCTCTGACTCCTTTTTGTTCTTTGTTGGTTTACTTCTCTCTCCTGCTGCCTCCCGACTTCTCCTGGCTCCCTGCTTCTCTGTCTGAGTGAAGTTTGAGAAACTGAAAGAGGCAGAAATCCTACATGACTTGAACGTGGTCACAGGAGAAGCTTAGGGTCTGAACTTACAACCCAAGGTGCCGAGTTTGGAGTCCTCAGTATTGCACTATACTGTTATTACGTGCTCATGTCTTAGAGGTGCTTCATAAATGGTTGTGTAGAAGAGGTCAAGGCCACCAAAGAATGGAGGTGGCTGTGAAGAATTAAAAAAATTATAAAAAACCTGACAATTGGAAAGAAAATTTAAATGGTACTAGGAGTAGGGCTTGAATCCACGGGAACACATTTCTATGAGATGAGCACCTAAACCATTTTGCCATCCTAATGGCTGTGGTGAAGGAAGAATGTGGGTGCACCAAAATGAAGAAGAGAAATATAGTGGCGATGGAACATGAAGGCCACTAGTAGAAAGTGTTTGAAGAATAGAAAAATAGAAAAATAGAAACAGCACCATGGGAATTAAATCCAACATAGCAGTCATTTGAAATTAGGAAAAAGAAGTACATAGGAATAACTATTTGGGCAGTTTTGAAAAGTTAAGTGACTTGACCAGAATCACAAGGAGCTGCACTGGGATTTGAACTCATAGCCTCAGAGTGGTGAGGCAGCTGGTCTAAGCACTAGACCACTATTCCACTGAATGCATGGCAGGTTGTAAGCATGAAGGAGTAATTTTTTATTGTTCATCGCTTTGTAATCTATGAAAAAAGCGATTTTAGCAAATAATAATTAAACTTGAAACTTGATAGATAGGTTGGAGAAAAAGTCAGAGGCCCAATAGTCATGACTGGGATAAAAAGAACTCCAGTACCCTAGAGCAGTGTTTTTCAACCTTTTTTGGGCAAAGGCACACTTGTTTCATGAAAAAAATCACGAGGCACACCACCATTAGAAAATGTTAAAAAATTTAACTCTCTGCCTATATTGACTATATATAAAGTAATTCTCTTGAATAGGAATCAAATAAACACAAAGAAAGTATTTTATAATTACTTTATTATGAAATAAAAATTATAAAAATTATAAAATACTTTATTCAGTGCGAAACCTGGGCCTGTTTGGCTGAACACAAAGCTGATATTCTGGCTGGAATGGAAGAAAGACACACACGTACCTCTTCGTCAACAGCTCTCAGTCTCTCTCTGTATTTGGTTTTTATAGCATACAAAAATAGACAAATATACCCTCCATCCTTTTTATTAAACCACAATAGCAGTTTTTAGCGCAGGGAGCTGCGCTGAATGCCCAGCACTGCTCTTGACGCTCATAGGCTCCCTGCGCTAAAAACCACTATTGCGGTTTAGTAAAAGGTGACCATATTGTAAAATATAGACAGCAGATATAAATTCAGAACTGTGCATAGTAAGTGAAGGGAAGTTTTCATCTCTGGGAATTTACCCAGTTAACTATTAAGTTATTTGGGCAAATTCCTTTGAAAACTGTGGTAATACTGCCTCCACTTTGCTAAATTTAAAATAAAATCATTTTTCCTACCTTGTCTGGTGATTTCTGGTTGCACTTTCTTCTTCTGACTGTGCATCCAATCTTTCTTCCCTTCTATCAGCCTGTATGCTTTCTCTCCTCCACACCTCATTCCCTCCCCCAACTTTTTCTTCCTCTCTCCCTGACCTTTCTTTCTTTTTTTCTGTTTCTCTTCTTTCCTTCTGTTTCCCTGCCTGCCCCCTTTCTTTCTTTCTCCCTGCCGTTCCCCAAGCCACTGCCACTGCCTCTGCCATCGGGGAACAGGACCCACCAATGAATAACAGGCCCCAAAGCCGACGCATGCTCTCCCTGACATCAATTCTGCAATCGGAGAGGAAGTTCCGCCCAGCCAGGCTGGTGATTTCTGGTTGCACTTTCTTCTTCTGACTGTGCATCCAATCTTTCTTCCCTTCTATCAGCCTGTATGCTTTCTCTCCTCCACACCTCATTCCCTCCCCCAACTTTTTCTTCCTCTCTCCCTGACCTTTCTTTCTTTTTTTTCTGTTTCTCTTCTTTCCTTCTGTTTCCCTGCCTGCCCCCTTTCTTTCTTTCTCCCAGCCTCCTGTCCAGCAGTAACTCTCTTCCCTTCCTCCCCTCCCAGCAGCATCTCTCCGTCTCCCTCTCCAGTAGCAGCTGTCCTTTTTTTTCCTGGCCCAGCAGCTTCCCAGATTCCTTTCCCTCCTCCCCTCCCAGATGCATCTCTCCTTCTCCTTCTCCAGTAGCAGCTGTCCCTTTTTTTTCCTGGCCCAGCAGCTTCCCAGATTCCTTTCCCTCCTCCCCTCCCAGAAGCATCTCTCCTTCTTCTCCCTCTCCAGTAGCAGCTGTCCTTTTTTTTCCTGGCCCAGCAGCTTCCCAGATTCCTTTCCCTCCTCCCCTCCCAGATGCATCTCTCCTTCTCCTTCTCCCTCTCCAGTAGCAGCTGTCCCTTTTTTCCCCTGCCCAGGAGCTTCCCAGACTGATAGTGGTTTTCTCCCCTCCCAGCAGCTCTTCTTACTTCCCAGCGCAGCGATTCACGAAGGCAGCCTCGGGTCCTTTGTTGGGTCGCGCCGCCTCTGAGGAAAGAGGAAGTTGCATCATCAGAGGCAGCCGCGACTCAGCAAAAGCCCCGAGGCTGCCTTCGTGAATCGCTGCGCTGGGAAGTAAAGGAGAGCTGCAGAGAGGGGAGAAAGCCACTGTCGGAGGCTCCCCAAGATCTCTCCGGCCCAGCGCACGCTTCCGATGCTGATCTTGGCGGTCCTGCGCGGACCGGCAGGAAGTTCAAATGAGTCAATCTTGCCGGTCCTGCGCGGACCGGCAAAAATTTCCTGCGGACCGGCGGTTGAAGAACTGTGGATTAGATCGCCAAGACAAAGTGAGTCCTGGGTGATCGACTCACTTTGCCTTGGCGAGCTACTGGCGCCCCTGCCTCGGGCCCCCTGTAAGCTCCGGGCCCGGCGGCCCTGCGGCACACCAGGCAACATCTCGCGGCACACTAGTGTGCCGCGGAACAGCGGTTGAAAAACACTGCCCTAGAGTGTCAAAGAAACTGTACCAAATAAGAACATAAGAACTTAAGAATTGCCGCTGCTGGGTCAGACCAGTGGTCCATCGTGCCCAGCAGTCCGCTCATGTGGCGACCCTCTGGTCAAAGACCAGCGCCCTAACTGAGACTAGCCCTACCTGCGTACGTTCTGGTTCAGCAGGAACTTGTCTAACTTTGTCTTGAATCCCTGGAGGGTGTTTCCCCCTATGACAGACTCCGGAAGAGCGTTCCAGTTTTCTACCACTCTCTGGGTAAAGAAGAACTTCCTTACATTCGTACGGAATCTATCCCCTTTCAATTTTAGAGAGTGCCCTCTCGTTCTCCCTAACTTGGAGAGGCTGAACAACCTATCTAAATCTACTAAGTCTATTCCCTTCAATACCTTGAATGTTTTAATCATGTCCCTTCTCAATCTCCTCTGTTCGAGGAAGAAGAGGCCCAGTTTCTGTAATCTTTCACTGTATGGCAACTCCTCCAGTCCCTTAATCACCTTAATCGCTCTTCTCTAGACCCTTTCGAGTAGTACCGTGTCCTTCTTCATGTACGGCGACCAGTGCTGAATGCAGTACTCCAGGTGAGGGCGCACCATGGCCCGGTACAGCGGCATGATAACCTTCTCCGATCTGTTCGTGATCCCTTTCTTTATCATTCCTAGCATTCTGTTCGCCCTTTTCGCCGCTGCCGCGCATTGTGTGGATGGCTTCATCGACTTGTTGATCAGAATTCCCAAGTCTCTTTCCTGGGAGGTCTCGCCAAGTACCGTCCCGGACATCCTGTATTTGTGCATGAGATTTTTGTAACCGACATGCATCACTTTACACTTACCACGTTGAACCTCATCTGCCATGTTGATGCCCATTCCTCGAGCCTAATTATGTCACGTTGCAGATCTTCGCAATCCCCCTGTGTCTTCACTACTCTGAATATCTTCGTATCATCCGCAAATTTAATCAGTTCACTCATTGTACCAATGTCCAGATCGTTTATAAAGATGTTGAAGAGCACGGGTCAAAGCACCGAAGTAGTCGTTCATGCAGAACATAGTAACATAGTAGATGACGGCAGATAAAGGCCCGAATGGTCCATCCAGTTTTCTTCTTAGCTATTTCTGGGCAAGAATCCAAAGCTTTACCCGGTACTGTGCTTGGGTTCCAACTGCCGAAATGTCTGTTAAGACATACTCCAGCCCATCAACGCCCTCCCAGCCATTGAAGCCCTCCCCAGCCCATCCTCCACCAAACGGCCATACACAGACACAGACCGTGCAAGTCTGCTCAGTACTGGCCTAGTTCAATATTTAATATTATTATCTGATTCTAAATCTTCTGTGTTCATCCCACGCTTCTTTGAACTCAGTCACAGTTTTACTCTCCACCACCTCTCTCGGGAGCGCATTCCAGGCATCCACTACCCTCTCCATAAAGTAGAATTTCCTAACATTGCCCCTGAATCTACCACCCCTCAACCTCAAATTATGTCCTCTGGTTTTACCATTTTCCTTTCTCTGGAAAAAATTTTGTTCTACGTTAATACTCTTCAAGTATTTGAATGTCTGAATCATATCTCCCCTGTCTCTCCTTTCCTCTAGGGTATACATATTCAGGGCTTCCAGTCTCTCCTCATACGTCTTCTGGTGCAAGCCTCCTATCATTTTCGTCACCCTCTTCTGGACCGCCTCAAGTCTTCTTACGTCTTTCGCCAGATACGGTCTCCAAAACTGAACACAATACTCCAAGTGGGGCCTTACCAATTACTTGTACAGGGGCATCAACTAGAGAGCTGCACGGGAACAGGGACGACGGGAATCCCGCGGGACCCATGGGCATCCCGCGGGTTCCCCCTTCGGGTCACGGGGATCCCGTGGGGATGCCCCCTAGGGTCGCGGGGATCCCGTGGGGACGCCTCCAAGGGTCGCGGGGTTCCTGCGGGGCTGGATGTACTCAGTCGCGCGGCTCTTCTTCTCCCTACCTGCCCTGCTTGCAGCACAGAGCCGAACGGAAGTCTTCCCGACGTCAGCGCTGACGTCGGGAAGACTTCCGTTCGCTCTGTTCTGCAGGCAGGGCAGGTAAGGAGAAGGAGAGTAGCCTCACGGTTTGAGTGGCTATCAAGGGAGGGGGGCGGTCCGCCCTGGTTGCAGCACAGCCGGCCAGGTCCCCTTACTTTTGTGGCACTTCCCCGACTGATCGACAACAGCCCCGGTCCGACAATCCTCCCTGCCCTGTAGTCGCGAATCTAAATTACCTTCTTACAGCAGCTGTAAGAAGGTAATTTAGAATCGCGGTTAAGGGCAGGGAGGTTTGTCGGACCGGGGCTGTTGTCGTTCGGTCGGGGAAGTGCCACAAAAGTAAGGGGACCTGGCCGGCTGTGCTGCACCCGGGACGGTAGAGAAGGAGGGGTAGAAGGACGCTGAAAGCACTGAAGACAAAGGGATGGAGAAGGACGCTGAAAGGCCATGGGGAAGACGGGCGGGGGGGTGAAGACTCTGAAAACACTTGAAGACAGAGGAGGGAGAAGGACGCTGAAAGCACATGGGGAAGACAAAGGGGTGGAGAAGGACGCTGAAAGGCCATGGGAAGGGCGGGGGGGAAGGACTCTGAAAGCACTTGTGGAAGACAGAGGGGGGAAAAGGATGCTGAAAGCACATGGGGAAGACAAAGGGGTGGAGAAGGACGCTGAAAGGACATGGGGAAGATGGGGGGGTGGGATGGGGTGGTGGGGAAGGACGCTGAAAGGCCATGGGGAAGCAGAGGGGGGAGAAGGACACTGAAAGGACATGGGGAAGCAGAGGGGGGAGAAGGACACTGAAAGCACATGTGGAAGACAGAGGGGGAGAAGGACGCTGACAGGACATGGGGAAGATGGGGGGAGAAGGATGCTGAAAGGAAATGGGGAAGAGAGAGTAGGGAGAAGACGCTGGCAGGGAAGAAGACAGATGCCAGACTATGGGGGTAGCGGAGAGAAGAAGATGGGTGCCAGACCAATTTGGAAGGGGGAAGAAAGGGAGAGGCACAGTAACAGAGCAAATGGAAGATGCAGAAGGAAGAGAGACAGTGGATGGAAGGAATTGAATGAGAACATGAGGAAAGCAGAGACCAGGCAACAAAGGTAGGAAAAGAATTCTATTTCTTTTTTTTTTTTTTTTGCTTCAGGATAAAGTAGTATATTAGTTGTGTTGATAAAAATTTATATTGAAAAAATATAATGGAAAAATTCTATTCAAGTGACCAAATAAAGTTAAAACTAACAAAAAATGTAGGAACACTTGTAGTGTATAATGTGCGTTTTTATAAACAAGGGAAAAAAGACCTCAAAATACCCCTTATATGTGATCAATGAAGTCACAACATTTTCGGGGTGGGTATCATCACTGGTCAAAAACCCTTGATATTTATTTTTTTAAGACAATTTTTTATATATGCTTTTATAATTTGCTTTCACTGTTAAGTCTAATTGTGACTATTTAAAAATCTTCTTCTTATCAAATGAGCATAAATATAACCAGCATCTTTTATAACTAGTATTCACATAATTTTTGTTTTGTTCTAATGTGAAATACTGAAAAAGCACTTATCTCAAGAACCCGACAGAGGCCCAGCCCGTTTCGCACTGATGGGCTTCTTCAAGGGTGATGATAAGATTTATAATAGTGCTAGTATAACGTTCATTTTTTGCTCAAAATTTCTTAAACATAAGAAGAAAAGAAGAAAAAACACATTATATTAATATTGTGTAAGATAAGTTTTTGGAATTTTTTTAAAAAAATAACATTGAAATGTTCAAATATTCACCGAGTGACAACAGAAAGCACCCATAGATGTTAAAAAATACTCAAGCAAATATTGGAGTGAGCTTATATGACTTAAATAGTATCAATAATGTTACAAAGACAACTGAATGTCATTTACAATTTTATCGTTAATTCTGTTTACTCAAAAACTGGGAGCTAAAATAGCTCCCGTGTTTGAACAAACCGTTGTAGGTTCTTGTCAACTACCGATATCATGGATGATCTCAGTAAGAACAGCATAACTAAGAAAGACAGATATTATTTCTAACTTGTGCTTTCTAGATAAAATGCCTTTTGTTAACCTTAATTTAAGTTAAGATGAATATATTTCACACAAAAGTTACATAGTATTGCCATTCGGAAGACTGCTGTTCATTTTGCCGAAGAAGTCTGTAGCTAAAATGGCGCTCCTATTTAAACTGAACGCTGCCGGATTTTCAAACAATGATATCTTTAATGAGGTCAAAGTAAATGACGTGCTTTAGAACAATGAACGCCATTTTGAATATATTTACATCTAATATCACTTATTTGAATATCCCTCAACTAATTTAACAAATGCTGGCCATTTAGATATTCTGTTTTGAACATAGTCTTGTAATTTAAACAGACAATCGTTTTTTGAATTTAAATATTGAGACTTTTTTTTGAAAATAATCGCATCTAATGTTTAACATGTTTTGAAACAGTGAAACTTAAAGTTTGAATTTTTAAACATGTTCACTTCTGACTGTCATGAAGGAGATACTAGATAACCCTTGTGTATTGTTACAAATATTAGAGTTAACCCAAAAAGTATTACAAAATGAATAATATCTATAATATTATATTGAAGTTGAATAAATGTTGGGTTATCGATCTAGTCATGAAGCCATCTAGAGGAGGAGATCGTAATAATCTTCTAATGAGACGTGAACAACTATGGATTTCAAAATTATGTTCATTGGAGCCTGATGGACTTAATAATCAGATAGACTGGCATGTTTTCTTTTAAAATTATATTTATTGCAGAATATCACTAATTTCAATTGTTTTTTTCAGATTATTATTCAACTTCAATATAATATTATAGATATTATTCATTTTGTAATACTTTTTGGGTTAACTCTAAAATATTGATACTATTTAAGTCATATAAGCTCACTCCAATATTTGCTTGAGTATTGTTTAACATCTATGGGTGCTTTCTGTTGTCACTTGGTAAATATTTGAACATTTCAATGTTATTTTTTTAAAAAAAATTCCAAAAACTTATCTTACACAATATTAATATAATGTGTTTTTTCTTCTTTTCTTCTTATGTTTAAGAAATTTTGAGCAAAAAATGAACGTTATACTGGCACTATTATAAATCTTATCATCACCCTTGAAGAAGCCCATCAGTGCGAAACGGGCTGGGCCTCCGTCGGGTTCTTGAGATAAGTGCTTTTTCAGTATTTCACATTAGAACAAAACAAAAATTATGTGAATACTAGTTATAAAAGATGCTGGTTATATTTATGCTCATTTGATAAGAAGAAGATTTTTAATTAGTCACAATTAGACTTAACAGTGAAAGCAAATTATAAAAGCATATATAAAAAATTGTCTTAAAAAAATAAATATCAAGGGTTTTTGACCAGTGATGATACCCACCCCGAAAATGTTGTGACTTCATTGATCACATATAAGGGGTATTTTGAGGTCTTTTTTCCCTTGTTTATATAAACGCACATTATACACTACAAGTGTTTCTACATTTTTTGTTAGTTTTAACTTTATTTGGTCACTTGAATAGAATTTTTCCATTATATTTTTTCAATTCACATTGTGTATCTAATATGGAAAATACGGATAAGTCTTGGACTTCAGGTTTAAGCTTTACCTATGATAAAGCTAATTCATTAATGAATGAGTTTGAAACATTAAGCACCACTGTTTGTACAAATGAAATTTCAGACATCAGTGATATCATCAATAAATATAAACGTATTGCAAGACTTGAATTGAATGGTTCAGCTTTGGTTGAATACTGTAAGAAAGAACAGATTCCACGTGGATTAAGAGTACACCTAGAACCACAGATGTTTAAAGATGATGTTGATTTCATCAACTGTTGGAATAAGATCCTAAACAAATGCTCACTAGAACTTTTTTACACCTAAGCAGCAATAGGACCAGCCGCCACTACCGGGAACCCTTTGCCACGATCCAGCCAGACATATAAGATCTTCCCCCAGCATTCCATTGGATAGATCAATCTGCTTTTACATACAAGCAGCAGCGAGACCTACCGCAACCACCAAGAGCCCACAGACTCGATCCTGCCAGGAGTATTAACTCCTCCCCCTGCAGTCCATTGGAGAGATCAATCTGCCTGCTTTTAAATATCAGCAGCAGTGGAGATCAACTGCTTTTACACCTAAGCAGCAACGAGACCAACCACAACCACCGAGAGCACACAGACCCGATACTACCAAGAGTGTGAACTCTTCCCCCCCTGCAATCCGCTAAGAAGATCGACTGTCGGCTCCGGGCGGCTTTCCCGCAGAGGAGAGAATCCTGCATTCACCGTGGGCCTCATCTGGGGCAGCCTCCTTGGAGCGGCTGGGGCACGGGCAGTGTGTCTGGGAGGGAATGCATGGATGGGAGAACATCTCAGGGGAGGAGACATAGGCATCCTGGGACTGTCGGCCAAGTCTCTTCCCTGAAGAAGCCCTTTCTGGAAACGTCAATCACTCCTCCTACACTTACTTGCTCCACTTCATCACTTCATCATGCTTCTATTCCTTTCTCTCCTCTCTTCTACCTTCCAAAGTATTTAGATCAATGCTGTCTTGTTAAAATGTTTATTTTATTTTTATTTTTCCTCTAACTCTACTTTTCACTTCTCTATTACCCTCCAGGTACTTTAGTTAGATTGTGAGCCTTCGGGACAGTAAGGGAATTTTTCAAGTACCTTTCTTATTTCTAATCTTAATGTATATTTTCTGTAAACCGCTTAGAACCTAACGGATGTAGCGGTATATAAGAAATAAATTACATTACATTACATTACTAGATATCATGTTATTGGTTATTGAACGGAGCAAAAGGGTAATCAATACACAAAAAGCTTCTCTTGATACAGATTTTGTCAATTTAAAATCAAAATTGGGTGAACAAGAATTTGACATCAAATATAAAGACATCATTAATCAAGTTGATAAACACAAGGAATCGGTTAAAAAACAGAAAATGAGAAAATTAATAAGAGATCAAAAGGATTATGATACAGGCCATGTTTATCCATGGATGTATCGTAAAATTGATAATAACACTACAGTCAATCGCACTGGTACCTCCTCATCACAAAGTTCATCAGGGAACAGTGATTCCTCGGGGGATTTTTTATCCACAAGGAAACAAAATTACCGAAGACAAAGAGGGGGAAGGAGCAACCGAAGAGGTCGCCAGTACAGAAACCAATATCAACAGTAGTTAATCTATCTTCACATTTTCTCACTTCCATTGAAGAGCATGTTTTATCTTTGGGTTTATCTTTTGTTCCCACTCATCATTACAATTCTTTTCAATTCCGTGTAGATTTTGAGAAATTTATACGTTCACTTCATCTGAAGATCTATTTTGAAGGCAAAGAATCGTATGATCGCTCTATTGTACACAACAAGTCTCATTGGTCTCCACCTGGACCTATTGATCCTACTTTGGTTGTATTTAAACAAATGGTTCTGAATGAAATAGATCAAATTAATTTTACTTTTAAGAACAACAATTTGACAAAAATTGAGCGAAATGCATTAGAAAACTTACGTAATAACAATCAGATAGTGATAAAAAATGCAGATAAAGGTGGCGCAATAGTCATAATGAATAGGTCAGACTATGTTGAAGAAGCTTTTTCACAATTAGGAAATTCTTCTATATACAAAGAAATACATCTTGATCCAACTACTAGATTGAAGTCTATGATCTCTAAAATTACCAAAACAGGATTGAATAAAGGTTTTTTAACCAAACGTGAACATAAATTTCTCAATGTGGCTTTTCCAACCATTCCAGTGCTGTACTTATTACCCAAAATTCACAAGAATCTAGAAAAACCACCAGGCAGGCCCATCATCTCTGCCAAGGGTTCTTTATTGGAAGCATTGTCATCATACGTTGATAAATTTTTAAGGGAACATGTGGAAAATCACTTCTCTTATATAAAGGACACCACATATTTTTTGAATATCTTAAAAAATCTGACTGATTGTGTACTAGATCAAGAAATATATCTGATGGTTACTCTTGATATTAATGCTCTTTATACATCAATTCCTCAATCAGAAGCAATTGAAGTCATCAAGCGAGTTTTGGACTCTAGACCATGTCCTCAATTTATACCTACAGATTTTTTAGTTCAATTGTCAAGAATAGCAATGCAGGAAAATTATTTTTCATTTTTGGATAAGTTTTATGTTCAATTATCAGGGGTCGCGATGGGTTCCACCTTTGCCCCGTCCATAGCTTGCCTCTTTATGAATCACTTTGAGAATGAATGGATAATATCATCTCCTTTTAGTGACAGAATAAAATCTTGGCACAGATTTATAGATGACATTTTCCTTTTATGGTCAGGTTCTGTGGATGAATTTACATCTTTTTTCAATTGGTTAAACACCTGCAATGATAACATTCAATTTACACAAGTACATTCATACTATAACATCAATTTTTTGGATGTCAATATTAGTCAAACCAAGGATGGATTCCTGACAAAAGTACATCACAAAAGTACAGATCGCAACACCTTATTGCATTCTTCCAGTTGCCACCCGCAGGGTTGCAAAACTAGTGTACCTTATTCTCAATTTTTAAGGTACAAGCGTATTTGTAGTACGAATGAAGAGTTTAAATCACAGTCCAAAACTTTAAAAGAAAAATTTTTGGTAAGAGGTTACAATAAGAAGAACTTGAATTCAGCATATAAAAGAGCAAGATTCAGCAATAGAGAATTACTTCTAGACCCTGTTTCTAAAGAGCAAAAACAAGAAGATATTTGTACCTTTGTTTCTCAGTACACTAATGCAAGTCCCAGGATTTCATATGTGATCAAAAAACATTGGAAGATCATGCAAACAATGGATACCTTCAAAAACACCATTTTGAGAAGTGCATATTCCCGCGGCAAGAACTTAAAAGAGTTATTAAGTCCATCTGAACTGAAACCCACTATAACAAAGCAACCTATATTAAAGGGACATTATAGATGTGGAAATTGTATCAATTGTGAAATCATGATACAATCAGATAATTTTATAAATCCACGAGATAAAAAACAATATTATGTTAATTTTTTCAGCAACTGTAATAGTACATATGTTGTTTATCTTCTAATGTGCCCATGTGGTAAGCTTTATGTGGGGAAAACAATCAGAAGCCTTAAGATTAGACTAAATGAACATCGGTCAAATTTAAAGCGTATCAAAATGGAAGCGCCATTGGTAGCTCATTGTAATGAATTCAAACATGGATTCCATCAGTTAAAATGTTGGGTTATCGATCTAGTCATGAAGCCATCTAGAGGAGGAGATCGTAATAATCTTCTAATGAGACGTGAACAACTATGGATTTCAAAATTATGTTCATTGGAGCCTGATGGACTTAATAATCAGATAGACTGGCATGTTTTCTTTTAAAATTGTATTTATTGCAGAATATCACTAATTTCAATTGTTTTTTTCAGATTATTATTCAACTTCAATATAATATTATAGATATTATTCATTTTGTAATACTTTTTGGGTTAACTCTAATATTTGTAACAATACACAAGGGTTATCTAGTATCTCCTTCATGACAGTCAGAAGTGAACATGTTTAAAAATTCAAACTTTAAGTTTCACTGTTTCAAAACATGTTAAACATTAGATGCGATTATTTTCAAAAAAAAGTCTCAATATTTAAATTCAAAAAATGATTGTCTGTTTAAATTACAAGACTGTGTTCAAAACAGAATATCTAAATGGCCAGCATTTGTTAAATTAGTTGAGGGATATTCAAATAAGTGATATTAGATGTAAATATATTCAAAATGGCGTTCGTTGTTCTAAAGCAGTGATTCCCAACCCTGTCCTGGAGGAACACCAGGCCAATCGGGTTTTCAGGCTAGCCCTAATGAATATGCATGAGAGAGATTTGCATATGATGGAAGTGATAGACATGCAAATTTGCTTCATGCATATTCATTAGGGCTAGCCTGAAAACCCAATTGGCCTGGTGTTCCTCCAGGACAGGGTTGGGAACCACTGTTCTAAAGCACGTCATTTACTTTGACGTCATTAAAGATATCATTGGTTGAAAAACCGGTAGCGTTCAGTTTAAATAGGAGCGCCATTTTAGCTACAGACTTCTTCGGCAAAATGAACAGCAGTCTTCCGAATGGCAAGTACTATGTAACTTTTGTGTGAAATATATTCATCTTAACTTAAATTAAGGTTAACAAAAGGCATTTTATCTAGAAAGCACAAGTTAGAAATAATATCTGTCTTTCTTAGTTATGCTGTTCTTACTGAGATCATTCATGATATCGGTAGTTGACAAGAACCTACAACGGTTTGTTCAAACACGGGAGCTATTTTAGCTCCCAGTTTTTGAGTAAACAGAATTAACGATAAAATTGTAAATGACATTCAGTTGTCTTTGTAACATTATTGATACTATTTAAGTCATATAAGCTCACTCCAATATTTGCTTGAGTATTGTTTAACATCTATGGGTGCTTTCTGTTGTCACTCGGTGAATATTTGAACATTTCAATGTTATTTTTTTTTTTAAATTCCAAAAACTTATCTTACACAATATTAATATAATGTGTTTTTTCTTCTTTTCTTCTTATGTTTAAGAAATTTTGAGCAAAAAATGAACGTTATACTGGCACTATTATAAATCTTATCATCACCCTTGAAGAAGCCCATCAGTGCGAAACGGGCTGGGCCTCCGTCGGGTTCTTGAGATAAGTGCTTTTTCAGTATTTCACATTAGAACAAAACAAAAATTATGTGAATACTAGTTATAAAAGATGCTGGTTATATTTATGCTCATTTGATAAGAAGAAGATTTTTAAATAGTCACAATTAGACTTAACAGTGAAAGCAAATTATAAAAGCATATATAAAAAATTGTCTTAAAAAAATAAATATCAAGGGTTTTTGACCAGTGATGATACCCACCCCGAAAATGTTGTGACTTCATTGATCACATATAAGGGGTATTTTGAGGTCTTTTTTCCCTTGTTTATAAAAACGCACATTATACACTACAAGTGTTCCTACATTTTTTGTTAGATAAAAATTTATAAACATTAGAGGCTCTGGTAGAAACCCGTTTACAAAGTATGTATTCTTCCCAATTAATAATTTCAAATTAATAAAGTCTTTTTGCTTATTTGTGAATGGGTTTCTACCAGAGCCTTTAATTCAGTAGCATAATTAAATGAAATAACTATTTCTGAAGTTTATAGGGACGGGCGGGGACTGAGGGGATTCCTCACGGGGACGGGTGGGGACGGGTGGGATTCCTCACGGAGACGGGTGGGGACGGAGGGATTCCTCACAGGGATGGGTGGGATTCCTCACGGGGACGGGTGGGACTTTGGCGGGGACGGGTGGGGACGGATGGGATTTCTGTCCCCGCTCAACTCTCTAGCATCAACATCTTCTTCCTTCTACTGACTATACCTCTCTTTATACAGCCCAGCATCTTTCTGGCAGCAGCCACTGCCTTGTCACACTGTTTTTTTGCCTTTAGATCTTCAGACACTATAACCCCAAGGTCCCTCTCCCCGTCCGTGCATATCAGCTTCTCTCCTCCCAGCATATACGGTTCCTTCCTATTATTAATCCCCAAATGCATTACTCTGCATTTCTTTGCATTGAATTTTAGTTGCCAGGCATTAGACCATCCTCTAACTTTTGCAGATCCTTTTTCATATTTTCCACTCCCTCTTCGGTGTCTACTCTGTTACAAATCTTGGTATCATCTGCAAAAAAACACAATTTTCCTTCTAACCCTTCAGCAATGTCACGAACAGGATTGGCCCCAGCACCGAACCCTGAGGGACTCCACTACTCACCTTTCCTTCCTTCGAGCGACTTCCATTATCCACTACCCTCTGGCGTCTGTCCGACTGCCAGTTTCTGACCCAGTTCACCATTTTGGGTCCTAACTTCAGCCCTTCAAGTTTGTTCATTAGCCTCCTATGAGGAACTGTATCAAAGGCTTTGCTGAAATCCAAGTAAATTACATCTAGCATATGTCCTCGATCCAGCTCTCTGGTCACCCAATCAAAAAATTCAATCAGGTTCGTTTGGCACGATTTACCTTTTGTAAAGCCATGTTGCCTCGGATCCTGTAACCCATTAGATTCAAGGAAGTACACTATCCTTTCTTTCAGCAACACTTCCATTATTTTTCCAACAACTGAAGTGAGGCTCACCAGCCTGTAGTTTCCTGCTTCATCCCTGTGACCACTTTTATGAATAGGGACCACATCCGCTCTCCTCCAATCCCCAGGAATCACTCTCGTCTCCTGAGATTTGTTGAACAAGTCTTTAATAGGACTCGCCAGAACCTCTCTGAGCTCCCTTAGTATCCTGGGATGGATCCCGTCTGGTCCCATCGCTTTGTCCACCTTCAGTTTTTAAGTTGCTCATAAACACCCTCCTCTGTGAACGGCGCAGAATCTACTCCATTTTCTCGTGTAACTTTGCCAGACAATCTCGGTCCTTCTCCATGATTTTCTTCTGTGAACACAGAACAGAAGTATTTGTTTAGCACATTTGCTTTCTCCTCATCACTCTCCACATATTGGTTCCCAGCATCTTTTAGCCTAGCAATTCCATTTTTTATCTTCCTCCTTTCACTAATATATCTGAAAAAATTTTTATCTCCTTTTTTTACATTTTTAGCCATTTGTTCTTCCGCCTGTGCCTTCGCCAAACGTATCTCTCTCTTGGCTTCTTTCAGTTTCACCCTGTAGTCCTTTCTGCTCTCCTCTTGTTTTTTTTATATTTCATGAACGCCAACTCTTTCGCCTTTATTTTCTCAGCCACTAGGTTGGAGAACCATACCGGCTTCCTTTTTCTCTTGTTTTTATTGATTTTCTTCACATAAAGGTTCGTAGCCATTTTTATTGCTCCTTTCAGCTTAGACCACTGTCTTTCCACTTCTCTTATGTCCTCCCATCCTAACAGCTCTTTCTTCAGGTACTTTTCCATTGCATTAAAGTCCGTACGTTTGAAATCTAGGACTTTAAGTATCATGCGGCCGCTCTCCACTTTAGCCGTTATATCAAACCAAACCGTTTGATGATTGCTACTTCCCAGGTGAGCACCCACTCGAACATTAGAGATACTCTCTCCATTTGTGAGGACCAGATCCAATTTCGCTTTTTCCCTTGTGGGTTTCGTCACCATTTGTCTGAGCAGAGCCTCTTGAAAGGCATCCACTATCTCCCTACTTCTTTCCGATTCCGCAGACGGAACATTCCAGTCCGCATCCGGCAGGTTGAAATCTCCCAACAGCAGAACCTCCTCTTTCCTTCCAAACTTTTGGATATCCACAATCAGATCCTTATCAATTTGCTGCGATAGTCGGAGGTCTTTAGACTACACCCACGTAGATAGAAGTTCCATCTTCTCTTTTCAGAGCAATCCATATCGCTTCTTCCTCTCCCCAGGTCCCTTGCATTTCGGTCGCTTGGATATTGATCTTTACATAGAGAGCTACTCCTCCACCTTTATGACCATCTCTGTCCTTCCTAAAAAGATTATATCCCGGTATGTTTGCATCCCATCCATGTGATTCACTGAACCATGTCTCTGTGATAGCAACAATATCTAGATCTGCCTCTAACATCAGGGCTTGCAGATCATGAACTTTGTTGCTTAGACCAGTGTTTTTCAACCGCTGTTCCGCGGCACACTAGTGTGCCGCGAGATGTTGCCTGGTGTGCCGTACTGTCAGGGCCGCCATCAGGGCAGTACCACCAGTCTAGGGAGAGGGGCGGTCCGCCCCACGTGGACAGGAGAGAGCTGGACGGGGGATCCGCGGAGTTCAATACATCTCGAGCCGTGAAGATCGTCTTCTGTTCCTGCCTGCCCTGCAGCTAACATATAGCCGATCGCAAGCGTTCCCCGATGTCAGCGCTGACGTCGGAGGGAGGGCTTAAGCAAAGCCTGCCCTCCAACGTCAGCGCTGACGTCGGAGAATACTTCCGTTCGGCTATTTGTGCGCGGCAGGGTAGGCAGGAAGCAGAAGACAAGCCTCGCGGCTTGAACTTCGTTTTGCTGAGAAAGTTGCAAAGATGGGCTGGGAGGCAAACACGGAACACAAAAGGGGGGAGGGAGTGCGTTTTGGACACAAGGCATGAACTTGGGAGAGAGGAAGGGAGGGAAAGAGATGCTGAGGTGGGGGAGGGAATGGGTTTTTGGACACAGAAGAAATGGACTTGGGAGAGAGGAAGGGAGGGAAAGAGATGCTGAAGTGGGGGAGGGAATGCGTTTTTGGACACAGAAGAAATGGACTTGGGAGAGAGGAAGGGAGGGAAAGAGATGCTGAGGTGGGGGAGGGAATGAGTGTTTGGACACAGAAGGCATGGACTTTGGAGAGAGGAAGGGAGGGAAAGAGATGGTTGTGTACACGGGGAATAGAAGAAAGGTCATAGGGAGGGAGTGAGGTACAGATAGTGGCATACCAGGGTGGGGGGGGGCGGTCTGCCCCACCCCGGGTTTACGTCCCAAGGGGGTGCACAGCTGGCCACCCTCCAGTGTTGTCCCTAGGCCGGCAAACTGCGGCTCTTTAGCCATTGAGTGCCACCGCCGCCAACGGTGTTGTTGGCGGTGGCAGCATTATAAAATACTTTCTTTGTGTTTATTTGATTCCTATTCAAGAGAATTACTTTATATATAGTCAATATAGGCACAGAGTTAAATTTTTTAACATTTTCTAATGGTGGTGTGCCTCGTGATTTTTTTCATGAAACAAGTGTGCCTTTGCCCAAAAAAGGTTGAAAAACACTGGCTTAGACTGTGAGCATTTGTGGTCATCGTTTTCCAGCTATTTTTCAGCGATAATCTCCTTTTTCGTATGGATTTTTGTGTCGTTTCACTTTCCGTTGCAATACTAAGAAATGAGTTGCTGATATTGCTTATGTTGCAGTCTTTACTACTATCACATCTTTTCTTTAGCCGGGGGTGGTCTCTATAATTGTCCTTCGTACATACACCACCCCCACCTTCTAGTTTAAATGCCTAGAAAAATATTGTCTAAATTTCTCTGCAAGGTTTCTTTTTCCTGCTGTAGTAATATGTAGCCCATCAGTGCAATATAGCTTCTTGTCCTTCCATGTATTTCCCCATCCTCCTATGTACCTGAAGCCTTCTTAATGACACCAGGCTTTGAGCCATCTATTAAAGTCCTCTGTGTTTTTCACTCTTTGCTCTCCCTTTCCATATGCAGGCAGTATTTCAGAAAAAGCTAAAGTCTTTACAAAAGGTTTCACGCCCTCATCAAGCTCCCGAAAAGCTTTCTGTGCTGCAAGTGTGGAGTTGTTGGCCAGGTCATTTGTTCCCAGATAGAAAACAACATCAGTGTTAAAATCCTTAGTTTCTTAGAATCTTGTCAAATGCCTTATGAAAATCCAGATATACAATGTCGACCGGTGAAAGTAATGAAGGGGTCAGCAAGTAAAAAAAAAATAGAATGCATTGTAGGAGGAAATACAGTGGAGAAAAATAACTTGACTGACCTAAAAGGAATAAAGGAGAAAAGATGCTAGTGAGGACACAATGTCAGTTGAGACCTGCATAGAGTCACAAGGAGCAATAGTGAGACCTAGTTGTACAACCTTTGAGCATAAGCCCCTTTGCATCAGTGACAAAAAAAACAGAGGATTATGCAAGGAATAGAAATTTTGCAGGTAGACCAAAATGAATATAAATGAGGCTTGAAAAGTGGCCTCCACCTCCCCTACAAACACTCCCAGACCTCCAAGGTTGGTCATTAGAATAACAAAGGAATTTAAGTTTTCTATTATTATTTTTTTTTTTTTTAGGATAGTATAGAAACCTCAATAAAGTATGGAGAGCATCTCATTGATCTATTTGATAAAGATAGTAACAATAATGGTATCAGTTCAATTCTGAAGAGAGAGGAAAGCGCTGGCAGAGGCATGACGATGGAGAGAGATCTTCTGGCCAAAAACCATCTTCTGGCCAACATAATATCTGTGACATATTGGGAAGAGGCAATGTAAGAATCTCCTGGCTGAATGAGGTACACTGGACAATAGAAGACTTCAATAGAAAAATTGTGTGGAATATGCAGAAAGTTGTGAGCTGTAGTAGCAGAGGAGAACTGCAAAAACAAAGTAATCCACTTATAGGAATTACACCAGAGTGGAGATCATTGCCAAATAGACGAGAAGAACAGGCTCTACGCCCCAAGTGGATCCCTCTGTACAGAAGCTTAGCATGGCGAGAAACTGAGTTGTTATGATGGGTAGAATAGGAGAACCATCTTAACAAGTTCTACACATCTGATGGATTCTCGTTGGAAGTAGATATAAAAAAGCAGCAGAGGTGTTCCATGATTAGTAAACTCTACACTGATGAAGGAACACCTTTGACATACAGGATTGTTCAACTATGAAAAAGTCTATAGCCATAGTGGATTCTTTCCAGTTGGTGCACAGCATCGGACAAGAGGAGCAGTGAAAATAGCAAGAGGAGTAGAGAGGAGCAGGGAGAAAGCAGGTTAAAAGCAAGAAAAAGAGACGAGGAGGGAGACAGAGAAAAGCAGGAGGCTAGGGGCAGGGTGAGAGTAAGCTCCGCCTACCCCCACCGCGTCGGAAGAGTCAGCGACCGAACTCCCCCATATAAAGGGGAGGAGCCAATGGCGCACAGCCGTTCAGCGCATGGCGAAGATGAGCGGCAAAGGCGCTCGCCTTAGCGAGAGTACCTTTGCGAAGGGCCTCAAGAAGGGCCAAGTCACTACACCCAACAACACCAGGGAAGGACTGAAAGGAAAGGAAAGGAAGCGGTAAGCACAGAAGGTAAGGAAGAAGCAGGCGCAGAAGGAATGAACACAAACAAGCAGCAGTAAGGTATGGTAGAGCAAAGACAGCACACACAATAAGTCAGCAAGGCAAGAAGAAGGCATACACAAGAAGGCAGCACACACAAGAAGTCAGCAAGGCAAGAAGCAGGCATAGAAGGAACAAACACACAAGCAAAAGTAAGGTAAGGTAGAACGTAGGCAGCACACATAAGAAGAAGGCAGCAAGGCAAGAAGAAGGAACAGAAGGAACAAACACAAGCAAAAGTAAGATAAGGTAGAGCATAGGCAGCACACACAAGAAGAAGGCAGCAAGGCATGAAGCAGGCGCAGAAGGAAGAAGGAACAGAAGGAACAAACACAAGCAAAAGTAAGGTAAGGTAGAGCGCAGGCAGCACACACAAGAAGAAAGCATCAAGGCAAGAAGCAGGCGCAGAAGGAAGCAGGAACAGAAAGAACACGTAATCTTAACTGTTATCTTAAAGTAGGAATGACAATGGAAGCAGAGGGAAACATAAGAACATAAGAAACGCCTTCGCCGGATCAGACCTAGGTCCATCTAGTCCGGCGATCCGCACATGCGCACATCCGCACCAGTTAGGTGCTCCTTATTGGAGACCCAGATTTCCTGTATCCCCCGATGTGATTTGCAAGAAGGTGTGAATCCAACTTGCGCTTGAAACCCAGAACAGTAGTCTCTGCCACAACCTCCTCTGGGAGAGCATTCCAAGCACCCACCACTCGTTGTGTGAAACAGAACTTCCCGACATTTATCTTGAACCTGCTGCCGCTCAGTTTCAGGCTATGACCTCTTGTCCGTGTCACATCTGAAAATGTCAGTAATGCTGTTTCCTGGTCAATTTTATCAAATCCTTTTAGGGAATAAGCAGTCGGGTGGACAATGGGGAACCCATAGACATCATTTACCTCGATTTTCAAAAGGCTTTCGACAAGGTGCCACATGAAAGGCTGCTTAGGAAGCTGTGGAACCACGGGGTGGGAGGGGATGTGCACAGATGGATCAAGCACTGGTTGTCGGGTAGACTGCAGAGAGTCGGAGTAAAGGGCCAATATTCTGATTGGCGGGGAGTCACGAGCAGTGTGCCACAGGGATCGGTGCTGGGGCCGTTACTCTTCAACATATTTATCAATGACCTGGAAAAGGAGGCAAAGTGCGAGGTTATAAAATTTGCAGACGATACCAAACTGTGCGGCAGAGTTAGGTCCAGGGAGGAGTGTGAGGACCTGCAAAGGGACCTGGACAAGCTGGAAGACTGGGCAAACAAATGGCAAATGCGTTTTAACGTGGAAAAATGCAAGGTCATGCATATAGGGAAAAAGAACCCGTTGTTCAACTACAAATTGGGGGGGGGGGCATTGTTGGGAGACAGCAGACTTGAAAGAGACTTGGGTGTGCTGGTGGATGCATCACTGAAGCCATCTGCTCAGTGCGCAGCAGCCTCGAAAAAAGCCAACAGGATGCTGGGCATCATAAAGAGGGGCATAACAACCAGGACGCGGGAAGTCATCATGCCATTGTATCGAGCGATGGTGCGTCCGCATCTGGAATACTGCGTTCAATATTGGTCGCCATACCTTAGGAAGGACATGGCGGTACTTGAGAGAGTCCAAAGGAGAGCAACGAAACTGGTAAGAGGGCTGGAACACTGCCCATACGCCGAGAGGTTGGATAGGCTGGGGCTCTTCTCTCTAGAAAAAAGGAGGCTCAGGGGAGATATGATAGAGACCTTCAAGATCATGAGGGGCATAGAGAGGGTGGATAGGGACAGATTCTTCAGACTGAAGGGGACAACAGGTATGAGGGGGCATTCGGAGAAACTGAAGGGAGATAGGTTCAAAACAAATGCAAGGAAGTTTTTTTTCACCCAAAGGGTCGTGGACACTTGGAATGCGCTACCGGAGGAAGTGATCAGGCAGAGTACGGTACAGGGATTCAAACAGGGATTGGACGGATTCCTGAGGGATAAAGGGATCATGGGATACTGAGAGAGGTGCTGGGATGTAATACAAGTATAGAAAGCAAACCAGGTAATAAGTATAGAAACCCAACCAGGTCGTGAATGTGCAAGACCGGAGGGTTAGGACTTCGATGGGAAGATAGGACTTCAATGGGAAACCAAGGTGGCAAGGGGGCCCCTTCTGGTGAGTCAGACAGGTCGTGACCTGTTTGGGCCGCCGCGAGAGCGGACTGCTGGGCAGGATGGACCTATGGTCTGACCCGGCGGAGGCACTGCTTATGTTCTTATGTTCTTATTTTAAAAGTCTTTAACAAATCTCCTCGCAGTCTTCTCTTTTCGAGGGTGAACAGTCCCAGTTTTCTGAGGTGTTCTTTGTAGCTCAAATTCTCCATACCTCTGACAAGTTTCGTGGCTCGCCTCTGCACATTCTCCAGCAGAGTTATATCCTTCTTAAGGTATGGAGACCAGTGTTGGACACAGTATTCTAAGTGTGGTCTGACCATTGCTCTGTAAAGTGGCATTATGACGTCTTCCGATCTACTCGTGATCCCCTTCTTAATCATGCCCAACATCCTGTTTGCTTTCCTCGCCGCCGCCGCACATTGAGCCGATGGTTTTAGGGTTCTGTCTATCAGTACCCCCAAATCCCTTTCTTGTTCACATTTGGCTAATGTCACACCCAATATCCTATATTCATGTTCTTTGTTTTTCTTTCCCAGATGCATTACCTTGCATTTGTCTGCGTTAAAATTCATCTGCCAATTTATCGGCCACTTTTCCAGCTGGTTCAGATCCTTCTGAAGATCCTCGCAGCCCCTTTGAGAGCCCACCACCCGACATAGTTTTGTATCATCTGCAAACTTGATTATATTGCATGTTGTCTCCTCTTCCAGGTCATTTATAAAAATATTGAACAAGATGGGCCCAAGAACAGAGCCCTGGGGCACGCCGCTAGTCACCTTCTCCCAGTCAGAGAATTTCCCATTTATGCTTACTCTCTGCCTTCTGTTCTCTAACCATTTTCCGATCCATCTGTGCACTTCTCCTCCTATTCCATGACTTAGTAATTTACTCATAAGCCTTGCGTGCGGGACCTTGTCAAATGCTTTCTGGAAGTCCAAGTAAATTATGTCCACTGGTTGTCCACTATCCATGTGTTTGTTCACCTTCTCAAAGAATTGAAGTAAATTTGGCAAACATGACTTCCCTTTCCTGAAGCCGTGTTGACTAGCTCTTATTAGGTTGTAATCTTCCAGATGTTGTACAATGTTATCTTTAATTATTGCTTCAATTATCTTCCCAGGGACCGATGTGAGACTCACAGGTCTGTAGTTTCCTGGTTCACCTCTTGATCCTTTCTTGAAAATTGGGATGACATTTGCTATCCTCCAGTCATCTGGTATTTGCCCGGTTCTAATTGACATGTTAGCTAAGGATTGTAATAGTTCCCCAATTTCCACCTTAAGTTCCTTTAATACTCTCGGGTGAATTCCGTCTGGTCCAGGGGATTTGTCATTCTTTAGTTTGTCAATCTGAAAGTATATCATGTCCAACTCCACATTTACTGTTGCGAGGCTTTCCTCTATGCCTCCGGTGAATATCCTCCCTGTTTCTGGCATTGTTGCAGTGTCATCATTTGTGAAGACAGATGCAAAAAATGAATTTAACCTATCGGCAACCTGTTTGTCTTCTTTAATTGACCCTTTCCTTCCTTGGTCGTCGAGAGGGCCCACTGCCTCTCTTGCTGGTTTCTTTCCTTTTATATATCTAAAAAAGGGCTTAAAGTTTTTGGCTTCTTTCGCTATCTTTTCTTCATAGACTTTTTTGACGTCTCTTACCACTATATGACACTTTTTCTGGTCGTTTTTGTGACAGTTCCAGGCCTCCGTCATTTTTTCTCGTTTCCATCTTTTAAATGATTTCCTCTTTTCCCGCACCTCATCCTTCACCTCTTTGGATAACCAAGCTGGTTCGCCTTTGACCTTATTTCGCCTTCCTTTGGATATCTTCGGTATGTAAAGATTCTGTGCTTCTATGATGGTGTTTTTCAGAAGAGACCATGCCTGATGTGACAGGGAAGCTCCTGTCACAGTGAAAACTACTGCTAAAACTCCCCAGAATGCAGCACAGGGCTCTGTAAAACCTGGCCTGGAGCCAGGACAGCTGGCTCAGCCAAGAGAATGCAAGCAAAGGCAGGTCCCAGCACAGCTGAAGAGCCAGTTAGGGAAGGCTCTGAAAACTACTAATTTCCCCTATCACTCCTTTCCCCAAGTCAGGGAGAAACCTGAGACCAATTTGGAGAGGGGTGGAGTCAGACCCTGGAGTTTGCCTTATAGGCAAAGTCAGTTGGGGTGGAGAAGGAAGGACACAGCTGACTCTGATGAGAGAAGCCAAACCACTCACGGAGGTTCCAGGTCACAGAGGGTGCCTAAGCCCCAGCATGATCGTATGGCAGGAAGCCAGCTCCTAAGGAAAGGTGATACCACACTTGGGAGGTACAGTGACTGGCAGCTTAAACCCCAGAGAGAAGGGCTGGGAAATTATCCCCAGGGAAATGCTGCAGGCAGTTTGGCAGACCTGCAGAAAGGGGGATGGGATGCACAGCCTGGGAGGAATGAGGAAATGCTAAGCCAGAGTTCACATGAGGGTGAATGGGAAATGTGCAGTGTCCCGAGTGATAGTGTAAGTGAAGAGGACATGGACCTGGGAGTATACAGTATGTGAAAGTCCTCAGCTAATCTCATGAAGAAAGTTCTACAATTGTTTCTTTGTTTCACCCGGAAGCCAGAGCATTGCTGGCAGAGCTAATTAGGTGAGAAAAGCTTGTCTGAAGATAAAGAGAGTTGAGAGGTGAAAAGGGTTGACACAAGCCGTGCTCAGCTATAAAGCCAGAAGTTGTTGGGGTCCAGAGAGACCAGTAAATCCCAGTGGGGATATGAGCCGATGAAGGCATTGAACTGATGCAATATTTTGAGTTTATAGTATCTTTCTTTTGATAAGGAGGGGCAATCCAGCTCCTCAGTAAAAACCCCTAAGACTCACCTGGACTGTGATATAGTAGCATGCAGGATGCACCCAAAGGACTCTAACAAACCAATGTGAATGTTTTCTTTTGTTTTGTTTTCTTTTCAATTTTGGGACACTAATAAACCTGGTACTGTTTTTCAAGGAATCCGGTATCCGGGTCTTCCTTTCACAACCATATAAAAGGCGTCCTAAAATTCTTGCTTGTGGTCCGAGCCAATTTTTATGTCTGCTTCTTTATGTCTGAGAATCTTTATCCAGAGGGACTCTAGTTTACCATTTGCTTCCGTATCCCCTTCTCTAATAGATTCTATTTCTTCTTGGACGAACAGGGCAATACCTCCCCCTTTTTGCCCAATCCTATCTCTTCTGTATAGTTTATATCCTTTCAATGCCGTGTCCCATTCATTCTCTTCATTCCACCATGTTTCTGTTATTCCTATGATATCCAGTTGTTTTCTTTTTGCTAGCTCTTCCAGTTCTCCCATTTTATTTAAGCTTCTGGCATTTGTGTACATACATTTAAGATCCTTTTGTGCTAACTTCCTGGATTTAGTGGTCCTCGCATCCATTTTAGTATCCATTTGATCTTTTTGATTGCCTCTTGTAGTTTCATCTTGTTCTTGCCCTATATCTGTGCGGTTGCTTGAAGTTTCCTCCTGAGCTTACCAGTGTTCTGCACGGGCTGTCATATGTATGACTACCTCCCCTCGGGATGAAAGATGACGTTACACCAGCACCAACATGGAAGGGAGAACAAGAAGCAGATGACCTCAAAGAAGACACCCACAGAGGAATTCCACACGAGGGGGAGGAATTGGCTAGTCGATGCCCAGAAGAAGAAAGAGCGAAGCTCACCGAGGACATCGACCTGAGACCGAAACGAAAATTGAAGAAGGGAAAGTCATCGATTCTAGTGGGAGACTCGATCCTGAGGAATTGGACAGCCACGTAGCAGGAGGGAGAGAGGATCGACTGGTGATCTGCCTCCCAGGAGTGAGAACCAAGGACATCGTGGACAAAATTGGGAAGATCCTGGAAGGAGCAGAGACGGAAGAGACCGCAGTAATGATCCACATCGAGACGAATGATGTCAGCAGGAGAGACTACAGAAGAAGCACATTGATAGAACAGTTCAAGATTCTGGGAAGGAAGCTGAAGATGAGGACCCAGAAGATAGCGTTCTCGGAGATCCTACCGGTACCGAGGGCAGATGTGATAAGGCAGGAGGAACTACAATCAATAAATGCGTGGATGAGGAAATGGTGTGAGGAAGAAGGATTCCACTTCATGAGGAACTGGACAACGTTCTGAGGAAAGAGCAAGCTCTACAGGAGAGATGGACTGCACCTGAGCGTGGCGGGAGCTAGACTTCTAGCAAACAATGTCAAGAGAGGAATAGAACAGGCTTTAAACTAAGAGGAAGGGGAAAGCCGACAGTCGATCCAGCGTCGACGATCCAGCGTCGAAGAAGGTATCTCGTGAAGATACTAAGGGGAAACAAGGCTGGGAAGAAACAAGGGACAAATTACAGGAGTCAACTAACCCAGAAGAGGAGGTTAGAAAGTTTGTAGCAAAAGGGAAGACACTAAAAACCGAAGCACAGGGAAAGGAAATGAAGACAACAAAATGCCTAGATCTAAATTGCATATATACTAATGCAAGGAGCCTAAGAAACAAAATGGGGGAACTAGAAGCCATGGCCAATACAGAGGACATAGACATCATTGGAATCTCTTAAACATGGTGGAATGAGGAAAGCAAATGGGATACAGCACTGCCAGGATACAAGCTCTTTCACCAGGATAGGTCAGGACAGAAAGGAGGTGGAATAGCCCTATACATAAGAGAAAGCATACAATCGACAAGAATGGACACAGCAGAGACGACCAACAAGCTGGAATCGCTATGGGTTAAAATACCGGATAGGAAAGATGGGCCTATACTATCGTCCACCAGGGCAAACCGGAGATATCGATGAAGAAATAGAAGCCGAGATGAAGCGAGAATGTAAAAGCGGTAACACGGTTATTATGGGAGACTTCAACTACCCCGGGATAGACTGGAGTCTTGGAAGCTCAAGATGCGCTAGGGAGACAGAATTCCTGAAGGCTACACAAGATTGCTTCATGGAGCAGCTTGTTAGAGAACAGACAAGAGGAAAAGCCACTCTGGTCTTAATTCTAAATGGGTTAAGGGGACCTGCAAAGGAAGTGAAAGCAGTGGGACCTTTGGGAAACAGCGATCATAATATAATCAAGTTCAAGGTTGAGGTAGGAAAACCGAAATGTAAGACAACCATAGTGACAACTTTTAACTTCAGGAGGCAACTACGAAGCAATGAGGGAAATGGTAAGGAAGAAACTTAGGAACACTTCCAAAAAATGGCAAACGGTAGAACATACCTGGTCTTTTTTCAAGGACACGGTGAGCGAGGTGCAAAATCTGTATATCCCCAGATTCAGAAAGGGGTGCAAAAAAGGTTGAACAAAAGACCTGGCGTGGATAACTAAAATAGTGAAGGAAGCAATAGGCAATAAGAAAAATTCATTCAGGAAATGGAAAAAGGACAAAACTGGGGAACTGGAAAGAGCACAGGAAGTACCAAAAAGAATGTCACCGTGTGGTTCGAAAAGCCAAAAGAGAGTAAGAAGAGAGGCTAGCCAGGGAAGCATGAAATTTCAAACTGTTCTTTAGATATGTTAAAGGGAAGCAGCCAGCTAAGGAGGAGGTAGGACCGCTGGACGACGGAGACAGGAAGGGAGTGGTGAAGGAGGAGAAAGAAGTCATGGAAATACTTAACATGTTCTTTTTGTCTGTATTTACAAACGAAGACACAATCAACATACCAGAACCTGACCAATTCTTCAATGGAAATCAAGCAGAAAAATTAACATCCATGGAAGTGAGCCTCGAAGATGTGCGCAGGCAGATAGAAAAACTAAAAACTGACAAATCCCCGAGTCCGGACGGAATCCATCCAAGGATTCTGAAGGAATTAAAGGAGGAGATAGCGGAACTACTGCTGCAAATTTGCAACGTATCCCTGAAAACAGGTGTGATCCCGGAGGATTGGAAGATAGCCAAGTCACACCCATTTTTTAAAAGGGATCAAGAGGGGACCCGGGAAACTACAGACCGGTGAGTCTGACCTCGGTTCCGGGGAAAATGGCAGAAGCACTGATAAAAGAAAACATCGATGAACATTTTGAAAGAAATGAACTTCTGATAACCAGCCAACACGGCTTCTGCAGGGGGAGATTGTGCCTAACTAACTTATTGCACTTCTTCGAAGGAATTAGCAAACGAATGGACAGAGGAGACCCCATAGACATCATATACCTAGATTTCCAAAAATCCTTTGACAAGGTGCCTCATGAACGTCTACTCCGGAAACTGAAGAACCATGGGGTGGAAGGAGACATACATAGATGGATCAGAAACTGGTTGGCGGGTAGGAAACAGACGGTAGGGGTGAAGGGCCACTACTCGGACTGGAGGAGGGTCACAAGTGGTGTTCCGCAGGGCTCAGTGCTCAGGCTGCTGCTATTTAATATATTCATAAATGATCTGGAAACAGGGACAAAGTGTGAGATAATGAAATTTGCGGATGACACCAAACTATTTAGTAGAGCTCGGACTAAAGAGGACTGCGAAGAATTGCAAAGGGACTTGAACAAACTAGGGAAATGGGCGACAAGATGGCAGATGAAGTTTAACGTTGAGAAATGTAAAGTATTGCATGTGGGTAGCAGGAACCTGAGGTACATCTATACGAAGGGAGGGATGTTATTGAATGAGAGTACCCAAGAAAGGGACTTGGGTAATGATGGACATGACAATGAAGCCGACGGCACAGTGTGCAGCGGCCGCTAAGAGAGCGAATAGAATGCTAGGTATAATCAAGAAGGGTATTACAACCAGAACGAAAGAAGTTATCCTGCTATTGTATCGGGCGATGGTGCACCCGCACCTGGAATACTGCGTCCAATATTGGTCGCCGTACCTTAAGAAGGATATGGCGTTACTAGAGAGGGTTCAGAGGAGAGCGACACGTCTGATAAAAGGGATGGAAAACCTCTCATACGCTGAGAGATTGGAGAAACTGGGTCTTTTTTCCCTGGAGAAGAGGAGACTTAGAGGGGATATGATAGAGACTTATAAGATCATGAAGGGCAGAGAGAGAGTAGAGAGGGACAGATTCTTCAAACTTTCAAAAAATAAAAGAACAAGAGGGCATTCGGAAAAGTTGAAAGGGACAGATTCAAAACAAATGCTAGGAAGTTCTTTTTTACCCAACGTGTGGTGGACACCTGGAATGCGCTTCCAGAGGACGTAATAGGGCAGAGAACGCTATTGGGGTTTAAGAAAGGATTGGACAATTTCCTGCTGGAAAAAGGGATAGAAGGGTATAGATAGAGAATTACTGCACAGGTCCTGGATCTGTTGGACCGCCGCATGAGCGGACTGCTGGGCACGATGAACCTCAGGTCTGACCCAGCGGAGGTATTTCTTATGTTCTTATGACTGAAGTCTGGAAAGTCTAGCAGGCAAAGAAATGGAATATACTGTTCAAAACCAGCCAAGTTTTGTATGAACTGTTTGAGATAAAATGACAAGAGTAGTTGAAATGGAGAACTCTGTTAGCCAACATATAGGTCTTGCAAAGTCGGCATCCAAATTTAACCACAGTCCGGCCGTCACGTCCTGGTGGCGTAGTGGCATAGATTCGAGCTGGAGGCTTTCAAGTGGATTTAACTAACAAAGACTAATATATGAATATTAATGGATGGATTATGCCAATGAGTTAGCTACTGACCCCTGGAAACACACAGTGAGTAATCCACCCTGTGATGTTTCACATCAGAGTACAGAAGTGGTTTGCCATTGCCTTCTGCCATGGAGTATGTGGCTCCAATATGTTGCTGCTGCCAACATAGGGCCTCTCAGCCTCCCATTGTGGTTTATCACTTCCAGGACAAGATTGTATTTTGCTGAGGTTAGGCCGGTACTGAGGGAGACAATGGAAGCACTGGTATTGATCATTGAAGATACAGGAGCAGCAATAGTACCAGGGTAAACACAGTGTCAATTCTGATCTCGATGCAGGTAAATAACACAGAGCAGAGACCGATGCTAAAGCTGTGTCAGTACTGAAGGTAAAATAAAGGCATTGAGGACAAAATTATTGTAAGGTGATGGCCAGCCATTCACCTTAAAGATTCTCTGCATATGGTGAGAGACTGCACCTATACTATGGATTATGAAGCTGGAAACATAGGTCAAAACATTAAAAACCCCAATGGGCAGAGTGTTTCAGAACTGACAACCTGCATTGATGACTGATGATGTCGATGATAGGCATTCATCGAGTGACTCGATACTGAAAATGCCAGTGATGTTGTTGATGAGAACGTGAACTGTCCATGCTCTCCAGTACCGAAGTGAATCGATACCACTCAGATGACCAATCCGTGGAAAGGTGGCACCGTTACTGTATGCTCAACAGGTACTATAGGTGCAGCAGGGTGTCGAAGTGGTGGGAACCTCAAGAAGAGGCACGCTTCAGAATGACAGCCTGCATCGATGACATCAAGCCTGCATCAATGAAACTTGATGCAAGATATGCCTATGACGCTCGATGATATTTATGTCAATACACTGGTATCGCTAGGAAACAGTACCACAGAAGAAGTTCAACTTGCCAGGTACCTGACTCCAGAAATAAAAAGAATAAAACATTTGGTTGGTAAGGCATTATTCTTCTTGTTTGGTTGATTTTTTTTTTTTTTATAGCCCTAAAAGATTGGGAAGAGATCCAGCAGGAAAAACCAACAGCATGGATCAAGTGAAAAGAATGCTGAAAAGCCGTTGACATCGTCAGCGGAGACAAAGGCTACAAAAATGCCTACAGGTCCCAAAATTGAAAATAAAGAAATTTACTTGAAATTGTAAAGGACTGAAAAGAAAACAAGTAACAAAAAAAAAAAAAAAAAAAAGGAAATTAAGGAAAAATACGAAGCGGGAAAGCAAATTCAACTAGACAAAGTTTAGACAAGTGTTTTTCACTCTGTGTCAAACGAAAAACTGATGACCTTGCGGGCCGGCGTCAGGCAGGAAGGAACTTATGCATGCACGGTGACGGCAGTTTTAAAGCTTTTAAAACTTAAAGTGACAGTACACCTTTATACTGTTCATACCAGGCTCTGTGAATGATGTCAGGGCCGCCATCAGGGCAGTACTACCAGTCCTGCATTCAGGGGCCCGGAGCTGACAGGGGGCCCGGGCTCCCCCAGGGTCGCAAGCATAGTCTCCTCTCCTTCCCTACCCTGCCGCAGCACACAGCCGAACAGAAGTCTTCCCGATGTCAGCGCTGACATCGGAGGGAGGGCTTAAGCAAAGCCCTCTCTTCCTCCGACGTCAGCGCTGACATCGGGAAGACTTCCAGTCGGCTGCTTGCGGCAGGGCAGGTAGGGAAAAGGCAGTCATGTACCGAAGGGGGGGGGTCCACCCCGGGTGCAGCCATGGGGCCCCTTAGCCTGGTCAGGTCCCCTTAGCCTTGTGGCGCATCTCCCGACCGACCGACAACAGGCCCGGCCGACAAACCTCACTGCCCTGCAGCCGCGAATCTAAATTACCTTCTTACAGCAGCTTCAATACTCCAGCTGCTGTAAGAAGGTAATTTAGATTCGCCGCTACAGGGCAGGGAGGTTTGTCCGACTGGGCCTGTTCTGTTGTCGGTCGGGTGAGGAAGCGCCACAAAGGTAAGGGGCAGGGAGGGAGAACAAAAGACGCTTAAGGGAAATGGGTAAAACTGAGGGGGGAGAAGGCCACTGAAGGCACTGGGGAAGACAAAGGGGTGGAGAAGGACGCTGAAAGGACATGGGGAAGACAAAGGGGTGGAGAAGGACGCTGAAAGGACATGGGGAAGATGGGAGGGGGGAGAAGGACGCTGAAAGCACATGGGGAAGACAGAGGGTGAGAAGGACCCTGAAAGGACATGGGGAAAATAAAGGGGTGGAGAAGGACGCTGAAAGGACATGGGAAGATGGGGGGAGAAGTACGCTGAAAGGGCATGGGGAAGACAGGGGGAGAGAAGGACCCTGAAAGGACATGGGGAAGACAGAGGGGGGGAAGGATGCTGAAAGCAAATGTGGAAGACAGAGGGGGGAGAAGGATGTTGACAGGACATGGGGAAGATGGGGGGGAGAAGGACGCTGAAAGCACATGGGGAAGACAGAGGGAGGAGAAGAACGCTGAAAGGACATGGGGAAGACAGAGGGGGGAGAAGAACGCTGAAAGGACATGGGGAAGACAGAGGGGGGGAAGGACGCTGAAAGCAAATGTGGAAGACAGAGGGGGAGAAGGATGTTGACAGGACATGGGGAAGATGGGGGGGAGAAGGACGCTGAAAGCACATGGGGAAGACAGAGGGAGGAGAAGAACGCTGAAAGGACATGGGGAAGACAGAGGGGGGAGAAGAACGCTGAAAGGACATGGGGAAGACAGAGGGGGGGAAGGACGCTGAAAGCAAATGTGGAAGACAGAGGGGGAGAAGGATGTTGACAGGACATGGGGAAGACGGGGGTGAGAAGGATGCTGAAAGAAATGGGGAAGAGAGAGTGGGGAGAAGACTCTGGCAGGGAAGAAGACAGAGATGCCAGACTATGGGGGGAGCGGAGGGAAGAAGATGGGTGCCAGACCAATTTGGGAGGGGGGAGAAAGGGAGAGGCACAGTAACAGAGCAAATGGAAGATGCAGAATGAAGAGAGACAGTGGATGGAAGGAATTAAATGAGAACATGAGGAAAGCAGAAACCAGGCAACAAAGGAAGGGAAAATTTTTTTTTTTTTTTTTGGCTTCAGGATAAAGTAGTATATTAGTTGTGTTGATAAAAATTTATAAACATTAGAGGCTCTGGTAGAAACCCGTTTACAAAGTATGTATTCTTCCCAATTAATATTTCCAAATTAATAAAGTCTTTTTGCTTATTTTTAAATGGGTTTCTACCAGAGCCTTTAATTCAGTAGCATAATTAAATGAAATAACTATTTCTGTAGTTTATAGGGACGGGTGGGGACGGAGAGGATTCCTCGCGGGGATGGGCGGAGAAGGAGGGGATTCCTCGCGGGGACAGGTGGGGATGGAGGGATTCCTCGCGGGGACGGGCGGGGATGGGTGGGACTTTGGCGGGGAAGGGCGGGATTTCTGTCCCCGCACAACTCACTACCCCAGGGTCCTAGGCCACCATAGCACAAATTCCTGTATTATGCTTCTGCTGTGCACAACAATAAACACTGCTGTCATACTTTTTTTTGTCCCCTGCCGATTTCCTGATAGCACCCCCCCCCGGACAAAAGTGGATCCGTCTACCTGGCCTGCGGCCGCAGCCGGCGATATACTAGGTGCGTGCCTCTCGTCTCCTGACTCCTTCACCAAGGCCCGCCCTGTCTCCACTCCGATTGGCTTGGGCTTAGGGTGCCTAGCCAATCAGGAGACACATCACTTGCCTGCCACTGAATCTGCGAGAGCGGGTCAGCCGGATGACGTCACCACGTCTCTAGGAGGACGGGACGAGAGGAACAGCGCGAGGAGCTGCAGAACTAGTAAGGCAGTGATCAATTTAAACATGCACCTTTCTTCCTCCATCCCATAACACACACAGCCTGATGATGATTATCAGATTGATTCATGAATATATAATGATGGTATGAGTGTGAACCTCTTCCTTCCCATCCTCTTTAGCATGTCACATATAGCAGGTTATATTACACAAAGTCTGTGTAATGTAACATGCTGTATGTGACATGCTGAGGAGGATGGGAAGGAAGAGGTGCACACTTTCATCCATAGCTGCATGTTAATGATGTGCTCATATGCACTTATTTATCATCATAACATATACATCATCATTAACATGCAGCTGTGGATGTGTAAGGACAGGCTGAGGAGGATGGATGGGAAGGAAGGAAAGTGCACATATCAACATATCGTACATTTTTGACATGCAAGCTGAGGAGGATGGGATCATACAGATGTGTATGTTCAGATATGCGCTCAGATGTGTATGTTTAGATATGCGCTCACATATACAGTCAGATGTGTATGTTCAGATATGCGCTCAGATGTGTATGTTTAGATATGCGCTCAGATGTGTAGTTTTTTCTGATATATTTATTAAGCTTTGTCACGACCCTAGCCCTAAAGCTGGACTCGTGCCTAGCCGTGCTAGGACTAAGGTCCCCCCTAAAATACAAAACACTAATGGAAGAGGTAGGGTAGTGAGCGGTAAGAAAGAATTTACTGACTGCCCCTTTAAGTCTGAAAAAATCCAGTTGCAGGGAGTGGAGGTTGATAAGAGGAACAGCCTGGAACAGCCTCTGAGACATACCTCTCCCTCTGCTAGTCCCCAGCTGAAGGTGATAAGTAAGAATTCAGGCAAACCTAAGCAGGTAGGACAGATAACCCCTCCCCCTCTGAGAACAGGGCGTGGGAAGTTGTGCAATTTAGAGGCTGCCCTCAGAAGGAGAAAGGCAGTCTTCCCTGGGCCAGCTCGAGGAGAAGACCCTCCTGATGGAACACTGGAGTCCCAGGATATAGAAATGAGGGAAGCTGATACTGACCTTGGGACCAGCCAGCAGACAGTACCTGAACCCATGGACTGGACCCAGACAGAAGGACTGCCTGAAGATTCCTGCATGGACTTGAGTTAAGTGGCAGTTCTGTATGGACTATTATAGCAGTGATAAGCTAATGTGATGCTGTTCAAGGCAAGCTGCCTTGGGAATAGAAGGAGGCTAGTACTGCTATGTTCATTTGGAACAGAGAAGAAAAACAAAACGTTTGTTTTGTTCCAAACTGTGAGTGACTGAATACCTGAAGTTTATGAGCTGTGTTTTGGCTGGGTTAAGGTACCTGAGGGAAGTAAGTAACTTTGGGGAGAATCCACTTACCATTTGGGTGGGTTAGTGGAGCCATTCGTGGCATTCTGTTTTGCAGAAAAGTGAAAAAGGTGGATTCACTTACTCCCCTCCCCCCACATCAGCTCAGCTAAGCTGATTGGGAACAAGCCAGCAGAACTACAAGGCTTGGATATAGCACTAGTAGGAGTGCTAGCTTTATTGTTGCAAGCCTAGTGGAGTTTTATGGCAGCAGCATTTTTTTTGTGTGAACGTTATTGGGACCAGCTAACAACAAGGACTTTTGGACTATGTAATATTTTCTTTACTTACTTGAGTTGAGGCAATAATTGAGCCCTTTTTCTTGAGCTCTAAGAACATAAGAACATAAGAAGTTGCCTCCGCTGAGGCAGACCATAGGTCCATCCTGCTCAGCGGTCCGCACCCGCGGCGGCCCATCAGGCCCATTGCCTGAGCAATGGTCTATACCTATCTATACCCCCCAATCCCTTTTTCTTCTAGGAATCTATCCAAACCTTCTTTGAAACCATTTAATGTTTTCTTGTCTACAACAGCCTGTTGAACTTTGTTTAGTGGCTGGACTTTCCTTATTAATGGTGGAGTCAGGACTAGCTGTACATAGACTCCCCCATGCCACAATAAAGTGTTTTATTTTTGAACTAGGATTTGAGTTTCTTTTGTGACAATTGTGATTCCAGTATTATCAAAGCTGTTCCAGCAGGACTTCCTACTTGAAGGAAGCACGCGAAGGTGGCGATGAAGTGAGCAGAGTCCGGGGAATTCTGAAGATACAGGTACCGGCTCCGCCACAGCTTACAGTATTTATAAAAACACATTTAATACTTGTTACAAAAAATATTGTGCAATTGTGATCTACTTCTAGCCTACAAAGGTCAAAAGAAATCCTTAATTGAGATTTTACATTCAAAAGTGAATTATAGCTACTAGCACTATTATTTATTAGTTATTTATTATGCAGATGTTTGTTAGTTTGTTATTAGTTCAGTATTAGACATATGTTAGTTTAGAATAGATAGGTACAGATTAGTTTAGTTTAGGTTAGGTTAGGGCCCTGCTGAAAGAGTCTACCTTGACGTGGTTGCAGGCTTACAAATCTTTTGGTCAAAGAGTGCGGCGACAGAGAAAAGTATGTGTGTATTCGGCCCATGGAAGAAGGGGGGGGGGTCGGGGGGGGGAGGGGTGCATGGGGGGCCCAATAGGATTGCTCAGTAAGGGGCCCAGAAATTTCTGATGGTGGCCCTGAATGATGTAATCCACATGTGAGAATATGCTGCCTGCTTGTCCAGGGATAACGTCTTCAATGGTGTTGAATCGCTTTCCTTTTAGGGTGGATTTAAATTTAGAAAACAAGAAGTCAGCAAGGGCCAAGTCAGGAGAGTAAGGTGGCTGGGGAAGAACTGTCATCATGTTTTTGCACAAAATTCACAAATTTTGATGCATTCAAAACACCTTTCACGACTCATGACATGTTCCCCATAAGCCACTTTCAACATTTCATAAGTTTCTGTAGCAGTCTTATCCAATTTAAAGCAGAACTTCAAGCTATAACACTGCTCATTGAGGTCGAACATGATGAAAAATAGGCAATCACAAAAGCTGCTGTAGCTTGGAGACAAAAAAGGAGGTTACTCATGAGATTTCACACTACTCAACAACACCTACACAACTACTCAACTTTTTTTTTAAATTTCAAAAACTTTTTCTTTTAACAATTCAAATACAAAGGAAAAGATACAACAGTTGGAACACATACACAACCTATACAAAACTAATGATAAGATAGTCATCCACGGGGTTTCTGCACGGAGACTAAAGAACTCAATGAAACAAGTCAAGAACCATCCCCCTACACCAATCCCACCTCATACCCCACTCCCGCCCTTCCCAGCACTCCAGTGGCAAAGCGCCAAAGAATCAAAAATTCAACAGAGTACTTTGGGCTCCATGGGACAAGCTATCCCAAAAGGAATCCAAATGGCCCGGAACTTTCTCCAACGAACAGGCCCACAATTCTTAACATCCAAATATTTATACCTTAACAGGGTGAATAGTTCATTTTTCCACATAGTAATGGTAGGTAACTCTGCCTGGAGCCACAATAAGAGTATACATCTCCTAGCCAATAAAGAAGCTTTTTGCAATAACAAAGAATTACCCTTAGACAATCCCAAGGAAGAGATTTGACAACAAGGAAGAGATTTGTGCACAACGGAACTTGCCTCCGCATGATCGTTTGCAGGTGAAGACCAGCAAACGATCAAAAGGTTTGCAATCTGTCACAGGACCAGAACATATGAAAGAGTCCAGCTGGTGTTGAATGGCACTTGGGACAGCTGGCATGAGAAGCAAACTATGCCACATACACCCTATAAGGTGAGCTGAAAAGAACTTTTTAAGAATATGACGTCTTGTTATCAACCACAAAGATCCCTGTGTTCCAAAAGTGCCACATTGCTGGAAAACAAAGGCTAACCCTAAATATGTGGAAATAAATGGCATGACTTTCATATGTGCAGGAGTCAAACTATGGAATGGCCTTATTGGCCAGATTAAAAAATGTGGAGAGAGGAATTCATTTAGGAAAATGTTAAAGACTCAACTATTTGTAGATGCATTTCTTTGAGCAATTGATTTTATGTAAGACTGAATTTGTCTGTTTTTATTTTGTATAGACTCTTAATATGTTATGTATGTAACTCCTTGTAAACCGTTTTGGAAAAAAACAGTATAGAAATTTTTTAAAAAAAATAAATAAACTCTCTGTTGGCGCGCAATTAAAACTGTCCTGGAACTTTTTGAACAGATCTCATATAAGGGCAACACTTGGATATCGACCCCCTTTTAAACGTTTGCTGAAAACTGTACTGAGATACTGACCTCTCTCTCCTTGTTTATAGGTTGAAGTTTTGATAACATTGGAATGCTGATCCTGGTAGCTTGTTCTGTTTCTGCTTTTGGAGAACTAAACAGAGGTTCATAGGGTAGAGTCATTGTCTTTTCTGGGGTTAAGCACCTCTTGCTGGATAGCTCTTTGTCTTTGTTTGATGGTAAGAAAGTTGTTGCTGTAATGAAAGGCGAAAGGGACTTCTCCGGCAGGTTGTCAGATGAAAAATATTTCTGCATTGATTTTAGACTGTTGAGGTCAGAAACTAATGCTGACAGGAGAGGATCACTATTCAGCTGTGTTGTGGTACATAAATCTGGAGAGAGAAAACATTTCACTCACAGAAATTCGTATTCTTAAAAAGTTTTGCATTTACCTGCCTTCCTGCCAAGATGCTTCTTTGGGTTCCTTAAAAAGTGGAATCAGGGTTGATAAGAATAAGTTAAATCTAGGTTATTAGGCTTGACTTGATAGCCAGGAGCAGATTGACCTTTGGGATAATAGGGCAGTGACCAAGAGCCCACATTAGTAGGGGGTGCTTTCCCCTACCCCCATTTAATTTAATCACTTTTGATAGATAGTTAGGCGCCCATGGCACTTATGGCCCAGGGACCTGGAGCACTGTCATTCCACCCTGCTGATAGCAATAAGTGTGAACTAAAAAGTTCCTTTCTTTTTTTAAAGTTCTTTATTGATTTTCCAAATTTCAATAGTGCAATGCACAAATATATCACATACAATAAGTCAATAAAAGCACATTCAACTTACAAATATATATAATCAACCATTTTCTCCAACCCACCCACTGTTTATTCAATAAAACACAGAAACATAGATTTTCCCAATAACCTATTCAAATTAATAATATCCTCCCATCTTCCCACCCACCCCAAGTGTAAATTTTCAAAGATCAAATTAGGACAGAAATAACCCCCCCTCCCATCTTTCCCTGGAGGTGTACAAAATAAACAAAAACTGACTCACAATCAAAGAGGTAATATAAGATGTCAACAGGCCCCAAAACAATTTAAATACATTATCGTGCCCCAAACTATCGGCATTCATCCTTTCATATTTATAGCTGGAGCAAAGATTTGCCCACCAGAAAGGGAAATTTAGACAATCGTAATTCTTCCAATTTCGGGTTACCATCAGCATGGCTATCCCGGTCATGATAAGGAAAAGACGGCATTTATATCAATCCATAGGGAATTTAACATGTAATAACATTCCACATATGACCGCCTCATACGTCAGTGGAATTGATTATTACAATATGCTATTAATCCTACCTCATATGGACCTCCAAAAGTTAAGTATTAAAGGATAATAGAACAACAGATGATCCAGCGTCCTAATGTATGACAGTGCTAGCATCTATTAGATTTAGAACTGTCTAACCAAAGATCTATGTAACAGAAAAAAGCCATGTTTGTCTCATAGATGCTGACACCGTACACCTCATCCTCCAAGTCCAAATTCGTGGCCATCGAGACGCAGAAATATACTGCTTTATCTCAATGCTCCAAATGTCTCTGAAAGGAACTTTTTAGTTACTAGTTTACATGTTCCTGTATTAGGTTTAAGTTGAATCGATAGCAATAAGTGTTACAGAGAGTGCTAACTTTGACATCACTGGAGTCAATTTTCAAAGGATTTAGCAACTAACTTTTACTAACAATTAGGTACTTAAATCAGTTCCTTTGAAAACTGACTAGAGCTCAGCTGAAATTGTGGGCACTGAGCATGTTAAAAAACTGAACCCATCGTATTCTGGTAAGCTTTGTTGGTGAATATTACAATATAGCCATTGTTAACTTTCTCAATCTACAACTATAAGATATTGATGGACCATGCAATAAAGCAAAACAAAGTTACTTACTTGTAGTAGGTGTTCTCTGAGGACAGCAGATATATATTCTTTCTGCTGTTTCTTTCTCTAGTAGCAGGGTGTAGGAGCTTGCTCCATCCTGTTGGAGCTTCTGCGAAGTGACTTAGAAGCAATCGTTGTTTAGCTAAGTATTGTTTATGGGGCTAAATTTCTTTTATTGGTAGAAATGTGCTTTTTTAAATGTTTTTTAAAAGTTATTTAGTCATCCATTCAATACATCTAACTAAAGCAAAATGGATTTCTTTATTAAGAAATTTTTAATGTTTTCATTTTTATATTGAGTTTGCTATAGAAGTTGGATTTTAAATGTCTCAGTTCTCAAATCTATCCCAGTATATTATTCTTTTACAAAGGCAGGTAAAAAATGATTGATTTCCTTCTTCATCACAAACATTGTATGATTGTACAGATTCAGGTCCTTTTCCTAGCCAAGTGTTAACCTCTCATTGGCAATCTGTTAGACCAGTTTATAGAAAATAATGTTTTCTAAAAATTCTGAAACCTTTAGAATTATCTATAAAAGATTTCCACAGTCTCACTTGTATCTATTCAAATATTAGATCAGTTAGGAACAAAGCTCAGTTAATTAATGACTGGCTGGAGGATAATCAATCAAGCTTCTTAGTTTTATCTGAAACTTAGCTACTTTCAGATAATGATCCCATTATAAGAAAAATTTTACCTCAAGGATACAAGATCATTCCTTTATGTAGAAAGCATAAGAGAGGTAGTGGATTAGCAATTATATTACTATATATACTCAAATATAAGTCAATCCGAATATAAGTTGAGACCCCCTATTCCCCCCAAAACAAAGGAAAAATGGTTGACTCGAATATAAGTTGGGCGGCTTAATATTCAAGTATCCTGCTCCATCAAACTCTGCACCCAGCCCCCTTCCTTCCTCCCCTGTCAGGCTCTGTGCCCAGCACCCTTCCCTCTCTCCCCTGTCAGGCATTGCACCAGCTCCCTTCCTTCCTTTCCCCCCCCCCCCCCCCGTCAGGCATTGCACCAGCCCCCTTCCATCCTTCCCCTCCCCCATCAGGCATTGCACCACCCCCCTTCCTTCCTTCCCCCTCCCCTGTCAGACTCTACGCCCAGCACCCTTCCATCCTCCCCTCCACTGTCAGGCTCTGCGCCTAGCACCCTTCCATCCTCCCCTCCCCTGTCAGGCTCTGCACTCAGCACCCTTCCCTCTCTCCCCTGTCAGGCATTGCACCAGCCCCCTTCCTTCCTTCCTCTCCCCCAATCAGGCATTGCATCACCCCCCTTCCTTCCCCCTCCCCTGTCAGACTCTACGCCCAGCATCCTTCCATCCTCCCCTCCACTGTCAGGCTCTGCGCCCAGCACCCTTCCATCCTCCCCTCCCCTGTCAGGCTCTGCACTCAGCACCCTTCCCTCTCTCCCCTGTCAGGCATTGCACCAGCCCCTTCCTTTCTCCCCGCATCAGGCATTGCACCAGCCCCCTTCCTTCCTTCCTCTCCCCAATCAGGCATTGCATCACCCCCCTTCCTTCCCCCTCCCCTGTCAGACTCTGCACCCAGCGCCCTTCCTTCCTTTCCCCATCAGACTCTGCACCCTCCCTCCCTGACCTAGCTTCATAGGTACCTCATCTGGCGATCCACGGTGGAGGTGCAGCAGGCAGGAGTGAACTTTCCAAGTTCCTGCCCTGTTGCTAACTGGCTGCCGGAGTTTCTTCGGCCGCTGAGCAACAAGAGCAGGAGTGCGATTTTGTGCTGCTGCTCAGTACTGAGAGGCAACCTTACTGGCTCTGCGAATTCTCGCAAGAATTTTAGCATTTTTAATGCGTGCAAACCACGCGCTAAACGAAAAATACTAATGCAAGCTCTATGGAGGCATTAGCGTTTAGTGCGCGGCATTGTAGCGTGCGCTAAAACCGCTAGCACACCTTAGTAAAAGGAGCCCTTAGACTTAGTTTCATTTTAATCTAAGCAATCCCCGACCTCCAGTATTCAATTTAAGTGTGGAACTTGGGATAATATCATCTGGTCTGATCATTTAATGTACAATTTTGAATTAAAATGGTCAAGATTACAGCAAAACAAGTTCGGACAGGCAACCTTGAAGACGGACCCCTGACGTCACCGGGTCCGTCTTCCGTGCCTCTGTTCTTCACTATAAATTACTGCCAGCTGCCGCGGAGAGAGCGGGAGCTGTTCTGCCTTTCTTTGAGGACGCCGAGGATCGTGTCGCTGCCCCGACCAGCCCTCTGCAGCAGCGGTGCTTTGAGCTTGTTCGGACAGGCAACCTTGAAGACGGACCCCTGACGTCACTGGGTCAGTCTTCTGTGCCTCTGTTCTTCACTATAAATTACTGCCAGCTGTCGCGGAGGCTGCCGCAGCCGCACGGAGCCCTTTGTAGCACCGTGGAGCTGTGGAGCAGGATATCAGGTCGTATAAGTTAATTGATCATTGGGAAAAGGAAAGTCAAATCTAAAAGTTCGACACCTGTTGTTTTAGGTCCTATGGATAGACACTTGACTTTTTCCCTAGACTCTCCAGCACAAAATGTATCTGATTTGAACTCTCCCATATCCGGAGCATCGATGAGTCCCCTACAAAGGACACTCCCCCTTCATCCAATATCCGGTGCAAGTGGGAATATAACTCCCACCATTTCCACAGGTCCTGTGGTATCATCCACTTCAACAAGTAAATTGTTTTACTGATATTCCTAAACCACTTGAGTTTACTAGTGTAGTGGATGAACAACCACTAGCAGTGGAAAAACAGGATATCACCTTAAAGGATTTATGGTTAGGTATTTCTAGAGTTGAGGGGTTTCTCAGAGAATCAATGAAACAAACATCCGATTACTCACAGTCTGTGGTTCAAAAGTTAGAGAATGTGGATGCCAATTTAAATTGTCTGGAAACTAGATTAGGGGTGATTGAAACTCAAAGTAACACATTGCAAGCTGTTTCACTATCTGCTATAAAAGATTCTACGTCATTGCATTTAAAAATGGAAATGTTAGAAAATATGCATTAGGGAAAGAATCTCCGCTTGGTTAATTTCCCAGTGACTCATTTGTTATTACCAGAAATATTATTAAGAAAATATTTTAAGGAAATACTGGGATTACCCAATGCGGATAGTTTTCCAATAAATAATTGTTATCATATTCCCCAGAAGAAAAAGGAAACTGTACAGGATGTGGACCATCTGGTAACTGATGATGTTAATTTGACAGAGTTTTTAGAAGATTCTCAAGATGTTATTCAGACCCGGTCCACAATGATTCTAACATGTGTGAGTGAGACAGATAAAATGTTGTTAATGAAACTTTACTTTAAAAATAGACTGACCAAGTTCTGTGGGGATTTGGTTAGTATGTTTCCTGATGTCTCAAGAGCTACCCAGCTTAGAAGAAAATAATTTTTGAAATTGAGAACTAGAGTATTGGCACTTGAGGCATCATTTTATTTGAAGTTTCCTTGCAAATGTTTGGTTAAGACACAAGATACTGAATTTGTCTTTTGGGATCCCATCCAATTACAACAATTTTTGGTAGCTCGTGAACAGAAGTGAGATTTCTTTTCTCTTTCTTTTCATTCTTTGATGAGAAATTAGGTTAGGAATGTCCAAATGTCTTAAATCAGTTGGGAATGACTTGGGTTCATTAGAATTCAACCCATTTCTTTGTTTTCCTTTAAAATTTAGTTGGTAAATAAGCAACATGCTCCCCCTTTTAGTGGGCTTGTAAAGGATTGTTTTATGTATTGTTTGTTGTATTGAAAATTTGTATGGAAACCTTTTTTTTCCTTGATATCTTTATGATATTGTAAATGTATTAAACTCAAATAAAAAAAAAAAGATTACAGCAAAACAATAACCTAAATAATAAAAAAGAAAACTATCAATATTAGGAGCCCAATAAATCCTTCTGAATTTTGGATATGTTATGATACAACTTTCAGCTTAGATTCAGGTATGGATTTTAATTCTAACTGGGAGAAATTTAGTAAGACAACCTTAGACAAAATTGCCCCAGTAAGAACAATATTTAATTGATGGATGGTATGATTCTGAACTTCTTGAGCTAAAACCTGAAGAAAAACGGCTTGAAAGAATTTGGAGTAAAACAAAAAGAGATGAAGATAGAATGAAATGGAGAACAAGGATACATGATTATAAGAAAAAGGTAAAGGAGAAATATGGCAATTACTATTCTTCAAAAATAGGAACCAATATATTGAATAGTAAAGAGTTTTTCAGATTGGTTAACACAATTTTTGATGTTAGTCAATTTAGGCAAGCCCAACTGGATCTTTTCCCTTCTTCAGATGATTTAGAATTATACTTTAGTGCAAAAGTCCTTAATATAAGATTAATGTCTATGGGGAATGGTTGTTACAGATCCTTTGATGATACTTCCATAAAAAAATATCTTTCCTGCAGATCTAAACTGAAATTCTTTTAAAATTCCAGATTGGGATAAATTTATTAAACTTTATACAAAATATGTAAAATCATATTGTTCACTAGATATACATTCTCCAGTGATTATGAAATCAGTGCCTATCAGTTTTAAAAAGGAAGTTTATGAATGGATAATTACTTTATTACGTAAAGAAGAATTTCCAAAAGAGTTAGGTCATATTATTTTTATGCCAATAACAAAAAATTCAAATGAATCTTTGTTCTTAATTACTAATTATAGGCCAATTGCAGGTAAAACTAATGGAAGGTCTGGTTAACATTGAACTGATGAATTATTTGGATTAATTTTCTGTTTTACATGACTCCCAATCTGGTTTTCATACCCTCTATAGTATGGAAACAGTTTTAGCTTCTTTACTTGACCATCTTCACAAATTATTCAGTATAAGGAGTGCACTGGTCTTACAGTTCGATTTGAGCAGTGTATTTGATCTCGTGGATCATGGAATTCTAATTAACTGTTTAGATGCAATTGGTATTTCAGGTTGTGTTCTCCAGTGGTTTTAAGGGTTTTTAAAATATCAAACTTATCAGGTTTGTAGTGATGAACAATATTCTCATGTCTGGAATAACACAAGTGGAGTTCCGTAGAGTTCTCCACTTTCTCCCTCACTGTTTAATGTTTATCTGGCATCCTTGGGCAATAGACTAACAAGTCTAGACTTGAAATGATATAGTTATGCAGATGATATAACTATTGGATACTCAACATTTTGTATCATTCATAATTATGTTTGTTGAGCAATGGTCAAAATAATTTAGACTACAGTTAAACTCTAATAAAATTAAGATTTTTTTTGGCAAGTCCAGTTAATAAGATTTAAAAAAATATTTAAAGTTGAATGAAATGAATTATCCTATCAGTCCAGTTATTAAAATCTTAGGAGTATATCTTGAGCAAAACTTATCGTTCGATGCTCAACTTGATGCTTTAGTAAAGAAAAGTTTTTGCATACTATGGAAGGTTCGCACAATTAAATCTTATTTTGACTTTTCGTCTTTTAGATCAGTGGTATTCAACCCAGTCCTCAGGGACCACGTAGCCAGTTGGGTTTTCAGGATATCCACAATGAATATGGATAACAGAGACTTTGAAAACCCGACTGTCTAGGTGGTTCCTGAGGACTGGGTTAAATACCACTGTTTTAGATTGATTGTGCAGTCCTTGGTTCTGAGTACTTTAGACTATTGTAACATCATTTATCTAGGTTCTTATAAAAAAAATCATTAGGAGGATGCCAAAGAGTAGCAATGACTACATCAGAATATCCTTTGCACTCTAACACTTTACTCTCAATAGCCATGCTGTAAGAGCAAAGTGGTTGGGAACCTCCATGCAGACTGGATCCTGAGAGAGAAGGTCTGGAAGAGCCCGCAACTGAAGACTGTGACCTATATGAAGATGTATCAGGTCCGGTATCAAGGTCTGCGAGGCCAATCTGGAGCCACCAGAATGACCCTTCCTGGATGAGTCGCAATCTAGTGGAGGACCTGACATATCATAGGCCAAGGAGGAAAAACATACAGTAGAACTCCATGGCTACGGCTGTATTAGAGCTTCTAGACCCTCGCTACCAGGCTCAGATTTTCGACTGAAGAATCAAGGCGCCTTCTTGTTCTTTGCCGTAGCAATGGCTCTGAACACCGCTGAGGACAGCTCCCACTTGCCCAGATCCAAAGTCTGCCTGCTGCGGAAGTTGGCTTGAACATTTTCAACTCCCCCCACATGCGCTGCTGAAAGTGCCTGGAGGTGATGTTCTACCCACAGAAATAGAAAGCGGGCCTCCTGAGCCAGAGAGGTGCTCTTGATCCTTTCCTGGCGATTGACATAGACTACTGCTGTAGCATTGTCAGAGAAGACTCTGACCACTTGGCCCTCCAGAATCTTCTGGAATCGCACCAGAGCTACCCAAATGGCCCTCACCTTCAGCTGGTTGATTGACCATTTCCTGTGGGAGAGAGTCCAACACCCCTGAATGGGATGAAGATTGCAGTAGGCTCCCCAGCCCCGAAGGCTGTCATCTGTCATCACCATGACCCAGGAAGCAATCTGTAGCAGCATGCCCCTGCAGAGCAACTTTGGAAGAAGTCACCAAGCAATGCTAGATCAAGCTTCTAGAGGTCCAAGGAAGACAGGTCTATAATGCATCCTTGTACCGAGCCCAGCAAGAGAGTAATCATTCTATGGAAGCATATTTATTTGGGAAATGGCATTGGGAAAAATAGCCCCAAACAGGAGAACTATATTCTATGGGCTAAATAAATGTGGTTCCTTTTTTTTTTTTTTTTTTTTAAGAAACAGTTTCTGCTTTCTTTCCACTGTGAGCATACAGCAATTTCCTTATTTCTCCACTCTTACTCATTCTCTCCCTTGTCAAGAATAAAGAAGTTCAGGATGAGAAGGATTTGTACTGGTAGCCAACCCAAAAGCCCCTGGGCGGTAAGGCAGTGTGCTGAAAGCTCAGAGCACTATGCTGCTGAATGATAGTTCCATAGCAGAAGAAAAGGTAGAAAACAGGGCTGCTCTGAAAGGAAAGTGATCTATAAAGAGGAATAATAATAATAACTTTATTCCTCTATACCGCCATAGTCGTGAGACTTCTAGACGGTTCACATTTGAAGAGAGCTGGACAGTCAGCGAGTTACAATATAGAGTAAGACTTATAACAAAAACATGTCCCATTATAAGTATTGGAATACAAAATGTAGAAAAAAAGAAGTTGAAGAGAACCCAATTGGATTTTGAAAGATATGAGTGGGAGCTTGTTCATAGTCTAGCATACTAGCCAGTAGAGAACTCTTCCAAGTCTAGAATGGGTGATGAAAGGTTCAAGAACAGGTCTAAAATTTAAAGGTAGACCCAGGTGAAGGCAGACAAAGGCAGAAGGAAAAAACATCCTAAATAGGATGTGTAGTGGCCTCCAAGTTCTTTAGAAGAAAGTAGAGGGAGATGAAGGATAATGTTGACAGTGTCCTTTTAATATCAGCAAATGGGCAGTAAGGTAAAATACTGTGTATATCTCCTGTAGTACTGTAGTCATTACCAAGAGTTCAAGGTGTAGCATTGATGATACAGTGGGAGAAATTCTATGTTGAAGAACCTTGTGGTCTTGTTCAGGGGACCATAAAACAATCACAGCTCTTATAATTTATCAATTATGAAAAAGTGAATATAAAGTGCTCAGACCATATAACCATTAATTTAGTGATGACATCAAACTGCGGTTTAGATAGGTACCATCATAGCAACTTTATAGTCCCTAGCCCAACCCAAACAACAGCTGTTGAATCAATTAGCTGAAATAGTTATTTCTAATAATTATTTCCAATTTGAGAATGAATTATTTCTTCAAACCAAGGGAGTAGCCATGGGGGCCATGGTAGCACCGACTTTGACATGTTTATATATGACTTTGTTTGAGGACACATTTGTGTACAGTTCTAGCCATTTCCAACTTGTAACTTGCTGGAAACGGTTTATTGACGACGTATTTTTTGTGTGGAATGAGGGCACATTTGAGCTGAATCAGTTTATGGAGGAAATTAATACAAAAGATCCTAACATCAAATTTACATATAAATATAATTATTTCCAAATGTCTTTTTTGGACATCAATATTTTCAAATGTAATAATCACATCACCACCAGTCTCCACAAAAAAACATCAGATCGCAACATACTCTTGCAGTATCAAAGTTTCCACCCACGAGTTTTCAGAAATAGCATCCCAATAGGTCAATTTTTGCACCTGAGAAGGATTTGCTCGGAGGATATGGACTTTGATATGCTAGCAAATCAGATGTATAACAAATTTTTAGATTGCGGTTACCCTGGCAAAATCGTTAAACGTGCGTGGAAAAGAGCAAAAAATTGCTATCGCTCTTGGCTCCTGCAACCTAAAAACAACAAGCCTGACCAAAGTATAGCTTGTGTTTTACCCTATTCCAATCTAGGTAATGATATTAAGAAAGTAATTTTAAAACATTGGCCAATTTTACAGTATCACCCATCTTTGTATGAAAGACCAAAATTTGCTTTCTCAAGAACTCAAAATTTGGGAGAAAAACTAAAATATAGAAAATTTAATCGTAATGTAGAAAGATTGCCCCCTCATACTAAATGCGACAATTGCCACCAATGTCGTTACATACTGGATTGATTTTATCTAGTGATCCCACACTCAGGTGGCAAGAAATTTGTGCTGTCTTCCGGTGCAGATTGTAACTCCAGCGGGGTAATATACTGTATAATCTGCCCTTGCGAGAAGATATACATTGATCAGACTTGTAGAAAAATTAAAATCCGGATAACAGAACATCTTAGTAATATCCGTAGAGAGCGAGTCTTCGCCCCTTTAGTATCCCATTGGTTGCAGGAAGCCCATTCAATTGAGGCTGTGAGATACACAGTCTTGTTACATATTAAAGATTTTTTCGGTGATCTATCAAAATTTTTAATTATGAAAGAACAGAGATTCATTTACAAATGGCAAACTCTTTTGCCGCTTGGTTTGAATTCAGATATAGAATGATTTAATTTATAACGAGCATGTCTGTTGGGCAGATGTCATTTCCGGTGAGGTAGGGGATAGATCGATAAACAGAGTAGTTGCTGTTCTGGTTTCATTGCTGCCAGTATTTCATAAGAACATAAGCAATGCCTCTGCTGAGTCAGACCTGAGGTCCATCGTGCCCAGCAGTCCGCTCATGTGGTGGCCCAACAGGTCCAGGACCTGTGCAGTAATCCTCTATCTATACCCCTCTATCCCCTTTTCCAGCAGGAAATTGTCCAATCCTTTCTTGAACCCCAGTACCATACTCTGCCCTATTACGCTCTCTGGAAGGTCTCTACGGCTGCATGCATGTGGAGTTAAGTTATCCAGAAAGGGCTGCCAAACAGTAAGCAACACTCATCCGTGTTTAGTATCCCAGTCAGACAGATACATGGTTTCCATAGTCAGGAGGTGTAGCATACGTGAGCACCAGTGGCCATAAGTAGGACTTGGGGAACTTACTCAAAGAAAAAGAAGAACCTTCAGGCCTGAGAGAAACACCCATAAAAGAAAACCCTTAAGCAGTGGCGTACCAAGGGGGAGGGCGGGGGGGGGGGGGGCGGTGCGCCCCGGGTGCCAGCCCTAAGGGGGTGTTCCCGGCCTTGCCGTTCAGTCCCCCGCCACCCCCGAAGGACCGCTCGTCCCACTGACCTTCCTGCACCACCTGTGAAGTAGCCCGCAGCAGGATCGCGAAGTCAGCGTCAGCGATCCCTGCGCTGCTTAGGCGCTGCTTCCTGCGCCGCGATCCCGCCCCTCCTCTGATGTCAGAGGAGGGGCGGGACCATGGTGCAGGAAGCAGCGCAGGGATCACTGACGCTGACTTCGCGATCCTGCTGCGGCTGCTTCATAGGTGGTGCAGGAAGGTCAGTGGGGCAAGCGGTCCTTCGGGGTGGGTCGGGGCATCAGGCCTTCAGGGTGGGGCGGGCGGGCAGGCAAGCAGGCTTTCAAGGGGGAGGGGGGTGACAGGCCTTCGGGGGGGGGTGCAGACTTTCAAGGGGTGCAGGCCTTCAAGGGGGGCAGGCAGGCCTTCAGGGGGGTGCAGGCCTTCGGGGGGGGTGTAGGCCTTTGGGAGGGTGCAGACCTTCTAGGGGGTGCAGGCCTTCAAGGGGGGGAATAGGCCTTCAAGGGGGGAAAGGCAGGCAGGCCTTCAAGGGGGGGACAGGCCTACAAGGGGGTGGGACAGGCCTTCAAGGGGGGGTGCAGGCCTTCAAGGGGGAGACAGGCCTTCAAGGGGGGGAAAGGCAGGCAGGCAGGCCTTAAAGGGGGGACAGGCCTACAAGGGGGGGGGACAGGCCTACAAGGGGGTGGGACAGGCCTTCAAGTGGGGGACAGGCCTTCGGGGGGGGTGCAGACGTTCAAGAGAGTGCAGGCCTTCGAGGGGGGGTGCAGGCCTTCAAGGGGGGACAGGCCTACAAGGGGGGGGAGAAGCTACAAGGGGGTGGGACAGGCCTTCAAGTGGGGGACAGGCCTTCTGGGGGTGCAGACCTTCAAGGGGGGGGACAGGCAGGCAGGCCTTCAAGGGGAGGGGAGGCCTTCAAGGGGGGTGCAGGCCTTCAAGGGGAGACAGGCAGACCTTTAACGGGGGACAGGCCTTTGGGGGGGACCATGATTTAGAAGTACACGGAGGGAAGGGGGTGTTCAAAGAGACGTGCATATGCCAAACTTTGGGGGGGGGGAAGAAATAATGGGTCTGAAAATAGAGGAGAGGGAGAGAGATGATGGACCATGGGATTTAGGGAGGGAAGGAACAGAAAGGGAGAGAAATTGGACACAAGGGATGGTGTGGAGGAGGGATAGAGATACTGGATAGGAGGGTAATTAGGAAAAGAAAGGGAGAGACGGTGGACTCTGGGATGGTGGGGAAGGAGGGAGAGATGCCGGATGAAAGGGTATTTAAGAAAAGGTGGATCTGTGGAGGGAAATGATAAAAAGGAAACATACCAGACTTCCTGGGAAGGGAAGGGAAATGGAAAGGGAGGACAGAGTTGGCAGATGGATGGTTAGCATGCAGAAAGAAGGAGACCCTGGCAAGCAAGTTATCAGAAGAAAACCAGAGCCTTGGACCAACAAGATTTGAAATATAACCAGACAACAAAAGGTAGAAAAATTAATTTTATTTTCTGTTTTGTGATTATAATATGTCAGATTTGAAATGTGTATCCTGCCAGAGCTGGTGTTGGACTGCAAACGTGAGCTAGGATTTAACAGAGAGAGGAAAAGTCCTTTTTGTTTCTTTATTTTATTTACACCACAGCGCCAGTGTGGTTAGGAGAAGCCAAAGGGGGTGAAAAAGCTATAAAACCCACCAGGAGTTTTGAAAAAAATCACCCAACTGGGCAGGAAAATCAAATTGAAAAACCAATTCAATAGGGCTGAATCGAATCAAAAATTTTTTTCCTGTATCTGGCAGCATTAGTTTGCGCTACTGTCTTAGACTTTAGGACCTGGGATTGGGGAGAGATGGCATCCTCAGTACTTTATAATGCAAGTGAAACGAGGATTTGGTCAGACTTTTGAAGGGTCTGCAGAAAAAAAATATTGTATAGGCCGGGGACATGAGACAGCAGGAAATGGGAACTTTTCTTCCTTCTATTTTTGTGAATGGAAAGGCTGAGGATGTCAGAGAGTTCAGTTAAAATATGTGCTTTATAAGAAAATATAATAATGTGTTTTATAAAGTTTATAGCATAGCTGGCCTACCCAGTGAGGTGTTCCTAATGGTGGTGGTGGCAGCGTGTCAATGTGTTGAGAGGAAGAGGTGGTCTGGGAAATTCTGCTGAGCAAACTCCGGGCCCATTTCCACCCCCCAGTTAGTCCACTCCACTCAACTGGTTCACACACTGAGTGGGTCTTTGGGTGTTGTTTTGGGATCTCTTCCAGTGGTTTATCAGTATCTCCTTCTGGTCCAAGGAAGGAAACTTTGTTATCCTTAGCATTGACCTACAGAATATGTTTGTAACAGCGCTGCTTGTGTGGCATTAGGCTATATAGTGATCGAAAGAAAAAAAACAGACCTTTGCACATTTTTGCACTATATGGTGGGTGTATGAGGAGATTCACATTTCCTGCACAGCTAAGTCCATGTGAAGTTACCTTGTGCTGTATTTGACATCTAGCAAGGTCTCTGTTTGAAAGGAAAGATCTAAACTTAAAAATGAAGTGGCCAGAAGTTATGGTAAAAGCAGATAGTGTAGCTGGTTTTAAGAAAGATTTGGACAAATTCCTGGAGGAAAAGTCCATAATCTGTTATTAAGACATGGGGGAAGTGTCTGCTTGCCCTGGATCGGTAGCATGGAATGTTGCTACTCTTTGGGTTTTGACCAGGTATTAGTGTCCTGGATTGGCTACTGGGCATGGTGGACCATTGGTCTGACCCAGTTAGGCTATTCTTATGTTATGTTCTCATCTGTAGGGGCCTTTGTTTTCACTTCTTATTTTAATGTATTTTTTTTCTGGGAACGTATCAGTGTTTTTTATAATGGGAACAAAAATGGAAGAGAATTAATGTGTGTGGGATGAGGGGGTAACTAATTTCTTCAGCTAAATAATTCAATGCACTTCAAACAGACATAGGAGAACTCACGCACCATTCACACACCCTCCAACCAAAAACGTCAAAAGAAAAAAACTGTTCGACAACCTCCTAGCCATTCGAGCTGCAACACTCGACCCCCAACTCTACAACCAATTGACATCGACCACAGACTGCAAAACCTTCAAAAAGAAATAAAAATCCTTCTATTCAAAAAACACATAAAACCGAACTAACACAATCAGAACTGTCCCAAGCATCACCTGCAACTACTCCATATGTACTTCTGATGTCATGACAATTCAGACATAATTTATGTTATGTTATGTTTGGAATATAAGAAAATTTTCACTGCCTGTTTTTATTCTGACCATTTATTCCGTTTCATGGTCATTACAAAAAATATTTTTTTACATGGGGGGGGGTGTGTCAAAAAATGATGGGCCCCGGGTGCCACATACCCTAGGTACGCCACTGCTCATACCTATCCCGGTAATTGAGAAACCATTACAGCGCATAGCGATGGATATAGTAGGTCCCCCTAGAAAAGACCCCTAGGAGGAACAGTTTCATGTTTGGATGAGCTTAAGGCATTTTTGGCTGAGCGGCATGGTGCCCAAGACTAATTAGACTCATGTTGGGGATTTTTGGAAATGCCTAGTTGGGCATGGGAGAGTGGACATTTTGATTCATCTTGTAGAGCCTGTTTGGACCTGAGATCTAATCGCTTCTTCTTTTTGCAGCTGCCTTCTTTTATAACTTGTGGAGCTGGCTACCGCTGGCAGGTCTTGTTGGACGATGGGGCCTCTGCAGAGAGGGGAGGCAGGGACTCCCTGGTGGGCCCTTGTCCTTCTCGCCATGCCGGACTTTTGCTCTCACTGTCATAGCAAGTTTTGGGCTCATTGTATTGTATTTTGTCATTTACATGCTGCACAGCTTAAACTGTTCCTACGTGATATGGAGGGGTGGGGATGGGGGGCTGGGCCTTTGGGGAAAGTTTTTTTATCTGGTGGTTTTTGAGGTGGGTGGAGAATTAGGGGGACTGGCGTGCCTTTGGGTCTGGCTGGGGGTGAGAGGTGGAGGTTGGGAGGAGTGCGTGTTGTTTGGATGTGGGTTATGGCTGGCGGATTTTTTGTGCGGGGTGGGGAGTAGGATGTTTTCAGGTGGGCTTCCTCTATGGTGGGTTTTTCTCCCTCTGCAGTGTTGCTGCCTGGTGGGGTCTAGCTGGGGGGGTCTCAGGGACTTTCTTTCTGATGCTTCTTTCTTGTCATTTGGTGCTTATATACAACTAGACCCTGGCTAAACTTGTATTCCTCACTCTGAATGTTGCAGGCATAAACTCCCCAGTCAAACATACTAAAGTCCTCTCTTACTTAAAAAGGGAACGTGCTCAGGTTGCTTTTTTGCAGGAAATCCATCTCAAAGCAGTGGAGCATAGGAAACTCCAGAGGGACTGGGTGTAGAAGATAGCCTATGCTTCATCTAATATAATAAAACGGTAAGCCGCGCTTGCGCACTTCCTATGCGTGCATCCGTTTTCCGTGAGCTGTAGCTAGGAAGTGCGCATGCGCGGCTTACCTGCGGAGCGGCGGCTGCCGGCCGCTAGCACCCCCTGCCCTCTCCGTCGCCTGGCTCCCTTGCTGGGGTTTTTCGCGGTGCCGCCATGCGCGGCTTACCTGCGGAGTGGCGGCTGCTGGCCGCTAGCACCCCCTGCCCTCTCCGTCGCCTGGCTCCCTTGCTGGGGTTTTTTGCCGTGCCGGCTCCTCTTGCGTCGCCAAACAATTCCTGCCGTTGCTGACATTTGGCCCACCGTTCCTTCCCTTCCTCCATCAGGTACACTTCAGTTCCGCCTATGTTAAAAGGAGTTGCTTTGAAATTGGAGCCCTGCTGCCACCGTAACACGTTCCCTCTGCCGCGGTCCTATATGTCAGAGAAGGGGCGGGACCAAGGCAGAGGGGAAAGTGCTACGGCAGTGGCAGGGCTCCGATTTCGACGCGGCTCCTTTTAACATTGGTGGAGCTGCACTGCACCTGATGGAGGGAGGGAAGGAAAGGTGGTTGTGCACTATTGAGACTCTCTTTGCCCTCAGACCTTCTCCTAACTCACTATCTGTGCATTGTGGACGCTCGCTCCTGTCTCAGACCACTGGGGGGAGGTGCCTGTCTTCAGCTGCCAGGATTGAGGGAGGGAAGAAGAAAGAAGGGGCCCTGGCGAGTGAGTTATCAAAAGCCAACCATAGCCTGGGACCCCTACATGATATGAATAATGACCAGACAACAAAAGGTAAGAAAAATAATTTTATTTTCTGTTTTGTGATTACAGATTTGAAATGTGTCTTGAGGGAGGCTGCCACCGTGGCTTTGGACAGAGGGGTACCATTTTCATGGGAGCCGGCCTTTGGAGAGGCTTGGGACGCGGGAACGGATGTGGGAGGGGCTGCCGCTGCGAAGGGCTTTGGTAGGGGAGCCAGTCAGACTGCGAGTGTGGGGCCGTTGTAAGAGCAGTTTGGTCAAGGAGCCGCCGCTGCCGAGGCTTTGAAATTGCTCTCCCACCGTCACTCCCTCCCATCCCGGCTCTGCCTCTGCCCCTGCCCAGGTTCAAAAGCAGGAGAGGCGGTCATCTAGCACCCATAAACAGCTTTGTTCTGGGGGGGAAGACAGAAGGGGCCATGGAGAGACAGGGAGAGGGTTAGGGGGCTGATTTGGGGGGAGGGGTGTGCTGGGGGGAGACAGAAGGGGCCATGGAGAGATAGGGAAAGGGGGCTGCTTTGGGGGGAGGGGTGCTGGGGACAGACAGCTTTGCTCTGGGGGGGGGAAGACAGTAGAGGGCTATGGAGAGACATTTGGGGAGGAGGTGGGTGCTGGGGGCAGAAAGCTTTGCTCGGTGGGGGAGGGAAAGACAGAAGGATACAGACAGCGGCCAAGGAGAGAGAGATAAAGAAACACAGACAGACAGACACATCTATTCTAGCACCCGTTAATGTAACGGGCTTAAAGACTAGTATAATAATAATAATAATATTAACAACAGTTTATATACCGCAGGACCGTGAAGTTCTATGCGGTTTACATTGATTAAAAAGATGCTCCCATCAAAGGGGTGTAGCCATCCTGATTCATAAGGCCCTGGCTTTCGAAGCCCACAACACCCTCTTGTGCAATATTTATACCCCAAATGTGTATTCTCATTTGTTTTTCTCGAAGCTCTTGGGGACTATTTTAACTTTCCCCAATTACCAGATTATTTTGGCGGGAGACTTTAACATGGTTAGTAACCCTAGCATTGACTGCAAACCGCTGCGAGCCGGGCATGATTATAAAGTGGTCAACTTTCTCATGCGCGAATTGGATCTTGTTGATGCCTGTTGCACCTATCACCCGGGGGATGTGCACTACACTTTTCACTCGCAAGTTCACACTAGTTTCTCTTGCATTGATTACATTCTAACACCAGCTTCTATGGTGGGGCAGGTTGAAAGGTCATCCATCCTAGATGCAGTCTTTCTGGATCATTCTGCCGTTGCGGTCAGGATGTGCTGGCTGACAGAACCCTCTTGTCGTTCTTGGCATCTTAACCCCACTTTTTATCTTATCTAGCCGAAGCCTGGACGGAATATGATGCCTTTAACAGTGACAAAGTAACATAATCTTCAGAATACCAGCAGAGTTGCAAGACTCATGCTGGCAGGACTCCTCATTAATCCCATTGGTATTTATTTGTAATGAAGACTAGTTTTATCTGATTTCATTTTTCTTAATTATTTGTCATATGATTTATCAATTACTTTCTTGTCAAACTACTAAATACATTCCAGCTTATTAAAAAAATGTACTTAGCTTGTTTTGCAGCAACACCTCTCTGACGTGATATCCGTTTCAAAACTTTCATCAGGGAGGAGGTGAGCCTGAGAAAAAAAACGCTGCAAGGCAAAAACCATCCATTACTAAACTGAACACTAACAATCATAAAAAAGCAAAACAAAAACATTTGTTCACCCTTAATAATAACCCATTCACCGGTTAAACGCTATTGATCTGTTGCTGCAAACATTTGAAAATGGCCGCGGCGTCTCTCTTGCTATCTTTAAAGGGAGCCGCCCCCCTTATACGTCAGAGGTATTCAAACTAACAGCTGATTAATGACGAAAAAGAGAATCCCCATGGCAAGATTGAACAAGGGCTTTCCCCAACAGACAGGGAGATGGCAAATTTCACCAATACATTTTTAACTATTAAAAAAGAAAAAGATTTAAGAAAACATTTTGAAAATTGACAGGAACTGTAGAAATGAACAAGTATACTTAATCAGCTATTGCTAACCATTCCGCGTCTTCATTTAGACCGTCGGGAGTTGTTGTTTGCTTCAAAGATCCATCTTAATTCCCTGAGAGCAAGAAGCCTGTCAGTATCACCTCCCTCCCATGCTACATTGATGACATCAATAATCCTCCAACAAAGGTAGAAAACAATAACGCTCTAAAGGGAAGCAATATATAATTTGGAATAGAAGAAAACCTTTAACAAAGAAAGGGGTTAATTTAGAGGTCCAGAACAGATTTATTTTATTTTAAAAATTTCTATACCTTTTCTATCCAGGATGTCGAAGATATGAGTCTGAATCTGTTCTTAGTCTAGCTAGCTGGTAGTGAACATCCCGGAATGGACGAGGAAAGGTTTAAGAACATTTCTAGGCTTAGAAAGGTAAAAATGAACATCCTAAATAGGATGTGTACTGGCCACCTCCTTCCCTACAGCCAGACCCAAGCCTCCAAGGTCTTTATAATAAAGGAGATAGGGATGAAGGTTGATCTGGACATTGTCTGTCTGACATTAGGAAAAGGATAGTAGGGTAAGATATTCCAAAAGAATAGAGTGAATATCTCCCCGAGTACTGTATTAGCACTGATAGGCGTTCTGTATTGAAGGACCTGATTGATCCTGCTGAGGGAACCGAATAGTGAACCGTCTATATAGTATTTCTCATCTTCAGGCCTCAGCAGAGAATATGGATGAAACAGTCAAAGAAAAGAAAGCAATCCATGTGAGGGGTTGTACCCCCAAGTGGCTTTTTTGACAATAGAGAAAATGTGGGTTGGGGGGATCCAACTTAACAAGCTCTACATCCAGATTGGATATCTCCATTAGAATCTTGGTTATGTTGTGAGGCAGTGGTCTTAAACTCAAACCCTTTGCAGGGCCACATTTTGGATTTGTAGGTACTTGGAGGGCCGCAGAAAAAATAGTTGTCTTATTAAAGAAATGATAACTTTGCATGAGGTAAAACTCTTTATAGTTTATAAATCTTTCCTATAACATCTTTCCTTTTCCTTAACAAAAGATTATAACAGTTAGAATCTTTGGTTAATTCAAAAATTGCAAATGTGGTAGGTAAATCATTGGTATTTTAAATATTGAGTGCAGTACACAACATGTTACCTTTTCTGACTAGAAGCTTGGGCACGTTTCTCTGACACCAAGTTATCAATATTAGGATCAATATCCTTGGAACATGCAACTTTCAAAACTGAAAACAAATGGGCGTCACTTAACTTGTTCCTTTGAAGAGATTTCACTTGGTTCATTTTTGAAAATAATTGTTCGCATGAATATGTGCTTCCGAACATAGACAGAACCTGTGCAGCTAGGTTGTGAATGGTTTTTTTTTTTTTGTTGTTGTTTTTTTTTTTAAATCATTTTTATTATTAAGAAGGGAACAACAAGGTAACAAGTACAACAAGGACACCAAAGGTGCAAATACAAAAAGTGCAAACTGTGATCATCTCCAGGGTGCAGTCTTGGTTTTCACCTTGCTGTGAATGGTTTTATGTTTGTCCTTTGAAACACACTGATAGAATTCTGTAAACTGCAACTGTTGAATTTTTCTTTTAGCAGAGAATCACACTGAAAATCTAGTTGAAGTTCTTCAGGTGAATCATCAACACTACAAGAAAATGGTGACATGAATATATTAAAGATGTTTTCCATATTCCTGAAGCATTCAAATCGCCTGTCAACTCAGCAAAATTAATTTCCTCTTCTGCTGTAATTGCAGATTTCAAAGTTGGGAAGTGAGCAAGATTTCCTACTTTAAGCTGAACTTCCCAAAGCTGTAGTTTGCGCACAAATGCATTAATATTGTCAGTCATATCAGTGACCAACTTATTTTGGCCTTTGCAGTTTGACATTCAAATCATTCAAGTAGCCAGTTATGTCTGTGTTGAATGCCAGATCACGTAACAATTTTGTATCATCAAAGAGTGAGACATCTTGATTTTTACTTTCAAGGAACATCTTTATTTCATCTCTCAAATACCAAAATCATTTGAATACTCTTCCACAGCTAAGCCGTCTTATTTCACTATGCTCACAGAAAAGTGTTGAACTATCTGTGATGCTAGCTTTTGGAGCGAATATGGTTAATAATTTTTACTACAGGCTTCAAAATGTTGTCAACTTTTAAAGCACAGCCACAAAGTGCACCTTGATGTATGATGCAGTGGAAATGTACAAATTGAATAGTTAACCCTTCATCAATAAGTTTTTCTTTTATCTTTCCTACAACACCGTTTTTAGCACTTGCCAAGGCAGGTGCACCATCAGTAACCAATGATGCTAGCTTCAACCAAGACAATTTTTCCTCCTCAAACATTACTTTAATTTTGTTAAAAATGTCATCATCCTTCCTGCCGTTATCCCTCTATCCTGGAACTCCCCAACCCCTACTTCCTCCAGATCCTCCCAAATTTTTAAACTATCCTTCCCTTCCATAAAAGGTATTTCCCATGCAGGCAAACTTGGGTCATCCCTCCCCTTTAGAATCACTGAGATCTGGAATAACCTCACCTCCCCACTCCGAACCTCAAGCTCCCTCCAACTCTTCCGCAAACACCTAAAAACCTGGCTATTCTCAAAACTGTAACACTTCCCCCCTCTTAGGCCTCTCACCTTCCCCTTTACACCTAACTCTTTAATCTCTCCACTGTAGTTCCTCTCTCATCCTTCTTCCTGTAAACCGTGCCGAGCTCCGCATTCGTGGAGATGGTGCGGTATATAAACCCAAGGTTTAGTTTAGTTTAGTTTAGTAGTATCATGCATTGATATTAGCTGGAGGAATTCCTCTGTTATTGTAAGGTTCTCATCTACGCCGCAAATAAAAACGGATAGCTGTGCAACATCAGTTAAGTCTATGCTCTTGTCAATTGCAAGTGAAAAATAAAGGAATCTTGCCGCTTTCTGAACCAGCTCTTTTATATCTGAAGCTAGTTCATCGATTCTACTAGCAACTGTGTTTGGCGAAAGACTGATTTCTTTAAATGCACTCAACTTTTCAGGGCAAATACACTCTACTTTCTTGAGTAAGCAGTCTTTTATAAATAAGCCGTCGGTGAAAGGCTTGGAATTTTCTGCAATCATTTTTGATAAGATGTAGCTTACTTTCACATTACCTGTTTTCTGTTTATTAACTCTTTGAAATATATTTTGTTGAGCACTTAAATCAGCTTTCAGTTTCTTAAGTTTATCCTCCCATAGCTTCCCTTGCACAGATTCATACTTCTCTCCATGAACAGTCTGAAAATGGCGCCTTAAATTGTACTCCTTTGGGGCGGCTAAGGACTGTTTACAAATAAGACATAACACACGATTACCACTCTCACAACAAAAGTACTGTAATTCCCATTTTTTGTTGAAAATTCTATGTTCATCTTTAATTGATCATTTGTTGCTGCAGCTCGGCTTAGAAAAAGACATGTCTGTAAGAACACGAACACACATATAAATATCAATACTTTAACACTGGTATGGTCACATAGAACACAAACAATAAATATGGTGCGTCCCAGCAATTAAAACAAACCATCCAATCAGAAGATGGAATTGCAACTTCTAGCGCTGCTAGTGGCTTCGATACAAAACAATGGCTTGGCAGCCGTATTATTAACTCGTAACTCAATTGGCGAATGCTAGATGGCAGAATTTTCAAGGCAGGCCTCCCTAGAGCACAATATTGAATTGTTTGATGAAAAAAGGGACAATCCACAAAGCCACTGAAGGGGTGCTCTGTACAAGCAGCGATCCGAAAATCAGAAGGAAAAGACCAGGCTTCCACAAAAAAAGCAGGAACGTCCACAAAGAACACCAAGTGGAGCCAGTCCCTGGACTCAGGAGTTTTACGATACAAAATGCTTTATTTCAATTTGCCTCCGTGGGAGTTTTCTTCAGTTTAGTCCTGTCTACTTTCATGGCTGTGGAAATACTACTGCCTATAGCTGTCCATACAGTATATGTGTGGTGAAGGAAAACTGCTGAAGGCACGACACATATAGGATCATGTAATAATGGGTCTTGTAGGATCCCATAAAATTGCTTCTGATTTCAACTATACACAGCTGAAAGCAGTGCAACATGCAGAAAGTGAAAACTATCAAAATATCAACAGCTCTCACTCACCTCCTCCAGCACCAGACATACGCACAAATTAATGTAAACCGTTGTGAGCTACCCTGGGAGAATGGTATAGAAAATTGAGTAAATAAATAAAATAAAACGAGCTGCACTGCCTTCAATCATTGCCTCCAACCATTGCTCCAGTGGTTAGTAAGCAAACTCGCGTTCTAAAACATTGTCCACCTCACTGCTCCAACGACCTCATGCAAGCACTTTCCTGTGTCTGTACGCGATTGTCCTCTCCACTCCACTTCACAATCGCGTACAGATTAGAGGTCTGCATGGGAACGGGGATCGCGGGAATCCTGCGGGTCCTGTGGGGTTCCCACGGGAATCCCCCCAACCCACGGGACTCCCACGGGGGACCCCCCTCTGGCCCACGGGACTCCCACGGGGACCCCCCTCTAGCCAACGGGACTCCCACGGGGACCCCCCTCTAGCCAACGGGACTCCCATGGGGCTGGAAGGCTTTGGAAGCAGGGTTCATCCATATAATATAATGGACACGTCAGCCTTAGTAAAAGAGGGGGTTTATAAGTTAATTACCTGAACAGAAAACAAAAAAGGGTTCCACCAAAGAGATTCCACAAGGAAAACAGCAGCGCAAACACAAAAGAAACTGTGGAATTGATGATCCTGTCAGAAGTAATTGCTGCTTTTTATGGGGACGGACGGGGATGGAGGTAATTCCTTGCGGGAATGGGTGGGGACGGAGAGGATCCTGACGGGGACGGAGAGGATCCTGATGTGGACGGGTGGGGATGGATAGGATCCTGGCGGGGATGGGCGGGGATGGATGGAATTTCTGTCCCTGTGCAACTCACTAGTACAGATGCAGGAAAGCACTTGCATGAGGTTAGAGTTCCTTCTCAATTCTCCTTTCTAAAAGTCAGTTGTGAAATTTACCCTAGATTCAGCTGCATTCTAACATACCGAGACTGTAGTACACTGAAGATATGCTTACAGTACACAGAATGTTAATGAAAATCAAGTAGGATGTAAGGCAAGAATGAACACACAAAACAGAACCCAAAGGATAGGACTAATTGTGCTTGGATAGATGAACGGAAAAAGTGAAATGAATGACAACTCCTGCAGAAAAAACATGTCTGGGAAAAACATGAAAATGAATGAAATGACTTAAGAAGGTGAATATAAATCAGTCAAAAGAATATGAATAGTGAAATAAAAGGAATTGTTGAATATGTGAACATATGGCAATGGATGTGTTATGTTCATAGAACAAAAGGATGATTATTATAAACATCTTGTGCTTGTCTAGACCAGTGTTTTTCAACCGCTGTTCCGCGGCACACTAGTGTGCCGCGAGATGTTGCCTGGTGTGCCGCAGGGCCGCCGGGCCCGGAGCTTACAGGGGGCCCGAGGCAGGGGCGCCAGTAGCTCGCCAAGGCAAAGTGAGTCGATCACCCAGGACTCACTTTGTCTTGGCGATCTAATCCACAGTTCTTCAACCGCCGGTCCGCAGGAAATTTTTGCCGGTCCGCGCAGGACCGGCAAGATTGACTCATTTGAACTTCCTGCCGGTCCGCGCAGGACCGGCAAGATCAGCATCGGAAGCGTGCGCTGGGCCGGAGAGATCTTGGGGAGCCTCCGACAGTGGCTTTCTCCCCTCTCTGCAGCTCTCCTTTACTTCCCAGCGCAGCGATTCACGAAGGCAGCCTCGGGGCTTTTGCTGAGTCGCGGCTGCCTCTGATGATGCAACTTCCTCTTTCCTCAGAGGCGGCGCGACCCAACAAAGGACCCGAGGCTGCCTTCGTGAATCGCTGCGCTGGGAAGTAAGAAGAGCTGCTGGGAGGGGAGAAAACCACTATCAGTCTGGGAAGCTGCTGGGCAGGGAAAAAAAAGGGACAGCTGCTACTGGAGAGGGAGAAGGAGAAGGAGAGATGCATCTGGGAGGGGAGGAGGGAAAGGAATCTGGGAAGCTGCTGGGCCAGGAAAAAAAAGGACAGCTGCTACTGGAGAGGGAGAAGAAGGAGAGATGCTTCTGGGAGGGGAGGAGGGAAAGGAATCTGGGAAGCTGCTGGGCCAGGAAAAAAAAGGGACAGCTGCTACTGGAGAGGGAGAAGGAGAAGGAGAGATGCATCTGGGAGGGGAGGAGGGAAAGGAATCTGGGAAGCTGCTGGGCCAGGAAAAAAAAGGGACAGCTGCTACTGGAGAGGGAGAAGGAGAAGGAGAGATGCATCTGGGAGGGGAGGAGGGAAAGGAATCTGGGAAGCTGCTGGGCCAGGAAAAAAAAGGACAGCTGCTACTGGAGAGGGAGAAGAAGGAGAGATGCTTCTGGGAGGGGAGGAGGGAAAGGAATCTGGGAAGCTGCTGGGCCAGGAAAAAAAAGGACAGCTGCTACTGGAGAGGGAGACGGAGAGATGCTGCTGGGAGGGGAGGAAGGGAAGAGAGTTACTGCTGGACAGGAGGCTGGGAGAAAGAAAGAAAGGGGGCAGGCAGGGAAACAGAAGGAAAGAAGAGAAACAGAAAAAAAGAAAGAAAGGTCAGGGAGAGAGGAAGAAAAAGTTGGGGGAGGGAATGAGGTGTGGAGGAGAGAAAGCATACAGGCTGATAGAAGGGAAGAAAGATTGGATGCACAGTCAGAAGAAGAAAGTGCAACCAGAAATCACCAGCCTGGCTGGGCGGAACTTCCTCTCCGATTGCAGAATTGACGTCAGGGAGAGCATGCGTCGGCTTTGGGGCCTGTTATCCATTGGTGGGTCCTGTTCCCCGATGGCAGCGGCAGTGGCAGTGGCTTGGGGAACGGCAGGGAGAAAGAAAGAAAGGGGGCAGGCAGGGAAACAGAAGGAAAGAAGAGAAACAGAAAAAAAGAAAGAAAGGTCAGGGAGAGAGGAAGAAAAAGTTGGGGGAGGGAATGAGGTGTGGAGGAGAGAAAGCATACAGGCTGATAGAAGGGAAGAAAGATTGGATGCACAGTCAGAAGAAGAAAGTGCAACCAGAAATCACCAGACAAGGTAGGAAAAATGATTTTATTTTAAATTTAGCAAAGTGGAGGCAGTATTACCACAGTTTTCAAAGGAATTTGCCCAAATAACTTAATAGTTAACTGGGTAAATTCCCAGAGATGAAAACTTCCCTTCACTTACTATGCACAGTTCTGAATTTATATCTGCTGTCTATATTTTACAATATGGTCACCTTTTACTAAACCGCAATAGTGGTTTTTAGCGCAGGGAGCCTATGAGCGTCAAGAGCAGTGCTGGGCATTCAGTGCAGCTCCCTGCGCTAAAAACTGCTATTGTGGTTTAATAAAAAGGATGGAGGGTATATTTGTCTATTTTTGTATGCTATAAAAACCAAATACAGAGAGAGACTGAGAGCTGTTGACGAAGAGCTACGTGTGTGTCTTTCTTCCATTCCAGCCAGAATATCAGCTTTGTGTTCAGCCAAACAGGCCCAGGTTTCGCACTGAATAAAGTATTTTATAATTTTTATAATTTTTATTTCATAATAAAGTAATTATAAAATACTTTCTTTGTGTTTATTTGATTCCTATTCAAGAGAATTACTTTATATATAGTCAATATAGGCACAGAGTTAAATTTTTTAACATTTTCTAATGGTGGTGTGCCTCGTGATTTTTTTCATGAAACAAGTGTGCCTTTGCCCAAAAAAGGTTGAAAAACACTGGTCTAGACAAATGAAAATATGTAAGTATGTGCAGCGTGTGGGATCTATGATAAGTGGGTAGTGAATGTAGGATACTGGAGTGTCTTGTAGTATACGTCATGTGGGAAGATGATGAGACATGGTGAAATAAGTATGCGTGGCAAATAATAAAAAAGTGAAATGCAATAAATTGAAGAATGAAAGGAAGATATTGGATGATCGGAATAGAACTGTTGGGAAGCCGACATGGCAGAGAAATAAACGACGTGGAACCACAGGAGAAATCATAGGGGGTTAAAAAAAAAATTCTGTGGGACAGACAAGTGCAATAAAGTTTATTGCAATTGTCTGTTACACAGAATTTTTTTTTTTTGCCCCCCCTATGATTTCCCCCCTATGTGGTGGTGTTTCTTCACATAGGCCAGTGATAGGCAAACTCATTAGTCAAAAGAGCCAAAATCAGCAGTACAACTATTAAGATTTTTTTTGAGAGCCATACCCCTTGCCCGCTTGCGCTACGATGGCTATGTCAACTCGACTGACACCCCGCTCGCCCGCACGTAGTCGAAATCGATTCGTGGTAGAGCCTAGAGAATGACACAGGGAAAAAATTTGTCTCCATCCCCACGAGCTCAGTCCCCGTCCCTGCAAACCATCTGATCCCATCCACACAAGCCTCAAATAGTTTTATACTGAACTTATTATATTAAAGTATAAAAAGAAACAATATTCTGTACAATTGTCAATGTATAAATCAGCATCTTCTCCCCACTCTGTCTTCCCCATTTCCCTTCAGTGTCCTCAGCCCACTCTCTCTCCACTTCCCTTCAGTGCACGCACATAAAAACAAGCAAGCAATTTTATATCATTTTCATTCTATTCATTCATAGAAATTAAAGTCTAAATAATGCCAGTCACATAACAAAACATGATTTTACAAAAATAATTCCCTGCACAGTCAAGCCTGCAAGGATTACTAGATGTCTTTCAGCAGCTCCCCTCCCTTCCCCTTGCCTTCGTGGCCAAGTCAAAATGATCTACCAACAATAAAATTTTAAAAAACACAAAACACACTGTATGCAGAGAAAATGTTAATTATCATTTATATTCCGCAGGTTTTCAAAGAGGTCCAGGCAGATGACTTTATGCAATGTCACCTCAGTAACAACTATACAAAAATAGACAAATATACCCTCTCCCTTTTTACTAAACTGCGATAATGGTTTTTAGCGCAGGGAGCTACGCTGAATGCCCTGTGCTGCTCTTGATGCTCATAGGCTCCCTGCGCTAAAAAACGCTATTGCAGTTTAGTAAAAGGGGGGCCATAGTGCAAAATATAGACAGCAGATATAAATTCTCAAAACGGACACATTTTGATCACTAAATCTAAAATAAAATCATTTTTCCTGCCTTTATTGTCTGGTAATTTCATCAGTCTCTGGTTGCACTTTATTCTTCTGACTGTGCATCCAATATTTCTTCCCTTCTTTCAGCCTCCTGTATGCTTCCTCTCCTCCAGACCTCATTCCCTCCCCCAACTTTTTATTTCTTTCACCCTACCCCTTCTTTCTTTCTCTCTCCATGCCCCCTTTCTTTCTGTCTGTCTCTCTCCGTGCCCCCTTTCTTTCTTTCTTTCTCTCTCCATGCCCCCTTTCTGTCTGTGTAACATCTCCCTTCTTTCTTTCTGTCTCCCTGTCCCCCCCAAGCCACCACCATCGGGGAACAGGTCGGCGCCGAGTTCTTAGCTCTCCCTACTTATCTTCCCCAGCATAGGGCTGACCAATTCTCGCCACCCGACGTCAATTCTAACGTCGGAGAGGAAGTTCCGGGCCAGCCAGGCAGCGATTGGCTGGCCCAGAACTTCCTCTCCGATGTTAGAATTGGCATCAGGTGGTGAGAATTGGTCAGCTCCACGCTGGGGAAGATAAGCAGGGAGAGCTAAGAAATCGGCACCGGCCTGTTCCCCGATTGCGGCGGTGTTAGCCTATTCCCCGATGGTGGCGGTGGTAGCCTATTCACCGGCTGTAGTGGCGGCCTGTTCCCCAATGGCGGTGACTTGGGGGAGGGCAGTGAGAAGGGAAGGGAATCAGGTTGGGGACCCCTGCTTTAGGCAAGCTGCAAGCCGCACTCAAGTAGCTAAAGAGCCTCTTGCGGCTCGCGAGTCACAGTTTGTCGACCACTGACATAGGCCAATGTGAAGAAACACCACCACAGGAGAAATCATAGGGGGGGGGGTCAAAAATAAATTTCTGTGTGACAGACAATTGTAATAAATCAAAGCCTATGTGAAGAAACACCACCACAAGAGAAATCATAGGGGGTTAAAAAAAAAATTTATGTGGGACAGATAACTGCAATTTCCAAACAAACACATTTTTCACATACTTGCCAAAGGCCTGCAGCCCTACATTGCAACCATCACCACAGCCTGGGATGCCTCGTTGCTTGGTTCCGGTGCTTGTGGGCGAGCTGCAAGGCATAGTGAGCTGTGCTGCAGGGCAGAGTGAGCCGTGCGCTCCGGATCCGGGCTGAGAGGGGGCGAGGGAGGCTGAGACTGCGAGATGCACAGGGCAACCTGGTGGCCACTCACTGACATTCATGCCGACTACAGACGCAAGCCAAAGCGGGCGGAGAGAGGCTGAGACTAGGAGAAGCACAGCACCACCAGGAGGCCGTTTGCTGACATTCCCTCCAGAGAGACGCAAGTCAATTACAGCAGTCGCGGTCTGTACGCAATTGTCCTCTCCACAATCTGAAAACTTGTGAAGTGGCCAGGACAAACCACGGGCCGCAAAATAGTCCCTGGGGAGCCGCATGCGGCCCATGGGCCGCGGGTTTGAGACTGCTGTTGTGAGAGATGGTACAGACGATCCATCCTATGCTGTGATCATGATGGAGTTAAAATTATTACGAATTCAAAAAAATATAATCATGTCTCTCCCTTGCTCAAGAAGGTGCATTGGCTTCCCTCCCTCATCGAATTACGTACAAAATTACTCTTCTTACTTTCAAATCTCGTAAAGTCCAATGAGCCGGCATTTATTAATAAACTCCTGATTCCATATAAGCCTTCTAGAACTCTAAGATCTACATCGCAACATACTCTTCATGCGACCTCATTAAAAATTCTTAGGACTCGCCACGCTTTTATTTTTTCTGTCACAGCTCCTACTATTTGGATTTCCCTTCCATTACACATTAGAGCAGAACAAAATTTAAATAAATTTAAGGGCAATTTAAAATGTTTTCTTTTTAAAGATGCTTATGAGTAATTCACCATTTGGATATTTTATTATTTTTAACCTACTCCCTTCCCTTTCTTGATGTTATTTCCTTTTTGTTCTCTTTCATTTAATTAATGGAGTTCTCCTCCCTTGCCTCTTGTTTTATATCACACCCTATGTTATGTTAGTAGATCTATACTAAGTCATGTTTGTTTTAATATTAATTCCCCCATTTATTTTAATGTACAACACTTTGAATTCTATGTTTAGTGTTTAATCAAAATTTTAATAAACTATGATACTGAGTACAAAACAGATGAGTTGTGCCATGCTTAGGGTCCAAACTAAGCAGAAAAAACTGTACTGTTGACTTCATGGTTAGAGTGCACAAAAAGCACAGTTACTTACTGTAACAGGTGTTATCCCAGGACAAGCAGGCAGCATATTCTCGACATGTGGGTGACATCATCCACGGAGCCCCGTCGCGGACAGCTTTTCAAGCAAACTTGATTGAAGATCTCAAAGTTTGCTAGTGCTGCTCACACATACATGTGCCTTCCTGCTCCACTGGAGGGCACATCCCCTCCTCGTGGTCTTCAGTTCTTAGTTTTCCGCGGAGCCAGAAAGCCCTGTCTCTCTTCTCTGCATTTCTCGAAGTGCCTTTCTAGCACCGCGGCTTCTTTATTTTGTTCGGGAGTCGCTGTGCGCTTTGTTTGATTGTTTTTCTTCTTGCTCTTGCATTTTTTTCTAAAAAAAAAAAATCTCGTCTCAGTGACCGGGAGCTCCCGGTTCGCCGAGTGCACAAAAAAGGGAAATACTACTTTACAGGCTCTACACCCATGGTGGATCCCTGAAATAGTACTCTGTGAATGTGAGTTTGCACAGCAGAAAACCATGAGTAAAAGTTCCAGTTATAAAGTGAAGATCATGGAATAACGATGATCCAGCTCAGGAAGCTCAGTATGATAGAGCTAGAAATCAGGAAACTCTCAATTGAGGGTCGATACAGACAAAGCATCTCTGTTCTATAGAAAATATTCAGTTGGTTAGCTTTCCTTGATCTTGTCATGACTTTCCTAAGTAACAGGAGAAGAAAAGACCTCGAAAGTTAAGCAAAGATGCTGACACGCTAGATATTGTCCCCTGAGGAAGGCGACTTAGTTGCTGAAACTTGGATCCTAATCGGGACTTTGTTTTTCAAAATTTTAATTTTTCCACTTGAAATAAAAGGCTTGTATCCATAAATTGGTTGTGACATCTCCAGAGGCTCTTTTTGTTGTCCTTTCCTAAGTAACTACCAGCAGCTGCTTGATCAGCAGCTACTGTCTCATCTCCATCCAGACCTGGATCCCCAAATGCCAGAGAAGAAGTTGCTTGAATGCATGAGGGACAGCTGCTGGCAATAAGTGGCTCTAGGAGCTCCAAAAGGAGTATCACCTCCTGCTATCAGATGTAGCACAATCAGAAAATTCTATGAGTGAAGGAAAGTTTGAAAAAGAAGCAAAGCGGGCCCAGCACCAGAACACGTGCCTTGAAATTCTGACCACAAAAACTTCATAGAGTCAGAAAAAGTATCTAGCCCCTTAAATTTGTGCTTCTTAGGCTGCAGAGGGCCCGCAGCTTGGCTGACCAAAAAACCAGCCATGCTGAGCCCTAAAAGCAATGGAGGCCGCCCCACCGGGCTAGCCAGGCATTTAATTACCTGCTTCTGTGAGGGGACAGCTGAGCTGATTACCTGGCATGAATTCACATGAGAAGACTTTGAGGACTCCATCCCAGAAATTTTCCAGGTAAAAAGCAAAGTTTTGAAGAAGCAGGGAGAAGAAGAAAAAAAAAAAGATCGCTAAACATCCAAGATGGCTGCCAGTACCAAATTCACACCAAACACACCATATATTTTATACTTCCAAAACTTAAAACCTACTATTTTAGGATTTTTCAGGAGGGGGAACACTTAGAAACACAGAAAACCTCTCGTTTTAAACTTTCCCTGAAGTCTCTCACAGGCTGTCAGTTCTGAATTACATATGAACATAAGAATTGTCGCTGCTGGGTTAGACCAGTGGTCCATTGTCCCCAGCAGTCCGCTCACGCGGCGGCCCTTAGGTCAAAGACCAGTGTCTTAATTGAGTCTAGCCTTACCTGCGTACATTCTGGTTCAGCAGGAACTTGTCTAACTTTGTCTTGAATCCCTAGAGGGTGTTTTCCCCTATAACAGCCTCCGGAAGAGAGTTCCAGATTTCTACCACTCTCTGGGTGAAGAAAAACTTCCTTACATTTGTATGGAATCTATCCCCTTTTAACTTTAGAGAGTGCCCTCTCGTTCTCTCTACCTTGGAGAGGGTAAACAACCTGTCTTTATCTACTAAGTCTATTCCCTTCATTATCTTGAATGTTTTGATCTTGTCCCCTCTGTCTTCTCTTTTCAAGGGAGAAGAGGCCCAGTTTCTCTAATCTCTCACTGTATGGCAACTCCTCCAGCCCCTTAACCATTTTAGTCGCTCTTCTCTGGACCCTTTCGAGTAGTACTATGTCCTTCTTTATGTATAGTGACCAGTGCTGGACGCAGTATTCCAAGAAAATCGTAACGTGATGACGTTCCCTTGAGAGCTCGATATGCATTGATGCTGTGATGATAAAACTGGAGTTGGCACCTTGGCCTGTACAGTATATGCTATGTTCAGCATGGGCCAGTACTGAGGGATTAGAAGTTGTCAGCGATGTCGCATGGAAGCGATATTCATCTTGAAGAACTCCTTCAGTTGATATTGTCAAAGATAACTCAATGTAGCTCCTTTGATGAAGAAAAAATGAATAGATGCACCATTAATGTATGAAGAGGAGGCAGCGGTATGCCACTAGCAGCAGGTGTCGAAGTGTGGTTGCCTCAATAGGCGCACTTCAGAAATGACAGCCTGCATCGAAAAATGATGGCGTTGACGACAGGCATGCATCAAATAGACTCGATGCTAGATATGCCAATGACGCTATTCAAAGTCAATGTCCACTGCGATGTCACCGATGAAAAGCATGCATCAATTAAACTCAATGCTAAATATGCCATTAACGTTATTCAATTTGATGTCCACTGGTGCCGAAAGGGATCGGTACAAGAGAAACGCCAAGTGGCTGGAAATCCGAATTCAGGCACAATATTTCTAAAAGAGAGGAAGAAAACATTCTGGTAGTTTGTTATTATTGCTTTTCTCCTTTTAGTTCTTTATTTGTGTTTATAGCCCCAGTCAGGCAGTCAGAAGGATGATCATGGTGGAGCAGAAAGAAGGCTGAAAAACCATTGATGCTGACGGCAGGGGTAAAGGTTTGAAAGTTATCTGAGGGCCCCTTGACACAAAAACATACTAATTAAATTATTATTATTATTATTACTTTTTTAATAAAATAGAATAATAAAGAATGAACAAGTGTGAAAATAATTGGAAAAAAAAAAAAGTGGGACTGCAACTTGAGGGAACAAAGTTAAGATATGTCTTATTTATTCTGTGGGGAAAAAAAGCTGATGACCTCGCAAGCTGGCGTCGGGTGGGAAGTCACTCATGCATGCACAGAGCGGGCAGTTGCAAACTTTCTAAAAATCTTAGTGGCATTGTCAAAAGTGGAATGACATCACCCACATGTGAGAATATGCTGCTTACTTGTCTAAGAATAAAGAAGATTATCGAATGTGAAAACCTAATCTTTCATTCTATTGTGTCCCTTCTGTATTCAGTACACCAGGTGACGTACCAAAGCAATGGCAGCATCTAGGGAGGAACAGAAGAGCCTTCCCGCAACACCGAGGTCCCAAAAGCAACATCAGAGTGAACTGCCACATCCACCCAGAAAAAAACCTGGTAAAGGTGGAAAGAGAGGACCAAAGAGCCGCCCTGCTTTCATCTGGAGAAAACACACTCCGTCTAGGAAGCAGCTTGTCATGGGTGACATAAGATGCAGAAATGGCCATACAAATCCATCAAGTGAACGAGGACTTAGATGCTGGCCAACTACGCCGAGGCGGGGCAGTCAGGACAAAGAAGAGATCAGATAGCTGAAAATCATTAGGTCTCTCCAAAAATGGAGTAAGACTCTCTTTGCTGTCGAACTTGTGTTACATGTGAGTGTGTGGCATAGTGGTTAGATGGGGCTCAAATACCATGCTGTTCCTTGTAATCCTGTAATCCCCCATTGCCTTAGGTACATTAGATAGAGTGTGAGCCCACCGGGATAGATAAAGAAAAATGCTTGAGTACTTGAATGAAAACTACTTAGGCTATAAGTGGTATATAAATACTTAAATAAATAAAATCTGATCCTTTTGCTCCGAGCCTGTGGAATGAAACACAGGCAAACTTCCTGGGTGACATGGACAACATAAACTATCATCAGTAGAAAGGAAGATACAGTACGGAGAACAATATGGAGAAAGGGTTCTCCGCACAAAAGAGCTTGAATCTCCGAAATATGCCATGCTGAGACAAAGGTGACCAAGATGATAAAGTGGATAGAACTCCTCTCATATGAGAAAAAAACTAAAAAGGTTAGGGCTTTTCAGCTTGGAAAAGAGACGACTGAGGGAAGATATGATTGAAGTCAACAAAACCCTGAGTGGAGTAGAACGGGTGCAAGTGGATCGATTTATCACTCCATCAAAAATTACAAAGACTAGGGGACACTCGATGAAGTTAAAGAGAAATACTTTTAAAACCAACAGGAGGGAAAAAAAATTTTCACTCAGAGAACATTTAAGCCCTGGAATGTATTGCCAGAGGTTGTGGTGAGAGTGGATAGCGTAGCTGGTTTTAAGAAAGGTTTGGACAATTTCCTGGAGGAAAAGTCCATAGTTTGTTGTTGAGAAAGACATGGGGGAAGTCACTGCTTACCCTGGATCGGTAGCATGGAATATTGCTACTCCCTGGGTTTTGGCCAGGTACTAGTGACCTGGATTGGCCATCATGAGAACGGGCTACTGGGCTTGATAGACCATTGGTCTGACCCAGTAAGGCTATTCTTATGTTAAGACAGTCTAAGCGACAGATCCAGAAGAGTAGTAGCCTTCAGTGGCTCTAATGGGGCTTCCACAAGGCCCTGTAGAACAATGGTAAGATTCTACTAAGGGAAAGGATGATGCAAGGGAGGCCACAAATGAAGCGCCCCTCTAAGAAAACTTGGTCACATCCGAATGAGCAGGAAGCAAACTACAACCCCTGCGTGCCCTGAAACATGAAAAGCCTGCTACCGGAACTATAAGGGAGGCCACCGCTAAACCCTTATCTAGCATGACTGAAGAAAAGCCAGGATCACCGAAATGGAAACCCAGTCAGGCTCCAATCGGTCCTTAGCACACCACTGTTTTGAAGCATTCCAGGCTGAGGCATAAGAAGCCATAGCTTAGGGTTTCTTGGACTTCAAAAGCATTGAGAGGACCTCCTCTGAATAACTGCACCTCATCAAGGCTGAGGCTCAAAATCCATGCTGTTAGACACCCTGTGGGTCTCCATGGGCACCAGACCCAAACCCTGACCGAGAAAGTCACGAGTGAATTTGAGCTTCCTGTCCCACTGAAGATGGACGAGATCTGCAAACCTCGGACAACGAGGCCAGTCCAAAGCAACTAGAATCACGAAGCTGGGTTGCGTTGCTATCTAGTGGATGACCCGACCAACCAGAGGCCACAATGGGAACACAATAAAGGAGCTCATGAGCTGACCAAGGCTGAACCAAGGCACCCAGCATTAAGCTTCCATGCTCTGTTCTTTGACTAAAAAAACGCCTGACCTTCAAGCTCTCTGCTGAAGTCATCAGGTCCACCTGGGGCTGACCCCAGCACTGTATGATCTGTAAGAGGGACCATTCTATTCTCCCAGTGAGCTGGAAAGTTCAGGAGATTTCTTATCTGCTGCTGAAGTTTTGGACTGTGTGGCTCAGGAAGAAACGAACGACCCTCGAAAAAATAAGAAAAAGATGCAGAGCATATCCAAAAGACTTCTGCATGGATTGCTTGCAAAAACTGAAACTGCAGGGGCTCTAATTGTCTCTCTAAGATAGGAGAGCATGTGCTCAGAAAAGTGTTTGGATTCTGCAACTCCCAGATTGCGGGAAGGGATTGAACATCTAGCAAACTGAATTAAGAAGGGTCATAACAGAATATCCCATTTTCAATCAGAAAAACATCCAAGTTGAAAATGTCCTAATCAATACCATTTGGACATGGGTGGGGCCAGCTTAGAAATGGACTGGCCACATAAGACATCCCTATAGGGCAATGGGACACCTTAGAAGGCACTGCTGTGAACTTCACCTAAAGGGTGCCAGCTGTATCTCTCACCATAACCCCCCTTATAATTTAGGGTGAGCCCCCCAAAAACTACTATACCCTCCTGTGTACTATCCCAATAGCACTTACAGCTGCAGGTGGCACCTATATGGCAGTAAAGTAAGGTTTGGGTGGGCTCACACGTTCTGCCATAAATGTAGTGGTTAGAGTGGTTCCGCCTCTCTATGGTTCATTAGCTCACCCACCAGGCTACTAAGACACCTGTGTGCAGCTGTACTAGGCTTCCCCATACTAGATGCTGCTGTTTTAGAGCCAAGTATGTACCTTTTTGTTCTCATTTGTGTTTGGTGAAAGGGGTCAGTGAGTATGGAGGGAGTTTGGGGGTGTCTTACCTTGATGCATGCAGTTGTCATCTGGTCAGTTTGGGCACCTTTGTGGTACTTAGACCCTTCTAAAGCAGACCTAGTTCCAAATGTATAAGTTCTGTCCAGGATGTCTTGCAAAATGTTCGATATCGCTGCAAGACATCCATGTCTAACCCGCCCTTGAGACTGCCCAAAGCCTGCTCATAACACGCCTCCACCATGTCCATCTCGTGCTCTGGACGTACAGAGGCTGGAACACCTCGCTAGATGTACAGAAAGATAGTTTCGATTATCGGCACTTGGACGTACTAAAGATTAGAATGTGCAAGTGCCAATTTAGGATGCTTTTTGGATATCTCTGCTTCTTGATTATGAGTCTGATAGGCTGTAAGATTAGTAGTGTTGTGAACTTGAAACAGAGAACAATGCTTATATTTTACACAGACCTGATAGGGTCCACTTTTAAAATACAAAATGTGGTGTTATTTTACAGCAAAATGACCAAACAAAATTAATTAAATTAACTATTCAAAGAATTGGAGGAAAAGACTTCAAGCGCTCACAGAAAACAGAAAATTCTTCATACCTTGGATCTCTATTAGGAGCTATCATTAGTCAGAAAAACCTCAAATTTTTCTTTGTCAATTCACAATCTAATAAATACTAAGAAGAATGTGTTGAAATATATTGGAAACAGTCTACTTAGCTGAGTCCAGATAAAGTCTTTTGTGTTCAAATCCAAACAAACCCCACTGTGATCAAAAGTTCTCTATTCAATCTGGGCGAACTGCTATATGCTCTACGGAACTTCTCTTTTTCACTCAGTCGCTTCTTCAGGAGCTGACAACCCAAATTTTCTGTGTTCGCAAATTTTTAAATTATGCTGAAAACATAAGAGTGAATAGTAAGGGTATGGCGAAATATGACCATTTGGATCACAGACCCCCTAGTTAATTACAACAGTACATTAACCTGTTCGCAAGAGAATTAAATTTTGTACTCCTATTCATTAGCGTATTACTTATAAATGGCGCCACAGTGTTTTTTTTATAAGCTGCAGATTGCTAACGTGGAATGTTGACGTCATAACGTTCACAATATCAAGCAACTTTATTTAAACAAATGTCAATCAAAATAGAAACAGTTAAATATGCAGCAAACTGGCAAAGGGACCCTTAAAAAAAGTTTGCCAATTGATGGCTGCATTTAAGCCTTGTGGTTGAAGGTTATATAACCAATATATCAATGTTGCTCCAGCTGAAATAGTCATCTACTCCTATCACCACCCCTTATAGATTCCTTAACTGTGTCAATAATAAAGCAATGCAACTAATTAAACTTGTCTCCTTTTATCCAAACTGTGTTGTACTAAGGGAGCTTCCTTACGTTCTTGTTTTACACAAGATTTATGTTCTGACATACGAATCCTAAACTTGATGTTGTTTTTCCTACATATAGTTTCTCACATGGACATTGAATGATATATATTATATAATCATTATTACAATTAGTATGATGTTTCAATTGGTATAACTTGTGATTGACTAGATTTTCAAACATTTTCAATCCTAATGTGATTGGACAAATGTGACACCTTCCACATATATTATGTCTACCAAGATCACTCTCATTAGCTGCAAGCACAGCAGGATCTGATTTTATTCTCAACTGATCTCTCAAATTGCGTCCCCTAGAAAATATTATCTGTAATTTTTGCTGTTCAGAGCAAGGACGCATTAGTGAAATTCTCCCATGAGTGTGTACAATTCTGCAAGTCTCTTCAGATTTAGAATTAAGCCTTAAGACGCAAGTTTTATGGTCATCATTTTGGATGCTTATTTATTAGGTTTGGTTCAAGTAGCCATTCTCGATGATTGAACTTTGCCTTTTTATATGTAGATCTAAGAATTTTTTAGGATACCCTCTATGTTTTAAGTTCTTAGCTAACACTGAAGAACATTGTTTAAAGTCTTCAATACTGGAACAAATTTTTCAATAGCGTAAAAATTGTGCTAATGGTAAGTTGTTTAAGAGGATTTGGATGACAGCTCTCATATTGCAATAAGGTATTAGCATCAGTTGGTTTCACATATACTTAATTTTAAAACTCTCCATGGTTTGTGACACCAAAACATCCATGAAGTTGATAATTCTATGCTTCCATCATGCAATGTATCTTCTTTTAAATTGTATTTTTACTGTATGGTCGGTTCTTATTTGTTGTAATCTGCTTAGAACCATTCTTTTAAATTGCATTTTGCTTTTAAATCATATTTTCTACTGTAGGACCAATTCTTATTTATTGTATTTTGTTTTTAATTGTTTTTTCCTTTTAAAATTACTCTCTACTGTATGACTTGTGCTTATTTGTTGTAAACCGCCTAGAACCATTTTTTGGTTAGGTGATATATAAAAATAAAATTATTATTATCTCATGTTTAGAAAAATGTAAAGTAAATTGGATGTAGATAGCTAAGTTGTTTAACCACTGAAAAAAAAGTTGCAATTGATCTTTATTATCTGTCTGTAATACAAATACCATCCAATATTATTCACAGCCCTATGTACTACATCCAAATGGCAGAAAAATTGGAGAAAAGATCTCAGTGTCTAATAGGAGTTGAAATGAACCAATCTCTCCACATAGACTTTCCTGCTTCAATATTACACAAATTTTGAAATAGGGTGACACATCCTCGGTTTTACAACAGTTGTACGCTCATTTCCCTGAAAAAGTGGACAGCGAAACAGGGGCCCTGCAGTGGTGTACCTAGGGTATGTGGCACCCGGGGCCCATCATTTTTTGACACCCCCCCATGTAAAAAAATATTTTTTGTAATAACCATGAAACGGAATAAATGGTCAGAATAGAAACAGGCAGTGAAAATTTTCTTTTATGGAACCTCATATATGTAACCATTATTCCAAACATAACATAAATTATGTCTGAATTGTCATGACATCAGAAGTACATATGGAGTAGTTGCAGGTGATGCTTGGGCCAGTTCTGATTGTGTTAGTTCGGTTTTATGTGTTTTTTGAATAGAAGGGTTTTTATTTCTATTTTGAAGGTTTTGTAGTCTGTGGTCAAGGTCAATGGTTGTAGAGTTGGGGGTCAAGTGTTAGGAGGTTGTCGAACAGTTTTTTTTCCTTTTGACGTTTTTGGTTGGAGGGTGTGTGAATGGTGCGTGAGTTCTCCTATGTCTGGTTGAGGTGGATTGAATTATTTAGCTGAAGAAATTAGTTACCCCCCATTCCACATACATTAATTCTCTTCCATTTTTGTTCCCATTATAAAAAACACTGATAAGTTCCCAGAAAAAAAAATACATTAAAATAAGAAGTGAAAACAAAGGCCCCTACAGATGAGAACATAACATAAGAATAGCCTAACTGGGTCAGACCAATGGTCCATCATGCCCAGTAGCCCATTCTCATGGTAGCCAATCCAGGTCACTAGTACCTGGTCAAAACCCAAAGAGTAGCAACATTCCATGCTACCGATTCAGGGCAATCAGACACTTCCCCCATGTCTTAATAACAGACTATGGACTTTTCCTCCAGGAATTTGTCCAAACCTTTCTTAAAATCAGCTACGCTATCTGCTTTTACCATAATTTCTGGCCACTTCATTTTTAAGCTTAGATCTTTCCTTCCAAACAGAGACCTTGCTAGATGTCAAATACAGAAAGAACAAGGTAACTTCACAAGGACTTAGCTGTGCAGGAAATGTGAATCTCCTCATACACCCACCATATAGTGCAAAAATGTGCAAAGGTCTGTTTTTTTTTTTCTTTCGATCACTACATAGCCTAATGCCACACAAGCAGTGCTGTTACAAACATATTCTGAAGGTCAATGCTAAGGTTAACAAAGTTTCCTTCCTTGGATCACAATGAGATACTGACAAACCTCTGGAAGAGATCCCAAAACAACTACCCAGGCACAACACCCAAAGACCCACTCAGTGTGTGAACCATTTGAGTGGAGTGGACTAACTGGGGGGTGGAAATGGGCCCGGAGTTTGCTCAGCAGAATTTCCCAGACCACCTCTTCCCAGTGATGTACCTAGCATATGTGACACCCGGGGCCCATCATTTTTTGACACCCCCCATCTATATCAAAAATATGATTTTTAGTAACAATCCACATATCGCACAACAAGAGTGTACCTAGGAAAAGGCAGCATCTTAAACACTGCAGTGAGCACTAGAACACCAACACATACATTGTAAAACTAAACAAGCCAGATCCCGCACAGTCAATTGATCTTGTAGTCAATGCCAACTGAAAACTATGTCCTTTTCATACACACAGAACAGAGATACACCGTCGCCCAATATGGAATAATCACAAACTAAAAATAGAAATATGTAGACAAAAGTTAAACTGAACCGCCAAGAAACCAGACTCTGCATACAATGCACATCACAACACCACAAAAACAGTGACACATGTCCCCTAATACTGTGCAAAATATAAAGACAGTAGATGTAAATTTGAAAAAACTGATACATAACAATCACTACTTTACAAATTAACAAATAGAAATAAGAAAATACCATTTTATTGGACTAATCCATTTTTTAATTAGCTTTCAGAGGCCAAATCTTTCTTCAGAACAGTACAGTATACTGCTGTTATGCTATTCTGTCCTGAGGGAAGGGGTGTAGTCCAAAAAATTGCCTTATTTACATTTCCTATTTATAAACTTTAATCAATACAGTTACAATACTACTTGATTCTAAGTAAAACAACAACAAAAAAATATTTCTACCTTTTGTCATTTCTGCTTTAATCATCTTCTCTTTGCTCTCTTCTTTCTATACAGCGCTTGTCCTCTCTTCCTTCCATACAACATCTTCCCTCTCTTTGCCCCTTCCACCCAGCTTCTGCCCTCTCTCTCTACCCCTTCCATCTACTGCCCACACTCTCTCTGCCTTTTCCATCTACTGTCCACCCTCTCTCTCTTCATATGGCATCTTCCCTCTTTCTATGTCCCTTCGATAAACTGTATATCCGGGGTCCCTTCTCTCCTTTGCACATGATTCATTTCAGCTTCATCCCCCTCTCCATTTTTCTGTCTCCAACCCCTCCCCTATGCTTTGGCATCTCTCTCTTACTCTTCTCCTTTCCTTCCTTCCTTCCCACTCCACACCATGGTGTGGTATCTCTATCTCTATCTCCTTCCCTTCCCTCCCCCCATGCCATGGCATCTCTTCCTCCCCCTCCATGGTCTGGTATCTCCTTTCCTTTCCATCCCTCCCATGGACTTGGCATCTCTGGTTCCTCTCCCTTATCTTCCTTCTCCCTTCTTCCCTCTCTCTCCCCAATTGGATGCAGCAGCATTTCTCTCACTCCCTTCCCTGTGCAGCAGTAGCATTTCTCCCCCCCTTCCCTGTTCAGCAACAGCATTTCTCCCCCTCCTTCCCTGTGCAGCAGCAGCATTTCTCCCCCCTTGCCTGTGCATTTCTTCCCCCCCTTCCCTGTGCAGCAGGAACATCTCTTCCCTGCCCAGCATGTCTGGCTAGTTCCCCTGCTCAAAGCAGCAGGCGTCTACACCTCACACGATGTGCGGCTGCGTTGGAAGCCTTTTCTCTGACATCGTGACGCCAGAGGGAACGCTTCCAACACAGCCGCGGCTTGCGTGAGGAGCCGACACCCGCGGCTTTGAGCAGGGGGGCCGGCCAGAAGTGAAACAACCACCGGAGGGAGCACAAGCTGGGACGGACACCTCTGTTTACAGAAGGGATGCCACACTTTTTGGGCTTGCGAGCTACTTTTAAAATGACCAAGTCAAAATGATCTACCAACAATAAATTTTTTTTTTATTTATAAATTTTGAATACTTTACAATATCCAGCAATTCCGAAGGAAAAGGAAAATCATATAAAACAGTACATAATCAAACCATACATACATAATTCTTTTTAAGCCCACATTAATGGGGAGCACATGTTACTATTTCTCATCAAATAAATTCAGGAAAATAAAGGACAATAATTCTCGGTTCACATTAGAGTACCTTGAATCATTCCTTAAATTGGGATATTAATTAAGTTAATTCTCCTCATATTCTCAGCTAGATGAAACAAATCTCATTTCTGTTCTCTTGCAACTAAAAATTGTTGTAGTTGAATAGGATCCCAAAAAGCATACTCAATATCTTGTAACTTAACCAAACATTTACAGGGAAATTTCAGGTAAAAGGATGCATCCAGGGCCAAAACTCTATCCTTCAATTTCAAAAATTCTTTCCTCCTCAATTGGGTGGTCCTAGATACATCCGGAAAAATCCTAACCAAATCTCCACAAAATTTAATTAACCTGTTTTTGAAGTAAAGTTTCATTATCAACATCTTGTCCATCTCACTCATTCATGTTATTACCAGGGTGGACCGACTCTGAATCACATCCTGTGTATTTTCCAAAAATTCAGTCAAATTTACCTCTGGTGTGGTCAGATGGTCCACCTCCTGGGCAGATTCAACTTTTTTGGGGGAATATAATAATAATTATTTATTGGAAAATTCTCCGCATTGGCCATACCCAGTACTTCTTTAAAAAACTTCCTTAATAGAATTTCAGGTGACAATAAATGAGTTACTGGAAAATTGACCAAGCGGAGATTTTTCACTCTATTCATGTTCTCCATAGATTCAATTTTGGAATGTATTCACAGTAGAATCTTTAATAGCTGATACCGAGACAGCTTGTAAATTATTACATTGAGTTTCAACAATATTCAATCGTTTATCCAAACAACCTAAATTAGAATCCACATTTTCTAATTTAGAAGAAACCAACTGAGAAAAATCTCCCATTTGTTTCATCGTTGTCCTGAGAAACCTTCCACTCTAGTTATTCCTAACCATAAGTCCTTCAAAGTAATATCCTGTGTTTCCTCTGTTTGTGGATTTTCCTCCACTCCACCAGAAAAAAATCAATGGTTTAGGTATTTCAACATAAACTAATTTACTTATATGGGTAGATGAAACCACTTGTCCATCGGATATAGTAGGGTTTACATTCCTACTATCACTGGATACCGGGTGAAGGGGAGGAGTCCGTTCGAGGGAACCTATTGAAGCTCCTGACAAGGAGGAATCAACATTTAATGGTACTTCAAGTGGATTATCAGATAATAATGTTAAATGTCTGTCCATGGGACCAGATACCACTGGTGTTGAGCTTTTTGGTTTAATTTTTCTTTTCCCCATATTTCAAAAAAACATATAAGAAGCTATAAGAAATATAAATAAATGTTACCAGCCAATTCCAGCTCCCGGACTCCTCGTGGCTCTAAGGGGCTTCCAAGTGGCCTTAGGGCACACCCCTTTGGCCACGCCCTGCGGCCGCAACCGTGGCGGCGGCTTCTTTTTAGACTGTAGGAGACGGACCCGATGATATCAGGGGGTCCGTCTCTGTAGGTGCCTGTCGGCGGGTGAAGAAAATCGCAAACCGCTGCTGCAGGAGACCAGGACCGGCAATAAAGCCCCTCAATAATATCCTCCAGGTCAGAGCAAGACTCCCAATGCTACTGCGGTGGCGGCTTCTTTTTAGACTGTAGGAGACGGACCCGATGACGTCAGGGGGTCCGTCTCTGTAGGTGCCTGTTGGCGGGTGAAGAAAATCGCATACCGCTGCTGCAGGAGACCAGGACCGGCAATAAAGCCCCTCAATAATATCCTCCAGGTCAGAGCAAGACTCCCAATGCTACCGCGGTGGAGGCTTCATTTTAGACTGTAGGAGACGGACCCAATGACGTCAGGGGGTCCGTCTCTGTAGGTGCCTGTCGGCGGGTGAAGAAAATCGCAAACCGCTGCTGCAGGAGACCAGGACCGGCAATAAAGCCCCTCAATAATATCCTCCAGGTCAGAGCAAGACTCCCCATAAAATTTTTAAAAAACACAAAGCACACTGTACGCAGAAAAATGTTAATTATCATTTAAATTCGGGGGGGTTTTCAAAGAGGTCAAGGCAGATGACTGTATGCAATGTCACCTCAGTAACAACTATACAAAAATAGATAAATACCCCCGCCCTTTTTACTAAACTGCGATAGTGGTTTTTAGTGCAAGGAGCTGTGCTGAATGCCCTGCGCTGCTTTCGATGCTCATAGGCTCCCTGCACTAAAAACCGCTATTGCGGTTTAGTAAAAGGGGGCCATAGTGCAAAATATAGACAGCAGATATAAATTCTCAAAACGGACACACTTTGATCACTAAATTGAAAATAAAATCATTTTTCCTACCTTTTTGGCTGATGATTTCATGAGTCTCTGCTTCTTCTGGCCCTTCTTCTTTCTCCTCCTGGACCCCTCTTTCTTTCTCTCTTCCCCTAGCCCCCCTCTTTATTTCTGCCTTTCTTTATCTCTCCCCCTGGTCCCCCTCTTTATTTCTCTCTCCCCTTGCCCTCCTCTTTCTTTATGCCTTTCCTTCTCTCTCCCCTGACCCCCTCTTTATTTCTGCCTTTCTTTCTCTCTCCCCCTGGTCCCCCTCTTTATTTTTGCCTTTCTTTTTCTCTCCCCCTGGCCCCCCTCTTTCTTTTTGCCTTTCTTTTTCTCTCCTCCTGGCCCCCTCTTTATTTTTGCATTTCTTTCTCTCTCCCCCTGGCCCCCCTCTTTATTTCTGCCTTTCTTTCTCTCTCCCCCTAGCCCCCACAAAGCCATCATGTCAATTTCTCCACTTCCACGATTCTTTCCCTACCCTCACCCCCAAGCCAACAGCCGATTTCTCCCTGCTTCTTCCCCGAGCCAGGCCCACCGCGTACAAGCGTCAGGCCCACAAAAGTCTTCACTTCCGGGGTCAGTTCTAACGGGGAGGAAGTTGCCGGCTAGCCAGACAGCGATTGGCTGGTCCAGAATTTACCCTCCGACGTTAGAATTGATGCCGGAGGTGAAGTCTTGTGGGCCCTGTACTTTTTCCCCGCCCACCAGCCCATCTTACCTTTTGTTTCCACCTACCACGCAGTTGCCGGCCGGCCAGGTTAAGGAGTGACTCTGCGGGGGAGCCGGTGCCGGGATGCGGTGGTGAGACAGAGCAGCAGCAGAATAGGGAGGGTGGCCGGCTGTGCACCCCCTTGGGGCATGCACCCGGGGCGGATCGCCCCACTCCGCCTCCCCCTTGGTACGCCATTGCCTCTTCCTCTCGACACATTGACACGCTGCCACCACCACCACCATTAGGAACACCTCACCGGGTAGGCCAGCAATGCTTATAAACTTTATAAAACACATTATTATATTTTCTTATAAAGCACATATTTTAACTGAACTCTCTGACATCCTCAGCCTTGCCATTCACAAAAATAGAAGGAAGAAAAGTTCCCGTTTCCTGCTGTCTCATATCCCCGGCCTAAACAATATTTTTCTTCTGCAGACCCTTCAAAAGTCTGACCCAATGCTCATTTCACTTGCATTATAAAGTACTGAGGATGCCATCTCTCCCCAATCCCAGGTCCTAAAGTCTAAGACAGTAGCGCAAACTAGTGCTGCCCAATTCAGGAAAAAAAATTTGATTCGATTCAGCCTATTGAATTGTTTTTATGATTCGATTTTCCTGCCCAATTGGGTGTTTTTTCAAACATCCTGGTGGGTTTATTTTATAGCTTTATCACCCCCTTTGGCTTCTCCTAACCACAGTGGTGCTGTGATGTAAATAAAATAAAGAAACAAAAAGGACTTTTGCTCTCTCTATTAAATCCTAGCTCACGTTTGCGGTCTAACACCAGCTCTGGCAGGATACACATTTCAAATCTGACATTGTAATCACAAAACAGAAAATAAAATTAGTTTTTCTACCTTTTGTTATCTGGTTATTTTTCAAATCTTGTTGGTCCAAGGCTCTGGTTGGCTTCTGATAACTTGCTTGCCAGGGTCTCCTTTTTCCTTTTTTCTGCATGCTAACCATCCATCTGCCATCTCTGTCCTCCCTGTTTCCCTTTCCAGGAAGTCTGGCATCTTTCCTTTTTTCGTCTCCCTCCACAGATCCATCTTTTCTTAACTACCCTTTCATCCAGCATCTCTCCCTCTTTCCCTACTACCCCAGGATCCACCATCTCTCCCTTTCCTTTCCCAACTATCCTCCTATCCAGTATCTCTATCCCCCCCCTCCACACCATCCCTTGTGTCCAACTTCTCTCCCTTTTTGTTCCTTCCCTCCCTAAAAACCATGGTCCATCATCTCTCTCCCTCTCCTCTATTTTCAGACCCATTATTTCTTCCCACCCAAAGTCCGGCATATGCGCATCTCTTTGAACCCCCCCTTCCCTCCGTGTACTTCTACACCAGGGCCCCCCTCCCCTGAAAGCCTGTCCCCCCCTTAAAGGTCTGCATCCCACCCCTGAAGGCCTGTCCCCCCCCTTGAAAGCCTGCACCCCCCAAAGGCCTGCCCCCCCTTGAAGGCCTGTCCCTCCCTTGAAGGCCTATCCCCCCCTTGAAGGCCTGCCTGCCCCACCCTGAAGGCCTGATGCCCCGCCCCACCCCGAAGGACCGCTCGCCCCCCAACCCTGAAGGACCGCTCATCCCCCTGGCCTTTCCGCACCACCTACAGTAGAAAAGCAGCCCGCAGCAAGATCACGATGCCAGCAATCCCTGCGCTGCTTCGGCACTGCTTCCTCCACCGCGGTCCCGCCCCTCCTCTGACAATTTTTCTGCCGTTTGGATATAGTACATAGTGCTGTGAATAATATTGGATATTTTTTGTTATTGAGTGACTATTTATTAGCATCCTTACTTGAGTTTTTTGTCTTTTTATAATACAAATATGTCATCAATGTACCGTTTCCAAGCATATATGTATTGAGACCAGGGACACTGAGTCAGATAACGATTTTCAAAATCTATCATATATAGACAAGCAACGGACAGTGTACAAGTTGCACCAATTGCCACTCCCTTAATTTGCAAATACAGTTGTTGTTTGTCAATAAAAAAATTTTCAGTTAAGACTAACCTTAATAAAGACATCAAAAATTTTGTAGGTGTTTGATGTGCCCTATTTCTATTATCTAAAGCCTATTCAGCTATTTCAAGACATTTATCTTGTGGTAGAGATGAATACAAAGATAGGACGACATAACCATCATCCTTCCATTCGACATCCATAACCCAATCTCCACAGGATGCCTGAAAATCACATTGGAAACAGTAGAAAAATGGATGACAAATCATAAGCTGAAGCTGAACCCAAACAAAACTAAACTCCTACTACTAGAGAAGGACGAAAAAACATCCCTAACAGAACTGGAAGTAAACTCAATCAAGTACCCAATACAGAGCTCCCTCAAAATCCTAGGTATACATTTAGACAGATGCTGCACAATGCAAACACAAATCCATAAAATCACCCAAAAAGCATTCCTCACAATGCGAAATCTAAGAAAAATCAGAAAATTCTTTAATAAAGACCAATTCAGGATCATTGTCCAATCCCTTATGCTAAGTATCGTAGACTACTGCAACAGCCTCTACTTACCTTGCCCTACCAACACAATAAAAAAACTACAGACCATCCAGAACACAGCCCTCAGACTCATATACTCACTCAACAAACACGACCACATTACCAATGCATACTTAGAATCTCACTGGCTACCAATAAAAGCACGAACACAATTCAAACTCTACTGTCTCCTTTTCAAAGTAACCCACGGCACGGCACCCAGCTACCTAAACAACCGTTTTCACTACTACCTCTCACCCAGAAGAAGGAGAACACAGAACCTTTTCACCTACCCACCTCTCAACGGTACTCGTCGTAAGAAAATTTACGACAACCTTCTGGGGACACAGGCAGCTAAAATGGACTCTGACATCTCAAAACTACTGACCAAAACAACAGACATAAAAGAGTTCCGTAAAGAAATAAAAACACTACTGTTCAAAAAATATCTCCCATCACTCTAACCACCATCCAATGAGTTCCCAATCAACGCCTTTGGAAACACCCACCTATAGTATCTCTCTGTCTGTGATCTAGAATTACTGTAACTCTTTTACACCCCACCTGACTTAACTTGTTTCAGTTGATATGTATTATCTTCTGTGATATGTATTATCTTCTGTGATATGTATTATCTACGGTGATATATATTATCTTCTGTGATATGTATTATCTTCTGTGATATGTATTATCTTCCGTGAAATTGAAGTATCATAATTCTTTACGGTTCCTGTAACTTACTCTTATTCTGTAATGTAATTCTACTGGAAATGCCCAGATATCTTCTATATTATAATTCGCCTAGAAACGCAAGGCACAGGCGGAATAGAAATCCCTAATGTAATGTAATAACTAAAATAAAAGGTGGAAAAGTACTTTTAACAGTTTGGAGCCAACAAAGAAAATGCGTGGAATCACAAATATGTGTGGAACTTGATTGAACTAGTGGTTTGAGATAATAGTCCATGAAAGTAGACAACAGTTCTAAAACAGGACCAGGAGTTTATTTAAAGTTTTTTGTATTTTAGGAATAAAAATACATCCATAGATTAGAAGTATGTTCTCAATTCAAAAACTGAAATTCAAGCTTAGTTAGAAAACCTTCATCAAAACCATGTTGAGTTAACTTCCAAAATAGTTTGTTCAAGACATGATGTAGGATTAGTTGTTACAGGAATATACAGTCATGTGAAAAAAATTAGGATACCCCATGAAATATTCAGTTCTTTCTTAAGAAATGTTCACATATCAATGTCAAATCTTTTTTTTTTAAATTTATCTCTGGAAAAGAAAGTGATGTGATTACAGGTAAACAACAAAAATTTTCCATAATTTACTAATGAAACAAAAGATATCCACAAATATGTGTATTCTGAGGAATAAATTAGGACTCCCTAATAGCTAGTGTTACCCCCCTTTGGCTCAAATAACTGCAGTGAGATGCTTCTTGTAGCCATCTACCAGTCTCTGACATTGGTCTAAGGAAAGATTGGGCCACTCCTCAATGCAGAATTTTTTCAGCTGTGAGATGTTTGAGGGATTTCTTGCATGTATAGCCTGTTTCAAATCACCCCACAGCAATGGGATTAAGATTAGGGCTTTGACTTGGCTACTTCAGGACTCTCCATTTCTTAGTTTTCACCCAGTCCTTGCTGGATTTACTGGTATGTTTAGAGTCACTGTCATGTTGCAGGGTCCAGTTGTTCCTGATGTGATACACCTGTGTGTGATTTGAGCCACTTTAAGTGGGAGGATATGAAGGGGTATCCTAATTTATTCTTCCGTTAGATATCTTTTCTTTCATGAATAAATCAAGGAAAATGTTTGTTGCTTACCTGCAATTATGCTTTTTTTGTTCCAGTGACATTTTATTTGAAACAGGCATAAGTTTATTTTTGTTGCGGTTTCATTTGATACCTTTCAAATTAGGGACCTCCGATAAAGGCATGTTAACCAAAACACGGACTGTGTAAGGTCCCATGGTTTGTAAAAGGTGGTGACATTAACTGCAACCATAATTGTTTTAATAAACTAAGCCTGCATCTTGTACCTCTGTCTGCAGTAGTTCTTTGTTTTGCTTTCATTGTTTTTTACTACAGACCAGTTGTATATTGCTTTTGTTTTCGTTGTTCTACCTGCAATTACATCACTTTCTTTTCCAGAGATAAATTAAAAAAAGATTTGACATCGATATGTGAACATTTTTTAAGAACGAACTGAGGTGTCCTAATTTTTTTCACATGATTGTATGTAGACTGGTCTGACAGATGTAAACTTAATTTTTCTTCATAGTCAGAAGTATTCCAGACTACAGTGGCACTACCCTTGTCTGCTTTACTAATTACAATAGACTTATCATTTTGTAAAATTCTTAATGCATGAAATTCATCTTTTGTCGAATTAAATTATTCTATTTTTTTATTATCTAATCTAGAAACATCTTGTATTACTGTTTAAAAGCAGACAATAACAGGTCTAATTGGTCTTGAGGAGTCCAATTTCACTTCTTCTTCTTGACTATTGACCAATCCATTTGTTTCTCCTTATCTTGCAAAAAGATTTTTGAAGAAAGAGTTCTAACAAATCTTTCTAAAACAATCTTGAACTGGAACATATCGAATGGATTTGTGGGTACAAAAGATAGTCCTTTAGATATCCTTCGATAATTCCCTATTGGAAATATTAATAACTTCCTGCAATTCTTCCTGGACGCTCTGGTATGAGACCTTTGTAAGAGATTTCCCAGGCCTCTGCCCCATCCTCTGCTATCAGGCAGAGTCTTAGGGCGACAGACCACCACAGAATTCATGAGGTCATCCATGCTTTTGCCAAACAATAACTATCCCTTAAAGAGAAGTCTAGCCAAAGTAGCTTTGGCAGTAGAATCACCAGCTCATTGCCTGATTCAGAGAATCCTGCGAGCAGAAATGGAGTACACCAACACTTTTGCTAAAACTCGCATAAGATCATATAAAGTATCAGCAACATAATCACCCCCAGCCAAAAGGAGGAGGAGGAGTATCCACAGCCTCTCTCTAGGGTGCACAGCTGAGACCGATAGGCAAGTGTGACAATGGATGCTGCCAAAGCAGCCTTTATGCCCAAAGCAGCTGCATCAAAAAGCCTCCAGAGGACATCCACACGGCAGCCCTGCATATCTTTAAGCACCACACAACCTTCACTGGGAAGAGAAGTGCCTTTAGTTACCTGCACAACCAAAGAATCCACCCGAGGCTGATCCAGAAGCTATTGGTAATCCTGTGCCAGAGGGTACATGCGAGACATGGCCCTTGCTATCTTAAGAGCATCTTCTCTGAAATTAAAATGCTCATATCAGGGTGCCAGGGAAAGGTGGAAAACTGCAAGCGAACACCACAAAACCAAGAGAAGTAGATGGAGCCGGCCAAGTGACCAAATTCATCTCCTGCAAAGACTTAGGAATAAGATCCAGCAAAGCCATAGACTTAAACAAGAACAAAACCGTGGAATCATTCCCGGGTTCTAAAGCTCCAGAAGGCTCCAAAGAGCCAGAATATAGACGCTGGTCCCCCATCCCAGGGAGCGCTTTTCTGGGGATCAGTGAGCTGGTTATCATCATAAGGATCACCGAGATCAGGATCAGGCAGGGCTGGAACAGCAGCTGACTGAGAGGAAGATGTGTCCAGAGATGCAACGCTTCTGAGAGAAGTATCTGAGGCGAAGCGGGACTATGCAGGGGGAGAACGTCTGCTGTGAAATTCATTCCACAAATATTTCACATAGTCTGAGAAGGCTTCTAGCTCTTTGAGCACAGAGGTACCCTTAGATGACTTAATCTTTTGTGTCTTAGGCTGTGGAAGGTCTTTCGCCTTGTGCACAGAATTATCAGCCATGCCGAGCTGCTAAAACAAAGACAACTACCATACTTGGCTAGCCGAGCATTTGGTCATCTGCTTAATCAGGAGAGAGGGCAAATTTTGGGCTGCCACCACTCCTGGCTGTACTAGCATAGTAACATAGTAGATGATGGCAGATAAAGACCCGAATGGTCAACCTAGTCTGTCCAACCTGATTCAATCTAAAAATTTGTTGGGGGGGGGGGGTTCTTCTTCTCCATAGCTATTTCTGGGCTAAAGCTCTGTCCAGTACTGTTCTTAGGTTCCAACTACTGAAAAGTTATTTTTTATTATATAGACTTACACCAAAAAGCATTACAATTCAACACATTACAAGGTCACAGCAGCAAATATCATACAAATAATACAAACATAAACTGACATTTCACTATCCCCACACCAAACCTGTATATATGAAAACTAAACAGCCCCAAACCCTGTACACAAAGTGACTAGAAATCCCCTACCCCCCCCCAGCAATAAATAAACATAAATACAAAAACTCAGTTAAAACAAAACCCGAAACACTCATCCACAGGTGTCAGGGAGGCCGAAGCCGCACCCCCTTTCACAGTAAACGCCACTGCTGTTCAGTCCTTCTTTTTCTCTCTGCTTCTGCAACTTGGCACACAGCCCGCACCACATCCATTGCCACTGTGTCCGGTGCCAGCTGTCGCTGCCTCAGCGACATCTGGCAACATACCATTCAAATGAAATATTTCAGTATGGACAAAATAATAAAAAAAGTTTCACCATACACCCTTTTTCCCCCACCACCCCCATAAACCCAATCTGCATAACTCAGATTTTCAAACAAACCCACCTGAAACCCCAAATCCCTGGCCACCCTCCTCCCCACCTCATCTGAAAAGGGGCAAAAACACAAAAAATGTTCCATTGTTTCTAACACTCCCTGGCACTCCCCCCTTGGACACTCCCTGTCAGCCACAGGTCTACACTTCAGATTCGCCCGGACATACATCTTGCCGTGCAGTGCCAGGCATGCCAAATCGAAGTACTTAGGGGGCAGGCGTGGCATCGCCACATAATAGAGTGCCTGCTGTTGACGTATCCCCGGGCAATCCTTCAGCAGAGGTTCTACCGCATAACACTGGTGCAGCACTCTTTCCGTCCATTTCTTCCTCCCCTCCACCACTTCATCCACCGTTACCCTCCAACTCCTAACTAAATGGGCCATGTCCGCCTGATCCGGCACCCCTGCCATAACCCCCACCACCCGCTTCTTCCCTATTTCCACTCCCCCCAACCAGTCTTTCCAAAACACTGTACCCCACATCTACCCATGCCACCCTTTCCTGCTGTCCCTCACCAACCCTCCCAAATGGAACTGGAGGAAGAGGGAGGAGAAAAAAAGAATGGGGTTCACCATCCCCAAGCCCCCTTGTTCTTTTGCCAAATACGTTACCCCCCTCTTTACTGGACTTAAGCGGTTACCCCAGAGGCACTGAAAAAAAAAGACTATACATCGTAGTGTGCAACCTCTGCGGGAGCAAACACACATAACTAAGGAATAGGAACAAAGGAACAAAATATACTTTCATTAGACGCACCCGTTCCAGAAATGTCAGCTTCCACTGCTTCCAGGCTTCCACCTTCTGCCGCCCTTCCTGGATTTTTCCCTTCCAATTCTCCATTTGATACGCCTCATCCCCACTGAAGACAACCCCCAGCACCCTAACCCTCCCATCTGGAGGCAAGAACCCACTTGTACTCTCCACCTCCCATGACGGATCCCCGAGTTTCAACAAATTACTCTTTTCCTGGTTAATGCACGCCCCTGTGGCTCCTGAATACTCTCCCAGTTTTTCCTCCATCCACCTAAACTCTCTCTTTGAAGACACAAACACAGAGATGTCATCGGCATATGCCACCACCCTGACCTTTGTGCCTTCCCCCATATCTATCCCTGTTAACCCCCCACCCCCCTTCTCCAGCCGCTGCAGCAATGGATCGATGGCAAACACATATAGTAATAGACTTAAGGGACATCCCTGTCTCACCCCTTTCCCAGTGGAGAAACTGTTCCCCCTCCACCCATTCACCAAGGGAAAGGTTGCCACCTCCCTATACAGAGTCTTCAACCCCTCCAAAAACTGCACAGGAATCCCATACTTTGTAAGAACCCCCCACAAATATTCGTATGGCACCCTATCAAAGGCTGTAGCTTGGTCCAAACTAACTAGCACCCGCCCCCCCCCTGGGCCCTCCGACCCCTCTCAACTGCCTCTCTTACTGTTACCGCTGCTTCTATTGCCCCCCTCCCCTGCACGCCACACATCTGTGCTGGTGCCAGTACTGCTGCTGCCACCTCTCCCAGTCTTTCGCACATCATCTTTGCTAAAATTTTCCTATCTGTATTAAGCAAAGAAATGGGCCTCCAATTTCCCACCCTTGACCCTTCCTTCCCTGGCTTCGCAATCAAAACCAATATCGCCTCCCTCATGGACCTCGGCAGAACAGGCTGACAGCTAAGCTCCGTAAATAACCACACCAAGAAAGGTATCATCTGCTCACAAAATGTCTTTAAAAACTTGGCTGTCAACCCATCTGGACTGGGTGATTTCCCTCTGGTTAGGCCGGCTATCGCCCATCTTACCTCCTCCACCGTCCATGGGCCATTCAGGGCTTTTGCCTGCTCCTCTGTTAACCCTCCCCCCACCCCGGGGTCCTCTCTATATATTCCTCCCACCCCTCCCTTTCCTCTTGCCCAACTGCAAAGAGCCCCCCAAAATGCTCTCCCACCACCCTCAAGATCCCTTCTCGAGACTCCTGCTCTATCCCCTCATTGTCCCACAAACTCCCCACCTTCCTCCGCCTGACCCTCTCTTTGCATGACCTGAAAGGGTCTGGTGAGATGAAATGCCCATAGTCCCTTTCCCACACTAATGACCTATATCTATCGTACTGTAGTGCTTCAATTTTTCCCTTGAGTATCTGAATCTCCTCCCCCTTCCACCCTCCAATTTAATTCCTTCCTCAGGGCTACCAGCCTTACCTCCCTGTTTTGTGATACCCTCCTACTTATTTTCTTGAAAAAACCCTTGATCCTACCCTTTACAACCTCCCACCATCCCCCCAATGACCCATACGCGCTCACACTCCCTAAAGGCCTCCTGTACACTCTCCTCCTGGAGCCATGCATTGTTGAGCCTCCACAGACCCCTATCCATAACCGGGTTCTTCCCCCCTACCTGAATGCTCACCAAAGCGTGATCCGTAAATTCAACATGCTGCACTTGGGGAGGGTCCTGACAGTCTTCCCTCCTTACAAAAAACCTGTCGATACGACTGCGGCATTTCCCCCTGCCAAACGTAAACCCCCCTTGCTTCCCAAAATCTGTATAAATATCAACCAGCCCTGCAGCCTCCCCCACCTGTTTCAAAATAATTCATCATATCCTAAAGAAAATTTCCTCCCTTCCCTATCCTCCTGCTTCACCACTGCATTAAAATCCCCTCCCCACACCACCCTCCTGGCCGTGTATAAATATGGTCTGATCTGGGAGATTAGAGCTTTACGCTTCCACTTCCTTTAGGACTGTAGATGTTCACCAACCTTACCTCCTCTCCCTCCACTCTTACATCCAATATCTGTCCCTCCCCCCACCCAATTCCACCACCCTACGCACTTCCACTGCCCTGGAGTTAAACAGAATTGCAACCCCCCATAAGCCTCCTGGGCTAATACCCAGTATGACGGCCCCCATTTCCTGTATCTTTTAGCTTTCCACAATAAACTTGTGTGGTCAACCCTTGTTTCTTGTTATATGATAACATCCAGTTTTGCGGAAGCCAGGAACTCATAAACCATAAACCGCTTTCTCTCCGTCCAGAGACTAGCAACATTCAAAGTTGCAATATTCAAACCGGGACCCCTATCATGACACTAATTTAGATTTCTTCCTTCCCTTCTCTCCACTCCCCTCTTCCATTCCCCTCTTCACCACTACCCCTGGCAGGACCACCTCGCCCTCCGCCAGAATCAACTCTTCCCCAATCCCTTCCCTTTCCTTATCTTCCCCTTCCTTAATCACATCCCTCCCCACCATCAAAACGTCACCCCATCTACTTCCATACCCTCCTTCCCACCCCTTCTGTATTTATAAAAGCCCCTCCCCCATCTCCTTCCTCTCCCACTTTCTCAACCCGCAACCTCTCCAGAATCACCAACGGGTATTCCTGCTGCCCTCCCTCCTGACCTTTTTTACCTTTCCTCTTCTGGGATACCCCACCTTCATCCTGTGCCAATACACTAAACCTATTAGTATCCTCAACCCTATCCCCCCTTCTTTTCCTCTGGTGTTTCCCCGCCTTCTTACTACGTACCATTTTCATGTACCCTCATCCCCACCCTCACCCTTTCTCTCCCTCCCTGCTTCCTGCACCAACCCTTCACCCTGCCTCACCCTTTCCTGGCTATCTTCCTGACCACTCTCCTGATCCTGTTCCTCCTCCTGGGCCCGCTCATGAGGTTCCTCCCCTCCCCCATCATCTTCCTCCCTCCCCCCTTCATTTTCCTCTCGCCACCTGTTATGTGCAGCCCTCGGACACTAGCTGAATGGGTGCCCCAGACATCCATAGAAACATAGAACATGATGGCAGAAAAGGGCCAAGGCCCATCTAGTCTGCCCACACTAATGGCCCACCTCCTAACTACCTCCATGAAGAGATCCCACATGCCAATCCCATCTTTTCTTAAAATCTGGCACGCTGCTTGCTTCAATTACCTGTTGTGGAAGATTATTCCCTCCACTTCAAAATCACTGAGCTCTGGAACAACCTTACCTCCCCTCTTCGGAACTTGAGCTCTCTCCAAGTTTTCCGCAAACATCTGAAAACCTGGCTTTTCTCAAAAAATGTAAGTCTCCCTTCAACTTAGGAATCAAGGAAACTCTTATATCTTGGCATCCCAAGTCCTCTAAATTTTCTTCACACTTCTACCTCTAACCCTCTGTTGTAGTTCCTTCCTATTTCTCCTACTGTAAACCGCGTCGAGCTCTACGAACGTGGAGATGATGCGGTATACAAACCTAAGGATTAGATTAGATTAGATTAGATTAGATTATTCCAGCGATCAACCACCCTTTCAGTGAAGAAATATTTTCTGGTGTCACCATGAAATTTCCCACCCCTGATTTTTAACGGATGCCCTCTTGTTGCCGTGGATCCTTTAAGGAAAAAGAGATCCTCTTCCACCTTGATACGGCCTGTGACATATTTGAACATCTCGATCATTTCTCCCCTCTCTCTGCGTTCCTCGAGTGAGTACAGCTGAAACTTACCCAGTCCACACAAGTTGCACCGAATGAGGTCACACTTCTCCCCAATATGCCCCTTCCCTCCACATTTTACACACATCAGGGTAGGACACACCATACTTAGATGCCGAAACGATTCACATCGAAAACATACCCTGGGCTGCCCCTTGTAAAAACATTGGATGCGCTCTATCCCAATGTTTGCCACTGGTGGAACATGCTGTATCACATTACCCACTTGACTTAGCTTCATGCTGGCCATCCATCCACCAGCCCAGACCCTACTCGGGTCCATGATCTTCACTAATGGAGTCTGAAGCACCCCATACCGATTCAACCAGTATGTCAGGTCTGAACTGGGGATGGACTCATTTCTCACCAACACTGTCACTTGCACAAGGTCAGGTTTACTCACAGGTATGGTTTTAAATTCCACCCACTGCTCCCTCCCCCTCACCCCTTCATATTTTCCCCAAAATAACTTTAAATCCCTCTGTCTCTGGAAACTGATATCATATTCCGGAACCATTACTGGGTGAATACAGGCATACAGGTCCTCAGGGATGAAGCCCAACCCCAGAACTATTCTCAACGTCCTGTCCCTTGTTGGCATATTCCCCACCCCCACCCACTTCAACTGAACCATATTTCTTCTCTTGAAAATACCACCCTTGCCCCCTCCCCCACTGCCCCACCCCACCACCATTCCCTCCACCATCCTCCCTCCTCCCCCCACTCTCCCCTTGCACATTCCCCCCCCCCTCGATTCCTATCCCCCTGCTCCAATCCCCTAGCTACCACATCTGCAAAAGATATTCCCCTTTTAACCCCTTTCTGGGCACCATGCCCACTACCACCAGATTCCCCACCCTCTCCCCAACACCCCCATTCACATCCATAGGGATCTGTCCTACTTCAAACTGCCCTGCATTCAGTTCTTTAGAACAAGGCAAAACTTGCTTTGTCCATTGCTGCCATTGTAGCAGCGCAGCTTCATCACCTGCAGCCACCTCCTGCTGTACTTCTCTCTGTAGATTCTCAGGTTCCAGCTCCTGACTCCACTCCACTCCTTTCAACATGCTGGAAACACCTCTTTGCTGTACTCTGCACTTTGAATTAGGCTGAGTTCCCTCAGCACAGCTCAAGAAGACTCCACCCCTTTCTCAGTCACACAAACGATTTCACCCACCAATTCCTGGGAACTCCTCCCGTGAGCTGCATTCTGGGATATTCCTTGCAGATGGAACTCAGGTGTTTCCAATCAATGCTGCTGCTCAATCACTTTCAAACCACATTCCTCCTCCTCCTCCTCCTCCAAGAATTGTAGCAAGTTACTGGGCAAACTAGTCTCAGCTACCTGCTGTTCCAGTTCTCCCTCAGGTGCTTTTATTAAAGTTTGTGGTATCTCAATTTCTGTTTGTGGTTTCTCAGTCCCTGCTAGTACTTGCTCAAACTCTATATGAAGTTTCTCAGTCCTTGCTTGTTCCAGGTAGTTCACTCTTTGTGTGGCTTTCTTTGTCCGCCCCTCCTCCACTCTTGTTTCTGCTTTGACTGCACTCTTTCCCCAGCTGTACCAATTAAGGCTGTCTCCCAACTTTTCTCCAGTAGCCTCTGTGGTAGCTTTTTCTTCCACTGCTGTGGGAGTTTTCTGCACCCCTTTTAACTGTCCTGCTTCCACAGGGTTCTTCTGTAGAAACTGCTGTTTGTACTTTCCCCTGGTGTCCCTGCAGCCCTGCCATTCTCTCTCTGTTCCGATACACTTCAGCCATGGGGTTAGACACATCTTTTGTAATAACAGCCATTTCTGTTAAACAGTTCTCCACCTGCCGCTGAAGGTATTGCTGTTCTCTCTTATACTTTTTCTTTTGCTCCTCTGGAGCCAGCTTATACAGAGTGGACACCATACGTTGTTTCTTTTGTAAGTCCTGTAGCTTTTTCTCCAGTCCAGCCATCCCCTTAATTGTTTGTATGGCTCTTGTGGCCAAATCCATGTCCTTCTCCACCTCCTCCTCCCCACTGAAAATATCCTCCTCTAACCCTTGTGAGTCCTCCAAATCCTCTACCACTGTAACAGCCTGGGCTTTCTGCCTGCCCATCTCCACCTCCAACTCCACGGCCCTGCCAGACCCCTGTTGTACCTTCATGCTCCTTGGTGTCAATTCTGAAACAGGAACCCTTCCTCTAGGAGCTCTGGGGTCTGGCTCTCCTGGCCTCCTCCAGCCTGATGGCCCAGGCTTTTCACCATCTTGTTCCCTCCTTCCTTCCATAGTAGGCCCTCCAAAGCAGGACCTTCCCTGGGAAGGGACCCCAGGCTTCATAGCTCTGCCTGGGGCACAGAGCTAGGCCCAGCTCCCACCTTCCACAGGCCTCTGGTTCTCAGTTGCAGCTCTCTCTTCAGCTCCTCTCACAACCACAGTCACACACAGACTAGTTCCAACTACTGAAGTCTCCGTCAAAGCTCACTCCAGTCCATCTACAACCTCCCAGCCATTGAAGCCCTACCCAGCCCATCCTCTACCAAACGGCCAAATACAGAGACAGACCATACAAGTCTGCCCAGTCCTGGCCTTAATTCTTCAATATTTACTATTATTTTTTGATTCTAGATCCTCTGTGTTCATCCGATGCTTTTTTCTAACTCCGTCACAGTTTTCCTCTCCACCACCTCTCTCGGGAGCGCATTCCAGACATCTACCACCATCTCCGTAAAGAAGAATTTCCTTACTTTGCTCTTGAGTCTCCCACCCCTCAATCTCAAATTATGTCCTCTGGTTTTACCATTTTCCTTTCTCTGGAAAAGATTTAGTTCTACGTTAATACCTTTCAAGTATTTGAACGTCTGAACCATATCTCTCCTTTCCTCTAAGATATACATATTCAGGGTTTCCAGTCTTTCCTCGTACATCTTTTGTCACAAACCTCCTATCATTTTGGTTGCCCTCCTTCAAGTTTTTTTGTGTCCTTCACCAGATACGGTCTCCAAAATTGAACACAATACTCCAAGTGGGGCCTCACCAACGACCTGTACAGGGTTATCAACACCTTTGTTCTACTGGTTACGCCTCTCTTTATGCAGCCACCGCCTTGTCACACTGTTTTTTCACCTTTAGATCTTTGGACACTATAACCCCAAAGTCCCTCTCCTCATCCGTGCATATCAGCCTCTCCCCTCCCAGCATATACGGCTCCTTCCAATAATTAATCCCCAAATGCTTTACTCTGCATTTCTTTGCATTGAATTTTAGTTGCCAGATTTTAGACTATTCTTCTAACTTTTTTGTAGATCCCTTTTCATGTCCACTCCCTCCTCAGTGTCTACTATGTTACAAATCTTGGTATCATCAGCAATAAGGCAAACTTTTCCTTCTAACCCCTCAGCAATGTCACTCACAAACATATTGAACAGGATCGACCCCAGCACCGAACCCTGAGGGACTCCACTACTCACCTTTCCTTCCTCCGAGCGACTTCCATTAACCACCACCCTCTGGCGTCTGTCCGTTAACCAGTTTCTAATCCAGTTTTCCACTTTGGGTCCTAACTTCAGCCCTTCAAGTTTGTTCAAGAGCCTCCTATGAGGAACCGTGTCAAAAGCTTTGCTGAAATCTAAGTAAATTAGATCTATCATATGTTCTCGATCCAGTTCTCTGGTCACCCAACCTTTAGTAAAGCCATGTTGCCTCGGATCCTGTAACCCATTACATTCTAGGAAGTTCACTATTCTTTCTTTCAGCAACACTTCCATTATTTTTCCAACAACTGAAGTGAGGCTTACCGGCCTGTAGTTTCCTGCTTCATCCCTGTGACCATTTTTGTGAATCGGGACCACACCTGCTCTTCTCCAGTCCCCAGGAACCACTCCCATCTCCAGAGATTTGTTGAACAAGTCTTTAATAGGACTCGCCAGAACCTCTTTGAGCTTTCTCAGTATCCTGGGATGGATCCCATCCGGTCCCATCGCTTTGTCCACCTTCAGTTTTTCAAGTTGTTCATAAACACTTTCCTCCATGAACGGCGCAGAATCTACTCCATTTTCTAGTGTAACTTTGCCAGACAATCTCGGTCCTTCTCCAGGTTTTTCTTCTGTGAACACAGAGCAGAAGTATTTGTTTAATACGTTTGCTTTTTCTTCATCACTCTCCACATATCGGTTCCTAGCATCATTTAGTTTAGCAATTCGATTTTTCATCTTCCTCCTTTCACTGATATCTGAAAAAAATTTTATCTCCCTTTTTTACATTTTTAGCCATTTGTTCTTCCGCCTGTGCTTTCACCAGGCGTATCTCCATCCGAAGGTCATCAATGAACTGAAAGGGACCATAGCTGAACTGCTTCAACTAATAGCCAATCTGTCGATCAAATTGGGAAAGATTCCAGAAGACTGGAAGGTGGTGAATGTTACACCGATCTTCATGAAAGGTTCAGGGGAGATCTGGGAAACTACAGACTAGTGAGTCTGACCTCGGTACTGGGAATGATGGTAGAGTCACTGATAAAGGACCGCATCATTGATCACCTTGACGGACATGGGCTGATGAGGACCAGTCACTACAGTTTTAGCAAAGGTAGATCGTGTTTGATGAACTTGCTGCATTTCTTTGAGGGAGTAAACAGAGAGATAGACAAGGGCAACCCGGTCGACATTATATATTTCGATTTTCAGAAGGCGTTTGACAATGTTCCACATGAACGACTACTTTGGAAAACTGCAAGCCATGGAATCGAGGGTGAAATACTCAAGTGGATTAAAAACTGGCTGAAGCATAGGAAACAGAGAATGGGGGTTAAATGGACAATACTCGGACTGGAAGAGTGTCACTAGTGGGGTGCTGCAGGGCTCGGTGCTTGGACCCATGCTCTTCAACATATTTATAAACGATCTGGACATTGGTACGACAAGTGAGGTGATTAAATTTGCGGACGATATGAAGTTATTCAGAGTAGTAAGGACACAGGGGGATTGCGAAGATCTGCAACGTGACATAATCAGGCTTGAGGAATGGTCATCAACATGGTAGATGAGGTTCAACGTGGATAAGTGTAAAATGATGTATGTAGGTAACAAAAATCTCATGCACGAATACAGGATGTCCAGGGCAGTACTTGGAGAGACCTCCCAGGAAAGAGACTTGGGAGTTCTGATCGACAAGTCGATGAAGCCATCCATGCAATGTGCCATGGTGGCGAAAAGGGCGAACAGAATGCTAGGAATGATAAAGAACGGGATCACGAACAGATCGGAAAAGGGTATCATGCCGCTATACCGGGCCATGGTGCGCCCTCACCTGGAGTACAGCATCCAGCACTGGCCACCGTACATGAAGAAGGACACAGTATTACTCGAAAGCGTCCAGAGAAGAGCGACTAAGATGGTTAGGGGGCTGGAGGAGTTGCCGTACAGCGAAAGATTACAAAAACTGGGCCTCTTCTCCCTCGAACAGAGGAGATTGAGCTGTTATTATTATTATTTCCTTTTTCTCTTATTTTTGTTTATTTTCTTCACATAAAGTTCCATAGTCATTTTTATAGCTCCTTTCAGCTTAGACCACTGTTTTTCCACTTCTGTTATGTTATCCCATCCTAACAGCTCTTTCTTCAGGTACTCTCCCATTTTATTAAAGTCCGTACATTTGAAATCTAAGACTTTTAGTATCATGCAGCCGCCCTCCACTTTAGCATTATATCAAAGCAAAAATCATTTGATGATCGCTACTTCCCAGGTGAGTACCCACTTGTACATTAGATATACTCTCTCCATTTGTGAGGACCAGATCCAAAATTGCTTTTTCCTTCGTAGGTTCCGTCACCATTTGTCTGAGCAGAGCTTCTTGAAAGGCATCCACAATCTCCCTACTTCTTTCCGATTCCGCAGACAGAACTTTCCAGTCTGCATCCGGTAGTTTGAAATCTTCCAACAGAAGCACCTTCTCTTTCTATCCAAACTTTTGGATATCCACAATCAGATCTTTATCAATTTGCTGCGATTGAGTCGGAGGAGATAGAAGTTCCATCTTCTCTTTTCAGAGCGATCCATATCACTTCTTCCTCTCCCCAGGTCCCTTGCATTTCAGTCGCTTGGATATCAATCCTTACATAGAGAGCTACTCCTCCACCTTTTTGACCATCTCTGTCCTTTCTAAAAAGATTATATCCCGGTATGTTTGCATCCCATCCATGGGATTCACTGAACCACGTCTCTGTGATAGCAACAATATCCAGGTCTCCCTCTAACATCAGGGCTTGCAGATCATGAACTCTATTGCTTAGACTGCGAGCATTTGTGTTCATCACTTTCCAGTTATTTTTCAGCGGTGATCTTTTTTGTTTCGTTTCACTTCCTGTTGCAACGCTAAGAAGTGAGTTGCTAATATTGTTTGTGTTGCAATTTTTACTACCATCACATCTTGTCTTTTGCCGGGGGTAATCTCTATAATTGTACTTCATAGATAAGCCATCCCACCCTCTAGTTTAAATGCCTAGAAACATATTTTCTAAATTTCTCCATAAGGATTCTTTTTCCTGGTATAGTAATATGTAGCTTCTTGTCCTTCCATGTATTTCCCCATCCTCCTATGTACCTAAAGCCTTCTTGATGACACCAGGCTTTGAGCCACCTCTTGAAGTCCTCTTGAAGTGTTTTTAACTCTTTGCTCTCCCTTTCCATATGCTGGCAGTACTTCGGAAAAAGCTAGTCTTTAAAAAAGGTTTCAAGCCCTCACCAAGCTCCCGAAAGGCTTTCTGAGCTGCAAGTGTGGAGTTGCTGGCTAGGTCATTTGTTCCCAGATGGATAACAATATAGGCTTTAGATTTTTTAGTTTCTTCCTTAATTATAGATAGTAATTGTTGGGTACACCTAAAAGCCGAGGATCCTGGGAGTCACTTCACTATTTTAGGCTCCTTGTCTTGTGTTTCAATGTTAATGCCTCTGATGATAGAATCCCCTAAAAGCAATAATTTATTGGTTTGAGGTTTCCTTTGTGAGTGCGCAATCCTTGCAAGAATTCACACTAGGACAGCCCAAAGACTGTATCCCAACAAGGTTTGAGGCAAAAAAAGCAATTCTGGAGAAGCAGGGAGCCTTTGAAAAAAAGATCACAAAAAATCCAAGATGACCACCGCTAAGAAATTTGTGCCAAAATCACAATATTTTTCACAGTCAGCAAACTTTAAAAATGGGAATTAGGATTTTCAGGTGGGGGAACACAGGGTTACATGCAGAAACCTTCAAAACTTGGTAGTTTAGACCCCCCCCCAATTCACCTCACAGGCTGACACAGCCTTTACTCACTGTGACCTGTGCGGGGAATGTGCTGCAACCTGCCTCAGCTCTCTTACAGTAGCTGGAATCAGAGAAGCACTGCCTCATGCTGGGAATGCCTTCTTGATGCTGATCTTCGGGCTGCCAGTCAGGTTCTGCGCCTGACTGCACCTCCACCATCATGGACTGATGGACGTGCTGAGAAATGGGCGGAGGTGAGAAACGCAGTCAGCACTCTGCGAGACACCGTCGAGTCTCCTAGGTATGTCTAACCGCCTGCGCTCAAACCTTCATTCAGCAAAAAGAGAAAAATCTGGGATGCAGGCTGGCTGACAGGTACCATCAGGGATTGGCCTGTCAGCTGCAGACCGAAGTCTGTGTGATCTCCATCCATGCAGGCAGAGCTGAAGAATCTGAATGAATTCTTTGCTTCTTTGAAGAGTCTTTACAGAAGAAGATGTAAGAAATCTTCCTGAAATAGAAATGTTTTTTAAGGGTGTTGAGGCGGAGGAATTGAAAGAAATCTTGGTGAACCTGGAAGACATACTAAGCCAAATTGACAAGTTAAAAAAGTGATACATCCTAGGATACTGAAAGAACTCAAACATGAAATTGCTGATCTGTTGTTAGTAATCTGTAGCCTGTCACTAAAATCATCTACAATACCTGAAGATTGGAGAGTGGCCAGTGTTATGCCAATTTTTTTTAAAGGGTTCCAGAGGAGATCCGGGGAATTACAGACCGGTAAGCCTGACTTTAGTGCTGGACAAAATAATGGAGACACTTTTTTTTTGGGTGGCAGGGATGGCGGGGGACCTCGGTGGCTGGAGGGAGTGGGCACCCCTCCTGCCATATTGCTGCAGCTGGGTGTGGGGTGTGGGATGTCCGGTGGTAGGAGGGAGTGGGCATACCTCCTGCCATTTTTTGTGTTCGGGGAGACTGTAGCACAAGGGGCCACGTTTGACAGGGGTCATTGGGGATGGCCGTCGGGAGCAGTGGGGGACATTTTTTCTTTTTTTTTTTTTAATGGGACAGATATTTTGTGTGTATAACACATGAAAAATATCTGTGCCATTGAAAATTTTTTTTAAATCAGGCAGACTAGAGCAATCGGTTTTTTCGATCGCTAAAACCCATGCAAAATAGCTAAGCAATGTTAGTGAATCAATCGCTTGGCTATTTTGCATGGGGTCTTAGCTAATTTGCATGGCCAGATTGGTAAATGGGTGATAGAGGGGAAAAACACGTAGTGGGCCATTTTGTGCATTGGGTCGGTAACAGCGATTGTCGCTAAACCTGTGAAAACAGGTTTAGTAACGATTGGTGACTTTAGCGGTTAGGGCTCTTCAGCTTGGAAGAGAGATAGCTGAGGGGAGATATGATTGAAGAGTACAAAATCCTGAGTGGTGCAGAACGGGTACAAGTGGATTGATTTTTTACTGCATCAAGATTTACAAAGACTCGGAAACACTCGATGCAGTTACAGAGTAATACTTTTAAAACCAATAGAAGGAAACATTTTTTCACTCGGAGAATAGTTAATCTCTGGAATGCATTGCCAGAGGATGTTGTAAGAACAGTTAATGTAGCTGGTTTTAAAAAAGGTTTGGACAAGTTCCTGGAGGAATAGTTCATAGTCTGCTGTTGAGACAGACATTTGGGAAGCCATTGCTTACCTTGGATCGGTGGCATGGAATACTACTATTAGTTGGGTTTTTGCCAGGTACTTGTGACTTGGATTGGCCTCCGGGAAGACTGAATACTGGGCTGGATGGACCATTGATCTGACCCAGTAAGGATATTCTTATGTTAACGGCCTCTTTTACAAAGCCGCACTAACGACTGCGCTGCGCTGCGCTAACAGCCCCGAAGCCCATAGATATTTAAAGGGCTTCAGGGCTGTTGCCGTGCGGCTTTGTAAAAGAGGCCGTAAGTAAATCCAAGTTCCAAGTTTATTAAAATTTTTGATAAAACGCCAATCATACATTCTAAGTGTTTAACATTTAAAAAATTTAAATGGGGACAATTAACAGATTTATTAATGACACAACAGTACTTACATGAAAACAACGGGATGGTAGGGAGAAATACAATTTTTAAAAGAAAAGAGAACAACTAAGGTTAAAAACAAAAGGAAAAAACATAAGAACATAAGAAGTTGTCTCCACTGGGTCAGACCAGCAGTCTGCTCCCATGGCGGCCCATCAGGTCCATGACCTGTAAGATGATCCTTGTCTAAATCATTTAATCCCCCTTGTCCTTCTATCTGTACCCTATCATAACCTTCTCTACCTCTATCTATATCTCTCAATCCTTCAGGAATTTATCCAATCCTTCTTTGAAACCCGGTAGTATACTCTGTCCTATCACAACCTCCAGAAGCGCATTCCAGGTGTCCACCACCCTCTGAGTTAAAAAGAATTTCCTAGCATTGGTTCTAAACCTGTCCCCTTTCAATTTCTCTGAGTGCCCCCTTGTTATAGTGGTTCCCAATAGGCTAAAGAATCTGTCCCTTTCTACCTTCTCTATGCCCTTCATGATCTTGAAGGCCTCTATCATGTCTCCTCTGAGTCTCCGCTTTTCCAGGGAGAAGAGCCCCAGCCTTTCTAACCTGTCTGCATATGAAAGATTTTCCATACCGTTTATCACTTTCGTCAATCTTCTCTGAACCCTCTCAAGCATTGCCATGTCCTTCTTGAGGAACGGTGACCAATATTAGGCACAGTACTCCAGATGCGGGCGTACCATCGCGTGATACAGCGGCATGATAACTTCCTTTGTCCTTGTTGTAATACCCTTTTTAATAATACCCAACATTCGGTTTGCTTTCTTTGAGGCTGCTGCACATTGTTCTGTTGATTTCATTGTTGTGTCTACCAGCACACCCAAGTCTTTTTCAAGGGTACTTTCTCCTAGCACTGATCCCCCCATTTTGTAGCTGAACATCAGGTTCTTTTTCCCTATATGCATGACCTTGCATTTCTCTATATTGAAGTTCATTTGCCATTTATTTGCCCACTCTTTCAGTTTGTTTAGGTCCCTTTGTAGGTCTTCACAATCTTCCGCGGTTCTAACCCTGCTACAGAGTTTGGTGTCATCCGCAAATTTTGTAACTTCACACTTTGTCCCCATTTCTAGGTCATTTATAAATACATTGAACAGCAGCGGTCCGAGCACCGATCCCTGCGGAACACCACTCGTGACCCTCCTCCAGTCCGAGTAGTGGCCCTTCACACCAACTCTTTATTTTCTGCCTGCCAACCAGTGTTTAATCCACCTGTATACATCCCCTTCCACCCCGTGGTTCCACAGCTTCCTCTAAGTAGCTGCTCATGAGGTACCTTGTCAAAGGCTTTTTGGAAGTCAAGATAAATGATGTCTATGGGTTCCCCTTTGTCCATCTGGCTGTTTATCCCTTCAAAGAAGTGCAGTAAGTTCGTTTGGCACGATCTTCCCTTGCAGAAGCCATGCTGGCTCGCTTTCAGTTGTCCATTTTTTTCTATGTGCTTACAGATGCTGTCTTTTATCAGTGCTTCTTCCATCTTGCCCGGAACTGAAGTTAAGCTTACCGGCCTGTAGTTCCCCGGGTCACCCCTCGATCCCTTTTTGAAGATAGGGAGAGATCATGTCAGAGTTAAATATAAATAAACAGCATTTGTCATGGAAGGACCCTAACATCATTTAACGTTCATAAGCGTCTTTAAATAAGAAGCTTTTAAGACCGCCTTTAAATTTATCAAGATTTTTCTCAGACCTTAAATGGTAACAAATTCCATACTGTAGGGGCTATTGTGACGAATGAAGTTGCCCTGCGTGTACTGATGATTTTAAAGAATGGGACATAAAGAAGGTGCTGAAAGGCAGATCATAAAGTTCTTGGAGGATCATGAGGAATGAGGAGCTTATGAATAAAAGGTTCCTTGGAGTCCATAGTTTTAAAAGAGATTAAGGCAATTTTATAATAATGCGATGATAGATTGGCAACTAGTGTGCACCTTTCAGCAAGGGAGTGACGTGGTCAAATTTTTTCCTGTTGGTTATAATTTTTATGGCCGTGTTTTGTATTAGTTGTAAGCATCTGATGTCTTTTTGACAGACACCTTTGAGTAGAGAATTGCAACAGTCAAGTTTGGAAATTATGAGTGAATGAATTAAAATGTTAAGAGATTGTGGATCAAGAATGTTAGCTAAAGATCTGACCATTCTGAGTTTCCAAAAACAATTTTTGACAACTGTGCTAATCTGAAGGTGATAAGAGAGTTTGTTGTCAATTATTACTCTGAGAATTTTGAATGAATTGACGGAGTTTATTAATGTGCCTTTGATGTTGATTGGGGATGCTAAGTGAATATTTTCTTTCCAAGGGCAGAGTAGACAATTAGTTTTGGAGATATTTAGTGAAAGCATGTTATCGCAAAGCAACTGGCTGATCTTATCAAATTTTAAATTGACGAGGCTGATGTCATTGGGATTGGATGCGTTAATGGGATGGATAATCTGAATATCATCTGCATAAGCATATGCGGTAAGACCACTGGATTGACATAAAGTGAGCTGGGAAGCCAAATAGATATTGAAAAGAAGAGGGGGAAGTATAGATCCCTGAGGGATGCCAATTTTTTTTTTAATACAGATGATGATGTGTTATTGAAAGATACTACAGAGGTATAGTTTGAAAACTAAGAAGAGAACCAATCAAAGATTTGTTCCGAAGTTCTAACAGCAGCAAGTCTTTGGAGAAGTAGTGAATGGTCTATGGCAGGGGTTCCTACACTTTTTGGGCTTGCGAGCTACTTTTAAAATGACCAAGTCAAAATGATCTACTAACAATAAAATTTTTTTAAAAACACAAAGCACACTGTACATAGAGAAAATGTTAATTATCATTTATATTCCGGGGTTTTTTCAAAGAGGTCAAGGCAGATGACTCTATGCACTGTCACCTCAGTAACAACCATACAAAAATAGACAAATATACCTCCCTCCCTTTTCACTAAACCATGACAGCAATTTTTAGCTCAGGGAGCTGCACTGAATGCCCCGCGCTGCTCTCGACGCTCATAGGCTCCCTGCATTAAAAACCGCTATTGCGGTTTAGTAAAAGGGGGCCATAAGTGCAAAAAATAGACAGCAGATATAAATTCTCAAAATGGACACATTTTGATCACTAAATTGAAAATAAAATCATTTTTCTTACCTTTGTTGTCTGGTGATTTCATGAGTCTCTGGTTGCACTTTCTTCTTCTGACTGTGCATCCAATATTTCTTCCCTTCTTTCAGCCTGGATGCTTTCAGCCTGTATGCTTCCTCTCCTCCAGACCTCATTCCCTCCCCCAACTTTTTCTTCCTCTCTCCCTGCCCTTTCTTTCTCCCTGCCTCCCTTTCTTTTTTTCTTTCTTCATGCCCCCTTTCTTTCTTTCTGTTTCCCTTCTTTCCAGCCCTTTCACTGAATTAGACATCAGGAAAGTGGGAAAAAGCCCCAATTATATCACAGGGGAGGGGGGGAGGTTGTATATACAAGAGAGTTGGATAATTAAGACTCTACTGCACTTTGTTTTTAAAGTGCACCTTGAAAATCTGAGGGACAGCTGTTTCAATTTATTCTGAATTAATAATGCTAAAGTCCAAAGGATTAGCTAGATTTTTTTTTTCAGCACCTCATAAAATAATGTGCTATCTGAATTAGTAACTTAGCATAAAATGAGCAGAAAGAAACATATTAATCAGATCCCTGGGCTAAACCACAGATAGAACCACAACATAATGACAATAAATATACTGCCTAGGTGGAGAAAAAGATCTCAGATACACCACATTAGGAATATATATCGTTCTGTCTCCCTGCCTGACCCCTTTCTTTCTTTCCCCTTGCCCTCCCCCAAGCCACTGCCGCTGCCATCGGGGAACAGGCCCCCAAGCCACCGCCGCCCCAAGCTCTCCCTGCTTTCCTGTGTCGGGCCAACCAGCATTCCTCTCCCCGACGTCAATTCTGCTGTCAGAGAGGAAGTTCAGGGCCAGCCAGACAGCGATTGGCTGGCCTGGAACTTCCTCTCTGACAGCAGAATTGACGCCTGGGAGAGAAAGGCTGATTGGTCTGATAGATTGTGAAGGCAACGCGAGTCTATCACGGAGCCTGGGAAGGACTCCTCAATCGACTCACTTTGCCTTGGCAATCTACTGGTCGATCGTGATCGACATATTGGGCACCCCTGGTCTATGGTATCAAAAGTGGCTGAGCAATCTAATGAAACAAGAATAACAGATTTGTGTGATCCAGATGATATTGTATAGAAAGTGGTGACACCTAGCAAAGCATGTTCAGTTGAATGGTTTTTACGAAAACTGGTTTGATTGGGGTATAAAGTATGGGTATGATCAAAGAAGTCGGATAGTTGATTTAATACTATTTTTTCTGTTAATTTTGAAAGAAATGGAAGATTTGAAATAGGCCTATAGTTGGCGCAGTCTGAGATGCTTTCATTACTGTTTTTAAGTATAGGATGGATTATAGAATGTTTCCAAGGAGATGGTATTGTTGATGTGGAAAGACTTTTAGTGATTAATTTAAGTATGAATGGGCCAAAAATAGAAAAATAATGTTTTAGGATAAATGGTGGAATGGAATCAGAATTTGAGCCTTTGGGATTTAAGGATTGCATAATGCGCTGGATTTCATTTAGGGAAGGAAGATTAAAGTGAGAGCAAGTTGCATATAAGTGGCTTGTGGTATTCTCATCTATGCTTTTTGCTTGTTTTGAGATTTATTTTTTATTGAATTCCTTATGATTTGAATTTTTGTTTGGAAAAAGTTTGCTAGTGAGTTTGGGCTGTGAGGGAGGAATCACTTTTATTATTTTGTCTTTGCTTGAAGTGTGTCAGATTTTTTAAAATAGAGAATAAAGCCGAAGAGTTCTTAGCTTTTGAGATGCATTTTTTGTAATAATTTTTTCTTTGTAAAATTTTGAGTATTCATTATATTTATCAAGATTCGATAAGGTGGGGTTAGCTCGCCATTTACGTTCTAAGGAGCCTAATTGATGTTTAAGAAGAAGTAGTGATAAATTGAACCAAGGATTTTTTTGTTTTTTGGAAGAAATGGTACGTTTTGAAAAAGGGGCAATTTTGTCAAGAAGAGAATGGCAGGCTCTGTCTCAGATCTCTATTTGTTTGTCTGGGTCTTCCTGGTCGAAGAGTTAATGTCAAGATGGACTATGAAGATGTTAGTTTTTCAATAAGCTGCCTAAAGTCTCTTGTGTGGATTGATAAAGGTGGTGATGAGTTATGGTGGGTTATGGGAAGAATAGTAGTCGAAATGAAATAGTGGTCAGACCAGGGTACTTGAAGCAATGAGGTGTTAGAAAAGTTTGATTTATGAGATGATAGAATAAAGATCATGTCAATAGTAAGACCTTTCAAGTGAGTAGGGTCTAAAAACAAAGGGGTGAAGTTAAGATCAGACATATGAGTCAAGAAGTCTTGAGTAATGGAAGAACTAGCATCTTCCAAATGAATACTAAAGTCTCCTAATATTATGGGAAATTGGGATTGAGTGGCAAAATCAAATATTAGAGATTGAGTTTGAATCAGGCTATTTTGACTAATAGGTAGAGGAATGTAAAGTAGTAGGTCTATTACTAGATTAGTATTTATTTTAAGAAGAATGGATTCAATGGCTATAATTGCTGGAGGAGTTTCAGAAATAACAGAGAGGGAGGATTTATAGATGATAGCTAAACCACCTCCCCTTTTTCCAGTATGGTGATTGAATGAGTAAGAATAGCCAGGGGGGTCAAAAAAGATAAGAATGCCTCATCACCATCATATAACCAGGATTCTGCAATATAGAGAATGTTGAGGTAGAGAATGACACGGTGGTTGTTACTCGCGGCTAGCCGCGGAAACCCACTGAAACGGTGACAAAAAAAAGGTCACCGCAAGTACGGGGACAAGGCCATTCACCGCCCTGTGGAGTGGTGAAAGGTCTTGTCTCCGCAGTTAAAGGAGTGAGCACGTGCGGTGAGCTAGCGTGCAGTCCAGCAGTCCCCTCTCTCCCGCCGGCCGGCCGAGCATCTCCCTCATTCCCTTTCCCTTAGCTTCTCTTTGTGGCGATTTCTATAAGTCTATGCATTGTATTGCAGCCGGAGCCTTAAAGTCATGTCACGTGTGGCTGTTGGAAAAGTCTCCTCTGATGCAACTTCCTGTTTCCAGGTGCACTGGAGGAGACTTTTCCAGCAGCCAATGCGACACGATTTTAAGGCTCCGGCTGCAATATAAGACATAGCCTTATAGAAATCACCACGAAGAGAAGGTAAAGGGAAGAGAGGGAGGGAGGGAGATGCACGGCTGGCCGGCAGGAGGGAGCTGCCAGACCGCGCGAAGGGTGATGGGGTGGGGGGGATGAAGAGGAGAAGAGAAGACGCTGAAGCAACCTGAAGGGAACTGGGGAAGAAAGAGAGGGGATAAGACACTGGGAAATGGGGAAGAGAGAGTGGGGAGAAGACGCTGGGAAATGGGGAAGAGAAAGTGGTGAGAAGACGCTGGGAAATGGGGAAGAGAGAGTAGGAAGAAGACAATGGGAAATGGGGAAGAGAGAGTGGGGAGAAGACATTGGGAAATGGGGGAGAAGATGCTGGGAAATGGGGAAGAGAGAGTGGGGAGAAGACGCTGAAAGGAAATGGGGAACAGAGAATGGGGAGAAGAAGCTGAAGGGAATGGGGAAGAGAGAGTGGGGAGAAGATGCTGGAAGTGAAGAAAACAGAGATGCCAGACTAGGGAAGAAGATGGGTGCCAGACCAATGGGGGGGGGGGGGGGGGGGGGTGAAGGGAGAGGCACAGTAACAGAGCAAATGGAAGGAGCAGACAGAAGACAGACAGTGGATGGAAGGAATTGAATGAGAAGATGAGGGAAGCAGAAACCAGATAACAAAGGTAGAAAAAAATTTCTATATATTTATTTATTTAGCTTTAGGATAAAGTAGTATATTAATTTTCACACGCCATGGGTGGACGGTGCTGACGGCCTGCAACAGTGGCCAGTCGCCTAACGGCTTTAATTGTGGTTTGCCGTTTCTTCACAGCTATCTGTACTAATCCCGCTCCTGAGGAAGGTATCGAAACGGAGCTCTGTCGAGTGGAGACTTTTATATATATGCCTCCAGGTGATAGCTTTATTTTCACACGCCTTGGGTGGACAGTGCTGACAGCCTGCAACAGTGGCCAGTCGCCTAACGGCTTTAATTGTGGTTTGCCGTTTCTTCACAGCTATCTGTACTAATCCCGCTCATGAGGAAGGTATCGAAACGGAGCTCTGTCGAGTGGAGACTTTTACAGATTACACAGACTACAAAGCTCCAAACGAAGCTAAGTAATTAAATTTAAGGACTTTGTATGTGCATATACCCATCGGATTTATCCTGAGGATGTTTACTTGAATTGCCAAAGAAGATAACAAATTGAACACATTGATTTTTGATGTTTTATATATGACTGTTTTTTTTAGGAATTTTATATTTACTGGTTTCATGAAGATTAGATATAATGAATGAATTGGACTTTATTGGATAAACTGTCAAGCGTTTGCACCAGCATTTTATAGATTTATCACTAATTAGTTCTTTAGCTTTTTAAGTATTTTTAAGGATTCTATGCACTTTTTCCAGCACTTCAGCACTTTTTTGAATTTTTTTTGGAGTCTTGGGAGATCATTAAGGACTATTGGAAAAAATGTTATAACTGATATAGAGATGGACAATGTGATGTATGAGGCAGTCCTTATTTAGACCTACAGTCTAGTGCTAGTCACTTATGAGTTGCTGCCTGAGCCAATCCGTCTCCCGTGGGGGCATTACCAAGGCTCATACTAATGTCCATTATTTAAAGCTAATTATTTGGTTGCTCCAGTTTTTTGCACACGCTATTTAACATTCTTTTCACCAGAACTAGAGTTCTGTCCAGTTTGTTATTGGTAAGTAGAACTTACCATATATTTCTACAGCTGAAACAGATCAGAGATATGATGTTGAAAAGCAGGAAATTTTCACTCTGGAATGTACTTCTGGAAAAGTGAAAAGTGAAATTGTTTAATCAAGTACTTGAGGTAGAAATAAAAATAAAAATTGTAGTTGCCAGAGCGGTTGGCTAACATGGCATTTTGGTAAAGGCGTTTGCCAAACCAATCCATGGATTTGCCCTCTCTGCCAAGGGGTACAGAAGCATAAATACTAGCCCCCAAAGACTTCTTTAAAGTAGACTCCACCAGGAGAGACTCATGTGGAAGTTGGGGTTTGTCAAACCCAGGAATAGGAACCACTCTGTACAGAGAATCTAACTTGCGAGGAGCCACAGGAATGGAAGATCTTTATAAAATGTTTCCCGTATAATGTCATGAAGGGGAAGTTTGAGCACTTCCTTAGGCAGTTGATCAAAATCTAAGGCCTCTAAGAACTGTTTAGAGCGTTTGGAGTCAGCTTCCAGCGGAATGGATAAAGTTTCTGATATTTGATGAAGAAACTTGGAAAAAGAAATATTTTCAGACAATACAGGGGTCTCCTGAGAGGAATGTTGAGATGAATCATCATCAGAAGAATCCACATTTTCAGAAAGAAGAGGATCTTGTTCAGAGTCTCCCAAGTCTGAATCCTGAACAGAATGAGGATGATGCCGAGAACTCGGTGTCGAAGGATTGTTATGCTTTAGCATTTCTAATGCCTTCCGGGACCACACTAGAGTCGACTCTAGTGATGTCTGTGTCGAGGATGATCGGTGCCAGTGATTCAAAAGTGCCGATTCCCTTGTGGGAAGTGTCCGCACCGATGGAGTATCCACTGCAGGTGCAACCGGTGTCAAGGGCTCAGACCGGGGGAGTCAGTGTCGACATGGGCACAAGTTGGGTCAGCGCCAGTATTGGTAGTGCTCACCCAGTTCCTCCCTAAGTAAATTGTCAATATTTTTGCTTGAGAGTAAGCACAGGTACCGCTGGCTTTTTTGCCGGTACCTTCGGTACGGCCCTACGCTCCAGCGATGAGGAGGCCAATGACGAGGCACTCCCCAATATCGGAGCAGAGCATTTTTTGGGCTTCTTCAAGGTCGGCAGGACTTGGCTCACTGCTACTTTGACCTGAGGCCCAGAAGGGGTGGGGGAAGGCTTCTTAGCTTGCTTACCCTCAGAAGGTGTTTCTATTGGTGTTGACTTGGATGGCGCCGTCGACATTGGAAGCGATGTTGAGTCCCCGTCTATCCTGATGCCGAAGAGAAGTCGCTGTTGAATGAGGCAATTCTTCAAAGTTCTCTTCTTTAAAGAAGAATAGCGGGAACAGGTTTCCGGATGGTGCTCAGGCCCCAAACACTGCAGACACCAGCGATGCGGGTCAGTCATGGAAACTGGGCGAGCACAACATCCACACTTTTTAAAACCCATCTGCGGGCAGGACATTGAAGGAAAAATGGCCTCGGCAAGATCAAAATCAGAGGACAAGGTGGTTGAACAGGCCCTGCTGTGCCGAACCCTCAAGAGGGAAAAAACAAAAATGTTTACTTTTTTTTTTTACACAAACAAAAGAAAAAAATACGAAATAAAGAAAAAAATGACTGAAACAGTCAAAGAAATCCTTGAGAGCAGGAAGGCACCGAGAAAAAATTTAAACAGCTGTTGAAAACGCATCTTCTTAGCTCCGTGGAAACTAAGAAACTGAGGGACGGTGTGCCTATGTCTGGTGGGAAGGCACTTGCGCTTGTGAGGTGCGGGCTATCGCAAACTTTCTAAAGACTTAAAGTGGCGATGCACTTTTAAAGTGGTCCATAACAGGGCTCTGTCGATGACATCCCCATCAATGAGAACATACTGTCTGCTTTTTCCTGGGATAAAATCAGTTACTTTCTTAAAGACCAATGCATATCTATGTTCTTTCTTAGTAACATACATAGTAACATAGTAGATGACGGCAGATAAAAACCCGAATGGTCCATCCAGTCTGCCCTACCTGATTCAATTAAAATTTTTTTTTTTAATTTTTTTCTTCTTCTTAGCTATTTCTGGGCAAGAATCCAAAGCTTTACCCGGTACTGTGCTTGGGTTCCAACTGCCGAAATCTCTGTTAAGACTTACTCCAGCCCATCTACACCCTCCCAGCCATTGAAGCCCTCCCCAGCCCATCCTCCACCAAACGGCCATACACAGACACAGACCGTGCAAGTCTGCCCAGTACTGGCCTAGTTCAATATTTCTGATTCTAAATCTTCTGTGTTCATCCCATGCTTCTTTGAACTCAGTCACAGTTTTACTCTCCACCACCTCTCTTGGGAGCGCATTCCAGGCATCCACTACCCTCTCCGTAAAGTAGAATTTCCTAACATTGCCCCTGAATCTACCACCCCTCAACCTCAAATTATGTCCTCTGGTTTTACCATTTTCCTTTCTCTGGAAAAGATTTTGTTCTACGTTAATACCCTTCAAGTATTTGAACGTCTGAATCATATCTCCCCTGTCTCTCCTTTCCTCTAGGGTATACATATTCAGGGCTTCCAGTCTCTCCTCATACGTCTTCTGGCGCAAGCCTCCTATCATTTTCGTCACCCTCCTCTGGACCGCCTCAAGTCTTCTTGACTTATGACATATGAGGAGAGACTGGAAGCCCTGAATATGTATACCCTAGAGCAGTGTTTTTCAACCGCTGTTCCGCGGCACACTAGTGTGCCGCGAGATGTTGCCTGGTGTGCCGTACTGTCAAGGCCGCCATCAGGGCAGTACCACCAGTCTAGGGAGAGGGGCGGTCCGCCCCACGTGGACAGGAGAGAGCTGGACGGGGGACCCGCGGAGTTCAATACATCTCGAGCCGCGAGGCTCGTCTTCTGTTCCTGCCTGCCCTGCAGCTAACATATAGCCGATCGCAAGCGTTCCCCGATGTCAGCGCTGACGTCGGAGGGAGGGCTTAAGCAAAGCCTGCCCTCCGACGTCAGCGCTGACGTCAGAGAATACTTCCGTTCGGCTATTTGTGCGCGGCAGGGCAGGCAGGAAGCAGAAGACAAGCCTCGCGGCTTGAACTTCGTTTTGCTGAAAAAGTTGCAAAGATGGGCTGGGAGGCAAACACGGAACACAAAAGGGGGGAGGGAGTGCGTTTTGGACACAAGGCATGAACTTGGGAGAGAGGAAGGGAGGGAAAGAGATGCTGAGGTGGGGGAGGGAATGAGTGTTTGGACACAGAAGGCATGGACTTTGGAGAGAGGAAGGGAGGGAAAGAGATGGTTGTGTACACGGGGAAGAGAAGAAAGGAGAACTTTTGGTCATAGGGAGGGAGTGAGGTACAGATAGTGGCATACCAGGGAGGGGGGGGGCGGTCTGCCCCACCCCGGGTTTACGTCCCAAGGGGGTACACAGCTGGCCACCCTCCAATGTTGTCCCTAGGCCGGCAAACTGCGGCTCTTTAGCCATTGAGTGCCACCGCCGCCAATGGTGTTGTTGGCGGTGGCAGCATTATAAAATACTTTCTTTGTGTTTATTTGATTCCTATTCAAGAGAATTACTTTATATATAGTCAATATAGGCACAGAGTTAAATTTTTTAACATTTTCTAATGGTGGTGTGCCTCGTGATTTTTTTCATGAAACAAGTGTGCCTTTGCCCAAAAAAGGTTGAAAAACACTGCCCTAGAGGAAAGGAGAGACAGGGGAGATATGATTCAGACGTTCAAATACTTAAAGGATATTAACGTAGAACAAAATCTTTTCCAGAGAAAGGAAAATGGTAAAACCAGAGGACATAATTTGAGGTTGAGGGGTGGTAGATTCAGGGGCAATGTTAGGAAATTCTACTTTACGGAGAGGGTGGTGGATGCCTGGAATGCGCTCCCGAGAGAGGTGGTGGAGAGTAAAACTGTGACTGAGTTCAAAGAAGCGTGGGATGAACACAGAAGATTTAGAATCAGAAAATAATATTAAAGATTGAACTAGGCCAGTTACTGGGCAGACTTGTACGGTCTGTGTCTGTGTATGGCCGTTTGGAGGAGGATGGGCAGGGGAGGGCTTCAATGGCTGGGAGGGTGTAGATGGGCTGGAGTAAGTCTTAACAGAGATTTCGGCAGTTGGAACCCAAGCACAGTACCGGGTAAAGCTTTGGATTCTCGCCCAGAAATAGCTAAGAAGAAAAAAAAAAAAAATAAATTTTAAATTGAATCAGGTTGGGCAGACTGGATGGACCATTCGGGTTTTTATCTGCCGTCATCTACTATGTTACTATGTTACGTCTTTCGCCAGATACGGTCTCCAAAACTGAACACAATACTCCAAGTGGGGCCTTACCAATGACCTGTACACGGGCATCAACACCTTCTTCCTTCTACGCCTCTCTTTATACAGCCCAGCATCCTTCTGGCAGCAGCCACTGCCTTGTCACACTGTTTTTTTGCCTTTAGATCTTCGGACACTATAACCCCAAGGTCCCTCTCCCCGTCCGTGCATATCAGCTTCTCTCCTCCCAGCATATACGGTTCCTTCCTATTATTAATCCCCAAATGCATTACTCTGCATTTCTTTGCATTGAATTTTAGTTGCCAGGCATTAGACCATTCTTCCAACTTTTGCAGATCCTTTTTCATATTTTCCACTCCCTCTTCGGTGTCTTCTCTGTTACAAATCTTGGTATCATCTGCAAAAAGGCACACTTTTCCTTCTAACACTTCAGCAATGTCACTCACAAACATATTGAACAGGATTGGCCCCAGCACCGAACCCTGAGGGACTCCACTAGTCACCTTTCCTTCCTTCGAGTGACTTCCATTAACCACCACCCTCTGGCGTCTATCCGACAGCCAGTTTCTGACCCAGTTCACCACTTTGGGTCCTAACTTCAGCCCTTCAAGTTTGCTCAACAGCCTCCTATGAGGAACTGTATCAAAGGCTTTGCTGAAATCCAAGTAAATTACATCTAGCATATGTCCTCGATCCAGCTCTCTGGTCACCCAATCAAAAAATTCAATCAGGTTCGTTTGGCACGATTTACCTTTTGTAAAGCCATGTTGCCTCGGATCCTGTAACCCTTTAGATTCAAGGAAGTACACTATCCTTTCTTTCAGCAACACTTCCATTATTTTTCCAACAACTGAAGTGAGGCTCACCGGCCTGTAGTTTCCTGCTTCATCCCTGTGACCACTTTTATGAATAGGGACCATATCCGCTCTCCTCCAATCCCCAGGAATCACTCCTGTCTCCAGAGATTTGTTGAACAAGTCTTTAATAGGACTCGCCAGAACCTCTCTGAGCTACCTTAGTATCCTGGGTTGGATCCCGTCTGGTCCCATCGCTTTGTCCACCTTCAGTTTTTCAAGTTGCTCATAAACACCCTCCTCCGTGAACGGCGCAGAATCTACTCCATTTTTTCGTGTAACTTTGCCAGTCAATCTCGGTCCTTCTCCAGGGTTTTCTTCTGTGAACACAGAACAGAAGTATTTGTTTAGCACATTTGCTTTCTCCTCATCACTCTCCACATATTGGTTCCCAGCATCTTTTAGCCTAGCAATTCCATTTTTTTATCTTCCTCCTTTCATTAATATATCAGAAAAAAATTTTATCTCCCTTTTATACATTTTTAGCCATTTGTTCTTCTGCCTGTGCCTTCGCCAAACGTATCTCTCTCTTCTTTCAGTTTCACCCTGTAGTCCTTTCTGCTCTCCTCTTCTTGGTTTTTTTTATATTTCATGAACGCCAACTCTTTCGCCTTTATTTTCTCAGCTACTAGGTTGGAGAACCATATCGGCTTCCTTTTTCTCTTGTTTCTATTGATTTTCTTCACATAAAGGTCCATAGCCATTTTTATCGCTCCTTTCAGCTTAGACCACTGTCTTTCCACTTCTTTTATGTCCTCCCATCCTAACAGCTCTTTCTTCAGGTACTTTCCTATTGCATTACAGTCCGTACGTTTGAAATCTAGGACTTTAAGTATCGTGCGGCCGCTCTCCACTTTAGCCGTTATATCAAACCAAACCGTTTGATGATCACTACTTCCCAGGTGAGCACCCACTCGAACATTAGAGATAATCTCTCCATTTGTGAGGACCAGATCCAATATCGCTTTTTCCCTTGTGGGTTCCGTCACCATTTGTCTGAGCAGAGCCTCTTGAAAGGCATCCACTATCTCCCTACTTCTTTCCGATTCCACAGATGGAACATTTCAGTCCGCATCCGGCAGGTTGAAATCTCCCAACAGCAGAACCTCCTCTTTCCTTCCAAACTTTTGGATATCCACAATCAGATCCTTATCAATTTGCTGCGATTGAGTCGGAGGTCTGTAGACTACACCCACGTAGATAGAAGTTCCATCTTCTCTTTTCAGAGCAATCCATATCGCTTCTTCCTTTCTCCAGGTCCCTTGCATTTTGGTCACTTGGATATTGATCTTTATATAGAGAGCTACTCCTCCACCTTTATGACCATCTCTGTCCTTCCTAAAAAGATTATATCCCGGTATGTTTGCATCTTTATTATGGCTGTCCAATTCAAATAAGGAATTTAAATATGCTTGTTATGAGTTTGCATTTATTGATTTCCATGTGACGCAATTCTCATATTTAATTTATTCCTGCAATTATAGCCCTTATATGTGCTTTCTATGAGTCTGCTTTTATTGATCTCTATGGATGATGTATTTCTAATGCCTAATTTATTCCTATAATATGGGGTTTTCCCTTTTTGATATTGATTTCTAAATGTGAGTTAAGTCTGTTTCTATTTATTTTCATGTAAGATGCTGTTTTCATGTACAATCCAATTTATTTACAGTTTAAAGGTACCCATACTGTTTTAAGACCTTATCAGATTTTTATGTATGATGTGGTTCACATGCATTATTTATTTGTTTCCATTTACAGTTTAAAGACACATTATTTTTAGTCTACAATTGTTTTTTGAGACCATAGCATCCAACTGGTATGTAAGCTATTGAAGTTTGTTTATATGTATGTCACATCCCGACCATCACGCGCCACTGGTTTTGTTATGCACATGATTTTGGTCTTCTATAATTTATTTTATCCTTGGTTTTTACTTTTTCATGTAACCCTAGGTTTGACATGGTTCTTATATCATTTTTATCACACACACAGTTAGTACCCAAGCACTGAGAGCCACCCAATACACGTGAAGTAGAGGCACCTGTAGCAACAGGCTTAAAAAACAAACAGTTCAGCTCAAGAATAAAATCAAACAGTAATGTTAACCGCCAACAAAGGCTTCAAAGGAGCTCAGAAACTATTCCCATATAAAACTGAAACATATATACAAATTCTTACCAGTCGCCAAGGACTGACAGGCATCCAAGAATCAGCTTGGAGAAGCATAAACAGACTGAACCAGTAGGCAGACGCAGGAAGGACCTGACGAGAGTCTAGAATGTTTCACTTATCTACTGGAAAAGAGCTTACCACGGTAAGTGCATAATCTCTTTCCAGTGAAATAGGTGAGACATTCTAGACAGAAGCTGTCCCCAAAAACCTAGGGCGGGCATGCTATCTGCCACCACATCCACTCTGTATAACTTGGCAAACGTGTGACGAGAAGACCACATTGCTGCCCTGCAAATCTTCTCAGGGGAGATAGATCTAGCTTCGGTCCATAAAAGAAGCCGCACTCCTGGTAAAATGCAACTTGACGGAAACAGGGGACTATTTTCCAGAAAGAATTTAGGCTGACAAAATGGCTTTACGGATCCATCTAGAAATCGTGGCTTTAACTGAATGAGTCAGCATAAACAAGTGGTCAGAAAGATGAAACTCGTTAGGAACCTCCAGATAACAAAGAAGAACTTTGAGCACATCCAGCTTCTTCAACAGATGATCTTGTATCCTGGAAACAGTAGGCTGAAAGGCAGGCAAACGTACTTCCTGATTAACATGGAAAGCCAAAACCACCTTCAACAGGAAGGAAGGAACCGTCTGAAGGGAAACCCAAGACTCAAAAATATGGAGGAATAGTTCTCTGCAAGACAGAAGCTATAGTTCCGACACACGCTGAACCAAAAGTAATTGTAACCAGAAAAACGGTCTTGAGCATCAAAGTCCATGAGGGAAGCACCTCGAAGGATCTAAAAAGAAGCCTTAGTAGGGCTAGACAGTACCAGGTTCAGGTCCCAGGAAGGGAAAGGTTGCTTAACTGGTGGTCTGACACAAAGAGCTCCCTTCAGAAATCTAGTGACATAAGGATGAGACGCTAATGAGGATCGACACTCCCGGGATCTAAATCAAGAAAGCACAGCCACCCGAAACCGAAGAGATGCCACAGTGAGGCCTTTATCCAGGTCACCCTGAAGAAAGGCGAGAATCAACAAGATCAAAGCTGAATAAGGGTCCCCCTGGTCCTGGGCACACTAGAAACATAGAAACATAGAAACATAGAAATAGACGGCAGATAAGGGCCGCGGCCCATCCAGTCTGCCCACCCTAATGACCCTCCCCTACCTTTACCTTGTGAATAGATCCCACGTGTCGATCCCATTTGGCCTTAAAATCAGGCACACAGCTGGCCTCAATCACCTGAAGTGGAAGACTATTCCAGCGATCAACTACCCTTTCAGTAAAAAAGAACTTCCTGGTGTCACCTCGCAGTTTCCCGCCTCTGATTTTCCACGGATGCCCTCTTGTTGCCGTGGGACCCTTGAAAAAGAAGATATCTTCCTCTGTCTTGACGCGGCCCGTGAGATATTTGAACGTCTCGATCATGTCTCCCCCACTAATGTTGGAAGGCCTTCCACGCCTTAACGTAAGCAGAAACTGTGGATGACTTCTTAGACTTCAGAAGGATATCAATAAACATAGCAGAATAGCCTTTGTGCTCTAAGGCTGTGCGCTCAAGAGCCATGCCATAAGATCAAAGTGACCCGGATCCTCCATGAATATTGGATCTTGCATGAGGAGGTCCATATGGGCTCTCAGTTGAAGGCTGAAACCTCTGGGAAGATGCAGCAGATCTGTGTACCACAGTCTACGAGGCCAATCTGGAGCCACCAAAATGACCTGGCCCAGATGGTCTGCGATCCGCTGAATAACCTGGCCTACCATCGGCCAAGGAGGAAAAACATACAGGAGAATCTCCTGAAGCCACGGTTGCAACAGAGCGTTGCGTCCCACTCTTCTGGGCTCAAATCTTCGACTGCTTTCTTGTTTCTTGCCATGGCCATGAGGTCACAGCAGGGCTGACCCCAGTGACGCACTATGGCTCTGAACGCCACTGTGGACACCTGGATCCAGAGTCTGTCTGTTGAGGAAGTATGCTTGAACATTGTCTACTCCCGCCAAATGTGCTGCAATCAGCTAAAAGGTGATGTTCCACCCAAAGAAAAAGAAGGTGGGCTTCCTGAGCCAGAGGAGTGATTGACGTAGGCTGGTGATTGACGTAGGCTACTGCCGTCACATTGTTGGAGAACACCCTAACTGCTTGGCCCTCGAATCTTCTGCAATCTCATCAGAGATAGTCGAATGGCTCTGAGCGCCAACCGGTTGATTGACCATTTTCGATAAGAGAGCGTCCAACACACCTAAACAGGGCTATTGCAATGGGCTCCCCAGCCCCGAAAGCTGGCATCTGTCATCACCACAATCCAGGAGGCAATGTGCAGTGATACGTCCCTACAGAGCAACTGCAGGAGAAGCCACTAGTCTATGCTCACTCAAGCTTCCAGGATCCAAGGCCTATAAGCCATCCCTATGTGGAGCCCAGCGAGAGAGCAAAACATGCTGAAGAGGATGCATGTGCACCCTTGTCCAAGGAACCACATCCAGAGTTGCAACCATGGATCCCAGAACTTGAAGATCGTCACATGCCGAAAGAGTCAGCTGCTCTAGAAGGGAAGAAATCTGGGTACACAGTTTCTGAAGGGCAGCCTTCTGGCAGATAGACGCGGCCCACAGCCATGTCAAAGAGAACTCCCAGATATTCAAACAAATGTGTGGGCATCAGATTGCTCTTTCTGAAGTTGATAATCCAGCCCAGGTCTTCTAGCTCCTGGAGTACCTGCTCCACTGTGTGCCATCCCTCGGCCAATGAACGATCTCTGATCAACCAGTCGTCTAAGTAGGGGTGAGCCAGGAGAACCATCTTCTGCAGGTAAGCTGCCACAACCATAATCACCTTGTTGAAGGTCCAGCGTGCTATCGCCAGCCCAAAAGGCAGATCCTAAAGATTGGTAATGCTGTTCCAGAACATGAAACCACAAAAATTTGCCGTGGGCCAGAAAAATTTGAATGTGCAAGTATGCCTCCGTGAGATCCAGAGAGGCAAGAAACTCTCCTGGGGCTACTGCTGCAATGACCGAACGCAGGGTCTCCATGCAAAAGCGTGGAACCTTGACAACCGCATTCATGTGCTGAAGATCCAGAACAGGCCTCCAATCTTCGGAGTCTTTTTTTGGCATGATAAAGTATATAGAGCATCTGGCTGAGCCCGAGTGGTCAGGTGACACCGGCTCTATAGCTTGATTTTTTATTTATTTTTTTTTTAATTTATTAAATTTCACAATATTCACAAGCATAAATCTTGTTCCATATAATACAGAGAAAGAAACAATTCAAAACAAAATTTTCCAACATAAGCAATATAGATTTTACCTCTTCCTTAGACCACAATATACAGGAGTGGTAGTCACAATATAATGGAGATAAACAAAGGTATCAAACATTCAAAAGAAAGGCTTAATGAGCTATTGGTTGCAATATTCTAACTTAAAATCCATTCCTTAATCAATCCTTAATGATCTTTTTAACTTTTAGAAACTCCCTCAAATGGTCTGGAGAATAAAAAGTATATTTTATTCCCAAATACCTAACCAGGCATTTACAGGAGTATGCTAGAAGAAACGTAGCCCCGAGTTTAAGAGTCTCTTGACGTAGGGAAAGAAAATCTTTTCTTCTCTCTTATGTAACTTTTGAAACATCTGGGTATATCCAAAGTCTTTGATCTCCAAATAGTTTTTGAGAATTTTTAAAGTATAATTTTAAGATCATGTTTAAATCTTGCTCAAAAACGAAAGACACTAAGAGAGTAGCTCTTTCAGTATCTATAGACAGTTTGTTGCAAAAGAGCAGAAATATTTCCAAAATCAGTTTATCTTCTCCATCTTCTTTTCCGTCTTCTTTCCCCCCCCCCCCTCTTTTTGAGGAATCTTTTTATTTGGTAGATAATAAATTTTATTCAATGGAGGAATATTGTTAGGGGGAATTTTTAAATTCTCAGTTAAATATCTTTTAGAAAGATCTGTAGATAGTGGAAAATTCAAGATACGGAGATTCAATCTTCGATTGTAATTTTCAAATTGTTCTAATTTACGATGTATTGAGGAATTATCTTTAATCATTGCAACTTTAAATCGTCCTGTGTTTGTCTAGCTTGGTCTGAAAGATCTTTTTATTTACTGGTTTGAGTTAAATCATGAAGTTTAGAAGTAATACTTGTTACCTCTTCAGTAGTTTGAGTCAATTTAGTCTCCAGGCGTTGAAGAAGTGTCCAAATGTCTCCTAAGGAAGCCTCCGTGGAAGCGGGAAAAGATCCCTCTCTCTCTGCTTGATTCTTCAGCTCCATTGTCTGTACTGGCTCTGCGCCCTCGCCAGGAGACCCCGCAGGTGCACTTCCTGGATTACAGGTCTCCTGCAGCAAAGCTACAGTAGTAGCTTGGCACAAAAGATTGGAAGGAGCCGGAGGGGATAACGATGTCTCAAGTCCCAAAAGGTGGAGAGGTTCTCCAATGTCTCTCCCCAGTGCCGGGTCACATCCTTCAAAATCTTTGGCAATTGACAGCAGAGCCACAAAGAAGCAGTCTACAGTTTGCTGGAGGGGTGTAGAAACAAGGGCCTGCGAGGGTTCAGCCCTAATCACCCCCTTCCGCTTTGAATGAGGCATTTCCACTAAAAGAGTCAGACAACAATGGTATGATAGGAATAAGATTCAAATGGAAGGCACCAGCAAACACAATTTCCCTCCATCTCTCTAGCGGCTACTCACACCACCACCATTTTGACCACTCCTCCCCTGCTCTATAGCTTGAATATCCAGCAAGCACTGAATGGTGGCTTGAACCTTGAGTGCTTTGTCTGGGCGACCTGTAGAAGAGTCCACGAACCAATCTGTCAGAGGCCTGGCAAATTCCAGTTTGTAGCCTGACCGAATGTCCAAGACCCACTGGTCAGATGTAATGTGCATGGGAAGAAATGTTGAGAGCCAGCCTCCTATCTGAAGAGGGGCATCCCTCGGCCTGGCATCATTGTGCCTTTTTGGCAGAGGGCGCAGAACGAGAGGTGGAAGGCTGGCAATGCCTGTAGCCAGCATACCGTTGTCAGGAGCCCTGTGAAAATCTCTGCAACGTGGTACTTGAAGACAGTCGTGATCACCTTGAGCCACAAAAATTAGAGTGACCAGAAGCCCTAGAGGGTCTGGGTCTGCTAGAAGCAGAGTTTTAGGGTGACAGTATATCACAGAATCAATGAGGTCATCAAGACCTTTGCCAAACAATAACTGCCCCTTAAAATGCAGTCTAGCCAAAGTAGCCTTGGAAGTGGAATCACAAGCCCACTGTCTGATCCAGAGCATTCTGCGGGCAGAGATGGAGTACACTGATACCTTTGCCAAAACTCACATAAGGTCATACAATGCATCAGCCATAACATCTGTCCCAGCCAAAAGAAGTTGAGGAGGGGGAGCACAGTGTGCACAGTCGAGAGAGACCAGCATGTGCGACAAAAGATGTCCCCGAAGCAGCTTTTTTTTTTAAGATCATTTTTATTAAGAGTCATCAAGAGAAACAGGCAACATACAATAATGAGAGTGACAAACAGCAGCTACAGTGGAAAAAATGCAATAGCCGGCACTACCAGCGCAGGCTAGATCGGGGATACAAAGAAGCAAGATGAGGATGAGGGGGTGCACAGCAGTCCCCTCCAAAAAAAATACAAAAACCTACACCCAGCAGAGAAGAAAGGCATAGTCAAAAAGGTGGAAACTTGCTGATCCGATTAAGCTGCCCCTACAGTAAAGATGAATAAAAAGAAAGAAAAGAGCGAAGAAAGGCACAAAGCTCAGTACCTCCCTCTCAGGACAAACCAACGGTGTGAACATCCTGCTTCCCCCGGCGACTCCAGAAATTTTCAGTATAGAATCCCTAACCCCAACAACCTCCCAAATCAAGGGAGAACACCCACACCACCCAACACCCACTCAACAAGCAATCAGACACACACCGAACACGCTCCCCATTCACTCACCCTCCCCTCTCCCCACCATGTCGGGAGACTAGAGGCAAAGTCAAGTATGCCAAAACCTTCATATTAGTGGAGCGTTTATAATAGCACAACTCAAAACGTGCCAGCTCAGACATCTGGCTGAGCCAACTTTCCACAGGGATCGGTCCATCCTGAGTCTAATATTGGAGAATCGTGCGTTTAATTGTCAACAGGTCAGATAAATAAATCGCCGCTGAGGTACAGTGAGGCCCTGCGTCATCAGCAAGGTCTGGTCTCCAAGGAGCAGTGTTTTGTAATCCCACTCCAAAGTCCGCTGTAAGACTAATTGAAGCTGCGTAAAGGAGGAGTTCCATAAGGAGAGTTCAGGGCACTCAAAGAAAGAATGTAGGAGTGTCCCAGGGACTACTCTACATTTGGTATACAGTGCATCCTCCCACAAACCCAAATGGACACCTCTCTCTTTCGTAATGTAGGCCCTATGAAGAATCTTGAATTGGGTCTCCTGTCAAGCCGCTGATTTCACATAAGCAAACCCGTGTGAAATAGTTCCAAAAAGGAAACATGAGTATAACGTACAGAGAGTTGCTAGTTCCAATGGTCCCGCAAGACGTCCAAGGGTCCCTGGGAAGCATAGGAATGAACCACCCGATACCAAACCGACAGGGAGTTCTGGGAAGCCTTTATGCAAAGTAGGTATTTGTCCAGTTGGCCGCAGAGCCAGTCTGCTCCATACTGCTGGTGAAGGCTCTGATAATAATGCCGGGCCTGCAGATAAGCAAAAAATTGATGATTGGGGATCTCCCACCAGTCCCTGAGGCGGGTAAACGTAGAAAAAGCACCCATGTCCTCCTCAATCAGATGTGAGAAAGTTAGAGCCCCTCTCAAAGCCCAAGCAGTAAAAGGAGAATTTACGAGGCTGGGCAAGAAATTAGGATTGCCCTGTAACTGCAAGAGGGACGAGGCCACAGGAGACTTGGCCTGCGCTCGACGCCACCACCTCCAGGCCATGCAAAAAGGACGCAAAAACCGGAGTTTGGAAGGCAGAGCTCCCCCACTGCCACGAGGTGAGTGTATGAGATTTATAAAGTTAAAGAGAGCACACCAGCCCGCCATCCTTTCGGAGGAGAGAACCGTGCACTCCCGGTCACCCCCTCATGAATGAAATGCTTAAGAGCCACCACATTATAAGCGCGGACATCCAGGAGGCCCAGGCCCCTCCCTCTTTGCTGTAAAAAGAGAGCGAAGTTTGCTAATATCACGCTTCAATGGGTATAATATTTTGGGCAACAGTATCATTTTGACCAAAAAGGGCAAACAGAATGCTAGGAATGATTAAGAAGGAGATCACGAACAGATCGGAGAGGGTTATTATGCCACTGTACCGGGCCATGGTACGCCCTCACCTGGAATACTGTGTCCAGCACTGGTCACCATACATGAAGAAGGATATGGTACTATTTGAAAGGGTCCAGAGAAGAGTGGCTAAAATGGTTAAGGGGCTGGAGGAGTTGCCGTACAGTGAGAGATTGGAGAAACTGGGCCTCTTCTCCCTTGAAAAGAGGAGACTGAGAGGGAACTTGATCGAAACGTTCAAAATACTGAAGGGAATAGACTTAGTAAAGAAAGACAGACTGTTTACTCTCTCCAAGGTAGGGAGAACCAGAGGGCACTCTCTAAAATTGAAAGGGGATAGATTCCCTACAAACGTAAGAAAATTCTTCTTCACCAAGAGAGTGGTGGAAAGCTGGAACGCTCTTCCGGAGTCTGTTATAGGGGAAAATACCCTCCAGGGTTTCAAGACAAAGTTGGACAAGTTCCTGCTAAACTGGAACGTAAGCAGGTGAGGCTGGACTCATTTAGAGCACTGGTCTTTGACCTGAGGGCCACCGCATAAGCAGACTGTTGGGCAGGATGGACCTGTGGTCTGACCCAGCAGCGGCATTTCTTATGTTCTTATAAGTTGGGGCAAGAACATATTCATCCGAGCCGCCAGAATAGAAGCCAACAGCTTGACATCTTGGTTCAGCAGCAAGATCGGCCTATAGGAACCTACCTGAGTGGGATCCTTCCCAGGCTTTGGAAGCAAAGTAATATGAGCCAAGTTACACCAGAGGCCCGAAGCGATGGTGGAAAGAAAATTAAAGTAGGTCCCCAGGGGTGGAGCCAGAAGGTCAGACAAAAGATCAGACAAAAACCCATCGGGCCCAGAGACTTGGTTAGTTTCAGGTTTTTAATCCTCTGACAAATTTCCTCCTGGGAGATAGGAATATTCAACCGTGCCTGCTCCGCAGAAAGGCTCAGAAGCTGAAGGCCCCAGAAAATATTATCCTGATCTGCGTTGGTGAAATCCCTCTTCGCATAAAGGGCACTGTAGAATTCAACAAATTGATCCCGAATTTGAGACTCTCCCCTGAGCGTTCTTTACCTTCTGAATAAGTTGTTTTTTCCGAAAGGGCCCTACCAAGGTCACAAGGAGCTTGCCAGCCTTGGTCCCCACCCACACACACACACACTGATAGAGGCAAAATTTCTGATAATAAATGTCTTGGTAGGCCCTTTGATCCAAGATATCATTGATCTGAAGATGAATAGATTTGATTTGCTGGGCCTCCGACCCCGCCAGACTCACTCAGTGAAACCTAAGTAACGCTCTCAGTTGCGTCGATAGAGCTAGAAGTTTCTCCCCCTGCTTTTTCCATTTCGTAGCAACGTATTGAAAAATATGACCCCGTAACACTGCCTTAGAAGCGTCCCAAAATACCGCTGGATCTACATCCGAAGTGTTATTGTGCAGGTCATAATCCAGCCATCGGGCCAAAAAGGCATGCAAATCCTTTTTAGAATATAAAGCTGTGGGGAACCGCCAAGTCCTGTCCCCTCGCTGATCCATGATCCCGAGGGTAAGAACCACCACGGAATGGTCCGAAAGTGATGTATCTTCAATAGTGACTTTATCCACCCGTGAAAACAGAGTATGGGAAACCAAAACGTAATCCAGCCCAGAATACGTAGTATGAGGGTTAGAGTAGAACGTGTATTCCCGTTCAAACTGAAGAAGGGTTCTCCACGCATCTACCATCGTGAGATGGTCACAGAGGAAACTTACCCCTCTCCGAGTGAAATCCCGAGGTCGCGGCTTGGCAGAAGAACAATCCAGAATAGGATCAACAGTGACGTTAAAATCCCCACCAACGATCAGTTGATAGATAGGATATTGTGCTAAGATACCCAAAAGCCCAGAATAATATTTATGACTATATATATTCGGAGCGAACAGGTTACAAAAGAGGAGCTGAAATACCCAGAGCTCCCCCAGTAAAAGTACATAACAACCCTTTTTATCCTGTATGGCCTTGTGTATATGAAGGGGCAAGTGTTTATGTATTAGAATTGCCACCCCCACGCTGTCGACTATTGTATGCAGAATAGCTCACTTCACCTACCCAGTCTCTTCGCAGCTTCTCATGCTCAGCAGAAGATAAATTAATTTCTGGAAGAAACGCTACATCAATGTGATGTTGCCGCAGCCAGGTGAGAATTTTCTTACGTTTTATTGGAGAGTGGATACCATCAACATTAAAGGTCGCTACTGTCAAATTAACCATAGCTGTAGAACAAAAAAAGCCACCACTGTACCCAGAAGGCGATGAAGATACGCCAACCCAGAGTGTGGACCCCCCCCAGCTAGGTCCTCCTCCAGGGGGAAAAAAAATCAAAACAATTGCAGAGTCCCTGAAGTCCCCCTTCTGCCAAAGAACCTACCTGTCCCACCCCCTGACTCCCAACCACCCAGTCACTAGTCAACCACATCCACACCACCCATACACTCACACCCCAACACCTCTTCCCCCCTGAAAGTCCCCCGTTGCACTTCCATGTCCAACGTTCCAACAGAACCTTCATGCACTCAACCTCCCTGCATCTCCCCCTTACCCATGATAAAGAAAAACTCAAGAACCAAAACATCCTTCTCGAGCCCTGAAAACCCGGTTACCCAGATCTGAGGTATCCCATATCCATTGGGCTATTATGAAAGAAACCCTAGACCCCCTAGGTAGGAAAAGAAAAAGACCAAGGCAATCAGCCTCCAAGAGGGCCGGAGGTTGTCTCAGAAAATAATTAGCAACCCCATTCTCCCCACCCCTCTCCATCATTACCCACTTATCCGTGAATTTCCCCCTCCCCCATTGCAGTCCCTACCTAAAAAAGAGAAAAGAAAAAAAAAAGAAGGGAAGCAACAGGGTTACCCAATAAATCCAAAAGAGTCCAAAAGAGCTAAAAATACCTTCCCCTCTTTGAGCAGTGTGAAAAACAGTAATGTACAAAGTTTAACAACATAGAATAGAATATTAAGCAGGCAAAAGCAGGTAAATGGCAGGGCAAGCTGACCATGCAGGACCTAGGGTCACTCAAGAGCACTGCGGAGGAGTAGGTCCACCAGCCTTGTCTGTAGATTGCAAAGGCCAGCTCCCCCAGCAAGGACAAACAGCACCCAGCAGTCCCAGATCTCCCCGTAACCCGCTAGAACAAGAATTTTGAGGAGGACAAGGAGAGGTAGAAAATAAGGAAAGTTGGCAGACTGACACCGTGTCCCCCACCAATAACTCAGGCAGAGTCAGAAACAGGCCGCATAGGCCATTTGGCACACATGTGGAGGGCACTACGATATGTCAGGAGAAAGGAATGAAAAACAGGAGAAGAAAGAGCAGAGATAGATATAGGTTAGCACAGTCCCTGATCAGTGCACAACCAGAAAAAGGGGGCAAGTTATCAAGAGCAGGAAAAAGGAGATAGAAGGAAAAAGAGAAAAAAAAAACAGCTAGGAAGATAAGACAAAGTGAGTCTGAGAGATTGGGCCCTACCACCTGTGGCTAACACTAAGCAGCAAGGAGCATAGACCAAAGTCCCAACCCGCAGGCAGTTCCATCAGGCAGCGTCAGAGATCCCCCGGGGCCACAGAGATGAGGCAGTTAGCTTGGCAGGCCTTCCAGAAATGTACGAATCTCCACCGGTGTATTGAAATACAACACCTGATTCTCGTGCAGCACTCGTAGTTTGGCCGGGTACTGTAGAGCAAAACATAGCTGTTTTTGATGGAGCTGTGTGCAATACGGAGCCAACGCTCTGCGTTGCTCTGAAACCTGGGGGGAGTAGTCTTGGAATAGAAGAAGCCTCTGGCCATCATAGGAAAGTCCACCTTTTGACTTGTAGTTGATCATAAGTTGATTCTTATCAGCGAAGTTAAGAATACAGGCAATCACGGGCCGTGGCTTACGATCTCCATCTAGGCGTGTCCTATCTGGTGCACCCACTCGACTAACAGAGGAGCTACCCCCATATCCTTACTCAACTCTTTAGGTAACCAAGTGGAGACCAAGGTGTGTAGGTCTTCCACCGCAAGAGATTCAGGCAAACCGATGAGCCGTAGGTTGTTACGGCGACTCCGGTTTTCAGGGTCCTCAGCTCTGTCCTCCAGCCTGCGGACCTTTTCCTCCAGGCTTTGGGCCCCCGCCTCCAGAGCCAAAGTGCCGTCATCCTGCGCTGTTACTCAGTTCTCCACATGCTGCAAGCGGGTGTTCTGCCTTTCCACCGTATCCTTAAGGCCAAAACCGTGGATTGAAGTCGAGTGAGCTTATCGTCCAGAAAGGCGGTAAGATGTTTCTTTAGCTCTTCAATCGCGTCAGCTTGTAGTATGACCGTCGGGTTACTTTACATGCGTTCCGGAGGAGTGTGCGCTGCCATCTTAGCAGGGGTAACAGGGCCTCGCAAAAGTTTAGCAGGCTTTGAGGCCTGAGCCGATATATCTCACAACCCCGACAAAAATGATATCGGTGGGTAGCCTATGACGTGCCCCAGTCGGTGGGAAGGGATGTAGTTAGTTCAGAGTTAAGATGCAATGAGAAAGATCAGCAAAATGGCTCCAGGTTCAGGAGAGGTGCTCAGGCACGTCCGATCAGGCTGAGTGCATCATGTGATACGCCCCCCCCCCCCACCCGCCGAAGCAGCTTTGATGCTTACAGCAGCTGCATCAAAGAGTTTCATGAGGATCATCAATGAACTGGGAACTGGGTTAGAAACTGGCTGTCAGACAGATGCCAGAGGGTGGTGGTTAATGGAAGTCGCTCAGAGGAAGGAAAGGTGAGTAGTGGAGTCCCTCAGGGTTCGGTGCTGGGGCCGATCCTGTTCAATATGTTTGTAAGTGACATTGCTGAAGGGTTAGAAGGAAAAGTGTGCCTTTTTGCAGATGATACCAAGATTTGTAACAGAGTAGACACCGAAAAGGGAGTGGAAAATATGAAAAAGGATCTGCAAAAGTTAGAGGAATGGTTTAATGCCTGGCAACTAAAATTCAATACAAAGAAATGCAGAGTAATGCATTTGGGGATTAATAATTGGAAGGAACCGTATATCCTGGGAGGTGAGAAGCTGATATGCACGGACGGGGAGAGGGACCCTGGGGTGATAGTGTCCGAAGATCTAAAGGAGGTGGCTGCTGCCAGAAGGATGCTGGGCTGTATAAAGAGAGGCGTAGCCAGTAGAAGGAAGAAGGTGTTGATGCCCCTGTACAGGTCATTGGTAAGGCCCCACTTGGAGTATTGTGTTCAGTTTTGAAGACCGTATCTGGCAAAGGACGTAAGAAGACTTGAAGCGGTCCAGAGGAGGGCGATGAAAATGATAGGAGGCTTGCACCAGAAGACATATGAGGAGAACATAAGAACATAAGAACATAAGCAATGCCTCTCCTGGGTCAGACCTGAGGTCCATCATGCCCAGAAGTCCGCTCACGCGGCGGCACAACAGGTACAGGACCTGTGCAGTAATCCTCTATTTATACCCTTCTATCCCCTTTTCCAGCAGGAAATTGTCCAATCCTTTCTTAAACCCCAGTACTGTACTCTGCCCTATTACGCCCTCTGGAAGCGCATTCCAGTAGTCCACCACTCGTTGGGTAAAGAAGAACTTCCTAGCATTCGTTTTGAATCTGTCCCCTTTCAACTTTTCCAAGTGCCCTCTTGTTCTTTTATTTTTAAAAAGTTTGAAGAATCTGTCCCTCTCTACTCTCTCTATGCCCTTCATGATCTTATAAGTCTCTATCATATCCCCTCTAAGTCTCCTCTTCTCCAGGGAAAAGAGACCCAGTTTCTCCAATCTCTCAGCATATGAAAGGTTTTCCATCCCTTTTATCAGACGTGTCGCTCTCCTCTGAACCCTCTCGAGTAACGCCATATCCTTCTTAAGGTACAGCGACCAATGTTGGACGCAGTATTCCAGATGCGGGCGCACCATCGCCCGATACAACGGCAGGATAACTTCTTTTGTCCTGGTTGTAATACCCTTCTTGATTATACCTAGCATTCTATTTGCTTTCTTAGCGGCCGCTGCGCACTGTGCCGTCGGCTTCATTGTCATGTCCACCATTACCCTCAAGTCCCTTTCTTGGGTACTCTCATTCAATAACATCCCTCCCATCGTATAGTTGTACCTTGGGTTTCTGCTTCCCACATGCAATACTTTACATTTCTCAACGTTGAACTTCATCTGCCATCTCGCCGCCCATTCCCCCAGTTTGTTCAAGTCCCTTTGCAATTCTTCGCATTCCTCTTTAGTTCCAGCTCCACTAAATATTTTTGTATCGTCCGCAAATTTTATTATCTCACACTTCGTCCCTGTTTCTAGACTGGAAGCCCTGAATATGTATACCCTAGAGCAGGGGTGCCCACACTTTTTGGGCTTGCGAGCTACTTTTTAAATGACCAAGTCACAATGATCTACCAACAATAAAATTTTAAAAAAACACAACGCACACTGTACGCATAGAAAATGTTAATCATCATTCCTATTCCAGGGTTTTCAAAGAGGTCAAAGCAGATGACTCTATGCACTATCACTTCAGTAACAACCATACAAAAATAGACAAATATACTCCCTCCCTTTTTACTAAACCACGTTAGCAGTTTTTAGTGCAGGGAGCTGCGCTGAATGCCCAGCGCTGCTCTCAACGCTCATAGGCTCCCTGCGCTAAAAACTCTATTGCGGTTTAGTAAAAGGGGACCTTAGTGTAAAATATAGACAGCAGATATAAATTCAGACACATTTTGATCACAAAATTTACAATAAAATCATTTTCCCTACCTTGTCTGGTGATTTCATGAGTCTCTGGTTGCACTTTCTTCTTCTGACTGTGCATACAATCTTTCTTCCCTTCTTTTAGCCTGTATGCTTCATCTCCTCCAGACCTCATTCCTTCCCCCAACTTTTCCTTCCTCTTCCCTGCCCTCTCTTTCTCTCTGCCTCCCTTTCTTTTTTTTCTGTTTCTCTTCTTTCCTTCTGTCTCCCTGCCTGCCCTTTTTCTTTCTTTCTCCCTGCCCTCTCCCAAGCCACTGCCACTGCCATTGCCATCGGGGACCAGGACCCAAACGCCACCAATAACAGGCCCCAAGCTCTCCCTGCTTCGGCCAACCAGCATTCCTCTCCCTGACGTCAATTCTGCCATCGGGAAGAGGAAGGCTGATCAGCCCAAGATCGCGATCGACCTATTAGGGGAAATGCTGCCGGGTCCTGCCTTCGCGGAAACAGAAAGTAGGCAGGACTCGGCAGGAAGAAGAACAAATGCTTGTCTCCCGCATTAGCCCGTAGCGAACGCTTGCTTCAGGGCTCTCAACATGTGCGTGCCGGCTTCTCTTCTCTTCCCTCCGAAACCGGAAGTTATGTCCGGGGGGGGGGGAGGGGAGAAGGGAAGCCGGCGCGCACATGTTGAGAGCCCTGAAGCAAGCGTTCGCTACGGGCTAATGCGGGAGACAAGCATTTGTTCTTCTTCCTGCCGGGTCCTGCCTACTTTCTGTTTCCGCGAAGGCAGGACCCGGTTTTTTGTTCAGCAGCGGCAGATGACAGCTGGGCGGATCGCCCAGCTAAAAGGCCCTAGGGAGAAAGAAAACTGGAGAGGAAGGCTGATCGGCCCGTAGATCAGGACGGCAACACGAGTCTATCACAGAGCCCGGGATAGGCTCCGCGATCGACTCGTTGGGCACCCCTGCCCTAGAGGAAAGGAGGGACAGGGGAGATATGATTCAGACGTTCAAATACTTGAAGGGTATTAACGTAGAACAAAATCTTTTCTAGAGAAAGGAAAATGGTAAAACCAGAGGACATAATTTGAGGTTGAGGCGTGGTAGATTCAAGAGCAATGTTAGGAAATTCTACTTTACGGAGAGGGTGGTGAATGCCTGGAATGCGCTCCCGAGAGAGGTGATGGAGAGGAAAATGGTGACTGAGTTCAAAGAAGCGTGGGATGAACACAGAGGATCTAGAATCAGAAAATAATATTAAATATTGAACTAAGGCCAGTACGGGGCAGACTTGCACAGTCTGTGTCTGTATATGGCCGTTTGGGGGAGGATGGGCTAGAGAGGGCTTCAATGGCTGGGAGGGTTTAGATGGGCTGGAGTAGGTTTTAACGGAGATTTCGGCAGTTGGAACCCAAGCATAGTACAGTGAAGAGCTTTGGATTCTTGCCCAGAAATAGCTAAGAAGAAAAAATTAAAAAATTTAAACTGAATCAGGGGCAGACTGGATGGACCATACGGGTCTTTATCTGCCGTCATCTACTATGTTACTATCACATCCACACGCTGGACCAATATATCCTTTAGTATCACACCACCTTCACTGGGTAGAGAGGTGCATTTAGTCACCTGCGCAACCAAAGAATCCACCCTGGGCTGACCCAAAAGCTGCTGACACTCCTGTGCCAGGGGATACAAACGTGACATAGCACTAGCAATTTTAAGAACACCCTCTGGAGAGTCAAGCTGCTCTGAGACTAGAAAGCTCATATCAGGATGCCAGGGAAAGGTAGCAGACTGCGAGTGCACATCACAAAGCTAGGAGGAAGAAGTGGACGGAGCCAGCTGAGTGACTTAAGTTCAACTCCTGCAAAGACTCAGAAATAAGGTCCAGCAGCCACAAGCTTAGACCATGGAATCAACCCCAGGATTCAAGACCCCAGAGGGATCCACAGATTCAGCATACAGGCCCTGATCTTCCACTCTGGGAAGTGCTGTACCTGCAAACAAGGGATCAGCAAGTGAAACATCTGCATCAGGGTCCCCCAGATCAGGGTCAGGAAGCATCAAAGCAGCAGCAGGCTGAGGCGAGGATGTGCCCAAAGGTACAACGCAACTAAAAGAGACTGCAGAGGTGAACTGGGACTGAGCAGGGGAAGAACACCTGTTCTAAAACTCAGACCATATAAATTTCATAAAGTCTGAAAAAGTGTCCAGCTCCTGGGATGTAGAGTAACCCTTAGATGAGGGTCTGCAGCCTGGTGAACAGAACTACCAGTGGTGCCGAGCCACGAAAACAAAGAAGGTAGCCCCACTGGACTAGCTGAGCATTTGGTCTCCTGCTTCAGCAGGGGACAGGTTAAGCTGGATGCTGCCACCTCCCCCGGCTGTGCCACATGGCATATGACGCAAGGATACTCTAAAGGCGCTAAATTTGTGCAATCCAGGAAAGAATCCACATGAGGAAAGCCCAAGCAAGTTTATCCATCCTAGCAAGTTTATAGGCAACATTTGCAATTTTGGAGAAGCAGGGAGCTTTAGAAAAAAAGATCGCTAAAAATCCAAGATGGCCACTGTCAAAAAATTTGCATGAAAATTGCGATATTTTTCACATTTTCCAAACTCCAAAAATGGCGATTTTAGTATTTTTCAGGAAGGGGAATACAGGGGAATATTCAGAAACATTCACAATCCCACTTTTCAAACCTTCCCCAATCCATCTCACAGACTGACAGCCTGTACTCATTGTGACCTGACAGAAGATCTGTGCTGTAGCCTGCCTCAACTCTCTCATAGTAGCTAGTTGAGAAATTCACTGCCTCAATGCTAGGAATGCTTCAGCAAAGTTGACTCCTATGCCTGACTACATCCCCACCCCTGCGGACCACCGGATGCACACCAGGATGGGTGGAGGTGAGAAGATATAGTAGGCACCCTGCGAGACACTGCCAAGTCCTCTAAGGGTGCCCAAGAGCCTACGCTTGGCCCCTGCTTAACAAGAGATGAGACCACTTCAGGGACAGTCCTGAGCTCCAGAAAAAACTATGCAGGATGGCTTAACAGGTAGCTAGTGGGATTGGCCTGTTAGCTATACACCGAAGTTTATGTGGTCTAGTTTCAAGTTTCTTTATTTTTGATATACCGTCTATCAAAACAAATGTCTAGACAGTGTACAATATAAAAAGATTGTAAGAGACAATTAAAATAGGTAAATAAAAGCAATATTTTATCAAATATTAAAAATACTAGACAAATTAGGATTAATGTACATGAGACGGAAGGGAAGTAGAGGAGGGAAAGGTTGTTTAAAATACATCGAAGTAAAATTAATAAAAAAGGACGGTAAATGAGGAGTGGCAAAAACATTAGGAGGGGAATAATTTCAAAAGAAGTATTAGATGTTTCAAAGCTTCACATGAATCAAGGAATTAAGAAGTTGAAGCTAATACTAAAGAATAAAGGCATCTTTAAAGAGAAAAGTTTTAAGTTTGGCTTTAAATTTTCAAGCGAGTTCTCTAATCGAACGTCTAATGGGAGGGCATTCCACAGAGAGGAGCGGGAACTGAAAAGATGGATTTGCGAGTAGTATCGTAAAATAGTTCCTGTATTGATGGTATGGGAGTAAATTTTGATTATTTGATCGGAGGATCCTAGATGATGAATAAGAGATCAAAAGTTTATCTATAAACGCCGGTTGGTTAGAATTTTTTGTTTTAAAAGTGAAGAGGAGTATTTTATAGGAGAGACGATGAGTAATAGGTAGCCAATGTGCTTTGCGGAGGAAGGAGTGACATGGTCAAATTTTTTTTGCATGATAGATTAATTTAACAGAAGTTTTGCAATAGTTGTAGACGACGGATTTCTTTCTGGGTTATACCTTGATAAAGGGCATTACAGTAATCTATAGTTGAAATTACTAGGGAGTGAATCAGGATATTAATTGAGGAAGGATCAAAAAAAGAAGAAATAGAACGTATGAGCCTAAGCTTATGAAAACATTTCTGCATAACTGTACTAACTTGTTGATGAAAGGTGAGGTCCTTATCTAGAATGACTCCAAGAAGTTTAACTTTACTATCTGTTTGAATTGGAGAGGAGTCGATACAGATGGGTAGATATAAATGTTCATCTGGAGAGGGCGAGACAAGGACACTAGTAGTTTTAAGAATGTTCAGTGAAAGTTTATTATGCCAAAGCCAGAGGCTGATTTTATTGAGTTTATGATTAATTTCAGTTATTTCATCATGGGATGTAGGATTTAAGGGGTGAAGTAGTTGGATATCATTAGCATATGTAAATATGGTGAAACTTATAGACTGGGCCAGAGTGAGTAGTGGTGTCAGGAATATATTAAAAAGAAGGGAAAAAGAATAGAGCCTTGGGGGACTCCATAGTTTTGGTAAATAGTGGAGGAGATAGAGTCATTGAAACTGACTTTAAACTAAACTAAACCTTAAGTTTGTATACCATATCATCTCCACAATCGTAGAGCTCGGCATGGTTTACAAGAACTGGTATAGAGAAGGAACTCCAATGAGGGTTATAGGACTTAGTATAGAGAATGTTTAGAGGGACTTAGTATAACAAAGAGGAGGAAGGATTACATTTTTTGAGAATAGCCAAAAAAATGTGGAATGCTTCACGAATTTTATAGTTTCGGTCCTGAAAGTAAGAAGAGAACCATTGCAAAACTGTACCAGAAATATTGATAGATTCTAGTCATGTAAGAAGTATGGAATGATCAGTTGTGTCAAAAGTGGAAGTGAGGTCTAAAGAAATTAGAACAGAGGATTTACGGTGGTCTTTAAAATAATGAATTGAGGTAGTTAGTCCGATGAGCGAGAGTTCAATGGAGTAATTTTTTTGAAAACCTGTTTCGTAGGGATGTAGAGCATTAGTTTTTTCAGCAAAGTTGGACAGTTGATTGAAGACCAGTTTTTCAATTATTTTTGCTAGGAAAGGTAAATTTTCGATAGGATGGTAGTTATTGATTAGATTTTCGGATATGTTTATTTGTTTAAGCTTTGGGAATATAAGAGCAGATTTCCAAGAAGATGGTATGTAGCCGGTAGAGAGGCTTTTGATGATCATGTCAAGTAGGAATGGACCGAAGATGCTAAAGTGATTTTTAAGAATGGTAGGGGGCAGATTTTCTAAAGAGTTATTCCTTGGATTTAGGCTTTGAGCAGAGAGTGAACTGAAGGGAAGTGAGAATTTGGGTAGAGGGGAAATAGGTGAGTTAGATATTGAAGTGCTAACAAGTGTTGTTCTTACACCTTTGATCTTTTGGTCAAAATGTTCGGCAAGGGCTTGAGCTGTAGGTTGGTTTGAGGTAGGGCCGGGTCTTCTAACGTAAGGGGAGAGCGAGCGAACAATGGAATATAACACTGAGGAGTTTTTTTTACAGTAGCTATTGTCACCCACTGTGCCTCAGCCGAGCGCTTTAGGCAGCCTGGCAGTGACATATGACTTAAACTCTGGTGTGGGCCCATTTGAAGTAGGGGAACCTTTCAAATGGGACACCTCTAGGCTATCACCTAGCCCAGCTTGTGTATGTTCCCTCAGTCAGAATGGCTTCAGTGTAAATTGTAAGTTTTATTGGGCCACTGGCCTCAGCAACACAATGCAATCTCGGTTCTACCAGTGGCATGAAACTTTACAAACTAGCAAATAATTTTTCAAAACAAAAATACAATTCAATCTGCTCTGGGCTTTGTCAAATAAATCATAAATCATAATATTTCTCTTCACCAGAGTCTTATACTTATGCAGGCTATATGCCATTAGAGTCCAAAGTCCTTTCAGCTTTAGAAATGTCCTGTTGAAAATGGCTAGCTGGAAAACACTTACTAAGCTTGATCTGTAGGAGAGACTTTTCTACCAGTAATTATCAAACCAGCACTGCTGAGCTTCTGACCCGGGTAGCCAGGAGAATGAGCCAGCCATAATCTTCGGGCCAGTATTCTGGTAAGAGTTTTATCTACGTTTCTAAGGCACGCAGGGCTAATTGCCTTTAACAGGTTGCTATAGCATAAGAACATAAGAATTGCCACTGCTGAGTCAGACTAGTGGTCCATCATGCCCAGCAGTCCGCTCATGCAGCGGCCCTCTGGTCCAAGACCAGCACCCTAACTGAGACTAGCCCCACCAGCGCACGTTCCTGTTCAGCAGAAACTTGTCTAACTTTGTTTTGAATCCTTGGAGGGTGTTTTCCCCTATAACAGCCTCTGGAAGAGTGTTCCAGCTTTCTAACATTCTCTGGGCGAAGAAGAACTTCCTTACGTTTGTACGGAATCTATCCCCTTTCAACTTTAGAGAGTGCCCTCTTGTTCTCCCTACCTTGGAGAGGGTGAACAACCTGTCCTTATCTATTAAGTCTTTTTCCTTCAGTACCTTGAATGTTTCGATCATGTCCCCTCTCAATCTCCTCTGTTCGAGGGAGAAGAGGCCCAGTTTCTCTAATTTTTCGCTGTATGGCAGCTCCTCCAGCCCCTTAAACATCTTAGTCGCTCTTCTCTGGACCCTTTCGAGTAGTACCATGTCCTTCTTCATGTACGGAGACCAGTGCTGGACGTAGTACTCCAGGTGAGGGCGTACCATGGCCCGGTATAGCGGCATGATAACCTTCTCTGATCTGATCGTGATCCCCTTCTTTATCATTCCTAGCATTCTGTTTGCCCTTTTTGCTGCCGCTGCACATTGTGTAGACGGCTTCATCAACTTGTCGATCAGAACTCCCAAGTCCCTTTCCTGGGAGGTCTCTCCAAGTACCGCCCCGGACATCCTGTATTCGTGCATGAGATTTTTGTTACCGACCTGCAACACTTTACACTTATCCACGTTGAACCTCATCTGCCATTAGCAATTAGATAACAGCTGTTAAGTACTCACGGAGGTTTGGAACAAGGAACCAAATCAATTCCCAGGCTGATTTCCTGCCCAGCGTTTGTTGCAGATATTTACTGTTTGTACGGGAGAATAGTATTAGCTCTTGTGCTCAATCCCAGCCAGTTAATCAGGAGGCAAACTTTGCAGTCTCAAACATTACAGTCTCTGGCATAACACTTTCCCAGTTTATCAGAGAGGAAAAAAAAACACACCAAGGGAAAAGAATCTTCCCCCTGACTCACAGTTCTCAAGCTATTTCCATTTGCTCTGTCTGATTCTCAAACTCAGCACTGCACTCCTCTATCACCATAGGCTCAGGAAGATAGGATTCTGAAGGAGAGTTCACAACCTGTTCTTCCTTCATGTCCCAATCGGAATCAGCAAGCTGCCCTGGCTGCTCCCAGGCAAGCTCAGCCTCATGCTGGGCTCCCTGCCTCTGCACTGCTCCTGCCTTGAGGTCTCTCCCGGTTCATTCCTCCTTTTTCCTTAGCTCTCTACAGAGCCTCACTTTAAGCTGAGGGAAGAAATCACTCCCCTGTAGCTTCAGGGCTTCCTTCCCCCTGCCTGTGCTGTTTCTCTCAGGGAAAACTGCTTGTCTGCCTTCTGCTTCACAGGCACTGGGTAATGAGAGAGCATAGATTTCTGCTTTTGTTTAGACACTAACTTAGGTAAGGCAAAGCTTTCTTGTTCTGTCTCCATGTCTTCCTCACTGCTTACAGGGTAGTCAGCTGAATTACTCTCTTAGGCACTGACCTGGTCAGCTCTTCTGCACTGGGGTTTGTATGTTTTACTATATTTTCCTGTGATAAACCTCGGGGATGCAGTAGGTTTGTCACACTATACGGTTAGCATAGTATTTTTTTCTTGGCTGCCTGTAATGATTTCTTATAAAAGGTAGCTTGTTCTTTGTATTTTTTAAGTGTGGATGGGGAGCGCTTGCGTCTCCAGAGTCTTTCAGAGGAATGGAGCTGATGGCGAATAAAAGAAAGTTCCTGAAAATGCTCCAAGCACCAGAATTCCCAAAAAAGGGATGAAAAATCACTGAATAAAATGGGGAGAGCAGAACAAACACATGGCACGCGTGCAGAAGGAAAGAACTGAAGGTGGGGCTAAAGAGCCCAGTGAAGTATAGCACAGGCAAGAGGAAAAATCTGGAGTGGATGCCTTCTGCAGATTTACACAGCTATAGGGATATTACCCATCTGTCTAGAATGTCTTACCTATTGCACTAGAAAGTACATTTTGTAGCGTGGCCATCCCTTAGGGTATAGAAGGGACTGGCACACGCCACTGATATGGCCCCGGTGTGCTTCCCCGAGTAGGAGGAAGTCCCTGTATGGGTGGGCTTACCTAGCGTATAATAGTCATAATGGTCCACAATAGGTAAGCTTTCAAAAATCTAATAGAATTTATTTGGCATTCAGGTTTGTATGAGAATTCAAAGCAAAATGGGTCCTGAAGTACAACCAACAAAAAAACAGCAAAAACAAGTTTCTCTCACCAGCTTAGTCTGGTAAACACCCTGAGTGCTCAGTTCATGTCTCAGGTAAGTCCAGCTAATTTTCCAATAAACAGAAAAAGCATGAATCACAACATCATCATTATTCAGTTCTTTAGTTTAAAAAAAAACCCAAAAAACATTTCATCTCAGACATTGAGGATTTCTACTCCTCTCATTGCTCCAAGGAGCACAAGGTTGGTTGATTTACCAAATTGGCACTTTGCCAAAACAAAATGCAATAACCCACAAATCCCTCCACAGAGATGATGGGCAAATCCTGCCCCCCAATCTTAAGGTCTCTAAAGCTTAACTGCTTAACCTCTGCTTAACTGTAGCAGAGCTCTTGCATGCAGCGGCAGGCATCTTGAAAGAAAAAAAACCTTCAGCAAAAAAAAACAGGTTTCCAGAAATAAACTTTTCCCTACTAAAGGTCCCAACAGGTTCACACAATCCCAGTAGAACTCTCAGTCAAACAACTTCCTTAGAAGCAGTTACCCCAGCAGAGAGGAAAAAAAAAAAACCTTGGCAAAAACAATCAGTTCAACTCACTTCCATTGCTTCAGAAAGTGGAAGCTCAGGCAGGGCATTCCATTCCATGGCTTCAGGTAAACTGTCCTCTTGATAATCCTTTCCTGCTTCAGGTGACTGCATTTCAATATCCTCTGGTTGCTGGGTCTGTGGAGGCTCCTCCAGCATTGGAGCTTCCCTGGGCTGCCTCCTTGTCTGTGGTTCCCAGTCATCTAAATGCTGCTGAGCTGCAGAGCCATGCCCAGCCTTGCACGGGGGATGGTCTCTGCCCAGCTCTGACTGTCTCTCAGCCTGTTTAGCCATAACCCTGTTTTCCCTGACTGTGACTTGAGTTCTGTTGGGGCTCAGCCTGATCTCTATATTCCTGTTCCTGGGTTGCAGAGACATACTGATCAGCCCTAACCAGCTTAGTAGGGTGGTTTCTGGGTCTCCTAACTGGCACAAGGCTGGTACGGGAGTCGGGCTTGTGACAATTTAAATCAGTTATAAGGGTAACAGTTTACTGAATTATAAAGGAATGTCTGCATGGGGTGATGGAGGAAGACTGTGTAGCACAGAGAGACACATCCATCTGTGAAGTAGAGGCACCTGTAACAACAGGCTAAACTATTGTTCTGCTCAAACAACTAAGCAGTACCATTAACCAAAAACAGAGGCATCAAAGGAGTTCAGAATTACTCCCACAGGTTATACATATGGACAAACTCTTCTTAACCCCAAAGGATTGACCAGTCTCCAAGAAACAGATTGGATAAGCAGGAGACTGAAATCTGAATTCAGAATCTGAAAACAGGCACAGCAAGGACGGAGGGAGGGGGGGGTCTACAATGTCTCACCTATCTACTGAAAAAGAGCTTACCAGGGTAAGTACATAATCTCTTTTTCCAGTGCAATAGGTGAGACATTCTAGACCATAGGGATGTATAAAAGCATTCCCCCAAGAAAGCTAGGGGGGGCTTGCTGTGCTGGCCCTTAAGACCGAGAACCCAAAGGCAGAGTCCTGTCTGGTAGCAACAACGACTCTGTAGAATTTGGCCAACAATTGAAGAGAAGACCACGTCACCGCACTTCAAATCTTCTCAGGAAAAATAGATCTAGCTTCGGCCAATGAAGAAGCTACACTCTGGCAGAATGTGCCGTAACAGAAATAGGGGACTGTTGCCCCGCAAGAATGTAATTGGACGAAATGGCTCTATGGATCCACCTGGAGATTGTAGCCTTAGAATTGGGAGAACCTCACATAATAGAATGAGCCAGCACAAACAGATGGTCAGAAAAGTGAAACTCATTAGCAACCTCCAAAGAATGCAGGAGCACCCTGCGCACGTCCAACTTCTTCAGCAGACGATCCTATGTTTGGAACTCGTCGGCTGAACAACAGGCAAACACACTTCTTATTGACATGGAAAGCCGAAACCACTTTCTGCAAAAAGGAAAGAACTGTCTGCAGGGAAACTCTAAACTCAGAGATTCGGAGAAAAGGGTGTAGATATGACAACGCCTAAATAAATAACAAGTGCACCACTTTATTTTAACTGAAAAAGTCGCTTCTAACGGAAGAAAAAGCCGCAGGTCTTTTGGTAGAGCATAAGCTCAAACTACCTCCGCCCACAAAAAACTTCTACTTAGAGTGACTAAATGCCTTTTAGCTTTCTCAATAGGGACTGGGATATTAAGCAACAGTTTTAAATTCTGTGCTATCAGACTTCCAATGTTTCACAGGTATCAGCTGTTTCTTCAGGGCTTTTGGACTTTCACATTGTCTTTACACAATTCTGAAATGTAATTTTATAAAGGATGTTTCACTTTCTTTTTTCTAACACACAAATATATCTTAGCGTTTAAAACATTGTTACTCACTAGACTGTTGCATAGTCAATCTCTCCAGCATCCTGCTTGAAATATAGTATTCTCAGATCTCCTTTAAAAAGGAGAAAAGCCAATCACGTTCCTCATCGTCATTGTTGGAGGAAGAGATGGCTTCTCCTTATTGGTTGGCTAGCTCAGAAACTACAACCCTGGATTGGTTTGACGAAAAAGCAGGCAGAAATACAAACTAAAAGAGTTATAATCAATAGTGATAATACCAGTCTATGCATGCATTCAAACATTTGGGAATAATATAATCTAGTTCATAGATCCACCGTTGTTTTTTTCTCTGGAGGCACAACTGTCTGTTGCCTCCTCAGGTATCTTGAATTACGTGGTCTAAAATGTAAACATTTTAGCTGAAAAAAATCGTGATCTAAATCAATGCAATGCTTAATGATCGGAGCTTGTAGGTCCTTTCTCCCTAGTGTACTCCTATGTTCATTTAAACAGACTTGTAGCACCCTACTGGTTTGGTCCACATAAACTTTTAAACAGGGACAAACTAGACAGTAAACCACGAATTCTGTTCTGCAAGAAGTCACATATTTAAATTTGTATGTTCTTTGATTTAATGGATTAATGAACTTCGTGGAGGTTTCCATGATTGCACAATTTGTGCATGGGCCACATGCAGTGTGTATTGGCTGTGTAACTTTCTCTTTAGGCTCCTTTATGACTGCTGAGCTCAGTATCTCCTTTAAATTCACACCTCTTTTATATGCCAAACGGAGATTACATCCTTGAAAGGGAGGTAACAGTCTGATAGCACAGAATTTAAAACTGTTGCCTAATATCCCAGTCCCTATTGAGAAAGCATTTAGGCCAGGATTCACTAAGCAAACTGATCGTGTACCAATCGGTTTGAAAGCTCTTTGCGAGCAAATTTCCCTCCTGCACTATTCACTAAGGCCTATAGCGATCCAATCCAAATCCTCCCATGCAAATTAGTAAAACACCATGCAAAATAGCCTAGTGATTGATTCACTAACAATTGCTTGGCTATTTTGAGTTGGGTTTTACTACTGACAAACCCGACTGCTGCAGACCTGTCGATAACTGGGAGGAGCCTGAGGTGCCTCAGCCAATCAGTGCTTTAGACCCCTCCCTGTGCATCAGATGTTGCGCCGGGGCGGGGCCTAAGGCCGCTATTGCGCAAGCGGTGGCCTGGGGAGCAGGAGCAGGAAGACTTTATTCCTGCTCCCGAAGATCGGCTTAGGAGCAGGAGGGACCGGGCACCCCTCCTGCTCCCAATTATTTCAAAGGAACCGGGGTAGGTGGGCCAGGCCTGACCGCCTGGACCGACCAGGGGTGGGCCATGGGGTAGGAGGCCTAGGAGCAGGAGGGACTGAGCACCCGGGGGTGGGTGGGCCGTGCCAGGAGGGGGGCGAGGGAGAGATCGGGGCAGGCAGGAGAGATCGGGGCCTGGGGAGGTTCGGGCAGATCTCTCTTGCCTGCTCCTGGACTCTCCTGCTCTCTGCCGCCGTTCTATGCAGTGCAGGCCCACTTTAAAACCACGGGCTTCCAATGCAGGGAACCGCGGTAGAGAGCAGGAGAGTCCGGGAGCAGGAAAGAGAAATCTGGGCAGAGCAGGGCAGGCAGGAGAGATCGGGGCCTGTGGGGAGTGTCAGGCAGGGCCGGTGTGTCGGGCCGGTGCCCGGTCTCTCTTCCCTGCTTGCCAGACTCTCCTGCTCTCTGCCGCCATTCTCCGCAGCAGGCCCACTTTAAAACCACAGCTTGCACTGCAGGGAATAGCGGCAGAGAGCAGGAGAGTCCGGGAGCAGACAAGAGAGATCTGGGCTGAGCCCTGACAGGAGGCTGCTTCTCCTGTCACTACTGTCAGGATATACGCATGAGCAGGGATCACTCTGGCTGTGGGTAGGGGGCATGTTAACGATCGTCCCCATTTCCATGCAGGCCTTTACTGAATTCGTCGGCCGGCATGCAAACAGAAATGGATCGTGCATGGTTTGGAGGTTTAGTGAATCTAGGCCTTAGTCACTCTAAACGGAAGGTTTTTTTAGCCAATGATTTGGGTGGAGGTGGTTTGAGCTTATGCTCTACCAAAAGATCTGAGGCTTTTTCAACCCTAAGAGGCTCAAAGGAGCTCTGGAAAGGCCAGACAGTACCATGTTAAGGTCTCAGGCTGGGAACAGATTCTTAATGGGTGGCCGGACCTGAAGAGTACCCTTCAAAAACCAAGTAACATCTGAATGCAATGCCAAAGAGAACTGACGATCTAAAACCGGACAAACTGGCCACCTGGACCCACAGAGACGCCACCGTGAGGCCTTTATTCAGACCAGCTTGGCAAAAAGCAAGGACCCATGACATTGAAGCTGAATAAGGGTTCACCTGTTCCTGGTCACACCAGTGCTAGAAGGTCTTCCACGCCTTAATGTAAGCCGACACCGTAGACGACTTCTTAGACCTGAGAAGCGCAGCTATCACAAGCTCTGAATAGCCTGTATGTTCTAAGGGCCAAGCCATAAGAGCAAAGTGACCCAGATCCTCCATGGCTACCGAGCCTGAGTGAGAAGGTCAGGATGGACGCTCAGGTGCAGACTGCATTCCACCCACAGCCGCATTAGATCCGCGTACCATGATCTTCAAGGCCAATCAGCGCCACCAGAAAGACGCAGCTGGGGTGAGTCGCAATCCTCCGAAGGACCCAGCTAAATAGTGGCCAAGGTGGAAAAACGTATAGAAAAACCTCCAGAGGCCATGGTTGCTCTACAGCATCAAATCTCTCATTTCTGGGCTCAGATCTGTGAATGAAGAAGCATGTTGCCTTCTTGTTTCATGCCGTGGCCATGAAGTTGAGGCAGGGCTGCACCCAGCGCCTCACAATCGCCCAATACACCTGCTGTGCTAAGGTCCATTCACCCAGATCCCGAGTCTGATGGCTGAGGAAGTCTACTTGAATGTTGTCCACTCTGGCCATATGATCCTCCATCAGCACCAGATGATGTTCTGCTCAAAGGAAAAGAAGTCGAGCCTCCTGAGCCAATGGAGAGTTCTTGGTTCCTCCCTGATGATTAACATAGGCCCCTGCCATTGTTGATAGACCACTTCCTTGATGACGGAGCTCAATAGGCCTGACAAGGACGACGACCACAGTGAGCCCCCCCCCCATCCCCCAGCCATGAAGGCTGGCATCTGTGGTTACTACAATCCAGGAGGCAATGCTTAACAGAATGCTCTGGCAGTGTGACTGAGGACAAAGCCACCAGGTCATACTCACTATGGCCTCCAGAATCCACGGCAGACTCAACTCTAAGACATCTCGGTGGGGTGCCAAGGCATTATGAAGAGGACGCATGTGTGCCCTCGCCCATGGAACAACATCCAGCGTGGCAACCCTGGAATCCAGAACCTGTAGGTCATCCTATGCTGAAGGGGCCACCATCTTCAATATCTCCGAAATCTATGCCCAGAGCTTTTGTTTCCGAGCCTCAGGCAGGTAAACATGGCCTGCTGCCATATCAAAAAGAACTATACAAGAAAACAGATCTTTATAGTTGATATCCAACCCAAATATTAGTTAAATATAGAAATGAGGGTCTAAAGATATTAATGAGTCACTTTTATCTGGTAGTTTTAAGCATAATTAAATGACATCAAAATGAATAATTATAACTCCTTTTTGCTTAAAGACAACTTTCTAAACCATTGAAAACGATTACATATGTTAATTGGTTCCCAAGTGGTTAATATACTAGGAGGGTGATATATCATATAGTATGAAAGATTTTCAGTGCATAGGACCTCACATAACATACGTTATCCCAAGTTCACATTCTGTTCAATTTATAATCATTTATATTACTACCTCCATCCCATCCCTTATATCTGTGTAGCATTTTGTGTTCATGATCAAATCTAAAAAATACCAATTAATGCATGTAATTATTTTCAAGGGTTTAGAAAGTTGTCTTTAAGTAAAAAGGGTTATAATTATGCATTTTGATGGCATTTAATTATGCTTAAAACTACCAGATAAAAGTGACTCATTAAATATCTTTAGACCCTCATTTCTGTATCAAAAAGAACTCTCAGGTATTCCAGCGACTGCGTGGGCATCAGATGAAGTTGACAATCCAGCCCAGGCCTTCCATTATGTGGAGCACTGTCACAACCGTAGTGCGCCCCTTTTCCAAGGGCGCTTTGAGAAACCAGTCGTCCAGATAAGGGTGAACCTGCAACTCCATTTTCCTCAGATGAGTCGCTACTACCAACATCACTTTGGTGACTATCCGGGGCGCTGTTGCCAGCCCAAAGGGCAGAGCCAAAAACTGATAATGCTGATCCAGCACATGAAACCGCAGAAACTTGCGGTGATCTGGAAAAATGGGAATGTGCAAATTTGCCTCCGTAAGATCCAGGGAGGCCAGAAACTCCCTCAGAGCCACTGCTGCAATGACCGACTGCACGGTCTCCATCCGGAACCAAGGAAGATTGAAAGCTGGATGGAAGTGCTGTAAAACCAGAATTGGTCTCCAATTGCCTGAGCCCGAATGTTCGCTTGGCACTGGCTCTACTGCTCGAATATCCAGCAAGCGCTGAACAGCAGCCTGGACTTAGCACGCTGTTTCCAGTCTCCTGACAGGAGAAGACACAAACAAGTCTAAACGGACTGGGAAAATTGCAGCTTGTAGCCTGACTGAATAATTTCCAAGACCCACCAGGCTGTCATAATGTACATCCAGGCAGGCCGAAACTCCGAGAGCTGACCACTTATCTGCAGAGGGGCCCTCAGCTCCCTGGTGTCATTGGGTCGTATAGTCAGGTCAGGCAGGATGGGCGGCGGTAGGCACAGTGAGCCTGTAGCCTGGAACCCTGAGAATTGCTGCGATGAAGGAGAATCTTGCCTACAGTCATGGAAATTACATCAGGAGCCATGAAAAGAAGGATGCCCAGAACCCTTGGGCTGTGCTCTACTATCCAGCAAGGTCTTCGGGCGACGGTCCATTACCAAATTCATGAGATCATCCATACCCTTGCCAAACAACAACTACCCCTTAAAAGTCAGCCGTGCCAGAGTTGCCTTAGAGGTGGAATCACCAGCCCATTGTTGAACCCAGAGCATTCGGCAGGACGAAATAGAATATGCTGACACCTTTGCCAGCACTTTCAAAAGGTCATATAAGCCATCTGCTATTTAGTCCATCCCAAACAAACAGAAGCTGAGAAGGCTCCACCGCATCTGTCTCCAGTGTTTGTAGCTGAGCTAGAAGGCGCATTCCACAAAGGACATAGTCACAGCAGCTTTAATGCTTAAATTAGCCAGGGCAAAACTTTCCAGAGAACCACATCCACCTGGCTGTCCTGCATAGCTTTCAACACTACTCTGCCGACACTTGGAAGAGAGGGGCGCTGGGTCACCTGAGCCACTTGGGAATCCATCTTGGGTTGCTCCAAAAGCTGCTGACACTCCTACACCAGAGGATACAAGCTGGACATAGCCCTAGCATTCCGCAAAGGACCCTCTGGAGAGTCAAACTGCTCTGTAACCATGAACTCATATCCGAATGCCAGGAAAGGTTGCAGATTGCAAACAAATGCTGCAGAGCCAGGGAGAAGAAGTTGAAGAAATGGGAGGAGTGGGTTGGCTATCCAAGTTCAACTCCTGCAAAGATTCAGCAATCAGATATGGCAGCGTTTCAAACTTAAACATGCGCCTGACAGTCGGATGATCTCCAGGATACAGAGCCCCAAAGGGATCCGCAGATCCAGCACCCAAGTCCAGATCCCTCAATCCAGGAAGTGCAGCACTGTTCAACAAAGGATCAGGGAGGTCTGGATCATCCGCTGGAACTCCTGAAACAGTCTGGGAAAGAGGAACAGATGGTGCAGGCAGAGGTGCAGAGACCCTCTGAGGACACCCCACCGCTGAGATACATAGCAGGGGGAACAGAGGAGCACCCAGCAGCAGGACCCCTGGATTGAAATTTGGACCGCCAAAATCTCATGAACTCTGAGAAGGTATCTGGACCCTGAGGCACAGAGTCACCCTTAGGTGACTTAGAATTGTGTTTCTTAGGCTTCGGCGGATCCGTCTCATGTTTGACAGATGAAGCCACAGAACCAAGCCCCGAAAACAAAGGTGGCCGCCCCAATGGGCTAGCTGAGTGTGTAATCACCTGCTTCTGTGAAGGGGAGGCTGAACCAGTAGTTACCGCCCCCCCCCCCACCACACGACACAAAAACGCTCTATAGGCGACAATTTTGCACAAATTTGGTATGAATCCAAACTAGGAGATCCTATACTCCATTCTAGCAGTTTTCCTGGTAAAAATTAGAATTTTAAAGAAGCGGGGAGAAATTGAAAAAAAGATCACTGAAAATCCAAGATGGCTGCTGGTCCCAAATTCGCACGAAAAACATGCTATAAACAGCACTTCTCAAAATTAAAAAATTATAAAAATAGGATTTTTCAGGGGGAGAACACAGATGAACACTATAAAACCTTCAAAGCCCCTCAAAAATAACTTTTGAAAATCGTCGTTGGAGCCTGTCAGCTCCTCTGTACTCACTAATAGCAGAGACACAGCTGCTGCACCTGCTTTCAACCTTTTCAATGACCAGTTCAGAATTCACTGCCACACTGCTGGAAATATATCCTCCAAGCTGATCGTCAGGCTGCTAGTCAAACTCCAGTCTGACTATGCCTCCACCCCTGTGGACCATCGGATGCGCACCTGTATAGGTCGAGGCGCGAACGTGTAGCCAGCACACTGTGAAACACCGCTGAGCCCCCTAAGCCCACTACACAGTCGGCGCTCAACCCCCGCTTAACAGCGAGTGAGACTAGGTCAGGGACGACTAAGCATACTGGCTAAAAGGTACCCCAAAGGAACTGGCCTGTCGGCTACGAACCAAAGTCTGTGAATTCTCAAGCAGGCAGAGTTTCAAATCCATTTCAAACATGAAAATACCCGTGAACAGGGACGGATTAATCACTAGGCCAACTAGGCATGTGCCTAGGGCCCGAAACTGTAAGGGGGGGCCCGGTGAAGGAGGGCGACTCATCTTGCTATTTTTCTACAGCAACGGGCCCCCCCCCCACGCAGTAACGGCAACGGACCGCCCACCCGCAGCAAGGCAATGTGGCTGGATGTGTTACTGGAAGGTCCCACGATGACTGCTTCTGCCAGTCCAGCCCCCTCCGACGTCACTTACTTGCTCTGGAAGAAGTGACGTCAGAGGGGGCTGGACCGGCAGAAGCAGTCATCGCGGGACTTTCCTGTAATACATTTGGCCGCGTTGGTGTTGCTGCTGTTGCTGAGGGTGCTTTTGAGACCCCAGGTTTTAAAACTGGGAGCAACTTTTGTATTAAGATTTCCTTGCAAATGTTTGGTTAATTTTAAAGGAATTAGGTATATTTTCTTTGAGTCTACGCAATTGTCTAGATTTATTGTTTATAATGCAGCAGTAATAACGAGTATCCTTACCAATAGACAAGTGTAACACTCATATTTGGAACTTTGGGACTATTTCAGACTGTTTTCTTTATTTTCCTGGAAAATTAATTACTAAGTGGTAATAATATCTGACTATTTGTAACTCCCTCCTTATTAATAGTGGACTAATTTACAGTAGAAACTTATAATATTTTCCTCATTGAAATCTACTAAGAAATTATTTCCTGTAATACTGTTATTTTCAATATGATTTGTGATCATAAAAAAATTGAAATTCAATAAAGAATAAATGACAAAAAAAAAGAAAAGCTGCTTCAGGGCTACTGGATACTCACTTGCTGACAGCTTTTCTAGCGAAACCCTGGCCATCAGCGTGGGGTCTCAGCAGCGCTTTAAGAATACAGTGCTTATCGTTGAGATTTTTATGCCTATGAGGGGATACAGTTAAGTTTGTGAGAACATTTGAGCCCTGACCCATGCCCTGAGGTTTTTACAATTGCCTATGCGGATGGTGTTCCTGCTACGATTTACTAGGTGTACCTGTTGCTAATTCCGAGGAGATAAGATATTTAAGGGTTCTGGTCGATTCATGCCTGTCTTTTAGGAGCCCTGCTTGTTCATTAGTTAGAAAAGTGTATTTTAAGCTGTGCATGATGAACAATCTATGACCATATTTATCCGATCATATGTTCAAGACAGTTTTGCAAACTATTTTATTATCATGCCTGGACTATGGGGGGGGGTAAATCTTTATTAATTTTCCAAACTGAAGAAAAAGTGCATACAGATAAACATACAGATATAAACAGCACTTACAATTGCATAAATATAAAAAACAAAATACCATACACCCTCCCTCCTCCCTCCCTCCCCTCCCCCCCTATCTGGATGTGTGTGGGAAAATAAGAATATCCAAAAATTAAGGGTCGTTTCAATTAACCAATCTACAATTTAATAAATGTTTCCAATAGACCCCAGACTTCTTTGAATTTTTTTACTATTTCCCACTTGTTCTGCATATATTCTCTCATACCTATAATATAAGCACGTTTCCCACCAAAAGAAAAGGTTTAACCTGACATAATTTTTCCAATTCCTGGTTATCATCTGCATAGCAACCCCTATCATAATTAAAAGAAGTCTGCTTTTATGTTTGTCAACTGGATTCTTTGGTTTCAATAATGTTCCAAATAAACCCATCTAGTATGTCAATGGCATAGGAATACCAAGGGATACTTTTACAAAGGTGCGCTAGGGCCTTAATACGTGCAATAGTGTGTGTTAAATTCCCGAGTGCGCTAGCCACTACCGCATCTTTTTTAGGAGGTGGTAGATTTTCGGCTACCGCGCACTATAGTGCACAGTAATTTTGAGCATGCGCTAAAAACCCTAGCGCACCTTCATAAAAGGAACCCCAAGTATCCTAATAATCTTTCCCCATATTGATTTCCAGAAATTGAGTATCAAGGGACAATAAAACAACAAATGATCCAGTATCCCTACTTCAAGATGACAGTGAACCATCCAACTTTTGTAAATGAACAGGGGTCCAAAAAATTGTAAATGAACAGGGGCAGAAAAAAAACAAGTTTGTCTCATAGATGCTGATGCTATACATCTCATTCTCCAAGTCCAAATCTGTGGCCATTGAGTAGCAGAAATCTGCTGCTTTATCTCAATGCTCCAAATGTCTTTTAAACTTGTTTTAGGTTTCTTATTCAAATATTAAGATATTAATTTGTATCTCTTGGCGGCCTGATGCCCTTGGAAATCTGTCTGGAAACATAGGTCCGGCAAGCTTACTGATTTTTTTAAGGTGCGCCAATCAGGGAACCCTTTCTGAATGACCTGTTTCAATTGCATATATCTAAAATGGTGAAAGTGGGTCAATAAATAATAAATAAATATAAATACCTCACTTTCTGGATTGAGAACACTATCTCAACTGAAGAAAAGCCTCAGGTTTTTATCTTGGTAGAGCATGAATGCCCAGACCTCCTCCACCCACATCATTGGCAAAAACTTTCAATTGCAACCATTTATATCCTTGAGATTTTGAAATGCCAAATGACTGTTGCAATTGTAATAAATTTCCCATTTTCCCATTTGAAATTACGTCATCTAAAGTACGTATGCCTGCCAGTAACCAATATTTCCAGAGGATTTTAGACTCGCCAATTTGTATCTTGGAGTTTAACCATAGGGGTTGACACATAGATTGTTGTATTGGAGTAGGAGTTAAGATGTTTTTAAATTTTAATGTATTCCAGGTGGAAAGAAGAATACTATTATCCTAGTATATTCTCAGAAGCTTGATACTCAAAATGTGGCTAAGACGTAATGGGGCCATGAGATTACTTTCCAGTATCAACCAATACATACCCTGACGTAGAATAAAGGCTTGATGATACCTATAAAAATTTGGAAAATTTACTATTCATTTGGTAGCAAACTACAGGCGAAATCATCATTTTGATGGTTTGTACTCTTCCCCACCAAGAAAGATGTAATGGGTTCCAATGCTCACACATTTCTTTGACTTTCAGCAATAAAGACTTTTCATTTACTGTCATTGTATCTTCCAATGTTTTTTGAATCATTATACCCAAATATTTTATTCTCTCTTCCTTCCAAAGGAATGGGAATGGATCAAATAAACCTTTTACACAATGCATATTCAATGGAAGAACCTCTGATTTACTCCAATTTATCTTATGTCCAGAAAATTTACCAAAACGATCTATCAATTCCAGTAAATGAGGGATGGTTGATTCAGGATTTCTCAAATGAAGCAAAATATCATCTGCATAAGCCAAAACTTTTATAATCTCGACCTGCTTATGGAATTCCCTGTATCTCCTTTGCCTGCCGAATAGCCAACAACAAGGGTTCCAAAACAATATCTAAAAGCAAAGGAGATAAGGGACATCCTTGTCTAACTCCCCTATTCAGACAAAAACATTCAGAGAAGGTATTATTAATATACTGAGGGGGAACTATACAAGGTTTGAATTATTTGAATAAATCCAGAACCTATCCCAAACCAATCCATTGCTTGGTACATAATACTGTAGTCTATTCTACATGATCAAAGGCCTTCTCTGCATCTAAAGTAACAGAGAAAGCCTGATCATCTATTGTTTTTGCTAAATTAAGCATGTGCTGTTCACATTTATTTAATTTACTGGGTATATGTTTAAATCATTTTTATTAAACACCACAAATAATAATACACAACACAACAAGAATCAGATTTACTATCATAAACCAACTCCAATCCCCCCTCCCCCCAACCACCCACCCAACCCGGGTAGCAGCAGCGGCAACCAACTCAGAGTAGAAAAGCAAGAAGAATAACACAAGGAGTAGACAAACTAAGTATCCCAGATTTGACGCTGAACATAAGGAGTGAAAGTAAAACTAAAGGACTGCCAACATTGACAGAACAACCGTCCCACTTTAGAAGACATGTCCACAATGTCTTTGCGTTCCAATAACATTTGGTGTAACATTAATACTCTACACTGAGGGATAGTAGGAAGTTGCGGTGAAAGCTACTGTAACAGGATACATTTCTGTCCCAGCAACACAGTCTTCCTAAGAAAGGCCGAACAGCCCGGTTGAGGTGGGTGAAAACGAATCTGTAAGGTGAAGAGAAAACTTGGATGCAGTCTCCAGGAACAACGCCAAAGCTGTGCCACATAGGACACCAACTGGATCCAGAAAGAGGACACAAGTGGACAAATCCAAAACATATGTCCAAAATATGCCATAGGGTGTGCGCATTTACCACAGCAATGTCCCAAACTGATCCCCATCACATGCGCTCTCTTAGGTGTACAGAAAGCACGCAAAAGAAATTTATAATTTCTCTCCCTCTCAACAGATGACAATGTGGAAGCAGTCCCCAGACGGATACCTTTACGAATCATGTCATCTGAAATAGGTATCTGGAGATCAGCCAACCACTTCTGGGCTAGAGAAACATAATCCAGTTCGCCTGAGAGTTCTTGCAAAAACTTATGATAAAATTTTAAGGGTATGGGCTCCTGAGCCGTGAGGCAAAGAGCCTCCTGCAACTTGTCCTGGATGTCCTCCAGCATGACCAATGGAGTCAAGGCCTGCAGATAATGTTGAAGTTGTCGATAAGCGAACCAGTCTGTAGGGAGGAGATGGAACGTCCTCTGAAGGTCAGCAAAGGAAACAGGGAGACCAGCACGCATCACTGCCTGAGACACATACTGAAGGCCCGCACCGGACCAACGCTGGAACAATGCAGAGTCCAGGCCAGGCAAGAAATCTCCATTGCCCACTATAGGGAGACAAGGTGTTCTGCAGGAAGAGATCTTCAATATCCTACACAGCATCCTCCAAGCCATACGCATAGCAGGTAAAAAGGGGTTAGACTGCAACCATGGTAAATCTGGCAAGTGGAGAGCATGAAGGAGATAACTAAAATGGTAAGGCTTAAAATGAAAACACTCAATATCAGGCAAGGAAAAACAAGTAGTGTTACAAAACCAATCATGAATATGACGTAATTGACAAGCAAGTTTAAACCTAGATACACACAAAAGGCCCAGCCCCCCCTGAGTGGTTGGAAGCATTAGCTTGGATAATGAAATCCTAGCCCGTTTACCCTGCCACAAGTATGCAGAAAGGTGAGACCTGTGTTGAGATAAGTGTTGTGTGGTTAACATAATGGGGAGCATTTGCAATATGTAAAGCCATTGTGGGAGTTATAAAGAGCAATGCGGCCAGAGAGAGAGAGAGGATATGTTCGCCAAAAATAAAATAAAATAAAATAAAATTAAGCATGTGCTGTGCCAATCTGGTGTTATTTGCAGAATGTCTTTGAGCAACAAAGCCCGTTTGGTGCATTCCAATTATATAAGGGAGAGCCTTAGCTAATGTCAGTGCCAATAGTTTAGCAAGAATTTTGCCATCCACATTTATTAATGAAACTAGTGTTTAAGCACGTTACATTAACGGGTGCTAGAATATATGCCTGTCTTTCTTTCTTTATGTCTCTCTCCCTGCTCCTTTCTCTTTCTTTCTGTCTCTCTCCCTCCTGCTATTTTTCTCTCTCTCTCCCTGGCACCCTTTGTCTGTCTCTCTGGTCCCCTGTCTGTCTTTATTTCTGTCTATCTCTCTCCCTGGCCTCCTTTGCCTGTCTGTATTTCTTTCTGTCTCCCCCTCCCCCCCCCACACACTTTCCTTTGCAGAAGCAGCAGCGGTATTTCCCTTCCCCTCCAGGTCCCTGTGAAGTAGTAGCAGCATTTTCTCCCCCCCCCCCCACTCCCTTACCCCCCTCCACTTTCCTTTGCAGAAGCAGCAGTGGTATTTCCCTTCCCCTCCAGGTCCCTGTGAAGCAATTCCCTTCTCTTACCTGAGCTGTCCTGCTCCATTCGGCCCCTCCCTGCGATCTGGCCTGCTCCATTCGGCCCCTCCCCCTTCCCTTCCCGCAGGCTGGCCTGCTGCGGCCGAAGGTTTTTGTTTCAAGTTTTTTAAAGCGCCGGCGGCGGCTCCTCTCACGCTGCTGATCCTCCTGTAAAGAGCAGCCTGTGATGGTGGCCGGCTTTAGCGAACCTCGCAGGCCGCTCTCCAGCCTCGGTAGCACGTTCCTTCTGACGCATGGGATCGTGTCAGAGGGAACGTGCTATCGAGTTGGAGAGCAGCCGGCCACCATCGCAGGCTGCTCTTTACAGGAGGACCAGCAGCAGCAGCGGCTGCGAGTGAGGGCCTAGGTGTGTTCCCTGCCGAGGACGCAGGCAGGGAGAGAGCTTGCCTGGCTTCCAGGGTGAGTGAGGGTGGGAGGAGGGGAGTGGCCAGAATGTTCCCTGCCGCTGGGTTGGCTGCCACGGATCACACACCACAGCGGCAGGGAACACGAAATCCTAAGTGCGCATGTGCGCTTAGGGTTTTATTATATACGATAGGCCTTTAGTTTGAAACCAACGTGGGATCTCTGTTTGGCTTTGGCAAAACAATTAACGCTTCTGCCATAGTACCTGATATCTGACCTCTCATCAGTTGCGAATTATATAAATTGAAAAGATGAGGTAATAGTATAATTTGAAAAGATTTTTTAAAACTCCACTGTAAATCCATCATTACTCGGAGCGGATCCAGCTCTGAGAGACTTCAATGCTGACTAGAGATTAGTAAGGGATATAGGTGCCTCAAGTTTTTCTTTTATATGCTCTGGAATTTTTGGCCCATTAATTAAACTTAAAAATTTTATTCCTTCCTTCTCTTTGTTTGAATAGAGCTCAGAAGAATATAAATTTTTATAATTAAGAAACTGATTTAAAATATCCCCAATGTGGGTAGAATTTTTACCTTTTCCATCAGTAATAGCCACACTCTTTATTCTTCTTTTCTTAGCTTTGAGATAATTTGTCAATGTTCTTCCTGCTTTATTCGAGTTCCCATAATACACAGCCTGCTGACAAAACAAATCTTTCCTAGCCAATTGTGAGGAAATCTCATTATACTTATATTTAGCTTTTAACAGGGTATTCGAAGTACCTTGTTAACACTTTAAAGCCAATTGTGATTCCAAAACCGAAATAGTTTGTTCCAATTTGGAAAACTCTAATCTGAGTAATTTCCGAGCATGTGCTGAATAGCACAGTTACTTACCGTAACAGGTGTTATCCAGGAACAGCAGGCAGCTATTCTCACATATGGGTGACGTCATCGACGGAGCTCCGATGCGGAAGCCTCGCAAGCCGACTTGCTTGTAGAAACTAGAAGTTTCAAGTCAGCCGCACCGCGCATGCGTGAGTGCCTTCCCGCCCAGCACAGGGTGCATCTCCTCAGTTCAGATAGCTAGCAGAGAAGCCAACCAGGGGAGGTGGATGGGTTGTGAGAATAGCTGCCTGCTGTCCCTGGATAACACCTGTTATGGTAAGTAACTGTGCTTTATCCCAGGACAAGCAGGCAGCCTATTTTCACATATGGGTGACCTCCAAGCTAACCAGCATGGGATGGTGGGAGTGTTAGCAATTTAGGAGAATACATTTTGTAATACTGTCTGGCCAAAATGGCCATCCCGTCTGGAGAAAACATCCAGACAGTAATGAGAAGTGAAAGTATGAACCGAGGACCAAGTAGCAGCCTTGCAAATTTCCTCAATAGGTGCAGATCTGAGAGAAGCTACCGAAGCTGCCATTGCTCTGACCTTATGGGCTATGACTCTACTCTGTAGGGGTAATCCAGCCTGGGCATAGCAGAAAGAGATACAAGCAGCAATCCAGTTGGAGATGTTACGCTTAGAGATAGAATGTCCCAACTTATTTGGATCGAAGGAGACAAAAAGTTGAGGAGCAGTTCTGTGCGGTTTGGTGTGTTCCAAATAGAAGACCAAAGCACATTTACAGTCCAGAGTATGAAGAGCTGATTTTCCAGGAAAAGAATGAGGCTTTGGAAAAAACACTGGAAGAATAATGGATTTGTTGAGATGAAATTCCGAAACCACTTTAGTTAGGAATTTAGGATGAGTACGAAGAACCACTTGTCATGATGGAACACAGTGAAAGGTGGATCAGCAACTAAAGCTTGCAGCTCACTCACTCTTCGAGCAGAAGTGAGGGCAATGAGAAACACCACTTTCCAAGTGAGATACTTTAGATGAGCTGTAGACATTGGTTCAAATGGAGGCTTCATCAATTGAGTAAGAACAACATTGAGGTCCCAAACCACTGGAGGCGGTTTGAGAGGATGTTTGACATTGAAAAGTCCTTTCATGAATCTGGAAACCACCGGATGAGCAGAAAGGGGTTTTCCTTCAATAGGCTGATGGAAAGCAGCAATTGCACTGAGATGGACTTGGATCGATGTAGACTTGAGGCCAGAGGTGGATAAGTGCAAAAGGTAGTCTAAAACAGAAGATAAGGAGGAATGTTGAGGCTCCTTATCATGAGAAAAACACCACGTAGAAAATCTAGTCCATTTTTGGTGATAGCATTGTCTAGTGGTAGGCTTCCTAGAAGCCTCTAAAATGTCTCTTACAGATTGATAAAACTGAAGAGGAGTTATGTTGACAAGTACCAAGCTGTCAAGTGTAGAGACTGCAGGTTGGGATGAAGCAGAGATCCCTGACTCTGTGGAAGCAGAGATGAAAAAACTGATAGAAGGTATGGCTCCCTGCTACTGAGATGAAGGAGAAGGGAGTGTACCAAGGTTGTCTCGGCCACCGAGGAGCAATCAGAATCATGGTGGCATGGTCGTTCTTCAACTTGACAAGAGTCTTGAGAATGAGAGGGAATGTAGGGAATGCATACAGGAAGAGATTCGTCCATTTCAGAAGAAAAGCATCTGCCTCGAGGCGATGAGGAGAAAAGATCCTGGAGCAGAACTGAGGCAGTTTGTGGTTGTGGAGAGCTGCAAAGAGATCTATCTGAGGCATTCCCCACTGTGAAAAAATGTGATGAAGAGGCGAGGAATGGAGTGTCCATTCATGAGGTTGCAGAAGACGACTCAAGTTGTCTGCCAAGCAATTTTTCGCCCCTTGGAGGTAGACAGCCTTGAGGAAGGTATTGTGGCAGATTGTTCAGTCCCAAACCTTCAGAGCTTCTTGACAAAAGGAGGAAGATCCCGTCCCTCCCTATTTGTTGACATAATACGTGGCGACTTGGTTGTCTGTCCGAATGAGGAATACCTGATCTTGAAGATGTTGAAAAGCTTTGAGAACTTTGAAAATCACTCTGAGTTCCAACAGATTGATGTGACACTGACGATCCGTACTGGTCCAGTGGCCTTGAGTACGAAGACCATCGAGATGAGCACCCCAAGCGTAGGTCGAGGAATCTGTTGTGAGGATCTTCTGATGAGGGGGTGTTTGAAATAGCAAGCCTTTGGAGAGATTGGAAGAGAGCATCCACCAGCGGAGGGACTGTCTCAATGGAGTGACTGCAATGTGTTGAGAAAGTGGGTCGCAAACCTGCGTCCACTGAGATGCCAGGATCCACTGAGGAATTCTGAGGTGAAGTATGGCAAAGGGAGTCACATGTACTGTGGAGGCCATGTGACCCAGGAGTACCATCATGTGTCTCGCTGATATGGAGGAGTGCGAAGACACTGTATGACAGAGTTGAAGGAGGACTTCCAGACGTTGTTGCAGAAGGAATGCTCTGAGTTGGATAGTATCCAGAACAGCTCTTATGAATTGTAGATTCTGAGAGGGTTGAAATTGGGATTTGGGAAAGTTGATTTTGAATCCCAAACTCTGTAGGAACCACATAGTCCATTGGGTCGCTACAATAACCCCTTGAGATGTTGAATCTTTGATGAGCCAGTCGTCCAAGTAGAGAAATACCTGACGTCCATGGTTTCTGAGAGCTGCGGCTACCACTACCAGGCACTTGGTGAACACTCTGGGAGATGAAGCCAGGCCAAAGGGCAGCACTCTGTATTGATAATGCAGATTTCCCCACCCGAAATCTGAGATATTGGCGGGAGGCTGGATGAATGGGAATATGAATATTAACCTCCTTGAGATCCAGAGAACATAACCAGTCATTCTGATCTAGGAGGGGATAAAGGGATGCTAGGGATAACATGCTAAATTTTTCTTTGAATAAAAATGTGTTGAGAGCCCTGAGATTCAGAATGGGCTGCAGATCGCCCGTCTTCTTCGCAACAAGGAAGTAACGGGAGTAAAAACCCCTGTTCTGCTGTTCCAAAGGAACTGGTTCGATGGCATGGAGATGAAGCAGAGCTTGAGCTTCCTGAAGAAGAAGGGCGGTCCGGGATGGACTGGAAGGATACGCTCTTGGAGGAAGCTCTGGTTGAACCTGAGTGAAATGAAGAGAGTATCCTTCCCTGATGATTGACAGCACCCAGAGGTCGAATGTGATTGTCTCCCATCGGTGATAAAATAGATGGAGATGACCTCCAATAGGAGAAAAATAGGACAGAGACAGAACGGTGGAGGTTATGCTCTGTTTTAGACAGTCAAAAAGGCTGCGTAGCCTTAGGTGCAGCAGAAGGTTGAGATTTCTGTTGCTTCTGTTTCTGCTGTTTCTTGGGAGGAGGGCGAGTGTAAGGAGCCGCTCTCGGAGCAAAACGCCTCTGGTAATAGGAGGAGGGCATGCAGGCTTGGCAGGAGCTGGCTTTGGCTTAGGTCTGATAATAGAAGCAAATGATTTTTCATGCTCAGACAAAAACGCACTCCTTCCCCCACCTCTTTCCCTCCCTTCCTCCACCCTCTCTCCCAAGTTCATGCCTTGTGCCAAAAACGCACTCCCTCCCCCCTTTTGTGTTCTGCCTCCCAGCCCTCATCTGCAAGCAAAATGGAGCTCGAGCCGCGAGGCTCATCTTCTTTCCCTACCTGCCCTGCCGCAGTACACAGCCAATCGGAAGTCTTCCCGATATCAGCGCTGACGTCGGAGGGAGGGAAGGCTTTGCTTAAGTTCTCCCTCCGACGTCAGCGCTGATATCGTGGAAGACTTCCGGTCAGCTGTGTGCTGCAGCAGGACAGGTAGGGAAAGAAGACGAGCCTCGCGGCTCAAGTGCATCGAACCCCGCAGGATCCCCACGACCCTAAGGAGCGTCCCCACGGAATCCCCGTGACCCTAGGGGGCGTCCCCACGAGATCCCTACGGGTCCCGCGGGATTCCCATCGTCCCCGTTCCCATGCAGCTTTCTAATTCCAAGTCAAACAGAGAAGTTGCAACTGAGACCTAAGCCACAGAGTGCCCCACAAGAAATGAGCCTCATCTTGATGAGATGTCAAGGCGCCCCTTAACGAAGGAGAGCCTATACACAAAGACTGGGAATTTGGGAGTGAAAATACCACTAAGCCCTTCTTCAGGCCTTCCTGCAGGAACTCCAGGATCCAAGGGACCAAAAGAGCAGCTCGATCCACCTGTCACAGGCTGTACCAGACCTGATAACATCTCCAAGACTTCACATAGGCAGCCACTATGGATTTCCTTTTGCTATGGAGCAACGTGACAATCACAGCCCAAGAATAGCCCCAGTTATTCAAGGCCGCACGCTCAAGAGCCATGTTGTAAGACCAAAATGGTCCAGGACTTTGCATTGCGATTGGACCCTGCATGAGGAGGCGAGAATGACAAGGTAGCCGAAGCCCCCGATCCTGCTGAAGCCGAACCAAGTAGGCATACCATGGCCGCCTCAGCCAATCAGTGTGACTAGGATCACTGGACTTCTGTGGGCCGCTATCCATCTCAACAGCCACCCTATCATGGGCCACAGAGGGAAGACATACAGTAGACCTTCCCATGGCCAGGTCTGCAACAGCATGTCCAGGCCTTTGCTGCTGGCCTCGTGATGGTGACTGAAAAAACAATCTGCTTTCTTGTTGTTCGCAGTCGCCATGAGATTGAACCTGGGATACCCCCATTGATCTACTATACAATCAAGCGCTCTTTAAGATAGAGACAGAGTCTGACGACTGAGAAAATTTGCTTGAACCTTGTCCACTTCTGCCACTTGTGCCACTGACAGTGCCACAAGATGTCCCTCTGCTCACCAGAAGAGAAGCTAAGCCTCCACGCTTACAGAGGGACTCCTCGTGCCCTGTTGCCAACTGACATAAGCCACTGCCATGGCATTGTCCAAGAAGACGCGGATGGCTTCATGAAAGAGACGACTCTCATAGTGGAGATGAGCCAGCCGAATTTTCTGGAGCTCCAAGCAATTGATGGACCACTTACGCTGTGATGGTCATATACACCGCTCACCAGCCTTTGAGACTCGCATCCATAGACAGAATCATCCAATCCTTGATCCAGAGTGGAAGGGCCCAGGATAGTGAGAGGGGTTGTAACCACCTTGCAAGACTGTTCTGTACCAAAGTGGTGCAGGGCAGGGGTGCATACAGTGGGTCCCGCTGGGGGTTCCACCGCAAAAGCAGTGCATCCGGCAGCAGACGCAGACCAGCTCTGGCCTAAGGGATCATATCGATCGTTGCCACCTTGGTCCCCAGAACCTGGAGGTACAGCCATGTTGTTGGGATCAGAGTGGCCAGAAGGACCCTGTTAACCTGTCGAAGCTACTCCTGACGGGAAACAGGCAGGAACACTTTGCTCTGTCCCGTGTGAAATCAAACTCCCAGGTATTCCAGATCCTGCATCAACTCAAGGTGACTCTTCCTGAAGTTGATCACCAAGCCCAGGCTCTGCAGCAACTGCACACCTCATGAACAGCCTGATACCCCTCAGACTACGAGGGGGCTCTGATCAACCAGTCGCCCACATATAGGTGAACCAGGAAACCCAGAGTGCAAAGATGGGCCATCACCGCAATCACTTTGTGAAGGTGCTGGGTGCATTGCCAACTCAAAGGGCATCACTGCAAACTGGAAATGTTGCCCCAAGACGTGAAATCTCAGATATTTCCAATGATCCAGAAAAATGGGAATGTGGAGATATGCCTCCGTCACATCCAGGGAGGCTAGAAACTCCTTCGGCACCACCGATGCTATCACTGAGCGCACCGTCTCCATGCAGAAGTGAGGCACTTTCAGCGCTGCATTGATAGCCTTGAGATCCAGAATTGGTCTCCAATCATTGGAGCCTTTCAACGATGAAGTATATATTAAGTATCTCCCAGAGCCCGAGTCTTGCTCTGGAACGGGTTCTATGGCCGCATTATCGAGTAATCTGCAGACTGTGGCTTACACACGAACTGCCTTCTTGGGGCAGCCCGCTGAGAAATCCAGAAAATACTATGCACAGGGGTGAGGGGTGGGGGGGTAGACACAGGCCTGGCGCCAGAACAGCTGGCCCGCGGACAGTCCAGAGTACGGATGGGAGTGCCAAAACGGATGAAAATTTGAACACCCTGAACCTCTGGTAGGTCAGGATCTATTCAAGGGCAGCAACTTGGGCTTGCGATCCTGCACACTGGCCATACGATCATCCAGACCCTGGCTGAAAAGAAGCTGTCCCTTAAAGGGCAACTGGCTCAAGGTCGCTTTAGAAGAAGTATCGCCAGACCACTACCGGATCCAGAGCATCCTGCAAGCTGAAACGAAACAGGTGGAGAGCTTAGGAAAGACTTTCAAGATGTCATCCTGGCATGCCTCCACAGAACCACGCAGCCTGAAGGTGACCTACTAGCAGACAAACCTGGGGTGAGCTAATTCCCAAGGGAATGGTCCCTGAGCCCTGATCTGACATGCAGGCTGTCCAGAAGGCTTACTGACAAGCAGGGAACCCTCCAGAAACAGACTTTTCCTAAAGTTGGAGATGTTCCCGCAGGGAACCTCCGCAGCGAACGCAAAGGCTGAAATTACATGAAATAAAACACAAGCAGAAAAGACAAGCTCCTACAGCCTGGCTTGTAGGAGGAAGAACTGATGTTCACAAGGACAGTGATTAGGTAAGAGGGGGAGGGATTTAAGCATCTGAAGTTTGAGGCTTCCTACAAAGTCCTGGCGGGTGGAGGGAAATAACCCATTGGTCCCGGAATAAAGCTGGATTGTACAATAGCAAATTTTAAGAAAATGGAACTTTATGTATTCAGTGACTTAAAAAAATTATTTTCTGATCAAGCACAATCAAATTCATGGGAAAAACTTCAATTTACATAGTTTTTCCAACTTTAGGTTTTTCTGGCCAATCCTAAGTGGCCACACTGGTAGATGTTACAGAAGAGGCAGACAAGCAACTGCTTAAGAGAGCATACAGTGTTCAAGGCTTGTGCAGCTAAGGACAGAACTTACAGGGATGGGACAGGTATAAAACTCATGGGGACAGAATAGGGATGGAGCTAGATCCCATAGGTTCAAGGGCATATTTGTCATTTTTTTAGCTGTTAGCCCATCATCCATCTGCTTGTGAAACAGAGAAATAAAGAACATTCTATGCTATATGATATCCTTAAGGGGCAAATCACTTGAGAACTATTTTCATTCTTTGTCTTCATCCACTATTAGATGGACATGACCCATTTGTCTGGATTGATCTGATAGAATTCTAATGAAAAATATCTGTTTTAATCCTAAAACATTTATTACCTTGCTAAGATCTTTGATTAGAGCTCAGTGATTCTATAGCCAAAGGAAAACCTTGGTTTCTATTCCCAAACTTAATTTTCTACTGAATATAAAGCTTAGCTCATAAGAAATATAAGGGTCATTTTCAAAGCACGTAGACAAACAAAGCACCAAAAGTTACTATGGTAGCTTGTTTGTCTATGTGCTTTGAAAATGAGCCCTATAGTGGGTTAGAAAAGAGCATAAGAGGAAGTAAATACATCTTTATGAAAAAAAGAGAAGATTTTATTTATTTTTAAATTTTCTATAATGTTCTCCCAGGAGAGCTCAGAACAATTTACATGAATTTATTCAGGTCCTCAAGCATTTTTCCCTGTTTGTCCTGGTGGGCTCACAATCTATCTAAAGTACCTGGGGCAATGGGGGGATTAGGTGACTTGTCCAGGGCCACGAGGAGCAGCATGGGTTTGAACCCATAACTTCAGGGTACTGAGGCTATAGCTTTAACCACTGCACCACAGTGAAAGTTTCAAGTTTCTTTATTTTTGATATACCGTCTATCAAAACAAGTGTTTCCCCTAAATTTAGTTCACCTTCCAAGTATTAACATGCCTAGAAGATACAGAGAAAATAAAATATTAATGGATACTTGGAAAACGTTGAGATTTATTAGTAAATTAACACCTATCCCAATAAACAAATCAACTAATCAATCTCTATGGATAAACTCCAAGATCAAAATTGGCGGAGCTCAAATCCTTTGGAAGAACTGGATTATTGCAGGCATTAGATCTCTAGACGATGTTATTTCAGAAGGTAAACTGCTGGATTTTACACAATTGCAACATAGATTTGGTCTTAATAAAACACAAAGTTTTAAATGGTTGCAATTGAAGCAGGCCATTCAGGTTGGGTTCCCTGAATGGAAAACATTAAATAATCAATATAGTTTAAAGTTCTTATGTTTTCAAGCAGACTTCCAAGGACATCAAGCCGCATTGTGGTATAAATTAATATCTGGATATTTGAATAAAAAACCAAAAAATGGTCTAAGAGATATTTGGAGCATTGAGATTGGACATCAGATTAATGCATCTCAATGGCCACTAATTTGGTCTTGGAGAATGGGATGTACAGTGTCAGCATCTATGAGACAAACTTGGTTCTTTTTATTACATAGAGCTTTTTGGACCCCAACACGTTTGCAAAAATTAGACAGTTCTAAGTCCAATAAATGCTGGCACTGTAATCTAGAACCAGGGACATTAGATCATTTATTGTATCATTGTCCCTACATTAAAACTTTTTGGAATTCAATTTGGCCACAAATTAATAAATTGATGGAAAATCATATTGCAATATCATATGATACAATATTATTTGGAATGATGATGAGGAAAAAAAGTCAAATTTCACCAGAAAATAACAAGCTTTTATTAATTATGACAGGGGTTGCCATTCAACATATAACCAATAATTGGAAGAATTATAATAACCTAAATTATACATTTTGGTGGAATACAATATGTCATATATTTAAAATGGAAAGAACAACATCAATACAAAGAGGGACATATAACAAATTTATAAAAATATGGGGGCCATTGACAAAATATTGCAATGAATAAACAATAGAATTTTTCTTCTTCTTTTCTTCCTTTTAATAACTTTTTTGTGACACACATAGAGGGAAGGTAGTGAAAATAAGTTTTACATAAAATGATATAATATGATATATAATATGTAATATATGATTGAAAAAGTAATAGAAGGGTGGGGGGAGGGAGAGGGGGAAAATATATTTAGAAAAATGATGTATTAGATATAAAAGTGATATTGTATATTCATCAATTGTACTTTAATATTTTGTTCACTTTATGAAAAATTTGAAAATAAAAAATAATGGGAAAAAAAAAAAAAAAAAAGTGTCTAAATGGTCTACAATTTAAAAAGAGTATAGAAAACAATTCAAATAGGTAAATAAAAGCAATATTTTATCATATATTAAAAATACTAGACAAATTCACATTAATGTTTAATGGCTGAGAAAAATAAATTGTCTGTTTCGGATGTATTTCAAAGCCATTCTGCACTGTTATATTTATTTACCTGAGCTGAGCTTTGATAACTTCTCTTTGCTGGACTGATCCCCACTCTGTTGCTTTATGGTCTCATCATAATATGACTTGAGCGGCGGCTTCAGATTATCTATGAGCTTTGTACTACAATCTTTCTGGCTCCTTCTGTCATCATCAGAATTTTGTACTGTCTCTTTCTTCAAGGGAGTGGAAGTAGATATGCATGTTTTTGGCAGAAGAGTTTTATCCTTCTCATTGAAATACACTGTCCTAGTAAGAGAAATGTCATTGCTGCCCTCAGAAGTAATGCCTTTCTCCAAACTGGACTCTAAAGATGAACATTCTGCAAATGTCACTCGACAGCCTTCTTTTGAACGTCCCAGTGAAAGTTTTCCTGGGCAGCGCAGTGATGAACGTGATGGTGACAGAAGAGGTCGATATTCTGTCAAAAAAATAGAAAAAGAAAAAAAATTTAATTAAATACAGTAACCCGTCAACATCAATATCTACTGTGCCATATCTGCAAGATATACAGTGTCAGCCACTGTATGTGCCAGCAGAAATTCATTGGTTCACTGTGCTAAATTTACCATGACTCTTTAAATCTGGCAGATCATGGCAAGAATTCACATCTTTCAGCAAGAAATATGGCAGCAGAGTCTTTCTTTTTGGATGGAGTATTTCAACATGTTATTTGATATTATAGTAACCTTGAAGAAGGATTGAAGAATTCTTAAATACTGAACATTGATTTAGTAATTGATAAAACCACAACATTTTGACATCTCTCTTTGGGCAAGGGGGGAGCAAAGGACATGTCCTATCACTGGTTTCATTGAATAGCTGAAAACCTAGTATATACAAGAGATTTTATATATTATTATTATTATATATTTTTGTATACCGCCATACCCAAGGAGTTCTAGGCGGTTCACATCAATTAAATTAAGATCCGAGCTGAACACACGGATTTATAACATATTATCGGAGTTACAAGCAACGAAGAAGGAAATGTTGGAATATTTTATCAGCTTTTTTTTTTCAGAGCTATAAGCAACGACGACGGTTGGGTTGGAAGGTAAGAGGGAGAGAGGAAGAACCTAGAGAGGGGAGGGGGGAAGGGGAAGAATAGAGGGAGGGGGTAGGGAGGGAGTTAGTTTAATGCGGGAGAAAGAGGGTTAAGGGTCCTGTTTACGGAATAGGTGCGTTTTGAGTAATTTTCTGAAGTTGAGGTAGGTAGGGGCCTCGAGCACCATTTGGGCTAGCCATGGGTTCAGCTTAGCCGCCTGGAAGGCAAAGGTTTTGTCGAGGAATCTTTTGAGGTGACATAATTTTAGGGAGGGATAGGCGAACAACTGAATTCTGCGGGATTTCTTATTGGTGCAATTCATAGTGAAGTGGGGATAGAGGTATCTTGGCGATAGACCAAGTACTGTTTTGTAGCAGAAGCAGGCGAATTTGAATAGGACTCTGGATTCAAATGGCAGCCAATGAAGTTGGTGGTAGAAAGAAGTGATGTGTTCCCATTTGTAAGGGCAGATGACCTGTCTATGGGAAAAAAGGGATCTTAAATTAAAATTTTATGTCATACATTAACATGTTCTTGTACAATCCCTCTGGAGGCTGAACTCGAGGGTTCTTGTATGTCTAGTAGCTTCTGCTGCAGGGCTACCTGCCCGGGAGTTTCCTGTCATGCTCAGTTTTGTACCTGCAGTTTCACTGCATGGTTGAAATCAGTCTCTTCTGCTCATGATTTGTTTTCAATTCTTAGTCTTTTTTGATTTATTTTGCGGGTTTGCCCACATGCAGCAAATCAACTCTATGCGAGTGATCCTTCGGCGGGAGATTGCAGACATATTAGATTGGGTCTGCTTCTGGAGGGTGCTCTGTAAGCTTAAACTGCAGAAAGCCCTCTAGACGGCCTGCAGATTAGATCGGGTCTCCAGGATCGAGAGGAACCCCGGGATCGGAACCGCACCGCATGTCTTCCCTAATTTCCCTGAGGGGTCCTAGTGGTCGTGATCTGAGGTGACAGGGAAGGTGAGGTGGTCAGAAGACCTGAAAAATCCAGTTTAATCAGCTCCTGAAGTACTGATCTCCTTGCTTGTACTGTGTATTGCAGGCGGCCATTGACTTTCATTGCAGCACATGTCTCTGTGGTGTCTGAGAGTCACAAAGTTTGCTGATTTTGGGGGGTGCTCAAATTGGGGTTTTGGGTGGTTTCCCTGTATGTCCTGGTACTCCCCACCTGTAAAATCCTAAAATCACCGTTTTTTTTGCATTTTCCTGCGTTTTTAACAGGCATTTTCCAAGCAAAATCGGCACCCATGGCGGCTATCTTGGATTTTCTTTAAAGTTTTTAATAGCATATTTTTTGGTCTTAGAAGCTTAATTTTTGCTCCAAACTTCACAGATGGCCACCTCGGGACAGGATGGCATGGATTCATGCCGTAAATGTGGCGGATGGCTGACGGGTTCGCAGCTGTGTATCACTTGTGAACCGTGCATGGATTATGCACTATCCTCCTCTGGGGAAGCCCTGCTTTCCTCCGATTCTGCTGGAGATGCAATTACAGCGTCCGGGATTCCAAATTTGGGCAAGGAGGGCACTTCCGTGAAACACAAGCGGGAAAAAGTCTCATAAGTCTTCAAACATTGCAAATCTGAGTCCACACAGATCGGTTCTTGCCTTCAGGGACTATTTTCCACCGCAATTTGTGGATATGATGTATCAAGCTTTCATGAGAAAGCGGGCTATGCCTTTGTCTCCCTCTCAGACTCCGGTGTGGCAGTCTGTGCAGCCTTTGGATTCCAGAATGTCAATCTGCTCCCTTGCTGGTCAGCCTGAAAGCCAGCGGCAACTTCCCGCAATTGCAGGGGTAGGGAACTCTGGTCCTCGAGAGCCGTATTCCAGTCGGGTTTTCAGGATTTCCCCAATGAATATGCATGAGATCTATTTGCATGCACTGCTTTCAATGCATATTCATTGGGGAAATCCTGAAAACCTGACTGGAATACGGCTCTCGAGGACCGGAGTTCCCTACCCCTGCGCTATTGCCTCGGTGCCTGCACCAATTTCTAAGCCGTTGCTGTCGCAAGGCTCTTCAGCAGGGTCCGTTGACGGGGCTAGCCTAGCGGATCTTGTGGATTCCCAGAACACTGATTTCCACGATCTGGGAAAGGATCAGATGGTGCACAGGCTTTTTAAGTCCAGTCACTTTCCTGATCTTATCTCTGAATCCCTGTGGACAATGAAACTTGATTCAGACTCAGCGGTTTAGGTGGAGTGTTCCGTCATGAGTTCTAAGCCCCAGCTTTCTGCTGCATTTCCGAATCACGAGAATTTGGCAGAAATGCTCTTGGAGGTTTGGGAGGCCCCAGTGGGCCTCCTTAAGTGTGCTAGGGCCATGGCTAAATTGTATCCCATGGCTTTGGAATTTTCCAATTGCCTAGTCCCACTGAGGATGGATTCTGCAGTGGCTCAGGTCATTAAGCGTACCTTGTTGCCCTCGGATGAAGGGGTTGCCCTGAAGGATGCCCCGGACCGAAGACTAGCTTTTGTCATGAAGCATCTTCTTCATTCCGCTGCGACAGGAGTGTGAGCTGCAGCAGCCTTTGTGACCAGGGCATAACATACTAAACTTTGTTAGGATCCTGAGGAGATCCCGACTTCCTGGTTTCTGGAGTGAATTATTTGGCAGATGCTCTCTATGATATTTTGAAAGTTTTTGCTAACCTGGGAGCTTATTCAGTTTCTGCTAGGAGAATGTAATGGATTCGCCAGTGGTTGGGTGATTCTTTATCCAAGGCTATGCTGAGCAAATTGCTCTTTCTCTTGTTTGGCCAGGATTTGGATGACCTGATGGCAAGTGTGCAGGACCGTAAGCCTAAGGCACTTCCTGGCTCTAGACCTCATCCAACCAGGGGGACAGGACGGCCAAATTTTCATCCCTTCTGGAGAACCTCACAGTACGCCGGACCCCCTACAGCAGGACAGCATTTCTGAGCGTCCTACAGACCTCGCTTTGGAGTTGCAGTGCGCCAACAGCCTTCAACTCTCGACCTTCTGTCCCTTCCAAGAGAAAATTATGAAGCCAGGTCACTTGCGAGGCCCCCCGAATCGGGGGTGGCTTTCGGCCTTCCTTCCAGAATGGCTAAAGATATCCTCAGACCAGTGGATCCTAGAGGTACTCAGGGACGGTCTTCGACTGCAGTTTGTCCGGCCACCAGCAGACTTCTTCCTTTCCTCTTCCAAGGGAAATCCAGACAAGACCAGTAAGGTGCATGCTACTGTGCACCGGTTACTGGATCTGGCGGCCATAGAGCTGGTCCCAAAAGATGACTTGAGCTCCGGGAGATACTCAATTTACTTTATCATGCCAAAGAAGGACTACGATGATTGCAGACCAATTCTGGACCTGAAAACAGTGAACACATTCTTGCGAGTTCCACGTTTCCGGATGGAAATGGTGCGTTCGGTCATAGCAGCGGTGGCACCCGGTGAGTTTTTGGCTTCCTTGGAGCTCATGGAAGCGAATCTCTACATCCAGATATTCCCAGATCATCAGAGGTTCCTGAAGTATCATGTTCTCGGGAGGCATTTACAGTTCGCGGCGCTCCCTTTCAGTTTGCCATCGTTTGCACCAGATCTTTTACCAAGATCATGGTGGTGGTGGTTGCCCATCTACAATCTCTGGGTGTGCTCGTGTATCCGTACCTCGATGACTGGCTGATCAGAGCTCCCTCGTGGGCACAGGGCCACTTGGTGGTTCGCCAAGTGGTGTCTTTGCTGGAACGTATCAGATGGGTGATCAATCTGAAGAAGAGTTGCCTCGAACCGACCCAGGACTTGGAGTACCTGGGAATCAGGTCTGAACTGGGTATTTTTTCAAGAATCCAGAAAACTCATACTCAGTAGTGCAATTGGGGACATGTTAGCGGTCTTGGCACCAACAGCCTGGCAATACCTACAGGTTTTGGGTCTCATGATGGCAATCATAGAAGTGATTCCGTGGGCAAGAGCTTGCCTGTGTCCTCTTCAGTTTTCACTTCTGACGCAGTGGAATCCCCAGAGATGCGCTGGGGGTGAAGCTGCCTTGTTTGGCAGCGGCACGCAGCAGTAAGTTGTGGTGGTTGACCCCGGTCACTCTGAACAAAGGGCTCCCTCTGCGGGTCTTAGACTGGGTGATCCTGACTATGAACACGAGTCTCTCCAGCTGGGGTGCAGTTTGCATGTCGGTCCCGGTCCAGGGTCGTTGGACGGCGCGGAAGAGCAGATGGTCCATCAATCGACTGGAGCTGCGAGCGATCCAGTTAGCTCTATTGAGATTTCAAGGGTGTCTCTGCTGGAAGGCTGTCTGTGTATTCTTGGACAATGCGAAGACTGTTGCCAATGTCAACTGTCAAGGGGGTACAAGGAGTCCCCTGCTGGGCTTGGAGGCTTGGTTACTCTTTGCTTGGGCGGAACGACATCTGTTGGTCTTGTCCGCAGCTCATGTGGCCAGCGTAGACAACGTTCAGACAGACTTTCTTAGTCGTCAGACTCTGGACCAGGGAGAATGGTCCCTATCCGGGCTGGTGTTCGAGACCATAGTGCGCCGCTGGGGTCGTTCTACCATTGATCTGATAGTGCCTTCTCAGAACTGGAAGGCTGACAGATTTTTCAGCCGACGACAGGAGGTCGGCAGCAAAGGATTCGATGCTCTGGTTCAACCTTGGCCCGAAAGGGAACTTCGGTACGTCTTTCCCCCATGGCCTATGATAGAGTGAGTGCTGCGCCGGGTGTCCTCTCACAGGGGTTCAGTGATCCTTGTGGCTCCAGACTGGCCCAGGAGACCTTGGTATGCAGAACTTGTGAGATTGTCCTCGGAGAGGGGTCTGCATCTTCCTTGCCATCGGAGGTTGCTCACGCAGGGGCTGATTGCACTTCAAGATCCGAACCGCTTTGGTCTTATGGCCTGGCGCTTGAACAAGCAGCCTTGATGGCCAGGGGTTATTCCTCTGCAGTTATCACCACGCTCCTGCAGAGCAAGTGGAAATCGATTGTATCGGCCTATGCGAAAGCCTGGAGGTGTTTTCAGGCTTGGTGTGCAGGGGTTCAGATGGACCCTTTGGTACCATCGGTAGCTCGTGTTCTGGACTTCCTGCATGCTGGCCTCAGGAAGGGTCTGGCAGTCTCTTCTCTACGTGTTCAGATTGCGGGACTCTCCAGTTTAGGTTCCTCTTCTTTCAGGGGTTCTCTGGCTTCTCAACCGGATGTTGTCCAGTTCTTGAGGGGGTCGGGAGGCTGAGGTCTCCCTTGCGACTGCCTTGCCCATCGTGGAACCTGAATTTGGTCCTACATCCCTGACTCGTCCACCCTATGAACACCTGGATTGGATCTCTTTGAAAGATCTTACCATTAAGACCGTCTTCCTGGTGGCGGTCACATCAGCACGGCGAGTGTCAGAGCTTCAGCCTTTGTCATGCAGAGATCCTTTTCTTCGCATCATGGAGTCTGCGGTGATTTTGAGGAATGTGCCTTCTTTTTTTCCAAAAGTGGTTTCCACTTTCCACGTCAACCAGGAAGTTCGTTTGCCAGCCTTCATCTCCAGGATGCGAGCTTCTCTGCCTTGGCCTTTACCCTCGACAGAGAGGATGGATGAAGGAACTCCAGCAGACAATTCATTCCCTCAAATTGGTCATTGCCCCAGAACCCGATGCATTATCTGGTGAGTTTTATAAACTTTTACAAGTCCTCCCTGATAGGGCCTCTCCTTGCATATTACAATACGGTTGTGCAGGGGGGGCCTTTCCCACTCACGCTGATGTAGCATTAATTACCTTCTTGCCAAAGCCAAAAGTTGATGCAGATTTGGTGTCCTCTTATTGCCCTATATCACTGATAAACATGGATATTAAGTTGTTGTCAGGCTGGCCGCACTGTTACCTTGTTTGATAGGGGAAGAACAAGTTGGATTTGTTCATGGCCATTAATTGGTCTTGAATGTTCAGAAGCTACTTCTTGTTATAGCACAGTGCCAGTGTCATGATATACTCATCCATTGGGGTCATTCTGGACGCAGAAAAAGCTTTCAACAAGGTATTGTGGCCTTTTATGTTTGGGGTTTTATCACATATGGGTGTGAGTGGCCTGTTTCTGCAGGCTGTCTATGCATTATATAACTCTTCACGGGCTTGTGTCTTGGTCAATGGATAAAGACCTTGGCTTCTGCAGATGATCTGCTGCTGATACTTACTGATCCAGACATCGCTGTCGGCTCTATTGAATGCCCTCCCTACTAATAGTGGTCTTTCTGGTTTTACTTAGAATTATATCAAATCTAGGGCTCTCCTTTGTTACCACAGACTAATGAGTCTTGGGTGGGCCCCTTCCCGTTACAGTGGGTGACTGATCACATTATTTATTTAGGGGTATGCATTCCAGCTCAACTCTCTCGCTTGTATGCTTTAAATGTGCTACCTCTTTTGAGAGATACTGCTATGAAGTTGAATTTGCGGAGGGCCTACCCTCTTTCCCTACTGGGCCATGTACATCTTTTTAACATGATATTGGCTCCAAAAGGGCTCTTTGCATTTCAAATTTTGCCCTTATTTCTAGAAATGAAGGATGAGCGGAAGTTCTGCAGGACCTTGCAGTCCTATTTGTGGCTAGGAAAGAGGGAGCAGCTTTCATATTCTATTATCCGAACTCCTTCTATATAGGGGAGCTTGGGTTTTTTGAATGTTCAATATCTTACTGTGGCCTGTGTTATGAGACATGTCAGTGACTGGTATAGGTCAGCAGAAGATTTTACGGCCACTCACTTGGAATTGTCACTAATGGGACATACTCACTTTAGCTGCTATTTGCATGTAATAGGACTCAAGCCACCAGCTGTATTATACAACTCTCAGCTACTTTGCTCTGCTATTGCTGCTTGTAGATAGACATCCTGACAAAATCACTTCTCAGTGCGGATTTCACCAATCCTTTCAATTCAGAACAATCCTCAGTTTCCTGCTGGAGTTCAGTCTTTGGCTTTTAGACACTGGGAACAGAAAGGCATCAAATACCTTTTCAATGTTTTGACGAAGGAGGGTAAAATGAAGCCTTTTGCAGATTTAAAATGGGACTTTTTGCTTAATGACCTAGATATCTTTCCTTATTTACAATTTAAACATTACGTTACTAGTTTGATATGGACGGATTTGACAGAGGATGTCCAAGACAAACTGGACTCCCTCAATACCTTGGATGCGCAGAATAAAATGCCTCTTTTTTGTCACCATAGAGCTTTGCAAGATTCTTCCCCAGTTATCACCTATTGTACCTACGCTGCAGCCTGGCAAGCTGATCTACATATGCCACTTTCGGAAGCTGCTTTTAAAATGTTTGTACTTGCTATTTGCAAGTTGACTGTCAGTGTCACCTGTTGGGAGATTCAATATAAATTTGCTCTTTGCTTGCATGTTTCTCCTAAGAAGGCGCGATTAGCGGTAATATCTAATATGGCCTGCTATCCTAAATGTGGGGCCCTTGAGGCTACCTTGGGCAATATGTTTTGATATTGCCCCCCCCCCCCAACACAACTTTTTTGAAATTCTTTGTTTAGGGCCATCTCTTCTCTGGAGTTGTGAAGTGAAATTGGAACCACGGATATTGTTTCATGATTTTTCTTTGCAATCTCCCATTCCATCTGGATATTCAGCTATTTTTCTTCAATGGCTGAGCACTCGGGGTCCTTTGCTGTAGCAATGGAGGATACTAATGACTACCCTCCTCAAGATGCAACATACGCAGATACAGAATATGGACTCACTATCTGGGAAGTAGGGTAGTCTTCTGAGGAGTCTTCTAGACTTCTTTCTCTCCAGCTGCGAGGAGTTGCATATTGGACTTTTGACTTCATAGCTAGAGGTTAAGAAATTTTTACATGAATAATTCTTTTTCTTTCCTTTCTTTTCTTTCTCTTCTTCTCTTTCCTTGGCCTTTCTTGTTGATTTTTGGTACTTTCCCTCCCCCCACTCGGGGTTTGGAGGGGGCTGGGGTCAGGGTGGTGGGTTTGGGATTTCATGCTTTTAAAATCTGAGCACATATATTACATTTGTTTGTATGGTTCGTGCAGTGTTTGGCATTGTGTAGTCATTGGTTGTTTTCTTGCTGGTTTCCTGTTTGCTTCATAAAAACGATTTAAACATACACTTCTCCCTCCGAATCCGCGGTTTCAGCATCCTTGGATTCGGTTATTTGCGATTTTTTTCCCCCAATTGATTTTAATTTTTTGGGCTATTTTTAAGCCCTCTGAGACTCCCTGGTGGTCTAGCGGGCTTTCGGGGCAGGAGCGATCTTCCTACACTCCTGCCCCATGCAGATCACTAATAGGAAATGGCTGCTGTGAGCTCTTGTAGTCTCTTGAGACTAAGATGGGAGCTCACGGCAGCCATTTCCTATTAGTGATCTGCACAGGGCATGAGCGTAGGAAGATCGCTCCTGCCACGAAAGCCCGCTAGACCACCAGGTACGGTTCCGGGGAGTCTCATAGGGCTTAAGGTAAGGTCCGGGATTCCGGGGGAAGGTGGGGGGTGGGTTAGAACTGGCCCAAATATTATTCGCGGTTATTTGATATTCACGGGCCAGCTCTGCCCCTAACCCCCTCGAATATTGAGGGAGAAGTGTACTAATCTGGATATCCCAGGCAGACACTAAACCTCCCAGATCACCCTCCCATCTACTACGGAGTTGCAAAAAATCTTATGTGAGTCCTAAATCTAACAGAGCCTTATGAGTAGCCGATATTGACATATTCCCCAGAGAAGTCAATTTTAAAAATGATGTAATTTAGCCCCCAAAGGAAAGCTCGGGGCTGTGTGATCCAATGAAAGATAATAATGCTTAAGTTGACTAAAGGCATAACAATCCTCCCATCTAGTATCCACTCTTCAAGAGAATTCTGCATAAGTAATCAGAGAGACCCTGCCGAGGTCGTGAGGTGCTCAGGAAGACTGATCCCTGACTCTTCCCAATGTTGGAAGGCCTTATTCTCCCTCCCCAGCAGAAAAGTCACATTTCCCCTACCACCCCTGTCTCAAAGGTGAGACCTGCCAGCTGTATTTGAGGTGCTGGGGCAAAAGCCTCCTAGAAGCCTGCAGAATAGAATTAAAATGGTAGGGAGCTACAAAAGTCTTCACCAAATCTAAGGGGCTGTGAGCATCAGTGCCTTTAAACCAATCAGCTACATGTCTAAGGAGACAAGCAACATTATAGAGCTTGAGGTCTGGAAGCCTCAAGTCTCCAGAATTCCAAGTACCCAACAATAGAGGGAAACAAATGTTAGATTTATTACCCGCCCAGCAGAATTTGCAGATTATCTGATTAAGATGGGAGAGAGATCCCTGACCTGTATCTTCAGCGGGAAAACCTGAAACACAAATAGTAATTTTGTAAAGATGTATCCAACCTAATAAAGATAAAGGCAGTTGCTGTCACTGCTTAAGCTGACGTTTAGTGTTTGACAGTAAAAGTCGAACATTAAGAGCGTACAAATCTTCAATATTCTGGGGGAGCCGAATGCCCAAATACCTAAAGGAGCCATATGCCCAATGAAGCGGGAAAGAAGTCCACCGTTCTTGATATAAATTCCTCATTGGCGCCAGGGCCTCAGATTAATCTAGATTTTCCGCAAAATCTCTGTATTCCTGAATGAGCATTAATAACACTGGAAGAGATACTCGAGGGTCTTGAATGTGCACTAGTAAATCTTCAGCAAATGCCATTATTTTAAATTCCTGATCACCTATGCTCACACCTTTGATGTCTGATGTGTGGATGATCTCATTTATAAGGGGGTCTAGATGAACAAAAGAGGAGATAAAGGGCAGCCCTGCCGGGTGCCACAGCAAATGGGGAATTGAGAACTCCTCTTATCATTCACCCTGAGACATGCCCTGGGATCTGTGTACAATGCTTGGAGGGCTTGAACAAATCTGCCACCAAACCCATAGGACGGAAGGACTGAAAACAAAAAGTCCCAGCGTACTCTATCAAAGGCCTTCTCTGCATCAAAACTGATCAACAGAGAAGGCCTCTGCTCCCCAGTCACTTTCTCGAGGGACATAAGAATCCTCCACATATTCTTAACGATGGACCTCTCCTGTACAAAGCCAACCTAAGAATCATGAATGAGCGAAGGAATAACTCAGGCTAATCTGTTAGCCATCACTTTCACTAGGAGTTTTGTTTCAAAATTCAAAAGGGAGATGGGTCTATAGGAACTCGGAAGCATGGGGTCCCTATCAGGCTTGAGCACCACCTGAGCCACATTAAGGCCCAATGGCAGGATCCCTGTCTCAATACAGATGTTATTCATCCTAACCAGAGAGGGGGCAATGTCACTTTGAAGAAGTTTGCAGAATTCTGCCCGAAAGCCGTCCAAGCCAGGGGCCTTACATAACTAGTCCATTCCACCTCTACTGTGACGGGGTCATTGAGTTTATTGAGATGTATAGCTGATACCAGTGGCAAGGGAACGTTATCTAGATACTTAGTACTCTCCAACCCTGAGGCTGGAGGAGCACCATAAAGGATCAAATAATAATCCTGAAAAATTTAACAGATCTGTTGATCATCCATGACTACCCGCCCATTCACCCCCCACACCCATAAAATGGGAGAGTAATCCTCCGTCACCTTCACAAACCGGGCCAGAAGTCTCCCATATGATACTTATAATAAAGCATAGATTTATTTGTCCATTGATGGAGTAAGGTATTATGCTCCACCTGAGTGGCCAACAGTTTTTCTTTATCAACTGGTAAATAAGTACACCCAAAATGTGCTCTTTCGCACTGTAGCTGACCTTCCAGGCAGAGAATCGCTCTATCTGTGGCCTTTCTTCTGTGACTGGAGTAGCTAATGATATGGCATCTCAGGACGGTTGTAGTTGCTTCCCAAAAGAGTACTGAATACTCCCACTGTGGTGCACTGTCCAGTTTATATTTCTTCCACTTGCTCACTAGGTGGCTCCGGAAAGCAGGATCCATACACAAATCTAGCAGAAATTTCCAAATCACCGTTCCCCTTCCCGCTCCAGGGACCTCCCATTCCACCCACACAGGGGCATGATCCGAGATCTCACATGGGCCAATCTCTGCTCCCCTCATGCAGGATACCTCCACAGTGCATACCAACAGATAATCAATCCTAGATAAAGGATCCACAATATGTCAATTCAAAGGTATTGTTATTTAACACACCCCAATTCATATCAAGAATGATTACTCCATATCATTCAACTCGACCCCTTCGATCTTCACAACAAGATTTATTATCGATTCCCTCTTTAAAAATAGTGGGAACAAGGAGAAACGATATGTTCTCTGTTTTAGCCCCCCAACTCTGGAACACTCTGCCTCTATTTATTAGAAAGGACAAAGATCTTATCTCTTTTAAAAAACAATTAAAGACTTTTTTATTCAACGACGCATTTTCCAACTAATTAGTTAGTCTCTTGATTTTTCTTTCTTCTTTTCCCCATCCTTTTGTTTTTTCCATTACATGTTTTTCACTTCTATTTGAGTAAAAATTGTAACTTTTCCCTCCTTTCCTCTTAGTCATGTCTGTCATAAAACTAAATGTACAGTTTTATCCCTAAATTGCAGGTTACTATTGTTTTATTTGCTATTAATGAGATATAAGTTTTTATTTAAACTTGTTTCTTTTTTATATAAGCTGTTAACAATTTTGTTCTACGCTTTTTAACTTTTTAATAATTTGACAGTTAGTCTTCACTTAATTTGTTTTAACTGTACATCGCTTAGAATTTCTTATATAGGCGATTAATCAAATAAACGTGAACTTGAACTTGAACTTGTCTACTAGATCTAAGGCCCTGCAGAACTTAGGAAGGAGGTTCCCTGAGCTTTGTCCTGACACTACCATTCCCCAAGACCTGTCCATCTGAGGGTCTCATACAGAGTTAAAGTCCCCGCCAACTATCACATTAGACGTACCAAAATGCAAGAGAGCCACTATTAAATGCCGCAGAAATTAGCTATCATATTTATTGGGTGTGTAAACATTATGGTGAGTAGTGCTGCCTGATTCATGATTCAAACTGATTCCTGATTCACTTCGGGTGAATCAATTTGAATCGATTTAAAAACAAAAAAATCAGCCTCCCGATTCAGTGACTGACTCTCCCCCCTCGCCCCCTAAAGCAGGATCGGCAGCACTGCCTCTTGCTGGCTGGCGAGGGGGGAGGGTCAGTCAGGAAGTGCTATGGAGTCCTGGCCTCCCATACATCCATTTACCTAATGCCAGCAGCAGAGCAGCCTGCAGAGAGGATCACCGGTATTTTAGTGATCCTTGCAGGTTGCCATAAGCCTCAGGAGCTATCTTCCCTCTGCCGCAATCCTATCTCTGACGTCAGAGGGGCAGGACCGCGGTAGAGGGAAGACAGCTCCAAAGGCCCATGGCAACGTGCAAGGATCGCTAAAGTACCAGTTATCCTCTCTGCAGGTTGCTCCGCTGCTGGCATTAGGGAAATGGATGTGTGAGAGATCAGGGAGGAACATGCAGGCCTTCCAGGGAGAGTGGGGGATGGGCCTTTGAGGGGGTTCAGGCCTTCAGGGGGGACAGACAGGCTTTCAGGGGGGTGGTGCAGGCCTTCAGGGTTGGGGTGCAGGCTTTCAGAGGGGTACAGATCTTCAGGGGGGGACAAGCCTTCAGGGGTGGGGTACAGGCCTTCAGGGGGGATAGGCAGGCCTTCAGGGGTGGTGTGCAGGCCTTCAGGGGAGACAGGCTTTCAGGGGAGGGGTGCAGGCCTTCAGGGGTAACAAGCCTTCAGGGGTGGGGTACAGGCCTTCAGGGGGATAGGCAGGCCTTCAGGGGGGTAGTACAGGCCTTCAGGGGGGACATGACTTTAGGGGAGGGGGGCCCTGATGTACAAGTACATGGGGGGAGGGAGGGAAGCGGGGTTCAAGGAGACATGCATATGGCGGACTTTGGGGGAAATAAATAATGGGTCTAAAAACAAAGGAGAGGAAGAGACATGGTGGAAAATGGGATTTATGGAAGGATGGAACAGAAAGGGAGAGAAGCTGGACATAAGGGATGGTGTGGAGGGAGGGATGGAGAAACTTGATAGGAGGGTAGGTGGGAAGAGAAAGGGAGAGATGGTGGACCCTGAGAAAGGGAGATATGAAGGATGAAAGGGTAGTTGAGAAAAGGTGGATCTGGGGATGGAGACGATAAAAAGGAAAGATGCCAGACCTCCGGGGGAGGGAAGGGAAACGGAAGGGGAGGATAGAGATGGAAGATGGATGGTTTACATGGAGAAAGAAGAAAATGACAAATGGGCAGAAGACAACCAAAGCCAGGGACCAAAATGATTTGAATAATGACCAGACAACAAAAGGTAGAAAAAATAATTTTATTTTCTATTTTGTGATTATAATATGTCAGATTTGAAACATGTATCCTGCCAGAGCTGGTGTTAGACCGTAAACGTGAACTAGGATTTAACAGAGAGAGGAAAAGTCTTTTTTGTTTGTTTATTTTATTTACTAAAGAGAACTGTGAAAAATTGCAAAGGGACTTGAACAAACTAGGGGAATGGGCGACGAGATGGCAGATGAAGTTCAACGTTGAGAAATGTAAAGTATTATATGTGGGAAACAGAAACCCGAGGTACAACTATACGATGGGAGGGATGTTATTAAATGAGAGTACCCAAGAAAGGGACTTGGGGGTAATGGTGGACATGACAATGTAGCCGACGGCACAGTGAGCAGTGGCCGCTAAGAAGACAAACAGAATGCTAGGCATAATCAAGAAGGGTATTACAACCAGAACGAAAGAAGTTATCCTGCCATTGTATCGGGCGATGGTGCATCTGCATCTGGAGTACTGCTTCCAGTATTGGTCGCCGTACCTTAAGAAGGACATGGCGTTACTCAAAAGGGTTCAGAGGAGAGCGACGCGTCTGATAAAGGGGATGGAAAACCTTTCATACGCTGAGAGTTTGGAGAAACTGGGTCTCTTTTCCCTGGAGAAGAGGAGACTTAGAGCAGATATGATAGACTTACAAGATCATGAAGGGCATAGAGAGAGTAGAGATGGACAGATTCTTCAAACTTTCGAATAATAAAAGAACAAGAGGACATTCAGAAAAGTTGAAAGGGGACAGATTCAAAACAAATGCTAGGAAGTTCTTCTTTACCCAACGTGTGGTGGACACCTGGAATGCGCTTCCAGAGAGCGTAATAGGGAAGAGTACGGTACTGGGGTTCAAGAAAGGATTGGACAATTTCCTGCTGGAAAAGGGGATAGAGGATTACTGCACAGGTCCTGGACCTGTTGGGCCGCCACGTGAGCGGACTGCTGGGCACGATGGACCTCAGGTCTTACCCAGCAGAGGCATTGCTTATGTTCTTATGTTCTTACACTACAGCGCCAGGGTAGGAGAGGGCAAAGGAAGTGAAGAGGCTATAAAAGGGATGAAGAGACTATAAAATAAACCCACCAGGATGTTTGAAAAAAAAAAAAAATAAACCCACCCACTTGGGCAGGAAAATTGAATCAAATAAAAAAATTGATTCAATAGGCTGAATCGAATTGAATCAAAAAATTTTTTCTTGAATTGGGCAGCACTAATGGAGAGTGACTTGGCAAAGAACAATGTACCCCTCCGAATCTGCCCAGACCCAGTCTAACTGGGAGATCAATCCCTTACGAAAAAGCAAAGTTACTTACTGTACAGGTGTTATCCAGGGACAGCAGGCAGATATTCTCACATGTAGGTGACGTCATCCACGGAGCCCGGATGCGGACAGTCTCGCAAGCAGACTTGCTTGTAAAACTTTTAGAAAGTTTGCGACTGCCGCACCGCACATGTGCGAGTGCCTTCTCACACGAGGTAGGGCACGCATTTCCTCAGTTCAGATGGCTAGCTAAGAATCTAACAAGGGGAGGTGGGTGGGTTGTGAGAATATCTGCCTGCTGTCCCTGGATAACACCTGTTACGGTAAGTAAGTGTGCTTTATCTCAGGCAAGCAGGCAGCATATTCTCACATATGGGTGACCTCCAAGCTAACCAGAATGGGATGGTGGGAGTGTTGGCAATTTAGAATAAATTTTCTTTTAAAACTGCCTGGCCAAAATGGACATCCCATCTGGAAAAAGAATCCAGACAATAATGAGAGATGAAGGTATGAACCGAGGACCAAGTAGCAGCTGTGCAGATTTCCTCAATAACAGTAGATCTAAGGAAAGCTACAGATGCTGCCATGACTCTTACTTTATGGGCTATTACTTGACTCTGTAGATGCAGTCCAGCCTGAACATAGCAGAAAGAGATGCAAGCAGCCATCCAGTTAGAGATGGTGCACTTGGAAACTGGATGTCCCAGCTTGTTTGGATCGAAGGAGACAAAAAGTTGAAGAGCAGATCTGTGTGGCTTAGTATGTTGCAAGTAGAAAGCCAAAGCACACTTATAGTCCAAAGTATGAAGAGCTGTTTCTCCAGGATGAGAATGAGGCTTTGGAAAAAACACTGTAAGTACAATGGATTGGTTGAGATGAAATTCTGAAACCACTTTAGATAAGAATTTAGGATGAGTACGGAGGACCACCTTGTCATGATGAAATACTGTGAAAGATGGGTCCGCTACTAAAGGTTGTAGCTCACTGAATCTGCGATCAGGCGTGAGAGCAATGAGAAAAACCACTTTCCAAGTGAGATATTTGAGATGAGCCAAAGCCATTGGTTCAAAGGGAGGCTTCATCAATTGAGCAAGAACAACATTGAAATCCCAAGCCACTGGAGGTGTTTGGCTTGACATGGAAAAGTCCTTTCATAAATCTGGAAACCACAGGATGAGAAGAAAGGGGTTTCCCTTCTATAGGCTGATGGAAAACAGAAGTTGCACTGGGATAAACTCGAATAGATGTGGATTTGAGGCCTGATTAAGATAAATGCAACAGGTAATCCAAAACGGAAGACCAGCAAGTAGATTGAGGCTCCTTCTGATGGATGGTGCACCAAGCAGAAAATCTAATCTATTTCTGGTTGTAACCTTGTCTAGTGGTAGGCTTCCTGGAAGCCTCTAAAATGTCCTTGACAGATTGAGAAAACTGTAGAGTGGCAGTTAGATTGAGAGATACCAACCTGTCAGATGTAGAGACTGCAGGTTGGGATGAAGTAGAGATCCCTGATTCTGTATAAGCAGAGAGGGAAACTCTGGTAGAAGTAGTGGCTCCCTGCTGCTGAGTTGAAGCAGAAGAGAGATCCAGGGTTGTCTGGGTCACCGAGGAGCTATGAGAATCATGGTGGCATGTTCATCTTGAGAATGAGAGGAAATGCATATAGAAACTGATTCGTCCTTTCCAGAAGAAAAGCATCTGCCTCGAGGCGATGAGGACAGTATATCCTGGAGCAGAACTGAGGCAGTTTGTTGTTGTGGGGAGACGTAAATAGATCTATCTGAGGAGTCCCCCACTGAGAAAAAATGTGACGGAGAGGCAAGGAATTAAGTGTCCATTAGTGAGGTTGCAGAAGACAACTCAATTTGTCCACCAGACAGTTTTTCTTCTCCTTGAATATAGACCACTTTTAGAAAGGTGTTGTGAAGGATTGCCCAATTCCACAGCTTTTGAGCTTTGTGGCAGAGAGGGAGAGATCCTGTTCCTCCCTGCTTGTTGACGTAGTACATGGTGACTTGATTGTCTGTCCGAATGAGGACTACTTGATCATGGAGAAGATGCTGAAAAGCTTTGAGAGCACTGAAAATCGCTCTGAGTTCTAACAGATGTATGTGACACTGATGATCTGTAGTGGACAAATGGCCTTGAGTATGGAGATGAGCCCCCCAAGCATAGGTCGAGGAATCTGTTGTGAGGACCTTCTGATGAGGGGATGTTTGAAACAATAAACCTCTGGAGAAATTGGAAGAGAACATCCACCAGTGAGACTGTATCAATGAAGGGATCACTATAATGTGCTGAGAGAGTGGATCTAAAGCCTGTGCCCACTGAGGAATTCTGAGGTGAAGTCTGGCAAAAGGAGTCACGTGAACTGTAGAGGCCATGTGACCTAGGAGAACCATCATGGGTCTCGCTGAAAGTGAAGTGAGGAATGACACTTGGTGACAAAGTTGAATGAGAGAATCCTGACTCTGCTGAAGAAGAAATGCTCTGAGATACACAGTATCTAGTACAGCTCCGATGAACTGTAGGATTTTGAGAGGGTTGGAGCTGGGATTCTGAAAAGTTGATTTTGCATCCCAAGTGTTGAAAGAACCAAATAATCCGTTGGGTCACTACAAGAACCCCCTGAGATGTTGAATTTTTGGTGAGTCAGACATCCAAGTATGAGAATACCTGGATATCATGGATGCACAGAGCTGCTACCACCACTACCAGGCAGTTGGTGAAAACTTTAGAAGATGATCTAGGTAAAAAAAAACCGCACTCTGTACTGAAAATGATGATTTCCCACCTGAAATCTGAGCAGCTTTTAAGAGGCTGGACGAATAAAAACTTGTAAGCCTCTGAGATCCAGGGAGCATAACCAATCAGTTTAATCCAGAAGAGGATACAATGATGCTATAGGCAGCATTCAAAATTAGTCTCAGACAAGAATTTGTTCAGGATAGGTCGCAGATACCCTGTCTTCTTCGGAACAAGGAAGCAACGGGCATGTTCTGCTATTCCAGAAGAGCCTCCTCGATGACATAGATGGCAGCCTCAGCATTTTCGGTTGGCTTAACCAATGTCAGCAAAGGCCTATGGGAGATCATATCATTCATGTCTGACCTTAGGGCATGTCATTGAAAACAGCCTTAGTCAGCCTAAATTAAATCAGTGTTTAAAGGTAACAAAGGACCTTGCAGCGAAGAGGTGTGAAGAGGTGTTAAGATGTGCTAAGACAGGGGTAGGGAACTCTGGTCCTCGAGAGCCATTTTCCAGTCGGGTTTTCAGGATTTCCCCAATGACATGCATGATATCTATTTACATGCACTGCTTTCAATGCATATTCATTGGGGAAATCCTGAAAACCCGACTGGAATATGGCTCTCGAGGACTGGAATTCCCTACCCCTGTGCTAAGATGTGTTAATGTCTGGTGCTTAAGATGGACAGCTTAAGATATACAATAGGTCCAGGTGCATGAGCTAGCACAGGTAGCTAAGATTAATCAGAAACCATTGTCAGAGGCATACTGGAAATTACATTTGACTCCAGTCTGTAAGGGACAGGTTCTCCCTAAATTCTTCTCCAGTATCTCACACCTCACTTACCTTATTCACCATTGTTTCAAACAGTTTACAAAAGATAGGGGTACTTAATTTCAATAGATTCTATTTTTAGAACAAGCCTCAAATGTATAAATATGGGAGATTAGAACTCCCCCCCCCCTCTTGCCCTCTGCAACATTTCTCTCTCTCTGGAACCCGAAGCTTGGAACATCACCCCCCTCCCCTCTTTTCTCTCTGTCTCTCTTTCGTTGTCCTCACAGCACCTATTCAGGAAGCTGTCTTTTTCTTCTCATTCACAAGAGCACAGAAGCAGTTTCTGTATTTGTAAAGCTTATTTCTACTATTGTAATGCTTGATGTATCTTTATAAATTCTGCTTTTCTGTAACATTAAGATTATTTCTGCACAATATATATATATTCTCTATGTAATCACTTCTGGCTGTGTTTGTCAATTGATTTTACTTCCTAATGAATCTTCTGCGAGGGTACTGAACCCGAGACCTGGCAGATTGTAAGGCCACCTTAACATTACCCCTCCAAACCTTACATTTTTAGGGGGCTAAACCTTACAATGGAGACAAAGCGGAGCTTAAGCTGCATGAAGAAGAAGAGTGATCCAGAAAGATGGAAAGGATACTGTGGTAATCAGAAGAAAGTGCAGAGAGAGGTCTTCCCAGATGAAATTGAGGTCCCATCCTTGGTAGAAATGATGGAAATGACCCTTTGTGGAAAAAAGAGATGAGAGGCAGAATGAGAAAGGTTATGCTCTCTGTGTGAGTTGGTTAAAAAGACTGAGAAAGCTTTGGTGCAGCAGGAGTCTGAGGTTTATGTTGCTGGCATTGTTGCTGTTGAGGCTGCTGTTTCTTAAGAGGCGGCCTTAAATCAGTTGCTGCCTTCTGAGGGAAACGCCTCTGGGAGGATGGAGGTGTAGAGCCTTTATCTGTGAAAGGGTTCAGGTGTGATCTGATGACTTCTCATGTTCAGACAAGCGCTTTGTAATTGCCTGAATAGAGTCATCAAACAATTAATTGCCTTGGCATGGAATGTTGGCCAGTTGATCTTGTAGATTTGGGTCCATATCCATGGTATGATGCCAGGCGAGACGGCACATTGCCACTGAGAAAACAGTGGCCCTGGAGGACATCTCAAAAGCATCATATGCAGCCTGGACCATATGTATACGAAGTTGTGCCAAAGTGGCATGCAAATGCTGAAACTCTGTCAGACGATGCTCTGGAAGGTACTTGAAAAAAATGGGCATAGCATTGACCCAGTATTTGAGATATGATGTAAAGACAAAGTTGTAGATTAAAATTCTATTTGTCATCACAGAATTTTAATATAGGCAGTGGCCAAACTTATCCATGGCTCTTCCCGCTCGGCCAGATGGAACTGTGGCATAGACCATGGCTGGATTGGTTGTTTTCAAGGAAGACCCAACAAGAAGAGATTAATGGGATAGTTGAGACTTTTCAAATCCTGTACAGTGAACCATTTGATATTGAGATTCCAGTTTCGCTGGCACAGCAAGAACGGAAGATTTCTTTTGAAAGTTTGAGTGAGAATGCTATTCATGGGCAATTTTAATGAATCCGCATGAGAATGTGGTATATCTAGTTCTTCCAAATACTTCTTAGAGTATGTTGAATCAGACTGCAAAGTGATATTAAGATCTTTACTCATTTGGTATAAAAATTGAGTAAAGGACATCGAAGCAGAAGAGGGAAGATCCCGTTGAGTTGAAGATGACCGGGAATACTGACACCTGAGATCTGAATCCATAGGCAAAAAAGAACCAGCTGGTGATGAAAAAACACATGAGAAGGACTCAACTGATGAAAGTGGTTCTGCCATAGATTTCCTTGAGAAGGAGGGTGACTGTGTCGAGGATTGTCTATGCCTCGAGAAACAAGGTATGTCTTGAGAAGAGGACCTGGGTCTCAATGAATACCTCGACAGATGGTGTGGAGATGAATTGTGCCTCGACGAACAAGGTAGTGATATCAAATGCAGTCTCAATGAGGAATGTTGAGGAGTCATTGCCCTGTGCCTAGAAGAAGGCAATGCCTTATGTGCAGAGGTAGGGCTGGAAGTTGGAGATCGAAGTTGAGACTCAGCTCCTTGCGCAGATGTATCTCGAGGCACTCGCAAAGACTCAACTCCTAGCATAGAGTGTGTAGATTGATCTCATAGCACTCTGAAGGATTCGACTCCATGTATAGAGTGCACTGTCTTTCCGGAGACACTCTCAAGGATTCAACTCCTTGCACAGAGTGTATTATTTTTTCTCGAGGCACTCTCAAGGACTCGATTTCTTGTATTACTGCTTAGTTCTCAGGCTAGCCTGCAGGAAGCAGGGTCGAGGCAGGAGTTAATTTGGCAAGCATGTTACCAAACTCCTGATGCAGAATAAGAACCAAAGACTCTGTAAAGCCAGCACTGAGACCACTGAAGCTGGTATGATTGGTGTGGCTATAGACTCCGAGAACGACGACTTCAAGGTAGAGTGTTGCCTCGATTTCGAGACACATGTCCTGGAGATCCTCAGACCCACCGGATCCACTGGTTCTAGAGGTGGCACGTCAGTAAGGGTTGGCTGAGCAATCGTACCCGATGGAGACAACAAGGATAATGGCGCCCCAGGAGAAGAGTTAGTTGAGCTCCCTAAAAACAATGGCTTCCCCATCGAGGAAGATTTAATCAAGGAGGTTGAAGATTCTGACTTTGGAGAAAAGTGGGCTGGCTTCGAGGTCGAGGCAGGAACAGGATTCAAGGCATTAGGTAAAGACCGATCCATTTCTGGTAAGTGTAGCCCAGCGAGCGCCCGTCCCCAAATGTGGTCAGGCTACACTTTGTAACCTTGTGACCGGCTGGAATGAATGAACGATGGGTGTGACAAAATCGAAGCCCACAGGCTAAAGCCGCGAGTAGGACCCGCCATGACACGAAGAAAATAAGAAAGAAACTAAAGAAAAATGTTTTTAAAAGAAACGCGCAATTAAACAGTGACCCTGTAATAGAAAATACATGAGCCGCGGTAAGAGAAGGCACGAGTAGAACTAAGTCTAGTGCAGAGCGTCGAAATGAGTGGCTTGTCAGCTCCGAGGAAAACTGAGAACTGAGGAGACACTGAGGAGACGTGCGTCCTACCTCGGGTAGGAAGGCACTCATGCATGCGGTACGGGAGTCACAAACTTTCTAAAAGTTTTACAAGCAAGTCTGCTTGTGAGGCTGTCCGCATTCGGGCTCCATGGATGACATCACCCACATGTGAGAATATGCTGCCTGCTTGTCCTGAGATAAAGAATAATCCCCACCCCCCTTCTTACCCTATGCCGATGAGACCACATAATTCCCCACCCATCATTTTTACAATCTGGCATGTTCTTCCACACCTAAATAGGCTCTCTGAAGCATGGCAATATCAGCTCTGTGTCTTTGCAAAGCCTGTAATATTTTCATTCTTTTGATTGAAGAGGAAACACCACCTACATTCAAATATATAGTTTAATAAGAACATAAGCAGTGCCTCCGCCGGGTCAGACCATAGGTCCATCCTGCCCAGCAGTCCGCTCCCGCGGCGGCCCAGGTCACGACCTGTCTAAATCACCAGAAGGGGCCCCCATGCCACCTCGGTTTCCTAATTGAGTCCTATCTTCCCATCAACGTCCTAGCCCTCCGGTCTTGCACCTACACGACCTGGTTGGGCTTCTACATTTATTTTCTGATTAGCTTTCTCAGTATCCCTTGATCCCTTTATCCCTCAGGAATCCATCCAGTCTCTGTTTGAATCCCTGTACCGTACTCTGCCTGATCACTTCCTCCGGTAGCGCATTCCAAGTATCCACGACCCTCTGGGTAAAGAAAAACTTCCTTGCATTCGTTTTGAACCTATCTCCCTTCAGTTTCTCCGAGTGCCCCCTCGTACCTGTTGTCCCTTTCAGCCTGAAGAATCTGTCCCTATCTACCCTCTCTATGCCCCTCATGATCTTGAAGGTCTCTATCATATCACCCCTGAGCCTCCTTTTTTCCAGAGAGAAGAGCCCCAGCCTATCCAACCTCTCAGCATATGGGTAGTGTTCCAGTCCTCTTACCAGTTTCGTTGCTCTCCTTTGGACTCTCTCAAGTACCTCCATGTCTTTCTTGAGGTACGGCGACCAATATTGAACGCAGTATTCCAGATGCGGATGCACCATCGCTCGATACAGTGGCATGATGACTTCCTGCGTCCTGGTAGTTATGCCCCTCTTTATGATGCCCAGCATCCTGTTGGCTTTTTTTGAGGCCGCTGCGCACTGTGCAGATGGCTTCAGTGATGCATCCACCAGCACACCCAAGTCTCTCTCAAGATTGCTTTCTCCCAACAATGCCCCCCCCAATTTGTAGTTGAACAACAGGTTCTTTTTCCCTATATGCATGACCTTACATTTTTCCACGTTAAAGCGCATTTGCCATTTGTTTGCCCAGTCTTCCAGCTTGTCTAGGTCCCTTTGCAGGTCCTCACACTCCTCCCTGGAGCTAACTCTGCCGCACAGTTTCGTATCGTCTGCAAATTTTATAACCTCGCACTTTGCCTCCTTTTCCAGGTCATTGATAAATATGTTGAAGAGTAACGGCCCCAGCACCAATCCCTGTGGCACACCGCTCGTGACTCCCCGCCAGTCAGAATATTGGCCCTTTACTCCGACCCTCTGCAGTCTACCCGACAACCAGTGCTCGATCCATCTGTGCACATCACCTCCCACCCCATGATTCCACAGTTTCCTAAGCAGCCTTTCATGTGGTACCTTGTCGAAAGCCTTTTGAAAATCGAGGTAAATGATGTCGATGGGTTCCCCATTGTCCACCCGACTGCTTATTCCCTCAAAGAAGTACAGAAGGTTCGTTAAGCACGACCTTCCCTTACAGAATCCGTGCTGGCTTGTTCTCAGTAGGCCATTTCTCTCAATGTGCTCGCAAATGCCGTCCTTTATCATAGCTTCCACCATCTTCCCTATAATTGAAGTCAGGCTCACCGGCCTGTAGTTCCCGGGGTCACCCCTCGATCCCTTCTTGAAGATAGGTGTGACATTCGCCAATTTCCAGTCCTCTGGTACCTCTCCAGTTTTCAAAGATAGGTTACAAACATGCTGGATTGTGCCCGCTATTTCTTGTCTTAGTTCCTTCAGAACCCTTGGGTGGATCCCGTACGGACCCGGTGATTTGCCGCATTTTAACCTGTCTATCTCTTTGAGGACATCCTCCTTACTGACCTCTATATGCTCCAATTTTTCAGCCTGTTCCCCACTCATGAGCTCCTCTGAGTCCGGTATATTAGATGTGTCTTCTCTCGTGAAAACCGACGAGAAGAACGTGTTCAACCTCTCAGCTACCTCTTTATCCTCCTTAATCACTCCCTTCCTTTCTCCATCGTCCAGCGGCCCCACCTCCTCTCTCGCTGGTCGTTTCCCCTTTATGTAACTGAAGAATGCCTTGAAGTTTTTTGCCTCCCTGGCCAGCCCCTCTTCGTATTTCCCTTTTGCTTTTCTAACCTCTCGGTGGCATTCTTTTTGGCATTTCCTGTGCGCCTGGTGATTTTCCTCAGTTGGATCCTTTTTCCATCTCCAGAAGGATGCTTTTTTGTCATTTATTGCCTTCTTTACTTCTGCTGAGATCCAAATCGGGTCCTTTGATCGCTTGTTCTTGCAGCCTTTCCTGAAACTGGGGACGTACGTTTTTTGTGCTTCCTGCAGGGTGTCCCTGAATAGGGTCCAGGCGCTTTCCACAGTCTCCATCCTAAAGATGTTTCCGAGCTTCCTCCCCACCATTTTCCTCATAGCAACATAGTTCCCTTTCTTGAAGTTGAGCGCAGTTGTTGCGGTTCTCCTTACTATGGGTGTCCCCCTTTCTAATGTGAATCTGATCGCATTGTGGTCACTGTTGCCTAGTGGTCCTCCCACTTCTACCCCTCTTGCAGGCCCCCCTAATCCGTTCAGGATGAGATCAAGGGTAGCACTCCCCCGCGTTGGTTCCCTGACCAGTTGCTCCATGAAGCAGTCCCTCACAGCTTCTACAAATCCTGTTTCCCTAGTGCAGTTGGAGTGACCCATACTCCAGTCGGTTCACGGAAGTTTCGCCCCCCACATTTCGCCCCCAGCAATTCGCCCCTCACATTTCGCCCCCGCACATTTCGCCCCCCGGATGTTTCGCCCCCACACATTTCGCCCCCACACATTTCGCCCCCCGGATGTTTCGCCCCCACACATTTCGCCCCCCCACATTTCGCCCCCACATTTCGCCCCCACACATTTCGCCCCCACATTTCGCCCCCACACATTTCGCCCCCGTCTCGGAGCGCAAATCCTTACCTCGGAGCGCAAATCAGTCCAGCTACTGTTGTGAGCGCGAGAGAAGCCAAGGGGGATCGAGGCTTCTGGAGAGATGCAATCAACTGCAGCATTAGACAGCTGTATTAGAGAAGGGTGGGATGTGTGTGCTGAACACGGCTACTTTCCCCTCCCCCCATACACGCCAGTGATTATCCAAGCAGGAGCAACTGGCCAAAGCGAGACAGCGTCCCGCGAGAGCTGTGCGCGAGCGAAGCCTAGGGGGGGTAGGTCAGTCCAGCTACTGTTGTGAGCGCGAGAGAAGCCAAGGGGGGGGTAGGGAGACGAAGTCTGGGGATGAAGGGGGATCGGGGCTTGGGCTGAAAGGGAACATGAGCTGTGCGCGAGCGAAGCCAAGGGGGGGTAGGTCAGTCCAGCTACTGTTGTGAGCGCGAGAGAAGCCAAGGGGGGGTAGGGAGTCGAAGTTTGGGGATGAAGGGGGATCGGGGCTTGGGCCAGAGCTCCGTGCTATGTGTGTCATGCACACATGGAACGTTAAACATTGTGTGGCATACATTTCGCCCACGCACCTTTCGCCCCTGAGCGTTTTCCCCTACTTCAGGCCTTGCTGCACTTATCAGCGCGCTCCAGCGGGATAAGCTCATGTTCCCTTTCGGCGGACCTGCGGCTCGTCGGAGGCGCGCGGCGTACGCTCGCGGGACGCTGTCTCGCTCTGGCCTTGGGCCCGATCCCCCTTCATCCCCAGACTTCGACTCCCTACCCCCCCTTGGCTTCGCTCGCGCACAGCTCATGTTCCCTTTCGGCCCAAGCCCCGATCCCCCTTCATCCCTTTCCGCTGTCTCGCTCTGGCCTTGGGCCCGATCCCCCTTCATCCCCAGGCTTCGACTCCCTACCCCCCCTTGGCTTCGCTCGCGCACAGCTCATGTTCCCTTTCGGCCCAAGCCCCGATCCCCCTTCATCCCTTTCCGCTGTCTCGCCCAAGCCCCGATCCCCCTTCATCCCTTTCCGCTGTCTCGCTCTGGCCTTGGGCCCGATACCCCCTTCATCCCCAGGCTTCGACTCCCTACCCCCCCTTGGCTTCGCTCGCGCACAGCTCATGTTCCCTTTCGGCCCAAGCCCCGATCCCCCTTCATCCCTTTCCGCTGTCTCGCTCTAGCCTTGGGCCCGATCCCCCTTCATCCCCAGGCTTCGATCCCCCTTGGCTTCTCTCGCGCTCACAACAGTAGCTGGACTGATTTGCGCTCCGAGGTAAGGATTTGCGCTCCGAGACGGGGGCGAAATGTGTGGGGGCGAAATGTGGGGGCGAAATGTGTGGGGGCGAAATGTGTGGGGGCGAAACATCCGGGGGGCGAAATGTGTGGGGGCGATATGTGTGGGGGCGAAATGTGTCTGGGGGTGAAATGTGGGGGGCGAAATGTGAGGGGCGAATTGCTGGGGGCGAAATGTGGGGGGCGAACCTTCCGGATCCCACTCCAGTCTATCCCTGGGTAGTTGAAGTCCCCCATCACTGTTACACTTCCAGTCCTGCACTCCTGTCTCAGTTCAGCTTCCAGGTCGTGTCCGAGTCCTTCCGGCGTGCCAGGTGGGCGATAGTACAGCCCCAGTTTTATGCCTGCACCCTTGTTTCCCAGCAATTTGACCCATAGCGATTCCAGCCCCTCTGCCTTCGTTGCTATATCCATCCCGACCGAGTAGATAGAGTCCTTTATATATAGTGCTATGCCTCCCCCCTTCTTGTGGGTCCTGTCTCTCCTGTAGAGCTTGTACCCCGGCAGCGCCACATCCCATTGATTCTCCTCTGTCCACCATGTTTCTGTAATTCCAATTATATCCAGGTCTTTCTCCTTGGCCACGACCTCTAGTTCACTCATCTTGGCCATGAGGCTTCTTGCATTTGCGTATAAGCACCGCAGGTCCCGTCGTTTTTCCTCCACCTCTGCATTTACCTCTGCATTCACCTCTGCATTCACCTGGGCCGCCTCTCCTGTTCCCTGTACTTCTGTTTTGCCCTTAGCCTTTACCCTCGTAGCTTTCAGCTTCCCCACATTTCTGCCACCCCACTTCCCCGCTTTTCCTCTGGGTTTTCTTGCCCCCTCCTGGGCCCCGGCCTCTGTTCGATCCCCCTCGCCTTGTGTAGCTCCTATAGTGCCCTCAGCTTTCGCCCTCTTGCCACCCAGTCCCCCTGTGTCTCCATGCCCCTTAGTATCCACCCAGAAAGCTCCCTTTACCTGTTGTTTCCCTCGCTGTCTGATCCTGAGATCCACTGGTCTCTCTACTTCCTCCGTGCAGTCAGCCCGTTCAGCATCTGTTCTGGATACTGTTGTCCGAAGCGTCAACATCAGATCAGATGTCGGCTTTCCCCCTCTCCTCAGTTTAAAGCCCACTCGATCTCCTTCCTCACATTGGCAGCCAGTAGTCTAGTTCCCTCTGTGCTCAGGTGCAAGCCGTCCCGCCAGTAGAGCTTACTCTTTCCCCGGAAGGACGTCCAGTTCCTTACAAAGTGGAAGCCCTCCTCCTGGCACCATCTCCTCAACCATGCATTCACAGCCTGGAGGTCTGCCTGCCTTTTTGCATCTGCTCTCGGCACAGGCAGGATCTCTGAGAATGATATCCACCGGGTACTCCGCTTCAGTTTTCGTCCCAGGACCCTGAACTGGTCAGTCAGCGTGGCCATGCTGAAGTTCCTCCGGCTCACGTCATTTGTTCCGACGTGGATTATCACCGCAGTCTCCTCTGTCTCTGCTCCGTCCAGGATCCTCTCGATTCTATCAGTGACGTCTCGTGTCTTGGCCCCTGGGAGACAAGTCACTAGCCGATCCTCCCTTCCTCCAGCTACGTGACTATCTACCTCTCTCAAGATCGAGTCTCCCACCACAATAGCAGACTTCCCTTTCCTCAGCAACCTCCTCTGTCTCAGGTCCGTGTCCTCGGTGTAGTGAGGTGTCTCACCCTCGGGGTCTCGGTGAGTCACGGTCTCCTCCTCTTGTGTGGTTCCTCCGCTAGGTCCTTCCCCGGTGTCGCCTTGTGGATCCTGGGTCTCGTCTGCCGACATCCATCTGTGCAGCTGCTGGTCCTGTCCTTCCGCCTTCCTATAGGCCTCCTCGATGAATCTCTCAAGGTCCCTCACCTGGTCCACAATGAGGCCTGCTCCATCTGTGTCCTTGGTTGACCAGCTCGTCTCCTCTATGTTGCGCAGTCCCTCCAGTCCCTGGACCTTGACCCTCAATCTGCCGACCTCCATCCTCAGGTTTTCCAGTTCCTGACACCGACCGCATATGTATGCCCGCCTCCCGGAGGGGAGGTAGTCATACATATGACACTCAACACAGTAAACTGGGTAGCTCTGCTGGGTTCCTGTAGCCTCCATTTCTTTCTCCTTGCTCCTACGGTCCCTCGGTGGTTGAGCGTGGCTTTTGGCGTGCAGCTAGTTGAAAGAGTAGAGAGAGAGAGAGAGAGAAGAGTGAGAAGCTGCAAGGGTAGAGAGAGAGAGAGAGAGAAGAATGAGAAGCCGAAAGGGTAGAGAAGGAAGAAAGTGGAAATAAAATTTTTTTTTTTTTTTTATATTTGGGTTAAAGTTAGGTTTGCTGCTGGGCTGCCTGGGCTCCTTCTCAAGGCTCTTTGGCGAAGGCGCTCTCGCTAAGGCGAGCGCCTTTACCGCTCGCCTTCGCCGCGCGCCGAACGGCTGGGCGCCGTTGGCTCCCTTCCTCTTCTAGTGGAGCCCGGGCCGATGCGACCTGTGACGCGCGGGGGTGGGCGGAGCTAACTCTCGCCGCGACCCCGATCTGCCTGCCTCCCCAGTCCTCCTCTCCTCAGCGTCTATGGCTCACCTCTCTGCCTGGAAACCTAAAAAAAAGACACAAAACAACTAAAACAGCTAACAGAAGCGCCGCTGCAGGTCTCCTCGTGTCCCGGCTCCCTTCCTCTTCTAGTGGAGCCCGGGCCGATGCGACCTGTGACGCGCGGGGGTGGGCGGAGCTAACTCTCGCCGCGACCCCGATCTGCCTGCCTCCCCAGTCCTCCTCTCCTCAGCGTCCCCGGCTCACCTCTCTGCCTGGAAACCTAAAAAAAAGACACAAAACAACTAAAACAGCTAACAGAAGCGCCGCTGCAGGTCTCCTCGTGTCCCGGCTCCCTTCCTCTTCTAGTGGAGCCTGGGCCCGGGTAATCATTTGGAAATACCTGAGAAAGGAACAGTGTTGAAAAGTCTGTAAGCGTGAGAGTAGAGGAGGGGGCCGTTCCAGCAGCAGCTTCTCCCTCTCTAGCCCTCAACCAAGAAAAGAAGAAATCAGCACAACCATCCCGCCATACATGACCAACCCCTCTGCATAATGATAAAGAACAATAGAGGAGCCATGCCCGCCCCAGTTCACAAAACAACGGTAATAGCAACATATATTCTGTGCTTCTCAAAGAATGTTTTAGTTTCTATAAGATTACCCGAAGACCCGCCCCAACCTTTTGCACCCCTCCCAGGCCCCCAGCCCCCAACCCCCAAGGCCCCCAACCCACTCTTTCATTCCCCAAACCCTCCCACCCCTACCCCAAGTCCCTGAAGTATTGCCACCACTGCAAGAGTGGTACGAATCACCTGCAGACACCTAACCGCCCGAGCATTCCACCCTAGCACAGATGCAATCCCCCACCCCACCATGGCTGTAGCCCTGCACCTGTTCATGACAACAAACACCCCAAAACCCTGAAAGCATCCGATACCTGGGACCAACAGCACACACTCACCTAAAGGAACAGCCCTTACCGTTCCTCTTGTCACATGCACCCAAACATTCCTACACCCTTACCACATATACATGACTCATACAAATAAAGGAGGACAAAGGGCTCAGGGGCACGCGCCAGGGAGACACCTCCATCCTCAAAATACACACCCATTCTATAGAATCAGCCACATTCCCCCCACTATATCAATACTTTGCATACATCCATCTTCCCGGGACCGCCCCATCACTATGGAACTCCGCTCCTATTACTTTGAGAGATGAGACATCATTGAATCAACTTAAATCAAAACTAAAGGCATTTTTTATTTAAAGATGCCTATAACCTCTAACCGTCCTTATCAGGACGATATATCTTATTCGAATTTTATTAATATCTTTCTGTTTTTTTAATCAGAGCACAAAAAAATTTCTTTTTTTTACTTTTCCTTTTGTTTTAACCTTAAATGTCTCTTTCCTATCAAAAAAGTAGTTCTCCCCTCTTATCCTATTGTACAAGTAAGTCACTTTATGATATTTATCGTCCTTATAGGTATTGGTTATTTAAAGTTACCTGCAATTTTTAACTGTAAACTGCCTAGAAACCATACCATGTATAGGCAATTTAACAAATTATAAATTGTAAACTTGTACAGTCAGAACCAATGGGCCAGAAAACATAAAACATAGAGAGGACAGAAAGAGGGGGAACTGCTGGGGACCCCAGGCCAACCAACCTCAGCTCAGACAGACAGCCAGCTCCCCAAGAGACTAAACAAACAGGCCCCCTCCTCAGTAGCACTTAACCAATGGAGCAACCAACTAGAAAAAGAAGAAAAGGGGCAACTAAAGGAGGGGAAACGCTGGGAACCCTGAGCCTGCTAACCACAACCCAATCACTCAAACTCAATGGCCCCCTCCGCATGATCAAGGAACTAGATCCCCAACAACAAAATCATACAACTCAGAAAACATCAAGGCCCCCCACTTATCTGTGAGGCCTGCAAGTATCAGAGTCTGCAGTCCCCAGATAGAGAAGAACAACTACACCAAGCACAGGTTCGGGGGTTCAGCTCAGGCCATCAGCAGCAGGAGACGCCGCCGCTGCCACTCCCGAGTCAGGCCAAAAAGGTTTATGCCGCAGGCTCAGAATCATAGACCAAAGTGGTACCATTATGGGTGATTCCCAGCTTAGCTGGGTAGGCCAATGCAAAACGGATCTTCCTGGCAAACAGCGTATTGCAAATCGGAGAAAATGTTCTTCGCTGCTAAGCCACCTGACTAGAATAATCTTGGAAACACAAGATTTGCCAGTTCCCATATTGCAATGTTGATCTAGCGCACATCACCTGTAAAATAGCAGTTTTATGGGCAAAGTTCAGTATGCGCATGATGAGCACTTAGGTCTGGCTTCCACTACCGGTTGGCTGCCGATGCGATGGGCACATTCTAGCCATAGCAGTCCCAAAGTCTGTGGCAGTTGTAATTTGGATTGTAGACAGTTTTCAAGGAAGCAGCCCAACTCCCCTTCAGGGAGGGACTCGGGGAAGCCAACAAAGGGAAGGTTATTTCTCTGGCTGTGATTCTCTAATCTTCTAGGTGATCTTCCAGATTCCACAGCTGCTCCGCGTGGTCATGTAATGTGTTACACATATCCAAGGGTTCTGTCCTCAATGTCGCTTAAGCGTTGCTGAAAAGTTCCCAACTCTTGGCTCACCTCCTCTATTTTCCCCTGCACAGTTTCCAACTTACTGTCGATGGGGAGCAATCTTTTGTCCAAAATTGTTTCTAGTGCAGCGGTCTCTTCTAAAGTGATTTCCGAAACCCATGTTGAGGCAACGAAGGGGCCTGCAGGGCTGGGAAGCACCGCCATCTTATCCTCCAACCCCTTTGTGCGATCTTTGTCTTTCCAACCCGTTTTGCTAGTCATCGTTTCGCTAGTCCAGGTCCGACAAGAGCCCCAATGTATACACATGCTGAGAGAGAGCTGCTGGGAGCAATTTGAAAGGTTTGTAGGCAGATTTTAAGTGCTTTGCAATGGCGGGCAACAGGAGAACCATAGATCAGCAACCTCTCCTGAGCACAGTGTCACGAGACTAATCTTTATGCACCACAATACAAAATTTTCAGTGATGAGAAATATACTATTTTATGGGGTGTCAGAAAGACCTTTTGAAGTAAACTTCAAAAAATTCTTAAGATCTTCATTCATCCCCTATGGCTTTGTAAGTAGTCATTTAGAATATTATTAATTCATGGTAAATTATATAGAAAAGATGATAACTTAGCTTTTTTTCATTTATTTCTTTTTTTCTATTAATAGTGTTGCACTGCTTTCTCTAGCGGTCAGCATATATCGCTCCCCTGCCGACGCGTTTCGCCTATCTTTGTCAAGGCATGGGGTCTGAATCATTAAATGCTCCTATCTATAGTGTTCAGCGGCTTCTAAGAAGCCGCTTCTTAGAAGCCGCTGAACACTATAGATAGGAGCATTTAATGATTCAGACCCCATGCCTTGACAAAGATAGGCGAAACGCGTCGGCAGGGGAGCGATATATGCTGACCGCTAGAGAAAGCAGTGCAACACTATTAATAGAAAAAAAGAAATAAATGAAAAAAAGCTAAGTTATCATCTTTTCTATATAATTTACCATGAATTAATAATATTCTAAATGACTACTTACAAAGCCATAGGGGATGAATGAAGATCTTAAGAATTTTTTGAAGTTTACTTCAAAAGGTCTTTCTGACACCCCATAAAATAGTATATTTCTCATCACTGAAAATTTTGTATTGTGGTTGATCAGTCTTGAGTTCACTTTAAGAATTGTTAGAATAATCTTTATGCAGGCAGAGCTGAATAATTGCGCCGAGCAGCAGAAACCCTGAAAAAGGGATGAAAAATACACCAAATAAAATAATAAATTGTGGAGAGCAGAACAAACACACTCCTACAGGCACTCATGCAGAAAGGAAAAACTGTAGTTGGAGCTAAGAAGCCCAGTGAAGTACAAAGACACACAAAGAAAAAATCTGGAGTGGATTCCTTCTCAGATGGCACGCGGCCATGGGGACACTATCTATCTGTCTAGAATGTCTCACCTATTTCACTGGAATGAGTGATATGTTACAAGTAATCATATACTTGGCAGGCAGGTGACATACATCCTTGGAGTATGACCATAAATAACTTGGGACAACTGGATGATATGGTTGATCTTTTTTTTACATTACATTACATTAGTGATTTTTATTCCGCTTGTACCTTGCGGTTCAAAGCGGATTACATAAGAAGAGAACTGGACATTTCCAGGATGGTACATGACAATAGAGAATACAGTTTGAGGATAGAGACTTAATAACAGAATGATAGTAAAGACTTAGTAACATCGGAAGATGTTTTGGACGGCAGTGTTTTGGTTTCTTGGGGGATGGGGTGAGGGAGGTTAGGTAGATTGTATATGCTTTTTGAACAGCAGTGTTTTGATTTCTTTACGGAATGTCTTGAGGTCTGATGTTGTGGTTAACAATCTGGTGATGGAGGGTTCGAGTTTTGCAGCATGTGTTGCCAGGAGGCTATCGTAAAGCTTTTTGCGGTGAGTACCCTTGAGTGGTGGGTATGCGAATGATGTCAGTGTTCTTCTTGTTCTGGTTGGAAGGTTACGGTTTAGGCGGTCATCTAGGTAGGTGGGTGCAGTACCGTTAATTACTTTGAAGAGTAGACAGTATAGTTTGAATTGAATTCTGGCTCGAATCGGTAGCCAGTGTGAGTCTAGGTAGGCATTGGTGATGTGGTCAAATTTTCCGAGTGAGTAAATTGCGATGAAAACAAAGTTCCACACTTTTTTCCCATTGGAAATTTTATTGAAACCAAACAGTATAATATTTTTGCACAATGAGGTTCATAATCAAAACTTTGAAACGTTCAAAAACCAGCCCAAGATGGCACTTGGACATCCTAATAGCAGAGACGTCCAAGTACCGATAATCAAAACCAATTTTCTGGATGTCCAGCAGGACTTCCAAACCTCTGAATGACCAAAGCCCAAAGGGGCATGTTGGGAGGTATGTTATGGGTGGGAATCGAGTGGGTTTACACCTGGACGTCTTGGGGGAATAATTGAAGCTTTCCCAGGACATGTTAGGTGAAACTTACACGCCAGGATTTAGACAACTTTTAGATGCATCTAAGTGCCCCAAAGCTGACCAAACTGACAAGATGACCACTGGAGAGTTTAAGGCATGACCCCCTTTACCCCCCCCCAGTAGTCATGAACCCTTCCCACTACCCAAAGAGAGAACCCCCCCCAACCAAAGATTTCCCATCAGCTAATCAGAGCAGGGGAATATCCTGCTGGCTCAACTGATTGTGGATTCCCCTGCCAGGATCAGCTGAACAGGCAGGGAGAATGTGATTCCTCTCTCCCTCCCATACACCCACTGATCCCACCCCAGCCCCCCTCCACAGAAAGCCACTGTTCTTAGACCCCTCTACCCATCTCCCCAACAGCAGCCTTGACATCCCCTGACTGCACCTTGACATCATCCGACACACCCCTACATCACCCGACAGCCCCCTACCCGCAATTAACCAACACCCCCCCCCACATCACCTAACACCCATTGACATTAGCTAACACCTTCCCCCCACATCAGCCAACACTCCTGTAGTTTCCAATGCAAAATTGGCAGAAGAGAAGCATCCCATTTTGTTGTTTTGAGAATTGGCATTTTCTCTACTGGCTTTCTGGAAATCTTTCTCAAAATATCCTAACTTAGATTTAAATGTCCTATCGAAAATGCCCCTTAATACAAAGATTGTTCATATTCAACATATAATTAATTTGATTTACCATATTCAAATGTTATTGTATTAGTATTTTACTACTGAGACAAGCCTTAATTAAATATTTGCTTTGTGCTTCTTCTTTCTTGTCCTCCCAGGTTACTCAACTTCTCATTACTATTTAGGGCTTCTTCTACAAAGCCATGGTAGTGATCTGCTGTTGTAAATGCACAAACCCCCATAAAAATTGAATGGGCTTTGGTGCATTTACCATGGCAGCATCACTACTGCGGCTTTGTAAAAGGGGACCTTAGATCTATTCTAAAGGCAATTACTCTTACTGCTAGGAGTAATAGTTGTTTTTTATTCTACCCCTTTCTTCCCCCATCTTCCCTTCTAGTCAGGAAACAGGAGACTAGACTAGATGGAACTTTGGTCTGACCCAGTATGGCTTTACATATTCTAATACTCTTATTTTCCCATTTTTCTACTTCAAGATTTAAGACTTTTTCAAGAGCTAGTAATGTGTGGTTCTTATATGTTGTGAGTTTGCTCATTAACTGCTTTAGAGATATTTCTAAGTGGAGTAAAGATTAATAAAAACGGTAAACCTGCTCAAGGTGCTAAGAAAGGGCCTCAAGAATGCATTTAGCCAATTCCTTCTTGAATACTGTTGAGGCCAACACAAGAGGAATGAAAGCAGCAGGAGAGGTTCTGCTGGGTAGCCATGGAGAAGGTGGTGATGACAACGGCATGAAAGTCAATAAGGAGAATAAATGGCAGCAATGCTACCATCCTATTCTCAGATCCTTGTACTAGTTAAGATCAGTGCTGAATTGTAAATATTGCATACAATGCAGTGCATGCCCAGAAAAGATTTCTTAATTTTAACATATTATTATAGGAACACTGTCCACATCTGGGCTATCAGTTGGCATCACCCAAGTGCTAATGCTTATTTTTGAGGGAAAAACCTCAGTCTAATGGCAAGAAATGCACAGTTTTACAATATTAGATATGTGAGGCATTTACCATTTTCCTGGTTAATCTGTCCTTGTACTGCCTGAGGTGTTCCTTTTTTCTCTCCTGGAAGCTGGAAAATAGTAATATAATAAACTAATCATTACAAATGAATACATTTAAATAAATGTAGGGCAATTTTCAAAGCCATTACTCACAGAAATGGTAGGTTTCAAAATTGATAAATATCCTAATGGTGAAAGTGGGATAATATATACCATAAATGTTCAAAAATACTCTACTTTATTAACTGAAGGTCTAGTCTAACGGAAGAAAAAGCCTCAGGTTTAATCCGGTAGATCTCAAAGCTCAAACCACCTCCACCCACATCATTGGCTCCAAAAAACTTCCATTTAGAATGACCCTATGCCAGTAAGGTTCTTTTAGGAACTGAGATAAGAACATAAGAACTACCATCTCCGGATCAGACCTTCGGTCCATCAAGTCCGGCGATTCGCACATGCGGAGGCCCAGCCAGGTGTACCGTATTTTCACGCAAATAACGCGCACCCGTATAAAACGCGCACACGGGTATAGCGCGCAGAAATCACGATATGTACAAAAACTTTGGTATACCGCGCTCACGGGTATACCGCGCATGCTGCCCGACGCTCCTTTCGCCCGCCCTGACTTTCCGTGCGCTGTCCCGACTCTCCGTTCACCCCCACTGACTTCCGTGCACTGTCCCCCCTTGAAGGTCTGTCCCCATCCTGAAAGCCTGATGCCCCCCCCCGACGTCCGATACATCCCTCCCCCCGAAGGACCGCCGACTCCCCAACAATATTGGGCCAGGAGGGAGCCCAAATCCTCCTGGCCACGGCGACCCCCTAACCCCACCCCGCACTACATTACGGGCAGGAGGGATCCCAGGCCCTCCTGCCCTCGACGCAAACCCCCCCCCCCCCAACGACCGCCCCCCCCAAGAACCTCCGCCCGCCCCCCCACCCGACCCGCGACCCCCCTGGCGACCCCCACGACCCCCCCACCCCCCTTCCCCGTACCTTTGGTAGTTGGGCCAGAAGGGAGCCCAAACCCTCCTGGCCACGGCGACCCCCTAACCCCACCCTGCACTACATTACGGGCAGGAGGGATCCCAGGCCCTCCTGCCCTCGACGCAAACCCCTCTCCCCCCCAACGACCGCCCCCCCCAAGAACCTCCGACCGCCCCCCCAGCCGACCCGCGACCCCCCTGGTGACCCCCACGACCCCCCACCCCCCTTCCCCATACCTTTGGTAGTTGGCCGGACAGACGGGAGCCAAACCCGCCTGTCCGGCAGGCAGCCAACGAAGGAATGAGGCCGGATTGGCCCAGCCATCCTAAAGCTCCGCCTACTGGTGGGGCCTAAGGCGCGTGGGCCAATCAGAATAGGCCCTGGAGCCTTAGGTCCCACCTGGGGGCGCGGCCTGAGGCACATGGTCGGGTTGGGCCCATGTGCCTCAGGTCACACCCCCAGGTGGGACCTAAGGCTCCAGGGCCTATTCTGATTGGCCCACGCGCCTTAGGCCCCACCAGTAGGCGGAGCTTTAGGATGGATGGGCCAATCCGGCCTCATTCCTTCGTTGGCTGCCTGCCGGACAGGCGGGTTTGGCTCCCGTCTGTCCGGCCAACTACCAAAGGTACGGGGAAGGGGGGTGGGGGGGTCGTGGGGGTCGCCAGGGGGATCGCGGGTCGGCTGGGGGGCGGTCGGAGGTTCTTGGGGGGGGCGGTCGTTGGGGGGGAGGGGGGTTTGCGTCGAGGGCAGGAGGGCCTGGGATCCCTCCTGCCCGTAATGTAGTGCGGGGTGGGGTTAGGGGGTCGCCGTGGCCAGGAGGGTTTGGGCTCCCTTCTGGCCCGATATTGTCGGGCAGTCGGCGGTCCTTCGGGGTGGGGGTGCGAGTGGTCCTGCCGGGGGGGGGGATGTATCGGACGTCGGGGAGTCGGCCGGGCAAGAGGGCTTGGGCTCCCTCTTGCTCCGATCGTGGATGCGGGTGCGGGTGGGAGCGCGTGCCAGCGGTCGTTCGGGGTGGGGGTGCGAGCGGTCCTGCTGGGGGGGTGAATCGGGCATCGGGCGGGGTGGGAACTATGTTTTAAAACTTTTGTATACCGCGCTCACGCATATAACGCGCGAGGGGTATGCGCGGTAGGTAAAAACGCGTATAACGCGCGCGTTATATGCGTGAAAATATGGTACACCTGTCGTAATTTTAGTCACCCATATCCCTCTATGCCTCTCATAAGGAGATGTGCATCTAGTTTGCTTTTAAATCCTAGAACGGTGGATTCCGCAATAACCTCCTCTGGGAGATCATTCCAGGTGTCCACCACTCATTGTGTGAAGCAGAACTTCCTGATATTTGTTCTAGACTTGTCCCCCCTTAGCTTCAGTCCATGTCCTCTTGTCCGTGTAACATTCGACATTGTAAATAATTTTTTTCCTGCTCTATTTTGTCGATTCCTTTTAGTATTTTGAAAGTTTCGATCATATCCCCTCGCAGTCTCCTTTTCTCATAGGAGAACAATCCCAGTCTCTTAAGTCGTTCCTCATATTCCAAGTTCTCCATACCTTTTATTAGCTTCGTTGCTCATCTCTGCACCCTCTCCAGCAGTTTTATATCCTTCTTTAGGTTGAGAGACCAATGTTGGACACAGTATTCCAAGTGTGGTCTGACCATTGCCCTATAAAGCGGCATTATAACTTTCTACGATCTACTCGTGATTCCTTTCTTTTATCATGTCTAACATTCTGTTTGCTTTCTTTGCCGCTGCCGCGCATTGTGCCGACGGTTTCAGGGTCCTATCTATCAGTACACCCAGGTCCTTTTCTTGTTCGCTCTTACCCAGAGTTGCACCTGACATTCTATACTCGTGTTCCTTGTTCTTTCTGCCTAAATGCATTACTTTGCACTTTTCCACATTAAACTTCATCTGCCATTTCTCCGCCCATTTCTCTAACTGACACAAGTCACTCTGGAGTTCCTCACTATCCTTCTGCGATCTGATTGCCTGGCATAGCTTTGTGTCGTCTTGATGATCTCACTGGATGTTCCTTCTTCTAGTTCATTGATGAAAATATTAAATAAGATGGGCCTAAGTACCGAGCCCTGGGCACACCGCTAGTCACTTTCTCCCAGTCTGAGAACTTCCCATTTATGCCCACTCTCTGCTTTCTGTTCTCCAGCCATTTGCCTATCCATCTTAGTATATCTCCTTCTATTCCATGGTTTTGTAGTTTCCTGAGAAGTCTTTCATGTGGAACCTTGTTGAACGCTTTCTGGAAGTCCAAGTATATTATGTCCACCAGTTCTCCACTATCAATTTGTTTGTTCATGATCTCAAAAAATTGAAGTAAATTTGTCAAACATGATTTCCCTTTCCTGAAGCCATGTTGACTGGCTCTCATCAGGTCATGTGTATCCAAGTGACGAACTATGCTATCTTTAATCAGTGCTTCAACCATCTTTCCAGGGACAGACGTAAGACTCACAGGTCTGTAGTTGCCTGGTTCGCCTCTTGATCCTTTTTTGAAAATTGGCGTGACGATCCCTATCTTCCAATCGTCCGGTATCTGTCCAGTTCTAATTGACAGGTTGGCAAGTTTTTGTGAAAGCTCTCCGATTTCAACCTTCAGTTCTTTTAAGACTCTCAGGTGAATTCCATCAGGTCCAGGGGATTTGTTGCTTTTAAGATTGTCGATCTGGTAGTATATCTGGTCCAAGTTCACTTCTACTGTGGTGAGGCTGTCCGCTATTACTCCTTTGAACACTTTCACCGCTTCTGGTATTGTTGCGGTGTTCTTCTTCGTAAAGACAGATGCAAAGAAGGAATTTAGTCTGTCTGCAATTTGTTTGTCTTCCTTGATGTACCCTTTTCTTCCCTGGGCATCCAGAGGTCCCACCGCCTCTTTTGCAGGTTTTTTTCCTTTTACGGATCTATAGAAGGGCTTGAAATTTTTGGCCTCTTGTGCTATTTTCTCCTCATAGTCCTTTTTGGCATCCCTCATCGCCTTGTGACATTTCTTCTGATCATCTTTGTGTTTGTTCCAAGCTTCGGTTGTTTTCGTGCGTTTCCATTTATTAAAGGAGTCCTTCTTTTCTTTTATGGCTTCCTTTACCTCTCTAGTAATCCATGCCAGTTCTCTTTTGCCTTTAGTTTTCCTTTCTTTGGAAATCCGCGGAATGTAGAGATTTTGTGCTTCCGTGATAGTATGGGATCATGCCTGATCTACCGTTTTAACTTTGTCCATCTTTTTCTTGAGTCGTTGTTTCACCATGGCTATCGTATCTTCCCTTTTTAAAGTTTAAGGTCGTGGTTAAGGTTTTGGTACGTTTTCCTTTCCCAATGTCAAGTTTAAAGTTGATCATGTTGTGATCACTCGTCCCCAGCGGGACCGTGACTTCTACTTCTTTTGTCGATCCCGTAATGCCATTTAGGACCAAATCCAAGGTGGCGTTTCCTCTCATCAGCTAGTGCTATTTACTGTGTTGCTAGACTTCTATGATGTCCCACAAGCAGCCAACATTTCACGGGTATTAGCTGTTTCTTCAGGGCTACCGGACTTTCATTTGCCTCTCACAGTTTGAGCTGTTGCTTCCTCGATCTCACCAGCGTGAAATTTGATTTACACTGTTTTGAAGTGCTTCTAAAGCTGTGCAATAAATGTGTGTAGTTTTAAATAACTGAAACTACTTATAGTATATTAGGCTGATATTCAGCCCACATTTTGACTGTGCTGACCACTGCAGGCAGAATTAGCCCTAGATATTTAGTGATGGCACCTAGCCAGATACTGGAGTTGAATAGCCAAGTATGACCAATAGTTTCATATCTGGATAGTTAACCAGGCATAATTTGTACTGCCATTATATGTCCAACGCTGGGCACTGGCACTGAATATCTGTGAATAACTTCTAGGTTTGCTCTGACGCTAACCACATAGTGATGTGGTTTCCCTAGATATGCAGGAGCCTATCCTGCCTGATTAAAATATTTTAAGTATCAGGTCCATTAATTTCTATTGGAAAATAAGCTGCACAGATAAAGTGCACAAATCTTTGTAGGTAATGTTTCAGGAGGCAGAATCAAAGCAAATCTATTTAGACAGTTTTGTTTTAATTTATTAGTACAACCCCCTCCATGCAATGTTTTGATTTATTAGTACAATCCCCACAGGCAAAAACTACCCATGGAGTACACAATATACCAAAATTAGTAGTTTTAACTATTGCTTCTTTATATATAATATAAGAGGGCAATGTACACAGTCATTTACACAGGTAAATGGCTTATGTTGGTTTTATATTCTTTTAATACAAATAATAATAAAGCTTAGAAGGCTTTATCCATCTGTACAGGACTATGTGCAGTGTCATCTGTGCATTCTTTTCCATCAAGCAGTAGCCTTTTCCAGGAATTATCCATATCTCAGCCCAGATTCAGAACAGTGCTAGCTCCATTTCCTGCTGATATCATACAGGTGCATAAGAGCTATTTAGTCCCAGAGTTGACACTTGAGGTACCATGTCCCGACGAAGGACTGTGACAAAGGAGCGCTCCTTTGTGCACTCCTTCATACAATTTTTAGGTGGGAGTGTGTAGAATATATGGCATATTTTTGGATACCTGTGGCAATAAGTAATGATCAATGTGGGGAATTGATTACAATATGTAAGATTAATCACATTAAAGTATCTAGATGTTTGTATGATGATGTTCTGTGTATTTATGTCTAATCAAATGACTATTCAATCATTACATTTTTTATTAATGCAAGATTTGTTAAAAATAATATAGGATTATTATTCAAATTATTGAGGGATCTAGATTATGATTTAGTTTGTGTTACTGAAACATGGCTATGGTAAATCAATTATGTCCACCTTATTTTAATCCACTCAATAACGAGAATGAGGAGAGAGAAAATACAAGAAATGATAATTAACTGTCCCAGCGAAGATTACATTTGAGACACCATTCAAAAGAGCTGGCACACCTTTAATAAATATTTTAAGTGTCCAGAGGAAGTATCAGTGAAACTTAAGTGCTCTCCTGAACAAATTGAAAGACAAATTTTGAGTACTGTTATGTCCCTTCCAGATTCCATACTCTAGGTGTTCAATCCCTTTCTACAATATGGGAGTTGCAGAAATCCAAACACTTTTCTGAGCATATGCTCTTCCTACCTTAGAGAGAGAGTTAGAGCCCTCTGCAGTTTTCAATTTCTGCAAGCAATCCGTACAAAAGTCTTCTGATCTGCATCTTTTAAAAAATTTATTTTGCTTAAACTTAGCTTTTTTTGGTGGCTTGAGTGCCATGAGACCCCTGCGCTGGTCCTCTGCTGGAGGAAAGAATGCAGTCAAGCTGAACTGGATTGCTGCTTTACAGATAAACTTTGGTGGACTCGTGGATCCAGCCTGCAGTGTGCCACCGCCCCCGGTCGTGTGGAGCGGATCTGTGGAAGTGGAGGTTACAGTTGGGGTCTGTCCAAAGATCTTCAAAAGTCTGGTCAATTTGGAGCAGTTCTGAGGCAGAAAATCCTTTTCCTCCATTCAGCTGCAGTGTACAGAGCTGGCAGGCAGGCAGGCACTTCACAGACTGTATGTACACCTCCATATTTCTTATGGGAGCTTCGGAGGTAGGCTGTGAAACTCTGTAAATCTAATTTTTGAGAGTTTCAAAGGGTAGGTTTCAGGTCTCCCACCTTCCCAAACCCCAAATCACTATTTTTTATTTGGGGGTTTTCTTTATTTTTACCACTTTGGGCGCAAATTCATTGACGGCAGACATCTTGGATTTTTATTGATCTTTTTTTCAAAGATTGAATTCTGCCTCAAAACCCCTCAATTTGGTTGAAAATCAATTGGGATGGACTCCTCAACCCCTAATCTGTCGAATTCATGTACAGATTGTGCTGGATTGGTGCCAGAACAGTGTCTGTGTACTGCATGCCACAGCACACCAGGGAAGGGGGCGAGAGCTTCAGGCTTTGCCTTCTCTGGGTCCTCAAGGGCTGGGGGGCTGACCTAGGTCCTTGATTTGGGAAAAAAGTCTCATCCAGAGGCTGTTCTGGATGCTGACACCTAATGCCTGCGTACCGAGTTGAGGGACTCCTTTGGTGTGGTGCAGGCGCTTCAGCAGGACCCAGTAGTGGCCACAGTGTGTGCATTTCTCTGGATTTCATTCAGCTCATTTTCTGGACCCAGCATGTTTTCTTCCTAGCTGGTCGCTCCAGTGCTGGAGGTCCCTGTGCAGGCGCCTCTCATCTGACTATGGCAGATCTTGATTGCCATGAGTTGTCAAGGAGAAATTTCTTTCTTTTAGTCCCTCCAGACTGGATGGGTTTATGCTCCTCTGCCAGCAGGTGGAGACTGAGACACATTGACTTTTGGCTGTAGTACAAGTGGGCTGTGGAATCCCATCTACAATCGCTCTGTCACTTAGCCAAGCAGAAACTAAGAGCTAAATACCTAAACTATAAACATACCAACTCCACTCTCATATGGAGAAGATAAATCAATTGCCCAGATTGGTCAGGGAAGCACTATTGGATATACTGATCAAAATAAAAATTTTCAAAGTGTTCCCACAGCTCGCCAGCTAAGCTGGATGAACCAAATGCCACTGCTCTTACTATACTCCCCCAAAACCAAGACCACAAAATCCCGCAAGAAAAAACGTACTATTCATGAAAAACAGTAGGGCAGGGTCTGTGCCGGTCTGGTGGGACTAAAAGAGAGAAAATTAGCAGGTAAGAATCTAATTTCTCCTTCTTTAGCATCCCTCCAGACCAGCACAGAACCAATGGGACGTACCAAAGCAGTACCCATCATGGGTGGGACCCCTGAAGGATCGCCACAAGAACACTCTCACCAAACTCCGCGTCCCGGCGCACCTGAATGTCCACACAGTAGTTGCGACCAAAGGAATGGAGAGAAAACAGATATCCACCAATGGCACAAGAGAAGACTCAGCCCAAGAAGCTGCCTGCCCCCGAGTGGAATGAGCTTTGAGAAAATCCAGAACAGGCTTCTTTTGAAGAAGATATGCCAAAGTAAAAGCCTCCTTGATCCAACGCGCATTCATAGCCTTGTAAGTGCTGTCCCACTTAGGAGGACCCGGTAAAAGGAAAAAAGATGATCCGACTAATGGAACTCCTGGGTCTGCTGAACATAAGCGTGAAGGACCCTACAGACATCCAATTTGCGCAACTGTCTCTGCTCCAAAAAGTCCTCTCAACTACCTAAGACTGGAAGGACAATGGACTGGTTGACATGAAAAGGCAAAACCACCTTTGGCAGAAAAGAGGGAACTGGTCACAGCACAACCCGCTCCATAAAAACTCTAGGAAGGGAGACCTAAATGAACAAGCCTGCAGTTTGGAAATGCTTCTCACTGACATAATGGCCACCAGGAACACCGCGCCTTAAGAGTAAGATCCTTCAAAGTGCAGGAGCCAATAGGCTAAAAAGGAGGACAAACAAGCAATGAAAGAACCAGATTGAGATCCCAGGCTGGAACCAAAGGACGAACTGGTGGCTGGTGAAATTTCACCGCTCTCAAGAAGCAAATCACATCTGGAGAAGAAGCCAAATGTCGGTCATGCAACTAGCCAAAAAAAGAAGATAAAGTCACAAGCTGCACCCTAAGGGAGGACCAGTCAAGACCCCGGTCTAGGCCATCCTGCAAGAACTCCCAGATGTGAGGCAAAGACGTGCGAAGGGGAACCACGCCATGCACAGAACACCAATCCTCAAAAAGATGCCAAACTCACACATAAGCCTGAGAGGTGGAAAGTCTCTGAGAACCTAAAAGAGTGATCACCTTATCCAAATAACCTTTCTTACTTAGGTGTTCCCTTTCAAGAGCCAAGCCATAGGACAAAAGGGACCCGGATTGAATATTTAAATGGGATCCCGAGTCAGAAGGTTGGACAAGAGGGGCTGCAGAAGAGGATCTGCCATGAGAAGACGAACCAGATCTGCCTACCACAGGTGCCTAGGCCAGTCCGAAGCCACCAGGATCATGTGGCCTGCATGCTGAGCAATTCGAAGAATTCTGCCCACCAATGGCCAAGGAGGAAAGACATAGAGCAGGCTGTCCATTGGCCAAGCCTGGACCAGAGCATCCATTCCTTTGGCCTAGTAATCCCTGCGCTAACTGAAGAACTTCAGCAGTTTGGCATTGACACTCATGGCCATGAGGTCCAAGACCAACCGGCCCCAGGTATGAACAATCAACATTAAGGCTTCTAGCCCAAGACACTACTCCCCGGGATCCAGAACATGACGACTAAGGAAGTCCACCTGGACGTTGTCCACTCCCGTTATGTGGGAAGCCAAGATGTCCAGAAGATGAGTCTCCTGTGCCACCAGATAACTCTTGGTTCCACCCTGATGACTGACGTAAGCCACTGCTTTGGCATTGTCCGAGAGAACCTAAACCAACTTGCCCTTCAGCAACACCTGGAAAACTAGTAATGCCAACTGAATGGCTCTGGTCTCCAGAATATTTATTGACCAGGACACCTTTTCTGGCAACCAACTACCCTGAGCTGAGCAACCAATACATTGAACTCTCAAACCAAGGAGACTGGCGTCCATAAGAAGCACTGTCCACTGGGGCTGATCCAGACTCACCCCCTGAACCAGATTGGAAGACTGTAGCCACCACTGCAGGCTGCGGCAAACTAACTCCTGAAAAGGGACTGGAGACCACTGCCAAAGGAGAACATACTGCCAAAGGAGATCACTGCCAAAGGAGACTATTGCCAAAGGAGAGCATACTTAAGGGGACGCTTATGAGCCCAAGCCCACATGACCACTTCAAGGGAGGCTGTCACCGACCTCAAGACCTGCAGAAAATCCTGCGCCCGAGGATGACAATCCATGAGAGAGTGAATCTGTGACTGCAATTTCAAAACCCGGGCCTAGGAAGGAAGACTTCTCAAGCTGGTGTCGAAGAGAACTCTGAGATACTCCAATTGCTGAGACAGAGTCAACCATATTTTGGACAATTTGACCACCCATCCCAGTGACTGCAGGAACTCCAAAACCTAAGTCGTGACCCTGGAGTTCTCCTGAAAGGACTTTGCTCGAATCAACCAGTCATCCAGATAGGGAAGAACCAGAATGCCCTCCTTGTGCAAGGCTGCCGCCACCACTACCATAATCTTGGTGAAAGTCCATGGAGCTGTGGTCAGACCAAAAGGAAGCGCACAAAACTGATAGTGCTTTCCCAAAATCGCAAAGCGAAGGAATTGCTGAGAGGCCCAAATCAAACATGCAGGTAGGCCTCTTTCATACTGAGAGAAGTCATAAATTCCCCAGGCTCAACAGCAAGAATGACGGATTTCAGGGTCTCCATGCAAAAAAATGGAATACGAAGAGCCCTGTTGACACCTTTCAGATCCAGGATGGGCACCACAAAGTAAATGGAGTACCTGCCAGTATGAAACTCTGGAGGAGGCACTGGGACCACCGTTTTGAGGTCCAGCAACCTTTGCAGCATCTGACAAAAAGCCCGCTTCTTCCAAGTTGCCTGACAAAGAGGAAACTATCTGGCAAGGGCCGAGAAAACTCAAGAGCTTAGCTGTCCTGAATAACCTCTATGATCCACTCGGCCCACCCCCGGTAAATGTCCCGCAACAGGCTCCCACAGGAATCAGGGAAAGGACCCGCAATGAGTCATTATCGTTTATCAAACTTGATATACCACCTTAGTTGTAGCACAATTCAAGGCGGTTTACAATAAAATATATCAAATAAAAACAAAAATGAACAAAGGAATGCCATTAAAATAAGATTGTACATTACTTTCATACAGAAAACCATTCATGGTCTATCACTGCAATGATGTGTTCTCTAATAGTTACAAAGTTAACAGAAAGCACTTTCAAAGAGATAAGTTTTCAAAAGAATTTGAAACCGAGGATACGATAGTTCCAAACATAATCTAGGTGGTAAAGAGTTCCATAGAGCTGGAGCGATTGCAAAGAATGCTGAATTTTTGTTTTTGAGGGGTGTGGCATGACTAATCTATTGTCCCATAAAGAACGTTGGGATAAAAACGCTGCGGCATTGACCAATGAATCAAAGAGGACAAAAATCCGCTTATTGTCCAAAATATACAAAGCTAAAGCTCTCGTAGGAAAAACGAGGAGCAGGAAGCAACACAGACAGAAGAACTGATTGAGCGAGATGAAAATAATAGAAGATACTGTGGACATGAACACAGAATCACCTTGGTAAGAAGAAAGAGTGGTAAGGAAGAAGCTGCTAGCATAGCAAGAAAACTTACTAACCCTCCCAGTAAAGGTGAGAGACAAAAGGAAAAACAATTGTCCAGGTAATAAACTCACATTGGGCTGACGCCATTGTTACAAATGGTAGCATCAACAACCAGGAAAAAACTACAGGTCTAGAAGACAGAAGGAGACCGTAGAAATAGTTCTACAGGAAAAAAGAAATCTCAGTAGAAAAAACTATAGCCCAAATGACAGGAGAAGGTATGAAGTGTGGTTACACACATGAAAAACCCCTGTCATGAATCTGGAAACCAGAGGAGAAACAGAAAGAGATTGTCCCTCAACAAATCAAGGGAAAAAATGCAATAGCATTAAAAAGAAGTCTGAGAAGTAAAGACTCGAGATTAGAATCAAAAAAAGAAAAAATACCACCGGCAAGGAAGGTGGAAACAGGCAGACAAAAAAGATACCAGGAAAGAAACCAAAACCACTCTTGATATCAATAAGGGTCCTGGAGACATCCAGAAATTAACAAACGGGCTGAGAAAAATGTAAGTGAAATGGACAAAGCCCAATGAAGATTGGAAGAAATCAAAGATTCCTGAGTCGGAGTGAACCGAGTAGGAAAATTAGAAATAAGGTAGGGCTCCTAAAATTTGAATGGAAAAAGAAGGGAGAACCCATGTTGCCTGGGCCACCATGAAGTAAAGAGCAGCATGGTGGTTACAGCTGTCGGGAGCTTGACTAAAAAGCTCAATAGGAGAAGAAACGAAGGGAATGCATATAAAAATAGAGTAGCTCTGGGTGATGTCATTTGCACAGGTGAGGGTCAAAGCAAGAAGATTGCAAAGCATAAAGCTGCAGAAGCTGCCTTGAACATTTTAAAAGGAGGTTCCAGCATTAGCTTTCCAATGCTAAATTCTGTAGTCTGTGGTATTCAAACACAACAGCAGCATCAGGCCAATCCTATTGGTTCATTACAGGAAATGGCTGTAAAAAAAAGATGGGGACGTCCCCAGTATTCCGTAATCCAGGAATCAGGGCCGCCTCATAATAGAGAATTTACAGTGAAGTGTGTGTTAGAAATATTTGTAGAAATAGGAACGGGGACAACTAAAAAAGTAGCAAAACGAATTGCTGCTGAAAAATTAGTTTCCAAACTTCAAAATTTATCCGAAGAAACAATCAACACAAATGCTATAGGAAATAATATAAGATATCTGTACATGGGATTCCCTGAAGAATTCAACGGGTGAGAAAATTACATTACTGAAAAGGAACTTGCTCAGTATTCCTAACCTGAAAAGATGTAAAAATCCATTTATTTGTTAGCGCTTTTATGTAATATCGAAGGGTAAACAGCTGTAATGTACTGTTGGTGGATGGTTAAGAAGTAAATAAAAAATGTTTTGCTACAAAAAAAAAAAAAATATGCTTGCCCAATCCAGGAGAAAAATAATTGTTGCCAGACAATGAAAAATCCTGGAGTAAAAGGATTAAGGAATTCTGCTAAAATTGTCTGCTAGGAAATTCAGCTCCTCATGAATAGCAGCAAGAGCAGATAGCAAATTTCCTCCAAGGCCACAAAAACAGGGCCTCCTGACATAACAGGAGAGAGCCCTAGTCTCCTTGCTCAATGACATGAAGTGTATAATCCCTGAATTAACTGTGCAAGGGAGGAGGACATGAGGGCAGAGTAGAAAAATTTAGGAAAAATATGGGAAAAATCCGATGCCTGGCAGTCGAAAGACCCTGACGCTGCAGATTGCCCATATGAACCCCCCAGACAGAAACAGATGCAACAAGCATGAAGACCATGCAAGGAGGTAACGATAACAAAGGGAACCTCCAGATAGACTAGAGGAGAGCAAAGATATACATGATGTGGGAGACAAGTCCTTGCCTGCTACCACTGGAAAACAAAAGACCACTGAGTAGTACAAGAATGTAGTCCGACCCGTGGCATAACAGAAACAGGAGAATCCCTGTCGTGTAAAAGAACTATAATGTGTCTGGTAGGAAAGGGTTGAAAAAAGAAACAACTGCGGACCCAGATGGATAAAAGATTGAAAACAATCTGAAAGAAGAAACAGTCTCCAAAGAGAGGAGTCAAGAAGTACCCCAATGAAACATAGACATGAATTTGGGTAAGGAAACTGAAAATCCAAAGAAAATGAAAAAAGAAGAAGGTCCTGTAATCGAATAGAAGTGGCCGGGGCCAATGGGGGGATCACTGCTAGGGGTAAGTAACCTTGAAAGAGACCTGGGAGTGATGGTAGACACAACACTGAAGGCATCGGCGCAGTGCGCCACAGCCTCAAGGAAAGCAAACAAAATGTTGGGTATCATTAAGAAGGGTATCACGACCAGGACGAAGGAAGTCATCCTGCCACTGTATCGTGCAATGGTGCGCCCTCATCTGGAGTACTGTGTCCAGTACTGGTCGCCGTATCTAAAGAAGGACATGGCAGTGCTTGAGGGGGTCCAGAGAAGAGCAACTAATCTGATAAAGGGTATGGAGAACCTCTCATATACTGACAGACTGAAAAAGCTAGGGCTGTTCTCCCTGGAGAAGCGGAGACTTAGAGGAGACATGATAGAAACCTTCAAGATCCTGAAGGGCATAGAAAAAGTAGATAGGGACAGATTTTTCAAATTATGGGGAACCACAAGGGGGCACTCAGAAAAAATTGAAAGGGGACAGGTTTAGGACAAACGCTAGGAAGTTCTTTTTCACCCAGAGGGTGGTGGATACATGGAACGCGCTTCCGGAGGCTGTGATAGGCAGGAGCACGTTACAGGGCTTCAAAGAAGGTTTGGATAGGTTCCTAGAGGACAAAGGGATTGAGGGGTACAGATAGAAGTAGAGGTAGGTTATAGGGATAGGAGTAGAGGTAGGTTAAAGAAATAGTCAAGGGACCACTGCTCAGGCAATAGGCCTGATGGGCAGCCGCGGGAGCGGACCGCTGGGCGAGATGGACCTCTGGTCTGACTCAGCGGAGGCAACTTCTTATGTTCTTATCAGACACCCCCTGAATAATCTGGGGGGAAATGCCAGTAGTAAGTAGAACTGCTGAAAAGCATAGCTTGAAAGCCGTATGAATTGGAGCATGTGACGGCTGCCTAGAAAACCAGGAAGCAGAGCCATGAGGTCAGAAAAAACACAGTCGTCCAGCATCATTGAAAATGAATAGTAAAAAAGGAATGAAATTCCCTAACTCCAGTAATCGAAGAGAACCCTTCAAGAAGAATTAGCAGGAGAAACAGGGAGGACTGCCCAAGATCCCATGAAGACTCCCAAGAGAAAATAATCTGAGAGCAGGGTGAAAACATTAAGTATATAGAACCTGCCATATGAAGAAAATCCAGAGAGCCCAGCTCATAGGAGTACATGAAGAACTGAAAAGACAGACTCCGTGAAAATGAAGACTACTACACCGATGTGACCAGAGAAACTCACCTGGTCCTTAGTGTGGAGGAAATATGTTCCAGCACATTCCCGGGAACACCTCCCCAATAGACAATGTCAATAACTTGTCCTGGTGGGTAATTATAAAAACAGATACTCAATGTCTGACCAGATTTGTAAAAAACTAGATCTACAAGAAAGGTACTGAAAACATATACACTGTACGTGTAAGGAGAGAAAGTGAAAAGCGGCTACATGGAATGTGTGTACAAATGTATGTCAAGGAAAACCATTCAGGCAGTGAAGGGATCTAGGAAGCCCATTTGGCTAACTGGTCCCTAGCCTTGTCCGCGCTGCCCAGAAAGACAGAGGCCTACACACTAGCCGTGAGAAGAAACTCCACCAGAAGGAAACAATGGCACATGTGGACTGCTTCAAAAGGCATGTCAAAAAAGTCCCCATAGATAGCAAGGAAGGGAAGCAAACAACCCTTGAGGAGGTAAGAACAATCAAGGAAAAGAAAATCCGCAGGGAAAGAAATGACTGTACAAAGTCAACTTCCAAAGGAATGCATTTACAGAAAGTTCCCTAATGGATCTGTAAAAAACGGGATGTCATTCAATGCAATTATGAAGGCTTTGGGAACCCCGTTGAAGGGAAAAAAGCACATGTGATGAAGAAGCACCCACCACTTCAGAGAGATATAATATATAGTTCTCAACTATCCTCTCAACTAGTCACCATGAAGGAGTCAATGTCAAAGGCCGAAGACAGCTTGATAATTGCAAAGCCTTCCCATACCTTAGCAATACCGACACCGGTAACTGCCACAACAACTGGTGTCATGTGTTAGGAGTCGTCAAAAGGAGAGAAGAATTAAGTGAAAATGCCACCGGAATCAAAAAACTCAACCGGGTCAGCACTAGAAAAAAAAAACGGTGTCGACAGAGCTGACAACCCAAATAACTGGTTGAACTGGGCGATGTCGACAAGAAAGTCCGACATCGACCTGGGTGTCGATAGGGACTGCGACATCGATCAGAAATGACAACATTAACATGGCGTCAAGAAGTCGACATCGAGCATAAAGGTTGACACCAATTAGAAACGTTGACATCACCGACCGGAACAGTGAAAACATGCCAATGCCAACAGAATTTGTGGGCATGAAAGAAACACTGTTAAAAAGAAAACACCAGTACCAGGAGATTCAAGATGGCGATGAGAGCGGACGCCTGAGAGTGAGGCTCCCTCTCTTGTTCTCGGCCGGCGTTGCTTTTTCTTTGAATTAGCAGTTCTCTTACCTTAACATGGGAAAGAGAAAAGGAGCCCTCCGCGGCAACCCTCCAGCGGCGGTAGCGGCACCGCGTCTGGTGCAGAGCACAATCGAGGAAGCTTTGGCTCGATCGGGCGAATCAGCGGTGGCTACTTCAGGGGTGAGCCCGAATTCGTTGGGCGAATTCAGCCAGCAGCTTCGGGCGATGTTAAGCCCGGAACAGAGGCAGCCACCCCCACAACCTGGAAGCAATGCAGTTCTGGGAGTTCCTGATGCATCATGGACCCGGGAGGAGTCTTTGATCCTCAGTGAAGGAGGGCTGGTAGCTCCAAGTTCATCTGGAGCCGAAGAAGAAGCTGCAGTACACCGACAGCTTACCCACACTGCAGGAGAGGAGAAAGGAGCTTCGGGAGGAAGTAAGATCACTTTTGGGGTGTTGGAGAAGCCTAAGGTAATTGATATGGAGGCTTTATGGCAGGCTATTTCAGTTATGGACGCTAACCTCAAAATGTCTTTTTCCACTTTAAATACTGACTATGGGACTATCCACTCTAAAGTGGAGCAACAGGGTTTGGCCCTTAAAGATTTAAGTGAAAAAATGGAAAAACAGGAGTCAAGAATTTGTGGAATGGAAACATTGGACTTGGAATTAGTAAAAGAAAGAACATTTATTGCTAGAAAAATGGAAAGTTTCGAGAACCAATTAAGGAAAAATAACTTGAGACTCCTAAATTTTCCAAAATGTCCCTTAATTTCACCAATGGAGATGGCAAGAAAGTATTTTAAGGAAATTTTGCTTATTCCTATTGAAAGTTTGCCACCTATTGTTAGAGCTAATTATTTTCAAATCAAGAGACCTGTGGAAGTTTCCACTCCTAATGAGATTCAAGGGACTAACAATGAAAATATGAACTTAACAACTTTTCTGGAAAACTCCTTGGAGGTTATAACGGAAAGGAAAACCCTGTTAATAACTCTCGCTTTGGAAAGTGATAGAGAATATATATTGCGTTTGTATTTTCGTCATATTAATGATCAGTTTTTAGGTTCTAATGTTCGAATATTTCCTGATATGTCTTTAAGATCCCAGAGGCGTAGGAAAGAATTCTTGGCATTAAGGCCAAGAGTCCTTGCCTTGGGGACAAATTTTTTGTTGAAATTTCCTGTAAAATGTTTTGTCTCTTATCAGAATAAGAATTACTTGTTTTTTGAACCTAAACAACTAGTAGGATTTATAGAATCCAAAGAGCAAGTAGTGCCTATGACTGAGAATGTATAACCTGCCATGAATGGCTGTAGCACCGCAGATAATTGCCGCTTTCTAGGTTGGATAAAGATTGTTTCTACTGTTAATTTTTTTTTTCTAAGAATCTCCTTTAAAAGATTGTGGACTAAATATATTGGAAGTATAAATGAATAACCAAAACACTGATTTAAGTGGAATTGGTTTATAAGTTTTCTTTTTAATAACTTATGTTAATCTGAATACAAGTAATGTATTGCTTGTTTGTATTGATAAAATTGAATAAACAAATAAAAAAAAAAAAAGAAAACACCAGTACCAATGGATACAACACCAGCACCAAGGTGCAACACTCCCTAGATGAAAAAGCCGGTATCAAGGCCCACATTACCACCGGAGCAGAAGAGAAAGGACATGACCGGTACCAATGGTGTCATTCCAAAGCAGAGAGAAAAAGGACACCGGTACTCTTGGTTAATGACCGGTACTGATAGCGTCATGCTGGAGCAGAAAGAAAAGAGCACTGGTACCCGTGGTGCCACTCCTGGAATAGAAAAAAGAACACCTGTACTCTTGGTCTCCGACTTGTACCATTGGAGTTGTTCCTGAGCAGAAAGAAAAGAACACCGGTACCCTTGGTCCATGACCGGTACCAGAGGTGGTGCTCCAAAGCAGAAAGAAAGGAACACCAGTACCCTTGGCTCATGATCAGTAACATCGATGTCACTCCACGCTTCCAAGATGAACATGCCCTTATCAAGGCAGTCATCGATATCGAAGCGGAGCCAATGATAGGGCTGAGAAAGGTCAGCAGGACTTGACTCACTGCTACAATGACTAAGGTCGGCAGGATTAGACTCACTGCTACAATGACCTGAAGCCCAAGGAAGAAAGCAGCACCAACTTACCAAGTCACAGGTGGTGCGGACAGGAAAAACGGTGCCAGAGATAGGCTGGGCACCGGATCACTGACGTCGACTGGTGTCGGATTCCTGGTGGTGTTGACAGAAAACTGCTTCTGAACAATTCACATGAAAATGCGCTGAAGAGGAAAAAAGTAAGGGAAGAAAAAATCGGCAAGGCCGAGATCCCGACAATGCCAAAATTATGGAAGGATGTCAGTGAAGACAAGTTCCACAACAAAACAACCGCGTGGAAGAAAATTGGGCAGGAAAAACCTACACAGAACAAGAGCCATGAAGAGGGAAGAAAACAAAATGGCGATCCATAAGGCTCCACTAGGCCAAACTGACAACGGTAAAGGAAAAAACTAAAATATAATTTAATTTATTTTTTTTTTAGAATTAACTTATCAATCACAGAAAAGAAGAAACTGACAAAAAGTCAGCAAACCGCGAGAGCGGAAAGGCAGCAAAATAAAAAATTTTCAACAGCCGTTGAAACACGACTTCTTAGCTCCGCGGAAACTAAGAAACTGAGGGACCGGGCACCCACGTCGGGTGGGAAGGCACTCGCGAATGTGCAGTGCGGGCTATTGAGAACTTTTTCAAATTCTTGAAGTGTCCGTACCGGGGCTCCGTCGGTGACGTCACACATCAGTAAGAATATGCTGCCTGCTTGTCCTGTGATAACAATGGATACCTGTGGACACCATACTCACTGCAATGCTGAGACCAAAGGATGCCCGGCACACCAACAAAACACCCAAGTGAGCCTGAGATACACACAGTACCTATGCATAAACATTACCTACTGATAAGACGCAGACTTTGTCTGCGGGGCGAGCAGGGTCACTTAACCAAAGCCTGACTGAATTGAAGGGAGAGCCTCCGGAAGAAGCCACAACTTCCCTATTGTCAGCATCTTTAGCTGGTGAGGCTTTCAACTAACACCGTGCAGTCTTCTTTGTGTTCCTTTTATTTTAAGGTGTGGGGGAAAGGAGAATCTGCACTGTACTACACAGGGAAGGTAGGGAAGGGATCGGGGGGGGGGGGGCAGGTTTAGCCTTTAAAGTGACTCTGCTCAGCCACAACACCCCTCAGCTTATATGACCTAGGCAAGTCCAGGAGCTTAGCAGCAGAGACCAGGAGCTGGAAAGACACATCCCTCAGCCTGCTGGAGACAGAGTATACAGGATGACCAGGAGGATGTACATCCAAAAAGACTGAGTTCAACTCAGTGCTCTCTATCTTCACCTGCTGGTAGATGGACACAACCTGCTTGTCTCTGGATTCATCTGCTGCTGGTGCTAAGGAAGAGGAGCACTTTTGTCTCAATGCTAAGCAATATGCATGGAACAAAATGAAGAATGCATATCACCCTGCTAACACTATACTAAATCATAGCAGTGGCAGCATTTTGTTATGGTTATGGAGATGCTTTACAGCAGTGAGACAAAGGATGGATGGTGAAAAACAGATTGATCCTGCAAGAAAATCTGCTCTAGTCTGCCATACCTTCATACTCCATTTCTTTCAAACAATCATCTGTTTTAACCATATAGTGCTATATAAATTTCTATAGTGTTTCAGAAATTTCAAACAGCTGATATGTGATTAGTGTGGAAAGGAGATGCACCAGGAGAGACGTGCAGGGCTGCTGGTTTCACTTTTCTACTAGCCAAGTTGGATTATCAGGGAATGGGACTGGGATTTTGACAGAAAGGCGTAGGGTGATTAGAGAAATGCAGGCCCTCTAGTACTGCTCTCCTGCCAATCAGTTAGGATGGACTACAGGGGGTGACAGACCCTGGCAGTGGCATTATAGCAATTAAAATAGCTGCTTGGAAATTTCTCATAATAAGCATTACTTAATCAATTGTTTCATTACTGACCTGAGTTGGAGATGACATTGAGCTCTTCTTTAATGGATCCTTCATTTCAGTTCTTTGTTGAGTCATCTGAGACATCCATTGTTTGTTTGATTCTGAGTATACAGAAATAAATAGAAGCTTTCAATAAACAATAATTACAAACAACAGTAGCCCAGTAGGAGGAGGCAAACATAATGTTCTCTCTAATCACAATTTAATCATCTATTTCCAGAATATAAAGCGGTATGCCATTTTACCCAAGGGACTCCAAGCTCATTCTCAGAGGTAAATTTCTCATGGAGTTTCTCTTTGAAAACCCAAACAACACACAGTACCGGTCATTAACCAAACATACCCACATATTTTGTACCTGCTTTGAAGTAAGTACAAAATATGCACCAGAAACTGTTTGGAGAACTGAGGACTAGATGCACTAAACAGGGTTGGTAAGATCGCATGGGTCCACCGCGATCCGATTTTTGGCCGATTCCAATAAAGCGACTGATGCTCAAACAAGTTTGCATGCAAATGATTTTAATGGAGGTTCATCATAATCCCCATCCGATCCTGCTGTTGAATCACTTTGAGAGCGACTCTCACACATGCTCAGAGTCAGCTGGGAAAGCCTGAATAGCTGATATGCAGGGGAAGCCCCGAAGCAACCTCCTGCTACTCAGCTGTTTGAGGCAGGAAACCTTTTTATTTCTTTTCTTTTTTTATATTTAAATCATTTTTACTGAGTTTTCTAACAATACAAAGAGTATAAGCTCATAGAAACACAGCACATATGCAAATAACTCCAGGTACAACACAGATGTTGTGCGTGTTACTCATGCGCAATATCTGTCCTCAATTTTTTTAAAAAGTCATGCCGGCTTCCATCCCAACCACAGCCACGGATCCCTTAACTTCCCAACAATGATGGCTGCCCCCACGACAGCAGTGTACCCAGAGAGACAGGAGGAATACCCACTCCCTCCTGTCTTTGCAACTCAACTGTGCCTTCCTCTTCCTGGTGCATCCGAGGGGCTTAAGGTATCCAGGCCAATCAGGGCCTTAGGCCCCTCCCTGGTGCACCCTAGGATGCACCGGGAAGGAGAAGGCCCACCATTTCAAAGAGGAAAGTCTGCAGGCAAGAGGGAGTGGACATTAGAGAATGATATGGGTACAAATTTTTCCCTGTCCCCGCGGGAACTCACCTGTACAAGCCTCAAACAATTTAAAATCATAAGGGTTTGAGGCTTTTGCAGTTAAGGCAGAGCTTACAAGAATGGGGCATGAACAGGGACAGCGACAAAACTTACGGGGATGGGACAGGGAAATTGAGTTCCTGTGACATGGGGAAAAATTTGTCCTCTTGTCATTCTCTAGTGGGTATCCCTCTTGCGGCTTCTACAAGGTACAAGGGAGGAGATGGGGGTTGCTTGAGCTGGGGGGATTCTGAGCTGACCACCCTCCTAGTCCACCAGGGCTGAATTTTTAGGGTCTTGTTGGTGGGGTGGTGGGAAGGGGGTGTCGGAGGGAGCATATGGGAGTGCCGGGGTGAGTGTCGGGGGTGGTCCAGGTGGCCCGGATGCACAACTTGCTGATTTAGTGACAATCGTTAAACGATCACTGACTTTAGTGCATCTGGGCCTGAAAGTACAAGTTCTGTGCATACTTTCACTTACCCAACCTATTTCCTTTTTTATGTTATCCAGCAATATGAGAATTATCAAACCACACATTTTGTGTGGTAAGTGTGTTTACCCTTGTAAAAACTTTTAGTTATTGCCCCAAATGACTAATTGTTGTATCTTTGAGTAGACTCATTTAAGAAAAGCAACATATGCTACAGAAACAGCTAAATAATGCCTTGATTCTAATGTCATGCCAAATATGAGGGCGAATCAAAAATGAAATGCAACTATTAAATTGCATGATAACCAGAACAGAGCTAATGAAATGCAACGTATGTACTTGTACATTGAAAGATTAGGTTTCTTACCTCTGCTAATCTTCCTTCTTGTAAATTTCCTCTGGAGGATGAACTAGAGGGTTCTTATATGCCTTCTTGATCTTATCTCGGAATCCCTTTGGACACTGGAACTTGACTCAGACTCAGCAGTTCTGGCAGAGTGGTCCGTCATGAGTTCTTGGCGGAAATGCTCTTTGAGGTTGGGAGGCTCCAGAGGGAACCCTGAAGTGCGCTAGGGCCGTGGCTAAATTGTATCTCATGGTTTCAGAATTTTTCAAGCACCTAGTCCCGCCGAGGTGGATTCAGCGGTGGCTCAGGTCACTAAATGTACCTCCTTGCCTTCGGATGGAGGGGTTGTCCTGAAGGATGTCTAGGACTGAAGATTAGATTTTTGTCATGAAGCATCTTTTTGATTCTGCTGCGACAGAAGTGCGAGCTGCAGCAGCCATTTCCTTTCTGATCCGGGCATGTCATACTAAACTTCATCAGGTTCCTGAGGAGGTTGTCCTTCGGGATCTCAGCTTCCTGGTTTCTGGATTGAATTGTTTGCCAGATGCACTCTATGATATTTTGAAACTTTTTTGCTAAGCTGGGTGCTTATTCAAGAGATCCTTTTCTTCGCATCATGGAGTCTGCGGTGATTTTTGAGGATTGTGCCTTCTTTTCTTCCGGAAGTGGTTTCCACTTTCCACATCAACCAGGAAGTTCGGCTGCCAGCCTTTGTTCCTTGTCTAAGGACCGTGTTTTGCAGTCTCGATGTGCGGCGTCTCCTTTTGAGATACCTAGAGGCCCCTAACGACTTCCGTCTGTTAGGCCTTCTATATGTCCTGGCGGGCCCCACGCGCCGGGGTCGGCATCTCTCCTGCCGTAATCGTTTGGGGGGATTCTGTAACCGGTGTTGTTTTTGAGAGACACCAGTTATAGAATCCAGCTTTTAGGCGAAGGACTGGCCCCTCCTTTGCTTAAAAGGTCTTGTTTTGGGCGTTTGGGAGTTAGGCTATTTTTTTGGTTGATAATGTGTTATAAGTTTAGACGTAGTGGCGGTTTGGGCGTTTTAAACTGCTGAACGTAGAGGTAGGCCATACATAGAGGTATGAACATTTTCCCTGCTGCTACTTTCAGCATTTAGGGCCTTAGGCCAAAAGGGGACTTAGACTTTTCTTTATTATGCCCCTCCACGTGTTTGATTACAGGTGGCCTTTTTTGGCCGTAGTTTTTTGTATTATAATTTCTTGAGCAGAATTCACTAGTAGCGGGAGTTCCCAAGCCCTTTCTTTTTTTCTTCTGTTTCCTGTTGTCATATCTCTACATGGCTTTTCTACTAACTGAGCAAGACAGGAATCTCCCGGGCAGGTAGCCCAAAGGGGATGGATCACCTTTTAGTTGCCTTGCAGAAGAAGCTATCAGACATACAAGAACCCTCTAGTTCAGTCTCCAGAGGAATTGTACAAGAATGCCTGTTAGATAGTTTGTCCATGCACAGTGCAGCCATCAGGGTTGAGGGAACCAAAGCCAATGAAATCTCAACTTCCTCCTGTGCCACATGGAACGTGAAACACAGCTGTTCACCTGTCAGCCATCCACCAAAAATGGGGCATGAATCCGAAGTATCCCGCTCTGAGGAGTCCATCTGAGGATTTTTCTTCGAAAAATGAAACTTGTAGAGGCAAAAAATAACTTTGAATTCAAATCGGGAAAATCCAAGATGGCTGCTGCGGGAGCGATTTTCAAAAGAAAATAGCTCAGGAAAAGAGCAAAAATCCTCAAAACACAGTGATTTCAGGATTTTAGGGGTGGGGGACCTAGGGCTAACCCCCAAACAGCCCAAAAAACACTTTTGGAGACTCCTCAAAGTCTCTGTGACAAGCAGTCAGCCTTGTACTCACTGTGCCATGCAGTATTGGAAGCTGCAGAAAAGGAAGCTGAAACAGCTTACAGGGAGATCCTCGGCTTCAACAAGCTTTGAAACCTGGACCTTTGGTTTTCTGTCTGCCATGTCAGCCTGACATCTTGGACGGACACCTCTATTGCCCCTGAGAAACTCCCGCACGACCAGGTACAGGAACACAGTCGGCCCCGCCCCTGGTCACACCTTCATGAAGCCATGCAGCCTACACTCAAACCCACTAGCAGACAAACCTGGGGTGAGCCAGCTCCCAAGAGTGAGTCCCTGAGCCCCAATCTGAAAATCCAGACTGTCCAGGAAAGAGCACTGCAAGGCAGCCAACCTCCTGGAAGCAGCTTTATCTTTAAAGTCTGTGATCTCCCACAGCCAGCTGTGGGGATCCTCTGCAGCATGAAGATGTGAAACATGTTAAAAAAAAGTAGAAGTAGAAGTAGAAGGAAAAATAAACACAAGCAGAAAAAGAAAGCAATTGGTGATTAGAGGGCAGAATCAGAAAAATTATGTAAATGAGGCTTCTTAAAAGCAGTCTTGCGATATAGGATGCATAACCCATTTGTCCAGGAATAGAGTGGGCTTGTACAAGAACCTGCACTACAGTCGGTGTCAATGCCTACTAAGGAATATGTGTAAATTAAAAAGTTCATAATCTACACATGTGGAGAGCGGGAGTGAGAACACTGAGCAGCAGGCAATTCCCTGGGCATTCCTGCCCAACGTGGAGGGACATTATTCCAGGCTACATCAGCTGCCCACCCCGCAGTGGATAGCGGGAGTGAGAACACTGAGCAGTAGGTAATCTCCTGGATGTCATTGCCCGACGTGGAGGGACTTTATTCCAGGCTACATCAGCTGCCCACCCCACGGTGAATAGTGAGAGCGGGAGGATAATACTGAGCAGCAAGCAATCTCCTGGGCATCCCTGACGTGGAGGGACCTTATTTCAAGCTAGATCAGCCGCCTGCCCAGCACCTTTGCAGCACCTTTGGAGCATCTTAGAAGCATTGAGCAAGGAGCTCTGCTCGTTTTTCTATCTTGATGGGAAAAAGAAAAGGAGGGGTTAAAGGACAAATTATGCCAAATGAGATCAAGGGCCCAATGGATAAACATCTAGCCCCAGTAATCCTTCTAACTTCCTGAAAACTTTTCTATCAATAGGGGGCCTATCCCTCCCCACCAACCCTTAAAAGATGGTAGTGGGCTCTCTAGTTTAAATCAGATGAATATTTCAAGTAGTTTTCTTAGAGTTCACAAGGGTCAAGAAGAAGCTAAGTCATTTCAGGCCATAGAGTCTCAATTTTCTCCAATCCCCTCCCCTAAATAGAAACATAGAAACATTGAAAAAAGACGGCAGAAAAGGGCCAAGGCCCATCAAGTCTGCCCACTCTATTGGCCCTTCCTCCTAGCTACCCTTTGAGATATCGTGCTCTGATGACTCATCCCCTTAACTCTACCCTCCTAGAGATCCGACCTGGGCATCCCATCTGTTTTTAAAATCTGACACGCTGCTGGCCTCGATCACCTGCACTAGAAGCTCATTCCAATTGTCAATCACTCTTTCGGTGAAGAAATACTTCCTGGGGTCGCCATGAAACTTCCCGCCCCTGATTTTTAGCGGATGCCCTCTTGTGGTCGAGGGTCCCCTAAGAGAGAACATATCATCTTCCACCTCAATACGACCAGTGATATACTTAAATGTCTCAATCATGTCTCCCCTCTCCCTACGTTCTTCGAGAGAGTATAGTCGCAATTTGTTCAGCCTTTCTCCGTACGGGAGATCCTTGAGCCCGGAGACCATCCTGGTGGCCATTCACTGAACCGACTCAACTCTCAGTACATCTTTACGGTAATGTGGTCTCCAGAACTGCACACAGTACTCCATGTGAGGCCTCACCATGGTTCTGTACAGTGGCATTAGGACATCGGGCTTCCGACTTACAAAGCTCCTGTGGATACAACCCAGCATTTGCCTAGCCTTGGATGAAGCCTTCTCCACTTGATTGGCAGTTTTCATGTCTTCACTAATGATCACCCCTAAATCGTGTTCCACTGCAGTCCTAGCCAGGGTTTCTCCATTTAATGTGTACTTTCTGCATGGATTATTGTTGCCAAGGTGCATGACCTTGCATTTTTTAGCGTTGAAGCTTAGCTGCCAGATCGAGGACCAATGTTACAATAAAAGCAGGTCCTGCGTCATACAATCGGACAATTTGCTGTTGCTGTTGCTTACAATGTTTACACACTATTGAAGTGAGACTCACCGGTCTGTAATTCGCAGCTTCTGCTCTGCAACCCTTTTTGTGCAGAGGAACGACATTAGCTGATTTCCAGTCCAAGGGGACTCTATCCGCACTCAGGGACAGATTGAAGAGTGCGGCTAATGGTTCCGCTAGAACTTCACACAGCTCTCTGAGTACTCTGGGGTGTAGATTGTCCGGTCCCATGGCTTTGTTCACCTTGAGTCTTGATAGTTCCTCGCAGACGTCACCAGGTGCAAACTCGAAATTTTGAAACGGGTCTTCTGAACATTGCTTTGCCTGTAACTGTGGGCTGGACCCTGGTGCCTCGCGGGTAAAGACCGAGCAGAAGTACTTATTTAGTAGTTCGGCTTTATCTGAATCCAATTCTGCGTAATTCCCATCTGATTTCCTAAGACGTACTATCCCATCAGTCACTAATGTACCTGAAGAAGGATTTGTCCCCCTTCTTGATGTTTTTTGCTAGGTTTACTTCAACTCGGTGCTTGGCCTCTCTGACTGCTGCTTTGACAGCTGTAGATTTGGCCATGTATTCTATTTTAGCCTCCCTTGTCTCCGAATGTTTGTAGGAGATGAATGCTCGTTTCTTACCTTTAATGAGGTCCGAAATCTCTGTGGTGAGCCATTGGGGTCTATTGTTTCTTTGCCGTTTGCTTACCGATTTTATGTAGCGGTTTGTTGCTACGTGTAGGGTAGATTTCAAGGTTGACCACATAGCCTCCACATTGTCGGTCACAGCTTGGTTTTGCAGTGCATGATGGACGAAATCTCCCATGCGTTTAGTTAAGTATTTTTGTTGTCGTGCTTGATCTAGCGAAACCTTTTCTGAGGTTGAACCATACCATGTTGTGGTTGCTGGAGGCCAGTTTATCGCCTACCGAGACCTCCAAGACGCTGTCTCCGTTGGTGAGTACCAGGTCCAGTATCGCCTGGGCCCTAGTAGGATCTAATACCAATTGCTTGAGTCGTACTCCCTTTATGGAGGATATTAGCCTTTTGCTGCCGCTGGTTGTTGCCGAGAGCGTGTTCCAATCTGCATTGGGCATGTTGAAGTCCCCTAGCAGTACAGTGTCCCCCCTTAAGGTGATATTCTCTATGTCTTTGATTAATTCTATGTCTTTGTTTTCCAGTTGTCTTGGAGGTCTGTATATTACACCGAGATAGAGACATTTTTCGTTGCCTCTTGCTAGGTTTACCCAGAGGGATTCCCCGGTGTACTTGACATCTATGATTCTCGTAGTTTTGATGTCTTCTTTAGTGTATAGTGCTACCCTCCTCCTAACTTGCCCTCTCGATCTTGACGAAATAAGTTGTAACCCGGTATAGCCATATCCCACCCATGAGAGTCCGTAAACCAAGTCTCTGAAATTGCCACCACATCTAGGCAGTGGCGTACTAAGGGGGGTGGGGGAGGGGGGAGATCCACCCCGGGTGCACGGCCCAAGGGGGTGCACCCGGTGAGTGGCCCGGAGTGTGAAAGAAAGCAAGAGCAAGTGAAAGGGAGAAATGCAAAACGCCAGAGACAGTAGTGAGGTGAGGAAGGGGCAATGGTCTGTTAATGGAATATGTCACCAGAGGTGATGGAAGAAGAGGGTGGCCACTCACTGGGGAATAGGCTGCCATTGCCGTCATCAGAAACAAGCCGGAGCCGAGTTCTCCCTCCCTGTTTCTCTTCCCCGCGAGCCGACCAACTCTAGCCGTCCGACGTCAATTCTGACTCAGAGAGGACGTTCTGAACCAGCCAATCGCTGCCTGGCTGGCCCGGAACATCCTCCGACGTTAGAATTGATGTCGGGCAGCGAGAGTTGGTCGGCCCGCGGGGAAGAGAAGCAGGGTGACCTCGGAGCCGGCCTGTTTCTGATGGCCAGTGGCAGCCTTTCCCCGGCAGCGGTGGCAGCAGCATGTTTCCAAATGGCGGTGGCATGGGGGGCAGTGAGAAAGAAAGAAAGGGGGGGAGACAGGGAGCCAGAAAGAAAGAAAGGGGGGACAGGGATCCAGAAAGAAAGGGGGCAGGGTGAAAGAAAGAAAAAAATGGGGCATGGGGAGAGAGAGAGAAAGACAGACATAGAGAAAGAAAGGGGGCATGGGGAGAGAGAAAGAAAGAAGGGGTAGGGTGAAAGAAAGAACGAAATGGGGCACGGAGAGAGAGAGAAAGACAAACAGAGAAAGAAAGGGGGCATGAGGAGAGCAGTGGCGTACCTAGCATATGTAACACCAGGGGCCCATCATTTTTTGGCACCCCCCCATCTGTACGAAAAACATGATTTTTAGTAACAAGCCACATGTCACACATGAGTACCTAGGAAAAGGCAGCATCTTACATACTGCAGTGAGCAGTTCAACATCAATACTCCCATCGTAAAACTAAACAAGCCAGACCAGTACAGATCAATCCTACACCGTCAATCCTAACAGAAAACCATGTCTTTCGAACACACAGAACACAGAAAACACCTTTGCCTAGTATGGAATATGTCATCACAAACTAATCCCTCCCTCTTTTACAAAACTGTAGTGTGGATTTTAGCCACGGTGGTAACCGCTCTGATGCTCATAGAATTCTAAGCATCAGAGCTGCTACCACCACGGCTGGCGCTAAAAAACGCTCCACAGTTTTGTAAAAGGGGGGATAAAATAGAAATACACAGACAAAGGTTAAATTGAACCAGCAAGAAGCTGGACTCTGCATAAAATGCAACACCACAGAAACAGTGACATATGTCTCCTAAAGCAATAAATAAATAGAAAATTTTTGTTCTACCTTTGTCTTCTCTGGTTTCTGCTTTCCTCATCTTCTTGTTACTGTCTTCCTTCCATCCACTGTCTGCCATCTCTCTGCCCCGGTGACAGGTCAAAAGTGCGCGCCGACAAAGGCGCGCCGACAACCCAGCGCAGACAACTGAGCGCAAAGCGGAAGTGCGCCGAAGAAAAACAGTATTTTAAAGGGCTCTGACAGGGGGTGTTGGTGGGGAACCCCCCCACTTTACTTAACAGAGACCGTGCCGGCGTTGTGGGGGGTTTGGGGGTTGTAACCCCCCACATTATACTGAAAACTTCACTTTTTCCCTAAAAAAGAGGGAAAAAGTTAAGTTTCCAGTAAATGAGGGGGGTTACAACCCCCTAAACCCCCCACAATGCCGACGCAATATCTGTTAAGTAAAGTGGGGGGGTTCCCCACCAATACCCCTCGTCGGAGCCCCTTAAAATACTGTTTTTCTTCGGCGCGCTTCCACCTTGCGCTCAGTTGTCTGCACTGGGTTGTCGGCGTGCCTTTGTTGGCGCGCGCTTTTGTCTATGAACCCTCTGCCCCTCCCTATATGGCATCTTCTCTCCTTCTATGCCCCTTCCAGAAACTGTATGCCTCCCCCTTCCATCTCTCCTCTAGACACCCCCCCCCCTTTGGTCTGGCATCCATCATCTTCCCTCTGTTCCCTCATGGTCTGGCATCTTTCTCCTTTCATCTCTCTTTCCCTCCCCCCTGTGGTTTTTAGCATCTCTCTCTTCTCATTTCCTCCGCTCAGATCTGATATCTCTGTCTCCTTCCCCGTTCTCTGGCATCTCTCTCTCTTCCTTCTTTATTTTCTGCCTCCGTTTAAATTAAATTCTTTCTTACTATGCAGTCCTCGGTTTCCCTCTTTTCACTATGAATACCCACAGTAGGCCACCCCTTTCCTTCACCCCTTCACTATTTCACTAACTCTATCTTCTTCCCCCATCCAGCATATGTCCTTTTTCTTTATTCCTCCTTCCATCCAGTATGTGTTCTCTTTCTCCACTTCCATTCAGCATTTGCTCTCCCTTCTCTCCACTTCCATCATCTGGCCTCTTCTCTCCCCCCTTTCTACCCACTTCCATCATCAGCCCCCTTCTCCCAATCTCTCCATCCACCACAGGCCCATCTTTCTCCCTTCCTCACCTTTCCGATTTTGGCAACAAGATCTGCAATGCCCCCCTCCCCCCCCCCCGGACAACAGGCCCAGTCCGACAAACCTCCCTGCCTGAGGCCGGCGATGTCTAAACTGCCTTCTTACAGCAGCCGGAGCATTGTAGCTGCATATGGCTGCCGTAAAGGTCGTCTCTGATGCAACTTCCGGTTGTGTCAGAGATGACCTTTACGGCAGCCACACGCAGCTTCAATGCTCTAGCTCAGGGGTGTCCACACTTTTTGGGCTTGCGAACTACTTTTAAAATGACCAAGTCAAAATGATCTACCAACAATAAAATTTTAAAAAAACACAAAGCACACTGTACGCTGAGAAAATGTTAATTATCATTCCTATTCTGGGGTTTTTTCAAAGAGGTCAAGGCAGATGACTCTATGCACTGTCACCTCAGTAACAACCATACAAAAATAGACAAATATACTCCCTCCCTTTTTACTAAACCACAATAGCAGTTTTTAGCGCAGGGAGCTGCGCTGAATGTCCAGCGCTGCTCTGGACACTCATAGGCTCCCTGCGCTAAAAACCGCTATTGGGGTTTAGTAAAAGGGAGCCATAGTGCAAACTATAGACAGCAGATATAAATTCAGACACATTTTGATCACTAAATTGAAAATAAAATCATTTTTCCTACCTTGACTGGTGATTTCATGAGTCACTTTCTTCTTCTGACTGTGCATCCAATCTTTCTTTCCTTCTTTCAGCCTGAATGCTTTTCCTCTCCTCCAAACCTCATTCCCTCCACCAACTTTTTCTTCCTCTCTCCCTGACTCCCTTTCTTTTTTCTCTCTTCATGCCCCTTTCTTTCTTTCTGTTTCCCTTCTGTCTCCCTGCCTGCCCCCTTTCTTTCTTTCTCCCTGCCCTCCACCAAGCCGCTGCTGCCACCATTGGGGAACATGCCCCAAAGCTGCCGCGGTGGCTGCCCCATGCTCTCTCTGCTTCCCAGCATCGGGCCAACGGAGAGGAAGTTAGAAACATAGAACATAGAAACATAGAAAGATGACGGCAGATAAGGGCTATAGCCCATCAAGTCTGCCCACACTATTGACCCACCCTTTTAAGTCTACTGACCCCCTTGATTATAATTATACTGCCATTCTATCGACCCGCTCTTTCAAGTCTATACCCTAGTGACCCTATTCCTTTGCTTGACCCTCGTAGGGATCCCACATAGATATCCCATTTATTCTTGAAGTCTGGGATGCTGCTGGCTTTGATCACCTGCACTGGAAGCTTGTTCCAATGCTCAATCACTCTTTCCGTGAAGAAGTACTTCCTGGTGTCTCCACGAAATTTCCCTCCCCTGAGTTTGAGTGGATGTCCTCTTGTTGTCGAGGGTCCTTTGAGAAGAAAGATATCTTCCACCTCGACATGTCCCGTAATGTACTTAAATGTCTCAATCATGTCTTCCCTCTCCCTACGTTCTTCGAGAGTGTAGAGCTGCAATCTGTTCAGTCTTTCTTCGTACGAGAGACCCTTTAGCCCCGAGACCATCCTGGTGGCCATCCGCTGAATCGACTCAATTCTGAGCACATCTTTACGGTAGTGTAGCCTCCAGAATTGCACACAGTATTCCAGATGAGGTCTCACCAAGGCTCTGTACAACTTCATTATGACTTCAGGCTTCCTGCTGACAAAGCTTCTCTTGATACAACCTATCATCTGCCGTGCCTTAGATGAAGCCTTCTCCACTTGAGTGGCAGTTTTCATGTCTGCACTGATGATTACTCCTAAATCTCGTTCTGCTGTAGTTTTGGATAAGATTTCTCCATTCAAGGTGTAAGCTCTGCATGGATTTCCGTTTCCGAGATGCATGATCTTACATTTCTGGCGTTGAAGCCCAACTGCCAAGTCGAGGACCAACTTTCTAATGTACGCAGGTCATGCGCCATAGTATCCTGTAGATTGCCGTTGCTTACTATATTGCATAGTTTGGCGTCATCAGCGAATAAGGTTACCTTGCCTTGAAGCCCTTGAGTCAGATCCCCAATGAATATGTTGAAGAGGAGTGGGCCCAGGACTGAGCCCTATGGCACCCCGCTGGTCACCTCCGATGTTTTAGAGAGGGTACCGTTGACTACCACTCTCTGGAGTCTGCCACTTAGCCAATCTTTAACCCATGCAGTTAGTGTCTCTCCTAACCCCATCGATTCCATCTTGTTCAGCAGCCTGCGGTGTGGGACGCTGTCAAAAGCCTTGCTGTAGTCTAGGTATATGACATCCGAGAACTCTCCCAAGTCCAGCCTTCTTGTTACCCAGTCAAAGAAGCTGATGAGATTGGACTGGCAGGACCTACCCTTGGTGAATTCATGTTGATTGGGATCCCGGAGATTCCCCTCATTCAAGATCATATCTAATTTATGCTTAATTAGTGTTTCCATGAGTTTACACACTATTGAAGTGAGACTCACCGGTCTATAGTTCGCAGCCTCTGCCTTGCAACCCTTTTTATGCAGAGGAATGACGTTAGCTGTTTTCCAGTCCAAAGGAACTTTCCCGGTACTTAGTGAGAGATTGAAGAGCACGGCCAACGATTCCGCCAGAACACCTCTCAATTCTCTGAGCACTCTTGGGTGTAGATTGTCCGGTCCCATGGCTTTGTTTAGCTTGAGCCTTGTCAGTTCACTGTAAACGTCTCTAGGTGTGAACTCAAAATTCTGAAACGGGTCTTCCACGTTTTGTTTTATCTTCAACTGAGGTCCGTGTCCCAGTGCCTTGCAGGTGAAGACTGAGCAGAAGTATTCATTTAGTAGTTCGGCTTTTTCGGAATCCGCTACCGTTTAGTTTCCGTCCGGTCGTCTAAGGCGTACTATCCCTTCCATGTTCCTTTTCCTATCACTAATATACCTGAAGAAGGATTTGTCCCCTTCCTTAATGGTTTTTGCCAGAGTTTCTTCCACTCGAAGTTTGGCCTCCCTAACTGCTGTTTTGACCGCTGCAGATCTGGTCCTATATTCTACTTTAGCTTCTCTTCTCTGCGTACGCTTGTAGGAAAGAAATGCTTTTTTCTTCTCCTTAATGAGGTGCGAGATCTCCTCAGTGAACCATTGAAGTTTATTGTTTCTTTGCCATTTATCTACTGATTTTATGTAGCAACTAGTTGCTTCGTGTATGGATGATTTCAGGGACGACCACATAGCTTCCACATTACCGGTCTCTGCTTGGTCCTGCAGCGTCTGATGGACGAAATCCCCCATGCGTGCAAAGTCGGTGCCCCGGAAATTGAGTACCTTTGTTTTTGTGATTGATTTAGGGAAGCCTTTCCTAAGGTTGAACCATACCATGTTATGGTCGCTGGAAGCTAGCGTATCTCCTACCAAGACCTCTGAGACGCTTTCCCCGTTGGTGAGTACCAGGTCGAGGATCGCCTGGGCCCTAGTGGGCTCTGTTACCATCTGTCTAAGATGTGCTTCCTTTATGGAGGTTAATAGCCTCCTGCTGCTGCTGGTTGTCGCTGAAAATGTGTTCCAGTCTGCATCAGGCATGTTGAAGTCCCCTAGCAGTACAGTGTCGCCCCGTAGAGTGATATTCTCTATGTCTTCAATTAATTCTGCGTCCATGTCTTCCAGTTGTCTTGGGGGTCTGTATACCACACCAAGATACAGGAATTTTTTGCCGCCTCTTGCTAGGTTTACCCAGAGGGACTCCCTGGTGTACTTGACATCTGTGATCTTGGTGGTTTTGATGTCCTCTTTAATGTATAGTGCTACCCCTCCACCTAACCTGCCCTCTCTGTCCTGACGGATTAAATTGTATCCTGGTATAGCCATATCCCACCCGTGTGAGCCCATGAACCAAGTTTCGGATATCGCCACCACATCTAGGTTGGCATCACTTATTTGAGTTTCCAGTTCTAGAATTTTATTGCCTAAACTGTGTGCATTAACATACATGGCCCTCCACACCTTGTGTTTGCTAAGTCCCTGTGAGGTGTTTCCTACCTGAGTCTGTGTGTCTTCTAGAGAACTGTTTGCAATGTGGGTCCTTACCTCGGAAGCAGAGTGTCGACTCATTCCATCAGGATAGTTCCTTTCCACACCAGTATATGAGTAGGTACCCTTCCCCAACTTACCTAGTTTAAAGCCCTACGAAGCAGGCGGGCTAGTCGGTGTCCGAAGATGTTCTTACCCCTGCTGGTCAAATGGAGTCCGTCTGGTCCCTGAAGTCCTTGTAGCGCCTCTCCATGATTCAGGATTCTGAAGTTCATATCCCGGCACCAACCTTGTAGCCATTCGTTAGTTCTCAGGATACATTCATCTCTGGCTCTTCCCTTGCCTCTAACTGGGAGTATTGATGAGAAGACTACCTGGCCCGAACTTCCTCTCCGACGGCAGTCTTAGGTGGGGTGCACAGCCAGCCAGGTCCGGAAAATGGTCGATCGCCAAGGCAAAGTGAGTCTATCACAGAGCCCGGGATGGGCTTCGCGATCGACTCACTTTGCCTTGGCGATGGACCATTTTCCGGACCTGGCCAGCTGTGCACCCCCTCTAAGGCTGCACCCGGGGCGTACCGCCCTCTCCCCCCCAGCACCCCCTTGGTACGCCACTGCGGTGAAGAATAATATATCACTTCAACCCAGAAGAGGAAATATGTATTCATCGCCCTCTTCTGAAGCACATCTTATCTTTAATTATTGATGGCATGCCACTCCCATCCAATGGAGACAACTCCAGATTCCAGTCTTGTCTCCAAGTTCCACAGTATTAATCAATCTTCTACTCCATTTACCCCAGCGATAAGAATCTTCGGATTTCTGTTTTATATCCAATGTACTGAAACACAGGCAATGATGAAGAGCGCTAACAACAATGGACCCACTGCAGACATCTCCTCCTCCTGCATTCTACAAAGTCTTGGCCACTTTACCCCACTGATGTACTTGCTGTACTACTCCCTGACCATTCGGATTCTCTGCTTTGCCTCCAATGAACATCAATCTCTGCCGAATTACGCTATGACCTGCGAAAAATAGAGCAGGGAGGGGGACTAATAGATGTATTGGCTCGGGAGCAACACAGCACAACTTTCTCAGCCAAATGGAGCTCGTCTTCCATTTCCTGCCTGCCCTGTCGTGCACACATAGCTGACCGGAAGTCTTTCCCGATGTCAGCGCTGACGTCGGGGAAGACTTCCGGTCGGCTATGTGTGAGTGGCAGGGCAGGTAGGAACAGAAGACGAGTCTCGTGGCTCGAGATGTATTTAACCCCACGGGATCCCCCGTCGTCCCCGTTCAGCTCTCTCCTGTGCACCCCCTTGGGGCGTGCACCCGGGGTGGACCGTCCACCCCGCCTCCTCCTAGGTACGCCACTGGGGGAGGGAGAGAGAAAGAAAGAAGGAGGCAGGGTGAAAGAAAGAAAGAAATGGGGCATGGAGAGAGAAAGACAGATATACAGAAAGAAAGGGGGCTTGGAGAGAGAAAGAAAGAAGGGGCCAGGATGAAACAAAGAAAAAAATTGTGGGAGGGAATAAGGTCTGGAGGAGAGGAAGCATACAGGAGGCTGAAAGAAGGGAAGAAATATTGGATGCACAGTCAGAAGAATAAAGTGCAACCAGAGACTGATGAAATTACCAAACAAAGGTAGAAAAAATGATTTTATTTTCAATTTAATGATCAAAATGTGTCCGTTTTGAGAATTTATATATGCTGTCTATATTTTGCACTATGGCCCCCTTTTACTAAACTGCAATAGCAGTTTTTAGCGCAGGGAGCCTATGAGCATCGAGAGCAGTGTGGGGCATTCAGCACAGCTCCCTGCGCTAAAAAAACGCTATCGTGGTTTAGTAAAAAGGGAGGGGATATATTTGTCTATTTTTGTATAGTTGTTACTGAGGTGACATTGCATAAAGTCATCTATCTTTACCTCATTGAAAACCCGCGAAATATAAATGATAATTAACATTTTCTCTGCGTACAGTGTGCTTTGTGTTTTTAAAATTTTATTGTTGGTAGATCATTTTGACTTGGCCATGAAGGTAAGGGGGAGGGAGGGAGGGGAGCTGCTGAAAGACATCTAGTAATTGTTGCAGGCTTGACTGTGCAGGGAATTATTTTTGTAAAATCATGTTTTGTTATGTGACTGGCATAATTTAGACTTTAATTTCTATGAATGAATAGAATGAAAATGATATAAAATTACTTGCTTGTTTTTATGTATGTGCGCTGAAGGAAAGTGGAGAGAGAGTGGGCTGAGGACGCCGAAGGGAAACGGGGAAGAGAGAGTGGGGAGAAGATGCTGATTTATAAATTGACAATTGTACAGAATATTGTTTCTTTTTATACTTTAATTTAATAAGTTCAATATAAAACAAGGTTTGTGTGGATGGAATCAGGTGGTTTGTGGGGATGAGCACCGAGCTTATGGGGATTAATCCAATAAAATGGTATTTTCTTATTTCTCATTATTTGTTTTATTTTTATTTGTTAATTTGTAAAGTGGTGATTGTTATGTATCAGTGTTTTTCAAATTTACATCTACTGTCTATATTTTGCACAGTATTAGAGGACATGTATTACTGTTTTTGTGGTGTTGTGGTGTTGCATTGTATGCAGAGTCTGGTTTCTTTGTTTCCACTATAAGCAGGAAAAGTATAACCAAGAGTCAGAAAAAGCACTATGCTATAAACAAAACAGACTGACTCGGTAACAGTATCACAACCCCGGAGGAGGACCCGTTGCACAAAAATTTAGCTCAGAGATATAAAACTCTGAAGAGGGAGAGGTAACCCCCTCTTAGGAAAAGAGTTTATCTTCCAATCATTGCTTCATAATATGTAACAAACGAGTCCAGCTCAAAGGTATAAAAGGTTCAGCTGTGTATATATCTTAATGATGATGCAATATGCATTCCAAAAGCTTTCAAAAAACAGGTAAATTTTGCATTCAGGTAGGCACTGGAATATTCAGCATTCATATAAATAAGTTTCAAAAAATACTTATCAGGGTCCCGACGCGGCCCCGTTTCGGTGTCTACTTCAGGAGACCCCGTCCAACTAATTGAATTCTGCCATAGGTTAATAGCTATAAGAAATTCAAGAACAAGTTCGTTTTGCAGTTGAAAAATCTCCGTGCTACCAACTGCAAAACGAACTTGTTCTTGAATTTCTTATAGCTATTAACCTATGGCAGAATTCAATTAGTTGGACGGGGTCTCCTGAAGTAGACACCGAAACGGGGCCGCGTCGGGTCCCTGATAAGTATTTTTTGAAACTTATTTATATGAATGCTGAATATTCCAATGCCTACCTGAATGCAAAATTTACCTGTTTTTTGAAAGCTTTTGGAATGCATATTGCATCATCATTAAGATATATACACAGCTGAACCTTTTATACCTTTGAGCTGGACTCGTTTGTTACATATTATGAAGCAATGATTGGAAGATAAACTCTTTTCCTAAGAGGGGGTTACCTCTCCCTCTTCAGAGTTTTATATCTCTGAGCTAAATTTTTGTGCAACGGGTCCTCCTCCGGGGTTGTGATACTGTTACTGAGTCTGGTTTCTTGGCAGTTCAGTTTAACTTCTGTCTACATATTTCTATTTTTAGTTTGTGATTATTCCATATTGGGCGAGGGTGTATCTGTCTGTGTGTATGAAAGGGACATGGCTTTCTGATAGCATCGACTGTATAGGATCAATTGACTGTGCAGGATCTGGTTTGTTTAGTTTTACAATGTATGTGTTGGTGTTCTAGTGCTTACTGCAGTGTTTAAGATGCTGCCTTTTCTAGGTACACTCTTGTTGTGCGATATGTAGATTATTACTAACAATCATGTTTTTCATGTAGATGGGGGGGGTTGTCAAAAAATGATGGGCCCCGGGCAGTGGCGTACCAAGGGGGGGGGCGGGGGGGGCGGTCCGCCCCGGGTACCAAGCCCTGAGGGGGTGCTCCCGGTCCGGTCCAGTTACCCCCCCCTGCGCCGGGTGTCGCGTCTGGAAACAGCCTGCAGCAAGATCGCGATGCCAGAGATCTTTGCCTGCTTCGACTGTTTCCTCCGCCACGGTCCTGCCCCTCCTCTGATGTCAGAGGAGGGGCGGGACCGCGGCGGAGGAAACAGCCGAAGCAGGCAAAGATCTCTGGCATCGCGCGATCTTGTTGCAGGCTGTTTCCCCAGGGCAGTAGCGTACCAAGGGGGGCGAGGGGGAGGTCCATCCCGGGTGCCGCCTTAGGGGGGGGTGCACAGCTGGCCCGGTCCCTATCGCGCTCCTACCCTCCCAGCGAAAGCAGCATCGGCGCCATTATCGAAAAAGGTAATGGCGCCAGGCCTTGGAGCACCAAGGCAGACCGCTTCTCCCCCCTCCCAGCCGAAACCCCGCTGACCATCCTATCTCTCTCCCCCCCCAAGTGAACCTTTCTGACCCTCCCAGCGAAAGCAGCAAACCTCCCTCCAGTAGCGTCGGCTTTATCCTCCCTCTGCCGCATCACTGATGACGTCATCAGTAACGCGGCAGAGGGAGGAGAAAGCCGCGAAGGAGGTTTGCTGCTCTCGCTGGGAAGGTCGGAAAGGTTCACGGGGGGGGGGAGATAGGAGGGTCAGCGGGGGTTCGGCTGGGAGGGGGGAGAAGCGGACTGCCTCGGTGCTCCATTACCTTCTTCGGGCAGCAGCAGCGTTTACAATTCGCTGCTGTTGCCGGCTTCAGGCCTTGTTCTCTGCCGGGTCCTGCCTACTTCCAGTTTTCATGAAGACAGGACCCGACAGAGAGGAAGGCCTGAAGCGGGCAACATCAACATCAGCTGCTGCTGCCCGATGAAGTTCAGGACATCAGGACATCGGGGAAGGAGCAGGGAGAAATCGGCTGCTGGCTTGGGGGTGAGGGTAGGGAAAGAATCGTGGAAGTGGAGAAATCGGCACGATGGCTTTGTGCAGGCTAGGGGGAGAGAGAAAGAAAGGAAAAAATAAAGAGGGGGGGGCCAGGGGGAGAGAGAAAGAAAGGCAGAAAGAAAGAGGGGGACCAAGGGGAGAGAAAGAAAGGCAGAAATAAAGAGGGGGACCAAGGGGAGAGAAAGAAAGGCAGAAATAAAGAGGGGGTCAAGGGGGAGAGAAAGAAAGGCAGAAAGAAAGAGGAGGGCCAGGGGGAGAGAGAAAGAAAGGCAGAAAGAAAGAGGGGGACCAAGGGGAGAGAAAGAAAGGCAGAAATAAAGAGGGGGTCAAGGGGGAGAGAAAGAAAGGCAGAAAGAAAGAGGGGGGCCAGGAGGAGAGAGAAAGAAAGGCAGAAATAAAGAGGGGAGCCAGGGGGAGAGAGAAAGAAGAAGGATCAGAAGAAGGACCAGAGACTCGTGAAATCACCAGACAAAAAAGTAGGAAAAATGATTTTATTTTCAACTTAGTGATCAAAATGTGTCCGTTTTGAAAATTTATATCTGCTGTCTATATTTTGCACTATGGCCCCCTTTTACTAAACCGCAATAGAGTTTTTTAGCGCAGGGAGCCTATGAGCGTCGAGAGCAGCGTGGGGCATTCAGCGCAGCTCCCTACGCTAAAAACCGCTATCGCAGTTTAGTAAAAAGGGAGGGGGAATATTTGTCTATTTTTGTATAGTTGTTACTGAGGTGACATTGCATAAAGTCATCTGCCTTGACCTCTTTGAAAACCCGCGGAATATAAATGATAATTAACATTTTCTCTGCGTACAGCGTGCTTTGTGTTTTTAAAATTTTATTGTTGGTAGATCATTTTGACTTGGCCACAAAGGTAAGGGGGAGGGAGGGAGGGGAACTGCTGAAAGACATCTAATAATCCTTGCAGGCTTGACTGCAGGGAATTATTTTTGTAAAATCATGTTTTGTTATGTGACTGGCATTATCTAGACTTTAATTTCTATGAATGAATAGAATGAAAATGATATAAAATTACTTGCTTGTTTTTATGTGCGTGCGCTGAAGGAAAGTGGAGAGAGAGTGGGCTGAGGATGCTGAAGGGAAATGGGGAAGAGAGTGGGGAGAAGACGCTGATTTATAAATTGACAATTGTACAGAATATTGTTTCTTTTTATACTTTAATATAAACAATTCAAGGCTTGTGTGGATGGAATCAGGTGGTTTGCGGGGATGGGGACCGAGCTTACGGGGATTAGTCCAATAAAATTGTATTTTTTTATATCTCATTATTTGTTTTATTTTTATTTGTTAATTTATAAAGTGGTGATTGTTATGTATCAGTTTTTTCAAATTTACATCTACTGTCTTTATATTTTGCACTGTATTAGAGGACATGTGTTACTGTTTTTTGTGGTGTTGCATTGTATCCAGGGTCTGGTTTCTTGGCGGATCAGTTTAACTTTTGTCTACATATTTCTATTTTTAGTTTGTGATTATTCCATTTTGGGCGAGGGTGTATCTCTGTTCTGTGTGTATGAAAAAGACATAGTTTTCAATTGGCATTGACTACAGGACCAATTGACTGTGCGGGATCTGGCTTGTTTAGTTTTACAATGTATGTGTTGGTGTTCTAGTGCTCACTGCAGTGTTTAAGATGCAGCCTTTTCGAGAGGAAGTGACGTCATCGTGGCTGATGGCAGCCTAGAGCGATAGCTCCGCGGACCCCCGGGCTAAATTTGGCGATCTTCGCGCGATCTCGAGTGCCTGCACTGTCTGCCTTCCTCAACTTGTCTGTGAAACTACACTGCTGCGTCTCGATGGCGACGCGGAAAAAACAGACAGATATTAAAACGTTCTCCTCCCCGATCCCGAATGGGCCTCCTAAATCTGGTCCGAAAATGGCGCCCGATCCGACCGCGGCTGCGGAGGGCCCACCTGATGCTGCAACGTTGCCGAATCTGCAACTGGAAATGCGTGGCTGGTTCCAGGAATTAAAAACTGAGATTACAGCAGTTCGAGCTGATATACATGCAGTAGTTGCAGAGCTCAAACGAGAGGTGGGTGACCTCGGGAGTCGGGTGGGGGAGACGGAAGCTGTAGTGGAGACACATGGCTCTGAATTGACACAGCTGAGAAACAAAATTGCAGCGCTGGAGGAAAAAGCCGATGTGAGCACCCTAAAACTGGAGGATCTGGAGAACCGCTCCAGACGGTGCAACCTTCGCTTTCGGGGAGTGCCTGACACTGTTTCTGACCCACGATGTATGGAGGTGATTGATCATATATGCATACAGGCACTGGAGACTGCTGGCTTGCCTGTGGAGGTGGGTAAACCCTTGCTGGATAGGGCACACCGCATTCCTGGCCCGCGTGATATGAACCGCCCCCGAGATGTTGTGGCTTGTTTCCATCGCTATATGGATAAGGAACATGTGCTTCGGGCGGTGAGGCGCTCTGGGGGAACCGTCAAATGGGAAGAAGCAGAAATTGATGTTTATCCTGATGTGGCTCCAGCAACCCTGGCCCGCCGTCGCACGTATAGAGACTGTACCCGTATATTACAGGAGCGCAGTGTTCGATATAGATGGATCTATCCCATCGGACTGGCTTTTACACATGCAGGCAAGACCTACACTGCAATAACTGTGGCGGATGTTCAGGCTCGAATGGTGGAAGCAAGTTTGATGGCAGCCTCAGAAATGGCTCCCCTTCCTCAGAGGTCACCTGTGCCCAAACCAGGAAGAGGGCTGGGATGGCAGAGAGTGGCTAGATCAGCTGCAGCTCGTCGCCCTTTGGAGGCGGCTACATCCTCACTCACTTGAACATTTGTATTTGTGCACTGTGATTTAGAAATTTTATGCTGTGACTGTTTTTTCCTCTCTTTGCTGAGCGGCATCTGTCGCGAAGATTGTTTATAGGGCTTGTTCTGGGGGTCCCTTTGTGAGCTGTTTCTCTACACTTCCTGTACCATGGTTACCAGGTGCTTTGGTGGCTGGACCATGTGGGGTATTGTTGGGGGGTTGGGGGGAGGGGGGGGTGTTGGTGCTGGGAAAAGTGGTGACCGAGTGCTTTCTTGTATGATTGTATGGAAGACTGTTCGTATAATGTTTCTCTTAAGGTTACGATTGCAGGGGTTGGTTGATTTGGCTGCTTTGGAACTAATGGTCGATTTGGTAATGATGTGCTTTTTCTTTTCTGGTACAAATGGATAAACTCACTTTGCTATCTTATAATGTACATGGACTGAATTCTCCACAAAAACGACGCTTGTTATTTAAAGAAATGAGCCGCCTGAATAGTGCGGTTGGATTTATTCAGGAGACCCATTTTCAATCTCATTATGAGAAATTGCTTACACACCACAACTATCCACACGTTTTCCTTTCTTCTAATAAGGTCCGGAAAAAGACCCAGGGGGTGGGTATCTTAATACATAAACGTGTCCAGGTGGTATTGAGAGAGGTGGTGCGGGATGTTGAGGGCCGCTACATTTTGGTCAAGGCTGAGCTGGATGGAACCTTGTATAGTTTGCTGAATGTCTATGCCCCCAACGCTGGTCAGGGGGCCTTCTTTACACTGCTAGAACGTGTACTGTTGGATCATGTAGAAGGTACTCTCCTTGTGGGTGGAGATTTTAACCTTACTTGCTATCCTCAGGAGGATAATTCAAATTCTTCCATCCGCTACGCTAGAGGCGACAGAAGAGCTTTGCTGCGCTTCCTGCGTAGGCATGATTTGATAGATGTGTGGCGTTATTTACATCCAGGCACGCGAGATTACACATTTTATTCATCGAAACATAATTCATATACTAGAATTGATATGTGGATGCTACCTCGTATTGCTTTGCCTCGAGCCCTGGCCTCCAGTATTGAGCCCCGGGTGTGGTCAGATCATGCTCCTTTGACTCTGGAGTTGCAGATTGGACAGGTTAGAGGCGGCCGTCGCATGTGGCGTATGAATGACTCTTTGTTAAAAGATCCCAATACCTTGACTCTTTTAGAGACTGATGTCGAGGAATTTTTTGTATTCAACGACATAGCAGGCATTGATGTTACAATTCTTTGGGAAAGTTTTAAAGCTACCCTTAGGGGTTGTTGTATCTCGAGGGGGTCGTACAGAAATCAATGTCGAGTGGCACGCAGATTAGAACTAGTGTCTCGCCTTCGACGCCTAAAGAATGCTCACAAGAGAGCCCCGTCGGTGGCTGGGGGGGTTGCGTTGACGGAGTGCCGGAGAGATTTACAAGAACTTGATTTAGAGGGCATGGCTTGGGCCCTGCAGAGGCGGAAACAACAGTTTTTTGAATGGGGTGGTAGGGCAGGCCGCTTGTTAGCCGCACAGATCAAGCAAATTCAAGCACAACACTCCATAACCCGGATTCGTAATGATTCGGGTCAGCTTTGTGTGGATGATGGGGACATCCATCAGGCTTTTTTATCCTTCTATCAGACTCTGTACACTCCGGAAATTGAATCCACGGAGGGGGAGATTGCTGCTTTTCTATCTAGCGTCACCTTGCCTTGTTTGGCGGAAGTTGATGCGGAGTGGCTCTCTTCCCCTATTCAACCCGCTGAGGTGGTAGCGGCTATACGTCATTTGGCTGCTTCCAAGGCACCGGGTGTTGATGGCTTTTCCCCCCTGTTTTACAAGAAAATGGAGGCACATATAGTCAATCCTCTGACTAGATTGTTTAATTCTTTTCTGGAGGGGGATTGTCTGCCGTATTCGTTTCGTCAGGCAGCGGTCTCCCTTCTTCTTAAACCTGGGAAAGATCCCCTCCTTTGTGGGTCTTACCGCCCTATTTCATTGTTAGGAGTTGATTATAAGCTGTTTACTCGTATTTTGGCAGTCCGGTTGCAACGTTTTCTGCCTTACCTAGTCCATGGAGATCAATGTGGCTTTATTTCAGGGAGGCAACCTGGTGATAATATCCGAAGAGTGTTAGATCTTATTGGAGTGGCCCATCAAAATTCTGTTCCGGCAGTCTTGTTATCAGTTGACGCTGAAAAAGCCTTTGATAGGGTTTATTGGCCGTTTATGTTAGCGGCCTTGAAGAAAATGGGCATTTCGGGTGCTTTTCTACACTGGGTGACTTTACTATATGCTGCCCCGGAGGCTTGTTTAAGAGTTAATGGAAGATATACTGCTAACTTTATGATCCGTAGAGGAACTAGGCAAGGGTGCCCTTTGTCACCACTGATTTTCGCGCTGGTCATGGAACCTTTAGCAGCCTCTATACGTGCGAATGCTGACATTCAGGGAATTGTGGTGGGTGGTGAAGAGCATAAGATTTTATTGTATGCTGATGATATTTTGTTTACCTTGACCCACCCACATCGTTCTTTGACGGAGGCGCTTCGTGTTTTGACTACATTTGGTGTGGTGGCTGGCTTTAAAATTAACATCGAAAAATCTGAATTGCTTAACGTTTCTCTTCCGGACTTGATGGTGACGGACTTACGTGCTAGGTTCTCGTTTCGATGGGCGGCTAAATCCATTAAATACCTTGGTGTGCGTATATCTAGAAGACTTACTGACCTTTTTGAATTGAATTATCCTCCGTTGCTAAGAACTGTATTTGCTGATCTGGATCGATGGGAAGGATTGAGATTGTCTTGGATGGGTAGGATTAGTGCTTTGCGTATGAATGTGCTGCCTCGTTTTTTGTATCTGTTCTCCTGCCTACCTCTCTCAGTTCCTAAACGGTTCTTGCTTAGGCTACAAAGGCGGGCCTTTGCTTATATCTGGACACGTAAACCCCCTAGGGTGCGGAGGGAGCGTATGTACTGGGACAGACTACATGGGGGAATGGGTGTTCCGGATTTTTCTACATATTACTATGCATCCCAACTGCAGGGACTGTTTCATTGGGCATATCCCTCCCAGCGCTGGGTCTCATTAGAACAGGCCTTACAGCCTACTTACCCTTTGGCAGCAGTGCCCTGGCTGTCTTTTGATATCCTTCGGGATCTGCAGACTGAGACATCTTATGGGATGGAATGTACTTTGCATGCATGGAGCCGGGTTAGACGAGCTTGGTTCCCACGTCAGCGCTATTTTTATGCTACTCCCATTAGATTTGCCCCTGATTTTCTGCCTGCTAAAGATACTGGGATTTTTCGGCGTTGGGAAATGGAGGGTCTTAGGGTCCTAGGTCAGCTGGTAGTGGGTGGACAACTGGTACCCTTTGCTGCCTTACAATCTATATATGATCTCCCCTCGACTGATTTTTTCGCCTATGTCCAACTTCGAGATTTTATGGTGAAGAGGGTGATCCCGGAGTGGGAAGGGGCAGACTCTGCTTTCTTACAAGTTTTTAGGATGGGATCTGGGGTGGGCCTTATTTCCCGTCTCTATAGGGCTCTTTTATACACTCGACCACAGGCTCACACATATGAACATCGTTGGGAACTCTTGCTGGGGAGGGCTTTGGATTATCGACAATGGGACTGTCTTTATGGTACACTGCTGAGAGTCTCCTTGGCGTCTCCCTTAGTGGAGCAGGGGTATAAGATGCTATTTCAGTGGTACCTCACGCCAGAAAAGGTGCATCGTTTCTATCACTGTGGGAACGGGCACTGTTGGCGCAATTGTGGGTGTCTGGGCTCCTTTGGGCATGTGTGGTGGGATTGTATTAAGATAGTACCTTTTTGGAAGATGGTTCAACGATTGCTGATTGATGTGTTACGCTTACCCATCCTATTGCGTATGGAAACATTTTTACTTAACTATCCTTTGGGAAGCTTGGATGTGGATCAGAATCATTTTGTGGCCCTGGTTACTACGGCAGCCAGACTTTTAGTGGCTACATATTGGAAACGGGACTCTTTGCCTTCTCGTACTGAACTGTTACATAAGGTTGACCAAATTTATTTGATGTCCAAATTGACTGCTTTACATAATGATTCCTGTGGAACGTTTCATCGACAGTGGTCTCGTTATAGCTCCTGGCGAGGTCTACTTTGAAACTCTTCATATTTTTCTTTTGCATCTTCCTTTGTTTTAGGCTTATATTGTATCACTCGGCGGGGGGGGTGGGGGGGGTTCTGTTGTTTCATATGGGCATTGTACTTTTGCTGTTGGCATACTGCCTGTGTACTGTTTTCATTTTGTTTAATAAAAAATTTTAAACTTTAAAAAAAAAAAAAAAAAAAAAAAAAAGATGCAGCCTTTTCCTAGGTACACTCTTGTGGTGCGATATGTAGATTGGTACTAAAAATCATATTTTTCATATAGATGGGGGGGGTGTCAAAAAATGATGGGCCCTGGGTGCCACATACCCTAAGTACACCACTGCCTGCAACTACTCCATATGTACTTCTAATGTCATGACAATTTAGACATAATTTATGTTTTGTTATGTTTGGAATAATGGTTACATATATGAGGTTCAATAAAAGAAAATTTTCACTGCCTGTTTCTATTCTGACCATTTATTCCATTTCATGGTTATTGCAAAAAAAAATAAAAAATTTTTTTACATGGGGGGGGGTGTCAAAAAATGATGGGCCCCGGGTGCCACATACCCTAGGTACGCCACTGGCCCCGGGTGTCACATATGCTAGGTACACCACTGCATCTAGGTCAGCATTCATTGCTGTCTTGAATTCTTCATGTGAAGATCCTTTAAATGAAACTAGGGAGATATCTTTGAAAGATATAATGAAAGCCATTAATAAAATGGATAAAAACATTACATGAAAATTTACAAACTTTCAGTAAGTTAAACTAGCTGAACAGGATACAAGATTAATGGCTTTGGAAAATTCAATAGGTAAAAGGGAGGATCAGTCAGTACAGGTTTCGGCCATTAAATATAATTTGTTATTACATTCTAAGCTGGAACCTTTGAAAAATATTTCTAGGGCAATCAATCTAAGACTACTGAATTTTCCACAGATAATTTTGTTTCTCCTAGGGAATTCTTTAAGTTATATCTGAAGGATGTCCTGTAATTGAATGTTGATGATAAAGAGATCTTGAATGCTTACTATATATCACAGGCTTCTAAGTAAGTACAGCAAGAAGGGGAGAATGATGTTTTAAATTCTCCTGATAGTTTGGATCTGACAAATTTCTTAGAAAATACGCAAGAAACAATTTCAAAAAGATCCACTTTATTAGTAACAATGTCCTCTATGGAAGAAAAAAGAAAAATTATGAAAGCATACTTTCCGAAGAAAACAATGTAATTTTATTGTTATACACTTCCCTCTCCGTATTTGTGGTTTCGGTTATTTGCAGTTTTTCATTTGCAGGTTCTACCCCAAAATTACATCATAGAAAATCGCTGCTCTCAGCGTTGTACAGAGAAAATCGGAAATCGCTACACTTTCTTCACAGGAACAGGTCAGGTTATCCATGGTTTTAGCATAGTCTCTAGGGTATTTAACAGAAAACCACAAATAACACACAAAAAGTTATTCACAGTTTTTCTGTATTCGCTGAGTTGTTTTTCCCCTATCACCACGAATATGGAGGGGGAAGTGTACAGTATCAGTATTCCCAGATGTATGAAGGCCTTCCTCCAGCTGAGACCTAGGGTCTTAGCTGGGGGAGGCACTTTCTTTTTGAAATATCCTTGCAAGTGTCTAATCACCTGGGAAACTAAATCTAATGTTTTCTTAGAGCCTATGCATTTAGAAGTTTTCCTTTTGGGCAAGGCTAAAACTTAACCTGGAAAAGTTTTTCTTTTAGTGATTACTAACTTGGGTTCAGAGGGCTTGACTGTTTTTTTTCTTCTCTCCAAGATGTGGGCTAGAATTGTGTATTGATTTCTTCAGTGTTTATGATTGACAGGAATTGTATTTGTAATGTTTACTTGTTTATTTGAGCTATGGCATGATTTTATTTTTTATATTACTTTAATGATTTCCGATTGTATATGAAGAAATCTTAATTTTTTAAAAAATCTACACATGTAATTGGGTACTCTGCCAAAACTCTGTCCATGTCACTGACAAAGTATGCACCATTGATGCTATGACTGACTGTATAAAATTGCACTCAAAGAAAAGAGCCCATGTGGGAACATAAATATTGACATTTATGTGCCTGCTTAGTGCCTAAGAGTAGGTACCTCCTTCTACAATTGCTTTCTTTATGTCTATAAATATATCGCTCAGCACATACTTTATTTACTGGTTGTGCAAATAAATTATAAAGAATTAAATTATGAAAGGAAACAAGCTCACCCATTGCACTACTCATGATAGAATCCAAAATCAATGTAGTATCCAAATTAAGCTTTGCGGATAGGTTTACATCCAAAATGTTAGTCTCTGTCATTTTATCCCTAAAGCAGAAGCAGAAAAGAGCAAAAGAAATTCAAGAATGTTTCAATTCATTACTAGTTATCTGTCCATTCATCTATTATGGTATAGTGTTTGTTGTACTAGGGTTTGTTAGTAATACTTAGGGCTCCTTTTACTAAGCTGCGCTAGCGGTTTTAGCGCATGCTGCATTGCCACGCGCGCTAGATGCTAACACCACCATTGAGCTGGCATTTGTTCTTCTCGCATAGTGCGGGGTTAGCGCACACGGCAATGCAGCATGCGCTACAAAACGCTAGCGCACCTTAGTAAAAGAGGGGTTAGTTTAAAGACGTTTAATACAATAGAATATCATATGCATGCATTCTCCTGTGCTGTTCTTAATATAGAGAATCAGCTAATCTGATTCAAAACTGTTCTTTTAAATTCAATTTCTTTATTAAGAATTTTCCATCAATAATAGTGAATAGTGAACAAACAAATAAGTTATAACATCAATAATGATAAGAACAGAGATGTAGGCTACATCAGCGATAAAACAATAATTTTATCATTAATGAATTAATACAAATAACATGGAAATAGATATGAAAAGAACAGTTACTTACCTGTAACAGATGTTATCCAGGGACAACCTGTACAGAGCCGTGCAAAACTTTTGCATCACCTCTGAGTAATACATTGTTCCGCCTTTCTTGCTGGATCAGATTAATATTTCTGACGCCTACTGCTGTATATTATATACTAACGTGTTCAGAATTTTATGCTCTATTACCCTGTACATTTTAAATTGATTTAGGACTTGCAATTTGCCGGCTTGATTAGCCTTCTTCATTAAGTACAACCACCGTCACACGTTCTTCTTTTGAAAGATTTCTAACTTTTCCCATGTTGCAATTATGCTGTCACTGGAGTACCAGACAATTATGAAAACTGATTTTCCTGCTTTGCCATATATGCAGGTGAATGCTGCGCTGTGATTGGTTCCTCAAAACAAATGCCATTGGTTGAAAACAGAGTGATCTGATTGGACTGTTTCGATCTGGTTTTGATGTGAAATATCATCATTTTTTTGACATTTTGCAGTTTATGCATTACATGTCTTAAATCTGAAGTCCTAAATCAATTTAAAATGTGAAGGGTGATAGAGCATAAAATTCTGAACATGTCAGTATATAATATCCAGCAGTAGGCATTAGAAATATTGCTGTGATCCAGCAAAAAAGGCAGAAAAATGTATTACTCGGAGGTGATACAAAACTTTTGCATGGCTTTGTAGAAATTCTCAGAGATGGGTGATGTAATCCATGGAGCCCGGTATGGACAGTCTAAAAGTGTTGTATCACTTTAACTCTTTAGAAGTCTCAAGATGGCCCATAACGCACATGCGCGAGTGCCTTCCCACCCAAAATCGGCTCACAGGACCATCAGTTCAGTAAAAAAAGCTGAGAAGCCAACAAGGGGAGGTGGGAGGATTGTGAGAATATCTGCCTACTGTCCCTGGATAACACCTGTTACAGGTAAGTAACTGTGCTTTATCCCAGGACAAGCAGGCAGCATGTTCTCACTGATGGGGCTCCCTAGCTATGAAGTATGGAATGCAGGGAGTTGGCAATGAAACAGAGAAGAAGTTACTGTATAGTATTTTTGGTTTGTTAAAATCTTTTTGAAATGTTTGCTGAACTATCAATCCGGTCTGGAAAATGAAATGGAAAAAATGATGTGGGGACTTAAGATTTGCTTCAGAAGTAGGTACAGTGATAGTGAAATGGAGCAACTATTAATGTTGGTGATGTTGCTTAACCATAAGGTGATGCACCTTTGCCCAGTGGCAGCCCAGCCTGAGCACGGCAGCAGGATATGCAGTGCATTGACTATGGGGAGATCCAGTTGTTGGTCACTGAAGATCTCAGACTGTTGGGTTGAAGACCAGTAACGAGATGCTGTTTGGATAAGGTGTAGTTCAACATAGGCTGCAAGCCAAGGCAGGTTTAAGTGCAATGAGTAAATATTCCGGTCCTAGGATGTGTTGGGAAGCGGGATCACGATCCTGTCGCCACTGAGACGCCAGGGTCCACTGAGGAACACAAAGATGTAACCTGGCAAATGGCGTGACGTGAACGGTGGAGGTCATGTGTCCCAGGATGATCATCATCTGCTGTGCCGAAACCGAAGACCTCTGTAAAACCAGCTGACTCAGCCGCAGGAGGGCGGCCTGCCGAGGCAGAGGTAAAAAGGACCGGAGACGGACCGTGTCCAGCACTGCCCCGATGAACTGCAGGAACTGAGAAGGGCACAACTGGGACTTGGGGAAGTTGATCTCGAACCCCAGGCGCTGAAGGAAGATAATAGTCTGATGGGTCGCTGAAATAACCCCTTCCCTCAACGGAGCTTTGATAAGCCAATCGTCAAGGTATGGGAAAACCTGAAGGCCCTGCGACCGCAAGGCCGCCGCCACCACCACGAGGCATTTCGTGAAGACTCATGGGGATGAAGCGAGCCCGAATGGGAGGACCCGATACTGTAAATGAAGGTTCCCCACTTGAAAGCGAAGAAACCGTTGAGAAGCCGGGTGGATCGGAATGTGAGTGTAAGCTTCCTTCAGGTCCAGGGAACACAACCAGTCCCCCTCGTCCATCAAGGGATACAAAATGGGAAGCGAAAGCATGCGGAACTTCTCCCAAACTAGGAACTTGTTTAACTTCCGCAGATCCAGGATAGGGCGAAGGTCCCCGGTCTTTTTGGGAACCAGGAAGTACCGGAAATAAACTCCGGAACCCCATTGACCAGGGGGAACCTCCTCCACCGCCCGCAGGCGAAGGAGGGCTTGCGCTTCCTGAAGCAGTAAGGGAAGTTGCGCCCTGTTGGAAAGAGACTCTCCTGGAGGCCTGTCCAGTGGCAACGCCCGAAAGTTTAGGGAGTACCCCTCTTGGATGACGGAGAAGACCCAAGAGTCTGCAGTAATCTCCGCCCAACGCTGAGAAAAGGTGCTGAGATGTCCCCTGATAGGAAGAGGGGGAACCCCCCGGGCGGAGGGGGCCAGCCCCCTCCCGCTGGCCCAGTCAATAGGACGGCGGCGGCTTGGTCGCCGCAGGGGTTTGAGGCTTAGGAGGGGCCCACTGCTGTTGCGGATGCCGAGGAGGAGGGCGAGAAAACGCCGGCGTAGACTTCTGCGGATATCGCCGGGGAGGGAGCCTGTAGGACTTGGGCGGAGCGGGCTTTGAAGATGTACTGTATGTTGTGCTCACACACTTGAACTCTGCTAATAATTTTTGAGGTGGTTCCCTCAAGGGCTGCTACAGTGTTTTTCTCATTGCTGATATGTTGCTACACGTGTGTTTGTGACTTTACCTGCTTTGGTCTTATAAGTGGAGTTTTTTTGCCATATGAAGCTGAACTGAGGCTTTTTCTCTACGTTTTTCTCCTTTTTTCTTTTGTTTGACTGAGTGGATGTGTACACAGTGTGTGTGAATATAGTGCAGTGGGCGGACCTTGCTCTGTCTTGGGGGTCCCCAGTGGTTCCTGCTAGGACATAATTTGAGAAACTTAGTTATTGAAATCACCCATTATTATACTGTTGCCCATTTCTCCAGCTTTCCTAATCTCTGAAAACATTTCCTCATCTGCCTGCTCATTTTGTCCCGGGGGACGGTAGTATAACCTAACCTTTATATTCCTTCCCTTTACAAATGGCATTTCTATCCATAAGGATTCCACACTGCTATCTATGTCATGCAGAATGTTTATTTTATTTGATTCAATTCTCTCTTTAACATGTAGCGCTACCCCCCTCCAATTTGATTTACTCTATCCATGTGATATAATTTGTACCCAGGTAACGTAGTGTCCCATTGATTGTCCTCCTTCCACCAGGTCTCCTAGATGCCTATTATATCTATCTCATCATTCAGTGCTATATACTCTAACTCTCCTATTTTATTTTTTAGGCTTCTAGCATTTGCATACAGACATTTCAAATTGTGTTTTTTCCTTGCAACTACAGGCTGCTGAGAAGACAGGGAAAATTTGAGTCTTTAACTCTGCCTTCCTCTTAAACTCTCCTGGCTTTCTTTCACTATTATTGGAACCTCTCTACCAGGACCCCCTAAATATCCTGTTTCAATAATATCCTCCAAGGATACCTCACACCGAACCATCTGCTCCCGGGCGACTGTCGGCTTAACAGCTGCTCTATCTCCTTTTTAAACGTTAGCGCCAGCAGCCTGGTTTCATTTCAGTTAAGGTGGAGTCCGTCCTTTCGTAACAAGCTCTCCCTTTCCCAGAAGGTTGCCCAGTTCCTATCAAATCTAAATTCCTCATTCCTGCACCATCGTCTCAACCACGCATTGAGACTTTGAAGCTCTACCTGCCTCTTGGGTGCTGCGCGTGGAACTGGGAGCATTTCTGAAATTGGAGATCCGGGGTAGACATTTCTGCACTACCATACATGTGAAAGAGACGGATTTCTGGAAGATCTGGATTTCAGATTTCTACCTAAGAGCCTAAATTTGGCTTCCAGAACCTCCCTCCCACATTTTTCTATGTCATTGGTACCTACATGTACCTGGACAGCTGTCTCCTCCCCGACACTATCTAAAATCCTATGTGATGCTTGAGGTCTGCCACCTTTGTACTAGGCAGGCAAGTGACCAGACGATCCTCACACCCATCAGCCACAGCTGCATCAGAGCATTGATACCCTCGCTTCCGGGCTCAGATCCTCTAAAGCAGAAATGATCTGCTTTCTTGTTTCTCACTGTGGCCATGAGGTCAAAGAGCGGCCGACCCCAGCGCCACACTATGGCTCAGAATGTTGTGGCAGGCAGAATCCGTATGCCCATATCCAGAGTCTGTCTGCTGAGAAAATCCGCCTGAACTTTGTTAACTCCTGCTACATGCACTGCCATCAGTGCTTGGTGACATTCCACCCAAATGAAAAGGCATGCAGGCTTCCTAAGTTAGAGGGGTGCTCTTAGTCCCACCCTGGTGATTGACATAGGCTCCTGCCATCACATTATCGGAGAAGACCCTGACTGCTTGGCCCTCCAGAGTCTTCTGCAATCGCATCAGAGCTAGACGAATGGCTCTGAGCTCCAACCGGTTGACTGACCATTTCCAATGAGATGGCATCCAACACTCCTGAACAAGACAACGATTCCAATGGGCTCCACAGCACCAAAGGCTAGCATCTGTCATTACTACAAGCCAGGAGGCAATATGTAACGGTATGCCCCTGCGGAGCCACTGTCCACGCTTGCTCAAGCTTCCAAGTCCAAGGAAGACAGGCCTGTATGACATCTCAGTGCGGAACCTAGCTAGAGAGAAAAGCAGATAGTATATAGATAGATATGGCCCGCAGCCATGTTGAAAAGGAATCCCAAATATTCCAGCGGCTGCATGGGCTTCAGATTACTCTTTCTGAAACTGACAATCCAGCCCAGGTTCTTCAGCACCTGGAGCACTAGCTTCACCGTGTGCTGTTCCTCAAACAACAAGGGAGCTCTGATCAGACAGTCATGTAAGTAAGGGTGAACCTGGAGATCCATTTTCCACAGGTATGCTGCCACAACCACCATCACCATTGTGAAGGTCCGGGGCACTGTCACCTCCCCAAAAGTCAGAGCCGAGAATTGGTAATGCTATTCCAGAACATGAAACCTCAAAAATTTGTGGTGGGTTGGAAAAATAGGAACATGCAAGTGTGCCTCCATGAGATCCAGAGAGACAAGAAACTCTCCTGGGGCCACTGCTGCAATGATCGAATGCACAGTCTCCATGTGAAAGTGTGAAACCTTGAAAGCCACATTCACGTGTTGAAGATCCAGAATAAGCCTCCAACTTTCGAAGCCTTTCTTTGGCACGATAAAGTATATAGAGTATCTGCTTGAGCCCGAATGGTTGGGCAACACCGACTTTATAGCTTGAATATCCAGCAAGCGCTGAACAGTGGCTTGAACATAGAGTTCTTTGTCCAGGTGACCAGTAGGAGTGTCCACAAATCAATCTGAAAAAGGCCAGGCAAATTCCAGTGTGTAGCCCAACTGAATAATGTCCAAGACCCACAGACATAATGCAAATCCAGGTGGGAAGAAATGCTGAGAGCTGGTCCTCCTATCTGTAGAGGGGCATCCCTTAGCCTAGCAACATTGTACCTTTTTGGCAGAAGGTGTAGAACGGGTGGTGGCAGGCTAAGAATGCCTGTAGCCAGCATACCATTGTCGGGAGCCCTGTGAAAATCTCTGTGATGTGGCACTTGCATATGGTTGGGATCACCATGAGCCACAAAAATTAGAGCAACCAGAACCTCTAGAGGTCCTGGGTCTGCTATCAGGCAGAGTCTTAGGTGACAGTCCATCACAGAATCCATGAGATCGCTCAGACCTTTGCCAAACAAGAAATGCCCCTGAAAGGGCAGGCTTATCAAAGTAGCCCTGGAAGTGTAATCACCAGCCCATTGTCTGATCCAGAACATCCTGTGAGCAGAGATAGAGTACGCCGACATCTTTGTCAAAACTCGCATAAGGTCAGCAAAATAATCTGTCGCAGCCAAAAGAAGTTGAGGAGGAGGATCCACTGCCTCACTCCCCAGCAGTGTTCCCGCTAAGCTGCGCTGGCGTGCGCTGGCGCACAAAATATTACATCGCAGCGCACAAGTTTCTCGTCACAGCGCACACACGAAGCGGCGGCGGTCTGCCCTGATCGCCTAAGATGCAGCAGCGGCGGCTCCTTTCATGATCCCCGTAATCAGTGGCGTATTAAGTGGGGGGCGGTCCGCCCCTTGTTCTCATTGGTGTAACGCCGGCCCTGCCCCCCCTTCGGATCGCTATTATTTTAAATGTTATAGCGGCGGCGCTGTATCCATCAGTGGAGATGTCTAACCTCGGCCTGACCCGGAACTCTTACTGCAACAGTCACTTCCTGTTCCTGCCTAGACGGGCGGCTGCTGCAGTAAGAGTTCCGGGGCAGGCCGAGGTTAGACGTCTCCACTGATGGATACAGCGCCGCCGCTATAACATTTAAAATAATAGCGATCCGGGGGGGGGGGGAGTCCGGAGCTGCAGGGGAGAGTGTTGCGGTACCCAGCTGGAGGGAGAAGGAAGATGAGGGAGGAAATGAAAGGAGATGCCAGGGCTTGGAGGGAAGGAGGAAGGTATGCCAGACTAAGGGAAAAGGAAGGGGGAGATGTGAGAGCATGGAGGGGGAGGGAAGGAAAGGAGAGAGATGCCAGAGAATCAGGGAAGGGAAGATACCAGACTATGGGGTGTGAAGGAAAGAAAGGAGAAGAGAGAGATGCCAGAGCATAGGGGATGGGGTGGTGACAGAAAAAATGGAGAGGTGGCAGAGCTGGCTGGCTTTGGGGGTGGGCAAATTCTGGAAGACAGTGGGGGGACATAAGAAGGAGGCACTGGGGGCACAAAGGACACAGGAAGGAGGCACTGGGGGCACTATGTAACTTACTTCTTCCAGAGCAGAGCCAGCAGACAAGTCATCGCGGGCCCTTCCAGCATGCGGCTGCTGAGTCCGCTCTAGAGCAAGTACGTCGGAGTGGGGTGGATTGGCAGCAGGCAGCTACAATCATCGTGGGACCTTGCTGCATGAAGGGAGAGAAAGGAGCAGGACTGCTGGAATGGAAGAGTGGTGGAGGGAAAGAAAAGGGGCAGGGTGGTATGGAAGGGTGGTGCTGATGGAATTGATGTACAGAGAAAGGGGAGAGACATAAGGGGGAAGGATATTGGAGGGAAAGAAAGGGGGAAGATGCTGATTGAAGAGGGGTGGATGGAGGGAGAAAGGGCAGACATTGGATGGTAGTGGGGAGCCTATGCTGGATGGAAGTGCAGATGGGAGAGATAAGGCAGCAAATGCCAGAAGGAAATGGGAGGAGAGAAAGAGGGGAGCAGATGCTGGATGGAAGTGGACAGAGAGAGGAGAAGGTACTAGATGGAAGGGTTGGAGAAAGAGGGTACATGATGGAAGGAGGGGATAAATAAAAGGAGGGCACATGATGGGGAGAAAAGGATTGAGTTAGGGAAACACTGGGGTGAGGGAAAGAGGTGGCAAGCTTTAGGTAGACAGTAAAAAAGGACATTGATGAGAGGGTAGTAAGAACATAATCTAGACAGATGCAGAAAATAAATTGAAAAGGGAAATGAGGGAAAAAAGGGAAAGGGATTGCAGAGGAGAGGTGTGGGAGAGGGAAGGAGAGGAGAGAGATGCCAGACCAATGGGGGTGAAAGGAGAGATGAAAGGGGGAGGCATACAGTTTCTGGAAGGGGCATAGAAGGAGAGAAAATGCCATATAGGGGAAGAGAGACGGCAGACAGTGGATGGAAGGAAGAGAGTTACAAGAAGATGAGGAAAGCAGAAACCACAGAAGACAAAGGTAGAAAAAAAATTTCTATTTATTTATTGCTTTAGGAGACATGTGTCACTGTTTCTGTGAAGCATTGTATGCAGAGTCCAGCTTCTTGCTGGTTCAATTTAACCTTTGTCTATGTATTTTTATTTTATCCCCCCTTTTACAAAACTGTGAAGCGTTTTTTAGCACCAGCCGTGGTGGTAGCAGCTCTGATGCTCAGAATTCTATGAGCATCAGAGCTGTTACCTCCGTAGCTAAAATCCACACTACAGTTTTGTAAAAGAGGGAGGGGTTAGTTTGTGATTACATATTCCATAATAGGCGAAGGTGTGTTCTGTGTGTTCGAAAGACATAGTTTTCTGTTAGGATTGACGGTGTAGGATTGATCTGTGCTGGTCTGGCTTGTTTAGTTTTATAATGGGTGTATTGATGTACTGTTCACTGCAATATGTAAGATGCTGCCTTTTCTTAGATACTCATGTGTGACGGGTGGCTTGTTACTAAAAATCATGTTTTTCGGACAGATGGGGGGGTGCCAAAAAATGATGGGCCCCGGGTGTTACATATGCTAGGTACACCACTGCATTATGTAAAGATACCAGAAAGCTGGCGAAGCAAAAACTTTAAGTAAATTGTTATTCTTCTAAGTTTTGAGTATTTAACCCTCCCACAATCTCATGGGCACTCGTTTCAAGTTTCAAGTTTATTGAGATTTTGATTTAAATGCAATATCAAATATTTCAATGTGTATAACAAAAATAAATTTAGGGAAATAAATAAAACCATTTGAACAATAAACATACAAACATATCCATAGATGATTAAAAATACATAAGGAGTACAAGGATAAACTACATTTGTTTAAAAATGCATCCTCCGTGCCTGCTCATAAATTTGTGGAATATGTAACTTGTCGCTCATGCATATTTTTTTTTGCACACACCTCATCAATCCTTAGAGGGAACATTGCTCCCCAGTGTGCCCAGTCGAGAGAGACACGCGCATGCAGCAAAGGATGTCGCTGAAGCAGCTTTGATGCCTAAAAAGCACAGTTACTTACTGTAACAGGTGTTATCCAGGGACAGCAGGCAGATATTCTCTACATGTGGGTGACGTCATCAACGGAGTCCCCTAGTGGACGTTTTCACAAGCAGACTTGTTCGAAGACCTTCAGGCTTGCAATTGGCCCGCACATGCGCGTGTGCCCTTCCCACCCTGCCTAGGGCATGTGTCTCCTCAGCGTGTCCTCAGTTCAGATAGCAAGCAAAGAAGCCAACCACGGGGAGGTGGGTGGGTTGCGAGAATATGTGCCTGCTGTCCTGGATAACACCTATTACGGTAAGTAACTGTGCTTTATCCCAGGACAAGCAGGCAGCATATTCTCTACATGTAGATGACCTCCAAGCTAACCATAATGGGATGGAGGGAAAGTTGGCAATTTAGGACAACATATGCTGCAAAGCAGACTGGCCGAAGTGGCCGTCACGCCTGGAGAAAGCATCCAGACAGTAGTGCGAGGTAAACGTATGAACCGAGGACCAAGTGGCAGCTTTACAGATTTCCTTGATGGGAGTCGAGCGGAGGAAAGCAACAGACGCCGCCATCGCTCTGACCTTGTAGCCCGTGACTCGGCCCGGCAGGGAGAGACCAGCCTGAGCATAACAGAAAGAGATACAAGCGGCCAATCAGTTAGAAATGGTCCGCTTAGAAACAGAGCGACCCAAGCGATTCGGATCAAAAGAGATGAACAGCTGGGGATCAGTATGGTGAGGAGCGGTACACCTCATGTAGAAGGCCAGCGCACGCTTACAATCAAGAGAATGCAGAGCCGCTTCTCCAGGGTGAGAATGGGGCTTCGGAAAAAACACAGGAAGAACAATGGATTGGTTGATGTGAAAATCAGAAACAATTTTGGGTAAGAACTTAGGATGGGTGCAGAGGACCACCTTATCATGATGGAACAGTGAAAGGGGAGTCCACAACCAAGGCTTGAAGCTCACTGACCCGACGGGCAGAAGTGAGAGCAATAAGGAACACAACCTTCCAAGTAAGATACTTCAAGTGAGCCCGCGCTAGCGGCTCGAATGGGGGTTTCATCAAATGTGCAAGGACCATGTTTAGATCCCAAACCACCAGAGGAGGTTTAAGGGGCGGATGAACGTGGAAAAGTCCTTTCATGAAGCGGGAAACCACAGGATGAACAGAGATAGGCTTCCCATCAATCGGCTGATGAAAAGCAGCAATGGCACTAAGGTTGACTCGAACCGAAGAGGACTGGAGTCCAGCGCCAGATAAGTGTAGCAGATAATCCAGGACAGCAGACAAGGAGGCAGACAAAGGCTCCAGCTGTCGAGTAGCACATCAGGAAGAAAAGCGAGCCCACTTCTGATGGTAACATTGGCGAGTGGACTCCTTCCGAGATGCTTCCAGGACATCCAGGACAGGCTGGGAGAGCTGGAACAAGGGAATTAAGTCTCAAGGCAGCAAGCCGCTAAGTGTAGAGACTGGAGGTTGGGATGAAGCAGAGAACCCTGACTCTGCGTAAGCAGAGAGGGAAAAATAGGCAGAGGAAGAGGCTCCCTGGAACTGATTTGCAACAGAAGGGAGAACCAAGGTTGTCGGGGCCACCGAGGAGCTATCAGAATAATGGTGGCACACGAAGACTTGAGGTTGACAAGAGTCTTCAGAAGCAGAGGGAATGGAGGGAATGCATACAGGAACGCGTTTGTCCAATCCAGAAGGAAGGCATCTGCCTTGATCCTGAGAGGGGTGTAAACCCTGGAGCAGAAGTGGGGCAACTTGTGATTGAGGGGTCCCGCGAACAGATCGATGTCCGGAGTCCCCCAACAAGCAAAAACCTGACGCAGGGTCATGGAGTGGAGAGACCACTCGTGAGGCTGCAGAAGACGACTCAACCTGTCCGCCAGACAGTTTCACTGGCCCTAAATGTAGACAGCACGAATGAATATGTTGAGGCAGATGGCCCAATCCCAGAGCCGCAACGCCTCCTGGCACAGGGACTTGGACCCCGTGCCCCCCTGCTTGTTGATATAATACATGGCGACCTGGTTGTCCTTGTGAACCAGCACCACTCGGTCGCGGAGCAGGTGACAAAAAGCTTTCAGAGCGAGGAAAATCGCCCAAAGCTCCAGAAGATTGATGTAACAAAGGCGGTCGGCACGGGACCAAAGACCCTGGGTGTGCAAACCGTCCAGATGAGCCTCCCAAGCATAGGTCGATGAGTCCATCGTGAGGACCTTCTGCGGAGGAGGAGCATGGAACAGAAAATCTCTGGAAAGATTGGAAGAGAGCATCCACCAACGGAGAGACTTCCTCAACAAAGAAGTCATGACAATGCGTCAAGAGAGAGGATCCCAAACCTGGTTCCACTGGGATGCCAGAGTCCATTGAGGAATACAGAGGTGAAGTTTGGCAAAAGGAGTCACGTGAACCCTGGAGGCCATGTGACCTAAGGAGGACCATCATGAGCTGAGCCAGCGCCGAGTGCAGATGGGTCACCATCGAGGCCGAGGCAAGACGGAGCGAAGACGCACCGTGTCCAGGACTGCTCCAATGAACTTGAGAGACTGGGATGGGCAGAGGTGGGACTTGGGAAAGTTCACCTCGAAGCCAAGACTCTGGAGGAACAAGATTGTCTGTTCCGCTGCTCGCAGGACTTCGCTGTGAGAGGACGCCTTGATTAACCAGTCATCGAGGTAGGGAAGCACCTGCAGGCCATGGAAGCGCAGGGCTGCAGCTACCACAACCAGAAATTTTGTGAAGACCCTCGGAGAGGCCGCCAGGCCGAAGGGAAGAACATGATACTGGAGATGGAGATCCCCCACCCGGAATATCAAATACCGGCGAGAGGCCGGGTGTATTGGAATGTGCGTGTATGCTTCCTTGAGGTCCAGAGAGCACAGCCAGTCCCCCTCGTCCAAGAGTGGATACAACGTGGGAAGGGTGAGCATTCTGAACCATTCCTGCACCAGAAACTTGTTCAGAGCACGGATGTCCAGGATCAGACACAGATCACCCGTCTTCTTGGGTACCAGAAAGTACTGGGAGTAAAATCCAGAGTTCCACTGTTCCTTGGGAACCTCCTTGACCGCCTGAAGGTGAAGAAGGGTCTGAGCTTCCTGCAGAAGGAGAGGAAGCTGAGACTGAGCATAAGGAAACTCTCTTGGAGGCAGGTCCGGGGGTACGCGACTGAAGGAGAGGGAGTACCCTTCCTTGATGATAGACAGCACACAACTGTCGGTAGTAAGATTTTCCCACTGGGCATAGAAATGATGGAGATGACCCCAGATGGGGAAGGGGGAAGGCTCCATGAGGAAGGGAGCCCGAAGGCTCGGATTGGAATTGTCAAAAAGACGGCCCGGTCTTCGCCGGGGCCGATGGCTGAGTTTTCAGTTGACGTTGACGTTGCTGCTGCTGCTGCTGCTGCTGCTGCGGAGGCCGTTTCGAAGGAGGCCTAGAGAAAGCAGGAGTGGATTTCTGTGGATACCTCCGGAGAGGAATTTTATATTGGCGAGCCAGAGGGGCCTTAGTTTTAAGTTTCACCAGAGAAGCAAAGGACTGCTCGTGGACCGCTCGTGGTCCGAGAGGCGCTTCATGGCTGCCTCAATGGACTAATCAAAGAGCACATGACCCACACATGGGAGATTGGCAAGACAATCCTGTAGATTCGGATCCATATCCACAAGCCAGAGCCAAGCGAGGCGACGCATAGCGATCGCAAAGGCTGACTCTCAAGGATAATTAAAAGGCGTCGTAAGAGGCCTGAAACATGTACAGGCAGAGCTGGGAGAGGGGTCTCCACGAGGAGACGAAACTCCTGATGCCGAGGCTCTGGCATGACCTCCCGGAACGAGCAGAGAGCATCAATACAGTACCGAAGGTAGGATGTGAAGAAGAAACTGTAGGAACGAAGAGTGGTAGTCATTGGTGACTCCATGCTAAGGGGCACCGAGGGACCAATTTGCAGGCCTAATTTGCAGGAGAGAGAGGTCTGCTGTCTCCCTGGAGCCAGGATCCAGGATATTACCGCTAGCCTAGACAATATTCTAAAACCTAACGATCATTTTCCCATGTTTCTCATCCATGTAGGCACAAACGACACTGCTAGGAACGACACAGAGAACATCCCCAAAGATTTTGGAGCGCTGGGAAAGAAGCTGAAGCAGATAGGAGCAGTGCTCCCTCTAAGCGGGCGGGTGTTGTGAGCAAACTTTTTTCGCTGTGAGCTAAAAATATCGGGCGCCAGCAAGTTATGAGCCAACTCGCCCGATTCTCCTCTCGCCGCCCTGCCATCTGCCGTACGCCGTGCGCTGTGACGAGAAACTTGTGCGCTGCGATGTAATATTTTGTGCGCCAGCGCACGCCAGCGCAGCTTAGCGGGAACACTGGATAGGAGCGCAGGTGGTCTTCTCGTCAATTCTTCCAGTGAGAAACAGAGGCAGAGCTAGAGAAGAGCGTATTCAACGGACTAACGAATGGCTCCGCGAATGGTGCATAGAAATGAACTTCGGATTCCTGAACCACGGCGAGACGCTCCAGGGACTGCAGGGACCAGACGGACTCCACCTGACCAGAAGAGGTAGAAACGTATTTGGACATCGATTAGCCCGTCTACTCCATAGGGCTTTAAACTAGGTAAGTTGGGGGAGGGTACATACTTATATCCCAGAGCAGTAAGAAACCACCCTGAGGAGGCAAGTGGCATTCACACTACAAAGTCTAAGGTAAGTACCAAGGATACCCACAACATTTCAGGGAGAAAGATCACTGATAATTTAGGAGCCACACTAACTCACAAGGGAATCTCTTCACAGATATGGAGGGCTATGTATGTTAATGCACACAGCTTGGGAAATAAAATTCTAGAATTAGAGACTGAGATAACAAATGCCGATCTTGACGTGATAGCGATATCCGAAACCTGGTTCACGGAATCGCATGGGTGGGATATGGTTATACCAGGGTACAACCTACTTCGTTGCGACCGAGTGGGTAAATTGGGAGGAGGAGTAGCGCTATACACTAAGGAAAGCATCAAAACCACCAGAATCACAGATATTAGATACACCGGGGAATCCCTCTGGGTGAACCTGGCCAGAGGGAAAGAAAAATGCCTATACCTTGGTGTGATATATAGACCTCCCAGGCAACAGGAGGACAAAGACATGGAATTAATTGAGGACATAGAGAACATCACGCTGCGCGGAGACTTAGTAATGCTAGGAGACTTCAACATGCCAGATGCAGATTGGAACACACTCTCCGCGACTACGGGTAGCAGCAAAAGAATATTAAACTCCATAAAGGGGGCACGTCTCAAGCAAATGGTGTTGGAGCCCACCAGGGATCAGGCATTACTAGACCTGGTCCTCACCAACGGAGATAGCGTCACGGAAGTCTCAGTAGGAGACACACTGGCCTCCAGCGACCATAATATGGTATGGCTCAACCTTAAGAAAGGTTTCCCTAAGACAAACACAGCAACAAGGGTTCTCAACTTTAGAGGTACAGACTTCAGCAGCATGGGAGATTTTGTCCATCGGGAGCTATATAAACAAGCAAAATCTGACAATGTGGAGGGTATGTGGTCGTCTCTGAAATCCATACTACACGAAGCAACAGACCGATACATAAAGACAGTAAGTAAACGCAGGAGAAACAAAAGACCCCAATGGTTCAGTAAAGAAATTTCAGACCTAGTTAAACAGAAAAAAGACGCATTTATCACCTACAAACATCTAGGCAGAGAGGGGGCAAAAGAGTACTATCTAGACAGATCTAAAGCTGTCAAAACAGCAGTCAGAGAGTCCAAACTCCAAATGGAGGAAGAGTTAGCACGGAAAATTAAGAAAGGGGATAAATCTTTCTTCAGCTATATTAGTGACAGGAAAAGAAACAAAGATGGGATAGTACGCCTGAAGCAATCGGACGGTAACTTTGCGGAATCAGATTCTGAGAAGGCAGAACTACTAAACCAATACTTCTGTTCAGTATTCACCCGAGAAGCGCCGGGAGTTGGTCCACAGCTGCAGACGGGAGATAACCAGAAAGACCCGTTTCAAGATTTTGAATTTACGCCCAGTAGCGTCTACGACGAACTATCAAGACTCAAAGTAAACAAAGCCATGGGACCAGATAACCTACATCCCAGAATGCTAAGGGAGTTAAGGGAAGTCCTGGCAGAACCATTATCTGTTCTTTTCAATCTTTCCCTAAGCACAGGAAGGGTCCCCTTGGACTGGAAAACCGCCAACGTAATCCCACTCCACAAAAAGGGCTGCAGGACAGAGACAGCAAACTACAGACCAGTGAGTCTCACGTCTATAGTGTGTAAACTCATGGAAACACTGATCAAACAGAATATTGACACAATCCTAGACGAAGAAAAACTGCGTGATCCACACCAACACGGGTTCACCCAGGGTAGATCCTGCCAATCTAATCTGATTAGCTTTTTTGACTGGGTTACTAGACAACTGGATGCTGGAGAGTCACTGGACGTAGTGTATTTGGACTTCAGTAAAGCATTTGATAGCGTCCCTCATCGAAGATTACTGAACAAGCTAAAATCGATAGGATTAGGAGACACTCTAACTACATGGGTTGGGGATTGGCTGAGCGGCAGACATCAAAGGGTAGTGGTGAACGGTACCCCATCTGAAGCATCGGACGTGATAAGTGGAGTGCCGCAGGGCTCGGTCCTGGGTCCGATTCTATTCAACTTATTCATAAGAGATATGACGCAAGGACTTAGGGGAAAGGTATCGCTGTTCGCCGACGACGCCAAACTTTGCAACATAATAGGCAGAAGCTTATTACCTGATAATATGACACACGATCTACTGCTGCTGGAACAATGGTCAACTACTTGGCAGCTTGGCTTCAATGCTAAAAAATGCAAGGTAATGCACCTGGGAAAGAGAAACCCGCGTAGAACTTATGTACTAAATGGTGAAACCTTGGTTAGGACCACAGCGGAACGCGATCTAGGAGTGATCATTAGAGAGGACATGAAGGTTGCCAATCAAGTGGAGAAGGCTTCCTCCAGAGCAAGACAAATGATGGGGTGTATCCGCAGAGGTTTCGTCAGCAGGAGACCTGAGGTTATGATGCCGTTGTACAGAGCCATGGTGAGGCCTCACTTAGAGTACTGCGTTCAGTTTTGGAGACCTCACTACCGAAAGGATGTGCTGAGAATCGAGTCGGTACAGCGAACAGCCACCAGGATGGTCTTGGGGCTCAAGGATCTCACGTATGAAGAAAGACTAGAGAAATTGCGGATGTACTCACTTGAGGAAAGAAGGGAACGGGGAGATATGATTGAAACGTATAAGTATATCACGGGGCACATCGAGTCAGAAGATGATATATTCCGGCTCATGGGACCCTCAACCACCAGAGGGCATCCGCTAAAAATCAGGGGAGGGAAGTTTCATGGCGACTTCAGGAAGTATTTCTTCACCGAGAGAGTTGTGGATCATTGGAACAGACTCCCACTCCAGGTGATAAAGGCCAGCAGCGTGACGGATTTTAAGAGAAAATGGGATACTCACGTGGGATCTTTAAGGGAGTAAACTCAGGGGGGGAGGATACTTGGAATGGGCAGACTTGGTGGGCTATAGCCCTTTTCTGCCGCTTTTTTTCTATGTTTCTATGGTTCGCCATCATCGAGTTCTGATAAAGACGGCGACCAAATTTGTCCATCGTATGGCCCTCCCTGCCAGGGGGGACGGCAGCATAGACCTTCGAGGGATTAGACTTCTTCAAGAAAGATTCAACCACCAAGGATTGGTGGGAAAGCTGACCACCATCAAACCCTTTAACCGGGGTAGTCCGGTAACGGGACTCCAACTTGGAGGGGATAGCAGTGACAGCATATGGTGTCTCCAGGTTCCGGAGAAACGTCTGCCGAAGAACTTGATGCAATGGTATGCCAAGTGCCTCACGAGGCATATTGTCAATTCCCAGTTCCGCCAGGTATTCCTGGGTAAAGCGGGAGTCGGACTGAAGATCCAAGTTCAGAGCTCTGCCCATGTCAGAGATGAAACGAGAAAAGGAGGAAGTCCAAGAAGAGGATTCATCCTCCAGAGGAGACTCCGACCGAGATCGGGGCGTAGCCGAGAACGAGGGAGAAACCCCCCTGGAATAGTAAGCCGGAGCCTCAGAGTCCCGTGAATGGGAGTCTGAAGAGGTTCAACTAAGGCGCGTAGGGGGCGTCGAAGAATGGCCCCGTGCCAAATGGACCAGGGAAGACCCCGGAGTCCGAGGAAATCACTGAGAAAGCTTCAAAGAAGACGGGGTATAGGAAAAATCCTCAACAGGCTTCGAAGCAGGCCCCTTAGAAGCCGGCAAGCTTCTCAATGGGGAACAAACACTAGAATCCAATTCGAGGACAAGCATGTGTGTAGACGTTCTCGAGGTCGGAGATCTGCCCCGACAGGGCGGGGAAGACCGGGGCCTTTTAGAAGAGGCAAGCCTTGCCCCAGTAGCGGGGGAAACACAGGCCCCCGGCTGGGACTCCCGAAAAGTCCTCGGCGCCTCAGGGGAGGAAGAATCGCTCGAGGGAACCCGATGCATCTTGTGGGTGACGCCTCGAGAAACGAGGTGACGCTCAGGCTGGGCAGACCGCGACTGGGTCGAGACCGAGGCCACAGGCGTCGAGGTCGGGACTAGTTGGCTCACCACCGAGGAAAACTGTGTGGCAATAATAGCCTTAAGCATGTCCTCGAACATAGGCACCGAGACCAAAGGAAGGTGGGTCAGAAGTGCAGCAGTGCGCTCCTTCGGGGGCGACCTCAAGGAAGAGTATTCCCTACATGTGGAGGCTCGCTTAGAGTGATGTCTCGAAGGCGCCGATGAGGCGGTGCTGACATGAGACTCAGAGGAAGGCTTTTTTGCCGGCACACCTGAGGAGGAAAAAGGAGACTTACCCGAGGCCGGAGTAGTAGAAGGGGCCAAGGAGGAGACTCTGAGGAGACAGATGCCCTAGGCAGGGCGGGAAGGGCACGCGTGCATGCGCGGGCCAATCACAAGCCTGAAGGTCTTCGAGCAAATCTGCTTGCGAAAACGTCCGCTAGGGGGCTCCGTTGATGACGTCACCCACATGTAGAGAATATGCTGCCTGCTTGTCCTGGGATAACAGCTGTGTTGATGAGTTTCCAGAGGACCACTTCCACACGGCGGTCCTGCATATCCTTCCTCACCACACCACCTTCACTGGTAGAGAGCTGCGTGCAGTCACCTGCACAACCAAAGAATCCATCCTGAACTGACCCCAAAGTTGCTGACACTCCTGTGCCAGAGGATACAAGCGTAACATGGCTCTAGCAATTTTAAGAGCACCCTCCAAAGAGTCAAACTTCTCCGAGACCAGAATACTCATATCAGGGTGCCAGGGAAAAGTAGCAGACTGAGTGCACACCACAAAGCCAAGAGGAAGAAGTGGATGGAGCTGGCTGCATGACCAAATACAACATCTACAAAGATTCAGAAATAAGGTCTGGCAAATCCGCAGACTGAAATAGGCACAGGACCGTGCGATCATCTCCAGGATCCAAAACCCCAGAGGGATCCACAGATCCAGCACACAGTCCTTGATCTCCCGCCTCTGGAAGCGCTGCACCTGCGAAAAAGGGGTCAGCACGCGAGGCATCTGCATCAGAGTCCCTCAGATCAGGGTCAGGCAGTGCCAAAGAAGCGACAGCTAAGGAAATGACATGTCCAAAGGAGCAATTCCACTAACAGACAACGTGAAAGCGTACTGGAACTGTGAGGAGAAGAACGCCTGATCTGAAACTAAGTCCACAAATATTTCATAAAATCTGAAAAAGTGTCCAGCTCCTGGAGTTTAGAGTCACCCTTAGATGACTTAAAGTTGTGCTTCTGAGGCTGCGGAAAGCCACAGCCAGGTGAACGGAAGTAACAGTAGTGCCAAACCCCGAAAGCAAAAAAGTCCACCCCGCTGGGTTAGCTAAGCATTTAGTCACCTGCTTCAGCAGGGGATAGGCTAAGTCTGATGTTGTCGCCTCCCTTGGCTATGACATGTACAAGGATGCTCTAAAAGTGATAAATTTGCACAATCCTGGCAAGAATCCACATGAGGAGAGCTCAAGGACTCCATCCCAACATGTTTCTAGGCAAAATTTACAGTTTTGGAGAAGCAGGGGTGCTTAAGAAAAAAAGATTGCTAAAAATCCAAGATGGCCGCCATCAAGAAATTTGCATCAAAATCAAGATATTTTTTACTCTTCCCAAACTCAGAAAATGTCGATTATGAGATATCAGGAGGGGGAACATGTAGAAATACATAAAACCCCACTTTTCTAACCTCCCCCAATTCACCTCACAGAGTGACAGTCTGTACTCACTGTGACCTGCCTGAAGATCTGTGTTGTAGCCTGCCTCAGCTCTCTCACAGTAGCTGGATGAAAAATTCACTGACTCAGAGCCGGGAATGCTCCTGCAAAGCTGATCTTCGGGCTGCCAGTCAGACCCTATGCATGACTGCACCTCCATCCCTGCGGACCAACAGATGCACACTGGGACAGCTGGAGGCGAGAAGATGCAACTGACACCCTGCGATATACCGCTGAGTCTCCTAAGGGTGCCCAACAGCTTGCACTCAACCCCTGCTTAACAGTAAGTGAGACCACTTCAGGGACGGCCTTGAGCACCAGAGAAAACTATGTAGGCTGGCTAACAGGTACCCAGTGTGATTGGCCTGTCAGCTATAGACCAAAGTCTGTGTGTTCTCTAAGCACACAGAGCTGATAAAATGCTCCAAGCACCAGAATCCCTGAAAAAAGAACAAAAAATACACCGAATAAAATAAAATAATCAAATGTGGAGAGCAGAACAAATACTCCAGGAGGCACATGAGCAGAAGGAAAGAACTGTAGGTGGATTTAAGGAGCCCAGTGAAGTACAGCAGAGGCAAGAAGAAAATTCCAGAGTGTTTTCCTTCTGCAGATGCACGCGGCCCTGGTGACATAGCCCATTTGTCTAGAATGTCTCAACTATTGCACTAGAAATATGGTTATCTGGGGAGGTGTCTTTTGGGTTTAAAATATTTGCCCACTTAAGATACAACAGGAGCCAGATGTTGTATCTTAAGTATCTTAATTGTTGCTGAGGTGAAAATAAACATTTGGAAAAAATTGAAAAGACAGAAGGCTATCATTGTATACTGTAAACAAAAAACGTTTGACATTTGTGTAGTAATACTCACTACCATTGCAGTTAAATTGCAAATACTAAAAGATATATTAATAGAATATCTAAAAATTATACACACAGATGCTACAGAATTGAAGTAAAGTGCTAAAATATTGGCATAGAATGAAATTTACTACTATATAAACCATACATTCTTGGAATTTTTTCTTACTTCTTGCTGTCTTTACTAAGCATGTTTTCTTCCTTTTTCATTAAACCAAAATGTTGCTGTGCAGTTTTTTTCTCACTCTCCCTGACAATTCTGTCATCTACAACAGTAAAAAAAGAGAATATACACTTTTTTGTCAATAAAGCTGAGAAAATGATAGAAAACTTACATGCAACAAAAACCTTCAGCTGAAATTTTTGTCTGTATGCAAACTCCTGTGACTTAAGGAATTTTATGTTCAGTGACAGCAACAAATTGACTCTAGAGCAGTGGTCTCAAACTCAAACCCTTTGCGGGGCCACATTTTGGATTTGTAGGTACTTGGAGGGCCGCAGAAAAAATAGTTAATGTCTTATTAAAGAAATGACAATTTTGCATGAGGTAAAACTCTTTATAGTTTATAAAACTTTCCTTTACCAGTTAAAAGGAAAGATATATAAACTATAAAGAGTTTTACCTCATGCAAAATTGTCATTTCTTTAATAAGACATTAACTATTTTTTCTGCGGCCCTCCAAGTACTCTATTTTTTTCTGCAGCACTCACATTTAAAGTTCATTATCTTTTCTTTCTCAAAACTGGCACATTTCAATCACTAAATTGAAAATAAAATCATTTTCCTACCTTTGTTTGGTAATTTCATCAGTCTCTGGTTGCACTTTATTCTTCTGACTGTGCATCCAATACTTCTTCCCTTCTTTCAGCCTCCTGTATGCTTCCTCTCCTCCAGACCTCATTCCCTCCCCCAACTTTTTATTTCTTTCTCTGTCTGTCTTTCTCTGATTCCGTGCCCCATTTTTTGCTTTGTTTCTTGTTCCCTGTCCCCCCTCCTTCTTTCTCCCTTCCTCCGTGCCCCATTTTTTGCTTTTTTTCTGGCTCCCTGTCCCCACCCCACCTTCTTTCTTCCTTCCTTCCTGCCCTCCCCCATGCCACCGCCACCGTGGAATAGGCTGCTGCCGCTGCCGCTATCGAGAACAGGCAGAGATCTCCCTGCTTCTCTTCTGCACCGGGCCGACCAACTCTCGCCGCCGGACGTCAATTCTAACGTCGGAAAGGACGTTCCGGGCAGCCAGGCAGCGTTTGGCTAGCCAGAACATCCTCTCGACGTCAGAATTGACGTTGGGCCGCGAGAGTTGGTCGGCCCCGCAGGGAAGAGAAGCAGGGAGATCAAAGAACACGGTGCTGGCCTGATCCCCGATGGCAGCAGTGAGAAGGGAAGGGAAGCAGGTTCGGCACCACTACTCTAGACGAGCCGCGAGCCGCACTCTAAGGAGAACAGTGGACCGCCCCCCCCTTGGTACGCCACTGGAGCAGCAGCGTGTCTGGCCGGCTCGTTCGTTCAAAGCCGCGGGTGGCAGCTCCTTGCGAGATCCGTGCCTGCGTCTGAAGCCTCTCTGATGTTGTGACATCAGAGAGGCTTCCGATGCAGGAGTAGATAGTGCAACCCGCGGCTTTGAACGAACGAGCCGGCTGCTGCTCCAAAAGGAAGAGAATGATGCCTCCAGACTGCGGGCTGCAAATAAAACCTGGAGAGCCACAAGCGGCCCGTGGGCCGCATATTTGAGACCGCTGCTCTAGAGAATCCTATAGCAACAGCTTCCATACCAACACAAGTATAGCCCTAATAAATAAACTTCTCATTCAGATTAGCAGTAATCAAAGCTAAGATATGATCATCTACTCGTTTTTCTTTCCACTTTATTGTTCTACCTTTTCCTAGCCTTCCATCTTTCCTCTCAACTTGTTTTCACATCAAACTATTTCAACTTTTCAACCGCCTATTTTCATTAACTTTTTCAGCTTCCTCATTTTGTCTCAGAATTCTGCATTCTTGTTCGTTTTCACTTCAGACCCATGTCCTGTTTCAATTCCATCTTCCCACAAACTTTCAACTTCCATTTTACTAAATGGACTGCATAGTTGACATGAGCAGTAGCAACAGTTTTGCTCCTACCCTGTAAAGGCTACTAGATCACCCGAGGTTCTATAAATAGGCCTGGGGAGGGCAGTTTGTGGTAGAGATGCAGCCTTGAGGGGGGACCTGCTGTATGCTGAGAGGGACCAGGTGAACCTGGTATCTGCTGGAGGGGGCAGTGATGGTTTGACTTTGGTGAAACTGAGCAGCAAATTTCAGCCACAGATTCTGTTTCAGCTGAAACCAAAAAACCATGGTATTGGTCACCCTAGAGCAGGGCTACCCAAGTCCGGTCCTCGAGATCTACCGGCAGGCCAGGTTTTCAGGATATCCACAATGAACATGCATGAGAGAGATTTGCATACTAAGAAGGTAGTGCAGGCAAATCTTTCTCATGCATATTCATTGTGGATATCCTGAAAACCTGGCCTGCCAGTAGATCTCGAGGACCGGACTTGAGCAGCCCTGCCCTAGAGTCTTAAATTCAGCCCAATCTGACTCAAAATTTAGGGCAGCCTCAAAGACCCACATTTTTTTTTTTCTTTCTTTGGTTTGTGTTCTGTCCTGTTGATGGTTTGTAGCTCCTTTCCAATTTTCCTTACTCTATTAGTTATTATTTTATTCTAAATTGTTTTGATCTTGATTTGAAAGGCAATATATGAAAAACTAATAAACATAAATATATCATTTTAGATCTTCTCCACTAGTTGACTTACTACTTATTTCCTCCTGGAATGGGTAATGGCCCTCCTTGGTGGCAGCTTTTCCTTTTCACTTTCTGTGGTCTTGTTCACACACACTCCCTTTCACCTTTGTATCTTAGGTAGACTGTTGTTGTTAGATGCCATTGACTCGTGCTTGAGTCTTAGTAACTTCATGAATTGTGGATCTAAAAAGAAATTGGTTTTGTGCTAGTCCGGAAAGATCCTCCAGCGTCATCCCATGGTTGTTTTCAACGTGTCCAGCCATCTGATTGCAGGTTGCTCTCTTCACCTACATAATCACTCTTTGTAACCTGGGCCTCCTAATTAGTCTCTTCTTTTCTACATTCTTAAAGTCATTGTAAACTAATTATATAAAGTGAAGCTACTCAGCTCTAGAAGGTATTCTCTGAGGACAACGAGACACATGTTCTCACATATGGGTAACATCATCCAATAGAACCCAGATGGAGAAATTCCCAGAATTTTTTCTAGAAATGTTTAAAACCACATCACGCCTGCGCCTTCCCACCACTACCACACAGAACCAGGCAATCTAATATAAAAGAATTCAGAATACAACTCCTAGAGGAGGCAGATGATATGTGAAAATAACTGCACTTCACTTTATCTAAGAGCAAGCAAGACACATATACTCACATATGGGAATCCCTAGCTACATGGCTGTTTGAAACAAAAAAGGAAGAAAAAAGGCCTACAACAGGCCAAACCATTTTTTTCAACACACTTTTTTCCTTTAAAACAGCTTTGGGAAAAAAAAAAAAAAAAAGAAAAATGATCCTAAGGGACTGGAGTTGGATTCTAGACCCTGAAAAAAATTCTGAAGGACTGACTGACCATTATTGCAGCTTTTCAAATCTCTATGGAGGCCAATTTCAAATGGGCAACTGGCTCAGCCATGGCTCTAACATTATGAGCTGTGACATAACCCTCCAGTGTTAGCCCAGCCTGTGTGTTATGTAAAGGAGATGTAATCTGCTAGCCAATTAGACAGTGTACTTATCGTTAGCTGTCACCACCCTGTTAGAGTCAAAAGAAAAAAAAGCTGGGTGGACTGTCTGTGGGCTTTCGTCTGCTCCAGAAAGAGAATCAAGGATCTCTTACAGTACAAAGTGTGCAGTGCACTTTCACCAGGATGGGCACTGGGGACGTAGTGTTAGAGAGTAGGGGGATATGTCTTGCATTCCAATTGTAATGGGGAAAGGGCATTATGGGTGTTTAGCAGGGTTGAAAGTGTGAGGGAGAATAGAGCCTGCTGTAACTTCCAGTATGAGATATAATGAATGTGTACAGGGTGTAAGTAGACTGGGTGATATTTTAAAGTGTGGGTATTTGAATGTATGATCTGCTAGGAACAAGCTTCATTAATATATGATTTATTAGTAGAGGATGAGTATAATGTTTTATGTATTACAGAATCATGGTTTTTAAAATTAGATGTGGTTTTAATTAGGCAATTTTGTCCCCTGTGCTATGAGTAGGATTGGGCTTGTCATTCTAGGAAACACAGAGGAGGTGGTGGTGTTTTTTATAAGTTAGTTTTAAATTTTAAGTTGATTGACTCAATAGTCAATGACATGGGTAAATGTTTAGTAGTGCGAAATGAAAGTATGGTCTTGTGTTTGGTATATTTGCCACCTGGAAATGTAAGAATGCATGGTTTTTCATTTTTTGATGAGCCTCTCTATATATTTTACAAGGCTGTGTATTTTGGGTGATTTTAATATCCCTTTTGGGGTGACTGATGAGGATTTTCTTCAGTCGGAGCATATTGTACTTGCTATGCTATCTGCATGTTTGTTGACTCAAATCATAAGAGAACAAACCCACAATGCTGGTCATGTGTTGGATTTGGGGTTTTTTTTTTAGTCAGGAGTTATTAAAATTATTGGAAGATAATGTTATATTAACAAGCTTGGAGTGGACTGATCATTCTTTACTAACATTTTACTTGGAGAAATATGAAAAGGTAGATAAGGCCACAATTTGATGCTCACTGGTGAAAGCATGGCTTCCTAGTTTAGAGGTTGATGAGTCGGGTTTGGTTCATTTAGTAGTGGAATTTGTCTTTACAAAGGGCTTTGGATGTTGTTGCTCCTGAGAAATTGATTACAGTTAAAGGAAATTATAAGCCATGCCCTTGGAGAGCTGGACCTGTTTGAGAAGTAAGCCATGACTTAAGAAAGGCAGAACGGATATGGAGGAAGTCCAAGGATAGTGATGATTATGATAGTTTTAAAATTTGTTTAATGGAATATCTGATTGTTCAAATTGAAATCACAGGCTTTATCTTCTTATTTAAAATCTTCTTATTTAAAATCAATTCACAATTAAACTGGTTTTGCTTTAAATAAATATTCATTAATATAAGTGCTATGCTCATATCTGCTAAATCCCAGTGCTCAAATGAAAAACAAAAGCAGGGGCCGCCAGTCAGGGACCATCATTGTCATAGTCAAGTCCCAAATTAGCCTTCGTCCATATAATTACCACCACTTGATAAGGAATTTATTACTTATCTTTTGACGAGGTTGTTCTTTCAATATAGCGTGCGCCGCTGTAAAAGTGAATGTGTGACCAATGTGAAATGCCCAATTAACTACTGTGCACACCTGAAGGTGGCCAAAACCCGATCCCTTGACTCGAGTTTCGCGTGTTGCGTCTTCAGGAGGGAGAACACTACAAATGAAAATAAATGTGAAAATAATTTAAAAGTCAGTGAATATGCAGCTGTGGTTCATGTATCTTTATATCCACTGTTCAACTATCCTAATACTATGTTTTAAATGTATATACTAAATTAAAACACTGAACATTGCTCTTAATAGTATATCTCATTATTAACGTACCTCTCGGGAACATGGGCTATTGCTTCGGGCCATAATGGGAAACAGGAAATACACCCCCCAGTACTGATCTTTATATCAATTGGGACTAAGCCTTATTTACAAACTGAGGCTAAGATTACCTCACTAAGCGAGTTTTATGAAAGACTCATTCACAGTGAAAACCACTCGATCTCCTGGTTTAACCCCATTGGTTGTAGGGTCTTCCACTCAAAAATAAACTGTTGTTCATAGGCAAGGAGGGCCTGAGATATATTCCTACCGTGGGTAAATGGATTTGCATTAATGAAAGATTAGGTTTCTTACCTCTGCTAATCTTCCTTCTTATAAATCTCCTCTGGAGGCTGAACTCGTGGGATCTTGTATCCTCTTTAGCCTCGGCTGCAGGGCTAATAAAACTTGTTCCCTCCCCTCTAGGCTATCTGTCTGGTAGCTTCCTGTCATGCTCAGTTTGTCAAAAAGCCAGTGATATCTAGTGCAAACAGGAAACAGAAAAAGAGAAGAGAGGGTGCGGGAACACCCGCTACCAGTCAATTCTGCTCACGAGTACATCAAACACAAGGAACCATGGCCAAAAAAGGCCAATTGTTTCTGGGTTTTTATTTCTTTTTTGTTATATAAGAAATAGAAATTTGAACATGTACAAATTGCTAAACAGATAAATCCACCTAACGTAGACACAGCCTGAATTTCAGATGGGACCCTATCCAAGAACCTCGACAACCCATGAATCCAACCTAAGGGAACATGTATGGAATTCTTAGTGAGTCTGGTCAAAGACAGTAATCCAGCTTACCAGTAACTGAAGAGGTGATCTACAAATTGGACAAAACAGAGGGTGGAAGTTCAGCCTCCAGAGGAGATTTACAAAAAGGAAGATTAGCAGAGGTAAGAAACATAATCTTTTATTCTTGTAGAATCCCTCTGGAGGCTGAACTTGTGGGATGAATCAAATTAGTCCCAATTCTCGGGGGGGGGGGGGGGGGGGGGGGGGGAAGGGTCCGATGAGCTCGCCACCAGAATGGAAGCACCATAGGCTGCACCACCCCTAGCTGCCACATCAAGCCAGTAAAACTTGGTAAAGGTATGAAGCGAAGCCCACATGGCCACCCTACATATCTCCTCAGGTGAAATTGCCAGAGACTTCGCCACTGAGGAAGCCAAGGGGAGGCTTCTTCCCTGCTGAAACATAGGCAGCAGAAATCACCACACGTATCCAATGCGATATGGTAGCCTTAGAAGCAGGCTGACCCCGGTGTGCATGGTCCACTAGAACAAAGAGATGGTCCGACAGACGGAAAACATTAGTGGCCTCCAGATATCTCAAAAGGAGACATCGCAAAGCCAGAGACCGCAAAATACGGTCCTTAGACTTGTAACCCAAAGGAACAAAGGCTAGCAGCCGAACATCCTGGTTGACATGGAAAGAGGAAATCACTTCCGGAAGAAAGGAAGACATAGTCCTCAAAATCACTGCCGAAACAGTGATGTGAAGGAAAGGATCTCTGCATGATAAAGCCTGAAGCTCCGACAATCTCTGCGCCAAAGTGACCACCACAAGAAAAACGGTCTTAATGGTAAGCTCTGTCATAGAAATGCCATCCAGGGGTTCATAAGACAGATGAGTCAGGGAGCGTAGGACCAAATTCAGGTTCCATGGCGGTCGTAAGGGAGACCGCAGCCTCCCAGCTCCCCTCAAGAACCGGACAACATTTAGGTGAAATGCCAGAGAACCCTTGAACGAAGAGGGACCTAAACAGGAAAGTCCCGCAATCTGGACACGGAGATAAGAGACCACCATACCCTTTCTGAGGTCAGCCTGCAGGAAGTTCAGAACATGAGACACCAATGGTACCAAAGGGTCCACCTGAACCCCCACACACCAAGCCTGAAAGCACCTCCAGGCGTTCGCGTAGGTCAATACAGTTGTTTCCTCTTGCTCTGAAGGAGCGTGTTGACAACCACAGAGGAATAACCCCTGGCCCTCAAGGCCGCTCGCTCAAGCGCCAGGCCGTAAGACCAAAGTGATCCGGATCTTGAAGGGCAATCGGGCCCTGCGTGAGCAACATCCAATGGCAAGGAAGAAGCAGACTCTTCTCCGAGCTCAATCTAATCTAATCTAATCTAAGGCTTGGCTTTATATAATGAGTCATCATTCTAAGAAAGCTTGACTCGGTTTACAATAATTAACTTAACAAATAAAAACCATTTAAAAAAGACTAAATTTCAGAAAATTACTTTTCAAAGTGTTTAGCAAATAAAGTATTTTTTATAGATTTGTGAAAAAATTGAAGTGAGGCGGAACTCCTTAAAAGAAATGGAAGATCATTCCAAAGTTGAGAAAACTTAAAAATCAGAGATTGACTAAAAATCTTGACTCCTTTAATCCCTTTTTTGGAAGGAAGAGATAATTTAAATTGTTGGTTACCTCTTGCAAAAGAAAGTCTGTAAGCATTCCAAGATAAAGGAAGGAGAGGAATAAAGATACCATATAGGATTTTAAAAAGAACACAAGCACATTTAAATTGAACTCCAAAATAAACTGGGAGCCAATGGAGACTCTGGAGCAATGGAATCACGTGATCAATTTTGCAGCAGTATTTTGAATCAGTTGCAATCTATAAAGACAAGGTCTGCGTACCAAGGTCTTCTGGGTCAGTCTGGAGCCACAAGGATCACCGCACCCCTGTGAGAGGACACATGGTGCAGCACATGCCCTATCATGGGCCACGGGGGAAAGACATACAGAAGTCCCCTTTGGGCCAAGGATGAACCGTAGCATCAAGTCCTTTGCTGCCGACCTCCCATCGGTGGTTGAAGAACCTGTCTGCCTTCCTGTTCTTTTAAGATGCCATCAGATCAAAGGTGGGATGACCCCAGCGGCGTACTATGGCCTCAAACGCTAGCCCGGACAAGGACCATTTTCCCTGGTCCAGAGCCTGACAACTGAGAAAGTCTGCCTGAACATTGTCTATGCAGGCCACATAAGCCACGGACAAAGCCAACAGATGACGCTCCGAGCCTCCAAGCCTAGCAGGGGATTCCTCGTGCCCCCTTGACGGTTGACATAGGCAACAGCCGTCGCATTGTCTGAGAACACACGGACAGCCTTCCAGTGGAGACTCCCTTGAAATCTCAGCAGTTAACTGGATCGCTCGCAGCTTCAGTTGATTGATCGTCCATCTGCGCTCCCTCACCGTCCAGTGTCCCTGGACTGGTACAGACATGCAAACTGCCCCCAGCCGGAGAGACTCATGTCAGTAATTAGGGTCCCCAAGTCCAAGACCCGATGAGGGAGCCCTTTGTTCACCACCACAGCCAACCAAGGCAGCTTCACCCACAGTGCATCTCTCTGGGGATTCCACTGCATCAGGAGAGATAGCTGAAGAGGATGTATGCGAGCTCTCACCCACGGAATCACATCTATGGTCACCACCATGAGACCCAACACCTGCAGATACTGCCAGGCCATCGGTGCTGGAACCACTAACATGTCCCGAATTGCACTCGAGTTTGAGTTTTCTGGATTCTGGAAGAAATACCCGGTTCATCCCCATGAGGAACCGGACTTCCAGGTACTCCATATCCTGCGTCAGCTCAAGGCGACTCTTCTTCAGATTGATCACTCATCCGAGACTTTCCAGCAAAGACATCACTAGGCGAACCGCAAGTGGCCCTGCACCTCGAGGGTGCTCTGATCAGCCAGTCATCTAGGTACGGATGTAAGAGTACACCCAGTGATTGAAGATTAGCAGCCATCACCACCATGACTTTGGTGAATGATCTGGGCACCAACGCCAAACCGAAAGGTAGCGCCAAGAACTGGAAATGCCTCCTGAAACCTCAGGAACCTCTGATGATCTGGAAATATCGGGATGTGGAGGTATGCTTCTGTGAGATCCAAGGAAGCAAAAAACTCCCCAGGCACCACTGCTGCCATTACAGAATGCACCATTTCTATCCAGAAATGCAGAACATGCAGGAATGCGTTCACTGTTTTCAGGTCCAGAATCTGCAGTCTTCGGAGTCTTTCTTTGGCATGATGAAGTAAATCGAGAATCTCCTGGAGCCCAAGTCTTCCCTTGGGACTGGATCTATGGCTGCCAAATCCAGTAACCAGCGCACCGTAGCGCTCACCTTGCCGGCCCTGTCCGGTTTCCCTTGGAAGAGGACAGGAAGAAGTACGCCGGCAGCTGGAAGAACTGTAGTCAAAGGCCCACCCTGAGTACCTCTAGGACCCACTGGTCTAAGCTTATTTTTAGCCATTCTGGAAGGAAGGCCGAAAGCTGCCCTCTAATCTGACAGGGGACTTCGCTAGAGACCTGGCGTCAATATTTTTTCTTGGGAGGGACAGAAGGTCGGGAGTTGGAAGACTGTTGGCGTACTACATCTCCAAAGTGACGTCTGGAGGACGCTCCGAAACGCTGTCCTGCTACAGGGGGTCTGGCTATACTGTGAGATTCGCCAGAAGGGATGAAAATTCAGCCGTCCCATCCTCCTGGTCGGGTAAATTAGAGCCAGGAAGCACCTTAGGCTTATAGTCCTGCACACTGGCCATAAGGTCATCCAAACCCTGGCCAAACAAGAGCGAACCTTTAAAAAACAACTTGCTCAGCATAGCCATAAATGAAGAATCACCCGACCATCGGCGAAACCATAACATTCTCCTAGCAGAAATTGAATAAGCTCCTAGCTTAGCAAAAACTTTCAAAATATCATAGAGTGCGTCTGCTAAATAATTCACTCCAGAAACCAGGAAGTTGAGGTCCCGAAGGACAACCTCCTCAGAATTCTGATGATTTCACTAAATCTACCACACTGACCAAGGTCCTCAAATTCAAGGACACAAAACTTCAAAGAAATGGGAGACTTCGTTCACCAGGCGCTACAAAGCCAAGCAGAAACCGATAACGTGGAAGAAATGTGGTCGACTTTGAAAGCCACCATACAAGAAGCAACAAACCGCTATGTTAAATCAGTAAGTAAACGGCAAAGGAACAATAAGCCACAGTGGTTCTCTACGGAGATTTCGGACCTCATCAAGGAGAAGAAAAAAGCATTCATCTCTTACAAACAATCAGGGAAACAGGACTCTAGGGAAGTCTATCTGGCCAAGTCAAAAGCCGTCAAAACAGCAGTTAGGGAGGCCAAATTCCGCGAAGAACATCCAGAAAGGAGATAAATCCTTCTTCAGGTATATCAGTGACAGAAATAAGAACTCAGGCGGGATAGTACGTCTTAGGAAACCAGACGGAGACTATGTAGAAGCGGACTCGGAAAAAGCCCAACTGTTAAATGAATACTTCTGCTCAGTCTTCACCTGCAAGGCGCCAGGACTCGGCCCTCAGCTACAGACAAGGGTTGACGCAGATGACCCGTTTAGTAATTTCGAGTTTACACCCAGCGGTGTCTACTGCGAGCTGTCAAAGCTTAAGGTTAACAAGGAAATGGGGCCTGACAACCTACACCCCAGGGTGCTCAGGGAGTTATGTGATGTCTTGGCGGAACCGCTATCCGCGCTCTTCAATCTCTCCCTTAGTACGGGTAACGTCCCGTTGGACTGGAAGACGGCTAACATCATTCCACTCCACAAGAAAGGCTCCAAGATGAAGACAGCAAACTACAGACCGGTGAGTCTCACATCAATAGTGTGCAATCTAATGGAAACTCTAATCAAACGCCAATTGGATACGATCCTGAACGAGGAGAATCTACGGGATCTCCGTCAACATGGATTTACTAAGGGGAGATCCTGCCAATCCAACCTGATCAGCTTCTTTGACTGGGTGACGAGGAAGCTGGATGTTGGGGAGTCCCTGGACATCGTATACCTGGACTTCAGTAAAGCATTCGATAGCGTACCACACCGCAGGTTGCTGAGCAAGATGAGTTCTATAGGATTGTGCGACACATTGACGAAATGGGTTGGGAACTGGCTTGGAGGTAGGCTTCAGAGGGTAGTGGTGAATGGCACCTCCTCCAAAATGACGGAGGTAATCAGTGGAGTGCCGCAGGGCTCGGTCCTGGGCCCAATCCTATTCAACATCTTTATTAGAGACTTGGCAGAAGGGCTGCGAGGTAAAATAACATTATTCGCCGATGACGCCAAACTAAGCAATGTAGTGGGCAAAAGCACAACAGACATAAATTCAATGTCCGACAACATGATGCTCGACCTACTCCTACTGGAGCGCTGGTCTAGGTCCTGGCAACTCAGCTTCAATGCCAAAAAATGCAAAGTCATGCACATGGGCAGCCAAAATCCATGCAAGACTTACACCCTTAAATGGCGAGATCCTAACAAGAACTGAAACAGAACGAGACTTAGGGGTGATCGTCAGTGAGAACATGAAGACTGCCAATCAAGTGGAGCAAGCTTCATCCAAGGCAAGGCAAATCATAGGTTTCATACGCAGGAGTTCATCAGCCGTAAGCCTGAAGTCATTATGCCATTGTATAGATCCATGGTGAGGCCCCACCTGGAATACTGTGTGCAATTCTGGAGGCCGCATTACCGTAAGGATGTGCTGAGACTGGAGTCGGTCCAGAGAATGGCCACCCAGATGGTCTCGGGACTCAAGGATCTCCCGTACGAGGAACGGCTGGATAAGTTGCAGCTGTACTCACTCGAGGAACGCAGAGAGAGGGGTGACATGATCGAGACATTCAAGTATCTCACGGGCCGCATCGAGGTGGAAGAAGATATCTTCTTTTTCAAGGGTCCCGCGGCAACAAGGGGGCATCCGTGGAAAATCAGGGGCGGGAAACTGCACGGGGACACCAGGAAATTATTTTTCACTGAAAGGGTGGTTGATCGCTTGAATAGTCTTCCACTTCAGGTTATTGAGGCCAGCAGCGTGCCTGATTTTAAGGCCAAATGGGATAGACACGTGGGATCTATTCACAGAGAAAGGTAGGGGAGGGTCATTGGGGTGGGCAGACTAGATGGGCCATGGCCCTTATCTGCCGTCTATTTCTATGTTTCTATGAGTGTGGTATGACATGCCCATGCCACAAAGGAAGAGGCTTCCGCAGCTCGCACTCCTGCCACAGTGGAATCGACAAGACGCTTCATGACAAAACCAACTCTTCTGTCTTGGACATCCTTCAGGACAACCCCTCCATCCGAGGGCAAAGAGGTACATTTAGGACCTGAGCCACTGCCGAACCCACCTTTGGCGGGACTAAGCACTTAGAAAATTTTATGCCTTGAGATATAACTTATTGGAATAAACAAAACTCTTTTTACATCAGTGATCCTACGTGGAGTGTTCATTGTCTGTTCCCACTGTTTCTTGTGTGCTTTTATACCCGTGGGTTGTCTTGTTGGACTTTTGTTTTTTGTATGGGATATAACTTAGCCATGACCCTAGCGCACTTCAGAGGACCCTTCGGGGCCTCCCAAACCTCCAAGAGCATTTCTGCCAAGTCCGCGTGGTCCGGAAATTCAGCAGAAAGCGGAACTCAGAGATAAGATCAGGGAGACGGCTAGACTTAAAAAACCTAAACACTGTCTGATCCTCTCCCAGATCACAGAAATCAGTGTTCTGGGAATCCCCTAGATCTGCTAAGTTTGCTACATCAGCTGACTCCGCTGAAGAGCCATGCAACAGCAATGGAATAGAAATTGAGGAAGGTACTGAGGCAATGGCAGGGAGCTGCCGCTTGCTTTCAGATGGACCAGCAAGGGAGCAAATGGACATGCTGGAATCTTTGGATGCTGGAATCTTTGGATGCTGGACAGACTGCCGCACTGGAGTCTGAGAGGGAGAGACAGGCATAGCCCTTTTTCTCCTGAAAGCCTGAGACATCATATCTACAAATTCCAACAGAAATTAGTCACCAGTGGCAAAAGCCAATCTGCAGGACTCAGATTTGGAATGTTTAGAAGACTTATGGGACTTTTCCAAGGAACTGCACTTGCGTTTCGCAAAAGCACCCTCCTTGCCCAATTTTGGCATCCTGGACGCTGGAATCACGTCTCTGGCAGAATTGGAGGAAAGCAGGTTAGTGCAGAATACATGGCTGCGAATCCACCAGACATCCGCTGCATTTATGGCATGACTCCATGCCATCCTGTCCTGAGGTGGCCATCTGTGAAGTTTAGAGCAAAAACGAAGCTTCTAAGTCCAAAAAATATACTTTTGAAAGCTTTAAAGAAAATCCAAGATGGCCGCCGTGGGTGCCGATTTTGCCCTAAAACTGCCTGGGAAAAACTCAGGAAACCACAAAAAATGGTGATTTTACAATTTTACAGGTGGGAGGACCAGGGCATGCAGGGAAACCCCCGATTTCAGCACTCACCAAAATCGCCAAAACTCTGTGATTCACAAATACCACAGAGACATGTGCTGCAATGAAAGTCTATGGCAGCCTGCAATATACAGTACAAGCAAGGAGACCAGTATCTCAGGAGCTGATTAAACTGGATTTTTCAGGTCTTCTGACCACCTCACCTTCCCAGTAACCACAGATCACAACCACCAAGACCCCTCAGGGAAATTGGGGAAGACACGCAGTCCGGTTCTGATCCCAGCGTACCTCAAAACCACAGTGGCCTGCGCTCTACCCCTTTACGGACGAACCAGGGGAGAGATGGCTCCTGATCCTAAAGACCCGATCCAATCTGCAGGCAGTCTAGAGGGCTTACTGCACCCTCCAGAAGCAGACAAAATTTAAAATGTCTGCGATCTCCTGCTGAAGGATCACTCGCACAGTTGATCCACAGCACTTGGGCAAACCCGCAAAACAAATCAAATAATGACTAGGAACTGAAAACAAAACACGAGCAGAAGAGACTGATTTCATCCATGCAGCGAGGCTGCAGGAACAAACAGAATGACAGGAAGCTACCAGGCAGATAGCCTAGAGGGGAGGGAAAGCACAGTTACTTACCCTAACAGGTGTTATCCAGGGACAGCAGGCAGATATTCTCACTAATGGGTGACGACACTGACGGAGCCCTGGTAAGGACACTTGAAAAGTGAATCGCAACTTTAAACTTAGAAAGTTCGCGATTAGCCCGCACCGCGCATGTGCGAGTGCCTTCCCGCCCAACGTAGGCACGCAGTCCCTAAATTAAGATAAGCCAGCTAAGAAGCCAACCCGGGGAGGTGTGTGAGTTGTGAGAATATCTGCCTTCTGTCCCTGGATAACACCTGTTACGGTAAGTGTGCTTTATCCCAGGACAAAAAGGCAGCATATTCTCACTAATGAGTGACCTCCAAGCTAACTAGAAAGGGATGGAGGGAGAGCTGGCCTTTAAGAAAACAAATTTTGTAAAACTGACTGGCCGAAGTGCCCATTCCGTCTTGGAAAAATTTCCAGACAGTAATGTGAAGTGAAGGTATAAACTGAGGACCAGGTGGCAGCTTTGCAGATTTCCTCAATAGGAGTAGATCTGAGGAAAACTATAGAAGCTGCCATAGCATGGACGTAGTGAGCAGTGACACGATTCTCCAGAGGAAGTCCGGTCTGAGTATAGCAGAATGAGATACAGGCAGCCGACCAGTTGGATATTGTCCATTTGGTGACAGGATGACCCAACTTACCTATTTGATAAACAAGAATGCTGATAGTTACGATGGTGTTTTTACTTTTTAATCATTTTAAACCTATGATTTTAACCTATGTTTTTTTATTGATAGCAATGCATTGAAATTGTATTTTAGCTAATACTATTGTATGTAGTAGTGTATTTTTGAAATTATATGTTCTGCTGAAATGTCTCAGTTTTTCTGTTGTGAACCACCTAGAACTGCTGGTGGGGCAGTATACAAGAAAATAAATTATTATTATTACCAAATGAGATGAAGAGTTGGGGAGATGTTCAATGAGGCTTTGTCCAAAGGCCAAAGAACAGTCCAAAGTGTGCAGCGCCGTTTCTCCTGGATGAGAATGAGGCTTAGGGAAAAAAACTGGAAGAACGATGGACTGATTGAGATGAAAGTCTGTAACTACTTTCGATAGAAACTTAGGATGCGTGCGTAGAACCACTTTATAATGGTTGAAAACTGTGAAAGTGGATCTGCGACCAACGCTTGTAGCTCACTGACCCTCCTGGCAGAAGTGAGAGAGATGAGAAAAAATACTTTCCAGGTGAGAAATTTGAGATGAGTTGTAACCATTGGTTCAAATGGTGGTTTCATCAACCTGGAAAGAACTACATTAAGGTTCCAGATGACAGGTGGAGGCATGAGAGGTGGTTTAACATTGAAAAGCCCTTTCATGAATCTGGAGACCAGTGGATGAACAGTGAGAAGCTTTCCCTCGACTGGCATGTGAAAAGCTGTAATAGCGCTGAGATGGATTCTGTTAGATGTAGATTTAAGACCAGAATCAGAGAGATGAATGAGATAATCTAGCACCAGTTCCAATGACAAGGAAGCTGGATCATCATGATGATGACGAAGACACCAGGAAGAAAATTGAGTCCACTTTTGTTGATAACATTGTTGAGTGGCCAGTTTCCTGGAAGTGTCAATAATAGTGCGGACAGGCTGAGAGAGATTCAATGATGTCAGCCCAAGAGATACCAAGCTGTCAGGTGTAACGATTGCAGGTTGGAATGAAAAAAAGCTCATTGATTCTGTGTAAGCAGAGTAGGAAATATTGGAAGAAGTATGGGTTCCCTGGTGCTGAGTTGAAGTAGAAGGGAGAACCAATGTTGCCTGGGCCACCAAGGAGCTATGAGTATCATAGTAGCCGACTCCTGCTTGAGTTTGAAAAGAGTTTTCAGGATGAGAGGAGTGGGAGGGAACATACAGAGGAACAATTGCTTCCAGGCAGTGAGGAGAGTAAAGCCTGGAGCAGAAGCGGGGCAGTATGTGGTTGTGGGGAGCTGCAAATAAGTCTACCTGAGGAGTGTCTCATTGTGCAAAGATGGACTGAAGAGTTGTCGAGCTGTGTGTCCATGTGAGAGGCTGGAGAATTCTGCTGAGGTTGTCTGCCAAGGAATTCTGTTCACCCTGTATGTAGACTGCTCGCAGGAAAAGATTGCGGGTGGTTGCCCAAAGCCAAATCTTTTGAGCCTCTTGACAAAGAAGAAGAGAGCCTTGCTTGTTGATGTAGTACATTGCTACTTGGTTGTCTGTGCGAAGGAGGAGAACTTGGTCAGTCAGATGTTGGAAAGCTTTTAGCGTGTAATACATCGCTATGAGCTCTAGCAAATTGATGTGAAATTTGCGTTTGTTGGAAGTCCGTTAACCCTGCGTTTGAAGGCCGCTCATGTGCGCTACACATACATAGTTAAAAGCATCCATCGTGAGTACCTGGTGATGCAGAAGAAGATGGAAAAAAAGACCTCTGGATAGATTGGAAGAAGTCATCCACCAGTGGAGCAACTGCAGAAGAGATGAGGTTACAGAGATATCCTGTGAGAGCAGATCTGTCTCTGTCACCACTGAGAAGCTAGGGCCCACTGAGGAGTGCGAAGATGCAATCTGGCTAGTGGTGTGACATGAACCGTGAAGGCCATGTGGCCCAGGAGAGCCATCGTGTGTCTCGCAGAGATTGTGTGTAGCTGAAACATCTGCTGACAGAGATGAAGCAAGGCAGCTAGGCGATCTGGAGGAAGAAACACCCTCATGAGAGTAGTGTCCAGAATAGCCCCGATGAACTGAAGAAGTTGAGTTGGTTGGAGGTTGGACTTTGGAAAATTATTTCTTTCCTTCAAACCTTGGGCTTCGAAATCAATGTGAGTCATCGCCAGGGTCACCTCCTGAGACGATGAAGCCTTGATCAACCAGTCGTCCAGGTAAGAAAATACCTGAAGACCCTGGGATCAGAGGGCTGCTGCCACTACAATCAAGCACTTCGTGAAGACTCTGGGAGAAGATGCCAGGCTGAACGGAAGAACTATGTACTGGTAGTGACGACGACTGATTTGAAAGTGAAGGTATCTCCTGGAAGCCGGATCAATTGGTATATGCGTGTAGGCTTCCTTGAGGTCCAGAGAGCATAGCCATTCATTCTGAGCCAAAAGAGGATAAAGGAGAGCGAGAGAGAGTATTCAAAACTTCTCTTTGACAAGATATTTGTTGAGAGCTCAGAGATCTAGGATGGGTCGCAGACCTCCCGTCATTTTGAGGAGTAAAAGCCTTGGTTGTGTTGAGAGGGAGGAACTTCCTTGATGGCATTGAGGAGGAGGAGGAGATATTGAACCTCCTGGAGTACAAGGAATACGTTAGATTTAAACATAGAAAATGACGGCAGAAACGGGGCCAAAGCCCATCAAGTCTGCCCACTCCATTGACCCACCCCTCTGACTTTACCCCCTTAGAGATCCCACATGTAAATCCCATTTACTCTTAAAATCTGGCACGCTGCTGGCCTCAATCACCTGCAGTGGAAGTTTATTCCAACGATCAACCACCCTTTCGGTGAAGAAATATTTTCTGGAGTAGCCATGAAATTTCCCTCCCTTGATTTTCAGCAGATGCCCTCTTGTGGTTGAGGGTCCTTTAAGAAAGAAGATATCATCTTCCATCTCGATAGGGCCCGTGATATATTTAAACGCCTCAATCATGTCTCCTCTCTCTCTTTGTTCCTCAAGTGAGTACAGCTGCAATTTATTTAGCCTTTCTTCATACGGGAGATCCTTGAGCCCCGAGACCATCCTGGTGGCATTCGTTGAACTGACTCAATTCTCAGCACATCTTTCTGGTAATGTGGTCTCACCATGGATCTGTACAATGGCATTATGACTTCAGGCTTCCTACTGACAAAACCTCTACGGATGCAACCCATCATTTGTCTTGCCTTGGATGAAGCCTTTTCCACTTGATAGGCAGTTTTCATGTCATCGCTAATGATCATTCCTAAATCACGTTCTGCCTTAGTCCTAGCTAAGATCTCACCGGATAGTGTGTAAGTTCTGCACGGATTTCTGCTACCCAAGTGCATGACTTTACATTTTTTAGCATTGAAGCTTAGCTGCCAAGTCGATGACCAGTGCTCCAACAGAAGTAGGTCCCGTGTCATACTGTCTGGCAAAGTGTTTTTACCTACTATGTTACACAGTTTGGCATCTTCGGCAAACAAAGATATTCTACTCTTAAGCCCTTGGGTTAGGTCTCCTACGAATATGTTGAAGAGGATCAGGCCCAAGACCGAGCCCTGCGGTACTCTACTGGTCACCTCTGACGTTTTGGAGGGAGTACCGTTTACCACCACCCTCTGAAGTCTACTGCTTAGCCAATCCTTAACCCATGCAGTTAGTGTTTCCCTAATCCCATCGATTTCAGCTTGTTCAATAACCTGCGGTGTGGGACGCTATCAAAAGCTTTACTGAAGTCCAAGTACACGACGTCCAGGGACTCCCCCGCATCCAGCTTTCTCGTTACCCAGTCAAAGAAGCTAATCAGATTTGATTGGCAGGACCTACCCTTGGTAAATCCGTGTTGGTGGGGATCCCATAGATTCTCCTCGTCCAGGATTGTATCTAATTTCTGTTTGATTAGTGTTTCCATGAGCTTGCTCACTATGGATGTGAGACTCACTGGTCTGTAATTCGCAATTTCTGTCCTTCAGCCCTTTTTGTGGAGTGGAATAACGTTAGCTGTTTTCCAGTCCAAGGGGACTCTTCCCGTGCACAGGGAAAGATTGAAGAGCACAGATAATGGTTCCGCCAGGACATCACCTAACTCTCTAAGCACCCTGGGGTGTGGGTTGTCTGGTCCCATGGCTTTGTTTACTTTGAGTCTTGATAGTTTGAAGTAGATGCTACTGGGCGTAAACTCGAAATTTTGAAACGGGTCTTTCGAGCTTTCCATTGTCTGCAACTGCGGACCGGATCCCAGTGCCTCGCAGGTGAAGACTGAGCACAAGTATTCATTTAGTAGTTCAGCCTTATCGGAATCAGATTCTACATAATTCTCGTCCGGTTGCCTAAGGCGTACTATCCCATCTGTGTTTCTTTTCCTGTCACTAATATACCTGAAGAAGGATTTATCCCCATTCTTAATGTTCTTTGCTAGAGTCTCCTCTATTTGAAGCTTGGCCTCTCTGACTGCCCTTTTGACAGCTTTAGACTTGATCAGATAGTCTTCTTTAGCCCCGTGAGGCGCAGGGATCCGGCCCTCAGCTACCAACAGGGGATAGCTCGATAGACCCGTTTTGCAGCTTCGAGTTTACGCCCAGTAGTGTCTACAGTGAACTATCCAAACTCAAGGTTCACAAAGCTATGGGGCCAGACAACATACACCCCAGAGTACTCAGGGAGTTAAGAGACACCTTGGCGAAACCACTATCAACACTCTTCAATCTCTCCCTTAGCAAAGGAAAAGTCCCGCTAGACTGGAAAACGGCTAATGTCATTCCACTCCACAAAAAAGGAAGCAGGACGGAAGCTACGAACTACAGACCAGTGAGTCTCACATCAATAGTGAGCAAACTAATGGAAACTCTAATCAAACACCAATTGGATACGGTCCTGGACGAGGGGAATCTGCGAGATCCCCGTCAACATGGGTTCACAAAGGGGAGGTCTTGTCAATCCAACCTGATCAGCTTCTTTGACTGGGTGACGAGGAAGCTGGATATTGGGGAGTCCCTGGACGTCGTGTACTTAGATTTCAGCAAAGCATTCGATAGCGTTCCATACCGCAGGTTGTTGAGCAAGATGAGCTCTATAGGTTTGGGTGATACCTTGACTACATGGAGGGGGACTGGCTAGGAGGTAGACTTCAGAGGGTGGTGGTGAATGGCTCCCCCTCCGAAACGACAGAGGTGATAAGTGGAGTGCCGTAGGGCTCGGTCTTGGGCCCAATTTTATTCAACATCTTCATAAGGGACTTGGCTGAGGGGCTTCAGGGTAAATTAACGTTATTCGCTGATGACGCCAAATTATGCAATATAGTGGACAAGAACACAACAGGACCTGACAACAAATCCAAGACCGATAGTATGGCACACGACCTCCTCCTACTGGAGAATTGGTCCAGGACCTGGCAACTAAACTTCAATGCGAAAAAATGCAAGGTCATGCACCTTGGCAACAAAAATCCATGTAAGACTTACACTTTTAATGGTGGAATCCTAGAGAGAACTGTAGCAGAACGAGACTTAGGGGTAATCATCAGTGAGGACATGAAGACTGCTACTCAGGTGGAGAAAGCTTCATCTAAAGCCAGACAAATCATAGGTTGCATACGCAGGAGTTTCGTTAGCCGTAAGCCCGAAGTCATAATGCCATTGTATAGGTCCATGGTGAGACCCCATCTGGAATACTGTGTACAATTCTGGAGACCACATTACCGCAAAGATGTGCTGAGACTTGAATCGGTCCGGCGAATGGCCACACGGATGGTCACAGGGCTCAGGGATCTCCCGTATGAGGAACGGCTGAATAAATTGCAGCTCTACTCCCTGGAGGAACGCAGGGAGAGGGGGGACATGATCGAAACATTCAAATACCTCACGCGCCGTATCGAGGTGGGGGAGGATATCTTCTTCTTCAAGGAACCCACGTCAACATGAGGGCATCCATGGAAAATCAGGGGAAGGACATTGCATGGCGACACCAGGAAATACTTCTTCACCGAGAGGGTGGTGGATAGATGGAATGGTCTTCCGATACAGGTGATTGAGGCCAGCAGTGTGCCTGATTTTACAGCTAAATGGGATCGAATGGTGGGTTCTCTTTGCAAAGGGAGGTAGGGGAGGGTCATTGGTGTGGGCAGACTTGATGGGCCTTGGCTCCACAGTTCCTGTAAGATGTCTCTGTCTAGCTGACTCACCTCCTCTGTCTGCGTTGAGACTGTAGTCTACTGTTGGGGGGGGGGATGGCCTTGGTCTGCACAGAGACCTCTGCCCACCGTCCAGTGCCCTCCTCCATCTGCACATAGACTGTGGCCATCCCCTGGATCCCTCCGGTGACTGGAGTGCTGGACTTGATAGTAGTCTTGGTACTTCATGTTCTCCCTGCCATTTTCAAGTTGTTATTAAGGCCTGCCTGTTTGTTAGTTAGGTTGAGAGTTTGAAAGAAAAGTTTTGAGAGATTAGAGAGAAGACTTCCTGATTGAGAATGTGTAAGAAAAGTCTGCTTGTTTGAGAGTATGCAAGAAAGTCTGCCTGATTGAGAGTTTAAATGAAAAGTTTGCCTGTTTGAGAGTTTGAAAGGTAAGGATGTCGGAGAAGGTCTGCCTGCTATATAATTTGAGAGGACTGCCTGCTTGTTAGTAAGTTAGAATGTTAGGCCTGTAAGGAGGATTAAAAGATAGATGGAAAGTTTAAGAGAGTTTGAAAATTAGTTAGTTGTGTGTGACTGATGGTCTTATTCCGCCCCTGTTGTAAGTCGAGACCTTACCTAGGTGGTTTTCTGGAGCCCTTAAACTTAGATTCAGATTCGGCCCTCTAGAGGCCCTTCTTGAGGCCCTTTGCAAGGGCCGAATGGCTGCGCACCGTTGGCTCGCCTCCTTTTATGGAGGGGCCCGGGCGCCTACTGCTGATGCTGTGGGGTGGGCGGAGTTACTCTCGCTGCTGCCCCGATGTAAGTTCCAGCTTTGTCTGCTCTCCTCGCACTCTCCCTGCTCACCACGTGCCTCTCCAAGCACTCCTCGTGCCTCTCCTAGCACACCCTCGCCTTTCTCCCGCAGTCTGCAATCCGTCGGCTCGCCTCCTTTTATGGAGGGGCCCGGGCGCCTACTGCTGACGCTGTGGGGTGGGCGGAGTTACTCTCGCTGCTGCCCCGATGTAAGTTTCAGCTTTGTCTGCTCTCCTCGTGCTCTCCCTGCTCACCACGCGCCTCTCCAAGCACTCCTCGTGCCTCTCCTAGCACACCCTTGCCTTTCTCCCGCCTTTTGGAGGATTCCTTTTTATTTTTAATAATAGGTGTAATAATTATATTACCCTCTTCCTTTTCCGCAAGAAGAGGGTAATATAATTATTACACCTATTATTAAAAATAAAAAGGAATCTTTTTCTTTACCCTCAAATTATAGACCGATAGCGTCCATCCCCTTCTTTATTAAGATCATGGAAGGGTTGGTGCAAATTCAATTAACAAAATATCTAAAATCTCATTCACTACTGTATGACTCTCAATCAGGTTTTAGATCCCAATATAGTACGGAAACAGTCTTAGCTTCACTTTTGGACCATTTGAATAGTCTCCTGAGTAAGGGAAGTAATGCGTTGGTGCTTCAATTTGATTTAAGTAGCGCTTTCGATCTAGTAGATCATGTTAAATTGCTTGAATGTTTGGATTCTTTAGGAATCCAAGGTAAAGTACTATCATGGCTTAAAGGATTCCTAGAATCGCGACTCTATCAGGTTAAATTCAAGGATGTATTTTTAGGAACTTGGAAAAATCCTTGCGGAGTCCCCTAGGGATCCCCACTTTCTCCTACCCTCTTTAATGTATATCTTCTATCATTGGGTCACTGGATGAGTAAATTGGGTTTGAAGCTGTTCAGCTATGCCAACGACATTACAATTGTTATCCCATGCTCTACTATACTATCCAACAGTACTCAATTGAATGAGTCTGTATTAAATACAATGGAATCTTCAAGCTGAAATTAAATCAGGATAAGACTAAAATGTATTTTGTATCCACTCAAAAGACTGACTTTGAACCTATAATTAAGATCAATTCAGTGTCATTTAAAATAAGCCCTACAATTAAAATTCTGGGAGTTGTTTTTGATCAGTGTTTGACCATGAAGACTCAGATAGACGCAGTGGTTTACCCTGTGGAAACTCCGTACCATCATATCCTACTTTGACACTACCGCTTTTACACTCTTAGTTCAGACATTACTTTGAGTATTTTGGATTATTGTAATGTTATATACTTGACAAGTACTAAGAAAAATTTGACCAGACTAGTTTTGGTCCAAAATATGGCTGTAAGAATGATCATATCACTCCTTAGTACTGTGAGTTGCATTGGCTCCCAATGGAGGCCTGGGTGATTTTCAAGTTGGGTTGTTTATATTATAAAGTAGCTTTTGGTGCCGCTTCTTCATACCTTCTTGAAAGCTTTGTGATCGTGATTCATGAGAGGAGTAGAAAACCTCATGCCCTATTTATGTTCCCTTCTGTAAAAGGTTGTAAGAGACAACATGAGCATTGTCTTGCTTATCAGGCTGCTTTTCAAGATAAAGACTTCCATCCATTATTGATCAGATCTATATCTTATAAGCACTATAGAAAACTTTTGAAGACTTTTCTCCAAATTTCTGACTAGTTAAATTTCTTTGTATCTCATTAATAAAAACATAAGAATTTCTGCTGCTGGGTCAGACCAGTGGTCCATCATGCCCAGCAGTCCGCTCACGTGGCAGCCCTCTGGTCAAAGACCAGCACCCTAACCAAGACTAGCCCTAGTGCACGTTCTTGTTCAGCAGGAACTTGTCTAACTTTAGCTTGAATCCCTGGAAGGTGTTTCCCCCTATAACAGCCTCCGGAAGAGCGTTCCAGTTTTCTATCACTCTCTGGGTAAAGAACTTCCTTATGTTTGTACAGAATCTATCCCCTTTCAACTTTAGAGAGTGCCCTCTCGTTCTCCCTACCTTGGAGAGGATGTACAACCTGTCCTTATCTACTATCAATTTTAAACTAAAACTAAATTCAGAAAAGACAAAAATTTTCTTGGCACGCCCAAAGGACAAAATCACCACAACAACAATACACCTAAAGGGTCACGATCATCCAATATCAAAAACCATAAAAATACTAGGAGTCACCTTAGACTCCCACTTGACCTTGATCGAACACACAAACTTGGTGACAAAAAAGTGTTTCTCCACACTTTGGAAATTAAAAACCATCAAAAAATATTTTGACCCCTTATCCTTCAGATTACTGGTACAGTCATTGATACTATCCACCCTAGACTACTGGAATATCATTTACGTGGGTATACCTAAAAAAAACCGTGAGAAAATTAAGAATAGTGCAAAACACGGCTGTCCGCTTAATATTCGGTCTAAAGAAAAGTGATCACATTAGTTCCTACTACAAACTACTACACTGGTTGCCAATTGAGGCACAAATTTTATTAAAATTCTCTTGTTTTTGTTATAAACTGGTGTCGGGAAAGGCCCCCAATTACCTCTCACCTCATTTCGAACTATACACTCCCACAAGGACAACCAGAAATTGCAATCTCTTTGCCTACCTGAAGATCACAGATTGCAAATACAGAACCTTTCTGGACAGAACTTTTAAGTTTCAAGTTAGCAGACAGCAAACCTGGCTAGGCAACTTCATTGATAGAGCCAGGTTGACTTATGGCGCCTTTCGGAAAGAAATTAAGACTGCTCTGTTCAATAGATTTATTTCGTAGTCAAAATACTCCCTCCTTGTAAAGCTATTACTCTTCATGTTAATACTACGCTCCTTCAATAATTGTATTCTGTACTCTGTCTGCTCAGTGTCTTCCTCACTTCTGTAATTCACTGGCCATCCAGCCCCTTCACTGTAACATGTTAATACTATATTGTAGTTCGCTGATTGTTAAGATTGTAATTCATTGATCTTTAAGATTGTAATTCGCTGATTGTACAGCTCTCTTCACTGTGAACCGCCTAGAAGTTGTAAGATTATGGCGGCCGCTAAGAGAGCGAATAGAATGCTAGGTATAATCAAGAAGGGTATTACTACCAGAACGAAAGAAGTTATCCTGCCGTTGTATCGGGCGATGGTGCGCCCGCATCTGGAGTACTGCGTCCAATATTGGTCTCTGTACCTTAAGAAAGACATGGCGTTACTCGAGAGGGTTCAGAGGAGAGCGACATGTCTGATAAAAGGGATGGAAAACCTTTCATATGCTGAGAGATTGGAGAAACCGGGTCTCTTTTCCCTGGAGAAGAGGAGACTTAGAGGGGATATGATAAAGACTTACAAGATCATGAAGGGCATAGAGAGAGTAGAGAGGGACAGATTCTTCAAACTTTCAAATAATAAAAGAACAAGAGGGCATTCGGAAAAGCTGAAAGGGGACAGATTCAAAACAAATGCTAGGAAGTTTTTTTTACCCTGGACACCTGGAATGCGCTTCCAGAGGACGTAATAGGGCAGAGTACGGTACTGTGGTTCAAGAAAGGATTGGACAATTTCCTGCTGGAAAAGGGGATAGAAGATATGAGCCATTTCTTGTATGACTGGATGAGCTATATTTATCTTTTTTTTCAGTTGTTTAAATTCATGCAGAAATAAATGGCTAGATTGAACCTAATGACTTCATTAACGCGTTTCCCTTTTTTTTAACCTCTATACCATTTGAAAGAGGACAAATACTTCTTAAATTTAGTAAAAATATTCTGGCACAAGTGTCAAACCTTAAGAAAGGAAGTCATATTGAGCACTGGAAAATAATAATAATAAACTAATAAAAATAGTACACATTTAGGGTAGAGAATGACATGGTGGTTGTTACCCATGGCAAGCCGCGGGTAACCCGCCGAAATGGGGAAGAAAAAATAGTGGTCTCTGTGGGGACGGGAAGCGTGAATGGAGCTCCGTGGAGCGGTGAATGGTCTTGTCTCCGCAGTGAGGCAATCACGGATGGCGCGGTCCATCAGCCCCACCCGACCGATCGCAGCGTTCCGCCATTTCCCTCCCACCACCTCACCTTATATGCAGAGTTTGCCGACTTTCTTTTTTGCCCAGCCACACGCTTTCATAAAGCCGTGTACGTGCGGCTGCTGGAGTTGATCAATCTTCTCCTCTCCTGCAACTTCCTGTTTTCGGTTGCGTCAGAGGAGAAGATTGAACAACAGAGCAGCTGCGCGTGCGCAGCTCTTTGAAAGCATGCGGCTGGCCGAAAAAGAAAGTCGGCAAACTCGGCATCTAAGGTGAGGTGGAGGGAGATGACAGAACGCTGCATTTGGGCGGGAGGGGGCTGCTGGACCGTGCGATCGCACGTGTTCCCGGCTCACATTAGGAAGGAGGGAATGAAAGGGAAAGAGATTCTGGGCCAAGGGGATGAAGAGGGAGAGAAAGAAATCCACAGCAGGAAAGAAAGGGGAGGACAGGTAGGTGAGCCAGATGCTGGAAGCAGGGGGGGGGGAAGAAAGAGGGAAAAATGCTAGATGGGGTTGAAGAGAAGAGACACATTGGTGTGGAAGAGGAAGAGAGGGGAAATCTTAACACGGGAAGGTAACAGAAAAAGGGGAAATTATGTGCATGGGGGCATAGGGACAGAGACATAAAGGGGACATACATGCCATGGGGATGGTATATGGACATGGGGGGGGGCAATGCCAGATACATAGGGGAGATATTAGATATGGGGAAAATAGGAACACAGAAGCGAGATTGTTTGGGGACCGAGCTCGCAGGCTCCAGCGGCTTGCACAAATTACATTGTAATGTGCCACGAAAGTAAGAGGGAGGGATGGAGGTAGATAGATAGGCCACGCGAGAGGAACTGAAGGGTGGTAGAAAGGAACAGATGGTGAAGAAGGAAGGGAAGTATGGTGGTAGAAAGGAATAGAACAGACATTGAAGGAGGGTGGAGGGGAACAGACCCTGAAGGGAACTGTGGAAGACAGAGTGGGGAGAAGACGCTGGAAGAGAAGAAGACAGATGCCAGACTATGGGGAAGCGGAGGAAAGAAGATGGGTGCCAGACCAATTGGGGGGGAGTGAAGGGAGAGGCACAGTAACCGAGCAAATAGAAGACGCAGAAAGAAGACACACAGTGGATGGAAGGAACTGAATGAGAAGATGAGGAAAGCAGAAACCAGACAACAAAGGTAGAAAAAAAATTCTATTTCTTTTCTTTTCTTTTTTTTTGCTTTAGGATAAAGTAGTATATTAGTTGTGTTGATAAAAATTTATAAACAAAGCCCTGCCAGCTGAACATCTCTTTCTCTAGTTCAGCAGCCAGAACTTTGATTTATAAGGAACGCCTAAGCTAAATATTGCAGTACTGAGGCTTATATGGATGCTGTGGGGACGGTGACGGGGCGGTGAATGGGATGGCAGTAACTGTGACGGGGCGGTGAAGGGGATGGCAGTGACGGTGACGGGGCGGTGAAGGGAATGGTGGTGATGGGGCGGTGAAGGGGATGGTGGGACGGGGACGGGGCAGTGACGGGGACAGATTTTTTCCCCGTGTCATTCTCTAATTTAGGGCTCCTTTTACTTAGTTGAGATAGTGGTTTTAGCGTGTGCTTAGTGTGCGCAGAATTGCCACGTGCGCTAGATGCTAACGCCAGCATTGAGCTGGCGTTAGTTTTCCCGTGTAGTGCAGGGGCTTGTGCGCACTATAAATTCTAGCGCACCTTAATAAAAGAGGGGGCTAATTTTCCCCACCACCAAATTTCCCCATCCCACCCCACCCGGCTACTTTTTCATGCCACCCGGCTGGAAAAAATTTCTGGGGAGAACACTGCATGCTGTATCAACTCAGAGCTGGACACTTTTGTTTTCACCTGTTCTTTCCACAAAATGTTTCCTGTTCAGTGGATCCCTGGAATCATGACAACCACCTTCCTAAGAACGCTTTTCTGTACAGTTCAAGCTATTTACTGAAGAATACCTGGTGTAGTCATTCATTTCATATGATGTGCATCCACTCCCTCCTGGTATGAGGAACGAGACATTTCATAAAGCTGCTGAACTTTCAGAACCCCATGCCTACATTAAACAACTTAAGAAAACCTCTAAAGAAGTGAATCATACCATCACTTTTGAAAATGGACAGATTGCACAAACTGTTGAAAATTTGCTACGAGACGCTCATGTCTCACTTTGGGAACTTTTATTTGGGTATTCGCCTATTGCAAATCATGTCTTTAATGTTTTAATTCACTCTATTATCTTAATTATTGTACAAATTTTGCTATGTATTATTATGATTTTCCTTTGCTGTAAAATGAAACACATGTACATTTCTTACAACGCATGTCCCACAAAGTTCCCCCTACCTTTTAAGACAGTTATACATGATTTTCCAGTATCTTCTCTGACACATTATAATTTGGTTCTAATTTGGTTGATTTGGCATGGCTTATTGCATTGCATACCAGGGTCAGACATACCACAGGCTCCTCTCTACAGCTGGAATTCTCTAGCAAAGTTCTGGGCATCACCATAGATTCATCATTATCCTTCAACGACCACCTCAACTCCCTGATAAAAAAATGCTTTTGCAGCCTTCACATGCTGAGGAAAGTGAGATCCTGCTTCCACCAAAAACACTTTGCTGTCCTCGTACAATCCATTATCCTCTCCAGATTGGATTATTGCAATTCCATTTACCTAAGCTTAACAAAGAAAAGCCTCCACAGACTCCAACTAATCCAGAACACCGCGGCCAAACTTATCTTCTCAAAAAGTAAATTTGACCATGTCACACCGCTCCTATCCAAACTCCACTGGCTTCCCGTTATTTCCAGGGTCTACTTTAAATGTGCCTGCCTAACCTTCAAGATCCTCCACGGTATCCTTCCTCCTTTTATCCCTCTATCCTGGAATTCCTCAAATCCAACCTCCACTAGATCCACTCAAAAATTAAAACTATCCTACCCCTCCTTAAAAGGCATCTCCCTTGTTGGTAAACTTGGCTCTTCCCTCCCTTTCAGAATCACTCAGCTCTGGAACAGTCTCCCTTCCCCTCTCCGCAATTTGAGCCCCCTTCTACCATTCCGTAAGCATCTGAAGACCTGGCTCTTCTCCAGAACGTAACCCCGTCCCGCTCCTGGCACTCTCACACCAACCTCTCTTCTCTCATACTTATATAATTCCACTGGAGTTCCGTTCCTTCCTTAACCATGTAAACCGTGTCGAGCTCCATCTGCGGAGATGATGCGGTATATAAACCCAAGATTTAGATTAGATTAGATTAGATTATATGATCTCATATCCCATACTCATGGCATCTTGGTGCATTAAAGCCTGAACCTCCTGAGAAAGCTTCCTGCATCCCTTAAGCACTGTTCATTAACTCAAAGACGGGTAAGATGTAGTATATTGGGTGTCACTGCCCAGATAGTCTGTACTCATAATGGGAACTAAGAACATAAGATTTGCCACTGCTGGGTCAGACCAGTGGTCCATTGTGTCCAGCAGTCCGCTCACATGGTGGCCCTTAGGTCAAAGACCAGTGCCACTCAAGTGGAGAAGGCTTCATCTAAAGCACGGCAAATGATAGGCTGTATCAAGAGAAGCTTCGTCAACAGGAAACCTGAAGTCATGATGCCACTGTACAGAGCCATGGTGAGACCACATCTGGAATACTGTGTTCAATTCTGGAGGCCACATTACCGTAAGGATGTGCTCAGAGTTGAATCGGTTCAGCGGATGGCCACCAGGATGGTCTCGGGGCTAAAGGGTCTCCCGTACGAAGAAAGACTGAGCAAATTGCAGCTCTACACTCTCGAGGAGCGTAGGGAGAGGGGAGACATGATTGAGACATTTAAGTACATCACGGGACGGGTAGAGGTGGAAGATGATATCTTTCTTCTCAGGGGACCCTCGACCACAAGAGGACATCCGCTCAAGCTCAGGGGAGGGAAGTTTCGTGGAGACACCAGGAAATACTTCTTCACGGAGAGAGTGATTGAGCATTGGAACGAGCTCCCAGTGCAGGTGGTCGAGGCACGCAGCATCTCAGACTTCAAGAACAAATGGGATACCTATGTGGGATCCCTACGAGGGGTCACTAGGACTGAATGAGCGGGTCAGTAGAGTGACAGTATAATTACAAGGGATAGGGTCACTAGGACTGAATGAGCGGGTCAGTAGAGTGACAGTATAATTACAATTATTCTTTAGGGGGTCAGTAGATTTAAGAGGGTGGGTAAATAGTGTGGGCAGACTTGATGGGCTATGGCCCTTATCTGCCGTCATCTTTCTATGTTTCTATGTTTCTATTTGAGTCTAGCCTTACTTGCGTATGTTCTGTTCCAGTAGGAACTTATCCAACCTTGTCTTGACTGCTTGAAGGGTGCTTTCCCTTTTAACAGCCTGCGGGAGAGCATTCCACCTCCACCACTCTCTGGGTAAAGAAGAACTTCCTTAAATTTGTACAGAATCTTTTCCCTTCTAACTTTAGCGAGTGCCCTCTTGTTCTCTTCACCTTGGAGAGGGTGAACAATCTTTCTGTTTCTACTAAGTCAATTCCCTTCAATATCTTGAATGTTTCTCTAGCCTCTCATTGTATGGCAACACCCTTAACCATTTTTGTTGCTCTTCTCTGGACCCTTTCGAGTAGTACTATATCCTTTTACATGTACGGCAACCAGTGTTGGATGCAATATTCCAGGTGGGGGCATACCATGGCCTGGTATAACGGCATGATAACCTTTTCAGATCTGTTCGTGATCCCATTCTTAATCATTCCTAGCATTCTGTTTGCCCTTTTCACTGCTGCCGCACATTGCGCAGGCAGTTTCATTGACTTGTCTACAAGTACTCCCAAGTCTTTTTCCTGGGGGCTCTTTCCGAGTATAGCACCGGACATCCTGTATTCGTCCATATGATTTTGGTTACCGACATGCATCATATTCACGTTGAACCTCATTTGCCATTTCTCGGCCCATTTCTCGACCGTATTTATGTCTATTTGTAGGTCTTCACAATCCTTCTGTGTCCTCACTACTCTGAATAACTTTGTATCGTCCGCAAATTTAATCATCTCACTCGTCGTGTCAATTTCTAGGTTGTTTATAAATATGTTGAAGATAACAGGCCCGAGCACTGAATCCTGTGGCACTCCAGTCCGAGTATTGCCCACTCTCTGCTTCTTCTCCATCAACCAGTTTTTAATCCACGTGAGTATATCATCCTTGATTCCATGGCTCACAATTTTTTGAAGTAGACATTCATGCGGACCTTGTCGAATGCTTTCTGAAAATCTAGATATACGATGTCGATCGGGTCACCCTTGTCTATTTGCCAATTTACTCCTTCGAAGAAGTGTAGTAAGTTTGTCAAGCAAGATCTTCCTTTGCTGAAGCCGTGCTGGCTGGTCCTCATCAGTTTGTGTCCGTCAAGATGATCAATGATGCTGTCGTTTATCAGCGCCTCTACCATCTTTCCCGGTACCGAAGTCAGACTCACCGGTCTATAGTTTCCCTGATCTCCCTTCAAACTTTTCTTGAAGATCGGTGTAACATTCGCCACATTCCAGTCTTTCGGAAACTTTCCTGATTTGATCAACAGATTTGCTATTAGTTGGAGCAGTTCAGCTATAACCCCTTTCAGTTCCTTGATTACCCTTGGGCGGATGCCGTTCAGTCCTGGGGATTTATCGTTCTTAAGCCTATCAATCTGGCTGCATACCTTCTCTAGACTGACCGTCGTCCCTGTCAGTTTTCCGTCTTCATTTCCTGTGTATATTTTGTCGGCTTCCAATATATTGGATATATTCTCTTTGGTAAATACAGATGCAAAAAACGTGTTCAGTTTGTCGGTGATGGCTTTGTCCTCCTTTAGTACTCTCTTTTTTCCTCGATCATCTAACGACCCCACCACTTCCTTTGCGGGTCGTTTCTCCTTAATATATCGCAAGAACGGCTTAAAGATTTTGGCCTCCTTCGCTATTTTTTCTTCATAGTCTCTTTTGGCCCCTCTTACTACCTTATGGCACTTGCTTTGATGTTGTTTGTGCTTTTTCCAGTTTTCTTCTGTTTTTGTCCTTTTCCATTCCTTAAATGAAATCTTCTTGTCTCTGATCACTTCCTTCACTGTTACAGTTCCTTGTTCTTCTTCCTCATGGAACATTTGTTGATACGCGATATATATAAATTTTGCGCCTCTGTGACTGTGTCCTTATAAAGGGACCATGCTTGCTCTAGCAAATTTACAGTGCTTATCTTCTTCCTCAGCATGACTCTCATCCCTTCGTATTTCCTTTTACAGAAGTTCAGTGCCATGGCCGTCATTCTGGACCGATGTTTTGTTCCTGTGTCTATGTTGAAGTGGATCATGTTGTGATCACTGTTTCCCAGCACCCCTTCTACTTCTATACCCTATGCCAGTCCCCGTAGTCCATTTAGAACTAAGTCTAGAATTGCATTTCCTCTCGTATTTTCCATGACAAGTTGTTCCAGGAAGCAATCACCTACAGCATCCAGGAACTTGTTCTCTCTACTGCAGCTGGAGTTGCCTAGGTTCCAATCTATCCCCGGATAATTGAAGTCACCCATGATAACTGCGTTGCCTCCCTTGCATTCATGTTTAATCTTGACCGTCATTTCTTCATCAGTCTCTTTGGCGTGCCCTGGGGGTCGGTAGTAGATGCCGATCTTCATATCCGTTCCATTTGTTCCCAGTATTTTGCCCCATAGAGACTCTACCTTATTGTTTGTTTCTGCCATGTTCTCTCTGGTAGACAAAATTCACTCTTTTATGTATAGGGCAATACCCCCACCTTTCTGTCCTACTCTATCTCTGCGGTATAGCTTGTATCCCGGTAGTACAGTGTCCCAGACGTTGTCCTCGTTCTACCATATTTCCGTGATGCCAATGATGTCTAGGTCATCTTTTTGTGCTATAGCCTCCAATTCCCCCATTTTATTTTGTAGGCTCCTTGCATTTATGTACATACACTTGTGGCCTATTACTTTCTTGCACTTTCTACCTCCTCCTTCATTTCTGTCCCTTTCGATCTGTCAGGATTTCTATCTTGCCTATGATCCGGTGAGTCTTCCCTGCAATCTTCTTGCACGGCATCCTCTGGGTATATCGTTTCCCAAACCATCGACTCTTGATCGACTGTCAGCTTTCCCCTTCTTCTTACTTTAAAAACTTCTCAATTTCTCGCTTGATGTTGCTTGCAAGTAGCCTCGTTTTGTCTCCGCTGAGGTGGAGTCCATTCTTCCTGTATAGCTTGCTCTTCCCCCAGAACGACATCCAGTTGCACATGAAGTAGAATCCTTCCTACACCAGTGTCTCATCCACGCGTTGACTGATTGCAGTTCCGTCTGCCTCTTCCCGTCAGCCCTGGGTACTGGTAAGATCTCCGAGAACGCTACCATCGGTGTTCTGATCTTCAACTTCCTCCCTAGCATCCGGAACTGGTCCTTCAGGGTTTCCCTGCAGTAGTTCCTGTTGCTCACGTTGTTTGTCCCAATGTGGATCACCACCACTGTATCTCCTCTTTCCGCACTGTCGATGATCTTGTCGATGCGGCTCACTATATCCTCCACCTTGGCTCCTGGTAGGCAGGTTACCAGTCGATCCTGTCTTCCTCCTGCTATGTGGCTGTCGACTTGTCAGATGATGGAGTCTCCCACGACGATTGCTGTCTTCTCTATCTTCTCTTGTCTCTCTAGACGCAGGTCCGTGTCCTTGGTGCACTTTCATTTTTCCTCTTCCCGGTGTTGGCCTGCACTGGATTCGTCTTCCTGTGGGTTCCCCCTGCTGTTTCCAAGTCCTGCTGTTCTGTCATCTAGTCCTTTCTTGTGATTTTCCTCCAGGTAGTTCTCACTCTCTGTGGATGTATCTTGGCAGTTCCTCTGCTGTTCCACAGCCTCTCTGTATATGCCTCCTCAATGAACTTCTCTAACTCCCTGACTTCCTCTTTGATGTTTCTTTCTTCCATGGTGTTCTCCACCTCCCTGACTTCTTCTTCAATGTTCCTCTCTTTCATGAAGTTTTCAGCCTCTCTGATCTTCTCTTCAACTGCTCAAAGTGCCTCTAGTTCTAGTACTCTGCCCTCCAGTAGCTTGACTTGCTTCTTCAGTCCCTCCAGTTCCTCGCATTGAGTGCATACATAAGACTGCCTCCCAGAGGGGAGGTAGTCATACATATGACAAACATAAGAACATAAGAATTGCCATCTCTGGATCAAACCCTGGGTCCATCAAGTCCGGTGATCCGCACACGCGGAGGCCCCGCCAGGTGTACCCTGGCATAGTTTTAGTCCCCATATCACTGTATGCTTCTCAAGGGAGATGTGCATCTAATTTACCCTTACCCGTATCACTCTATGCCAGTGGCGTACCTAGGGGGGGGCGGGGGGGGCGGGCCGCCCCGGGTACCAGCCCTAAGGGGGTGTTCCCGGCCTTGCCGTTCAGTCCCCCGCCACCCCCGAAGGACCGCTCGCCCCCCTGGCCTCCCCGCACCACCTATGAACAGCCGCAGCAGGATCGCGAAGTCAGCGTCAGCATCCCTGCGCTGCTTCCTACGACGCGATCCCGCCCCTCCTCTGACGTCAGAGGAGGGGCGGGACCGTGGCGCAGGAAGCAGCAGGGATCGCTGACGCTGACTTCGCGATCCTGCTGCGGCTGTTCATAGGTGGTGCGGGGAGGCCAGGGGGGCGAGCGGTCCTTCGGGGGTGGCGGGGGACTGAACGGCAAGGCCGGGAACACCCCCTTAGGGCTGGTACCCGACGCTGACTTCGCGATCCTGCTGCGGCTGTTCATAGGTGGTGCGGGGAGGCCAGGGGGGCGAGCGGTCCTTCGGGTGGGTCGGGGCATCAGGCCTTCAGGGTGGGGCGGGCGGGCAGGCAAGCAGGCTTTCAAGGGGGAGGGGGTGACAGGCAGGCAGGCAGGCCTTCAAGGGGGGACAGGCCTTCGGGGGGGGGTGCAGACATTCAAGGGGTGCAGGCCTTCAAGGGGGGCAGGCAGGCCTTCAGGGGGGTGCAGACCTTCGGGGGGGGGGGTGTAGGCCTTTGGGGGGGTGCAGACCTTCAAGGGGGTGCAGGCCTTCAAGGGGGGAAAGGCAGGCAGGCCTTCAAGGGGGGGTGCAGGCCTTCAAGGGGGGTGCAGGCCTTCAAGGGGGGAAAGGCAGGCAGGCCTTCAAGGGGGGGACAGGCCTACAAGGGGGGGGGACAGGCCTACAAGGGGGGGACAGGCCTACAAGGGGGGGGACAGGCCTTCAAGGGGGGGTGCAGGCCTTCAAGGGGGGGTGCAGGCCTTCAAGGGGGGTGCAGGCCTTCAAGGGGGAGACAGGCCTTCAAGGGGGGGAAAGGCAGGCAGGCAGGCCTTAAAGGGGGGACAGGCCTACAAGGGGGTGGGACAGGCCTTCAAGGGGGGGACAGGCCTTCGGGGGGTGCAGACCTTCAAGGGAGTGCAGGCCTTCGGGGGGGGGGTGCAGTCCTTCAGGGGTGGGGTTTAGGCCTTCAGAGGGGGACAGACCTTCGGGTGGGAGGTAAAGTCCTTCGGGGGGTGCAGGTCTTCAGGGGTGGGGTGTAGCCCTTCGGAGGGGGGACAGACCTTCGGGGGAGGGGGGTCCTGGTGTAAAAGTACACAGAGGGAGAGAGGGAAGGGGGGGGTTCAAAGATACATGCATATGCCAGACTTTGGGGGTTAGAAATAATGGGTCTAAAGACAGAGGAGTGGGAGAGAGATGGTGCATAATGGGATTTAGGGAGGGAAGGAACAGAAAGGGAGAGAACTTGGAAACAGGGGATGGTGTGGAGGGGGGATAGAGATACTGGATAGGAGGATAGTTGGGAACAGAAAGGGAGAGATGGTGGATCCTGGGGTGGTGGGGAGTTGAGAAAAGGTGAATCTGTGGATGGAGACAAAAAAAAGGAAAGATGCCAGATCTCCGGGAGAGGGAAGGGAAACGGAAGGGGAGAACAGAGATGGCAGACGGATGGTTAGCACGGAGAAAGGAGACCCTGGCAAGCAAGACAACAAGAGCCTGGGACCAACAAGATTTGAATATTGATCAGAGAACAAAAGGTAGAAAAAATAATTTTATTTTCTGTTTTCTGATTACAATATGTTAGATTTGAAAAGTGTACATGAGACAGCTTGAAATGGGAACTTTTCTATTTTTGTGAATGGCAAGGCTGAGTTCAGTTAAAATATATGCTTTATAAGAAAATATAATAATGTGTTTTATAAAGTTTATAAGCATTGCTGGCATACTCGGTGAGGTGTTCCTAGTGTTGGTGGTGGTGGTAGCATGTCAGTGTGTTGAGAGGAAGAGGTAGTCTGGGAAATTCTGCTGAGCAAACTCTGGGCCCATTTCCACCCCCAGTTAGTCCACTCCACTCAACTGGTTCACACACTGAGTGGGTCTTTGGGTGTTATTTCTGGGTAGTTGTTTTAGAATCTCTTCCAGTGGTTTGTCAGTATCTCCTTCTGGTCCAAGGAAGGAAACTTTGTCAACCTTAGCATTGACCTTCAGAATATGTTTGTAACAGCGCTGCTTGTGTGGCATTAGGCTATGTAGTGATCGAAAGAAAAAAACAGACCTTTGCACATTTTTGCACTATATGGTGGGTGTATGAGGAGATTCATTTCCTGCACAGTTAAGTCCATTTTTTCTACTGAATAATAGTATAGGTACAATGAAAGTAAATAGCAAAAATGTTTGAGTAGATAATTAAGGAAATCTTTTTCATATTGCTTGCTTATGGACTGGGAAAAAAGACTGTTCAAGCAAATGTCTCCAGAACTGCTTTAATGGAAAAATGTGATTTTTTTTTTTTTAAGTACTTTGTGAAATTTATTGTTGTTGTGTAATTTATTGTTATACTTTGTTTAAACTTAAAAAGCGGTGTCATTAACAGTGAATCTAATCGAAAAATCGATTCAACAGGGTGAATCGGATCGAATGAAATATTTTTCTCTGAATCGGGCAGCACTATTGGCTACCATGAGAATGGGCTACTGGGCATGATGGACCATTGGTGTGACCCAGTTAGGCTATTCTTATGTTATGTTCTCATCTGTAGGGGCCTTTGTTTTCACTTCTTATTTTAATGTATTTTTTTCCTGGGAACTTATCAGTGTTTTTTTATAATGGGAACAAAAATGGAAGAGAATTAATGTGTGTGGAATGGGGGGGGGGGTAACTAATTTCTTCAGCTAAATAATTCAATCCACTTCAAACAGACATAGGAGAACTCACGCACCATTCACACACCCTCCAACCAAAAACGTCAAAAGAAAAAAACTGTTCGACAACCTCCTAGCCATTCGAGCTGCAACACTTGACCCCCAACTCTACAACCTATTGACCTCGACCACAAACTACAAAACCTTAAAAAAAGAAATAAAAACCCTTCTATTAAAAAAACACATAAAACCAAACTAACATAATCAGAACTGTCCCAAGCATCACCTGCAACTACTCCATATGTACTTCTGATGTCATGACAATTCAGACATAATTTATGTTATGTTATGTTTGGAATAATGGTTACATAAATGAGGTTCAATAAAAGAAAATTTTCTGTGGGAGCATTTGTTGGAACTTCTGTTATCCTGATTTCTTCTATCTGTGGGCTTTCTTTAGCTAACCTACTTATCTGGGGCTTTCCACTTCTGCAGCTGCCCTTTTCACGGTCCACTTTGCGCTTGCACTCTCTGGGGAGGGGGGGTTGGGTCTGGGCTTGGTGGGGTAGGTGTGTCTGGTAGTTTTGTCTGGGTGGTGGCTGGGTGTTTCTTGGGTGCTTGTTGTGCGGATTGGTGTGTCTGGTGAGCGGTCTGGGTGTTGTTGCTTGTGGGGGTTTTTTTCATTATAAAATATGGCTGAGGGTCTAGTCCGGCTTATTATTCTTGTGGGTTCTGGGGTGGGATTTGTTTGCTTGCCCCAAGTTTTGGCCTTTTGTTATGTATTGCTATGCCTCTCATTGGCAATTTTCTCTTGGGAGAGGCTTGTTCATGCTTGTTGTTGCTGTTACTCTCATTCTGTGTTCTTTTTGATAATGTATAAGTTTCTGTACAGACCATGGTTGCTTGTCTGGACCTTTTGCCATTCTCAATAAAAATACTTTGGAAAAAAAAAAAAAAAAAAAAAAAGAAAATTTTCACTGCCTGTTTCTATTCTGACCATTTATTCCATTTCATGGTTATTGCAAAAAAAAAAAAAAAAAAAAAAAAATTTTACATGAGGGGGGGGGGGGTGTCAAAAAATGATGGGCCCCGGGTGCCACATACCCTAGGTACGCCACTGCTCTATGCCACTCTTAAGGAGATGTACATCTAGTTTACCCTTAAATCCTAGAACGGTGGATTCTGCAATTACTTCCTCTGGGAGAGCATTCCAGGTGTCCACCACTCGCTGCATGAAACAGAACGCCCTGTACCTGTCCCCCCTCAGCTTCAGTCTTTGTCCTCTTGTCCGTGTCACACTGGACATTGTAAATAACTGCTTTCCCTGCTCCATTTTGTCAAATCCTTTCAGTATTTTGAAAGGCTCGATCAGATCCCCTCGCAGTCTCCTCTTCTCAAGGAAGAACAACCCCAGTCTCCTAAGTCGTTCCTCATAGTCCAGGTTCTCCATACCTTTCACTAGCTTCGTTGCTCGTTTCTGCACCCTCTCTAGCAGTTTTATATCCTTCTTTAGGTATGGAGACCAATGCTGGACGCAGTATTCCAGGTGCGGTCTGACCATGGCTTTGTAGAGCGGTATTATAACTTTCTCTGATCTACTCGTAATTCCCTTCTTTATCATGCCTAGCATTCTATTTGCTTTCTTTGCTGCTGCCGCACATTGTGCCGATGGTTTCAGGGTCCTATCTATCAGTACACCCAGGTCCTTTTCCTGTTCGGTCTTTCCCAGAGTTATACCTGACATACTATACTTGTGATCTTTATTTTTTCTGCCTAAATGCATCACTTTGCATTTTTCCACATTAAAATTAATCTGACATTTATCTGCCCACTTCTCCAATTGATTCAAGTCGCTCTCGAGTTCCTCACTGTCCTTCTGCGATCTGATTGCCCGGCATACCTTTGTGTCATCTGTAAACTTGATGATTTCACTGGATGTTCGTTCTTCCAGGTCATTTATGAAAATATTAAATAAGATGGGTCCAAGTACTGAGCCCTGGGGTACACCACTAGTCACTTTTTCCCATTCTGAGAACTTCCCATTTATGCCCACTCTGTTTTCATTCTCTAGCCATTTGCCTATCCATCTTAGTAAATCTCCCTCTATTCCATGGCCTTGTAATTTCCTGAAAAGTCTTACATGTGGAACCTTGTCAAATGCTTTCTGAAAGTCCAAGTATACAATATCCACCAGTTCTCCATTATCAATTTGTCTGTTCACTGTCTCAAAAAATTGAAGTAGGTTCGTCAAACATGATTTCCTTTTTCTGAAGCTATGTTGACTGGCTCTCATCAGGTTGTGTGTGTCTAGGTGCCGGACTATGCTATCTTTGATCAGCGCCTCAACCATCTTTCCAGGAAAAGACGGTGCAGAAGACTGGGTAGCTCATCCTCCTACTTCTATCTGCTGCTTCCATTGCTGTCCACTTGCCTGGTCTGTTGATTAAAATGGCTTCTTCTTGTTTCCTGGGTTTTATGTGCTCCTTTTTCTTCCCTATATGGTTTCTCCCCCTACGTGTAGCGTCCTTGGTGCTGTAACTATGTAGGCCTTCTCCTAACTACAGACCTACTACTCCTACTTCTGTTGTATATGTGCTCTGCGTCTGCTGTGTTTATGTATTTATCTGCTTTTTGTGTCTGTCCTGTTGCCCTTTGTGGTACTTGCCTGTATTAGTGTCCTTCCCTGGTGTTTCTTCAGTGCAGTGGCTTGTCCCTTCTCAAGGCCCTTCGCAAAGGCGCTCTTGCTAAGGCGAGCGCCTTAAACGCTCACCTTCGACGCGTGTCAAATGGCTGAGCGCCGTTGGCCCCTTCCCTTTTAAGGGGGAGCTCTGGTGGATGATGGGGTGGGCGGAGCTACCTCTCGCTGCTTGCCCCTTGCTCTCTCCTGCCTTCTCCTACTCCTTCTTCCTCTTTACTCCTCTCCTGATCACCTTCTCCTTCTCTTTATCTCTCCTCTTCTGCCTCCTGTTCGCCTGGAAACTATGCAGGATAAGGGGATGTGCTGATATAATGTTGGAGGTAAGAGAGGCATCTGTGAAGGGCAATCTGGCTGTTTACAAAACAGTTGCAGAAGTGTCTGCCATATACAAGGGTACTGCAAGTTTACATTTCATTAAAAAAAAAAAAAGTATGGGAGATGTCAGCCTACCATTGCTAGCAGTCAGCATTTTCAGTTGGCCTAACCAATGTCCGCAGAGGCCTATGGGACATTATATCAATCTGACTCTGGAATGTTGATGCAGAGAGATCCTAAATGCTCCTGCATAGAATTCACATACATTAAGCATCCAGCCAGACTATCAAGAAAATAAGATGCTTGAATGGGACAAAGAAGCCAGAGACTAATCCCATCTACCATTCCTGTAAGTATTACACCTTCCTTATCAATTAAACTAACCATTGTTTCAAACAGTTTACAAATTATATACAGAAAGATACTTAAAAATACAATAGCTTCTATTTTTAGAATAAGATTCCAACCTATAAAAGCCTCCTTTCTGCAACCCCTGCCTCTCTCTGGAACCTGAAGCCTGGACATCACCCCCTCCCTCTCTACCTCTCTTTCTTTGTCCTCACAGCACAGGAAGCTGTCTTTTCTCTCTCATTCACAAGAGCACAGAAGCAGTCTCTAAATCCACTCTGTATTTGTAAAGCTTATGTCTATTTCTTTCTGTACATTTATAACCCAGTAAAGCTTATGTATCTTTAAGATTGCCTTTCTGTAATATTAGGCCTATTTCTACATTATATTTTTATGTAATCACTTCTGGCTGTGCTCGTCATTTGATTTTACTTCCTCCTGAATCTTCAATGAGGGTATCGAACCCGGGGTCTTGCGGATTGTAATACCGCCACATTATATCATTGGGGCTTATTTGCTTCAACATTACCCCTCTGAAACCTTACATTTTGGGGGCTAATCCTTACAACAACCCTCTGAAAATTGATCAGGGTCTACCACTCCTCTATCCCTATTCGCATTTGTCTTCTACGGTCCCACTCCCTGCCAGCCGGGAACACAGAACAAAAATATTTGTTAAGCAATTCAGCCTTTCCTTTATCAGCTTCTACATATTCCTCCCCTTCACTTTTGAGTCTCACAATGCCACTTTTGTATTTCTTCCTATCTGATATATCTAAAAAATGACTTATCTCCCTGTTTTACCGTGTCAGATATTTTTTCTTCCATTTGTATCTTTGCTTTCCTGACTACTTGACCAGTCTTTCTTAACTTTTACATATATTTTTGCCTGTCTTCTTCTTTCTGAGATCTTTTGCAGTTTATAAAAGCTAACCTCATATTCTTTACCTTCACAGCTACTACTTTTGAGAACCAAAGCGGCCTCTTGCTTTTACTTACTTGCCTCACAAAAAGGTTTGTCGCATTTACAATAACTCCTTTAAGTTTTCCCACTGCATTTCTACTCCTTCCAGACAATTCCTTGACGTAAACCCTCATCCAAACAAAGTTAGTTTTTTTAAAAGTTTAGAATCTTTACTTTTGAATGAGCCCTCTCTATACCCATCTTAATTTCTGAATGCCTACTATTAAATCTCTGTCCATGTCTTCAGTCTGTGAAGGAAGCCTGTATATCACACCAATGTAAATATACTTACCATATCCTCTTTCCAAATTGATCCACAGTGCCTCTTCCTGTGGGAGAGTGTGGCGCAATGGTTAAAACTATAGCCTGAGCAACCTGAGGTTGTGAGTTCAAACCCACGTTATTCCTTGTGACCCTGGGCAAGTTACTTAATCTCCCCGGTGCCACAGGTACATTAGATTGTGAGTGGTGTTCCGGTGATGTCACCTGACTGGATGGCTGGTTAGAGCCTGAGGTACGACCCGATCGAGTTGAAAAACCCCTTAAAATAGCTATTAAACTGCTCTTTCTAGTGTAGACTGTTGAGAGCTGTGTGCTTACTGATTGTTGAGTGCAAGCATGCTAGCAAAAAAGAAGCTTGCTAATCCTAAACTGTCACATCGAGGATTGGAGAAAAGTTCCCTCGGCTCGGTGATGGCAGCACGAGACTCTGGGGAGAGCGACTAAGTCCAATTCAATGCAGGATGAGATGCACGGTTCTCCTACCCCAGAAGTATCAGTGTCAATAACTAAAGCAGATCTCCAGCAGGGGGTATTCTGCAGGGAAGTCAGGGGCTACGAGGGTGTGTTGATTGGGGCAGGGATAGCAATATTGTACGGTTCTGCAGTTTCAATGTTCATGGGCTGAATTTACATCATAAGAGGCAATTATTGTTGAAAGAATTTAAAAGGTTACAAATAGATTTGGGGTTTGTTCAAGAAACCAATATACAGAAATATTTTATCTCCTACTGCTGGGATGGGACTGAGAGGGAGAAAAAGACCTCAAAACTAACAAGGTACTCATCAAACCAGCCAAAGCTGCAAAATGAATAAGCCCTCAGTTAATCGCAGGTCATAAAAAACTCCTCCACAAACTTATTAAATTGTGTCCCATTCTAAAACACAAAACTGAAGAAGCGTCTTCAATACGTATGAGATGTGGAGCAGCAAGTTAAGAAAGACAGCATCTAGAAGGGAGAGGCAGTCATAATCCTAGTTAAGTCTATGCACAAATACTCCAAACAAAAGGTGCATCAACCACAAAAAAAATCAAGTTCAAAGTACTTAACTCAAAAAATGGTCACTTTATAACTGAAAAACCACTTGTTTCTGCAAAATCACTGAAGGATTAAACCCACTTTTTTAAAATTGGGTAGAAGCTTTTTGCTGCTAAGGAGTTTGGGGTGAAAAGCTGGGCATCAAATAAGCGGGAAAGAAAGAAGGCAGGGGTTGGGATTATGTTCACCAAACATCTGAAGGTTCATATAGATCGTGAGTAGAAAGATGAGGGAGGCAGATGGATTATATGGGTGGGGAGTTTAAATGGGGTACCGGTGACCTTAGTAAATATATATGGCCCTAACTGTAAACAGGGCCCTTTTTTTGGAACTACTTCCCAAATTTTTGGCAGTCAAGACTGGTCACCTTATATTGAGTGGGGACTTCAATATAATATTGGATCCCAGGATGGATTCTACGGGAGGGGGAGATGAGAGGTTAAAGTATGATAGGCAAAAGCTGCGCACCTTTATGGAAGTCCTTAATATAGAAGATGGGTGGCAGACTTAACATTGGGGGGACAAGGATTATTCGTTCTATTCCTCAGTACACAATACCTATACCAGAATTGATCTTCTCTGTCCTGATAAGAGCTGGGGGGGGGGGGGTAAAGTTAGGGCAGCTTCTATAGAGGATATTGTAAGGACACATATATATTCCTTGTATATATCCCTTGTAAGTTTTCTAACTCCTTTTGTGCTTTAAACACAGACATAGTCTGTTTTTCCTTCTTCTGCTGATATGCTACAAGGTCATTTTATGTCTGAGCTATGTGTTTATTATCCTGTTTTAAAGCTAGCTGCTTCCACAGTTGTGTATTTTGGCTGAGAGATTTAGATAAGAAACTTTAGATAAGAAACTTTTGCTAAGAAAGCAACTTTAGACTTTAGACCATAAAGCACAGTGTCATATGCTATAGTTGTGCTCTCCACCTTTCTTTGTGCTTCTTACTTTTTTTTAGCTTTTATGTATGCTTATACCAAATATGGCTTGTACTCACATCACATGCTGGCAATACTGAACTATGTAAAATACTATAAAAATAGATGCAGGACTAATAATAAACTGGACATGTTTTTGGAAATAATGGGCGTCTGTTGTTTCTAAGAGACTGTCCCCAGATGCATCTGACTTACAAATGACATAGCATGTGAAGCAGTAATTAGGACCAAATCCTTTTCAGCTGGGGGCTCGGTCCGTGATTGGACTGGACTTCTGGTATCTTGTGAGTATTTCTGAATTTTGCGTTTTGTTCTTTAATACTCACTGGTATTGGCATCCTGTTCCAAACCTTTATTTGTTAGTAAGACTTTTGGGAAGTCTATTGCGGAGTTTAGGGAACTCCCGCCGCATATGTGAGCAGCTGCACGTTCTTTTGGGAAGAACGAGATTAATTATAGAGACACCTGTCCTGCTCTGTTGTCTGTGGGAACAAAAAAATTTTTGTGCATGCGTTTTTTCTCTCTTCTTTCTTTATGCATGAGGTTTTTTCTCCTTTCTATTGTTTAACAACTAAGGTTATAGAGTATAAGTTTGTATTGTATATTATTGTGTCTTGCTTATGAGGTAAGGTAAGCGAGATTTCTGCATTGCCATTTTGTGTTTTGTTATGGGTCAGACAGGTACTAAGGATCCTCCCCCTCCTGAGACAGATGAGACTTGTAAAGCTTATGTTGTCCATGTGTGTGACACTCTCCCCCAGCACACATCTCTCTGTGTCACCAGTCCTTCCCTGTATACTTTGCACTGCCTATACGCTTAACACTGCGGCAGGACTGTAATGTGGAATGCATTGCCAGTGGAGTTCGATAGCTGTTTTCAGTCTAAGATCTTCCCTTTCTCCTGCCTTAGCTTGTAAACAAGAACTGTTTCTTGACTCCATCTCGAATGTGCAATACTCTGACCCTGATTTGTATTTTGAGTCCTTCCTTTTGCTGCTATCCTCTGATTTGAAGGACACTTCTGTTGTTTCTTGTGCTGTGTTTCCGTGTCTTTTGCTTGCCCCCCGCCCCTCCCCATGATCTCTGTTGCTCCAGTGATCTGTTCTGTGCTGGCTCATAGAAAAAAAAATCCGTTTTAAAGGCTTGCTTTCTTGTGCGGAGCAAGAGCAAAACTAATGTGTTTTTCACTGACCATCTGGCTGTCTGCCAAAGACTGATTTGCATATTGTAAATTCTCTCTCTGACAATTCTCTCTATGCTTATTTGGATATGCTAGTCACTCACCTTAAGGAATGCGATTCTGTTTTACTCTTTTTGACTTAAAGCAACATTTCTCTAATTTGCCGTCTGAATTAAATAAAGCACAAACACACTTTTGGTTGCCAGACCAGCTGCTGTTAGAACTTACTTACACTATCGGGGTCCACGTATGAATGCTGCAACTTCTATGGGAATTAATGGGGTTTTGACTAAATCTTATCGTACTACATCCCTGTCTGTAGCCCACCCAGATACAGGCTCTACTTATTCCAGCACTCTATTCTAAATTCCTCACTGCCCTGTCAGAGTCCGTCTTTCCTCTCCTCCATTCCACCTGCAAGCCCCTATTGTCTCTGTCATTGAAGAATGCTTTTTTTTCTGTCCTTGTTGATGAGGCTACTCAGTCCCTTTTTGCCTTTTTCAGCAACAGCAGTATACTTGATGTAGAGTGCTCCAGGGCTATGTTGACTCCCTGTGGTGTTCTCCATTGTCCTTTGGGCTACTCTGCAGCCATGGACCGCCCCTCATGGTTCTGTCCTCATCCAGTATGTGGACGACCTCCTCCTATGTTTCATAATTCAGGAGGCTTGTCAGGCTGATAGTTTGGACTTTTTACAATGGTTGTCTGTGTGTGGTCATAAGGTGTCACGAAAGAAACTGCAATGGTGTAAATCTGAGGTGGAATACCTAGGTTTTGTCCTGTCTCATGGTCAGAGGAAAATCAGAACTTCTCACATTGCTGTTGTTCTGGGTCTGCCCCGCCCAGCTACCAAAAAAGATTTGCTTACTTTTCTTGGTATGATTGGTTACTGCCGCCAATGGATCCCTGATTGTTCCTTTTATGACCAGATTCTGAGACAGACCCTAGATCCTGAAATGACTGATTTTATCAGATGGACTAAAGAAATGTTGGATGCTTTTGGACATTTGAAATGTGCTTTGGTTTCTAGCCTGGGCCGGGGTTTTCCTGATTATGACCATATGTTTCATCTCTTTGCTCGAAATAATTGTAAAACTATGGTGGGTGTCCTGGCACAAGCTCATGGCGGTAAATTACGCCCTGTTGCCTTTTTTTCTAAAGTCACTTCTGTTCAAGTTCAAGGAATGCCTGCCTGCTTGAGATCCCTGGCTGCATGTGCTATGGTGGTAGAGATGGCCACTCTTCTGACTCTTGGTCTTTGGACCCTCCTCCCTTCCCTGTACTCTTTCCTCTATTCTTTCTCCACTTCAATCCTTTGTTCCCCCTTCTGAACTTGACGCCTGGAACCTGGCCAGTGCTCAAAGCCGCCCTTTGGTACAAAGAGGGGAAACCCTGTATACCAGTCGTTAGCTCTCCTTATTAGCTAGCTCTTCTTTATTTATTGCCCAATTTATTCACTGCCCTATAGTGATTTTTTCATTCATGATCTTCGTTCCCTGATACAGACATATATAGCTTGATGATACAGACATATATAGCTTGATGTCTAACCTGTCTCTGAGCTTATCCCAACATACCCCATAAAACACCACACCAGCACCTTACTTACCCCACTTCTCCTTTTACACACTTACAGATTGACTTTACTTATATTCCTCATGTTGCTGGGACCCGACAGGATTATGCTCTTGTTATTGTTGACGTTTTCTCGATGGCCTGAAGTTTTTCCCACCACAAATGAAACTGCTCAGACTTTGGTGAATATTTTACTTCGTGAAATCATCCCTAGGTGGGGATGCCCCATACATATTACCTCAGATAATGGTCCTGTTTTCACTGCCAGAGTATGCAAAGACTTAGCTACTGCACTATCAAGTACAAAATTAGGAAAGCCACAGCTGGCTCGTTTGTAAATTGGAAGAAGTTCCTCCCTATTCTTCTAGCTGCAATTAGGATGCAGCCCCACTGCACCACTGGTTACTCTCCCTTTGAGATTCTCATGGGACGACTTTTCCCCGCCCCATGGGTAGATAAACCTTCAATAGTTGAGAGTATTGATCTCCCCTTGATACAGGAAAAATACGTCCGAAGGCTCATAGAAATGTTAGGGCATGTTGAAAGAAACATGTCTTGCACCTTCTTCTTTTTCTCCATAGATTCCTACCCACTCCTTCCAGTCTGGCGCCGTGGTCATCGTCCAGAAGCTTTCCAAGGATAGGAAACAGACAGACTTCCCCTTTGGACCTCCCACCACTGTGATCTCTGCAACCAGGATCGCTATACTCACTGAGGAGTCTCCTATTTGGATCCATGCAAGTCGCTTGAAGAGAGTTATCCTAAAACCCCAGATGCAAGCCGTCCATGCGCAGACCTCACCCCCTCCAGTGGAACAGCACGATGATCTCACTGCGACATTCCATCAACTTTATCATTCTCCTTCTAGCAGTGTTGCTGCTAGTTTTTCTTCTTGTATGAATCATCACCAACTGTGTCTAGAGGGATGATGTGTCCTGGGTCCACGAAACTTTCTGCCCGTACCCATCTGTAAACGACACCCCAGGCACTTCTTTGAGAACGTGACGTCAAGCTGGAACTTTTCCTCCCAAAGGGGTGGCTGCCCCTCAATAGGAATCCAGAAAGACAGAAAGCATACTACCCTTTGGTATAATTCCAGCAGTGTGCACATGGCCACCTTCTCTTTTGATTATTGTGACATTAGGAACTGCTCAACAATTGATACCGCATGGCAGTGTGCCATTGGTCCTATGAGATTCCTAAAACTAAAGACATATACACGTGTTACTGACTCACATTGGGGGGATAGGTGTGCATCCTGGGGAGCGGTAGGGTGGAACATTGGCACTGACTGGGCCTATAAACCAGAAAGTGCTCAGAAAAGAGTGGACTAAAATGGTAAATCTCTGCTTAGCCGTATGACCCTTCGTAAGATTGGAAATTGTTATGGGAAAGGTGTTGCTGGACAAATTATTAAGCTTTCTCTTACAATTGACAACCCTAGACCTATTGATTAAGGCATGTACGTTATGGGCATGTGGTTTAAGGGTGGGTCTAGCTATCAGCCCCATCAGATTTTCTTACGGGATCTATCTACCTCCACTCATCCTCTCCTGACATTTTGTGGGGCCCCCAAAAATACTAATCCACTGGCCCCCACATTAAATAAACTTACTGACATGATGGCTATTGCCAATCCCACCTTTAAAGATACTATGGCTGTTGAGGTAGGGTTTTCAGAACGTAACCTTTGGTTAGAATGGATGAAATTCACTGATGATCAACATAATAAGAATAATTGTTACATATGTGCTCAAGCTAAACCCCATTTAGGAACTGTACCTCTGGACCTCCCTCCTGGTATCCAATCATGCTTTTTTGGGTTATTGACCAATACCTCCTCTAATTCCATCGATCCCCTTTGTGCACTGGGGCGTTCCAAATATCCTTTGCTGCCTGGAAATAAAAAAGCCTGACATAGCCATTACCATCTATGAGAGTAATTACACATGTCATGTTTCTAATTTGACATAGGGTAGTTTATAGGTAATTTCCACCCTGGTTATTGTTCTTTCTTGGATTATATGTATGCCCCACTGTTGCAAGACAAAAATAGAACCCTAGATCGAGGAGGTACACAAACAAGCTAACAAATAAAGAACCTCCCTCACCCCAAGAAGTCTACAAAGATTAGGGGAAAGAGATGAAGTCCAACTCCAGACTGAAATAAGAAATATTCTATAAATTAAGGAGCATCTGTTGCAGCATCAGATTTTCACCCTAGATGATATTTACTGGCTCTATGGAGACCTTTGGCTCCGTGTTAAACTGCCCAGCCAGTGGATAGGCCAGTGTGCTTTAGCTAAGGTTATCATGCCCCTGCATATTTTCTCTGAAGGGCACCCTTTCTATTCACATGGTTCCTCTTTCCCTTTGCCTCAACATAAACGTGATCTCCTTGGTTGTTTTGATCCGCATGTATACATAGATGCTATAGGGGTTCCAAGAGGGGTCCTAGATGAATTCAAGGCCCGAGACCAGGTTAAGGCTGGGTTTGAGTCCCTTATTCCCCTTATCACTATCAATAAGAATGTTGATTGGATTAATTACATTTATTATAATCAGCAACGCTTTGTGAACTACTCTAGGGACGCCTTACAAGGTATTGCTGATCAGTTAGGCCCCACTTCTCAGATGACTTTCCAAAACCGTATGGCCCTGGATGTGATCCTTGCTGAGAAGGGGGGTGTCTGTAAAATTATTATCCCCAGTACTTTATCTTGTTGCACCTTTATTCCTAACAATACAAAGGATGAGTAACAGACCTTATTATTGTTATAATCTCTATTATTATTTGTACCATGTGTTTTTAGATTACTTATTTATTGCTTGTATTACTGCTCCTAAACCCCCTCTTCGAGAGACCCTAAAATATCTCTCTCTCCAAGCTTATGCCGTGCACTTATGATGTCATTTTCATGACATAAGAGGGGATTGTATATATCCCTTGTAAGTTTTCTAACTCCTTTTGTGCTTTAAACACAGACTATACACAGACTATATACACAGACATAGTCTGTTTTTCCTTCTTCTGCTGATATGCTACAAGGTCATTTTATATCTGAGCTATGTGTTTATTATCCTGTTTTGAAGCTAGCTGCTTCCACAGCTGTGTGTTTTGGCTAAGAGATTTAGATAAGAAATTTTAGATAAGAAACTTTTGCTAAGAAAGCAACTTTAGACCATAAAGCACAGTGTCATATGCTATAGTTGTGCTCTCCCCCCCCCCACCTTTCTTTGTGCTTCTTACTTTTTTTTAGCTTTTATGTATGCTGTTACCAAATATGGCTTGTACTCATGTCACATGCTGGCAATACTGACCTATGTAAAATACTATAAAAATGGATGCAGGACTAATAATAAACTGGACATGTTTTTGGAAATAATGGGCGTCTGTTGTTTCTAAGAGACTGTCCCCAGATGCATCTGACTTACAAACAACAGAGCATGTGAGGCAGTAATTGGGACCAAATCTTTTTCAGAAATTACTTGGTCAGACCATGCACCAATTTGGGTGGACCTCCTGTGGGGAGCCCCGAGGCCTGCCTCTCGGTATTGGAAACTAAATTATAGTCTTTTGAGGGACCCCCTTATTTTGCGCAAACTCAAAGCTTTAATTTTGGACTTTTTGGAGCATAATAATGTGGCTCTATGATCTGGGAGAGCCTGAAAACAGTTCTTAGAGGTGAACTTATTTCTCTAGCAGCACATAAAAAGAGGAGCAGAGAAACTGAGGAACAAGATTTATGTGAAGAATTATCCCAGCAGGTCACTTTTCACAAGCGGGGTTTAGGGGATAAGAAAACTCTAGTCCGGATTCAAGAGATAATATCAGTTTTGAGTAAATTAGAGGATGATGTTATTAAATTCAATCTAGAACACTTGCATCTTAAATTTTTTCAGTCGGGTAATTTGTTGGGAAAATTCATCAAACTCAATATAATAAAAAGTCTATTAGAGATAAGCAAGGTAGACTGTTTTCAGATGATGAGCAAATTCAGTTGCAGTTTCGAGAATTATATCAGGAGCTCTATAGTATACTCCTGAACAGCAGGTGTCTGAATGGGATATTCACTCTTATCTGGGAGACCTGCAAAAGAAGTGAAAGTAGTAGGACCACTAGGAAACAGCAATCACAACATGATCCAGTACAAATTAGGAGTAGGTACAGCAAAAGGGAAGAGAACCACAGTGACAACGTTCAACTTCAAGAAAGGGAACTATGATGCTATGAGAGCAATGGTAAGGAAAAAACTCAGAAACAGCTCAAGGAAAACAGAAACTGTAGAGCAAGCCTGGTCTCTATTCAAGGGCACAGTGCAAGAAGCACAACATATGTACATCCCCAGATTTAGAAAAGGGTGCAAAAAAAACCGAACAAAAGACCCCGCATGGATAAACAATGAGGTGAAGAAAGCGATAGGAGACAAGAAAAAATCATTCCGGAAATGGAAAAAGGACCAAACTGGGGAAAACTGGAATGAACACAGGAAACGCCAAAGAGAATGTCATCAAGTGGTTAGGAGAGCGAAAAGAGAATACGAAGAGAGGCTGGCCAGGGAGGCAAAAAACTTCAAATTATTCTTCAGATATGTTAAGGGGAAGAAACCGGCGAGGGAGGAAGTAGGACCGTTGGATGATGGAGACAAAAAGGGAGTGATAAAGGAGCAAAAAGAGGTAGCCGACAGGTTAAACAAATTCTTCTCGTCAGTCTTCACAAGCAAGGACACATCCAGTGTACCAGAACCCGACGTGATCTTCCATGGTGATCAAGAAGAAAAACTGTCAACAATAGAGGTGAGCCATGAGGATGTCCTCCAACAGATAGATAAATTGAAAAGCGACAAATCACCAGGCCCGGACAGAATCCACCCTAGGATCCTAGAATCACCAGGCCCGGACAGAATCCACCCTAGAATCCACTAAAAGAACTAAGAAATGAGATAGTGGGAATACTCCAACGAGTTTGCAACCTATCCATGAAAACTGGAGAGATCCCGGAGGACTGGAAGATAGCAAATGTTACACCTATCTTTAAAACGGGGTCAAGAGGAGACCCGGGAAACTATAGGACGGTAAGTTTGACATCGGTTCCAGGCAAGATGGTAGAAGCACTGATAAAGGACAGCATCTGTGAGCACATTGAAAAAAATGGGCTGATGAAAGCGAGCCAACATGGCTTCTGCAAGGGAAAATCGTGCCAAACAAACTTACTGCACTTCTTTGAGGGGGTGAACAGCCAGTTGGACAAAGGGGAACCCGTAGACATCATTTACCTTGACTTCCAAAAGGCCTTTGACAAGGTACCCCATGAGCGGCTACTTAGGAAGCTGTGGAACCACGGGGTGGAAGGGGACATACACAGATGGGTCAAACACTGGTTGGCAGGCAGAAGACAGAGGGTTGGAGTGAAGGGTCACTACTCGGGCTGGAGGAAGGTCACGAGTGGAGTTCCGCAAGGGTCTGTACTCGGACCGCTGCTGTTCAATGTATTTATTAATGACCTGGAAACGGGGATGAAATGTGAAGTTATAAAATTTGCGGATGACACTAAACTCTGTAGAAGGGTTAGAACTACGGAAGAGTGTGAGGACCTACAAAGGGACCTAAAAAAACTGGAGGAGTGGGCGAATAAATGGCAGATGAACTTCAATGTAGGGAAATGCAAGGTCAGTCACTGCCCCTTTAATTTGGAACTCTCTCCCTCTATACCTCAGAGCCGAACAAAATTTGCAGAAATTCAAAAGCAGCCTAAAATGCTTGCTTTTTAAAGATGCCTGTATATGATTTTTAACATATGTACTTACTTCTACACTATTTAACTTGTTCCCCTTTCCCATTGTATTCTCCTTTTATGTATTCTTTCTAAGAAATTGTAATTCTTCCCTTTTCTCCCAATGTTTTCATGTCATATGAATGTTTGTTTAGTTGGTGTATGTTTAATTATTCAAAATGTTCGTCTACCATCTATTTTAAATTACTATGTACAACGCTTTGTACCTTTGGATAAGCGTTTAATCAAAATTTAAATAAACTATGAAACTATGTCATGCATATAGGGAGAAAGAACCCGATGTTCAGCTACCAAATGGGGGGATTAGTATTAGAGGGAAGTAACCTTGAAAGAGATTTGGGTGTACTGGTGGATACAACAATGAAGTCAACGGCACAATGCGCAGCAGCCGCGAAGAAGGCAAACAGAATGTTGGGTATTATTAAGAAGGGTATTACGACCAGAACAAAAGAAGTCATCCTGCCATTGTATTGGGCAATGGTGCGCCCGCACCTGGAGTACTGTGTTCAGTATTGGTCACCGTACCTTAAGAAGGATATGGCAATACTTGAGAGGGTCCAGAGGAGAGCGACACAAATGATTAAGGGCATGGAAAACCTTTCATACACTGAAAGATTGGAGAGGCTGGGGCTCTTCTCCCTGGAAAAGCGGAGACTCAGAGGAGACATGATAGAGACCTACAAGATCATGAAGGGCATAGAGAAAGTAGAGAGGGATAGATTCTTCAAACTTTCAAAACATATAAGAACAAGAGGGCATTCGGAAAAATTGGAAGGGGATAGATTCAAAACAAATGCTAGGAAGTTTTTCTTTACCCAGCTTGTGGTGGATACATGGAATGCACTTCCAGAGGACGTAATAGGACAGAGCACGGTACTGGAGTTCAAGAAAGGATTGGACAATTTCCTGCTGAAGAAAGGGATAGAGGGGTATAGATAGGGGGCTACTGCGCAGGTCCTGGACCTGTTGGGCCGCCGCGTGAGCAGACTGCTGGGCACGATGGACCTCGGGTTTGACCCAGTGGAGGCATTGCTTATGTTCTTATGTCCTTCCTTGGCTGTAGTGGCTGTACAATCTCTTGATGCGGATATAAAAGTGGAGGAAGTGCAGCAGGCGATTAAATCTTTTAAGCCTGGAAAATCCCCAGGTCTGGATGGCTTAACAGGCCTTTTTTTTTAAAATAAAAAACTAAGCTCTTTGGTTGCCCTGCTTGTTGACTCATAGCTGGACCTTTACTATGGAACTCGGCTCCTGATTCCAACCATCTGATTTCTGATTTCCTGGCATTAAAAAAAGTCTGAAAGTCTTCTTTCGACTTGCTTTTTCAAATTAGGCCATTTTGTAATTGCTTGGTTTTAATTATTTTAAGGTATAGGTTTAAAGTTGTTTACTGTATGCTGTTATTTTATAATGATCTGCCATGCTCTGTTTGTTGATGTATGTCATGTTTTGTTTTAATTATTCGTATAGATGTCTGATATGTGGGCTATAAGTGTAATAAATAAATAAATAGAGGACCATGGTTATTAATTCCCAATGGGGATAATACAGTCAGAGCCAGGATTCAATTAGTTTAAGTAGAGGCTGAGAAGTTCCTGAAGAGACTGATCATAATCTAAATGCTAGAAGTATTCAGCAATGTAAGTAGAATCAGCTTCTAGCTCGAGTGAGAGCTCTTTTCCCCAACTGCTTAAGAACTATAGTCTTGCAGTAGAAGATTTAACACTTGAATGGAGACTCTTGTAGACTCATAAAAGTCCTCAATTGATTCAGACTGGTCAAAGGCTTCGATGAAAAAATGCATCAAGAAGATTGATGCTGTCGAGTCCGGTACCGGTCCGATGACTGAAAAAAAAATATGATGCAAAGCCGAATGTTTTCTCTTGGTACCAGAGTAGATCGATGTTGGTCTGGAGAAAACCAGCAGTGGTACCTGGTAGCCATGCACTGAGGATGGATCGGTACTGAGAGAATGGATACTGGGTTAAGCAATCTAGATGTATCCAGAAGACAAACCGGAGGATGGTTGTTGTTGCTTGATCAGTATCAAGAGACTCGATGCAAATTGACCTGCGACACCAATTAGGAAGGCTCTGAACTGGTTACCAGATGAAGCGATGTCTCGACGTCGGCGTCAATGACTTCAATGATGAGGATGGTTTGATTGATGTCAATGTCAGTGCCAAAGAATCTTTCCTGTTGAAGTTTCCGGCTGATCATCGAACTGCAGAAGTTGCACTGTGCAGAAATTGTACCTGGTGTTCCAGGCAAAAAGGAAGAAAAGTAGACCATGGACATTTTTAACAGTCTCTGTGTTTGAGTTAATATAATTTAATTTTAATTCTTTCATTTTTGTGCCCATTTAGCGGCCTGAAAAAAACATCAAAAGTCTGTGACAGCCAAAGCGACGGCTGAGGAAGAAAATAAAGGTCTTGGCGGCAGAAGCCCCCGAGGAGAAAAGTAACAAGAAAGAAAACAAATTATTAAGAAAAAAACACGTGAGTGGGAAGGCAATGGCAAAAAACTGAACAATGTTCAGAAACACGACTTCTTAGCTCCACAGAAAACTAAGGAGCCACGAGCCTACGTCGAATGGGAAGGCACTCATGCATGCACAGTGCAGGCAGTTTGCAAACTTTCTTAAGTTCTTAAAGTGGTGATGCACTTTTAAAGCTGTCTGTACCAGGGCTCCGTGGATGACATCACCCACATGTGAGAATATGCTGCCTGCTTGTCCTGGGATAAGCCTGTATTGAGCTCTCACATGGTAGCCAAAGGAGAATAATCACTGCCAGAAAGCTAGGAATGTTCCTACAAAAATGATCTTCAGGCTGCCAGTCAGACTCCAATGTCTAACTATACCTCCACCCTCACAGACCATCAGATGTGCACTGGATTGGGTGGAAGTGTAGACGCACCCAGCACCCTGCGAGACACTGCTGAGCATCCTAAGGGCGCCTAACAGCCTGTGCTCGACCCCTGATTAACAGAAGGTGGGACCACCTCAGGGACAGCCCTGAGCTCCGGAGAAAACTATGCAGGCTGGCCAACAGGTACCCACAAAGGGATCGGCCTGTTAGCTACAGACCAGTCTGTGAATTCTCAAGCAGACAGAGCTTTAAAATCGCTCCAAGCACCAAATAACCTGAAAAGGGGACAAAATTACATTGAATTAAAACAATAAAATGGGGAGAGCAGAACACACACAACTGCATCCATGCATAACGAAGGAAAAAACTGTAGAGGGCGCCAGTGGCGTACCAAGGGGGGAGCGGGGGGTGCGGTCCGCCCCAGGTGCCAGCCCTGAGGGGTGCTCCAGGCCTTGCCGTTCAGTCTCCCCCCATCCCCGAAGGACCGCTTGCCCCACTGACCTTCCTGCACCACCTATGAAGCAGCCCGCAACAGGATTGCGACGTCAGCGATCCCTGAGCTACTTGGGCGCTGCTTCCTGCGCCGCGGTCCCGCCCCTCCTCTGACATCAGACATCAGAGGAGGGGTGGGACCACGGCGCAGGAAGCAGCGCCTAAGCAGTGCAGGGATCGCTGATGTCGCGATCCTGCTGCGGCTGCTTCATAGGTGGTGCGGGGAGGCCAGGGGGGCGAGCGGTCCTTCGGGGTGGGTCAGGGCATCAGGCCTTCAGGGTGGGGCAGGCGGGCAGGCAGGCAGGCTTTCAAGGGGGAGGGGGGTGACTGGCAGGTAGGCAGGCCTTCAAGGGGGGGGGACAGGCCTTCGGGGGGGTGTGCAGACCTTCAAGGGGTGCAGGCCTTCAAGGGGGGGGCAGGCAGGCCTTCAAGGGGGGGACAGGCCTACAAGGGGGTGGGACAGGCCTTCAAGGGGGGGACAGGCCTTCGGGGGGGTGCAGGCCTTCGGGGGGGTGCATGCCTTCAAGGGGGGGGGACAGGCCATCAAGGGGGGGACAGGCCTACAAGGGGGTGGGGCAGGCCTTTAAGGGGGGCACAGGCCTTCGGGGGGGGGTGCAGACCTTCAAGGGGGTGCAGGCCTTCAAGGGGGGGACAGGCAGGCAGGCCTTCAAGGGGGGTGCAGGCCTTCAAGGGGGAACATGCAGACCTTTAAGGGGGGACAGGCCTTTGGGGGGGACCCTGGTTTAGAAGTACACGGAGGGAAGGGGGTGTTCAAAGAGACGTACATATGCCAAACTTTTGGGGGGAGAAGAAATAATGGGTCTGAAAATAGAGGAGAGGGAGAGAGATGATGGACCATGAGATTTAGGGAGGGAGGGAAGGAACAGAAAGGGAGAGAAATTGGACATAAGGGATGGTGTGGAGGAGGGATAGAGATACTGGATAGGAGGGTAATTGGGAAAAGAAAGGGAGAGATGGTGGACTCTGGGGTGGTGGGGAAGGAGGGAGAGATGCCGGATGAAAGGGTAGTTAAGAAAAGGTGGATCTGTGGAGGGAGATGAAAAAAAAGGAAATATACCAGACTTCCTGGGGAGGGAAGAGAAATGGAAAGGGAGGACAGAGTTGGCAGATGGATGGTTAGCATGCAGAAAGAAGAAAGAAGGAGACCCTGGCAAGCAAGTTATCAGAAGAAAACCAGAGCCTTGGACCAACAAGATTTTAAATATAACCAGACAACAAAAAGTAGAAAAATTAATTTTATTTTCTGTTTTGTAATTACAATATGTCAGATTTGAAATGTGTATCCTGCCAGAGCTGGTGTTGGACTGCAAACGTGAGCTAGGATTTAACAGAGAGAGGAAAAGTCCTTTTTGTTTATTTTATTTACACCACAGCGCCAGTGTGGTTATGAGAAGCCAAAGGGGGTGAAAAAGCTATAAAACCCACCAGGAGTTTTGAAAAAAATCACCCAACTGGGCAGGAAAATCGAATTGAAAAAAAAATAGGCTGAATCGAATTGAAATTTTTTTTTCTGAATCTGGCAGCATTAGTTTGCGCTACTGTCTTAGACTTTAGGACCTGGGATTGGGGAGAGATGGCATCCTCAGTACTTTATAATGCAAGTGAAACGAGGATTTGGTCAGACTTTTGAAGGGTCTGCAGAAAAAAAATATTGTATAGGCCGGGGACATGAGACAGCAGGAAATGGGAACTTTTCTTCCTTCTATTTTTGTGAATGGAAAGGCTGAGGATGTCAGAGAGTTCAGTTAAAATATGTGCTTTATAAGAAAATATAATAATGTGTTTTATAAAGTTTATAGTATAGCTGGCCTGCCCAGTGAGGTGTTCCTAATGGTGGTGGTGGCAGCGTGTCAATGTGTTGAGAGGAAGAGGTGGTCTGGGAAATTCTGCTGAGCAAACTCCAGACCCATTTCCACCCCCCAGTTAGTCCACTCCACTCAATTGGTTAACACACTGAGTGGGTCTTTGGGTGTTGTTTTGGGATCTCTTCCAGTGGTTTATCAGTATCTCCTTCTGGTCCAAGGAAGGAAACTTTGTTATCCTTAGCATTGACCTACAGAATATGTTTGTAACAGCGCTGCTTGTGTGGCATTAGGCTATGTAGTGATCGAAAGAAAAAAACAGACCTTTGCACATTTTTGCACTATATGGTGGGTGTATGAGGAGATTCACATTTCCTGTACAGCTAAGTCCATGTGAAGTTACCTTGTGCTGTATTTGACATCTAGCAAGGTCTCTGTTTGAAAGGAAAGATCTAAACTTAAAAATGAAGTGGCCAGAAGTTATGGTAAAAGCAGATAGTGTAGCTGGTTTTAAGAAAGATTTGGACAAATTCCTGGAGGAAAAGTCCATAATCTGTTATTAAGACATGGGGGAAGTGTCTGCTTGCCCTGGATTGGTAGCATGGAATGTTGCTACTCTTTGGGTTTTGACCAGGTATTAGTGTCCTGGATTGGCTACTGGGCATGGTGGACCATTGGTCTGACCCAGTTAGGCTATTCTTATGTTATGTTCTCATCTGTAGGGGCCTTTGTTTTCACTTCTTATTTTAATGTATTTTTTTTCTGGGAACTTATCAGTGTTTTTTATAATGGGAACAAAAATGGAAGAGAATTAATGTGTGTGGGATGAGGGGGTAACTAATTTCTTCAGCTAAATAATTCAATCCACCTCAAACAGACATAGAAGAACTCACGCACCATTCACACACCCTCCAACCAAAACCGTCAAAAGAAAAAAAAACTGTTCGACAACCTCCTAGCCATTCGAGCTGCAACACTCGACCCACAACTCTACAACCTATTGACCTCGACCACAGACTACAAAACCTTCAAAAATAAATAAAAACCCTTCTATTCAAAAAACACATAAAACCGAACTAACACAATCAGAACTGTCCCAAGCATCACCTGCAACTACTCCATATGTACTTCTGATGTCATGACAATTCAGACATAATTTATGTTATGTTATGTTTGGAATATAAGAAAATTTTCACTGCCTGTTTCTATTCTGACCATTTATTCCGTTTCATGGTCATTACAAAAAATATTTTTTTACATGGGGGGGGGTGTCAAAAAATGATGGGCCCCGGGTGCCACATACCCTAGGTACGCCACTGGAGGGCGCTAAACTGATCAGTGAAGTAGTATAGAGGCAGAGTAAAACATCCAAATGGATTCCTTCTGCAACCAAGAGACTAAAGAGAAATAACCCTACTGTCTACAATGTCTCACCTATTGCACTGAAAATGGACAAGCAAAGAATTATGTGTGTGAGGCAATAAAAGTTTAGAAAAATTATGTTCTACCTGATTATTTTCTCTCTCTTAATCACAACAGATGAGTCCAGAATCTGTGGGCTATGTCCACCTACCAGCAGGTAGAGATAGAGAACAACAAACTGTCATACAGGATGGTGAACAGCTAGGTCAGTCAGTATTCCTATATCTCTAGCATGTAGTGTGAATGGTCTCCCAGCAGCTCCTGGTCTTTTTGTGGATTTTTCTCCTGTTTTGTATTTCAGCTCCATTGAGTTTGAGGGCAATTAGGCTACTTGTATTGCCTATTTTGGGATATACCTGGTGGTGTAGTAAGAGGTCAAGAGGGACCTACACCGTTTTTAATGGTCCTTAATTTCTTTCCTTTAAGTCTGTCAAAAGTCTTTTTCTATAATAATATTCCATATTTGACTAACCCAGTGTTTCCAGGCTTTCTAACAGGTGTACAACAAAAAAACGATAGTTAACTTCATTCCTTGTCACAGGGTTCAAACGCAGATCAAGTTCCTTCAGAGCAGGTAAGGACTTCAAACGAGACACTTCAAACAAGGATTCAACATTATTGTAATATAAATTCAGCAGCCGCAATGACTGTAAATATTCAATACCCTGTGAAAACAAATAAGAAAAAGTACAGTAATAATGGTTAAGGCAACAGTATTATTTATATCTAGATTAAACAGAACTATTTTTCAAACGGTAGAGACACAGCCCCACTACAGATCAGGCACAGCATATATATATATACATCAATAATAATAAAACCCTAAGCGCGCATGTGCACTTAGGGTTTCGTGATCCATGCCGCCGTGTTTTCTGTTCCCTGGCCGAATTCTATTAAAGAACACAGCGTCAGGGAACACTCTGGAGCTTCCCCCCCTCCCCCCCTCACTCACCAACCGCTGCCAACGCCATCAAAGGAGCCTGGTGAGGATCGCGGCCGGCTGTAGCAAACTTCGCAAGCTGCACAGCACCTCCGTAGCACGTTTCCTCTGACGTACGCGATCGCGTCAGAGGGAACATGCTATCGAGATGCAGAGGGGCCTGTGAGGTTCGCAAAAGCTGGCCGCGATCCTCACCAGGCTGCAAACGACCATGCTGGACCGGGGGAGCAGGTAAGGGGTGCTGCTGGACCAGGGAGCAAGGAAGAGGGACAGGGGGAGCAGGGAATAGGTGCTGCTGGAAAGGGGGAGCAGGGAAGAAGGACAGGGGGAGCACAGAAGAGGTGCTCCTGGACCGAGGGAGCAGGGAAGAGGTATTGTTGGACAGGGGGAGCAGGAAAGAGGGATAGGGGGAGCAGGAAAGAGGGATAGGGGGAGCTGCACAGGGAAGTGGGGTGGGGGAGGGAAATGCTGCTGCTACTGCACAGGGAAATGGAGGGGGAGGGTATGCTGCTGCTGCTACTGCACAGGGAAGTGGGGTGGGGAGGGAAATGCTGCTGATGAGAAAATGGGGCTGGGGCTGAAAGGGAAAATATGGGAAAAGGGGGCTGCGGGGGGTATAAATGGGTTTGGAGCTGGAGCTGGGGCTGAAAATAGGGGACATGTGAGGGAAGGAGGCTTTACTAGTACCCGTTAAAGTAACGGGCTTAAACACTAGTATATATATATTTCGCTAAGAATTAGTTTTTGCTCTGTTCATGTTTCTCTGAGAAGTTTTTTATATGTTTTTTTCTCTGTAAGCACTTATACTGTTACCAAGTTTATTTAAAATTTGATATCTCACAGTATGGTTATAACCATCTAAACAGCTTACAATCTAAAAAAATTATCCTACTAGAGGACAGCGTATTTAAAACGAACGTAAGGATCGGGGGAAGAACTACAATTTTTATAATAGAAAGGGGATAAGAAATCACAATAAGGATCAACTGTACGTTTTCCAGAATCTTTCTCCCTATTGATAAAATAAACCAATCATTAACTATAAGCATAATTAAATAAAAATATCTTCAGATCTATCTTAAATTTGTTGAGAGACGGGGGGGGGGGGGGGGGGGCGTGGCCGTGCAGAGCACAGGGAAGACGTGTTCTCTCTGAGCTCCGAAGTTCTCCCTCCAAATCAGCCCTTTTGAACTAAATTCTGTGAGCGGATTTACCCAAGCGCTAGACCACTGCTGCCCTCGGGTCTATGGACAAATTTGTGCTCAAAAACAGCACTGATATGGCAACAAAAAGTGGTAGGAAGGAGCGGGAACGGCTGAAATCGGGCCCAGGGCCTGATGGCAAGATGGCGGGCCAGGCAGAAGCACCAGACCTCGTGGGGGAGGATATGGTATCACGGCTCACGGATGCCGTGGTCCTAGCTCTGGGTTCCAGGCTTGATAAAGTTCAGGAATCGTTGGAGACGCTTTCTGCTTCTATGTCTGATTTTAACACACGAGTGACTGAGGTGGAACACCGTGTGGGCACCGTGGAGGACGCGATTACCCGGGTGCAGGAGGAGCTACGCCAGCTTAAAAGCACGGTGGTGAGTGCCACTGACAAACTAGACGATTTGGAGAACCGCTCAAGGCGCAATAATTTGCATCTGGTGGGTATCCCAGAAACTATTTCGGATGCGGATCTCCTGCCTGCCCTGGAGAAATGGCTGGCTGAGGAATTACTGGTTTCCCCTGCTTTTGGCCCGCTTCGCATTGAGAGGGCCCATAGACTGGGCAGGAAGCAGGAGGGGATGGCAAAACCACGAGTGGTGATAGTTCGTATATTGAATTTTGCCATAAAAGATCTGCTCCTTAAAAATTTCCGCCAGCGAAGAGATCTTCAGTTTCAAAACCATCGTATCCTGCTTTTCCAAGATTACTCAGCACAGGTGGCTGCTCTTCGACGAGGCTTTTCGCCAATATGCACTGCCCTCACGGAGAAGATTCGATTCACATTGCAATTCTCTGCTAAGCTCCGGGTTATCCACAATGGCACACCGGTGGTTTTTGAAACATGTGCGGCGGCCAGAACCCAGCTGACCATGTGGTTCCCTGATCTGATGCCGGGAGCTTGATCAGCCTTTTTTGCCTCTGCGGAAGGTATGCACATTTGACTCGGAGACCCTGGGAGTGAGGGAGACTTCTACTTGGAGACTCCGGTTTGGGGCTGGACTATGTTTACTTGTTCCAGTTTATGCAGGTTTGATGTGACATTTTTGTCTTGCTGCTGCTGCAGCGGTTTGCCATCTTATTGACATTTTTATTTCTTTATTTCTGCTCCCCTGCTTGAATTGGCTATGTATCCTCTACACCAGGGGTGCCCAACACGTCGATCGCGATCGACCAGTAGCTCAGGAAGGCAACGCGAGTCGATCGCGGAGCCCATCCCGGGCTCCGTGATAGACTCGTGTTGCCGTCCTGATCTACCGGGCCGATCAGCCTTCCTCTCCAGTGTTCTCCCTAGGGCCTTTTAGCTGGGCGGTCCGCCCAGCTGTCATCTGTGCTGGCTTGTTCTCAGTAGGCCATTTCTCTCAATGTGCTTGCAAATGCCGTCCTTGATCATAGCTTCCACCATCTTCCCTATAATTGAAGTCAGGCTCACCGGCCTGTAGTTCCCGGGGGTCACCCCTCAATCCCTTCTTGAAGATAGGTGTGACATTCGCCAATTTCCAGTCCTCTGGTACCTCTCCAGTTTTCAAGGATAGGTTGCAAACATGCTGGATTGTGCCCGCTATTTCTTGTCTTAGTTCCCAAGGGTTCTGAAGGAACTAAGACAAGAAATAGCGGGCACAATCCAGCATGTTTGCAACCTATCCTTGAAAACTGGAGAGGTACCAGAGGACTGGAAATTGGCGAATGTCACACCTATCTTCAAGAAGGGATCGAGGGGTGACCCCGGGAACTACAGGCCGGTGAGCCTGACTTCAATTATAGGGAAGATGGTGGAAGCTATGATCAAGGACGGCATTTGCGAGCACATCGAGAGAAATGGCCTACTGAGAACAAGCCAGCACGGATTCTGTAAGGGAAGGTCGTGCCTAACGAACCTTCTGTACTTCTTTGAGGGAATAAGCAGTCGGGTGGACAATGGGGAACCCATAGACATCATTTACCTCGATTTTCAAAAGGCTTTCGACAAGGTGCCACATGAAAGGCTGCTTAGGAAGCTGTGGAACCACGGGGTGGGAGGGGATGTGCACAGATGGATCAAGCACTGGTTGTCGGGTAGACTGCAGAGGGTCGGAGTAAAGGGCCAATATTCTGACTGGCGGGGAGTCACGAGCGGTGTGCCACAGGGATCGGTGCTGGGGCCGTTACTCTTCAACATATTTATCAATGACCTGGAAAAGGAGGCAAAGTGCGAGGTTATAAAATTTGCAGACGATACCAAACTGTGCGGCAGAGTTAGGTCCAGGGAGGAGTGTGAGGACCTGCAAAGGGACCTGGACAAGCTGGAAGACTGGGCAAACAAATGGCAAATGCGCTTTAACGTGGAAAAATGCAAGGTCATGCATATAGGGAAAAAGAACCCGTTGTTCAACTACAAATTGGGGGGGGCATTGTTGGGAGACAGCAGACTTGAAAGAGACTTGGGTGTGCTGGTGGATGCATCACTGAAGCCATCTGCTCAGTGCGCAGCAGCCTCGAAAAAAGCCAACAGGATGCTGGGCATCATAAAGAGGGACATAACAACCAGGACGCGGGAAGTCATCATGCCATTGTATCGAGCGATGGTGCGTCCGCATCTGGAATACTGCGTTCAATATTGGTCGCCGTACCTCAGGAAGGACATGGCGGTACTTGAGAGAGTCCAAAGGAGAGCAACGAAACTGGTAAGAGGGTTGGAACACTGCCCATACGCCGAGAGGTTGGATAGGCTGGGGCTCTTCTCTCTAGAAAAAAGGAGGCTCAGGGGAGATATGATAGAGACCTTCAAGATCATGAGGGGCATAGAGAGGGTGGATAGGGACAGATTCTTCAGACTGAAGGGGACAACAGGTACGAGGGGGCATTCGGAGAAACTGAAGGGAGATAGGTTTAAAACAAATGCAAGGAAGTTTTTTTTCACCCAAAGGGTCGTGGACACTTGGAATGCGCTACCGGAGGAAGTGATCAGGCAGAGTACGGTACAGGGATTCAAACAGGGATTGGACGGATTCCTGAGGGATAAAGGGATCGTGGGATACTGAGAGAGGTGCTGGGATGTAATACAAGTATAGAAAGCAAACCAGGTAATAAGTATAGAAACCCAACCAGGTCGTGAATGTGCAAGACCGGAGGGTTAGGACTTCGATGGGAAGATAGGACTTTAATGGGAAACCAAGGTGGCAAGGGGGCCCCTTCTGGTGAGTCAGACAGGTCGTGACCTGTTTGGGCCGCCGCGAGAGTGGACTGCTGGGCAGGATGGACCTATGGTCTGACCCGGCGGAGGCACTGCTTATGTTCTTATCTGCTGCTGCCACCGCTGCTGAACATTAAAAAAAAACCAAAAAAAACTGGCTTGGAGATTTCAGCCCGTAGCGAACTTATGCTCTGTGGCTCTAACGTGTGCGTGCTGGCTTCCCTTCTCTTCCCTCCAAAACCGAAAGTTATGTCGGGGGGGGGGGGGGGAAGAAGGGAAGCCGGCACACAGATGTTGAGAGCCCTGAAGCAAGCGTTCGCTATGGGCTAAGGCGGGAGCCAGGTTAGTGAAGCATTTGCTCTTCTTGCTGCCGGGTCCTGCCTACTTTCTGTTTCCGCGAAGGCAGGACCCAGCAGCATTTCCCCCAATAGGTAGATCACGATCTTGGGCCAATCAGCCTTCCTCTCCCCGACGGCAGAATTGACGTCAGGGAGAGGAATGCTGGTCGGCCGAAGCAGGGAGAGCTTGGGGCGGCGTCGGCTTTCGGGCCTGTTATTGGTGGCGGTTTGGGTCCTGGTCCCCGATGGCAGTGGCTTGGGGGAGGGCAGGGAGAAAGAAAGAAAAAGGGCAGGCAGGGAGACAGAAGGAAAGAAGAGAAACAGAAAAAAAGAAAGGGAGGCAGAGAGAAAGAAAGGGCAGGGAGAGAGGAAGGAAAAGTTGGGGGAGGGAACGAGGTCTGGAGGAGAGGAAGCATACAGGCTAAAAGAAGGGAAGAAAGATTGGATGCACAGTCAGAAGAAGAAAGTGCAACCAGAGACTCATGAAATCACCAGACAAGGTAGGAAAAATGATTTTATTTTAAATTTAGTGATCAAAATGTGTCTGAATTTATATTTGCTGTCTATATTTTACACTAAGGTCCCCTTTAACTAAATCGCAATAGAGTTTTTTTTAGCGCAGAGAGCCTATGAGCGTCGAGAGCAGCGCTGGGCATTCAGCGCAGCTCCCTGCGCTCTAAAAACTGCTATCGTGGTTTAGTAAAAAGGGAGGGGGGTATATTTGTCTATTTTTGTATGGTTGTTACTGAGGTGATAGTGCATAGAATCATCTGCTTTGACCTCTTTGAAAAACCCTGGAATAGGAATGATAATTAACATTTTCTATGCGTACAGTGTGCGTTGTGTTTTTTTTAAATTTTATTGTTGGTAGATCATTTTGACTTGGTCATTTTAAAAGTAGCTCGCAAGCCCAAAAAGTGTGGGCACCCCTGCTCTACACTGATATGGACTCAGTGGGGGTGGGGAACTGTTTTTTGATATATACTGTTATATTTCAAACATTGTCTTTAATTTCTTTCCTTCTTGGAAGCTTGGGCTCTGTTTTTAAGGGGCTGTGAGGGGGGCTTCTGGCCACTTGGAGTCCTTCTTGGTGTGGTGGTTTTTGGTCTGTTGGGGGGGTTGGGTGGGAGGAGGGAGGGGGAGTTTAGGAGGGGGGGAGGGGGGAGGCTCCTGACCTGTGTATATGTTGTTGATTCATGTGAGGAAGTGATGTGGAGGCTGGGCTGCTGGGGGATGGGCTGGGACTCTCGGCAGCTGTTTCATGCTCTTTTTCTCTTTTGGTATATCTTGTTCTTTTTTCTTTCTTATGCCTGTTAAGAAGGGTGTGAGGTGTGTGTCATGGAATGTATCTGGTATCAATTCTCCTATCAAGAGAACTAAGATCTTGCAGTGCCTAGCCAGACATCAGGCTGATGTAGCTGGACTGCAGGAGACTAAGGAACATGTAAATTATGTCAATCCTGGGTGGGGCAGTGTTACTCGGCCTCCTCCTCCAAAACTAGGGCAAACTGTTGATCCAAAAATCGGTGTCTTTTATGGCATTTAGGGTCCTTTCAGATCCGGAGGGACACTATGTTATTGTCCAGGGTTCTCTTAATCAGCGCCCTGTAATTTTGATGTCCGTATACGCACCCAACAGTGCACAGCGGTCCTTTTATAGGACACTATTGGGGGTACTGCTGTCTGTATCACAAATCCATGAGTCTCAGAAAATCTTTTTGGGGGATTTTAATTCTATACTAGATCCGCTTCTAGATTCCTCTAAGGGATCAACTCACACCTCCGGTAGGTCCGATAATGGGCTTGCCGCTTGGTTGGAGGCCTTGGATCTAGTGGATGTCTGGCGGACCCTACACCCAGGGGAGCAGGATTTCACTCATACGTCTAAAGTGCATAATTCCTCCTCTAGAATAGATTATATTTTCCTCTCGCGCTCCTCCTTTTATGCGGTTCATGCGGCCGAGATTGGAGTACTGGCTCTCTCGGATCATACCATGGTGTGGATGGACATCAGCTTCTCGGCTGGCACCCTGGGGGGAGGGAAGCACTGGCGATTCCCGATAGCGCTTTATTTGGACCCGGACTTTAAATCTTACTTGGAGCAGCAGTGGCGGGACTATGTGGAATTTAATGGGGATCATGTGGATAATGGAACTTTGTTTTGGGAGGCTGCCAAGGCAGTGCTCCGTGGGGCTGTGATAGCTTACTGCGCTCGACGTAAGAAAATGCTAGCGGAAAAAATCTTGGTTCTTGAACGCAAGGTGCGGGATAGTAGACTTTTGGTTCTTCAGAATCCCACCCTGTCTCATAAACATGCTTTTCAGACGGCCCAGTCAGCACTCCATGCACTTCTTCATGAGAGAGCCCACAAATCCCTTTTCTATTATAAATACTGACTACACCATTTTGGTAATAGGCCAGGTAGAATGTTGGCCCAGATGACTAAGGCGAGGCGAGGTGCCAATTTGATTACCTCGCTTAAAGATGATGGGGGAAGGTTGGTCATGGATCAGTCTAAGATGGAACAGCTATTTGTCACCTTTTATAGCTCTCTATATACTGCTGAAGTAGTAGGTCGGGAATCTCAGATTCGGGCATTTTTGGAATCTTTGCCCTTACCAAAACTATCAGCGACGGACTCGGAGGTCTTAGCTTCCCCTATAACCCGAGAGGAGGTGCTGGGTATTCTCAGGCATCTACCTCTTTGTAAATCTCCAGGCCCAGACGGCTTTGTGGGGGAATTCTATCGTCTTCTTCAGGGGTATGTGGCTGATCCGTTACGGGGCTACTTTGAAAGAGCGGCGGAGGTAGGGCAGTTTCCTCTTGGAGCGAATCGAGCGCTGATTACTGTATTGCCTAAACCGGGAAAAGACCCCTTGCTTGTGGGATCCTATAGACCTATTTCGCTTATCAATGTTGATCTTAAAATTTTAGCTCGGGTTCTGGCTAACCGTTTGGCCCAGTTTGTTCCCTCGTTGGTGGGTGCAGATCAGGTAGGATTTGTGCGGGGGCGATTAGCAGGTCATAATGTTAGGAAGCTCATCCTTGCTTTGGCCCATTGTGTTTCTCGGCAGCAACCAGCACTGGCTATTAATTTTGACTCCGAAAAAGCCTTTGATAGAGTAGAGTGGGCTTTTTTATTCCCCTTGTTGCGATATTATGGGTTGGAGGGGTTCTTTATGAGAGCTCTTGGGGCTCTTTATTCCCACCCAGTGGCGGCCGTATTGGTCAATGGGGTAGCTTCTCCGGAATTTGTGCTCCAGCGGGACACTCGCCAGGGCTGTCCCTTGTCCCCTCTGCTTTATATATTGTTTTTGGAGCCTTTGTTGATTTCCCTTCGGTGCCATCCTCAGATAGCTGGAATAGAGTGGGGGAATTCCTCTTTGCGTTGCATGGCTTTTGCCGACGATATTATGGTAATGTTGACTGACCCGGTTTCAGGCCTCCCTAGATTATTGGAGATGTTTCACCGTTTTGGGGAAATCTCGGGCCTAAAACTCAATGTGTCTAAATCGGAGGCGCTTCCTCTTCATATTAGTATCTCGCATGCGTGGGCTGATTTCCCGCTTCGGGAAGCACCACAGCAGGTAAAATATCTGGGGGTGCTGATACCGTCATCCCTCACGCGACTCTATGAGATCAATGTGAAGCCCCTGCTCCAGAGCACGGTTGAGCTCCTTCGCTCGTGGGGTGATTTGCCGGTATCCCTTGCGGGGCGTATATTTTTGTACAATATGATGATTGTCCCTCGGTGGCTCTATCTGTTTCAAACTCTTCCACTGTGGTTGCGGACCGGGGACTTAGCTCGGTTGTATAGTGCATTGAGGACTTTCTTGTGGCGTGGGTGCCGGCCTCGGCTATCTCTTCGTATTTTGATGTTGCCTGAGTCGCAAGGGGATTTGGACTGTTAGATATTTGCGCTTATAATCTGGCTTGTGGGACTAGATTGATTCGGGACTGGTGTATGGAGAGCTCCTCTTTTTTAATGTTTTCCGTGGACAGGGATTTTTTACACCCTATCTCAGGTTTGTTTTTGCTACATGTTCCAGCTGCTCAGCTGGACTCCGTCTACCGGGGACATGTCGTCTGAGACACATTTGGAAATTACTTTGTAAGCATCTGGGCATTAACTCTAACATAACTCCTCTTCTACCACTGGTGGGTAATTTGCATTTTAAACCAGGCTGTGACAGCAAGGTGTTTAGGATTTGGCATGCACATGGAATTCGTAGAATAGGGGATGCTCTCTCCGATGGAGGCGATATCCTTTCTTCTGCCGCATTGGGGTCGCTGTATGGGCTGGATAGGGTGGATGCTTTCGGCTACTTCCAGCTCCGACATTATGTCCGCAGCTTCTCTTAGGATCGGTTGAGTGGATCTGTGGCACGGCATCTTGGGAGGTGTTTGGCGTTGGGGGAGGACACGGCTCCACGTCTTCACTATTATGTTGATGCTCTGGGCCCCCCCCCTACAGACCGAACGGGCTGATTGGTTGGCAGGGGCATGGAGTGCTGACTTGGGTTGCATGGTTCCATCTGCATTGATCTCTCACTGCTTTGTACATTTGCGCACCATATCATGTAACATGTTACATAGGGAACAAGAATATAAATTCCTTCACAGGGCTTTTATCTCCCCTCACAGAGCACACCGGGCCGCTATTGCAGCTCATGCAGGGTGCCCCAATTGTCCCGTAAATCCTGCTTCCCCTTTTGGCAGCATGTTTGGGTCTTCTTGTCTTCCTTGGTTCATGGGCTCCCGAGCTGTAACCTCTGTGTAGCTCTTTTTTACCAGGAGGCGGAGCTTCATGGTTGCACTGTTGGGCAGCGGCAGATGATTTCTAAGGCCCTTTTGCTGGCTAAGAAAGCCATTTTTACTTTTTGGCGAGAGCTGCATGCTCCCTCTTTCTCTCGATGGCAGGGGTCTCTTTATGACTTAGCTCTCTTGGAAAGATGGGCTACGGGCACTCGGGATGAACGAAGGTGGTCTCGATTTCAGGATGTATGGGAGGAGTACTGGCTGTACCTTCCCCATCGCGAGAGGACTCTACTATTGAACTGTTAGCATCTACTGGGGTCTTCTGTCCTCTTCTGTACTATCCCTCTTCAGACTCATTCTTACTTGGATTCTCTTATGGGGTTCATTTCTCTTTCTCTTTATTTTTTCCTCTTCTTCTTCTCTTTTTGACCTAGTTTTCCTCCCCATTTTTTCTATTTTGTGTATTTCGTATATCTATATATTTCACAGGTCGGGAGTAGGGGTGGGTGGGGGTTTGGGGGGTGGTTTGGATCCGGTTTTCTACGGTGTATTCTAATGTATGTTATAGTATTGGGGTGTTACGATCTGTCCTGGGGGAGGGTTTCAGAGGGTTTTACATGAAAAATTGTATTGAGCACCTCTTGATCCTGAGACATCTGATCTTGGTTGTGTTTATGACCTTTGCTCTCTGTATGCCCGGTAGGGCGGTTTTTTCTGGACTGATGGATGTCCATTTACTCTGTTATGTTCTGTATGTACTGGTTTGCTCAATAAAGAAATATAAAAATAAAAATAAAAAAATTTAAAGAGAGATGAGACCACATGATGCCTAGAGGACCCACCAGAATCCTTGATCATCCTTTATTTTTCATGCTTTTGGAGTTTTTTTAACATAAGAACAGCCTTACTGGGTCAGACCAACAATGGTCCATCAATCCCAGTAGGCCCCTTCTCACGGAGGCCAATCCAGGTCACTAGTAACTGGCCAAAACCCAAGGTGTAGCAATATTTCATGCTACCGATAAAGGGCAAGCAGTGGCTTCCCCCATGTCTTTCTCAATAACAGACTATGGACTTTTCCTCCAGGAAATTGTCCAAACCTTTCTTAAAACCAGCTACGCTATCCACTCTTACCACATCCTCTGGCAATGCGTTCCAGAGTTTAACTATTCTCAAAGTGAAAAAAAATTTCCTCCAATTGGTTTTAAAAGTATTTCCCTGTAACTTCATCGAGTGTCCCCTAGTGTTTGTAATTTTTGACGGAGTGAAAAATCTATCCATTTGTACCCATTCTACTCCACTCAGGATTTTGTAGACTTCAATCATATCTCCCCTCAGCTGTCTCTTTTCCAAGCTGAAGAGTCCTAACCGTTTTAGTCTTTACCATCTTGGTCGCTCTTCTTTGAACCCTTTCTTGAGATAAGGAGACCAGAATTGAATGCAATACTCTAGATGAGGTTGCACCATAGAGCGATACAGGGGCATTATAACATTCTTAGTCTTGTTAACCATCCCTTTTTTAATAATTCCTAGCATCCTATTTGCTTTTATGGCCACCGCCACACATTGGGCGGAAAATTTCATCGTATTGTTTACAAGAGGGGTGTCCAACCTTTTGGCTTCCCTGGGCCGCATTGGCCGAAAAAAAATTTTCTGGGGCCGCACAAACACTAACATTAGCCGATGAATTAAAAAAAAGGTTGAGCAGGTCCCAAATATGCAATCACTAATATAGAAGATGTATATATCTAATAATAAACCTTCATTAAAGGGACACTGTGGAGAGGAACCCAAAAAATCAGTAATACTTACCCTGACTGAGTGATCCCTCCATGTGCACCGCTGATAGTGGGAGCAGCCACAGGCTTCCGCATCCCCACTCTGATGAGCAGGGATGTGTGCTCCTGGTTCTCCCATTCACTTCTATTACAGGTACTGTGAGCGTCTTCAGAGGTGAGCCTCATCAGAGCAGGGATGCTGAATCAGCTGTCAGCAGCGCACTTGGAGGATCGTTTAATCAGGGTAAATATTACTGCTTTATTGGGCCTCCCACTTTGAGCTTAGGCTCCCTCAAAATGAATATCTCACCTGCTGTAGCTAGTAGGGATCCCCAAGCCTCAACAACTGACGGCCACCTCTTCCCCCTCCAACTTCTCAAGTTCTGCAGCTGGCAGCAATATTGCAGAGCTGCTGCCTTCCCTCCTCCCTTCCCCCCTCCTTGGCTTTCATGTATGCATGAAAGCAGTGGCAGCTTAAGAATATTGCCATTGGCTGCAAAGCTTGGAGAGTTTGAGTTGCCAGACTGGAGGAAGATGTCTTCAATTGACAGAGCTTGGGAATCCCCACTAACTCAAGTATTTAAAAATTGCACTCAGGCAGGGTAGAAACTTTGGTGCCCATCCACTAATTTTGGGCTCCAGTCCCTCCCCCAAATCTCCATGACATCAGAGGGAACGCTTCCAGATCAGCCGTAGGAGGCACGTAGGAGCCGCTGCCCGCGGCTTTGAGTGAACACTGCAAGATGGAGGAGGGAGCCGGCAAGACGTTAAACAGCTGGGGGTGGCAGAAGGAAAACACTGCATTGTCCTCGAGCGCGAGTAGGGCCACACAAAATTCTTCATGGGGCCGCATGCGGCCCGCAGGCCGCAGGTTGGACACCCCTGGTCTACAATGACACCCAGATCCTTATCTTGGGCACTAATCCGAAAGATGGATCCTGGCATCCGGTAACTGTGATTCAGGTTATTCTTCCCAATGTGCATCACTTTGCATTTGTCCACATTAAATTTCGTCTGCCATTTGGACACCCAGTCTTCCAGTTTCCTAAGGTCTGCCTGCAATTTTTCACAATCCACATGCATTTTTACAACTTTGAACAGTTTAGTGTCATCTGCAAATTTAATCACATCACTCGTCGTTCCAATTTCCAGATCATTTATAAATAAGTTAAATAGCACCGGTCCCAGTACACATCCCTGTGGCACTCCACTGTTTACTCTCCTCCATTGAGAAAAATGACCATTTAACCCTACCCTCTGTTTTCTATCTGATAACCAATTCCTAATCCACAACTGAACTATGCCACCTATCCCATGACACTTTAATTTGCTCAGGAGCCTCTCATGAGGAACTTTATCAAAGGCTTTCTGAAAATCTAGATATACTATATCAACTGGCTCACCTTTATCCACATGTTTATTCACACCTTCAAAGAAGTCAAGCAAATTTGTGAGGCAAGATTTCCCACGGCTGAACCCATGCTGACTCTGTCTCATTAAATCATGCTTGACTATGTGTTCTACAATTTTATTTTTTATAATCGTTTCTACCATTTTGCCCAGCAACGAAGTGAGGCTTACCAGTCTGTAATTTCCCGGATCTCCCCTGGAGACCTTTTTAAAAATCAGCGTAACATTGGCCACCCTCCAATTTTCAGGTACTACAGATGATTTTAGCGACAGGTTACAGATCACTAAAAGCAGGTCAGCAATTTCATTTTTGAGTTCTTTTAATCCTCTGGGATGTATACCATCTGGTCCTGGCGATTTATCACTTTTTAACTTGTCGATTTGGCTTAGTACATCTTCCAGATTCACCGAGATTTCTTTCAGTTCCTCATCATCATCACCCTTGAAAACCATTTCCGGATCAGCTAGATCTCTTACATTGTCTTCCGTAAAGACTGAAGCAAATAATTCATTCAGTCTTTCTGCTATGGCCTTATCTTCCCTGAGCACCCCTTACGCTCCTTGATCATCCAACAGTCCCACAGATTCCCTCACAGGTTTTCTGCTTTTGATATACCTAAAAAATTGCTATGATTTTTTGCCTCTTTTGCAAGTTTCTCTTCATATTCTTTCTTAGCTGTATTTATCAATGCTTTGCATCTAACTTGTCCGTGCTTATGTTTCTTCTTATTTTCTTCATTCGGATCTTATTTCCATTCTTTAAAGGATGTTTTTTTTTTGGCTCTAATAGCCTCTTTCACTTCACCTTTTAACCAGGCTGGCTCTCATTTCCTCTTCTTTCCACCTTTGCTGATATGTGGAATACATCTGATATGTCCTTCCACAATGTTATTTTTAAATAACATCCACGCCTGGTTTACAGTCCTAACCTTTGCAACTGATCCTTTTAACTTCTTTTTAACCATTTTCCTCATTTTATCAGTCACCTTTTCGAAAATTAAACACGCCTACCGTAGATTTCTTTTACGACATTACTCCCGGTATCAGCTCAAATTTGATCACGTTATGATCACTGTTTCCCAGTGGACCCAACACAATTAACTCCCATACTATGCCTTACATTCCACTAAGGACCAAATCTAAAATAGCACCCCCTTTTGTCGGTTCACAGTCCAGTTGCGCCAAGAAGCAGTCATTTATAACATCTAGGAATTTTACCTCCCTAGCACTCCCCGATGTAATATTTAACCAGTCAATGTTGGGGGTAACTGAAATCACCCCAAGTGTTGCCCATTTCTCCAGCTTTCCTAATCTCTGAAAACATTTCTTCATCTGTCTGCTCATTTTGTCCCGGGGGACAGTAGTATAACCCAACCTTTATATTCCTTCCCTTCACACATGGAATCTCTAACCATAAGGATTCCACATTGCTATCTATGCCATGCAGAATGTTAATTTTATTGGATTCAATTCCCTCTTTTTAAATTTAAATTATTTATTCATTTTCACATTAAAGAACAAAAACACTTTGATAAAGGAAATTAAATATACATATAAGAAATTAGATAAATTCCCTCTTTAACAAATAGCGCAACCCCCCCCTCCAATTTGATCTACTCTATCCTTGCGATATAATTTGTACCCAGGAAAGTGTCACATTGATAGTCCTCCTTCCACCAGGTCTCCGAGATGCCTATTATATCTATCTTATCATTCAGTGCTATATACTGTAACTCTCCTATTTTATTTTTTAGGCTTCTAGCATTTGCATACAGACACTTCAAATTGTGTTTTTTCCTTGCAACTACATCACTTTCTTTTCCAGAGATTTAAAAAAAAAAAGATTTGACATCGATATGTGAACATTTCTTAAGAAAGAACTGATTATTTCATGAGGTGTCCTAATTTTTCACATGACTGTATACTAACACAAAGGTCCATTAAAAAGAGGCTGGCCACTCTATTTATGTATTTAAGCCATGGGGACTCGCCAATTCCAACTCAAAATCCAACGCTGTTCTTGCTTCCATAAATACCGGCACCAGTATCTCTTCCGAATCAATTGATGACTGTTCCAAAAACAATGCATCTTAAATCTGAAAATAATGCTACTTTTTCACTTCTTCCTAACACTAACATATCTAAAAAATGTCTTGTCCCCCCATTTTACCATGTCAGTTATTTTTTCTTCCAATTGCATCTTTGCTTTCCTACCTACTCTCTGCCTTGGCCTTTGCCCTTGTTGGGAGGATCAATGAGAATATCACCTGTACACCTCACTGCATCACCTTTTCTCCCAGAACCAAGAAATCACTTTTGGAGGGGTACCTAGAAGTATTGTTAGTGCCAACATGGATGAGCAGCATCAGATAAAAAGAGATTAGGTTCTTACCTTGCTAATACCTTTTCTAGTAGATAGGTGTGTCATTCTGGACAGGCATGTTATATCCCAGTGCTCACAAGCCTTGCAGAAGGAATCCATTCCAGGTTTTGAATCCCTCCTACTTCATAGCGTTCCAAAGCAAGCAATAACCCCATTCTGAAATTATAACAAGCATATTAAACAATTAACAATCAAAACAGCGTAACAAGCATGCCAAACAGAAACATTAATGGAGCTCAAATAATACCCCAAAGCATCCTAGTAGTAGACTACTCTTCATAAACTTAAGGTCTGACTGGCATCCGTTCTGTGAGGTTTGGATAAGAACATTTTGAGTGAGACAGTAGGCAGGCACAGGAAACAAATGACAGGGCGGGGGTCCAGAATGACACACCTATCTACTAGAAAAGATATTAACAAGGAAAGAACCTAATCTCTTTTTCTAGTTCAATAGGTGTGTCATTCTGGATGAGCAGGACGTACAAACGCAGTTCCAGAAATCTAGGGTGGGATCATTGCGCCCGCTTGTAACACTGAGGATCCAAAGGCAGAGTCCTCCCTTGCTGCCACATTCACTCTGTAAAACTTGGAAAATACTGAAAAATAAAGAAATAAGCAGAGCAGATCAGAAACACTCCCTCTGGCTTGTGTGCAGAAGGAAAAAGCTGTACGGGGCAGCAGAGCCCTCTGTGAAGTAGAAGGGATTCAAAATTTGGAGTGGATTCCTTCTACAAGGCCCAAAAGCACTGAGATATAATCTTCTCATCCAGAATGACATACCTACTGCACTAGAATAGTCATTAGGCTTGATGAGTGCTGGCAAGCTCTCCATAACATCTTGAATTTTGGCACCATGCAGACAGCACACTTCCTTGGACATCTTGTCTGGTCTGCAAATGGATATTTCTGAAGTTTGTACCCATCAGAAGGGAATCATCAACCACCACTATATTTTGCCTGCTAATGTGATGGATTCAGCAACTTTGGTGATTTCAAGCTTTGGCCTTCCTCTCCCTAGGATGCTCTCATCTTCTCTTCTTCCAGGGCTGTGTACTGGTTCTTCAGTTCAAGGGCAAGTGGAATCATAGAATTGATCCTGCACGGTCCTGTAACCTGAATCCAGCTGTCCTCCATCAGCATGGCCTCTTCTTTGATGCCACATGAAGCATTTCATCAAAGTATCTCTCGCCCTCATAGATGCTTCTCAGTCTTGCACCCCTTTCTCAGTTCCTTCACTTCCTTCATAGGGATTCAAACTTAAGATATCTTGCACATGGAAATACCCCCTCTGTTTAGGTAACATTTTTTGGCTGCACAGAGACAGAAGCTATACTGTTTCTCTCGTTATATTATTTTATATTATGCTATAAGTTACCTTGTCTAGAGATTTTAGTGATTAGGAAAGTAACATACTCGTATTACTTTCAAGGACACGGTGAACGAGGCACAAAATCTGTATATCCCCAGATTCAGAAAAGGGTGCAACAAGAGTCGAACAAAAGACCCGGCGTGGATAACTAAAATAGTGAAGGAAGCGATAGGCAATAAGAAAAATTCATTCAGAAAATGGAAAAAGGACAAATCTGAGGGAAACTTGAAAGAGCACAGGAAGTATCAAAAAGAATGTCACCGTGTGGTTCGAAAAGCCAAAAGAGAGTATGAAGAGAGACTAGCCAGGGAAGCACGAAATTTCAAACCATCCTTTAGATATGTTAAAGGCAAACAGCCGGCTAGGGAGGAGGTGGGACCGCTGGACGACGGAGACCGGAAGGGAGCGGTGAAGGAAGAGAAAGAGGTCGCGGAAAGACTTAATATGTTCTTTTCGTCTGTATTTACAAGCGAAGACACAACCAACATACCGGAACCCGAACAAATCTTCAATGGAAATCCAGCACAAAAGTTAACATCCATGGAAGTGAGCCTCGATGATGTGTACAGGCAGATAGAAAAACTAAAAACCGACAAATCCCCAGGTCCGGATGGAATCCATCCAAGGGTTCTGAAGGAACTAAAGGAGGAAATAGCGGAGCTACTACAGCAAATTTGCAACCTATCTCTGAAAACAGGTGTGATCCCGGAGGATTGGAAGATAGCCTACGTTACGCCCATCTTTAAAAAGGGATCAAGAGGTGACCCGGGGAACTATAGACCGGTGAGTCTGACCTCGGTTCCGGGGAAAATGGCGGAGGCACTGATAAAAGAAAACATCGATGAACATTTTGAAAAAAACGAACTTCTGATATCCAGCCAACATGGTTTCTGCAGGGGAAGATCGTGCCTGACTAACTTATTGCACTTCTTCGAGGGAATTAACAAACAGATGGACAGAGGAGACCCCATAGACATCATATACCTAGATTTCCAGAAAGCCTTTGACAAGGTGCCTCATGAACGTCTACTCCGGAAACTGAAGAACCATGGGGTGGACGGAGACGTGCATAGATGGATCAGAAACTGGTTAGAGGGAAGGAAACAGAGGGTAGGAGTGAAGGGCCATTACTCGGACTGGAGGAAGGTCACGAGTGGTGTTCCGCAGGGCTCGGTGCTCGGGCCGCTGCTTTTTAATATATTCATAAATGATCTAGAAACAGGAACGAAGTGCGAGATAATAAAATTTGCTGACGACACCAAACTATTTAATGCAGCTCGGACGAAGGAGGAATGCGAAGAATTGCAAAGGGACTTGGACAAACTAGGGGATTGGGCTGAGAGATGGCAGATGAAGTTCAATGTTGAGAAGTGCAAAGTATTGCATGTGGGAAACAGAAACCCGAGGCACAAATATACGATGGGAGGGATATTATTGACTGAGAGTACCCAGGAAAGGGACTTGGGGGTAATGGTGGACATGACAATGAAGCCGACAGCACAGTGTGCAGCGGCTGCTAAGAGAGCGAATAGAATGCTAGGTATAATCAAGAAGGGTATTACAACCAGAACGAAAGAAGTTATCCTGCCGCTGTACCGGGCAATGGTGCGTCCGCAACTTGAGTACTGCGTCCAGTATTGGTCGCCGTACCTTAAGAAGGATATGGCGTTACTCGAGAGAGTTCAGAGGAGAGCGACACGACTGATTAAGGGGATGGAAAATCTTTCATACGCTGAGAGATTGGAGAACCTGGGTCTCTTTTCCCTGGAGAAGAGGAGACTTAGAGGGGATATGATAGAGACTTACAAGATTATGAAAGGCATAGAGAGAGTAGAGAGGGACAGATTCTTCAAACTTTCAGAAAATAAAAAAACAAGAGGGCATTCGGAAAAGTTGAAAGGGGACAGATTCAAAACGAATGCTAGGAAGTTCTTCTTTACCCAACGTGTGGTCGACACCTGGAACGCGCTTCCAGAGGACGTTATAGGGCAGGGAACAGTATCGGGGTTTAAGAAAGGATTGGACAATTTCCTGCTGGAAAAGGGGATAGAAGGGTATAGATAGAGGTTTACTACACAGGTCCTGGACCTGTTGGGCCGCCGCGTGAGCGGACTGCTGGGCGCGATGGACCTCAGGTCTGACCCAGCAGAGGCATTGCTTATGTTCTTATGTTACTTAATCTAAGTGCCTTGAAATTGTCTTCTATTGATAGGTCTGTAAAATCTGTAAAAACTTTTATGATACATAGAAAGGATCTTACCTGTAGGCTAGTCAGCAAATTTCTGGATAGATCTAATGACTGAAGATTTTTAAAAGTTTTAAAGGCATCTTCCAGGGACACAATTTTCTTTGCATAAGATCCTTGTAATGAGAGATATTCCACCATGTCTGAAAAGAGATCAGTTGTTTTTCAAAAATGTTGGAATGTATAAGGAAAAATTATGTCTTAGTGTCAGCAGCAGATGAATCCAGAGACATGTGGGATGTAATAAAGCATTCCTTATGTTGGAAGGGACCAAAAAAGCACCCCCGACAGGACTGACTCTCCAAAAATGGCATCCGCCCGCACTGCCACATCCAACAATAATGTTTAGAGAATATGTGTTGAGAAGACCAAGTTGCTGCCCACAAAATCTCCTCCAAAGAAAAATACCACAACTCCACCCAAGAGGTTGCCACCATTCTCATAGAATGCAGTTTAAATGCTACTGGAGGCTTGCAATGTGTCATAACTTATGCTGAAACAATCGACTCTCTAATCCATCTTGGCAGTGACACCTTAAGTCCACAGCCCCTTTCTTAGAGCCAGAAAATAGAACATAACATTGGTTGGACTTCCAGAAATCATTAGTAACCTGCAAGTACCAAAGAAGCACCCGACAAACATACAGGAGCTTCAAATCCCAGAATTATTGTTTTTAAGCACAGTTACTTACTGTAACAGGTGTTATCTGGGGACAACAGGTAAATATTCTCACATGTGGGTGACGCCATCCACGGAGCCTGTTACAGACAGTGTTAAAAGTGAACTGTCACTAAGTTTTAAGAAATTTCCCGCACCGCGCATGCGCAAGTGCCTTCACGCCCGACGTAGGCTCGTGGTTCCTTAGTTCTGTAAGCAAGCTAAGAAGCCAACCAAGGGAGGTGGAAGGGATGTGAGATTGTCTACCTGCTGTCCCCAAATAACTGTGAAGCACAAAAACAAGAAGACCCAATGTTTCACAGAAGAAAGGGCAATGCAAAAGAAAACAAACTGTGGAGGAATACAATGTTCTTGACTTTCTTTTATTTCTTTCAACAATGGTAAAAGAAGTCTACATCAATGTATAAAAGACTGCCGTGACTCGACACAGGTTGTGTTTTGGCTGATAAGCCTTTTTCAAGGGTCCAATCAATAGCTAACAGGTAGTTAGTATTGCGGAAATAATTTTCAGTCTTGAAGAGTCTGAAACAAAGAACAAGCCAAGAGCTATGCGCTGATTTGCAATACAACTAAAGTTCGCCACTTATTTGAATGGATGTCATGCAAATATTCAGTTTGACATGAAGTATGATAGTAAGGCAGTGAATTTCTTAGATATACGAATAGAGAAGGCTGATCATGAGTTTTGGACAATGGTATATACTAAAGAGACAGACCGCAACACCTTACTGGTGTATGATAGCATGCACCCCCGACACATGAAGAATAACATCCCCTTTGCACAATTTCTGTGGTATCGTAGAATCTGTAATTCCACAGAAGTAAAAAAGGAGAAATCAGCTGTTCTGGCACATTAATTAATATCTAGAGGTTATCCCTCAGGAATAGTGGGGAAAGCCCGTAAACAAGCGCTCTTTAACCACAGAGATAACCTGCTGAAGTACAGATCCCATTATGAACAAAGGGAGGTAGTTTTCTTTATAACCAGATTCTCCAGCCTTTCCTCATGTCTACGAGCTATTCACCCACACTTTGCAATATTAAAAGCACTTCCTTTTTTGAAAACTCCACCTTCTTATTCTCGTTCGAACGAAACACCAATTTGAGTGATATGCTGAGTCCTAATTGCTTACCCAGCATGGAGTTGCCATCAACTGTAGAGTTAAAAGATCACTATCAGTGTGGCAGTTGCTTTATGTGCCAGCTAATGCTTGAAGGTCCAACATTTGAACATCCTGTTAATCATGAAAAGTATGAATTACAATCTTTTACTAAATGCAGATCAAGTGGGGTTATTTATTGTGTGCAATGCCCCTGTGCCCTGCTATATGTGGGGCAAACTTCTAGATCGTTTAAACTAAGATTACATGAGCATAAGTCATGCCTTTAGACGAACAGAATGGAAGAACCACTGGTAGCTCATTGTAAACAACAGCAGCATGACTTCAGCTCTTTGAAATGTACTGTAATGTAAGAGGTAACTGGCAGAGGTTCTTATGCCAGAGAGAGCAAAGATTGGTGTTTCAGATAGATACTAGTAACCCGAAGAGTCTCAATAACCGAGTGGAGTGGTCTGCTTTTTATTGATGATATAGTAACTATGGATATTCCCTCCTATAAACTGTCATCAGAAAGAGGGAGGGTTTCTCTGTACTCTAATCCTTAGGAGAGTGTCTACAAGGGGAAGGTTCTCTATACAATTTAAATCTCTGTCTCGGAATCTGGAAGCCAGGGCGCCATTTTCAGTAGTGAAATCTGTGTGGCTTGTATGCTCACAGTAGTACTGGCTCGTGTTTCTATATGCTACCCTTGATGCAGCTATTTATAGCGAAACGGGGATTCCCTGTCAGGTTCTAGAAGAGGAGGTGCTGCACGAAGCTGAAGAAGATTTGTAACTCAATGTGAACACCGTTGACGTCTGAACGTGTAGCTAAGTACTCCTTTTGATTTACCATACAATTGAGGCCGGTGCTGGAGGTTTTGGCAGAGCTGGACCACTCTCAGATAGACTATGCTAAAATGGTGGGATTAACATGTGTAGATGGTGATAGTCGCCAGTATCCCAAGGCCCAAATACACCTCACAACTCCAGTTGGGCCAGCTCAGGTGGAAGCAGCCGTTTTGCCCTGGATACCATATCCTGTAGTATTGGAAAGAGACTTCCCGAAATTGGGGGTTGCCTGGACTCAGGTATCAGCGGGTCCCCTCCACAATAAGGAAGAGACTTTCACTGAGACTTTTCCCTGGGAGGATCCAGACCTCTTTGTGACTCAGAAGAGGAGGGTAGCATCCAGCCAGAGGCTGTGGCAGTTAAAAGGACTGAGTTCCAGAGCCCTGGGAGCAGCTGTGGACCTGATCCCTGACCCCAGGAGTGAGGTATCAGCAGAAAAGGACCTAGGGGATGCTCCCCTTAATGAGAATGAGGAGGGGACTTCAGAGGGATTCAAAAGGGCCCAGGCAAAAGATGAGTCCTTTCGAGAGGTTAGAGCCTGGGTGGTGGCCAAAGATGGGAATCCCGTGGGACCCCAAACCTCAGGTAAACCAGCCACTCCTTATTTTATTATTAAATAGGATCTGGTGTACAGGGACCCCTGGCAGGAAAAGAAATAGAACAACTGCTGGTGCCACAACCTTTTAGAAATAAAGTTTTACAGATGGCCCACAGTCATATGTTAGGGGGTCATCTAGGAAAGGATAAGACCCATGAACGTATTCTAACCCGGTTCTACTGGCGTGGCATTTATAAACAGGTAGACCTCTTCTGGCAGTCATGCCCAACCTGTCATGTGAGCAATTCTGTCCGGGTTTCACCAGCTCCTCTTGTGCCTGTGCCCTTAGTCGATGTACCTTTCGAGAGGATTGCCATGGACTTTGTTGGACCCCTGGAGCGTATCACCCAGGGCAACAAATACATTCTCGTTATACTGGACTATGCCACCAGATATCCAGAGGCTATTCCTCTACGCAATATGAAGATCATAACAGAAGCAAGGGCCTTGTGGGAAATGCTTGCCCGCATGGGTATCCCCAAAGAAATACTAACGGACTAAGGCACTTCTTTCATTTCTAGGACAATGAAGCAGTTATGCGCCCTTCTGAAAGTGAACACCCTGTGAACCTCAGTTTATCATCCCCAAATCAATGGCTTACTGGAGAGGTTTAACAAAACTCTTAAACAGATGCTCAATAAATTTGTTTCAAAGGATGGAAAAACCTGGGACACCCTACTCCCCTATGTGATGTTTGCTGTCCGGGAGGTACCCCAGAGTTTGACAGAGTCCTCCCCGTTTGAGCTACTATATGGAAGGAGGCCCTGCAGAATTCTGGATGTGGTCCAGAAGTCCTGGGAGGAAGAGCCAATTCAGGGAAGGAATTTGGCTGAGTTTATACTCATGATGCAAGAGCAGTTGAGGAAAGTGGGGAAAACTGTTAAACTATGTTTGGAAGAAGTCCAGCAGAGACAAGCACGAGCCTATTCTACTAGGGCCGTGCCGAGAGTCTTCCAGCCTGGGGATAAAATTTTAGTCCTCCTGCCCTCTTCAGAGAGTAAACTTCTGTGTAAATGGCAAGGCCATTACGAAGTTGTATACCAGACGGGTCCAGTGAATTATTAAGTAGCTCAGACGAACAGACAGGACAAGACCAAAGTATTTCATGTCAATTTGTTAAAAAAATGGATCCCAGTTACATCAGCATTAGTCCAACTGGATGATTTTGGCTCAGAGAGCCAGGTAGTACCCAACTCTGCCCAAGTACCATTTGCAAATCAACTTCACCCCGACCAGAGGAAGGATCTGCAGCAACTGGTGTATCAGAACCAAGATGTATTCTCCACCACACGTGGTCAAATCCATTTGGCCACTCACGAGATCGTCAAAGAGCCCGGGGTGGTAGTACAACAATGTCCCTACCGGATCCCCAAGTCACGACAACAGGCAGTGGCGAAGGAGGTTGCAGAGATGTTACAACTGGGAGTTATTGAAGAGTCTACGAGCAATTGGTTCTCTCCAATAGTGCTGGTACCTAAGCCCGACGGCAATATAAGTTCTGCACTGATTTCCGAAGGGTAAATGCAGTGTCCAAATTTGATACCTACCCTAACCTTAGGGTAGATGAACTGATAGAACGAATAGGAAAGGCTCAGTTCATTTCTACATTGGATCTAACTAAGAGGTACTGGCAGGTACCCCTTTCGCCAGATGCCAAAGAGAAGACTGTCTTTTCAGGGCCTGTTCCAATTTACAGTCCTCCCTTTTGGCCTTCATGGGGCCCAAAGTACATTTCAATGCTTGGTACATAATTTATTGAAAGCCCATCAAGGATTCGCAGCCGCCTACCTTGATGACAACTGGAGGTCGCACTTATTTCAAGTTGAAGCTGTTCTGTACAGCTTAAGAAAAGCTGGTCTAACCATCAACCCCAAAAAGTACTTCCTAGGGGCCAAGAAGTCCAATACTTAGGATATGTAGTAGGCCGAGGCCAGGTCAAACCCCAACTGCAAAAAGTGGATGCCATCAACCATACTCCAAGACCTCAAACAAAGAAACAGATTCGTGCCTTTTTAGGCTTAGTAGGGTACTATCGAAGATTTATACCCGACTTTGCGGAAAAGGCCGAACCCCTGACCAGGTTGCTGCAGAAAAGAACTCCTGATACAGTCCAGTGGACCCCTGAGCTAGAAAAAGCATTCCAGATACTTAAGGCGGATATTTGCTCAGAATCTGTCCTCATCAACCCTAATTTAACCGGCCCTTTGTAGTCCTCTGAAGTTGACCTGGGGGCAGTTCTCTCACAAGAAATAAATGGGGAAGAACATCCATCAGCCTTCATCAGCCGAAAACTCTTTCAGAGGGAGAAGCATTATGCCACTATTGAGAAAGAAGCCTTGGCCGTTAAATGGGCCTTAGAGACATTACAATACTATCTCCTGGGAAGGCATTTCCTGTTGGTCACTGGCCATGCACCTCTTCAGTGGTTAGCACGCCATAAAGACTCCAATGCCAGGATAATGAGATGGTTTATAAGGCTACAAGCCTTTAAATTTGACATAAGACATCAGCCAGACCGAGAACACATAAATGCAGATTTTTTTTGTCTCGAGCAGTGGAGACCCATGGAGCACACACTTACCCAGACATACCTGAGCTGAGGGGGAGGGTATGTGACAGAATTTATGAAACCCTGCCACTTCCCCGGCTTGACACTGCTGCTCAGGCTCAGAATAAATCTCACAAAAACCCGGCACTCCCCCTCCTGGCTAAATTGTCTCACAACCACAGCAGCAGTGAGAAAAAGTTTTCCTTTAGGTGGGAGGGGAGAAAACTAGGAAACCAGGAAGTGACTCAGGTGAACTTAAAGGGCCAAGCCAGACCCAGGAGGAGAGGTATGCTAGAGGGAACCTAGGAGCTAGAGAAGCTGGTTGGAAGGGCTTGGCAGAGTTTGTAGGAGGTAAGACTCTACTGCATTTAAAAACCTGCCTTTGTTCTAGTGCCTAAGACCTGGTACTAAATGCTGCCCGTTTCCTGCACCTAAAATAAAGACTGTTTGGGGCATGTCAAGTCCTACGGAGAACAGGACTTGTGTTTGGGAAAAGCCTACTTGTTTTCTTTGAAGAACACAAAATTATAGGAGCCTGTGAAGAAACAGGCTCTGCACTACTATTTAACTAAAGAGTTTTGCTTTTTTTCTTGAATGCTCAGAGTGTAGTCTGTCTGTCTGTGCAACCCTTCTCTGGAGCACGCTGCCCACCTCTATCATGGGGACCCATAAAGCCCTTTTAACTAAGGTCTTTTTTCTCCAAAATTTTTTGGGTGCTCCTCTAATTTTGATAATAAGATATATTGAGTTGTGGAGTTCCTGCCTGTCTGTAAGGTATGTCCAGCATGTAATTGAAATCACCCATTATTATATGGTTGCCCATTTCTCCAGCATTCCTAATCTCTGAAAACATTTCTTCATCTGTCTGCTCATTTTGTCCTGGGGGACGGTAGTACAAATGGATACACAAAATTCACTTCTTCAAACACATATACTAGATGAGATGTTTATACCACGCCTCAGAGACCGAGTATTAAAGCAAAATTTGCAAAATACTTAATTCGGTTCTAGTCTCAATCATTGGCAAGTGGTAAATTTGAGTATATTCATACTTTCATTATTATTATTAAATATCTCAATTTTTCTTTACATTAAATTGTTATCAAAAAGATTTTTTTGAACAGATGTATTAACATCTTTAACACCAAATACTATGAGAAATATAAAAGATAGTGCATAAGTTCAAAGAAAAAGCACTTATCTTAAAAGATGTTCACACTGTTTTAATCCCAACGGGGCCACCGTTTCACCTGAAGTGGCTTCATCAGGGGAACGACGTGGACAGTGTCTGTAATAAGTAACAAAAGTCACAATTTATCATTAGTATAGTATTTGAATACAAGCAAATACTTAGGCTTTAAATTTAATGTGTTAAATTTGTTAGCAAACTTACGGAACCGGCGTTGACTTCAACATATATTTCTCAAAAGATGGCGTCGGTGAAAACCAACGCTGAGCTATTTAAAGAGCTCATTAATCAGCTGTCGGTACAGCGTTAGAAAACGTCAAAAAACGTCAATACGTAATGACGTACACAAAGCTGACACTGCAGGAAAAGTGCAAAAAAAATTTTCCTGCAGTGTCAGCTTTGTGTACGTCATTACGTATTGACGTTTTTTGACGTTTTCTAACGCTGTACCGACAGCTGATTAATGAGCTCTTTAAATAGCTCAGCGTTGGTTTTCACCGACGCCATCTTTTGAGAAATATATGTTGAAGTCAACGCCGGTTCCGTAAGTTTGCTAACAAATTTAACACATTAAATTTAAAGCCTAAGTATTTGCTTGTATTCAAATACTATACTAATGATAAATTGTGACTTTTGTTACTTATTACAGACACTGTCCACGTCGTTCCCCTGATGAAGCCACTTCAGGTGAAACGGTGGCCCCGTTGGGATTAAAACAGTGTGAACATCTTTTAAGATAAGTGCTTTTTCTTTGAACTTATGCACTATCTTTTATATTTCTCATAGTATTTGGTGTTAAAGATGTTAATACATCTGTTCAAAAAAATCTTTTTGATAACAATTTAATGTAAAGAAAAATTGAGATATTTAATAATAATAATGAAAGTATGAATATACTCAAATTTACCACTTGCCAATGATTGAGACTAGAACCGAATTAAGTATTTTGCAAATTTTGCTTTAATACTCGGTCTCTGAGGCGTGGTATAAACATCTCATCTAGTATATGTGTTTGAAGAAGTGAATTTTGTGTATCCATTTGGTTCTGACACTTCTAAACTAAACTAAACTAAACTAAGCCTTAAGTTTATATACCGCGTCATCTCCACAGAAGTGGAGCTCGACACGGTTTACAGGAATTAAAAACAAAGAAAGGAACTCCAATGGAAGGGAGGAGGGTTTGGTAAGTAGGAAGGTGAGGGGGGAAGGGAGGGGGAAGTTACATTTTGGCGAAAAGCCAGGTTTTCAGATGTTTTCTGAAGTGTTGGAGGGAGGTCGTACACCGGAGGTGGGCAGTAAAGCTGTTCCATAGCTCGGTGATCCTAAAGAGGAGGGATGTTCCGAGCTTTCCTGTATGAGAGATGCCATTTAGAGAAGGGAAGGATAGTTTGAATTTCTGAGTGGATCTGGTGGAATGAGTGTTCGAGAGCCAAGATAAAGGAAAGAGGGGGGGAAGGATGCCGTGAAGAGATTTGAAGGTAAGACAGGCACATTTGTAACGAACCCTGAGGAAGACTGGGAGCCAGTGAAGCTTAGATAGAAGCGGGGAGACATGGTCGAATTTGCCTTTTGTGAAGATTAGTTTAGCTGCGGTGTTCTGAATCCGTTGGAGTCTGGTAAGATTTTTCTTTGTTAGGCTTAGGTAGATGGAATTGCAGTAGTCAAGTCTGGAGAGAATGATGGATTGGACAAGGACAGCAAAATGATGCTGGTGAAAGCAGGATCTGATTTTCCTTAACATATGAAGATTGAAAAAGCATTTTTTTACTAGGGAGTTGATGTGGTCGTTAAAGGACAATGTAGAGTCAATGGTGATTCCCAGAACTTTGCTAGAGTGCTCAAGCTGTAGATTGGAGCCCGAGGAAAGAGGGATGAAGGAGGGTAGGTGATCCAATTTTGGGCCAAGCCAGAGAAGTTTTGTTTTGGTCTCATTTAGTTTCATCTGAACGGAGAGAGCCCAGGATTGGAGATTAGTTATGCAGGTTGAGATGTTTTCAGAGAGGTTGGTGAGATTCGAGTCAGTTTCGAGAAGGACAAGGATGTCGTCGGCGTCGGTGTAGAGTGTCGCAGTGGTAGAAAGTTGGAGGAGTTTCAGGGAGGACATATAGACATTGAAAAGAATCGGGGATAGAGGTGAACCCTGGGGGACTCCGCAGAGCGGTTTCCAAGGAGAGGATGAGGTGCCATTCATGTTGACGAAGTAGGAGCGGGAGCGCAAGAATTTTGAGAACCAATCTAGGACTGTGGAGTTTATGCCAATATCGGAAAGTTGGAGGATTAGAATGTCGTGGTGGACAATGTCGAAAGCAGCAGAGAGGTCGAATTGAAGAAGGACAGCGAACTTGTTGCAGGCGTGGAGTAGTTGGACCTTTGAAATTAAAGAGGATAAAAGAGATTCAGTGCTATAGTTGGGTCTGAATCCATGTTGGAAGGGTAGGAGAATGGAGAATCTCTCAAGGTAGGATGAGAGTTGGGTGGCTATGATGGATTCCAGCATTTTGGTCAGAAGTGGAATGTTGGCTATTGGGCGGTAGCTGGAAGGGGTGGAGGGGTGGAGGGGTCCAGATCAGCTTTTTTCAAGAGAGGGGATAGGGAGATGTGTCCCATTTTGGTCGAAAATAGGCCTGAGAGCAGGGCGGAGTTTAAGAGTTTGGTGAGTGATGAAATGGCCTGTGCTGGAATGTTCTCGTATAAGTAGGAAGGGAAAGGATCCAATGTGCAGTTGCAAGATTTTAGTTTGAGGCAAAGTTTAGAGACTTGGGAGTCGGAAACGGGCTCAAAGGCAGTCCAGGATCTATCGGCTAGGATATGGTTAGCCTCGTTTAGATTAGGGGTGGAGGTAGTAAGCACCAGAGAGTTGTAGGCAGGGGTTGGGGGAAAGGAGCATCGTAGGGTGGTTACTTTTTCATTGAAGAATGTTGCTAGATCATTAGCAGATGGAGAGGAGGGAAATGAGGAGGAGTCGTGTTTAGAGGATATGGAACGCCAGATATTGAACAAGGTGTTACTTTGGTTGTTGGAGCTGCAGATTTTGTTGCCGTAGTAATTGATTGGTGGACGGTAGTACAACCCAACCTTTATACTCCTTCCCTTCACACATGGAATTTCTGTTCATAAGGATTCCACACTGCTATCTATGTCATGCAGAATGTTTATTTATTTAATTCAATTCTGTCTTTAACATATAGCGCAATCCCCTCTCCAATTTGATCTACTCTATCCTTGAGATATAATTTGTACCCAGGTAAACAGTGTCACATTGATAGTCCTCCTTCCACCAGGTCTCCGATGCCTATTATATCTATCTCAACATTCAGTGCTATATACTCTAACTCTCCTATTTTATTTTTTAGGCTTCTAGCATTTGCATACAAACACGTCAAATTGTGTGTTTTTTCTTGCAACTACAGGCTACTGAGAAGATAGAGAAAATTTGAGTCTTTTACTCTGCCTTTCTTTTAAACCTTCCTGGCTTTCTTTTACCATTATTGGAATCTTTCTACCGGGTCTCCCTAAATATCCTGGTTTCACAATGGATTGAGATGAAATTCTGTGACCACTTTCGGAAGGAATTTAAGATGGATGCGGAGAACTACTTTATCATGATGGAATACTGTGAACAGTTGGTCCAACACCAATGCTTGGAGTTGACCCACTCTACAGGCAGAAGTGAGAGAAATTAAGACCACTTTCCAAGTGAGAAACATGAGGTGAGTAGACGCCATTAGTTCTGATGATGGTTTCATCAGAGTGGCTAGAACTATATTAAGTTCTCAGACACCTGGATGTGGCTTGAGTGGAGGTTTAGAATTGAAAAGTCTTTTCATAAACCTAGAAACAAAAAGATGAGGCCAGAGATTTATTGTTGACAGGATTGTGGAAAGCACTAATAGCACTGAGGTGAACTCTGACCAAAGTAGTTTTTAGCAAATAGATAGAGGGGAGATAACCTATTGAGTATATAGAATAATTAAATCATCAAACCTACATCATTCAAAATGAAATTAAAAGCCACTATAGCTTATAATTTAAATAATCTAAATCAAAATATAAATATTCAAAATATAATTGAAATTGAGTTATGATCCTAATTGAGTGTTTAAATGTTGAGAGGTACCAAGCTGTCAGGTGTAGAGATTGCAGGTTGGGATGAAGAACAGATCCTTGACTCTGTGTAAGCAGAGATGGAAAAACTAGTAGAAGGTCTAGCTCCCTGCTGCTGAGTTGAAGTAGAAGGGAGTACCAAGGTTGTCTCGGCCACCGAGGAGCAATCAGAATCATGGTGGCGTGATCGTTCTTCAACTTGACCAGAGTCTTGAGAATGAGAGGGAATGGAGGGAATGCATAGAGGAAGAGATTCGTCCATTCCAGAAGAAAAGCATCAGCCTTGAGGCGATGAGGAGAGTATATCCTGGAGCAGAACTGAGGCAGTTTGTAGTTGTGGGGAGCTGCAAAGAGGTCTATCTGAGGTGTTCCCCATTGAGAGAAAATGTGATGAAGAGGCAAGGAATGGAGTGTCCATTCGTGAGGTTGCAGAAGATGACTCAAGTTGTCTGCCAATTCTTCACCCCTTGTATGTAGACAGCTTTGAAGAAAGTGTTGTGGCGGATTGCCCAGTCCCAAACCTTCAGAGCTTCTTGACAAAGGGAGGCAGATCTCATCCCTCCCTGTTTGTTGACATAATACATGGCAACTTGGTTTTCCGTCCGAATGAGGACTGCCTGGTCATGAAGAAGATGTTGAAAAGAGTTGAGAACCTTAAGGATCGCTCTGAGTTCCAACAGATTGATATGACACCGACGATCCGTACTGGTCCAGCGGCCTTGTGTACGAAGACCATCGAGAAGCGCGCCCCAAGCGTAGGTTGAAGAATCTGTTGTGAGGACTTTCTGATGGGGGGGGGGGTTTGAAAAAGCAAGCCTCTGGAGAGATTGGAAGAGAGCATCCACCAACGGAGAAACTGCTTCAATGAAGGAGTGACAGTTGTGTTGAGAAAGTGAGTCGTAACCCTGCATCCATTGAGATTCCAGGGTCCACTGAGGAATTCTGAGGTGAAATCTGGCAAAAGGAATCATGTGTACTGTGGAGGCCATGTGACCTAGGAGTACCATCATGTGTCTCACTGAGATGGAAGAGCAGGAAGACACTGTATGGAAGAGTTGAAGAAGAGCTTCCAGATGTTGTTGTGGAAGGAATGCTCTGAGTTGGACAGTATCCAGAACAGCTCCAATGAATTGTAGATTCTGTGAGTGCTGAAGTTGGGATTTGGGAAAGTTGATCTCGAATCCCAAACTTTGTAGGAACCAGGTAGTCCATTGGGTCGCTACAATAACCCCCTGAGATGTTGAATCTTTGATGAGCCAGTTGTCGAGGTAGGGAAATACCTGAAGACCATGGTTCCTTAGAGCTGCTGCTACCACTACCAGGCACTTGGTGAACACTCTGGGAGATGAAGCCAGGCCGAAGGGCAGCACTCTGAACTGATATTGCAGATTCCCCACCCAAAATCTGAGATATTTACGAGAGGCCGGATGGATGGGAATATGAGTGTAGGCCTCCTTGAGGCCCAGAGAGCATAACCAGTCGTTCTTCTCGAGAAGGGGATAAAGGGATGCCAGGGACAACATTCAAAATTTTTCTTTGACCAAAAATTGGTTGAGAGCCCTGAGATCCAGAATGGGCCACAGATTGCCCGTCTTCTTCGGAACAAGGAAGTAACGGAGTAAAACCCCCTGTTCTGCTGTTCCAAAGGAACTGGTTCAATAGCATGAAGACGAAGCAGAGCTTGAGCTTCCCGAAGAAGAAGGGCGGTCTGGGATGGATTGGAAGGATACTCTCTTGTAGGAAGCTCTGGTGGAACCTGAGTAAAACGAAGAGAGTATCCTTCCTTGATGATGGTTAGTACCCAGAGGTCGGATGTAATTGTCGTCCATCGGTGATAAAAATGATGGAGACGACCTCCTATAGCGAGATAAGAATTCAGAGTCAGAACAGTGGAGGTTATGCTCTGTCTTAAACAGTCAAAAAGGCTGAGTAGCCTTAGGTGCAGCAGAAGGTTGAGATTTTTGTTGCTTCTGAGGCAGCTGTTTCTTAGGAGGAGGGCGATTATAAGGGGCCGTCCTCGAAGCAAAACACCTCTGATAGATAGGAGGAGTGCGTGAAGGTTTGGCAGGAGCTGGCTTCGGCTTAGGTCTTACAATGGAAGCAAAGGATTTCTCATGGTCAGACAATTTCTTGGTGGCTGCCTCGATAGATTCATCAAAGAGGTCATTGCCTACACAAGGAATATTAGCCAAACGGTCCTGGAGATTAGGATCCATGTCAATAGTACGAAGCCAGGCAAGACGGCGCATGGCTACAGAACACACAGCAGCTCTGGCCAACAACTCAAAGGCATCATAATATGATTGAAGGAGATGTAATCTGAGTTGTGATAGAGAAGCGATGACTTCTTGAAATTCAAAATGTTTTTGAGTATCCAAATAACTCAAAAATTTAGGCAAAAGAGTAATGAGGAACTCAAAACAGGTGACAAAATGAAAATTATAATTAAGGACTTTAGAGGACATCATGGCATTTTGATAGATGTGACATCCGAATTTGTTCACAGTTTTCCCTTCCCTTCCAGAAGGAATGGTGGCATAAACCTTGGAAGGATGAGACCTCTTTAAAGATGACTCCACAAGCAGGGAATGGTGAGATAACTGTGAGTTATCGAATCCTTTGCGGTGAACAGTTTTATACCTAGAGTCCAATTTGCCTACAGCAGCTGGAATGGTATAAGGAGTCTCCAGGCATCTGCCAAAAGTCTGAGACAAAAGCTTATGAAGAGGAAACTTAAGTGATTCTGCCGGAGGTTGAGGAAGATGCATAACCTCCAGATACTCCTTAGAGTATTTGGAGCCAGTATCTAATTGAACATCCAAGTCAACAGCCATCTGATGAAGAAAAGATGAAAAAGATAGCTGATCTGCCAATGCTTTGCCTCGAGAAGGGCTCGAGGTCGTTGAGGCAGCCTGGGTCAAAGATGATGCTTCGGCCGGAAAATATGCATCATAAGAGTATGGAGACTTGGACGAAGCAATTGAAACCGCTGCAAGGGGAAACCTCGATCGAGGGGTCGGCGGTCTCGTAGAAGTAGGAGTAGATCGAGGCTTAGTTGAAGAAGGACGTTCTTTAGAAGAAGAACTATGTCTGGAAGTATGCCTCGATGAAGGTCTCAATCGTCGTTGAGAATGGTGCGTGGAAGCAGATCTTGAAGATCGAGGAGACTTTGCCTCGGAGACTGAAGCAGCCGATGCTACCAACGAATGGATAGGACTGGAGGCTGTAGATCGAAGCTCCGGAGGCTTGGTGGAGGAACCTCGATACACTTCCAAAGACTCTGCTCCTTGGATAGAGTGTGAGGATTCCTGCAGAGGCACTAGCAAAGCTTCTGCTCCTTGCGTGACGTGCTGAGATGCCAGACCAGACACTCGCAGAGACTCTGCTCCCTGCAAAGAGTGTGTAATCACAGACCGAGGTAAAGGAAGAGGCTCAACCTCGCGGGAGTCTGCAGAATGCCCAGGCTGGATAAGAGGAAAAAGCTTCGGTCCCATATTAGTAAGGAACTAAATGAACTGCTTCTCTAACATGGTCTGGAAAAAAGCCGGCAAGGATGGATCCACGTCTGAAACCGGACCACCTGCTTTGGCTGGAGGTTCCACAGAAACGGTGGAAATGTGCTTTGACTTGGAAGTCTTCAGCACCTTAAGCACCACTGCTGGAACCTTCTGCTGAGCTATCTGACCTGAGGATACAGGGGAAGATACAGCAAGAGTCGTCAAGGAGAGAGCCGTGGCAAATGAAGAAGGTCTGATGAGGCTCAAGGTCGAAGGAGTAGAAGCAGGACGAGTCTCGGTCAAAGGTGAGGTCGAGGCCACCTTTGAAGTCGAGGGATCGGGGGAGGAATCCATCCCGAAGAGCTTCTGGACCAAAATTCGATGACGTTTAAGGGCTCGAGGTTGAAGAGTAGCACAGCGCTCGCACGACTTCGGTTGATGGTCTGGCCCAAGGCACTTGAGGCACCAACGGTGTGGGTCTGTGAGAGAAATCGCATGTTGGCACTGGCTACACTTCTTAAAGCCTGTTGCTGGCAGGGACATAGGAGAAAAATTAGCCGCTGCAAAATCGAAGCCTCTAGGTTGCGGCCGAGCAGCCGAACTGAAGAAACAAAAAAATTTTTTTTTTTAGAGAGAAATAAAGAAAATAAAGTAAAATAATAGCGATTCGTGAAGAAAAAAACACAAACCGCAGTGTAGAGAAGGCACAAAGTGAAAAGTTAAACGCAGAGAGTCAAAGACGGACTTCTCGGCTCCGCGGAAAACTGAGAACTGAGGAGACACGCCCTACGCTGGGCGGGAAGGCACCCATATGTGAGAATAGGTTGCCTGCTTGTCCTGGGATAAAGCACAGTTACTTACCGTAACAGGTGTTATCCAGGACCAGCAGGCAGCTATTCTCACAACCCACCCACATACCCTGGTTGGCTTCTCTGCTAGCTATCTGGGCAGGAAGGCACTTGCACATGAGCGGTGCGGTCGACTCGAAACTTCTAGTTTCAACAAGCAAGTCTGCTTGCGAGGCTTCTGCATCCGGGCTCCGTCGATGACGTCACCCATATGTGAGAATAGCTGCCTGCTTGTCCTGGGATAAGCCCTGAATATATATACCCTAGAACAGGGGTGGGAAAACTTTTTGACCCGTGGGCCACAATGGGTTCTTAAATTTGAGAGAGGGGCCAGATGACCCGGGAGGTGCGGCGGGGGGGGGGGGGGTGTCTGATGCTGCAGGAGGAAACAGCTCTCCCGCAGCTGCCAGCTGCTGAATCCTTGCAAATTTTCTTTTTGTGCATTGTGCTTCCCTCCTATGTCCTTGGTGCCCCATTGCCTCCTTCCTATGTCCTTGGTGCCCCTTCCTATGTCCTTAGTGCCCCAATGCCTCCTTCTTATGCCCCCAGTGCCTCCTTCCTATGTCCTTAGTGCCCCTTCCTATGTCCTTAGTGTCCCCAGTGCCTCCTTCCTATGTCCTTAGAGCCCCAGTGCCTCCTTCCTGTGCCCCCAGTGCCTCCTTCCTATGTCCTTAGTGTCCCTGTGCCCCCTTCCTATGCCCCCAGTGCCTCCTTCCTATGTCAATGGTGCCCCAGTGCCTCCTTCCTATGTCCTTAGTGCCCCATGCCTCCTTCCTATGTCCTTAGTGCCCCATGCCTCCTTCCTATGTCCTTAGTGCCACAGTGCCTCCTTCCTATGCCCCCAGTGCCTCCTTCCTATGTCCATGGTGCCCCAGTGCCTCCTTCGTATGTCCTTAGTGCCCCCTCCCCCCCAAGTCAACCTGCAACAGCTGCATTTAATTACTTCCCACCATCCCACAAAGCCGCGCCAAAGCCTACTTGCCCCCAAGCCAACCCACTGCCGATTCCTCCTCCCTGTCCCGGTCCGGCACCCGCCCGTCTGTCCGTCTGTTCGCTCCCCACACGTCCGTCCGCTCTCCACTGCCGCTCGCACACTATATTTACTTACAGCCTCGCTGGTGCTGCAATGAAGGGAAGGGAAGGGCCAGGCACATACCCACAAGCCTTCTCCCAAAGGTCTGGGCCAGCCAATCCCGGACCTTCTCTCCAACATAAGAATTGACATCGGGAGAAGGCTTGTAGGTAGCCCTTCCATTCGTTGCAGCACCAGCGAGGCTATAAGTAAATATAGTGGGCGAGCGATGGTGGTAAGTGAATGGACGGGCGGTCTGTGTACCGCGCATTTAGAAACCCTGCCTTACGCTGCAGACAGCCGCCTCTGATGCTGCAGGCCATAGTTTGCCCATGTCTGCCCTAGATGACAGGAGGGACAGGGGAGATACGATTCAGATGTTCAAATACTTGAAAGGTATTAATGTAGTACAAAATATTTTCCAGAGAAAGGAAAATGGTAAAATCAGAGAACATAATTGGAGGTTGAGGGGTGGGGGACTCATGAGCAATGTAAGGAAATTCTTCTTTACCGAGAGGGTGGTGGATGCCTGGAATGCGCTCCCGAGAGAAGTGGTGGAGAGGAAAACGGTGACGGAGTTCAAAGAAGTGTGGGATGAACACAGAGGATCTAGAATTGGAAAATAATAGTAAATATTGAAGAACTAAGGGCAGTACTGGGCAGACTTGCATGGTATGTGTCTTTATATCGCCTTTTGGTTGAGTATGGGCTGGGGAGGGCTTCAATGGCTGGGAGGGTATGGATGGACTGGAGTGAGCTTTGACGGAGACTTCAGCAGTTAGAGCCCAAGCACAGTACTGGGTAGAGCTTTGCATTCTTGCCCAGAAATAGCTAAGAGAAAAAAAAATTGAATTGAATCAGGTTGGGCAGACTGGATGGACCATTCAGGACTTTATCTGCCGTCATCTACTATGTTACTATGAATGTGACAAGGTTTTAGTGAGCACTTCTGTAAGGTGGAACAGCGTATGCAGGAATCAACACAATGCTCAGGGCCTAAACACTGCAATTACCAGCTATCAGGGCAGTGATGGAAATAGGCTGCTGGCACCAACAGCACTTTTTAAAGCTCGTCAACAGTTTCAACAGGGATGGAAAAATTGTGGCAGCAAAATTAAACTCAATGATTAAATTTGAGGAGAAAAAACCGCTGAAAAATAAGACGAAGGCTAAAAACCCCCACACGAAGGCAGGAGCCCAAATGAGGAAAAAGAAATTATTCTTTTTTTTTCTCTAAAGTAAAATAATAACGAGAACGAAAAAGATAACCAATGGCCAAAGCTAGGTTTTAGAAACACGGTACTGGTTGAAGGCAATGCCGACTGGATAAAGTCCAGAAAAAAATACTTCTTCACTCTGCGGAGAATGAAGAACTAAGGAACCGCAAGCCTATATTGGTCTAGGCAGTCACGAAGTTTCTTAAAACTTAAAAGGACAGTTCACTTTTAACACTTGTGCTAGAATAATCCTGTTCCTTGAAGAAGGGCAAAAAAAGGATTAAGTAATGTGAAAATACAATACAATCTTCAGGAGGAAAGAAAGAACTGTGCATTCCATAACTCCTGCATCCAAAAAATGTAAAACAGCTTGCAACTCAGAAATTCTTTCGGCTGAGGAAATTACTATGAGAAACACCATTTTGAGCATAAGATCTTTGAGGGCCACCTTTCTCAGTGGCTCAAACGGAGCCTGTAGCAACATCCACAAAACTAGATTAAGATTCCAATCCAGATAAGGCTTTCTTAGAGGGGGCTTAAGCTGATTAACCTTTCTCAAAAACTAAACCACATCCAATTGCATAGCCAAGGAAGAATTAGATATTAGACCTCTATAGCATGCTATTACTGATACTAGCACCCTCAGCTAATTGTATGCCAGACCTTTACAAAGCCCTTCTTGTAGGAAGTCCAATATTGGCCAAAGTGAAGAATAAATGGCGAAAGACCCCTTTGATCACACCGTGACTCAAATACTCATCATATTCTAGTATAAGCTGTGGATGCAGACCATTTCTTTGTCTGTAGAAGAGTAGTTATCACCTCATCTGAGTAGCCCTTCCGTCTGGAGTTTTGACCTCTCAATGGACAGGCCATAGGACAAAAGTGGAAGGGATTCTCTATTTTGACTAGGCCCTGCAAGAGAAGGTTGTGCATCATCGACAATCTTACGGATCACTGGCTAACATCCAAATGAAGTCCACATACCATGGTCGATGAGGTCAATCTGGAGCCACTAGAATTACTAGTGCTGGGTGAGTGCTCACTCAATGCAACACCTTGCCAATCATAGACCATAGAGGAAAAACGTATAACAGTGCGACCCATGGCCACAGCTGCAGTAGAGCATCGATCCCTTTGGATGCCTCATCTCTGTGTCTGTTAAAAAATAGGGCTGCCTGAGCACTGCTGTGCATGGCCATTAGAAACATCCCTAGCATTCCCTAAGTCTGGACTATCAACTGGAAGGCTGCTTCCAAAAGCCATCACTCTCCCAAGCCAAGCTGATTTTGGCTGAGAAAATTCACCTGCACATTTAATTTTCCTGCAATGTGTGCTGCTGAGATCGTTTGCAAATGCATCTCTGCCCAGCTCAACAGCTCGTGAGCTTCTATCATGAATTGCTTTGCCCTCCAACAGAGGTTGAAAGGCCAGGAGAGCCCTGCAGACTGTTACCAACTCCAAACAACAGATAGACCATTGGGCCTCCTCCACTGTCCATTACCCCTATGTCGAGTAATCCAAGCAATGGGCTCCCAATCTGACTCAAATTGGTCGTCACCTGGAGCCATCTGGCCATCGCCAATTTCATGCTCCATAGAAGGTTGGAATCTTGAAGCCAATAGACCATGCTGCTGTGAACCTGTGGAGTCCACCACAGTCGACAATTATATTCCTGAGATATTGGCGACCACTGTTCAATAGAGAATGTTGGAGGGGTCTCATGTGAAATCGTGCCCAGGAAACTACATCCAAGGTCGCAACCATAGTCCCCAACACCTGCATGTAGTCTCAAGCCCTGGGACATGGGATCTGTAGAAGCTGAAGAATTTGCATTTGAAGTTTCTATCTCCTTGCCTGAGGAAGAAACACTTTCCCTTGCACCTTGTTGAACCTTACCCCCAGGAATTCCAGGGTCTGGGATGGAAAAAGGTGGCTCTTTCGGAAATTGATGAACCATCCCAAGGAATGTAAAGAGCATACACACTTATTCTGTGGCTTGAGACTTTTGCTCTGACAGAGCCAATCATCCAATTAAGGGTGCAACTGAACCCCTTTGTTTGCCTTAAATAGATTGCTGCTACTATCATCTGCTTGGAAAAGGTATGGGGGGCTGTGGCCAGACCAAAAGGCAGAGCCTGAAACTGGAATGTCGATCTAGCACCAAAAAGCACAGGAAACACAGAGGAGGCCGAATTGCATGTAAATAGACCTCACTGAAGTCCAGGGCCATGAGAAACTCCCTTGGCTACACTGCCAAAATGACGGACTGCACCATCTTCATGCAAACGTACTTGACTGTGAGGAATTTGTTGACTTTTTGAAGGTCGAGAACCAGATGAAAAAATGCCCCCTTTTTTCGAGACAACAAAATAATTTGAACAGCCCTGCCCACATTCTGCAGGTGGAACGGGCACTGCTGCTCCCATTTCTATCAAGGTATCCAAAGTTTTTCTGATCACCTTCTTCTTGATAAGAGACATACACGGTGACTCCAAGAAAAAATCTCTGACAGAAGAGGACAATTCTAATTTGTAGCCTTCATGAACAATATTCAGCACCCAGAAATCTGCAGTAATGGAGGCCCAATCTGCAATAAAGTGGTACAGTCATCCCCCTATCTGGCTGGCAGAGTAAGTCAGCGCCCCGTCATTGGGAAAACTGGATAGCAGTGGGGCAGGAAGGTTGAGGTGCCCCCTTTTTATCCTGTCAAAAAAGACTTTCACTGAAATCCAGAACTTTGAGAAAAGGGAGGTCTTCCAGGTTTATACTGCTTTGTGTCTCAGAAATAACACTGCCTATAGAAAGCCTTTCCTAGCAGTTTGAGCTTATCCTCAGATAAGTACTGTGATTTAGAATCCCCCAAATCCTTAACTTGTCCAAATCTGCACCAAACAGAAACTTCCCCTTAAAAGGGAGCTTCACCAGCTGCTGCTTTGAAGTGGCCATTTGCAGACCAGTGGTGAAGCCAAAGGAAGTGCCTCACTATCACTGCCAACACCATCTGCTTCACTGAAGCTCTAATAAGATCAAATAGTTTGTCAGCTAAATAGGACAGCCCTGTCTCTACATCCACACTTAGAAGGGAGCTAAGTGCCCGAGTCCACTAAAGAATCCATAACCTGATAAACCCAGCAGAGGCAAACTTTTGCAGCATAGAAACTACAGAAATAAGAACATGAGATGCTGCTGCATGGAAAGAGCTGAAACTTGAAAAGACATCTTTAAGGAAACCTCTAGTTTTCTATCCTGTACGTCTTTCTGTGTTATCACCCCTTCTACTGGCAGCGTGGTCTTTTTCGTCATCGCTGCCACCAAGGGGTCCACTCTAGGAAGTTTAAGCTTTTCTGAGAAACTGGGTAAAGGTGTGCCATAGCCTTAACCACCCATAACCCAGCATCTGGGGAGTACCATTGCACTGATATCATCTCCTGCATTGCTTCATTCACCGGGAAAACCTTAGGAGGCTTGGGGGTGCTGGCCATTTAGGAGCCATTTTTGGGGATGCTCAGGCATGGAAATGTTCAGAGGTTGCAGCGCCTTGGAAATAAGCGAAGAAAGCTCTGTGAAAAACCCTCACTGTCATGGCGTCATAAGCTTCTTGGACCATCACCTCCTTGTCCTCTAGATCTAGCCCATAAGCATCCACTCCTAATTCTTCCGGATCCACCCATGAAAGAGGAGGAGAAACAGAGGATGCAGAGCCCCTTTCTGAGCCTGAAAATAAGTGCTTCCACTTGGCAGACTGACTCTCAGGCCACAGATAAGTCAAATAATGCCTCTGCACCATCACTCCCTACCCCACACAGCAAAAAAAGCTCTGTGCAGCAGCAAAATTAATTCTGGTGAAAAAAGATCTGGGAGTAAAGGCTGCCCCTTGGCAGCATTTTTAGACTGACCTGCTCCCTCAGCAGAAGCAATAGTAGGCAAGCTGGGTCCCGACAGCTAAACTGCTGCAGAAAACAATGTGGGAGCTTATTTTTTCTGAGCTGTCAAAATGGCTGTGGTAAGCTGTGGAGAAATAGGCTGCCCCTCCTCCATGCGGTACAAATTCCTGGAGTCCACCATTGATGGGTTTGCGGCCATAACGCTCATACAGCCATCAGAGCAGAGCCCCAACGCTGTTCACCGCTTTTCACAGCAGGAACAGCATTTAACTACTTCAGCTGCCATCTTAACTGGTGCTGCAAATCGCTGCCCCACACCCACCCATGAATATAAATCCATGTGGTGTCAAAGGACATAACAATATAAGAATAACCTTACTGGGTCAGACCAATGGTCCATCTAGCCCAGTAGCCCGTCCTCACAATGGCCATCTAGATCACTAGTACCAGGCAAAACCCCCAAAAGTAACATTCCATGCTACCAATCCAGGGCAAGCAGTCTGTCTCAATAACAGACTATGGATTTTTCCTCCAGGAAATTGTCCAAACCTTTCTTAAAACCAGCTACATTAACCGCTTATACCACAACCTGTCCCCAAAGTATGCAGAAATTATATGGTGAAAACATATACTGAAAATATAAGTATTAACCCCCCCTTTTACAAAACTGTGGTGTGGTTTTTAATGCCAGCCACGGTAGTAACAGCTCCGACGCTCATAGGAATTCTATGAGCGTTGGAGCTAATACCACCAGGGCCGGCGCTAAAAAACGAGCTACTGTTTTGAAAGAGGAGGGGAATTAAATAAAAAATCAACGCAAGAAATAAGCTGAAAAATATATGTACTTGGCCCGGGAAGGGCGAGCAGGGTTACTTACTCAGATTATAGCAATTCCTTTGAAGAGCCTTGGGCCACAGCCACAAATGTCCCGTTATCAGCCTAAGTAGCTGGTGAGGTCTCTAACTGACACAATGCAGTCTCCCTTCTGTGCTATATTTTTTATGTGGGAAAGGAGAATCTGAACTTCAATGCACTGGGAGGTTGGGATAGGGACCTGGGGTGACTAGGTGTAACCACTAAAGCTGCCAGCACTCAGCTAGAGCACCCCTCAGCTCAACTGAACTAGGCCAATCCATCCAATTAAGAGGAAGAAAATACTTAATTTTCTAAAACAACAGGATGCGTATATATATTATATACAAGAAACACACTTATCCGCCATAAAATCAAGCAAGTTGAAAGGAGGGTGGGTAAAGCATTGTTTTTTCGCTCCTGCTGTGGGAAAGAAGGCTGGGATGGCTATTCTGGTCCATAGGAAATATTCGGCTGTATTTGATTTCTGCCGATCCCTCAGGCAGGTGGATTCATGTGGATATGAGCTTGGGGAATAATATGCTGGAGCTTTTCAACATCTATGCCCCTAATTCAAATCAAGTTGAATTTTTCAAAACTCTTCAGAAGTTGATACTACCATTGGCTGCTTCTAATGTAGTAGTGGCGGGGGACTTTAATGCTGTTATGGATCCATTGCTTGACAAAAATCCCAGTAAGGTACTAAAGTCATTGTGATTAGATAACTTGGTTCAATCCTGTGGTTTGAAAGATATATGGTGGATCCTTCATTTTGATGCTCGGGAATTTTCGCTTTGCTCCCATCTTCATATATCATTCTCAAGAATAGATTATATTTTTATTTCAGATCAATTAGTACAGCAAGTAACAAAAGCCATCATAGATCCAATTATTTTGTCGGATTATGGTGGAGTTTGGATTGAATTTAAGTTTGCTGAACAAGATTCTAGTAGATCTGTGTGGAGATTTAATACTACATTGCTTCCGGACACAAACTTTTTTGAAGAATTTCAATTAAAAATGAATGAATATTTCCAAATCAATGCCTCAGGAGATCTCCTTAGAAACATTGTGGGATGTTTTCAAAGCTACCATAAGGAGGCAAATCATTTCATATTCGGCACATATTAGGAAACAACTTAAAATGGAATTTTTCTAATTGGAACAAGATATTAAGGAATTGGAGTCAAAATTGGCTGCGAAGTGGGAACAAATTACTTTATAGGCCCTCTTAAAAGCTAAATATAAATAAGAACATAAGAACATAAGAAGTTGCCTCCGCTGGGTCAGACCAGGGGTCCATTGCGCCCAGCAGTCCGCTCCCGCGGCGGCCCATCAGGTCCATGACCTGTAAGTGATACATTGTCTAAAACCTTTCAATCCCCATTTTTCTTCTATCTATACCCTTCCATAATCCTATCTCTACCTCTATCTATATCCCTCAATCCCCGTATCCTTTAGGAACTTGTCCAATCCCTCTTTGAATCCCCTTAATGTACTCTGACCTATCACATCCTCCGGAAGCACATTCCAGGTGTCTACCACCCTCTGAGTGAAGAAAAATTTCCTAGCATAGGTTCTAAACCTGTCCCCTTTCAATTTCTCTGAGTGCCCCCTTGTTCTTGTAGTTCCCAATAGGCTGAAGAACCTGTCCCTTTCCACCTTCTCTATGCCCTTCATGATCTCTTCAGAGTTGGCCAGGAAAGATTTATTTTCTCAACAGGCTCTGTATTATGAAAACTCGAATAAAGCAGGAAGATTATTAGCTAAATACCTTAAAGCTAAGAAAAGTAAAGTAAAAATTGTTGCGATTAAAGATGAGAAGGGAGATACTCCTACTCATATTGGAAATATTTTAAAACAATTTTTGAACTTTTATAAAGCTTTAGATTCTTCTGAGCCTTATTCAAATAAAGAACTTGAAGGTTTAGAGCAGGGGTGCCCAACGTGTCGATCGCAATCGACCGGTAGCTCAGGAAGGTAACATTCATGTGATAGACTCGTGTTGCCATCCCGATCTACCGGGCCTATCAGCCTTCCTCTCCCCGAAGTCAAAGACGCCGACTCCGGGAATTAGGTTGTTTTTTTGTCATTTCGGGGGGGGGGGGGGGCGTGGTGGCGTGGCAGCAGCAAAACCTGAAAAAGAAATCATCCTGGCCCGGGTCGGTGTCATACTCCGGAACTTCTACCTCTTCCAGCATCCCTCTCCCTTCTACCTGCTTCCGGCCACACCCCCTGCTCCTCGGCTCTCTTTGGCAACTCAGCAGCAGCAATCGACACAAGCTTCTGACGTCGGGGCCTACCCTCTGCGAGTCCCGCTTGTTTCAACTTCCCTTTTTCCACAAAGGCGAGACTTGTAGAAGGAAGGCCTCGATGTCGGCAGCTTGTCTTGATCACCGCTGCTGACGAGTTGCTTAAGAGAGCCGCGGAGCAGGGGGGTTTTGCCAGGTGCAGGTAGAAGGGAGAGGGCCAGATGCAGGACTCGTGGGTGAGGGAGCAGAAGAGAGAGAGAAAGAGAGAGGGGAGGGAAACAAAAGGAAATATTTCATACTGGGCTGGGCTGGAGTGGAGGGAGGGTGGAAAGATTCTGGCTACAGGGTGTATTAACAAAGGAAAAGGGGGAAAAGCTGAAAATGGAGATAGTGACACAAAGAAGAGAAAGAGTAAGCAGGACCTACTGAATAAGGATAGAGATACAGAGGGGACATGAAGAGGAGGTGAAATAGAGACATATAAGTAATGCTGAAAAAGTGTGGGGGGGGAGATAAAGACATTGAAAGGGTAAATGGTGAACATGGGGTAAAGACAAGGACAGAGACAAATGAAGATTCTGAAAAAGTGGTGAGATAGGGATATAGATGAGATGGACACAAAGAAGGGTGATGCTGGAAAATAGGTGGAATGGTAATTCTGACAGACACAGAAGGGAAATGCTGGATCAAGGAGAGATGGGGCTCAGGCTGGATGGAATGAAGAGAAATGACTTGTTGGCCCGGAACTTCCTCTCCTACGTCAGAATTGACGTCAGGGAGCGGAATGCTGGTCAGCGCGACGTTTCTGCAGGGAAAGCTTGGGACGGCGGTGGCTTGGGGGCTGTTCCCCGATGGCGGTGGCAGCAAACCGAGTGGCTTGGGGGAGGGCACGGAGAAAGAAAGAAAGGGGGCAGACAGGGAGACAGAAAGAAGGGGGAACAGGGAGACAGAAAGAAAAAGTTGGGGAGAGAATGAGGTCTGGAGGAGAGGAAACATACAGGAGGCTGAAAGAAAGGAAGAAAGATTGGATGCATAGTCAGAAGAAGAAAGTGCAACCAGAGACTCATGAAATCACCAAACAGCAAAGGTAGGAAAAATGATTTTATTTTCAATTTAGTGATCAAAATGTGTCAGTTTTGAGAATTTATATCTGCTGTCTATATTTTGCATTATGGCTCCCTTTTACTAAACCGCAATAGCGTTTTTTAGTGCAGGGAGCCTATGAGCATTGAGAGCAGCATGAGGCATTCAGCGTAACTCCCTGTGCTAAAACCTACTATTGTGGTTTAGTAAAAAGGGAGGGGGTGTATTTGTCTATTTTTGTATTTTGTTACTGAGGTGACATTGCATAGAGTCATCTGCCATGACCTCTTTGAAAAAACCCGGAATATGAATAATTAACATTTTCTCTGCCTTTCAGTGTGCTTTGTGTTTTTTTAAAAATTTTATTGTTGGTAGATCATTTTGACTTAGTCATTATAAAAGTAGCTCGCAAGCCCATAAAGTGTGGGCACCCCTGGTTTAGAACATGGGTGTCCAACCTGCGGCCCCGTGAAGTATTTTGTGCGGCCCCGGTCGAGGGTGATGCAGTGTTTTCCTCTGCTGCCCCTGGGTGTTTACCATCTTGCCGGCTCCCTCCTTTGTCTTGCTGTAGTGTTTGCGCATTTGTGCAGACCCAGAAATTTTTTTTTCGGCCAATGCGGCCCAAGGAAGCCAAAAGGTTGGACACCCCTGGTTTAGAGTTTTTAAAGTTGATCAGAGGACCAAAAATCCCCGAGCATATAAAAGGAAATCTTGAGGCACCTATATCACTGAAAGAGTTGCAAACAGCGTTGAAGTCCCTTAGAGTTGGAACCGCTCCAGGTGGTGATGGTTTCACTGTAGCTTTTTATAAATCATTCCAAATTACCCTATTACCTCATCTTTTAAATTTATATCAGGTTCAACTAACTAAAGGTTGCATTTCAGGTACTATGGCAGAATCTCTGACTATTGTTTTGCCAAAGCCAAATAAAGATTCCATGTTGGTTTCAAATTACAGGCCTATTTCTTTGATTAATGTAGATGGAAAACTGTTGGCTAAGTTATTGGCTTAGTGCTTGGCTAAGGCTCTCCCTTATGTTATAGGAATGCACCAAACAGGTTTCGTGGCTCAAAGACATTCTTCAAATAACACCAGAATGGCTCTTCACATGCTAAATTTAACAAAAACCATGGAGAATCCGGCCTTCTCTGTGTCCTTGGATGCAGAGAAGGCCTTTGATCGTGTGGAATGGACCTTCATGTATCAAGAAATGGATTGGTTTGGTATTGGTTCAGGATTTATACAAATGATTCAAATCTTGTATAGTTCCCCTTCTGCCAGATTACCGTATTTTTCACTTCATTTTTTTATTTTCAATTTAGTGATCAAAATGTGTCAGATTTGATCATTTATATCTGCTGTATATCTGTGTGTATATGAAAAATGAAATGGGGAGACAGGATGCAGAATTTGGTTCAGAATATTTTTTTTATGGTTTTCCTACTCTAAATCTAGGGTTCGTCTTATGAAGCAAAAAAAAAAAAAAATAAGGTATATATAAATAATACTTTTCAGAATGTTTTCACCTGGAGAGGGGAGTTAGACAATGGTGTCCATTATCTCCTTTGCTATTTGCTTTTGTTATGGAATCCTTGTTATTGGCTATTTCAGCAGGCAGAGGAGATATAGGGTATTCCTTATGCAGGTCGGGAATATAAGATCTCTGCTTATGCAGATGATATTTTGCTTCATTTGAGGAATCCTGAAATCACCATTCCACATTTACTGGATCTGATTGATAGATTTGGGAAATTCTCAGGGTATAAAATAAATTGGAGTAAATTGGAGGTTCTTCCACTAAATGTACATTGCCCAAGAGGATTATTTGATTCATTCCCCTTCCTTTGGAAGGAAGAGGGTATAAAATATTTAGGTATTTGGATACAAAAAACATTGGAAGAGACAATGAAAGTAAATGAAAAATCCTTATTGCTAAAAGTCTCAGAAATGTGTGAGCAATGGGAACCCTTTACATCTTTTTTGGTGGGGGAGAGTTCAAACAGTCAAGATGATGATTTTGCCTGTGGTTTGCTACCAAATGGGTATGTTGCAAGTTTATTTTCAGGGGTCCTTTTATAAGAAATTAAATAGCATTCTTACCAAATTTATTTGGCTGGGTAAAACTGCGAGAATTGCTTTAGTATCTTTACAAAAACCAATTGCGGCGGGTGGGGTAAATTTTCCTAATTTTTATAGGTACCATCAAGCCTATATAATGCTTCAATGTATGTATTGGATTCGCCCCGAGCTCTCAGATTGGTTATATTTAGAATGGCAACTTATGTCCCCATTACAACTATCTCATTTGTTGAGTATCAAATTACCTAGATATGTTAAGGACAATAGTATTTTATTGGACAAGTGGAAAACTTTGGAATGTATTAATAAATTAACAGATATTCCAATAGAGAAATCTACTTTTCAATCCTTATGGCTAAACTCCAAGATTCAAATAGGCGGATCTGGGATCTTCTGGAAGCATTGGATGCATGTTATATCTAATGGGAAACTGCTTGATTTTTCATGACTGCAACAATCATTCAGTATTTTAAAGTCTCAAAATTATAGGTGGTTGCAGGTGAAGCAGGCCTTTCAGAGTGGGTTCCCTGATTGGTGAAATTGAAAAACTCATTATAGCTTGCAAATCCTATGCTTCCAGACATATTTTTTAGGACATCAGCCCGCCCGGTGGTATAAATTAATTTCTGAATTCTTGAATAAAAAACCAAAATCTAGTCTTAGAGACATTTGGAGCATTGAGATAAAGCAGTATATTTCTGTGTCTTGATGGCCACGAATTTGGACTTGGAGGATGAGGTGTACAGTGTCAGCATCTATGAGACAAACATGGTTTTTTTTTGTTGCATAGGATTTTTTGGACCCCAGTTTGTTTGCAAAAATTAGACAGTTCTAAATCTAATAGATGCTGGCATTGCCATCTTGATATAGGGACTTTGGATCATCTGTTATGCTATTATCCTTTGATACTTAATTTTTGGAAGTCGATATGTGGTCAAATTAATGTTGTACTTGAGTCATCAATCCCATTGACTTATGAAGTCATAATATGTGGAACACTATTACATGTTAAACCCCCTATGGTGGTAGAAAATTGGAACGCTCTTCCAGAGTGTATCATAGGGGAGAACACCCTTCAGGGATTCAAGCCAAAGTTAGACAAGTTCCTGCTGAACAAGAAAGTGTGCTGGTAGGGCTAGTCTCAGTTAGGGCACTGGTCTTTGACCAGAGGGCCACCGCGTAAGTGGACTGCTGGGCATGATGGACCACTGGTCTGACCCAGCAGCGGCAATTCTTATGTTCTTATAAATGCCGGCTTTTCTTAATTATCACGGGAATAGCCATGCAGATGATAACATGGAATTGGAAGAACTATGATCGCCTTAACTTCCCTTTTTGGTGGGCAAACTTATGCTCCAGCTACAAATATGAAAAAATGAATGCTGAGATATTGGGGCATAGTAATGTATTTAACTTGGTGTGGGGCCCATTGGCAACTTTTATTGCTTCTATATAGTTGTCATTTCTCTTTAACTTTTGTCTGATTTCCTTACACATCCAGGGTGGGAGGGAGGGGGTGGGAATGTATTACTACTTTAAATAAGGGTGGGTTATTGGAAGGATAATTGCATTTATATTATTGATTAAGTAAAGGGGGTGGGGGAAAAGATTACTTTCAAATATTTGTAAGTTCAAAGTGCTTTTCTTGATTTGTTATACATTCAGATTCATATGTATTGCACTGTTACTACTTGAAAATCAATAAAGATTTTTTTTTTTTTAAAAACCAAACAAACTTGAAACTTGATCCATCCACCTCCTGGAGATATACTAATTGACCAGAAGGCTTGACATTCAATAAGTCAGAGTGGAAAGTCTGAACTTGATCTCCAACTGCTGGTAGATGAGCACAAACCACTAGTCTCTGGATTCATTTGCTGCTGACACTAAGGGCTCCTTTTACTAAGCTGCGCTAGTGGTTTTAGCGCGCACTTAGCGCATGCTGCATTGCCATACGCGCTAAACGCCAATTGAGTAGTTCTTGGCCAGCACTGAGTTGGCGTTAGTTCTTGGCGCGTAGTGCGGGGTTAGCGTGCACGGCAAAGCTGTGCATGCTAAAAACGCTAGCGCACCTTAGTAAAAGGAGCCTAAGGAAAAAAACAGATTATTTCAAATTCCCATAACAGCCATAAACATAGCACATCAAACCTGCTAACTATTTTTGGAATATTTTCATCTGCTAAAATTTTGTATGTATATCCTATTCATCCCACTTCCATATTCTCTTATAAACTCTCCCTAAAGGTGGGAATGAGGCCTTCCTGTAATGCTTCTTATATGCTAATGTACTGCTATCATTTCTATTCATAGTACATAGCACTGTACAAATAAGACAATGACATTTGAGTCAAAACAAACATACAGGATAAAAATACTTTGGGATTTTCATTTACTAAACAAAGTTCCTCTTTTCTGCCTAAAACCTAGGTGGGTTACAAAACCAGCATACATAATTGCATTACAAAATGCAATACATATAAAATAGCCTCAACTCTTCACAGTGATTAGCAGTTACACCTCTTCTGTGGATTATAAGTTACATATCTTCTATGGATTTCTGAAGAAAAATGCTTTGTTGATTCAGTGTTCCCCCCTTCCCCACAAAAAATACATACACACTGCCTAATATTATGTGTTATTTAACCAGCTAGGACAGGCTCCTGGCCAGTTAAATATTCAGTGCAAGAGGAATATTAGCACTTAGCAGCTATGGTGGCATAGCTGATTAGCACAACAAAGAAAAATGGGGAGACCCAATGATCCACAGTGAAAACAATCCACCGATGAAAACAAAAACTGTGGATACAGATGTTCTGGAGATAATTTATTAAACACTGACATATAAAACCATGACAATTCAATTAAAAAAGTACAATGGTAAAAAATACTGTGATGAAAATCCAACCGGACCCTACACGGTCCATGTTTCGGCGAACACGCCTTCCTCAGGGGTCCAATGGTTTGCAAACTCACATATAAAAAATTGGACTGAAAACAGTCTATTGTCTTTAAATATGTGAGCAAAGAACACCGCAGACAAACTGAAGTAGCAAAAAAATGCCTTAGCATGTTTAAAGACAATAGACTGTTTTCAGTCCAATTCTTTATATGTGAGTTTGCAAACCATTGGACCCCTTAGGAAGGCGTGTTCGCCGAAACATGGACCGTGTAGGGTCCGGTTGGATTTTCATCACAGTATTTTTTACCATTGTACTTTTTTAAATTGAATTTTCATGGTTTTATATGTCAGTGTTTAATAAATTATCTCCAGAACATCTGTATCCACAGTTTTTGTTTTTATAGCTGATTAGCATCAGTATTCATTGGCTGACTGGCTAAGTTGAGTAGCCAAATAGATTTGCATAAATAGCTGGACTGTCTTTGGCTGTTATAACTTAGCTGGCCAACTGATAAATATCGGCTTAGCTGGCTATATTTTAAGCACCTAAAAATAAACCAGAAATTCAATGCCAATTACTGGATATGGCCCAGCATTAAATTTCCAGGTTCGCTGCCAACCACAGGAGTCAGCCCAACTAGCATCCATAGTCTGAATATCGTCCCTACTATGTTTTAGGACTCTTAGGATTTTTATCCTGTTGTTAAAAGAGTCTCATATGTATATGTTAGGAGGGTGCAAATTTGTGAGCTCCTGGTTATTTGATTGAATTGGATAATTCCCTCCAGGAAGGAGAAGTGTTAAAGAAGCATTCTAGCAATCATAAGCTGTTTCCATAAAGTCACATTTTTCTAAGTAAATATCATAATAATAATAATAATCAATTTATATACTGCAAGGCCGTAAAGTTCTATGTGGTTTACAGTAGTTAAAAAAAACAATAAAAGAAGTTGAATAGAACTAAAAAAATTAAGAGCCAATAATTAGACACTAAAATGATCAAAATAGTGCATAATAAAATTTTTACGAATTAGCTGCCTAAATACTTCGAAAACAGATGTTTTTAGATGTCTCCTAAATTCCCCATAAGTATCAGTAAACAAAAGCAATTGTTCTAAATCCTTACCCCATAACGCTGCTTGATAAGAAAAAAGATTTTGATGATGTTTTTTAAGTTTACATTCTCTAAACCAGTGGTTCCCAACCCTGTCCTGGAGGACCACCAGGCCAGTCGGGTTTTCAGGATAACCCTAATGAATATGCATGAAAGAGATCTGCATATAACAGAGGTGCCAGGCATGCAAATCTGCTCCATGCATATTCATTAGGGCTATCCTGAAAACCCGACTGGCCTGGTGGTCCTCCAGGACAGGGTTGGGAACCACTGCTCTAAACAGACAAAAAAACTAAATTCAGATGTGAGTTTCTCTTATGTCTGTTGGTTGCAAAAGAAAAAAGCTCAATTATATATTTGGGAGCTAAGCTAAACAAAGCCTTAAAACAGAAGCAACCAAACTTAAACTTCACCCACGCCTTCATTGGTAGCCAATGTAGTACTCGATAGGAGGGTGTTACTTGATCATATTTCTTCAACTTAAAAATCAGCCTGACCGTCGCATTTTATACTATTCGCAATCGTTGCATATTCTTCTGGGAAATTGTCAAATAGGCAATATTGCAATAATCAAGCAAGCTTAGTATAATAGACTGTACCAAAACTCTAAGGGCTCCTTTTACAAAGCCGCATTAGCGGTTTAACACGTGTAATAGCACGCACTAATTTGCCAGCCGTGCTAGCCACTACCGCCTCCTCTTGAGCAGGCAGTAGTTTTTTGGCTAGCGCGGGGGTTAGCGCACGCTAAAAAGGTGCGTGTGATAAAGCCGCTAACGCGGCTTCGTAAAAGGAGCCCTAAATGATGAAACATCAAAATACGCCCTAATGGACCGAAGCTTCCAAAGAGTAAAGAAACCCTTTCTGACCAGAGTCCACCTGGTTCTTCATAGTCAAGCCCTGGTTCAGTATTATTCCCAAAACCTTAATGGTAGATTGAATAGGATATCTGAATTTATTTATACACAATGATGTTTTAATATCAAATGGGCGCGGTGAAGCTACAAAAAACTTCATTTTTTCTGAGTTATGCTTCAGTCTAAATTCAATCATCCATTGCTCCATTAGACCTAATAGTTCTATTGCTTTAGGAATAACTTCAGAGGCCCAAATAAGGACAGTTACCAACAGACAAAGGCTCAATCTGCAAGGACCCCAAGAGAGACAATGAGATACCTGTGTGAAATACAGGGCACTATCTTACTGCTGATCTCACCGTGCCTTGAGTTGCCGTATGTCGCCCCAGTCCGGAGACAAACCGAAACTGGGTGACCTAGCACAGGTCAGAGTCTCTCTGGTAAACCCCTTGAGTGCTAACCCCAGAGTCCGATTAAACAAGCAGCTTCCTTCAAGGGAGTACAGCAGGAATACAGACATAAACATATAAATCTGCCCAAGCTTGTCCCAAAACTGGTGAAACACATACAACTTGTCTGAACCGGAAAGGAGAGAAGCCCCGGCATACCCTGACCAAAGTCAGCTGGAAACAAACTACTGGAACGCTGCAGCTCTCCCACCATCGCCGGAGACCCAAGCGCACGCCTGATTCTTACTGACATGTTGCCGCTGCATCAATGCTCCTAGAAACATAGTCGGATTCAAGCCCCGCAAAATTTACCCTGCTGCAGCTTGCATAGAAAGAAAATCAGACTCGGAGAATAACCAGAAGAATGGCCCACAGCGCCGGAAAAAACATGTCCCATCTCATGCGCGCTGCTATAAACCGGCACCTGCACAATCAGCTGCACATGGCCGTGACAAACACCGATGAAAGAGAGCCTCAGAATAAACAGGACTACTACTGCTACACTGAAACCCAACAATGAGAACAAGTGCGAGCATGAAATCGCACCGCTACTGCCGCGCTGTAACCAACAAGGAAACCAAGAGCGTGCATGCAAAGGGCGGGAAGTCCCGGCTCCCTCCACGGATTTCTAGTCATAAAACTTAACCTCAATAAAACATCCATTCCTTAAACATACGTTGACCGAACCCACATTACTAAGACTCCCAAACAGAACCTGAAGTTCAAACAACATTAAAAAACAGAGACATACTCACAAGCTTGTTGTTAGGGCCGGTTGAAGCCAGTTAAAGCTGGTTGAGCAGCAGTAACAGAGCAGAATGTAGGAACTGTGGTCTCTATTTTTTTTTTACAGACAAGGGAAAGAAGAAAAAAAATTGAGTCCCAGTCAGACCCTCTAGCAATGGAGGGAGGGTGAGGCAGGGACCTGGGGGGGCCCAGGTGTAACCCCTAAAGCCGGCACCATTCAGCCAGACACCCCTGTCTCACTGAAGATAAAATCTCAACAGGAGAAATAGCATTGCCAGCTCAGAGACCACCACCACAACAAAGCTAGAAACAACCTTAGACACAGTAGAAAAATGGATGATGGATCACAAACTAAAACTAAATTCTGAAAAAACAAAATTCCTTTTGCTCGAAAAAGCCCAAACTCCTACCATCACTGAACTGAAAATCAAAAATACCAAATACCCAATACAACCCGAACTAAAACTCCTAGGAGTTACGATAGACAGATGTTGCACAATGCAGCCCCAGATCAACAAAACAACCCAGAAAGCTTTTCTAACCATGAGAAATCTCCGTAAAATCAGAAAATTCTTTGACCAAGCACAATTTAGACTAATCGTCCAATCCCTAGTCTTAGGTCTGCTGGATTATTGCAACTCCCTATATCTTCCTTGTCCAGCCACTATGATAAAACAACTCCAGACCATACAAAACACCGCCCTCAGATTGATCTACTCACTCCAGACCATACAAAACACCGCCCTCAGATTGATCTACTCACTCAAAAAATATGATCACATAACAACTGCCTTCTTAGACTCTCACTGGCTACCCATACAAGCACGAATCCAATTCAAATTCTACTGCCTGATATTCAAAGCATTACACGGCTCTTCCCCCTCCTATCTAAATAACCGCTTAAACCAAATCTCCACCTCAAGACACAGAAGAACCTCGAACCCTTTCGCCTTCCCCCCACTCAAAGGCACACAACGCAAAAAAATGTTTGACAACCTTCTAGCAACACAAGCAGCAAAAATCAACCATTCCATCTCCAATCTTATGACAATATCAGACAACTTCAAAACATTCAGAAAAGAAATCAAAACCCTGCTTTTCAAAAAATTCATCCAAATATCTTAACCCCTCCTCTTTTACCTCCAGAAGATTCACCTACCTTCAGATAACCTTCCCCCAAATTACCCACCTTAACACCTTCCAATTAAACAAATACCATAAATAGATTGTAACCTACCCTCTCTAACTGAATTCCATATGTATTTTTCATACAGTTCTTCACTGTCAGTTTAATTTCCATCCTATAAATTCACATAGAATTTTCCTTTTTTCAACCATCTTTATTTTCTCTTCTTTATTAATTTCCAGGTACTTTAGTTAGATTGTGAGCCTTTGGGACAGTAAGGGAATTTTTTAAGTACCTTCTTACTTCTCATTTATAATCTTAATGTATATTTTCTTCAAACCGCTTAGAACCTAACGGATGTAGCGGTATATAAGAAATAAATTACATTACATTACATTACTGAAGAGAACCTCAACAGGAGAAACAAAATGGCAGTCTCACTGAAGAGAAACCTCAACAGGAGAAAATAAAGTTCCAGTCACAGCCAGAATTCAGGAGCTAGTTGAATAGCGACCATTTCCTGCTGGGAGATAGATAATACTGGAGATACAGGAGGAGTGCCAGCCAATGGGATCACCTATTAATCAGTTTCTCTATCACTGCCTGCTGGTAGATGTGTGCTATCCCATTGGTCTCTGGATTCATCTGCTGCTGTTGCTAGGGAACAATCAATAAATAGTAAAGTGCCCAGTGCAAGTTTGGAATCAAGTAAATCAATAATGTATCAGTGAAAATGTTTAAATCTAACAGTTCTTAAATATAGCAATTTTCTCCATAGAATGTGATATGCAGAAAAACTTAGCTTTCAAGAGTCCTCATGGAGTCATAGGGGGATGCCTCAAGCGAATGCCCTACAAAGTCCCCTATTTCGTTCTCTTCCTCAGGGGCAATGTCAAGAGCACATCCCACTGCTTGTGAAAATCTGCTTGACTTTTCTCGACAGCTGCTGCAAGACTGTGTTCAGTGGCATAGTCATACAGCTGATTTGGACTGGAGCCCAAAATTGGTGAATGGGCACTAAAGTTTCTCCTGGCCTGAGTGCAATAGGGATTCCCATGCCCTGCCAACTGAAGACATCTTTCTCCAGTCTGGCAACCAGAAATATCCAAGCTTTCCAGCTTATGGCAATATCCTCAAGGGAGGAGAGAAGGCAGCAGCAACAGCTCTGAAATACTGCTGCCAGCTGCAGAACTTGGAAAGTTCTGGTCACTGGACCTGAGGGAGGGAGAGGGGGAGAGGTGGCAGTCAGTTGGTGAGGCTTGGAAGTACCTACCAGCTACATCACGGGAGATGTTCATTTTAAGGGGACCTAAGCTCAAAGTGGGAGGTCTAGCTCTGCTCTCATGGTTATGCCACTGATGTTCAAAATGAAGTACAGTATTTGCCTAGTTTAACTTTTTAGGATTTCCAGTTCAGCTTTGGTATTCATATTTCTACTTTTAATTTGTGATCCATTGTTCTATACTGTATTTGGTGAAGGTCTGTCTGTCTGTTTTGTGTGTGAAGAAGTAATTTAAAAGTGGGTCAGGAAATTGGGAGACAGGCAAGTAGAAGAGGAGCCTCCTCCTTAATTTCTACCCTGGGCCCCAAGCATGTCTAAAACTGGCCCTGATGATCAGAGGAGCAGGTACTGGGCAAAAGGTAAAGGATGGCTTTATTTTCACTTCCTGCTCACCACATATTAGCTTTCCCAGGTATTCACCTTTATAGGACCCCCAGGGACCCCTGAAGACTTTTTGTCAAAATGCGGACCGTGTTGGGACCTGCATCCCTAGTGGATTAGGTCCTTTAAGGCTCTTATGTGGATTACTTTACTTTTATGTGGATGATTTTAGTTTACCTTTGGAACTTTGACATTTTCAAATAAAGTCCATTAAGGAACATCGTCATTCCACAGAGTTTCTTTTATTTTCACCAACACAGCATTTTATGCCCTAGTCAAAAAGTACATTATTTTCTCAACGACAAGATTATTTGCACGGACTCTCTATTTTTGAGAGTTTATTTCATGACTTCCAAATGAAATAACATTATTCCATGGTTTCGGACTAAATAAAAGAAATTAATTCTACCTGCTTTATTAGCTTTCTGCCCCTGTTCCACCGCTCTAGCCCACACCCAGCTCTCTGACAGCGACACCTCCTGCAGCGCCATCATTTCAAACTGCCTAGGCAACCAGTGCTCTACGATAAACATTCCCCTCGCAACGCTTGGAAACACGAGCCTAGTTACCAGCGTTCCAGTAGCATGCTAGGTCTGGAGTTTAGTTCATTGGCTTTTGTGTGCTTGCAAAAAGTAATAAACTATAGTTCAGTGTTGCCTGCAAGCGCGGGGATCAAGCAATACGTTACAACTTCTAAGAAGGGAGTGAAGACAATAAAACTCAAAATAAATGTAGGGCGCTGCTTACGCCTTTCAGCGTTATATGGAAAAGATAAAAAAGTAAATAAATAGCAAATACACCAAAACAACGCATGAGTGCCGTCAAGTAATTTGAGCTGTCTTATGTCGGCGCGCGGGAATGAGGCGCGAAACGCTGGCGGAGTTGTAGCAGGTTGGAGCGCGACGATGGGGCCGGGATCCGCGGGGGCGGGGGCGGAAACGGCTGTCGGTGCTGTAAAATCACAGCCCGTCTTTTCTGGGTTTCAAACGAGAACTGTGAGTGAGTTATGTGTTAACTCAGCAAGGACAGACTTTCTCTGTATGTTGGTGAATTTAGTACAAACCGAGAATGGGTACGTACTTGTAGAGAATGACACGGGGACAGAGACCGCAGGGACAAACTTTATCCCCGTATCATTCTCTGAAAGCTTGAGACTAGTTTCAGTATGTGAAAACTTAACAAATGTTAGACAATTTTCAACTGAATTTACTGATTAAAAAGAACTGCAGAAGCTCCTTTTAGCTTTAAGTGAACTACTGTTAAAAAACACAGGAGCCAACTTTTGAAAATTATTGGAGGTGCTCACAACAAATTTCTGCTCATCCAGAAAAAAAAAGGAAAACCAAAATATATCTGGTAGTCAGTGACCAGCCTACCTATATCTAAATGTCAAGAGTAGGGGCAAGTCACTTAATTCCCCCCCCCCCCCCATTGCCCCAGGTACCTTAGCTAGATTGTGAGCCCGCTGGGACAGACAGGGAAAACTGCTTGAGTACCAGAATAAATGCATGTAAACCGTTCTGAGCTTCCCTGGGAGAACGGTATAGAAAATTGAATAAATAAATATTCTCTTTTAATCACAGAGTTGTGTAGAAGGCATCATCCACGTTTTTCAGCTCAGCCTCCTGCATCTCTGGGCTGAACTGTATATAGCTCCTCAGTTCTTCCTTCCACAGGAAGGTGTCTTTCTGATCTGCTCTGATTCTGGTTTATTATTTTCTGGATTTTATCTGTTTTTGAGGTTTCTTGGTGCTTCTGTGTTAGAAGTCTGTAGCTAGGAGGGGAACTCTTTTACAACTCTTTTTACAGGGCACCTGACTGACTGTCCTGCATTATTGTTTTGGTGGCTTGGGATCCATGCCCCTGGTAAAAAAAAAAGCTCTCTCCTGGTACTCCCGGAGCTTGCGCGCAAGCTATGTGGCCCCACATCAGTCCTGAGGAATCTATCTGGTGCCGACTGCATTCCCCCCCATCCCCAATGATGCAGATGGAGCTGTGGGGGGCTGGGGTCTCAGGTTCTCTCTCGGTCTGATTGGCAGCCAAAGACACAACATCTGGATCATTTTTACATGCTTGTCTGAGGCAGGATTCTCCATATCCCAGCTTCTGATTCAGCTGAAGCAGGCAAAGAATACAACAGCACAACTGTGAGTACAGTATAGTCTATTGCTGTCTATGGGAGATGTTGGGGGGGTCTCTAATTTCAGTTTTGGGGGTTTCTGGGACTAGGTTTAGGGTCCCCCACCTCCAAAAGCCCTTTCCTGAATTTTTTTTAACTTTGGTGTATCTCTCCCTTGCCATTTTTTAATGCCAAAATGCTGCCACCACAGCCTTCCTGGATTTACCAATTTGGTTTTAAAAGCTTTGATTTGGATTCAAATTGATAAGAGATGAACTTCTCAGGCTGTTTTACTTCTGATTCATACCAGATTTGCGCTGGATGGCCGGTGTTAGATTGCTGCTCTGCATAGAACTAAGAAGCTGTCGATGATGGCAGCCTATATGCTAAGGCCTGGAAGTCCTTTCAGCACTGGTGTGCTTTGGATGATGTAGAGCCCTTACAAGCTCTGATTTTGGTAGTCCTGGACTTTTTGCAAGAGAGACTTCAGAAGGGTCTGTTGGTTGGATTGTAGAAAGTGCAAATAGCAGGCCTTTCCTGTTTCCATGCTTGGGGTGGGAGGAGAGGTTCTTTGGCCTCTCACCCAGATGTCACCTGGTTCATTATAGGGGTGCATCTCCCATTCCCGTCCTAGCATCATAGCACTGTATTTCAAGGTATCAGTAGAGCTCTGTATGAGCCCTTTCGGAAGGCGTCCCTTCTGGATCTTATGGTCAATATGGTGTTTCTGGTGGTGATTACATTGATAAGACTCTGTCCTGTAGGGAGCCGTACCTTAAGATTACAAAAGCAGGGCTTTCTTTACACATGGTTCTTTCCTTCTTACCAAAAGTAGTCCCTGCCTTCCACGTCAATCAGGAAATCTATTTGCCCACTTTTCATCCTATGGGATCTAAGAAAAAGGATAAAATAGGGAATGACACGGGGATGAATTTTGTCCCCGTCTCCGCATGCTCAGTCCCTGCCTCGTCCCTGTCAACCATCTGATCCCATCCTCACAAACCTCAAATAGTTATGATTTTATATTGAACTTATTTTATTAAAGTATAAAAAGAAATAATATTCTGTACAATTGTCATTTGATAAATTCAAATAGTACAACAAATAGATCAACAAAACTCCTGTCTTCCCTCCCCTTCACATATATCCCCTCCACTATCAAGAAAATTAAATAAGCCAAATTATTACAGAATGCTACACAGAAATATAATGCTAACAGAATACCGCAGTCACACATGACAGGAATAGGGGAGTGAACTAGGGCAACAGCCCCCTGGTTAGAGAGCCTTAAGCCAGCTGGAAACTAAAGAAGCACGACCTGGACTTTGCAGTCCCCAGTTATGTCTAATGCCAGCTCTAGCAGGATACATATTTCAAATCTGATATATTCTAATCACAAAATAGAAAATAAAAAAATTTTTTCTACCTTTTGTTGCCTAGTCATTTTATTTGTCAAATCATGTTGGTCTCAAGGCGCTGGTCTCTTTTCTTTTGTCTTCTCTTAACTCACTTGCCAGGGTCTCCTGACCATTTGACATTTCTTCTTTCTCCATGCTCACCATCCATCTTCTATCTTTATGTATGCATGTATTGTTCCTTATGTTCAGTATCTCCCTTCTCTATGTCTCCTATACGTCCTTTTCTGGTATTTCCCCATGCCCATCTCCTTGCCTTCATCATCTTATTCAAGTTCCAAGTTTTTATTAAAAATTTTATACTTTCGTTTGTCAAAACTACTAAGTGAGATACAATTAAAATTGGGGAAGAGTTTTATGATCCCCGTCCCCTGTGTACAGGGAGTGGGGAAAGAGAGAGTGAGAGAGAGAGAGATCCATGGTGCATCTCTCCCACTGCCTCTTCTGCCATATCCAACATTTTTTCCTCTCTCATCCCCCAGATCATGTGCAGCATATTTCACTATTGCCCACTGGTCCTATGCCCAACATTTCTCCTTCTATCACCTCTATCCAGCACCATGCAACACCTCTCACTTTCCTCACTATGACCAACATTCCTCCCCCTTGCATCACCTTCAATCTGTTCCCTCTTCACCACCATATCCAACATTTCTCCCTCTCATCCTTCTCTTCCCCGACTCCTCTCTCTAGGACCAACAATTTTCCTCTTCCTTTCCCCATGTGCACCATCATTCCCTCTCACACACTCATCCCCAACAATTCTCCCTTTTTATTCCCTCCCTTGTGTTCCAAGTTCTTGCCTCCTCCCTTCCTTCTGTGTCCCAAGTTCGTGTGCCCCCTGCTTGCCTTCCAAACTTTGTACCAAATTCATGCCCCTCCCATGTCCCAACATGCCCCTTCCCCCACTTTTCTCCCTTTGTCCCACATTATACTTTCTCTCCCTTGTTCAAGGCTATCCAGCTGGGCATGCCCCCTTCCACCAAAGCTGGATCAGCACTGGCAGCTTCCCTCAAAGTTGCAGCTGCCCGCGAGTCCAGCAGGCACCCTCCTTCCCTATTACCCACGAGTCTGGAAATCCCCCACGCTCGCACCAGGCCCCCCTATGTCGAAGCCGACTGGAGGGCTTCCCTCTAATGTCAGAGCTGACGTCAGAGGGAAGCCTTTCTGGTCAGCCAGGGATCCCAGGCAGTTACCATCAGACATTGTCTTGCTTCCAGCTTGGCTGTTCCTTATCTTCAGCGCTATCCGCACTTGTTTGCCGGGACAGTGCACAGCAGAGTTAATGGCCATGCAAGAGCCTCTGCGCTAGTACGAGTAGCTCCTAACTCTGTATACTTAATTCTAAATGGCCTGCGAGGACCGGTGCAAGATGTAGAAGAGACGTTGGGAAACAGCGATCACAATATGATCTATTTCGATCTGGATGCAGGGGAGAAACATCGGTCCAAAATGAAAGCCACGGCACTGAACTTCCGAAAAGGGAATTACGAAGGGATGAGACTCCTGGTAGGGAAGAAGATTAAGAAGAGGATAAGCACTGTAAAAACGCTAGAGCAAGCTTGGTCCCTTTTTAAGGACACGGTCACCGAGGCGCAAAATCTATATATACCACGCATCAACAAGGGATCAAAGAGGATAAAGAACAAAGAACCGGCGTGGCTCACTGTAGAGGTGAAGGAAGTGATCAGAGACAAGAAAGCTTCATTTAAGGAATGGAAAAGGTCAAAAATGGATGAAAACTGGAACAACCACAAACAATATCAACGCAGCTGCCATAAGATGGTAAAAGGGGCCAAAAGAGACTACAAGTTAAAAATAGCCAAGGAGGCGAAGAACTTCAAGCGGTTCTTTCAATATATTAAGGGGAAATGACCCGCAAAGGAAGCAGTGGGACCATTGGATGACCATGGAATAAAGGGAGTGCTAAAGGAGGACAAAGCAATCGCCGACAAACAACACATTTTTTGCATCTGTATTTACTGAAGAAGATCTACACAGCATACCGGAACCAATCAGGCTATATGCTGGAAATGAAGACGGAACGCTGACAGGATTGACGGTCAGTCTAGAGGAGGTGTAGGCAGATTGATAGGCTTAAGAGCGATAAATCTCCGGGACCGGATGGCATCCATCCGAGGATCATCAACGAACTTAAAGGGATCATAGCTGAACTGCTTCAACTAATAGCCAATCTGTCGATCGAATCGGGAAAGATTCCGTAGACCGAAAGGTGGCGAATGTTACGCTGATCTTCAAGAAAGGTTTGAGGGGAGATCCAGGAAACTACAGACCGGTGAATCTGACTTCAGTACCGGGAAAGATGGTAGAGTCACTGATAAAGGACCGCATCATTGATCACCTTGACGGACACAGGCTGATGAGGACCAGTCAGCACGGTTTTAGCAAAGGCAGATCGTGTTTGACAAACTTGCTGCACTTCTTTGAGGGAGTAAACAGACAAATAGACAAGGGTGACCCGGCCGACATTGTATATCTGGATTTCCAGAAGGCGCATGAACTACTACTTTGGAAAATTGTGAGCCACGGAATAGAGGGTGAAATACTCACGTGGATTAAAAACTGGCTGGCGCATAGGAAACAGAGAGTGGGGGGTAAATGGACAATACTCGGAGTGGAAGAGCGTCACCAGTGGGGTGCCGCAGGGCTCGGTGCTTGAACCCATGCTCTTCAAAATTTTTATAAACAATCTGGACATTGGTACGATGAATCAGGTGATTAAATTTGCGGACGATAAGAAGTATTCAAAATAGTGAAGACACAGGGGGATTGCGAAGATCTGCAACGTGATATAATCAGGCTCAAGGAATGGGCATCAACATGGCAGATGAGGTTCAACGTGGATAAGTGTAAAGTAATGCATGTAGGTAACAAAAATCTCATGCATAAATACAGGATATCCGGGGCAGTACTTGGAGAGACCTCCTAGGAAAGAAACTTTGTGTTCAATTCTGGAGACCACATTATCAAAAAGATGTGTGGAGAATCGAGTCGGTTCAGCGAATGACCACCAGGATGGTCTCGGGACTCAAGAACCTCCCATATGAGGAAAGACTGAATAAACTGCAGCTATACTCACTCGAGGAACGTAGAGAGAGGGGGGACATGATTGAGACTTTTAAATATATCACGGGCCGCATCGAGGTGGAAGACGATATCTTCTTTCTTAAAGGACCTTCAACCACAAGAGGTCATCCGCTGAAAATCAAAGGCGGGCAATTTCATGGCGACGCCAGGAAGTATTTCTTCACCGAAAGGGTAGTCGATCATTGGAATGAACTTCCATTGCAGGTGATTAACGCCAGCAGCGTGCTCGATTTGAAAAAGAAATGGGATATGCATGTGGGATCTCTAGCCGGGTGAAGTCTGGGGGTGGGTCATTAGCGTGGGCAGACTTGATGGGCTACAGCCCTTTTCTGCCGTCATATTCTATGTTTCTATGTTAAGTCTATGAAGCCGTCCACGCAATGTGCAGCAGCGGCGAAAAGGGCGAACAGAATGCTAGGAATGATAAAGAAGGGGATCACGAACAGATCAGAGAAGGTTATCATGCCACTGTACCGGGCCATGGTGCATCCTCACCTGGAGTACTGCGTCCAGCACTGGTCACCGTACATGAAAAAGGACACGGTACTACTCAAAAGGGTCCAGAGAAGAGCAACTAAGATGGTTAAGGAGCTGGAGGAGTTGCCGTATAGTGAAAGATTAGAGAAACTGGGCCTTTTCTCCCTCGAACAGAGGAGATTGAGAGGGGACATGATCGAAACACTCAAGGTACTGAAGGGAATAGACTCGGTTGATAAGGACAGGTTGTTTACCCTCTCCAAGGTAGGGAGAACGAGAGGGCACTCTCTAAAATTGAAAGGGGTTAGATTCTGTACGAATGTAAGGAAGTTCTTTTTCACACAGAGAGTGATAGAAAACTGGAACGCTCTTCTGGAGTCTGTCATAGGGAAAAACACCCTCCAGGGATTCAAGACAAAGTTAGACAAGTTCCTGCTGAACTGGAACGTGCTCAGGTAGGGCTAATCTCAGGGCACTGATCTTTGATCAGAGGGCCACCACGTGAGCGGACTGCTGGCCACAATGGACCACTAGTCTAACCCAGCGGTGGCAATTCTTATGTTCTTATAATATTAGGTCAGGTTGCACATAGTTTTGGTATCTGTTTTGATTAGTTACTTCAATGTTATAATGTTAATTGATGTGTTTGTTACAGAACAGAACAGAATTGTGTCGAGGATATTTCCTCTGTTTCCCTCCTTTCGATTATGTCTCTTGTTGCAGTGCTCCTTGCAGCTGCCTGGAAAGGAGGCGGAATTCAATGATGATTTGACAGCATTCTGCAAGCAACTTGCAGGTTCAGATGCATAACTCTAGTGTTCAGAACTGTTAGACACAATCTACAAGAAAGAAGATTGAGGTATTCATTCTATTGTTTATAGCATTCTCCCAGGGGAGCTCAGAACGGTTTACATGAATTTATTCAGGTACTCAAGCATTTTTCCCAATCTGTTCTGGTGGGCTCACAATCTATCTAATGTATTAGGGACAATGGGGGATTAAGTGACTTGCCCAGAATCACAAGGAGCAGCATGGGTTTGAACCCACAACCTCAGAGTGCTGAGGCTGTAGCTTTAACTATTGTGTCACTCTTCCCATAAGAAAGATTAGGTAAGAACCTAATCTTTCTTTTAGGCCTGAGAAGATCTGTCTCTAACACTGGGAGTTGATGAGTATCGATTGGGACTCCATCTGCCTCAATGCTGTGTACTGAGTAGGGCCATCTGGATCAGTCAACATGCACAGACTTGTTGGGCCGTGACCCATTTCTGTCGTCATCTTCTATGTTACATTGAGTCTGACACTGAGGAGACATGGAGATTTAATGCCTTCTTCCTTGGCACCAAGGGAACTCAGTGCTGTACATTGGACAAAGATCAAGAAGCACAAGCACTGATCCCCTTCAAAGCACAGTGCTTGGAGCTCTGGGACACCAAAGAACTCAGTACCCGAGAAGAGTCATGCTAGAAGGAATGCTCACCCTCCATTGAAGATATGCCTATGCATAGGTCTTCATGTAGCCTGTTCCTGGTACCGAAGTTGATGCCAGCAGTTTTGCAGGCTGTTTTGGAACAGATGTCCCAGCCTTTTACAATGTCAACCCTCAATGAATGGATCTAGGCTATGCTCCAGGAGAATTTGCCAGGGATTTTGGCACTGTAGAGTTCATCGGAGTCAGGGATGCTTTCACCTGCCATGGCTCCTACTCAGCCCTTGCAAGGCCTTCAGCCTGTGGTACGGTCAATGATGCGATTGAAAAGCATATTGATATCATTGATACTCCTGCCAAGCGTTTTCTGCCTCTTCTAGAAGGATTTTTGGCAAGTCAAAGAAAGGACTTTTTTTTCTTAAAGGAGTAGGTACCCCCCCTTTCTCTCATCTCACTCAACAGATGCTGCCCCAGCACACAAGGTCTTGTCAACAGCATGCAAAGAAGCCCCAGCCATGCAGGCCAGAGCTTTTCACTCTGTAGTATGAACAGACACATTTTCGCCCTAGCCTCTCAGTTCTGAATTTGTCAGCAGGTCATGGCTCAGCAGATGTTGAAGTAATTGGGCCTCAAGGCTTCCAATGTATATCTCCATGTGAGGACATCCCAGTGGACTCTAACTTCTAGTGGTCTCAGGCCTTTGGGAACATAGCAGATTCCATCTAAATGACACTAAAGTTGATACAATCCATTCTCTGGTGGATGATTTGATCCAATTTGACTATGGGAATCTTATTCCAAATTTTTCAATACCACAAGTTGTTGACGAAGGATATATCCAACCTAAATTGGAATGAGAGGGGGTTATCTTGATGGGCTTCACACTCGGGATTTGTGGTCAGCTGAGGAGAAGAATTTTCACATCTGCTTCCTGGAGCTACAAGCAATTTGGAACACTAAAGAATTTCAGAGCTTGGCTAATTAATGAAATTATACAATTTTGGATAGACAATCAGATTGCCATGTACTATATGAACAAGCAAGGGGGAATGGGGTCCTACCCTATGTGTCAGGAGGGATGTGGAACTGGGTGATCTAGCACAGGATGGTTCTTAGAGCCTGTCGAGAAAATCCAATAGCCTGGCCAAAAGACCAAGCAGGATTATGCAACCGCACATGGTCACTCAACATGAGTATTGCCTGGGAGATCTTCAGAGAATGGGGCTTCCCCCTTGGTGAATTTCTTTGCCACTTCTTTCAATCTCAGTGTGTCTTAGTACTGTCCCAATCATAGCTCACATGACAGACTAGTGTTGGATGCCTTCTTCCTCCATTGGAGAACAGGTCTTCTATATTCATATCTTCCCCTTCCTCTTGTAAGGAAGGCTTTGCTGAAACTCAAGCAAGACTAAGGCAGGAGCATAGAAAGATCACTCCTGCCCCACATCACTGCTAGACTGAGGTCAGAGATACAGTAATGGATCAGATTCAGCCTTTAAAAAATAGGAGGCAAAAAATTGCGAATAACCAAATTCGCGAGTACTAAACCCACGGATTCAGAGGGAGAAGTGTAGAAATTTTTTTTTCTTTTTCTTCTTAGCTATTTCTAGGCAAGAATCCAAAGCTTTGCCCAGTATTGTGCTTAGGTTACAACTACTGAAGTCTCCATCAAAGGTCACTCCAGCCCATCTACACCATCCCAGCCATTGACGCCCTCCCCAGCTCATCCTCAATCAAACGGCCATATAAAGACATATTGTGCAATTCTGCCCAGTACTGGCCTTAGTTCTTCACTATTTACTGTTATTTTCTGATTCTAGATCCTCTGTGTTCATCCCACAGTTTTTTTTAACTCTGTCACCATTTTCCTCTCCACCACCTCTCTCGGGAGCACATTCCAGGTATCCACTACCTTCTCCGTCAAGAAGAATTTCCATACATTGCTCTTGAGTTTACCACCCCTCAACCTCAAATTATGTCCTCTGGATTTACCATTTTCCTTTCTCTGGTAAAGATTTTATTCTATGTTAAAACCTTTCAAGTATTTGAACGCCTGAATCATATCTCCCCCTATCCCTCCTTTCCTCTAGGGCAGGGGTGTCAAAGTCCCTCCTCGAGGGCCGCAATCCAATTGGGTTTTCAGGATTTCCCCAATGAATATACATGAGATCTATTTGCATGCACTGCTTTCATTGTATGCTAATAGATCTCATGCATATTCATTGGGGAAATCCTGAAACCTGAACTAGATTGCGGCCCTCGAGGAGGGACTTTGACACCCCTGCTCTAGGGTATACGTATTCAGGGCTTCCAGTCTCTCATACGTCTTTTGATGCAAACCTCTTATCATTTTTGTTGCCCTCCTCTGGACCGCTTCAAGTCTTCTTTTGTCCTTCATCAGATATGGTCTCTAAAACTGAACACAATACTCCAGATGTTCCACATCACAGATTTTTCACTGGAGTCTTCATTTGTGCCTATAGCGCATCTCAGTCAGCCATTGAATTTTGATGAACCTCCCCAGAAGATTCTTACCTCTCCTCACAATCTGTCAAAGATGTTATGTTTTACAGCCAGAAGATCTCTCCCCATCGCCATGCCATCCACTGGTGATTTCCTCTCTCTTCAGAATTGGTCTACCACTGTACCATCAATGTTACTATCCTTATCAAATAGACCAATGGGATGTTCTTCATATTTTATTGCGGTTTCTATACCTCCCTAAAAAAAAATAAAAAAGGTCAATAGAAGACAATTCCAATTCCTTTGTTAATCTAATGACCTTGGAGCTCTGGGAGTGGCTGCAGGGGAGAAGGAGGCCACTAACACATCCTATTAAGGATGCTATTACACTTTTCAAGCCTCACTTATATTCATATCTTGTCTAGATGCGCAATTTATCCCAGGACAAGCAGGCAGCATATTCTCTACATGTGGGTGACGTCATCCACGGAACCCAGTCGCGGACAGCTTTTCAAGAAAACTTGATTGAAGATCTTCAAAGTTTGCTAGTGCTGCACCGCGCATGCGCGTGTGCCTTCCCGCCAGTTAGGGCGTGCGTCTCTTCAGCGTGGCCTCAGTTCTTAGTTTTCCACAGAGCCAGAAAGCCCCGTCTGCTCCGCCTGCTAAAGCCTCGTCCTCGGGTAAGTCTTCTCTTCCTCCTCCAGATTCCCTACTGAAGAAGCCTTCCATGGAGTCTCTGGCATCCCAGGCAGTGAGTGCAGTCCTGCCTGCCTCTACGAGAGCTCCCTCCATGCGTGACTCCAAGCTACGGGAATACTCTTCCTTGAGGAGGTCGCCCTCGTTGGAGCGCACTGTTGCACAAGCCCAACCAGATCCATTGGTCTCGGTGCCAATGTATGAGGACATGCTTAAGGCAATTCTGACCCCGCAGATCTCCTCCGTTCTAGCCCAGCTTGCCCCTGCCTTGAACCTGCTCCCTGTGAGCCAGCCTGAGTGCCCTACTGAGGCTCCTCGGGACAAGCATCGCCGGTCTCGCTGGTTGTCCTCGAGTGATTCTTCACCGGTTCCTTCGAGGCCTGCATCGCCGGCTGCCCGGCCTCGGTCGAAGCACCGTTCGAAGCTTGCCTCGTCTTTGAAGCATCTGTCTGCTGTCACAGCCCTAGCCTTAAGGCTAGGCTTGTGACAGTTAAATCTCCTCCAAATCCTTCCCTTATCTTGAAAAGGGCTGATCACTGCAGCAGGTTGAACTCTGATAGACAAACAGGGTTGGAGTTTCCTTGGAAATATCAGTCTACAGAATCCCCGGGAGTAGAAGAGGAGTGGGAGAATAGCCTGGTGCAGAGGGAGGGGACTTATCCAAAAGGACAGCCTAAGAATCAGTCTCACAGAGCAACTAATGAGCCTCTGCTGGGGCCAATTAAGTCTAAACTGAGAGGCCAGCAGAAGCAGCAGGTTAGCCCTCCCCCTTTCAGGTCAGGGCGGGGACAACTCAGAGCATTAGAGGCTGTGCTTAGGAAGAACAAATCAGTCTTCCCTGGGTCAGCCCAGGAAGCAGTCTCAAGGGACTGGGCTCCTGACTTTCCACTGAATAAGGACATTGAAATGGCAGAGGTTACCACTGTCCCTGGGGTGAACCAGCCAGCTTGCCAGGAAGCTGTGGAACCTATGGATACTACACAAGAACCAGATGAAATACAGATGGACCAAAGCTAAGTTGAATTATCTTGATGATTGTTTGCTTTTGGAATCTTGTTTTCTCTGAGTGTGTTTGGAAGCACCAGTCAAGAGCTGACAGCATGAACAGTGCTGAGCTAACTGCTGCAGCTGTACCTTAAGCTGGTGACAGAGAGGAAAGTGTTGAATTTTTGTACATTTTCTCCTTTTGTTTTTTTTTTGCCTATTTTGGTGAATGAATGTATGGAAAAGGAAGTAGTGGGGAGAATCCACATAATATCCTCAGGGAGGGATTGTGGGGCCAATTTTTTTGGCAAGCTTTTTGCTAAAGTGGATTCAGCTACTCCCCTCCCCCACCAACTGTTTGTTAGGTTGGCTGGGGAAGGCCTGTTAAGCCAGGCCTAGGCAACACATTCATCAGAGTTTGAAAGACCTTGGGAATAACCAGCAGAAACACTGGGTGTTCCGGTAGCCGTATTACTTTATCAAGTTTATCAAGTTTATTAACAGAATTTGATTTATCGCCTATTGAAATCACTAAGCGATGTACATTACAATATATAATAAGGTATGCCCTTTTGGGACTGTGGGACTGTGCCCTTTTGGGACAATATATAATAAGGTATGCCCTTTTGGGACTGTGAGACTGTGAGGGCAAGACTACAATAGTATCATTCTAAACTTACCTGCCAGAAAGGTGTGTGGGCTATGTTTTGCAAGCCCGGATTTTCTTTGTATTTTGTTTGAAATTTGAAGACTAAAAGTGTAGCAGTTGCTACTCTAGAAATAAAGTTGGACACAAGTTCAGTTAAATCTTTATTGTTCCTGACGTTTTTCTTTTCTATTTTGATGAGAACCAGCAGGACCTTCAACATCTTTTGAAGGCACGACGAGTTCGGCGTTGGGTGAGCATTGGGCGGGTGCCTGGTTGCAAAACCCGGCACCGGCAAGCTCACACTGCCAAACGGCCGAGAGACTCCTCCCCCTCGGCGGGGTAAGTCTCCGGTGCCTCGGGTCTCGAGGTCCGTCGAGGCCTCTGTGCACCGGCCTCGGCTGTCTTCCACACCTCTTCGGTCACTGAGTCAAGGCAAGTTGAGGTTGAGGACTCCCTTCTTGCAGCCGTTCCAGGAGGGTCTCTTCCTCCCTGGGCTCTCCGAGGCTTGCCCTGCAGTTTTCCGTTCCTTGGACTCCGGGGTCTTCTCCCTCCCGGCAGCTTAAGTTTAAGCATTCTTTGACGCCTCCACTGCCTCTTAGTAGAGCTTTCTCGGCATCCATGCTTTTGGACACGGATATGCCGGCGTATTCGAGGGAGGCTTCTCCCTCCTTCTCAGCTGCCCCGAGGTCCAGATCCTCGATGCCTCCGGAGGGGCCTTCCTCTTCCAAGACTTCCTCCTTCACCAAGTTCGTTGTGGACATGGGAAAGGCTCTTCAATTGGCTCTCCAGTCTGAATCCAAGAGTATTTGGCGGAGATGGAGCTTCCTCATCCACCCAGGGAATCTCTGCGCCTCCCGCTGAACCCAGTCTTGAAGCAGACTTTCTTCCGGAATTTGGAGACACCTTATGCCATTCCTGCCATACCGTCCAAGATGGAGTCCCGCTATCGGACAGTCCCGTGCAAAGGGTTTGACAAAGCACAGCTTTCCCACCAATCTTTGGTTGTGGAATCTTCTTTAAAGAAGTCCAACTCCTCCAAGGTCTACGCTGCTGTCCCCCCAGGCGTGGAGGGGCGTACCATGGACAAGTTCGGCCGTCGCCTGTACCAGAACTCGATGATGGCGAACAGGGTCCTCAATTACAATTTCAATTTTACGTCCTATTTCAAACACTGCCTTGAAATCATGCCGTCTTTCCAGGTTGATTTGGCTGCTCACCGCCGACCGGAGTTCTGTCAGCTCAGGAGAATCTGTCCCAGATTCGCCTCTTTATGCTCCAGGCCACGTATGATGCTTTTGAATTGTCATCGAGGGTTACGGCCTTTACGGTGGCTATGCGTCGCTTGGCCTGGCTGCGCAGAGTGGACATGTACCCTAATCTACAAGATCGTCTGGCGAATCTCCCTTGTTTGGGCAACAAGCTGTTCAATGACTCCATCGAGGCGGCTACCAAACACCTCTCGGAGCATGAGCGGTCTTTCGCCTCACTGATAAGGCCGAAGGCGAAGGCTCCTCCTAAGTCGTACAAACTGCTATCCCCAAAAGTCTACACCAGCGTTTTCCGGCCCGCCACCCAGACATCAGCAGCAGCAGAGGGCCCCCCCAAAAGTCTCAGGCCCCTGCGGCGGCTAAACCTGCGCCGTTTTAATACAGTTAGGTCATACTTAAAAATACATAGTTACAAGTTTAAGTAGGTCATCTGGCTCACTGTTATATGTCCCAGGAGTTGCATGGGACAATTTAGAAATGGGATTTTACGATTACTATTTCAGCTACTTCAAGGTTGATTCCCTTTCTTGGTACAGAAATGCTTTCAAAATTTTTTTGAACCTGAAATAGTGGTCACAAGATCATAGTGTAAGTGACAGTTGGTTCTAGCATTTTGCTAATTGATATTGAATGGATAAGGTAATAATGTAAAAGGTAAGTTTTTATTTAAACAATAATGCCATGCTTAGAGATTAATTTTTTTAGAAAGCTAATATTATTTGGGGAATATAAAAAATATGTTTTCAGTAATATAGAACTGCTGTTGAACTATCTGGTAGTGTATACATTTCAACCTGTTATTCAAACCCAAAGCACTACTAATAAGACTTCACTTCCAAATCAACATTATAAACTCCATAAATTACGCTGCAGTATTTAATCTCTTGTTGTACATCTTTTTAATGAATTGATTATTGTCCCTTATTTGTTAACATTTGCATATTTATCTTATTAAGGACCTGATCAATGAAACATTTTCCCATTCTGTACCTATGGAGGAAGAAAGCTTAGAATGGTTGGGGAGAAGAGATCCAATATGATTGACATCTGGAAATTCAGGATTTTTTCCCTAGCACAATTCCATTTGCTCTAGCCCACAGTTCTTCAACCGCCGGTCCGCGGACCGGTAGCGGTCCGCAGGAAATTTTTGCCGGTCCGCACAGGACTGGCAAGATTGACTCATTTGACCTTCCTGTCGGTCCGCGCAGGACCGGCAAGATCAGCATCGGAAGCGTGCGCTGGGCCGGAGAGATCTTGGGGAGCCTCCGACAGTGGCTTTCTCCCCTCTCTGCAGCTCTCCTTTACTTCCCAGCGCAGCGATTCACGAAGGCAGCCTCGGGGCTTTTGCTGAGTCGCGGCTGCCTCTGATGATGCAACTTCCTCTTTCCTCAGAGGCGGCGCGACCCAACAAAGGACCCGAGGCTGCCTTCGTGAATCGCTGCGCTGGGAAGTAAGAAGAGCTGCTGGGAGGGGAGAAAACCACTATCAGTCTGGGAAGCTGCTGGGCAGGGGAAAAAAGGGACAGCTGCTACTGGAAAGGGAGAAGGAGAGATGCTTCTGGGAGGGGAGGAGGGAAAGGAATCTGGAAGCTGCTGGGCCAGGAAAAAAAAGGACAGCTGCTACTGGAGAGGGAGAAGGAGAGATGCTTCTGGGAGGGGAGGAGGGAAAGGAATCTGGGAAGCTGCTGGGCAAGATAAAAAAAAGGGACAGCTGCTACTGGACAGGGAGAAGAAGAAGGAGAGATGCTTCTGGGAGGGGAGGAGGGAAAGGAATCTGGGAAGCTGCTGGGCTAGGAAAAAAAGGGACAGCTGCTACTGGAGAGGGAGAAGGAGACGGAGAGATGCTTCTGGGAGGGGAGGAGGGAAAGGAATCTGGGAAGCTACTGGGCAAGGAAAAAAAGGTACAGCTGCTACTGGAGAGGGAGAAGGAGAGATGCTTCTGGGAGGGGAGGAGGGAAAGGAATCTGGAAGCTGCTGGGCCAGGAAAAAAAAGGACAGCTGCTACTGGAGAGGGAGAAGGAGAGATGCTTCTGGAAGGGGAGGAGGGAAAGGAATCTGGAAGCTGCTGGGCCAGGAAAAAAAAGGACAGCTGCTACTGGAGAGGGAGAAGGAGAGATGCTTCTGGGAGGGGAGGAGGGAAAGGAATCTGGGAAGCTGCTGGGCAAGATAAAAAAAAGGGACAGCTGCTACTGGACAGGGAGAAGAAGAAGGAGAGATGCTTGTGGGAGGGGAGGAGGGAAAGGAATCTGGGAAGCTGCTGGGCAAGGAAAAAAAGGGACAGCTGCTACTGGATAGGGAGAAGAAGGAGAGATGCTTCTGGGAGGGGAGGAGGGAAAGGAATCTGGGAAGCTGCTGGGCTAGGAAAAAAAGGGACAGCTGCTACTGGAGAGGGAGAAGGAGACGGAGAGATGCTTCTGGGAGGAGGGAAAGGAATCTGGGAAGCTACTGGGCAAGGAAAAAAAGGTACAGCTGCTACTGGAGAGGGAGAAGGAGAGATGCTTCTGGGAGGGGAGGAGGGAAAGGAATCTGGAAGCTGCTGGGCCAGGAAAAAAAAGGACAGCTGCTACTGGAGAGGGAGAAGGAGAGATGCTTCTGGGAGGGGAGGAGGGAAAGGAATCTGGAAGCTGCTGGGCCAGGAAAAAAAAGGACAGCTGCTACTGGAGAGGGAGAAGGAGAGATGCTTCTGGGAGGGGAGGAGGGAAAGGAATCTGGGAAGCTGCTGGGCAAGATAAAAAAAAGGGACAGCTGCTACTGGACAGGGAGAAGAAGAAGGAGAGATGCTTCTGGGAGGGGAGGAGGGTAAGGAATCTGGGAAGCTGCTGGGCAAGGAAAAAAGGGACAGCTGCTACTGGATAGGGAGAAGAAGGAGAGATGCTTCTGGGAGGGGAGGAGGGAAAGGAATCTGGGAAGCTGCTGGGCTAGGAAAAAAAGGGACAGCTGCTACTGGAGAGGGAGAAGGAGACGGAGAGATGCTTCTGGGAGGGGAGGAGGGAAAGGAATCTGGGAAGCTACTGGGCAAGGAAAAAAAGGTACAGCTGCTACTGGAGAGGGAGAAGGAGAGATGCTTCTGGGAGGGGAGGAGGGAAAGGAATCTGGGAAGCTGCTGGGCAAGGAAAAAAAAGGGACAGCTGCTACTGGAGAGGGAGACGGAGAGATGCTGCTGGGAGGGGAGGAAGGGAAGAGAGTTACTGCTGGACAGGAGGAGGAGGGAAGGGAGAATGAAAAAAGGAAGGAAACAGCTGGCAGAGAGATTAGAGGAGGGGAAGGGGAGACACAGGCATGAGAAAGTAGAGAGATTGATAGGAAGGGGTCAGCAGAAAAATAAGCAGAGGGACAACGATGATAGATCTGGTGTAGGAGAGATAAAAATGAAGAGAGCAGTGAAGCTGGAATGAATCATGTAAATAGGAGAGAGGGGCACAAGCTGGATGGAAAGGGGAGAGGGACATAGAAAGAAGACAGATACCATATGGAAGGGGGAGAGGACAGATAGTGGATGGAAGGGGCAGATGCTGGATTGAAGAGACAGAGAGGGCATACGCTGGAAGGAAGAGAGTGAAAAAAAGATTGAAAGCAGAAACCAGAGACGACAAAAGGTAGAAAAAAATAATTTTATTTCTATTTTGTGATTAGAATATATCAGATTTGAAATATATATCCTGCTAGAGCTGGTGTTAGACATAACTGGGGACTGCAAAACCCAGGCAGTGCTTCTTTAGCTTTCAGCTGGCTTAGGGCACTCTCTGACCAGGGGGCAGTTGCCCTAGTTGCACTCCCCTAAAACTATTCCTGTCATGTGTTACTTCAGTATTCTGTTAGCATGATATTTCTGTGTAGCATTCTGTAATAATTTGGCTTGTTCAGTTTTCTTGATAGAAGAGGGGATATATGTGAAGGGGAGGGGAGACAGGGGTTTTGTTGATCCTTGCTCTGAATTATTTGTATTTATAAAATGACAATTCTACAGAATATTGTTTCTTTTTATACTTTAATAAAATACATTCAATATAAAATCATAACTGAGGCTTGTGTGGATGGGATCAGATGATTTGTGGGGACCGAGCTCGCGGAGATGGGGCGGAAACGGGATTTTTAAATTTTAGTCCTAGTAGTTTGCCGGTCCACAAAATAATTATTTTTTTTCTGCCGGTCCACGGGTGTAAAAAGGTTGAAGAACACTGCTCTAGCCATAAGATTTGTTGGGTGTTGGTTAGTGTAGCTGAAAAATAACTCTTGATTAATTGATTATAAAATGATACTGTTTCAATATCTCTCTCTTTTTTTTTTATTAGGAGGAAGATGCAATGGAGAATGAATCATCGGAGGAGGACCTATTTCATTTTAATGTAGGAGGCTGGTTGTTCTCAGTTCCTAAAATAAAACTTGCCCAATTTCAGGAATCTCTGTTGTGGAAAGAGGCGTCTACCTTGACTCTCTCTGAAAATTTTCGACTGTTCATTGACCGCGATGGTTTCACTTTTAGACATGTGCATTATTATCTTCATACATCAAAATTGTCTTTTTCCAGTTGTTCTGAATTAAACTTATTGTATGAACAAGCATTAGTTTTGCAGTTGACACCATTACTACAGGTAGGAATTGAAATATTTTTGTTAGCTTGTGCTTATGTATAAAGATGATTAAGTTATAACAGTATGGGGTGATACTGTTATAATTCTATAACTGCCTTCATTTAGATGTTAGTTAGATAAAGGGCAGTAAACACCTACTTTTCTTTATAAAATACTAGCTTAAACAGGTACCTCGTATATATGCATGTATGTGCTGAGGTGTAAGCACTTACACCATCCATAGAGCTGGCATAATGTGCCCATCTAAATATCAAAGGTCCATGCATAACCTACAGTTTTCTATGTTATGTGAGTAAGTGTGAATCCTGCCCAGATTCCACCTACCTATAAAATAGGTATATAAGATACACATATACTTACAGAATAGTGCTTAGACTGGTTTTTGCCACTGATATGTGTATGTTTCCAAGTTTCAATTTATTCTTGATCTACCACATTTCATGTGGTATCTATGTGGTTTACATAGTATTTGGTTATAATACTAGGAGATTAAAGGAGAAAGGAAAATATAAGAGAGATTGAACTACAATAGATAGGAAAGAGGAGAAAGGATAGAGGTAAAGATATACTGTACAGTTATGCAGGGTGGCATCTCGGGTGGGTCCAGAAGAGGGTAAAGGGAATTGACAAATTATCCAAATGCATTCCTAAACAAGAAGGTTTTTAGTACTGTCTTAATTTTTTTTAGTGAGGTTTCAAGCCTGAATTGTAGAAGGAGCACATTCCAAAGTATGGGTCCTGTTACGGAGAAAATGCTGTTGCGAATTCCTTCATATGTGATGTGTCTGGAAGTTGGGATTATAAGTAGATTTTGATGTAGGGAGCGAAGAGTTTGGGCGGGTAAATACAGGATTAAGAGATGATCAAGGTAGGGTGGTGATCTTTATTGACGGGTTTTAAACATAAGTTACATAATTTGATATGTTAGTCTATAGTTAACTGTGACATTCTGATGCTTTACTTGCATAATTAGCACATATCTATATGCATATTATTATGGCTTTTATAACATAAGTTTTTATTGAAAATGACTCAGGTATTTCATTACAAAATACAGAAAAGTGTAAAATTTAACAACAAAACGTGTAATACATTAAAATGAAACTCTTATAACTGTTAAAAAATTTTATATAAAATTTGGATATCAGTCAGGGTAATGTCAATAGTTTGTCCATCCATTGTGTGTGCCATTATCACTGCCTTTATACAGTCTGGCATGCCTTCAATCATATTCGTTGCACACTTTTGATTATCTTGTTTTGGAACCATTCTAATATCAGTCTCTCCATTAGTTGCACTTGTTTATGACAGAGCAATTATGCATCTTGTTCTTCAAGATCTTCCATAGGTTCTTGTTTGGATTCATGTCTGTACTGTTTCCTGGCCATTCCAGAAGTGTCACTTGTTTTTGGACAAAGAAGATCTTAATTTTCTTAGCGGTATTGAAGGGGCATTTTCTTGTTGAAAGATAGCCTCTTTTGTCAAAGTTTCATAGTAACATAGTAACATAGTAGAAAACGGCAGATAAAGACCCGAATGGTCCATCCAGTCTGCCCAACCTGATTCAATTTAAATTTTTTTTTTTTTTTTTTTCTTCTTAGCTATTTCTGGGCGAGAATCCAAAGCTTTACCCGGTACTGTGCTTGGGTTCCAACTGCCGAAATCTCTGTTAAGACTTACTCCCTCCCAGCCATTGAAGCCCTCCCCTGCCCATCCTCCTCCAAACGGCCATACACAGACCCTGGCCTAGTTCAATCTTTAATATTATTTTCTGATTCTAAATCTTCTGTGTTCATCCCACGCTTCTTTGAACTCAGTCACAGTTTCACTCTCCACCACCTCTCTCGGGAGCGCATTCCAGGCATCCACTACCCTCTCCGTAAAGTAGAATTTCCTAACATTGCCCCTGAATCTACCACCCCTCAACCTCAAATTATGTCCTCTGGTTTTACCATTTTCCTTTCTCTGGAAAAGATTTTGTTCTACGTTAATACCCTTTAAGTATTTGAACGTCTGAATCATATCTCCCCTGTCTCTCCTTTCCGCTAGGGTATACATATTCAGGGCTTCCAGTCTCTCCTCATACGTCTTCTGGCGCAAGCCTCCTATCATTTTTGTCGCCCTCCTCTAGACCGCCTCAAGTCTTCTTACGTCTTTCGCCAGATACGGTCTCCAAAACTGAACACAATACTCCAAGTGGGGCCTCACCAATGACCTGTACAGGGGCATCAACACCTTCTTCCTTCTACTGACTACGCCTCTCTTTATACAGCCCAGAATCCTTCTGGCAGCAGCCACTGCCTTGTCACACTGTTTTTTCGCCTTTAGATCTTCGGACACTATCACCCCAAGGTCCCTCTCCCCGTCCGTGCATATCAGCTTCTCTCCTCCCAGCATATACGGTTCCTTCCTATTATTAATCCCCAAATGCATTACTCTGCATTTCTTTGCATTGAATTTTAGTTGCCAGGCATTAGACCATTTCTCTAACTTTTGCAGATCCTTTTTCATATTTTCCACTCCCTCTACGGTGTCTACTCTGTTACAAATCTTGGTATCATCTGCAAAAAGGCACACTTTTCCTTCTAACCCTTCAGCAATGTCACTTACATACATATTGAACAGGATTGGCCCCAGCACCGAACCCTGAGGGACTCCACTAGTCACCTTTCCTTCCTTCGAGCGACTTCCATTAACCACCACCCTCTGGCGTCTGTCCGACAGCCAGTTTCTGACCCAGTTCACCACTTTGGGTCCTAACTTCAGCCCTTCAAGTTTGTTCAACAGCCTCCTATGAGGAACTGTATCAAAGGCTTTGCTGAAATCCAAGTAAATTACATCTAGCATATGTTCTCAATCCAGCTCTCTGGTCACCCAATCAAAAAATTCAATCAGGTTCGTTTGGCACGATTTACCTTTTGTAAAGCCATGTTGCCTCGGATCCTGTAACCCATTAGATTCAAGGAAATACACTATCCTTTCTTTCAGCAACACTTCCATTATTTTTCCAACAACTGAAGTGAGGCTCACCGGCCTGTAGTTTCCTGCTTCATCCCTGTGACCACTTTTATGAATAGGGACCACATCCGCTCTCCTCCAATCCCCAGGAATCACTCCCGTCTCCAGAGATTTGTTGAACAAGTCTTTAATAGGACTCGCCAGAACCTCTCTGAGTTCCCTTAGTATCCTGGGATGGATCCCGTCTGGTCCCATCGCTTTGTCCACCTTCAGTTTTTCAAGTTGCTCATAAACACCCTCCTCCGTGAACGGCGCAGAATCTACTCCATTTTCTCGTGTAACTTTGCCGGACAATCTCGGTCCTTCTCCAGGATTTTCTTCTGTGAACACAGAACAGAAGTATTTGTTTAGCACATTTGCTTTCTCCTCATCACTCTCCACATATTTGTTCCCAGCATCTTTTAGCCTAGCAATTCCATTTTTTATCTTCCTCCTTTCACTAATATATCTGAAAAAAATTTTATCTCCCTTTTTTACATTTTTAGCCATTTGTTCTTCCGCCTGTGCCTTCGCCAAACGTATTTCTCTCTTGGCTTCTTTCAGTTTCACCCTGTAGTCCTTTCTGCTCTCCTCTTCTTGGGTTTTTTTATATTTCATGAACGCCAACTCTTTCGCCTTTATTTTCTCAGCCACTAGGTTGGAGAACCATATCGGCTTCCTTTTTCTCTTGTTTTTATTGATTTTCTTCACATAAAGGTCCGTAGCCATTTTTATCGCTCCTTTCAGCTTAGACCACTGTCTTTCCACTTCTCTTATGTCCTCCCATCCTAACAGCTCTTTCTTCAGGTACTTTCCCATTGCATTAAAGTCCGTACGTTTGAAATCTAGGACTTTAAGTATCGTGCGGCTGCTCTCCACTTTAGCCGTTATATCAAACCAAACCGTTTGATGATCGCTACTACCCAGGTGAGCACCCACTCGAACATTAGAGATACTCTCTCCATTTGTGAGGACCAGATCCAATATCGCTTTTTCCCTTGTGGGTTCCGTCACCATTTGTCTGAGCAGAGCCTCTTGAAAGGCATCCACAATCTCCCTACTTCTTTCCGATTCCGCAGACGGAACATTCCAGTTCACATCCGGCAGGTTGAAATCTCCCAACAGCAGAACCTCCTCTTTCCTTCCAAACTTTTGGATATCCACAATCAGATCCTTATCAATTTGCTGCGATTGAGTCGGAGGTCTCAATCCACGTAGATAGAAGTTCCATCTTCTCTTTTCAGAGCAATCCATATCGCTTCTTCCTCTCCCCAGGTCCCTTGCATTTCGGTCGCTTGGATATTGATCTTTACATAGAGAGCTACTCCTCCACCTTTATGACCATCTCTGTCCTTCCTAAAAAGATTATATCCCGGTATGTTTGCATCCCATCCATGTGATTCACCATACCATGCTTCTATTTGGGGGAGGAAACTATGCTTCAAGAACCTTCTGATACTGGTTCTGCCACATGGTCCCCTCAGCAATATATAACTGAACTCTAAGGACTTTCTTAAGCGATCAGACTTTACAGATAACCCTTGAGGGGAGGAATGCTGGCCTATTGCCTAACCCTCAGTAAGCCTGGTTCTCTGAGAAAGATTACAGAGGATCAGCATTAAAGATAGTTTCTGGCAGGCTCACCCCTAGCTCATTTCTTTACTTATAGCAACCTGTGAACTACTGTCTGCCTCTGGAACAGGGGATTAATTTGGTAGGATTTTTCTACCCTATTCTTTTTTTTTTCTTCTAGGTGTAAGTTCTTCTGTACCACAGTATGACTGGGAAACATCGTATCACCAAAGCTGCTGCTCATAGTACAACTTCTGTTTCTGTGCAGACAGAAAATGTTACCCAGGCAGAGGGAGTAGTTCTATGTACAAGCTGTCTTCAGCTTGAATCCCTCATGAAGGAAGTAAAAGAACTGAGAAAGGAGGTGGCAAGATTGAGAAGCATTAAAAGATTTCCAGTAGTGGGGAAGAAGAGGCTGTGCTGAGGGAAAACAGCTGGACTCAGATTACAGAACACTGAAAGATTGGTACTGTGACTATCCCTACTCTTGAACTGAAGAACCGGTATGCTGTCCTGGAAGTGGAGGAGATGAGAGCAACCCAAGGAGAGGAAGGACCAGAACTTAAAATCCCAAAATGTACTGGATCTGTAACCACTAGGAGGCGTAAGATAGTGGTAGTTGGAGATTTCCTTCTGAAGGGTACGGAAGCATTCATCTGCAGACCAGACATGATGTCTTGAGAGGTATGTTGCCTGCCTGGAGCCACAATCCAAGATGTTATAGAGAGCTTGCCGAGACTCATCAAGCCTGATGACTACTATCCGATGCTGCTCATCCACATTGGCACTAACGATACTGCCAGGTACCTCTGCAAACATGTCAAAAGTAACTTTGTGGCTCTGGGAGAGAAGGTGAAGCAGTCAGGTGCGTAGGTGGTATTCTCATCCATCCTCCCTGTTGAGGGTAAAGGCCAGGGCAGAGAAGCTCGCATCCTAGAGATGAATGTTTGGCTACTTGGATGGTGTCGTCGAGAGCATTTTGGCTTCATACACCATGGGATGATCTTCCAAGGGCTGCTGAGCAGGAATGGTGTGCATCTATCAAAGAAGAGAAGAAGTGTCTTTGCCAGCAGGCTGGCTAATCTACTAAAGATGGCTTTAAACTACAAGTGATGGGGCAGGGTGATCTAAGCTCCCGAGTGAGTATTAGCCCTCAGGTAAGTAAATCATTTAATACCTCTACACGGATGGGAAAATGTGCAATGTCTGGAAAGCAGTATATACTAATGCTCGAAGTATGGGAAACAAGATTCGGAATCTAGAAGCTGTGATGGAAGAAGAGGAGTTGGATAAAGTGGCAATCACAGAGACATGGTTCACAGAGAACCATGTCTGGGATGTAGTTATACCGGGCTATAATCTGTTTAGAAAAGACAGGGTAGGAAGAAAAGGAGGAGGAGTAGCGTTATATGTTAAAGAACATATTAAAACCACACAATTGTAGGATCTGCAGGGCAAGGAAGAGGCACTGTGGATCAATTTGGAAAGAGGGAATGCTGAATATATTTACATTGGTGTGATATACAGGCCTCCTTCACAGATGGAAGAAGTAGATAGAGATTTAATAGTAGACATTCAGAATACAGTGCTCCCCTGCAAATTTGCAGTCTGCGGTCACGGTCATTCGTGGTATTTTCCGACCGCAAAGGGGAGGCAGGAGAGGGCAGCCGGAGCGCTGGCGAGTGAAGGAAATCACTCGCTGTATGCTCCAACCACCTCTTCCTGTACTAAAGTCGGGCCTCACCAATCAGGAGCAGCTTTGATACGCAGCTCCTGATTGGTGAGGCCCGACTTTAGTACAGGAAGAGGCGATTGGAGCATACAGCGAGTGATTTCCTTCATTCGCCGGTGCTCCAGCTGCCCTCTCCTATCTCCCCTGCCTAAAAATCATATTTGAATTTTCGACATTTGCAGGGGTTCCTGGAACGGAACCCCTGTGAATATTGGGGGAGAACTGTATACTAAAAAAGGGGAAGTCTTGCTAATAGGTGATTTTAACATGCCGGATGTTGATTGGGGGTATCCCTATTGCAGGGTCTTCTAGAACAGTGTTCTTCAACTGCTGGTCCGCAGAAAATTTCTGCCGGACCGCGCAGGGCCGGCGATCGGATTGGGACCATCGGCTGCATCTGGGCTACAACGGCGATGAGCGGCATCGGCGCCCCCCCTCTCCCCCCGTGACGCAATTCAAGATCGGCAACAGGCCTCTTTCTCCCCCCGGCATCAACAGCACTTCAGATCAGCAATGCGGTGCTTAATCCAAGGCTTCCTTCTGACTCAGCTTCCTGTTTCCACCCAGGCAGTTCGAGTCAAAGGGAAGCTTTGGATTGAGCACCGCGTTGCCGATCTGAAGTGCTGTTGATGCTGGGGGGAGAAGGAGGCCCGTTGCCGATCTTGAGTGTCATCGCAGGAGTGGGGCAAGTTGCCAATCTTGTTGCCAAAATCGGAAAGAAAGGTGAGAGGAAGGGAGAGAGATAGGCCTGTGGTGGATGGAGAGATTGAGAGAAGGGGCCAGATAATGGAAGTGGGGGGAAAGAGAGAGAAGAGGGCAGATGATGGAAGTGGAGAGAGAAAAGAGGGCAGATGATGGAAGTGGGGAGAAGAGGGCAGATGATGGAAGTGGAGCGAGAGAAGAGGGCAGAAGATGGATGTGGGGAGAATGGGGAGAGAGAAGAGGGAAGATGATGGGAGTGGGGAGAAAGGGCAGATGATGGATGTGGGGAGAATGGGGAGAGAGAAGAGGGAAGATGATGGGAGTGGGGAGAAGGGGCAGATGATGGAAGTGGGGAGAATGGGGAGAGAGAAGAGGGCAGATGATGGGAGTGGGGAGAAGGGGCAGATGATGGAAGTGGGGAGAGAGAAGAAGGCAGATGATGGAAGTGGGGAGAAGGGAGAGCAAATGCTGAATGGAAGTGGAGAAAGAGAACCCATACTTGCTTGAAGATCTTTTAAGAGCTTATAAGTGCTGCACCTCGCATGCACGAGTGCCTTCCTGCCCGAGTTAGAGCGTGCGTCTTCTCAGCGGGTCCTAATTTCAACGTTTTCCGCGGAGCCAAGAAGTCCCATTTTCTTCAGCTCTGCAGTTCAAGTTTCAAGTTTATTATAAATTTGATTGATCGCTTATTCAAAATTCTAAATGATGAACACATCAGTAAAATTACAAAATTAAGGGGACAACAAAACAAAGAACTAAACTTTACGAAACATATTGAAGACTAACTTTACAAACATTAAAACAAGAGGAAAGGATGGGAATAGAAATACAAATTGTTGATAGGAGAGAAGACAATTATGGTAAAAAACAATAGGAAGGGAGAGAACAATGAATCTCAGAGAAGTTATGGAGTTGGAATGAAATTCCTAGTCAAGTTCTTCATTGCCTTCTTGCACTGAGGCTTTGTTATTTTCTATGTGAAGTCACCCTGCGGGCGCGTCTTGTGAGCTAAAAAAGAAATTAAAAAATAAACTTTCTTTTTCCTCGCCGATTTTCAGCCGGCAGCATCTGGGCTTAGGCCCTACCGCTGAACTTCGTTCCTTTGCGGTTTCTTTTTTTGTCTTCTGTTCCGGCCTCTTACCAGTTTTTAAAAGTGTAGCCAGTGTGGCCAGGTCATCTCAGTCACCGACCCTCATCATTGGTGTATTGCCTGCTTAGGACCAGAACATTGTCCCGAGTCTTGCCCTCGCTGTGCTACCCTTCAACCTGGAGCCCTTCGCAGACGCCGTGCTAAAATTCTTCAACTATTTGGCACTATGGAGTAGTCTGCGGAGAAGGCCTCAACCTCGACCTTGGGGGCGGCCTCGACTTCTAAGACCTCGACCCCCCTGGTGGCCTCGATTAAGGCCTTGACCTCGACGCCCTCGTCCTCAAAGACCTCGTCTGTGGTACCTCCTAAGGCTTCGTCTGCGGGTAAGTCTCCTCTTTCTCCATCAGGTATGCTCCCTAAGAAGTCTCAAGCATTCCAGGCAGTGCCAGCCTTTAAGAGACCTCCAGCTAAGCGTGCCTCCAAGCATAGGGATCACCCTCCTTGGAGCGCACTGCTACACCTCCCAGCCAGATGGACAAAGACATCATTTATCTCGACTTCCAAAAAGCCTTTGACAAGGTACCCCATGAGCGGCTACTTAGGAAGCTGTGGAACCACGGGGTGGAAGGGGACGTATACAGATGGGTTAAACACTGGTTGGCAGGCAGAAAGCAAAGGATTGGAGTGAAGGGCTACTACTCGGACTGGAGGAGAATCACGAGCGGTGTTCCGCAGGGGTCGGTACTTGGACCGCTGCTGTTCAATGTATTTATTAATAACCTAGAAACAGGAACAAAGTGTAAAGTTATAAAATTTGCGGATGACACTAAACTCTGTAGCAGGGTTAGGATGGCGGAGGAGTGTGAAGACCTACAAAGGGACCTGAACAAACTGGAGGAGTGGGCAAATAAATGGCAGATGAACTTCAAAATAGAGAAATGCAAGGTCATGCTTATAGGGAAAAAGAACCCGATGTTCAGCTACAAAATGGGGGGATTAGTACTAGGGGAAAGTAACCTTGAAAAAGACTTGGGTGTGCTGGTGGGTACAACAATGAAGTCAACGGCACAATGCGCAGCAGCCTCAAAGAAAGCAAACAGAATGTTGGGCATTATTAAGAAGGGTATTACAACCAGAACAAAGGAAGTTATGCCGCTGTATCGTGCGATGGTGCACCCGCATCTGGAGTACTGTGTCCAATATTGGTCACCGTACCTTAAGAAGGACATGGCGATACTTGAGAGGGTTCAGAGAAGAGCGTCGAAAATGATAAAAGGTATGGAAAACCTTTTATACGCAGACAGAGGTTAGAAAGGCTGGGGCTCTTCTCCCTGGAAAAGTGGAGACTCAGAGGAGACATGATAGAGACTTACAAGATCATAAAGGGCATAGAGAAGGTGGAGAGGGGCAGATTCTTCAACCTATCGGGAACCACAAGAACAAGGGGGCACTCGGAGATATTGAAAGGGGACAGGTTTAGAACCAATGCTAGGAAATTCTTTTTCACTCGGTGGTGGGCACCTAGAATGCGCTTCCGGAGGCTGTGATAGGACAGAGTACATTACGGGGTTTCAAAGAAGGATTGGATAAATTCCTGATGGATGCGGGGATTGAGGGATACCGATAGAGGTATAGATAGGATTATGTAAGGGTATAGATAGAGGGATAAAGGGGATTGAAGAGTTTTAGGGACAGCATCAACCCAAATACTAATTCTAGCCTAGACGAAGTATAAATACAAATACCTATCTCCAAATGTGCTAATTTTAATATTCCAACTTCAGAAGATCTTAAAAAACTTTTACAAAGCATCAGTACAAAGGGCACAAACATTAATTCAATTTCTCCATTTTTGCTAAAATGATATTTTTCTTTTTTTGGTCTTTTTATTCAGAGAATGATAGAAACTAGTCTAACAGGACTCATTCCAAAAGAATGGAAAGAGGCAATCATCCGACTAATTATAAAAAAACCAAAAGAAGCAATATTAACCGAATCAAACTACCGACCCATAGCCAATCTTCCCTTCCTCGCCAAATTAATAGAAAAAGTTGTTTTTAATCATATAACCAATTTTATAGAAAAACTAACACACTACATCCCAATCAGACAGGCTTTAGATCAAATCATTCAACCTAACATTCCATGATAGGACTCACAACTAATATACAGTACCATTTAGATCACCATAAATCTGTTCTTCTGGTTTCACTTGATTTATCTGCGGCATTTGATACCATAGACCATCATCTACTCATCAAAAGACTATCTTTAATTGGTATTTCCGATGAAGTATTAAATTGGTTTAAATCATACTTTCAAGATCGTTCAGCTAAAGTCATCTTTAATAATTCATCATCTAACAACTTCACTAGTTCCTTCGGGATTACGCAAGGTTCAATTCTTTCCCCACTTTTATTTAATATCTTTTTATCACCTCTCCTAACCCTCAGTCAGTCTATCGGATTCTCCTCATTTGCATATGTGGATGACATCCAACTTCTGTACCCTTTAAACTCAGCAGATCCAAAGGAGATAATAACTATAAATATCAAGTTAAAACAAATCTTAAGGACAATATGTTGGCCTTAACCGCAACAAAATCTTCTGTAATGTTTTTCCCATGGAAAAAAGATCTTAAATTTTCATCACAGATACTCCTAAATAACATCCCTCTCCAAATAGTAGCTACAACAAAAATATTGGGAGTAACACTAGATCAGGAACTCTCTTATCATAACCAAATCAGTTCAATAGTTAAAAATTGTTTTTATAAGTTATGCTCATCAGATCATTATCAAAAGTTTTAAAACCTGAAGCTCTCAACATTTTAATCCACTCATTAATCATTTCTAGGCTAGATTATTGCAATTCTTTATACCATGGCATAACCAATAAAGAAATAAGAAGGCTACAGATAATACAAAATACAGCAATAAAAATGATTACAAATTCAAAAAAATATAACCACGTTATACCACTTTTTTAAAAATTCTTTATTCATTTTTTAATCTTACAAGTGTACATATAATAAAACATTTAAAATTAAATACATCACTTGAATTTCTTTCTAGTATAACATTAAATAAATAAATTTATTCCCTTCCCACCCTTTCCTTTATCATTCAATCAAAAATATTCTTTACTATTGATTAAACCTATAGTAAAACTTTAATTCACCCTCCTCCCCCACGTTACAAGCTGCACATTGGCTACCAATCACACATAGAATAACTTTTAAAATCTTACTGTTAACTTTTAAAATTCAACAATCACATGCGCCAATATTTTTGGATCGTCTTTTGATACCATATTCTTCATTTAGGGCACTCAGATCAACACAACAACATTTATTAACTATTCCTTCTCTAAAAATAATAGAGACCAGGAGATCTACTATTTTCTCAGTCATAGCACCCCAGCTTTGGAACAATTTACCACTATACCTATGTAATGAACCTTCTTTAGAAAATTTCAAGCGCTCCTTAAAAAGCTTTCTGTACAAGGATGCATTCAAAACATAGACAGCATAACTTACCAAGTACTAAATCTTTAGACTTTAATGAATCTGATGAGTAGGTCGCCAAATTATTCTTTATTTTACTTTATTTTCTTCTTATGTGCTCCCACCATATGTGTTCTTCCTTAAATATTTATTTTTCTTTCCTTAAAAATTGTAGTTCATCCCCTTTGCCTTTTGTACCAGTTTGTATTAGAACGTATATAATTTGTATACAATGTCTTGTTTTGTCCTCCCCCTTTTTTTTTTATTTTTTAAAAAATTGTTATACGCATTGAAATATGATATTGCGTAGATAACAAATCTTAATAAACTTGAAACTATAGGTCATGGACCTGATGGACCGCTGCGGGAGCGGACTGCTGGGCACGATGAACCTATGGTCTGACCCAGCGGAGGCAACTTCTTATGTTCTTATGCTCGGTCACATGGCTTCTACAGTTCACGTGACTCCTTTTGCCAGACTTCACCTTCGCATTCCTCAGTGGACCCTGGCATCTCAGTGGCAGCAAGCTTGCGACCCACTCTCTCAACACATTACAGTGACTCCTTCGTTGAGACAGTCTCTTCACTGGTGTATGCTCTCTTCCAATCTTTCCAGAGGTTTGCTTTTCCACACGCCCCCCTCATCAGAAGATTCTCATGACAGATTCTTCAGATTACACTTGGGGGGGCTCATCTCGACGGTCTCCGTACTCAAGGCCATTGGTCCCACATGGATCGTCTCTGTCATATCAATCTGTTGGAACTCAGAGCGATTTTCAATGCTCTCAAAGCTTTTCAACATCTTCTTCACGACAAGGTAGTCCTCGTTCGAACAGACAACCAAGTCGCCATATACTATGTCAACAAGCAGGGAGGCATGGCTCTCTCTCCCTGTGTCAGGAAGCTCTGAAGCTTTGGACTTGGGCAGTGCCTCACAACATCTTCTCAGAGCTGTCTACATTCAAGGTCAGCAGAACTGTTTGGCGGACAAACTGAGTCGTCTTCTCCAACCTCACGAATGGGCACTCAATTCTTCCACTCTGCTTAAAGTTTTTGCTCAATGGGGGACTCCTGAGATAGACCTATTTGCATCCCCCCAAAACCACAAGTTGCTTTGATTTTGCTCCAGGATATACTCTCCTCTACGCCTCGAGGCCAACGCTTTCCTTCTGGATTGGACAAGTCAGTTTCTCTACGCCTTCCCTCCGTTTCCTCTGATTTTCAGGACTCTTGTCAAACTCAAGAGGGAACAGGCCACCATGAGTCTGATAGCTCCTTGGTGACCCAGATAACCTTGGTACTCCCTCCTACTTCAACTCAGCACCAGGGAGCCTCTACTTCTACCAGTATTTCCCTCTCTGCATACACAGAGTCAAGGATCTCTGCTTCATCCCAATCTGAAGTTTCTTCACTTAACACTATGGTTCCTCTCCATCTGACTACCTCTCTACAGTTCTCTTAATCTGTATAGGACATTTTAGAGGCTTCCAGGAAGCCGTCCACTAGACAGTGTGACAACCAGAAATGGATTAGATTTTCTGCTTGGTGTGCCGCTCGTAATTTGCACCCATTATCTATATCCCTGTCTACAGTCTTAGATTATCTACTGCACTTATCTCAGTCTGGCCTCCAGTCTACATCGATTAGAGTCCATCTCAGTGCCATTGCTGCTTTCCATCAGCCCCTTGATGGGAAACCCCTGTCTCCACATCCGGTGGTTTCCCGCTTCATGAAAGGACTTTTCAGTATTAAACCACCGCTCAAACCGCCTCCAGTGGTCTGGGATCTCAATGTCGTCCTAGCTCAATTGATGAAGCCTCCTTTTGAACCAATTGATAAGGCTCATCTGAAGTATCTCACTTGGAATGTGGTGTTCCTCATTGCCCTCACATCTGCTCGAAGAGTCACAAGCTTTAGTTGCGGATCCACCCTTCACAGTTTTCCATCATGACAAGGTGGTCCTCCGTACTCATCCTAAATTCTTGCCTAAAGTTGTTTCAGAATTTCACATTTAATCAATCTATTGTTCTTCCAGTTTTTTTTCCAAAGCCTCATTCTCATCCTGGAGAAATAGCGCTTCATACTCTGGACTGTAAACATGCTTTGGCTTTCTACTTGCAACACACTCAACCTCACAGAATGGCTCCTCAACTTTTCATGTCCTTTGATCCTAGTAAGTTGGGGCGTCCTGTCTCGAAGCGAACCATATCCAATTGGATGGCTGCTTGCATCTCTTTCTGCTATGCTCAGGCTGGTCTCCCGTTGCAGGGTCGAGTCACAGGCCATAGAGTTCGAGCAATGGCGGCGTCTGTAGCTTTCCTCAGATCAACTCCTATTGAGGAAATCTGCAAGGCTGCCACTTGGTCCTCGGTTCATACATTCACCTCTCATTATTGTCTGGATATTTTCTCCAGAAGAGACGGCCATTTTGGCCAGTCACTTTTACAACATTTGTTTTCCTAAATTGACAACATTCCCACCATCCCTTTATGGTTAGCTTGGAGGTCACCCACCTGTTGAGAATATGCTGCCTGCTTGTCCTGGGATAAAGCACAGTTACTTGCATATGCCTTAAAGAAGAAAACTGGACCACCACCCCCTGCTCTGACCACCTCCGATGCAATTTCAAATTACACTGTCTTAAAAAACAAACCAAAAAACAACCAAGAACCATCCACAAAGAAAAAACAATATGTTCTAGAGGCCAACTTAACCCTGAAGAATTCTGGTCCCACTACAACCCAACATCCACCCCAGACCTTGATCCTAATTTCATCTCAGACTGGAACAATTTCAGCAATAAGATCCTAAACGACATTGCTCCACTGAAACTTTGCAAGAAAAAACACCGCTCCTCTGCTAATTGGTTCGACGCTGACCTACTTGCCCTCAAACGAGAAGTACGCAAACTGGAAAGAACCTGGTGCAAATCAGGCACAAGCACTGACAAGACACTCCTGGCGAATTAAAGTTACAGAATACAAAAAAATGATCAAAGAAAAGCGCCACAAACACTACTCCCAATCTATCAACACCCAATCCCTGAACACCAATAAACTCTTCAGACTAGTTAACTCCTTATTTGACACCGCCCCACATAAAAGCTCCCCCACAGATCTACCACCCTCCCCGACAAATCTAGCCGACCACTTCGCTAACAAAATTCTTAACTTGAAAACAACGCTTGCAACAACTAGCACCTACCTTCTCCAGAAAACGATGGCTCACCTGCTGACATGACCTGGTCTCACTTCAAAAACCCAGAATGGAACCTATTTCTCAAGCTATACTCAAAATATTCCAAACCCAACTGCCTACTAGATAACTGCCCTCCATCCATCATGAAAACTGTCCCCCTCCCCTTCAAAGCTGAACTCTTCAACTGGGTCACCCTCTGCCTGTCTACCGGCCACTTCCCAAGGGAACTTGGCCACATCCTCGTATCTCCAATAATCAAAACCCCCAAAGAATCTCCCTCTGTAGCCTCCAACTACAGACCCATCGCCAATATTCCTCTTTTCCTTAAAATCATGGAAGGACTTGTCAATTACAATCTCATGTCATACCTAGAGAAATTTAACATCCTCCACGACTCCCAGTCTGGATTCCGCACTAATTACAGTACGGAAACCATTCTAGCCTCACTAATCAATCACCTCCTCCAACTATTCTCACTGGGAAACAGCGCACTGTTACTCCAGTTTGACCTCAGCAGTGCCTTCGACCTAGTAGACCATGACATTCTGATTAGTTGCCTCGACTCCATTGGCATTTCCGGACAAGTACTAACCTGGCTCATAGGCTTTCTAAAAAACCGAACCTACCAAGTCCATAACAACGGAACCTTCTCCCATACCTGGAGCAACCCCTGCGGAGTTCCCCAAGGCTCCCTCCTATCCCCGTCACTATTCAACATCTACATGGCATCACTGGGACACTTGTTATCGAACCGTAACCTGAAATCCTATATCTACGCAGATGACATTACAATCATCATACCTATCACCTCACTGTCACATGAGACAGAACAGTACATCTCAATCGTCCTCACCATGGTAGAAAACTGGACCACACGCTTCAAAACTGAAACTAAACCCAGAAAAAACCAAGTTCTTCCTTGCAAGTCCCAACCACAAACTAACGACCACCACCCTGCATCTCAATGGTTTAACGTATCCAATCAATTCCACTATAAAAATTCTCGGAGTCATCTTGGACTGATGCCTCACTTTGGAAGATCACACCAAAGCCCAGGTCAAAAAATGCTTTTCCACCCTTTGGAAACTCCATTCTATCAAACATTACTTTGATTTCCCCACCTTCAGTTTGCTAGTCCAATCCCTAATCCTAAATACCCTGGATTACTGTAACATCATATACCTGGGCTCCTACAAGAAAACCATTAAACGACTAAGACTCATCCAGAACACCGCCTTCCGCCTCATCTATGGGCTTAAAAAGTCAGACCACATCAGCCCTTTCTACAGAAAACTTCATTGGCTACTGTTTGAAGCAAGGGTCATCTTCAAATTCGCCTGCCTCTGCTTCAAAACCCTATCTGGCTCAGCCCCGATATACCTGTCTCGCCACTTCGTCTTCCCAGGCTCTAACCGTACACGCAATGTCCACCTGTTTGCCTATCCCTCCCCAAAAGGATGCATCTACAAAAGATTCTTGGACAAAACCCTCTCTTTCCAAGCTGGCAAATGGAATGACTGCTTGACCACCCTCATCTCTCTTGCCCCAACTTATCTATCCTTCAGGAAATCTCTCAAATCATACCTCTTTGATAAATTCCTCTAACTCCCGCCCTCCCAACCAAACTACTAATCTCAACCTGCCTCCCTCCCTACCCTTCCTCTCCCTCTTCCCCGGGTATTGTTCCTTTCCCCTTTCTGCACCCCCCCCCCCCCTTGCAACAGTTATTAAATCATTTTGTAATGGCCACTGGTTTATACCATACACTTGATAACTAATTCTCTGTACCTTCATTGCATAAATACAGTTCTTATCTCCTGTAAACTACTCTGAACTGTTTTCTGATACTCTGTAACTTCGCTGTATATGTACAGTCTCTTCTCCTGTAAACCGCTCTGAACTGTTTTGTGGTATTGTGGTATACAAAAATAAAGTTATTATTATTATTATTATTACTTACCGTAACAGTTGTTATCCAGGGACAGCAGGCAGCTATTCTCACAACCCACCCACCTCCCCTGGTTGACTTCTTTGCTAGCTATCTGAACTGAAAACGCTGAGGAGATGCACGCCCTAACTCGGGCGGGAAGGCACTCGGCATGCGCAGTGCAGCACTCGTAAGCTCTTAAAAGATCTTCAAGCAAGTCTGCTTGCAAGGCTGTCCGCTCCGTGGCTCTGTGGATGATGTCACCCACCTGTTGAGAATATCTGCCCGCTGTCCCTGGATAACAACTGTTAAGGTAAATAACTGTGCTTTATGTGGTCTAGAAATCTGGTGTTATGTTATAAAATTCTTAGAAGCCTTGTTACCAAAAATCTTGAATATGGAATTTCAGCAAGCTTTCAAGATAGAATGGGCTTATAGAGTCACCTACCCAGCAAGTGGCAAATCACACCAAATATCCTAGACCGGTGATAGTTAAACTGCTTCAGTACAACCAAGTGTTGGAAATAATGCAGCAAGCCCGTATCAAGGCCCCGATTAAATTTGAAGGCCAGATGCTGCTCTTTGTGCCAGATCTAAGCAAACAAACTGCCAAAGCATGCAAATAGCTCTTGGAATGCCACCCAAAATTGAAGCAACTACAGGCTAAATTTGGAATATTATATCCTGCAAGATTATGAGTCACCTTTAATAACTACACCAAGGATTTCACTAAGCCTATGGATTTAGCTGAATATTTGGAGAAAATTTCACCTAGCAGGCTCAACAATATTTGATAAGTATTATGGCCTATAATTCTTATTGAAGTAAACCAAAGCAAAAAAAAAAGTTCAACAAAAAATCAATTAAGCTATGTTGGTTACATAGAAACATAGAAATAGACGGCAGATAAGGGCCACGGCCCATCTAGTCTGCCCACCTCAATGACCCTTCCCTACCTTTCTCTGTGAATAGATCCCACGTGTCTATCCCATTTGGCCTTAAAATCAGGCATGCTGATGGCCTCAATAACCTGAAGTGGAAGACTATTTCAGCGATCAACCACCCTTTCAGTGAAAAAGAATTTCCTGGTGTCCCTGTGCAGTTTCCCGCCCCTGATTTTCCACGGATGTCCCCTTGTTGCTGCGGGACCCTTGAAAAAGAAGATATCCTCTTCCACCTCGATGCGGCCCGTGAGATACTTGAATGTCTCGATCATGTCACCCCTCTCTCTGCGTTCCTCGAGTGAGTATAGCTTTAATTTATCCAGCCGTTCCTCGTACGGGAGATCCTTGAGTCCCGAGACCATCCGGGTGGCCATTCTCTGGACAAATTCCAGTCTCAGCACATCCTTACGGTAATGCGGCCTCCAGAATTGCACACAGTATTCCAGGTGGGGCCTCACCATGGATCTGTGCAATGGCATAATGAGTTCAGGCTTACGGCTGATGAAACTCCTGCGTATGCAACCTATGATTTGCCTTGCCTTGGATGAAGCTTGCTCCACTTGATTGGCAGTCTTCATGTTCTCACTGACGATCACCCCTAAGTCTCGTTCTGCTTCAGTTCTTGTTAGGATCTCACCATTAAGGGTGTAAGTCTTGCATGGACTTTGCTTAGTTTGACGTCATCGGCGAATAATGTTATTTTACCTCGCAGCCCTTCTGCCAAGTCTCTTATAAAGATGTTGAATAGGATCAGGCCCAGGACCAAGCCCTGCGGCACTCCACTGATTACCTCCGTCATTTCGGAGGGAGTGCCGTTCACCACTACCCTCTGAAGCCTACCTCCAAGCCAGTTTCCAACCCATTTCGTCAATGTGTCGCCCAATCCTATAGAACTCATCTTGCTTAGCAACCTGCGGTGTGGTATGCTATCAAATGCTTTACTGAAGTCCAGGTATACGATGTCCAGGGACTCCCCAACATCCAGCTTCCTCGTCACCCAGTCAAAGAAGCTGATCTGGTTGGATTGGCAGGATCTCCCCTTAGTAAATCCATGTTGACGGGGATCCCGTAGATTCTCCTCGTTCAGGATCGTATCCAATTGGCGTTTGATTAGAGTTTACATTAGTTTGCACACTATTGATGTGAGACTCACCGGTTTGTAGTTTGCTGTCTCCATCTTGGAGCCTGCCTTGTGGAGTGGAATGACGTTAGCCGTCTTCCAGTCCAACGGGATGTTACCCGTACTAAGGGAGAGATTGAAGAGCGCGGATAGCGGTTCCTCCAAGACATCACACAACTCCCTGAGCACCCTGGGGTGTAGGTTGTCAGGCCCCATTGCCTTGTTAACCTTAAGCTTTGACAGCTCGCAGTAGACACCGCTGGGTGTAAACTCGAAATTACTAAACGGGTCATCTGCGCCAATCCTTGTCTGTAGCTGAGGGCCGAGTCCTGGCGCCTCGCGGGTGAAGACTGAGCAGAAGTATTCATTTAACAGTTGGGCTTTTACCGAGTCCGCTTCTACATAGTCTCCGTCTGGTTTCCTAAGACGTTCTATCCCGCCTGAGTTCTTATTTCTGTCACTGATATACCTGAAGAAGGATTTATCTCCTTTCTGGATGTTCCTCGCTAGAGACTCCTCCATGCGGAATTTGGCCTCCCTAACTGCTGTTTTGACGGCTTTTGACTTGGCCAGATAGACTTCCCTAGAGTCCTGTTTCCCTGATTGTTTGTAAGAGATGAATGCTTTTTTCTTCTCCTTGATGAGGTCCGAAATCTCCGCAAAGAACCACTGTGGCTTATTGTTCCTTTGCCATTTACTTACTGATTTAACATAGCGGTTTGTTGCTTCTTGTATGGTGGCTTTCAAAGTCGACCACATTTCTTCCACGTTATCGGTTTCTGCTTGGCTTTGTAGCGCCTGGTGAACGAAGTCTCCCATGTCTTTGAAGTTTGTGTCCTTGAATTTGAGGACCTTGGTCAGTGTGGTAGATTTAGTGAAACCTTTCCTGAGATTGAACCATACCATGTTGTGGTTACTGGAGGCCATTGTGTCGCCCACCGAGACCTCTGTGACACTTTCTCCATTGGTAAGTATCAGGTCCAGTATTGCCTGATCCCTTGTTGGTTCCAACACCAGTTGCCTGAGTCTTGCTCCCTTCATAGAGTTTAATAGCCTCCTGCTGCTGCCGAAAGCAGAGGAAAGCACACCCCAATCCACATCAGGCATGTTGAAGTCACCTAACAATACTGTGTCCCCACGCAAGGTGATATTCACTATATCTCTGATTAATTCCATATCTAGGTCATCCTGTTGTCTTGGGGGTCTGTATATTACGCCAAGATACAGGCATTTGTCCTTCCCTCTGGCCAAATTTACCCAAAGGGATTCCCCAGTGTAGTGGACATCTGTGATTCTGGTGACCTTAATGTCATCTTTAGTATATAATGCTACACCTCCTCCCATTTTGCCCTCCCTGTCCCAGTGAAGCAAGTTGTAACCCGGTATGACCATGTCCCACCCTTGGGAGTCCGTGAGCCAGGTCTCAGATATCACTACCACATCCAGGTTGGCATTCATCATTTCTGTTTCTAATTCCAGGATCTTGTTTCCCAGACTGTGGGTGTTTATGTACATAGCCCTCCATGTTGTATGTTTGTTACATCTCAGTGGGGATGTTCCCGCTTGAGCTACTTGGACACCTTTAGCATTATTCGCATGTTTTGTACTTTCCCTAGACCCAGAGTTACAACGTGCACCTATCCCGGACTCCCCAGACTCGGAAATGTGTGTACCTGTTCCTAAAACATCTTGACAACTGATCCACTTATCTCTTTCCTCTCAATAGTGACCTACTGTCCTCTTGATCACTTTTCTCCTCAACAATGAATTTCCTGTCTAATTACTTCTCTTTCTTCTTCCCCTCTTGAAGTCAGTCAATTTGTACCTTTGCTTAATCTTTTGTAAACCGAATAGAACTTCACGGTATTGCGGTATATAAGCTGTTATTATTATTATTATTACCCTGGGGGGGTATTCCCGCTTGGGCTACTTGAACTCCTTTAGTACAATTTGCAATGTGTGTTCTCTCGCTGGACCCAGAATTACAATGTGTACTCCCTCTAGACCCAGAATTACAATGTGTACTCCCCTTAGTCCCAGAATTACAATGTGACCCAGAATTATAATGTGAGCCAACCCCAGACTCGAAAGTGTGTATACTCTCCCCTGACCCAGATCGGTGTTTACTTACCTTAGTCTCAAAGAAGTATTGGCAGCTTAGCTCGCCAGGTAGGTTGTTTGTGCCCATACCCTCCCCCAACTTACCTAGTTTAAAGCCCTGTGTATTCATTTAACAGTTGGGCTTTTTCCTGATTTTAAGGCAGGCTAGATGGTGTCCAAGGACGTTCTTCCCTCTTCTGGTCAGGTGTAACCCGTCTGGTCCCTGTAGTCCTTGCAATGCCTCTCCAGGGTGCAAGAACCCAAAGTTCATCTCCTTGCACCATCCCTGCAGCCAGTCGTTTGCCCTCTGGATGCGATCCTCCCTGGTACACTTTGATTTATAACTTATATTATCCCAGGACAAGCAGGCAGGTATTCTCACATATGGGTGACGTCATCGACGGAGCCCAGATTTGGACACCTCACAAGCAGACTTGCTTGAAGAAACTCGAAGTTTCGAGTCGCCCGCACCGCGCATGTGCGAGTGCCTTCCCGCCCAGTGCAGGGCATGTCTCCTCAGTTCTCAGTTTTCCGCGGAGCCGAGAACTCCGTCTTTGACTCTCTACGTTTAACTTCGTTACTTTGTGCCTTCTCTGAACCGCGGTTTGAATTTTTTTCCTCACAAATCGCTGTTCTTATTTTATTTATTTCATTTTCAGTTAAAAAAAAAAAATTTTTTCCTCTTCCGTCCGTTTTTCGGGACATGCTGCTTGGCCGCAGCCCAAGAACTTCGATCTTGCGGCGGCTATTTTTCCTTCTATGTCCCGGCCTGCCACGGGCTTCAAGAAGTGTAGCAAGTGCCAGCGCGCCATCTCTCCTATGGACCGTCGCTGCCTTAAGTGCCTTGGGCCGAATCGTCATCCTAGGTCGTGCCTGCTTTGCCAAAAGCTCCAGCCTCATGCTTTCAATCGTCGTTGTGGTGGACAAGCTCTTCGAGATGGAATCTTCTAATGATCCCTTGACTTCAAAGGCGTCCTCCGCCTCGACTCCTACCGAGGTTCCTCCTGCTTCTACTGCTTCCACCTCGAGCCTCATCAGACCTTCGTCGTTTGCAGCGGCTCTTTCTTTGACGACATCTGATGTATCTTCCCCTGTTTCCTCATGTCAGATAGCTCAGCATTCGGTTCCACCGGTAGTGATTAAAGTGCCTAAGACTCCAAGGTTGAAGCACACTCACACTACCTCGAAGGAACCTCCAGCCAAAGCAGGTGGTCCGGTTTCAGACACGGATCCATCCTTGCCGGCTTCTTTTCAGACCATGTTAGAGAAGCAGTTTATTCAGTTCCTTACAAATATGGGACCCAAACTGCTTCCTCTTATCCAGCCTGGGCATTCAGCAGACTCCCGCTAGGTCAAGCTGCTTCCTCTTATCCAGCCTGGGCATTCAGCAAACTCCCGCAAGGTCGAGCTGCTTCCTTTGCCTCAGTCTGAGCTTACACACTCTTTGTAGGGAGCAGAGTCTCTGCGAGTGTCTGGTCTGGTATCCAAGCACGTGAAGCAAGGAGAAGATTCTTTGCGAGTGCCTCGGCAGGATTCCTCACACTCTATACAAGGAGCAGAGTCTTTGCGAGTGCTTCGAGGTTCCTCCATCAAGTCTCTGGAGCTTCGATCTACAGCCTCCAGTCCTATCCATTCTTTAATAGCATCGGCTGCTTCTGTCTCCAAGGCAAAGTCTCCTCGATCCTCGTGATCTGCTTCCAGGCATAGTTCTCACCGACGATCGAGGCCTTCATTGAGGCATCCTTCCAGGTATAGTTCTTCTTCTAAAGGACGACCTTCTTCAACTAAGCCTCGATCTACCCCAACTTCAACTAGACCACCGACTCCTCGTTCGAGGTCTCCAATGCCGAACCTCGAGGATATCCCGGTTTCGATTTCCTCGTCCAAGTTACCATGTTCCTTTGATGCCTTTTTTCCTGCCGAGGCTTCATCTTCGACCCAAGCTGCCTCGATGTCATCGAGTCCTTCTCGAGGCAAAGCATTGGCGGATCAGCTATCTTTCTCATCTTTCCTTCGTCAGATGGCTGTAGACTTGGATCTTCAATTAAACACTGGCTCTAAATACTCTAAGGCAGGGGTGTCCAATGTCGGTCCTCGAGGGCCGCAGTCCAGTCGGGTTTTCAGGATTTCCCCAATGAATACACATGAGGTCTATTTGCATGCACTGCTTTCATTGTATGCTAATAGATCTCATGCATATTCATTGGGGAAATCCTGAAAACCCGACTGGACTGCGGCCCTCGAGGACCGACATTGGACACCCCTGATATAAATAAATATATTTCCTCATACTGGGACTTGTTTCTGGACACTCTTTATCCTGGTTTCTTCGGATCAGATATCTTTCAGTGGATTAAAAACATATCTAAATAAATATATCAATAAATAGTATAGCAGTGCTGTGGACACAGTTAACCACTGGGTTATATTGCTACGATAGTGTAATGCATCTAGGACAGGGGTGTCCAATGTCGGTCCTCGAGGGGCGCAGTCCAGTCGGGTTTTCAGGATTTCCCCAATGAATATGCATGAGGTCTATTTGCATGCACTGCTTTCATTGTATGCTAATAGATCTCATGCATATTCATTGGGGAAATCCTGAAAACCCGACTGGACTGCGGCCCTCGAGGACCGACATTGGACACCCCTGCTCTAAGGAGTATCTCGAAGTCATGCATCTCCCTCAACCTCCGGCGGAGTCACTTAAGCTTCCTCTTCATAAACTTTTGAATCAGACTTTTGGTTGATGCATGGAAACACCTTTTTCCATACCAGCTGTTCCAGGCAAATTGGACTCTAGGTATAAAACTGTGCATCGCAAAGGGTTTGACCACTCACAGTTATCTCATCAATCCCTGCTTGTCGAGTCCTCCTTAAAGAGGTCCCATCCTTCCAAGGTTTATGCCACCGTTCCTCCTGGAAGGGAAGGGAAAACTATGGACAAATTCGGATGTCGCATCTATCAAAATGCTATGATGTCCTCTAAAGTCCTCAACTATAATTTTCAATTCGTCACTTTTTTTGAATTCCTTATTTCTTTATTTCCAAAGTTCTTGAATTATTTGGATACTCAAATGCACTTTGAAATTCAAGAAGTCCTTGCTTCTTTATCTCAACTCCGTTTGCATCTCCTCCAGTCATCTTATGATGCCTTTGCGTTGTCTGCCCGAGGAGCTGATTGCTCTGTAGCTATGCGTCGTCTTGCCTGGCTTCGTACCATTGACATGGACCCTAATCTTCAAGACCGCTTAGCTAATATTCCTTGTGAGGGCAATGACCTCTTTGATGAATCTGTTGAGACAGCCACCAAGAAATTGTCTGACCATGAAAAATCCTTAGCTTCTATTGTCAGACCTAAGCCAAAGCCAGCTCCTGCCAAACCTGCACGCCCTGCTCTTATCTATCAACGACGTTTTGCTCCGAAGCCGACTCTTTATACTCGCCCTCCTCTTAACAGCAACCTCAGAAGCAACAAAAACCTCAACCTTCTGCACCTAAGGCTACTCAGCCTTTTTGACTGTTTAAGACAGAGCATAACCTCCACTGTTCTGACTCTGAATTCTTATCCTCCTATAGGAGGTCGTCTCCATCATTTTTACCACCGATGGAAGTTAATTACATCCGACCTCTGGGTCCTTACCATCATCAGGGAAGGATACTCTCTTCATTTCACTCAGGTTCCAACAGAGCTTCCTCCAAGAGAGTATTCTTCCAATCCTTCCCAGACCGCCCTTCTTCTTCAGGAAGCTCAAGCTCTGCTTCGTCTCCATGTCGTCGAACCAGTTCCCTTGGAACAGTAGAACAGGGGGTTTTACTCCTGTTACTTTTTTGTTCCGAAGAAGACGGGTGATCTGCAACCCATTCTGGATCTCAGGGCTTTCAACGAATTTCTAGTCAAAGAAAAGTTTTGAATGTTGTCCCTGGCATCCCTTTATCTCCTTCTCGAGCAGAACGACTGGTTATGCCCTCTGGATCTCAAGGAGGCCTACACTCATATCCCCATTCACCCAGCCTCCCGTCAATACCTCAGATTTCGGGTGGGGAATCTGCATTATCAATACAGAGTCCTACCATTCGGCCTGGCCTCGTCTCCCAGAGTGTTCACCAAGTGCCTGGTAGTGGTAGCAGCAGCTCTAAGGAATCATGGACTTCAGGTGCTTCCCTACCTCGACGACTGGCTCATCAAAGATTCCACGTTTCAAGGGGTTACTGTAGCGACCCGCAGACTACCTGGTTCCTTCAAAGTTTGGGATTCGAGATCAATTTTCCCAAATATCAGATTCAGCCCTCACAGACTCTACAATTCATTGGAGCTGTTCTGGACACTGTCCAACTCAGAGCATTCCTTCCACAACAATGACTGGAAGCTCTTCTTCAACCCTGTCAAACAGTGTCTTCCTGCTCTTCCATCTCAGCGAGACACATGATGGTACTTCTGGGTCACATGGCCTCTACAGTACACGTGACTCCTTTTGCCAGACTTCACCTCAGAATTCCTTAGTGGACCCTGGCATCTCAATTGACGCAAGTTTGCGACCCTACCTCTCGACACATTGTAGTCACTCCTTCATTGAAGAAGTCTCTCCATTGGTGGATGCTCTCTTCCAATCTTTCCAGAGGCTTGCTTTTTCAAACACCCCCTCATCAGAAGGTCCTCACGACAGACTCTTCGACCTACGCTTGGGGCGCTCATCTCGATGGTCTCCGTACACAAGGCCACTGGATCACTACGGATCATCAATGTCACATCAGTCTGTTGGAACTCAGAGCAATTTTCAACATCTTCACGACCAGGTAGTCCTCATCCAGATGGACAACCAAGTCGCCATGTATTATGTCAACAAACAGGGAGGGACGGGATCTGCCTCCCTTTGTCAAGCTCTGCAGGTTTGGGACTGGGCAATCTGCCACAACACCTTCCTCAAAGCTGTCTACATTCAAGGGGCGAAGAATTTGCTTGGCGGACAACTTGAGTCGTTTTCTGCAGCCTCACGAATGGACACTCCATTCCGCCCCTCTTCACATTTTTTCACAATGGGGAATGCCTCAGATAGACCTCTTTGCAGCTCTCCACAACTACAAACTGCCTCAATTCTGCTCCAAGATATACTCTCCTCATCGCCTAGAGGCAGATGCTTTTCTTCTGGAATGGTCAAATCTTTTCCTCTATGCATTCCCTCTCATTCTCAAGACTCTAGTCAAGTTGAAGAACGATCATGCCACCATGATTCTAATTGCTCCTCGGTGGCCAAGACAGCCTTGGTACTCTCTTCTACTTCAACTCAGCAGCAGGGAGCCATACCTTCTACCAATTTTTCCTTCTCTACTTACACAGAGTCAAGGATCTCTGCTTCATCCCAACTTGCAGTCTCTACACCTGACAGCCTGGTACCTCTCAACATAACCCCTCTTCAGTTTTCTCAATCTGTGAGAGCCGTTTTGGAAGCTTCTAGGAAGCCTACCACTAGACAATGCTATCGCCAAAAATGGACTAGATTTTCTAGATGGTGTTTTTCTCATCATAAGGAGCCTCAGCATTCCTCCTTATCTTCTGTTTTGGACTATCTTTTGCACTTATCCAATTCTGGCCTCAAGTCTACATCTATACGAGTCCATTGCAGTGCAATTGCAGCTTTCCATCAGCCTATTGAAGGAAAACCCCTCTCTGCTCATCCAGTGGTTTCCAAATTCATGAAAGGACTCTTCAATGTTAAACCTCCTCTCAAACTGCCTCCCGTGGCTTGGGACCTCAATGTTGTCCTTACTCAACTAATGAAGCCTCCATTTGAACCAATTGATAAGGCTCATCTGAAGTATCTCACTTGAAAAGTGGTGTTTCTCATTGCCCTCACTTCTGCTCGAAGTGTGAATGAGCTGCAAGCTTTAGTTGCTGACCCACCATTCACGGTGTTCCATCATGACAAAGTGGTTTTTCATACTCCATCCTAAATTCCTCCCTAAAGTGGTCTCGGAATTTCATCTCAACCAATCCATTGTTTTTCCAGTGTTTTTTCCAAAGCCTCATTCTCACCCTGGAGAATCAGCTCTTCATACTCTGGACTGTAAACGTGCTTTGGCCTTCTACTTGGAACGCACCAAACCACACAGAACTGCTCCTCAACTTTTTGTTTCCTTCGTTCCAAATAAGCTGGGCCATCCTATTTCTAAGCGTACCTTCTCCAACTGGATGGCGGCTTGTATCTCATTCTGCTATACTCAGGCTGGATTATCCCTTCACAGTAAAGTCACAGCCCATAAGGTCAGAGCTATGGCAGCTTCAGTAGCTTTCCTCAGATCTACACCTATTGAGGAAATTTGTAGAGCTGCTACTTGGTCCTCGGTTCATACCTTCACTTCTCATTATTGTCTGGATACTTTCTCCAGATGGGATGGACAGTTTGGCCAAACAGTATTACAAAATTTATTCTCCTAAATTGCCAACACTCCCACCATCCCATTCTGGTTAGCTTGGAGGTTACCCATATGTGAGAATACCTGCCTGCTTGTCCTGGGACAAAGCACAGTTACTTACCGTAACAGGTGTTATCCAGGGACAGTAGGCAGATATTCTCACAACCCATCCACCTCCCCTGGTTGGCTTCTCTGCTAGCTATCTGAACTGAGGAGACGCGCCCTGCGCTGGGCAGGAAGGCACTCGCGCATGCGCGGTGCGGGCGACTCGAAACTTCGAGTTTCTTCAAGCAAGTCTGCTTGTGAGGCGTCCGCAACCGGGCTCCGTCGATGACATCACCCATATGTGAGAATAGCTGCCTGCTGTCCCTGGATAATACATGTTACGGTAAGTAACTGTGCTTTCTCAGAGGCTGGGAGTGATGTATCTTTCCTTTTTCTTTTATTTCCTCTTTGATGTTTGTGACATTGATCTATGATTATCTTGAATATCTAATTGATCGTGCTGTTATGATGTGATTCTGTGACCTCTGTGGTCTAACTCAGTGTTTCTCAACACATGATACGCGTACCCTTGGGGTACGTGGGCCACTTGTTGGGGTATGTGGCCTGGCCACCACTAGGGATCCATCCTGCCGGCCAACCTCTGATGAAGCCTTTGCTGGGGATCCGTCCCTGCCACCCTCCCTGCCTGTCTGCCCATCCACTGCACCCCCCCTCATCCCTGAAGACGATCCTGTTACTTTGTTGGAACCGGACTGGCTCCCTCTTTCCCCAGCAGCACTCTGTGCAGGGATGCAGGCAGCGACTCACACGCTGCTTAGTTGACCCAGAACCTTCTGTCTGACTTCAGAATTGACGTTAGAGGGAAGGCTTGTGGGCCAGCCACGAGCAGCTTGTGAATCACTGCACACGCCATCCCTACACAGTTGCTGCTGGGGGAAGATGGAGCGAGTCCGGCTCCAACAAAGTAACAGGGTCAGTTTCGGGGTTGGGGAGTGGTGCGGTGGGCAGGGAGGGAGGCAGGGATTCCCAGTGGCGCCTGCAGCTTCTATGGATGGGGAGGGGGTGCGGGCGGGGCAGGAAGGGATCCCTGGTATCCAACTTAATTTTGGGACAAAGCTGGAAGACGGGGGAGGGGGCACATACATAGAAACATAGAAATAGACAGCAGATAAGGGCCCACGGCCCATCTAGTCTGCCCACCTTAATGTCCCTCTTCTACCTTTGCCCTGTGAATAGATCCCATGTGCCGATCCCATTTGGCCTTAAAATCAGGCACGCTGCTGGCCTCAATCACCTGTAGTGGAAGACTATTCCAGCGATCAACCACTCTTTCAGTGAAAAAGAATTTCCTGGTGTCACCTCGTAGTTTCCCGCCCCTGATTTTCAACGGATGCCCTCTTGTTGTCGTGGGACCCTTGAAAAAGAAGATATCTTCCTCCGCCTCGATGCGGCCCGTAAGATACTTGAACGTCTCGATCATGTCCCCCCTCTCTCTGCGCTCCTCGAGCGAGTATAGCTGTAATTTGTCAAGCCGTTTTTCGTATGGTTGATCCTTGAGTCCCGAGACCATCCGGGTGGCCATTCTTTGCACCGACTCCAGTCTCAGCACATCCTTGCGATAATGCGGCCTCCAGAATTGCACACAGTATTACAGGTGGGGCCTCACCATGGATCTATACAATGGCATAATGACTTCCGCCTTACGACTGACGAAACCCCTTCGTATGCAGCCCATGATTTGTCTTGCCTTGGACGAAGCCTGCTCCACTTGATTGGCAGACTTCATGTCTGCCCCATCCCTTCCTTCTGTGTCATACGACACAGAAGGAAGGGAAGGGGCATGAACATGGGACACTGAAGGAAGAATTGATGGGCATGAGTGTGAGTAAGAGATGGTGCACATGGGGAAAGGAAGAAAGGAAAATTGGGCGTAGAGAGAGAGGAGTGAGGTAGAGATGCAGGGGGAATAGAAGAATGAAAGGTAGAAATGTTGGATATGGTTGTGGCGAGGGAACAGAGGGACAGATTTAAGGGGATGCAAGAGGGAGGAATGTTGGACATAGTGATGGGCATTGTGCTGGAGAGGGGTGAGAGAAGGAGAAATGGGCATGGGGTTGGCGGTCAGTGGTGAAAAATGCTGCACATGATCCAGGGGATGAAAGAGAGAGAAATGTTGGATGTGACAGAAGAGGGGGTGGGAGAGATGCCTGGATCTCTCAAGACAGATGGACAGTGAGAGAGAGAGGGAGACTTGTTGCCAATAGGGGTGGAGAAGAAAGGAAGAAAAGTTGGACTCACGAAGGGACAGAGAGAGATGTTGGTTGGAGAAGGGAATGAGGTCCGAAAGAGAGGAAGCATGCAAGAACCTTTTTTAGACTATTGTCCAAGACAGTGTTGTTATATGTATTATGATATTACTAGTGTTTAAGCCCATTACATTAATAGGTGCTAGAATAGATTAGTCTGATCCAATATGGCTATTCTTCTTATGTCTTACCCCCATATTCAGGCTTACCTTTCCTATTTATACCTTTTTTCACCAACTTAAAAATCTGTCCCCTTTCTCTGTCCTTCACCTCCATAGAACTCCCTCTCCATTCCCCCTTTCCCCATCAACCTTTGCTTTTGCATCTTCACTTATTCTTCCAGCTCCTATCTTCAGCCCCTTTCTCTCACATGCCCCCTTTTTAGCTCCCAGCTTCAGTCCCAGTCCTTTTCTCTCACATGTCCCCTTTTGTAGCCCCCTTCTCCCACCTCCCCATTTTTTCATCCCCAGCTCCCTTTTCTCTCACATTCCCTTTTTATAGCCCCCAACCCTAACCCCCTTCTCATACCCGCTCTTCCAGCCCTCAGTTCTAGCCCCAGTTTTCTTATCACATCTGTCTTCCTTTTCATCCCCAAATCCAGACCCAGACCCCTTCTCTCACAACTCACCTTTTGCAGTCCCAAGCTCCATCCCTCTTCTCCAAACTGTCTTCTTTTAACAGCCTCCTATACCAGGTCTCTTTTCCCAAAAACCCTCTTTAAAGCCTCCTTCCCTCACATGTCCCCTTTTTTTAGCCCCAGTTCCAAACCCCTTTTTAGCCCCTCCCAGCCTCCTTCTCCCACATTTCCCCTTTTAGCCTCCAGCCCCAGCCCCCTTTCTCACATGCCTCTTTTGCAGCCTCCTTCTCAAATATATCCTCTTTTCTGCCCCCAGCCCCCTTCTCTTACACATCCCCATTGTCAGCTCCCAGCTCCTTTCTCTAACATGTTCCCTTTTTATAATATAGACCCCAGCTCCATTCCCCTTCTCCCACCTACCCCCTTTTTCAGCCCCTGGTTCCCTTCTCCTGTTTGACCCCCTTTTGCCTCTAAAGTGTGGCTTGGACCCTGGTCCAATGAAATCAGTTCCCATTCGCTCTGGAATACCGATAGCATATCATGTGCTGAGACGCTTCCCTGCTCGGCGGTTCTATTGTACCGTGCATGCATTTTAATGTGGCACGGAGGCATGGAGTTTCAATCATAGTGTGCATTTGCCAAATAAAGTAGTATTATTATAGATACCCTACAAATCATTTTACATACATACATAAAAAAGTTAATGATGGCATTGCAATTGCTTTTATAAATTTGAATGTTTTTTCATTCAGCTACCATTGATGTTTTAGTACGATTTTTAGAACATCTATTTTTTTTTCATTTTAATAGTTTTCCTTTGGTGGAAATATGTAATTGTCAAGAGCAATCTCCATGATTTGAAACATCCCCAGCTCTTTTTCATTTATTTGACTTACCTATTGAAATCTTGGTCTTACTTCATTTTTTACTTTTATCATTTTTTTTAATCCTATTTCTACCTTTGCAGTGTTTTTAATTGATTATGCATGTATATGTATATGTTTCTTGAAATTTTAAATGTTGATTTGATGATATATTTATTTGTAAAAACATTTATACGGCACCATTATTTTAGTATCTAATTGTCCCCTGAGGAAGGCGTCGGAGTCGCCGAACTTGGATTCTAGTCGGGACTGTTTGATTTCAGCATTTAATGAACTCATCATTGAACTTTCGCATAAACTGCAAATAAAGCATTGTTCACCACAGGTTGGATTTTACATTTCCAGTGCCTCTTCTTTGTTCTTTTTTTTTAATTGAATTTTAAATACAACAATGTATAACAATAAAAGTTTTTTTTAAATACAATACTATTATTTTTGAAAAAAACAAAACAAGGATGCATAACAATAATACAGTATTACAAAACAAAAAAACAGCTGCATACAATCGAAACACAATAGGGTCAATTAGAGTTATCATTAAAAACTTCACAAAACTTATCTAGAGGGGCTCACGTTCTAGTATAACTAGCAATATTATTTTGTTTGATTGCTATTATTTCCTCATACTTCCTAATGATGCACAGTTGGTTCCACCGTCAGGAAAATTACCTCCATAAGATGCACCTGACCATAAGAGGCATCCTAGATTTAGAGGAGGAAAACAAGAAAAAAAAAAACATTCTGACTAAATTGTGTACTAATGTATACCAGACTCTTCACCCAGCCCCCCTCACTCCCTGCCAGGCTCTGCACGTACCTTTGTAAAACACCCCTTTGTCACCTGCCAGTTAGGAAGCTGTTTTGTTGTGCATGACAACCATCCAAGAATCCTACAGCAGTGAAAGAATGAAAGTAAAAAAGACAGAGGGGAAGAGAAAGAGAGAGTTGTAAGTACAGGCAGTGGCGTACCAAGGGGGGGGGCGGGAGGGGCGGTCCGCCCCGGGTACCAAGCCCTGAGGGGGTGCTCCCGGTCCGGTCCAGTTCTCCCCCCCTGCGCCGGGTGTCGCGTCTGGAAACAGCCTGCAGCAAGATCGCGATGCCAGAGATCTTTGCCTGCTTCGACTGTTTCCTCCGCCACGGTCCTGCCCCTCCTCTGATGTCAGAGGAGGGGCGGGACCGCGGCGGAGGAAACAGCCGAAGCAGGCAAAGATCTCTGGCATCGCGCGATCTTGTTGCAGGCTGTTTCCCCAGGGCAGTAGCGTACCAAGGGGGGCGAGGGGGAGGTCCATCCCGGGTGCCGCCTTAGGGGGGGGGTGCACAGCTGGCCCGGTCCCTATCGCGCTCCTACCCTCCCAGCGAAAGCAGCATCGGCGCCATTATCGAAAAAGGTAATGGCGCCAGGCCTTGGAGCACCAAGGCAGACCGCTTCTCCCCCCTCCCAGCCGAAACCCCGCTGACCATCCTATCTCTCCTCCCCCAAGTGAACCTTTCCGACCCTCCCAGCGAAAGCAGCAAACCTCCCTCCAGTAGCGTCGGCTTTATCCTCCCTCTGCCGCATCACTGATGACGTCATCAGTAACGCGGCAGAGGGAGGAGAAAGCCGCGAAGGAGGTTTGCTGCTCTCGCTGGGAAGGTCGGAAAGGTTCACGGAGGGGGGGGGGGAGATAGGAGGGTCAGCGGGGGTTCGGCTGGGAGGGGGGAGAAGCGGACTGCCTCGGTGCTCCATTACCTTCTTCGGGCAGCAGCAGCGTTTACAATTCGCTGCTGTTGCCGGCTTCAGGCCTTGTTCTCTGCCTGGTCCTGCCTACTTCCAGTTTTCATGAAGACAGGACCAGACAGAGAGGAAGGCCTGAAGCGGGCAACAGCAGTGAATTGTGAATGCTGCTGCTGCCCGATGAAGTTCAGGACATCGGGGAAGGAGCAGGAAGAAATCGGCTGCTGGCTTTGTGCGGGCTAGGGGGAGAGAGAAAGAAAGGAAAAAATAAAGAGGGGGGGGGGCCAGGGGGAGAGAGAAAGAAAGGCAGAAAGAAAGAGGGGGACCAAGGGGAGAGAAAGAAAGGCAGAAATAAAGAGGGGGTCAAGGGGGAGAGAAAGAAAGGCAGAAAGAAAGAGGAGGGCCAGGGGGAGAGAGAAAGAAAGGCAGAAAGAAAGAGGGGGACCAAGGGGAGAGAAAGAAAGGCAGAAATAAAGAGGGGGGCCAGGAGGAGAGAGAAAGAAAGGCAGAAATAAAGAGGGGAGCCAGGGGGAGAGAGAAAGAAGAAGGACCAGAGACTCATGAAATCACCAGACAAAAAAGTAGGAAAAATGATTTTATTTTCAACTTAGTGATCAAAATGTGTCCGTTTTGAAAATTTATATCTGCTGTCTATATTTTGCACTATGGCCCCCTTTTACTAAACCGCAATAGAGTTTTTTAGCGCAGGGAGCCTATGAGCGTCGAGAGCAGCGTGGGGCATTCAGCGCAGCTCCCTACGCTAAAAACCGCTATCGCAGTTTAGTAAAAAGGGAGGGGGGATATTTGTCTATTTTTGTATAGTTGTTACTGAGGTGACATTGCATAAAGTCATCTGCCTTGACCTCTTTGAAAACCCGCGGAATATAAATGATAATTAACATTTTCTCTGCGTACAGCGTGCTTTGTGTTTTTAAAATTTTATTGTTGGTAGATCATTTTGACTTGGCCACAAAGGTAAGGGGGAGGGAGGGAGGGGAACTGCTGAAAGACATCTAGTAATCCTTGTAGGCTTGACTGCAGGGAATTATTTTTGTAAAATCATGTTTTGTTATGTGACTGGCATTATCTAGACTTTAATTTCTATGAATGAATAGAATGAAAATGATATAAAATTACTTGCTTGTTTTTATGTGCGTGCGCTGAAGGAAAGTGGAGAGAGAGTGGGCTGAGGATGCTGAAGGGAAATGGGGAAGAGAGTGGGGAGAAGACGCTGATTTATAAATTGACAATTGTACAGAATATTGTTTCTTTTTATACTTTAATATAAACAATTCAAGGCTTGTGTGGATGGAATCAGGTGGTTTGCGGGGATGGGGACCGAGCTTACGGGGATTAGTCCAATAAAATGGTATTTTTTTATTTCTCATTATTTGTTTTATTTTTATTTGTTAATTTATAAAGTGGTGATTGTTATGTATCAGGTTTTTCAAATTTACATCTACTGTCTTTATATTTTGCACTGTATTAGAGGACATGTGTTACTGTTTTTTGTGGTGTTGCATTGTATCCAGGGTCTGGTTTCTTGGCGGATCAGTTTAACTTTTGTCTACATATTTCTATTTTTAGTTTGTGATTATTCCATTTTGGGCGAGGGTGTATTTCTGTTCTGTGTGTTCTGAAAAAGACATAGTTTTCAGTTGGCATTGACTACAGGACCAATTGACTGTGCGGGATCTGGCTTGTTTAGTTTTACAATGTATGTGTTGGTGTTCTAGTGCTCACTGCAATGTTTAAGATGCAGCCTTTTCCTAGGTACACTCTTGTGGTGCGATATGTAGATTGGTACTAAAAATCATATTTTTCATATAGATGGGGGGGGGGTGTCAAAAAATGATGGGCCCCGGGTGCCACATACCCTAGGTACGCCACTGAGTACAGGACAGAATGAGAAACTTCTTGGATGGGAATGGCTTATGTGAATTTCCATAGAGGAGACTGTTACCTAGCATAGGAAGCACTCTTGCTGAATGGCTGGGAAATAGGTCGCAGGGATCCCAGGGTGTCATGTACATTTCAGAACTGTGAACTACTGACTACTCATTTAACTGCTCCTCTTGCCCATCTCCCCTAGGATGTAAGAAATTAGATCTCTGCCAAAAATACACAACCGGCTATACTCGTGCTGCTCTAACATATGCAGGATATAACTGAACTTTCTTTCTAACATAAACTGGAGTTCTCATACAAAGCAAATGCACAGCATGTCACACATATAGCTCCTATATAACATAGGAGTTCTTATAGTGCTCTAAAACTAGCAGCACATAACCTGAAGCTTCTCTTTAACATAGTGCTGGAGTTCTCAAAGAGTGCAAAAATAAAGCATGCCACCCTCAAAAAAGCTACCGCAGAAGTACTCGCGCAGGTACTTTTAAGCTGGATTGTATAAGAGTAATTTTTGGGCAACTGGTTTATCAATATAAACGACTTCATCCTTCATCTTTGAAAATTGTCCTCATGGAAGGCATAAAGATGTTGGGGGGATTGGTGTTCATTTAAGTATGCAAATTTTTAAGGTTCTTCTGCTGAAGCTGGAAGAAAGCCAGAGAGGAAGACAGGAGGACAGACTAGATGGGTGAACCTTTTCTGCCATCGTCTCCAATGTCACTCTACTAATGGCTCATCTTGACAGAACATAGGCCCTTTACTTTTAGCTTTTCTAGAATTTAAGTAGCATGGGTTGAGATACAGTAACTCATTTCAACTCTAACAGTAAGTGGCATTTCAGTCTCTTAACCTTGGTGGGTGTTCTGCTTCTCAAAGATTGTTTTTTTTCAGACATTGTAATCACCACCTAATAAAGAAACACAGTCTTTTCTGTTTTATTTTCCATTTTTAGTTTGTGAAAAACATTGCTTGGTGGTCCAGTGGTGTATGCCCCTCCCCCCTCCCCGTTGTACCTTTTTACATGCCGCTTATAGCCTGGAGGTCCAGCGGTGTATCGGCTGGCAGAGCAAGCGTTCCGAGCTCCTGCCCGGGCCGGCGCCGCTTTTTAAAAATGTTCCCCCCTCCCCGTCGCATCTTTTTACATGCCATTTATAGCCTGGTGGTCCAGCGGTGCATCGGCTGGCAAAGCAAGCATTTTGTGCTCCTGCCCGGGCTGGGGCCGCTTCCTGAACGGCGAGTCCCGTGAGAACTGACTCCAGCCATTCAGGAAGTGGCGCCGGCCCGCGCAGGAGCGCGGAACGCTCGCTCTGCCGGCCGATACACCGCTGGACCACAGGCTATAAGCAGCATGTAAAAAGGTACGATGGGGGGAACATTTTTAATATGCGACACCGGCCCGGGCAGGAGCACGGAACGCTCGCTCTGCCAGCTGACACACCGCTGGACCACCAGGCTATAAGCGGCTTGTAAAAAGGTACAACGGGGGGGGGGGTGTAAAAAAAAATTGTATTTTCGCTGTATAAGACGCACCGACATTTCCACTCACTTTTGGGTGGAATAAAAGTGCGTCTAATGGAGCAAAAAATACGGTAATCTTAGAGTTATCATTCCAGTTGCATATAATTTGATGAATGGCTAATGCAATCATTGAATCAAAAATTTTTTTAATGATGTGGGTAATGAGACCTCTGGGTTTGAGGAGCGCAATATGATCAATTTATAGCACAAAGGCAACACATTATTATTCATATGCGATATTGCTTGAATTCTGGACCAAACACTTGACCAATAAATTTGCATGTTGGGGCATGTGTAAAGAATATGCAAGAGGGTTCCTGATTGCTGGTTACTTCTTTGTTCTATTCAGTTATGATCACCATTTCTCAAAAAAGATATAGTAGAATTAGAAAACGCTGAAAGAAGAGCAACCATATTGAGAAAAGTGATAGAACTCTTCTCATATGAGGAAGGGCTAAAGAGGTTTGGCTTTTAGCTTGGAAAAGAGATGGCTGAGTAGGAATATAATTGAAGTTACAAAATCTTGAGTGGTATAGAATAGAGAGTTACACGGGGACAGAAATCCCACCCGTCCCCGCCGGGATCCTCTCTGTCCCCACCCATCCCCGTCAGGATCCTCTCTGTCCCCGCCAGGATCCTCTCCATCCCCACCCATCCCCGCAAGAAATTACCTCCATCCCCGCCTGTCCCCATAAAAAGCAGCAATTACTTCTGACAGGTTCATCAATTCCAAAGTTTCTTTTGTGTTTGCGCTGCTGTTTTCCTTGTGGAATCTCTTTGGTGGAACCCTTTTTTTGTTTTCTGTTCAGGTAATTAACTTATAAACCCCCTCTTTTACTAAGGCTGACGTGTCCATTATATTATATGGACGAACCCTGCTTCCAAAGCCTTCCAACCCCGTGGGAGTCCCATTGGCTAGAGGGGGTCCCCGTGGGAGTCCCGTGGGCCAGAGGGGGAGCCCCATGGGAGTCCTGTGGGTTAGGGTGGGATTCCCGCGGGAACCCTGCAGTACCCGCAGGATTCCCGCGATCCCTGTTTCCGTGCAGACCTCTAGTATAGAATGGGTAAAAGTAAATTAATTTTCACTCTTTCAAAAAGTGCAAAGACCAGAAGACACAGTGATATCCGCCTCAAACCACAAGGTAATGGCGGAATAGAAATCACTAATGTAATGTAATGAAATAACATTGAAATACTTTTAAAACAAATAGGAGGAAATATTTTTTTTCACTCAAAGAATGGTTAAGCTTTGGATCTTGTAACCTGAGGAGGTGATAAAAGTGGTTATCATGTCTGGGTTTAAAAAATGTTTGGACCCAGTTCCTGGAGGAAAAGTCCATAGTCTGCTATTGAGATAGACATGGAGGAAGCCACTGATTGCCCTGGGATTGGTAGCTTGGAATGTTGCTACTATTTGGGTTTCTTATGACCTTGATTGGCCACTGTGGAAACAGGATATTGGGCTAGGTGGACCATTGGTCTGATCCAGTATTCTTATGTTTTTATTTCCTAACCTTTGCTGCCAATCCTTTTAGCTTCCTTCTGACCATTTTTCTCATAGTCACCCTTTCAAAAATTAAATGCCACCATAGAAGAATTTCTCTCTAGATTACAGTCTTTAGGACTGACAGAAGCAGTATTAAAATGATTTGAGTAGAGGGGCTGCAGACCCCCACTCATAGAATGAGCACCCAAAATGACTTGCACAAGTATAAAAATTTCAAAGGATTTTTCTTTATTTAGCAATTTAAATGATATTAAGCATTACGCAATTTAACCTTTTCCTATCGTAAAAAATTTTACGTTACGCTGGTTCCAATCGTAATTATTTTAGCAAAGTTTTGTATTATTCACTGTTATCATTTACGGCTATTGTAAACATAATGTAAATAAGTCATAAGTCTGTAAATTCATATATTTTGTGTTCCTGTCGTGTACTGTATGTCCCATGCCATGGGACATATGATGGCAATGACATTTTTGGAATGTCCCGTCAGCCGGGACACACGATAGGAAAAGGTTAAGCTAATAAATTATTATAAATGGTATGCTGATTACAAATTATATGCAGCTAGTATATTGTGCAAAGATGTGCAAGTTGTGTTAGTATAGTTGTGCAAGGATCACTCACAAACCTCAGAGCTAACTATCTCCCTCTCATGACTTGGATTACACTGATGTCCTTTATTTATTCTTTTTCTACCTATCTATGACATGTCTTTTGCTTATACAATCTATCACGTCTGTTCTTTGCACCGAATGGTTATTTGCTTACCTTAACTGAAAATTTTCTGCCTGCACATTTCTCATGTGTCTGCAAGGTCTGCTTGACCTCGTGGTTTCTTTATTTCTTTGCTTGATGGAACCTTTCATACCTGTACATTTCTCTATTACCTAAAATTGTTCTATAATAATTTAACTTCTTTAACTTTGTTTCCATAGTCACTAACTTACCTGGCTCTCTAAGACAGTGTTCTTCAACCTTTTTACACCTATGGACTGGCAGAAATAAAATAATTATTTTGTGGACCGGCATTGGTCTGCGGACCGGCGGTTGCAGAACACTGGGCTAAGTCGTGGGCCAGACCCCGCCCATCTCTACCCAATCTCCACCCCAGACCCCGCCCCCATAATAGTACTAATTGTAACACTATTTTTTCCATTCATTTTTCATAGATACACACGATATAATCTTATTAACAACACATAATGGTTAACCACAAAATTAAACTACAGAAAGCATACTGACAGCAGATGTAAATTCTCAAACTTGACATAATTCAATCACTAAATTAAAAAATAAAATCATTCCCCCTACCTTTGTTGTCTCCCTCACTCTATGCTATGCCTTACCTTCTGGCCTGCTCCTGCCTAGCCATTTTATGCCGCCCCTGGTGTTTTTTTCAGGCTGATTCTCTCTTCCTCACTGATGAAGTGCACAAAGCTGCAGGCAGCGGCTCCTTGCACATCCCGCATCTCATCTGGAAGCCTTCCCTCTGACGTTGCAAAGTCAGAGAGAAGGCTTCCGGTTCAGGCGCAGGATGTGTGGCTTTGTGCACTGAATCATTGAGAAAGATAACACTGCATTGATCACACCAGTGGACCAGTGGTTGAAGAACACTGTTTTGGGCCTGATGCACATGCAGGCCCTGTGGACCGGCAGGAAATTTCTGTGGACCGGTACCAGTCCACGGACCAGTGGTTGAAGAACACTGCTCTAAGACACCTAGTTTCCCATAAGATCTGCTTGCTCTTATGGCTTCTTTTGTTTCTCTATTACAGTGTCTCGCAAACTTTCTGGCCAGCGGCACACTAAATTCAGTGCCCTGGCCGGAAGGCACCCAAATGTCAATGTGATGACATGCGCATGTGTGGCGTCATCGCATCAACCTTCGCACATGCACGGAGGCCGTCTAGCCGTAACCCCACTGGTAGAGGGATCCAGGAGGTGCGTGGAGAAGAGGAGAGATGCCAGCCAGGAAGAGAGTCATCTTTGCCGGCTAACTTCCTACAGGACATGCCTCTCGTCGCGAGGACATAGGCAGGCAGCCGGCATGGACGACTCTCCTCGCCGGTGTGTCGTAGCACACCAGAAATCTCAGGAGGCACACTGGTGTGCCGCAGCACCCAGTTTGTGATATACCTTGTCTTCCCTTACAATAATGAGCCACATTGACAGGATCATCAACAGTGTGGAAGAAGAAGATACAGTTGTGGTGATCCATGTGGGAGACGAACAACATGAGCAACAGGAACTACAACAGGGAAGTACTGAAGGATCAGTTCCGGATGTTAGGAAGGAAGCTGAAGATCAGAATGCAGAGGATAGCATTCTCGGAGATCCTGCAGGTACCCAGGGCTGATGAGAAGAGGCAGATGGAGCTGCACGCAGTCAACTCGTGGATGCGTCGCTGTTGTGAGGAAGAAGGATTCCACTTCGTGCGCAACTGGACAGCGTTCTGGGGGAAGAGCAAGCTATACAAGAAGAACGGACTCCACCTCAGCAGAGACGGAACGAGGCTATTTGCAAGCAACATCAAGAGAGAAGTTGAGAAGTTTTTAAACTAGGAAAAAGGGGAAAGCCGACAGTCGACCGAGAAAGAGAGTCGATGATTCGGGAACCCAGAGGATACCATGCAGAAAGGTAGAGGGGAAGACTCACCAGAGGATACTGTGCAGGAAGATATAGAGGAAGGCCTAGCGGATCACAAGCAAGACAGATTGAAAGGGACACAAGAGGGAAGGAAATGCAAGAAAGGAACGAGTAGTAAATTCAAGTGTATGTACACGAACGCAAGGAGCCTAAGGAATAAGATGGGTGAATTAGAAGCTATGGTACAAAAAGATAATGTTGACATCACTGGCATCACAGAAACATGGTGGACTAAGGTAAACGTCTGGGACAGAGTGCTACCAGGATACAAACTATACTGCAGAGACAGAGTGGCTCAAAAAGGTGGGGGTATTGCCATATTCATCAAAGAGGGAATTGAATCTACTGGAGAGAACACACCACAACTGACGGATAAGTTAGAGTCTCTATGGATCAAAATTCCAGGAACAAATGGACTGGAAACGAAGATTGGCATCTACTCCGACCCCCAGGGCAGTCCGAAGAAATTGATAGGAAAATGACAGACAAGATTAAGCACAACTGCAAGGTGGGCAACGTAGTTATTATGGGTGACTTCAACTATCCGGGGATAGACTGGAACCTAGGCACCTCCGGCTGCGCTAGGGAGACCAAGCTCCTGGATACTGTAGGCGATTGCTTCCTGGAACAACTAGTCAATGAAAATACGAAAGGAAATGCAATTCTGGACTTAATTCTAAATGGATTACGAGGACCGGCACAACATGTAGAAGTGGAAAGGACTCTGGGAAGCAGCGATCACAATATGATCCGCTTTGACCTAGATGCAGGTGAGAAACATCGGTCCAAAACAATGGCCACGGTGCTGAACTTCCAAAATGGGAATTACGAAGGGATGAGACTCATGGTGGGGAAGAAGATTAAGAAGAGGATAAGCACTGTAAAAACGCTAGAGCAAGCTTGGTCCCTTTTTAAGGACACAGTCACCGAGGCACAAAATCTATATATACCGTGTATCAACAAAGGATCCAAGAGGAAAAAGAACAAAGAACCGGCATGGCTCACTGTAGAGGTGAAGGAAGCGATCAGAGACAAGAAAACTTTGTTTAAGGAATGGAAAAGGTCAAAAATGGATGAAAACTGGAATAAGCACAAACAACATCAACGCAGGTGCCATAAGGCGGTAAAAGGGGCCAAAAGAGACTATGAGGAAAAAATAGCCAAGGAGGCAAAAAACTTCAAGCCGTTCTTTCGATATTAAGGGGAAACGACCCGCGAGGGAAGCGGTGGGGCCATTGGATGACCGTGGAATAAAGGGAGTGGTAAAGGAGGACAAAGAAATTGCCGACAAACTGAACACATTTTTTATGTCTGTATTTTCTGAAGAGGATATACACAGTAAATCGGAACCCATCAGGCTATATACTGGAAACAAAGACGGGAAACTGACAGGGTTGATGGTCAGTCTAGACGAGTTATGCAAGCAGATTGATAGGCTTAAGAGCGATAAATCCCCAGGACCGGATGGCATCCATCCGAGGGTCATCAAGGAGCTGAAAGGGACTATAGCTTAACTGCTTCTGCTAATAGCCAATCTTTCGATCAAATCGGGAAAGATTCCGGAAGACTGGAAGGTGGCGAATGTTACGCCGATCTTCAAAAAAGGTTTGAGGGGAGATCCGGGAAACTACAGATTGGTGAGTCTGACCTCAGTACTGGGAAAGATGGTAGAGGCACTGATAAAGGACCACATCATTGATCACCTTGACGGACACGATCTGATGAGGACCAGCCAGCACGGTTTCAGTAAAGGCAGATCTTGCCTGACGAACTTGCTGCACTTCGAGGGAGTAAACAGGCGGATTTTCAGAAGGTGTTTGACAAAGTTCCACATGAACGACTACTTTGGAAAATTGCATGCCATGGAATCGAGGGTGAAATACTCATGTGGATTAAAAACTGGCTGGAGCATAGGAAACAGAGTGGGGGGTAAATGGACAATTCTCAGACTGGAAGAGCATCACCAACGTGGTGCCGCAGGGCTCAGTGCTTGGACCTGTCCTAGTCAACATCTTTATAAATGATCTGGACATTGGTATGATGAGTGAGGTGATTAAATTTGCGGATGATACAAATTTATACAGAGTAGTGAAGACTCAGGGGGATTTCGAAGATCTTCAACATGACATAATCAAGCTCAAGAAATGGGCATCGACATGACAGATGAGGTTCAATGTAGATAAGTGCAAAGTGATGCATGTCGGGAACAAAAATCTCATGCATGAATACAGGATGTCCAGGGCGGTACTTGAAGAGACCTCCCAGGAAAGGGACTTGGGAGTTCTGATCAACAAGTCCATGAAGCCATCTGCACAATGCGCTGTGGTGGCGAAAAAGGCAAACAGAATGCTAGGAATGATCAAGAAGTGGATCACGAAAGATCAGAGAAAGTTATCATGCCACTGTACCGGGCCATGGTGCACCCTCACCTGGAGTACTGCGTCCAGCACTGGTCACGGTACATGAAGAAGGACAGAGTACTACTTTCCGTTACCTATCCGCCAGTCATTTTATAATCCACATGAGTATTTCACCCTCGATTCCATGGCTCACCATTTTCCAGGGTAGTCATTCATGTGGAACCTTGTTGAACGCCTTCTGAAAATCCAGATATACAATGTTGACCGGGTCACCCTTGTCTATCTAACTGTTTACTCCCTCAAAGAAGTGCAGCAAGTTCGTCAAGCAAGATCTTCCTTTGCTGAAGCTATGCTGGCTGGTGCTCAATGATGCGATCCTTTATCAGTGCCTCTACCATTTTTCCTGGTACCGAGGTCAGACTCACCTTTTGTAGGTGCACTTTTTAAGTTTCTTTTTTACCATTCTCCTCATGTTATCATAGTCTCCTTTGTTAAAATTAAGTGCTGTTGTACTGGATTTCCTTTGTAATCTTATTCCAGGGATTATATCAAATCTGATCATGTTATAATCATTGTTATCAAGTGGCACCAGCACCATTACCTCTCTCACCGATTCATGCACTCCACTAAGAACTAGATCTAGAATTGCTTCACCTCTTGTCTGTTCCTGAACCAGCTGCTCCATAAAGTAGTCCTAGATTTCATCAATAAATTTTATCTCCCTAGCATGCCCTGATGATACATTTGCCCAGTCATTATCAGGGTAGTTGAAATCACCTATTATTACTGTGCTACCCAGTTTGTTAGCCTCCCTAATTTCTGATAACATTTCAGCCTCTGTCCATTCATCCTGGTCAGGCAGACGGTAGTACACTCCTATCACTATCCTTTTCCCCTTTACACATGGGATTTCTACCTATAGGGATTGCAAGGTGTGTTTCTGCTCCTGTCGAATTTTGAGTCCATTCGATTCAAGGCCCTCCTTAACATATAATGCTACGCCTCCACTGATTCAATCCACCCTATCACCATGATATAACTTGTACCCCGATATGACAGTGTCCTCATTGCCTATCTTTCCTCCACCAGGTTTCAGAGATGCCTATTCTATCTATCTTGTCATTTAGTGCAATATATTCTCCCATTTTATTTCTTAAGCTTCTGGCATTTCAGATATTTCAAACAGTGTTTGTCATATCTATTTACAATTTGCTCAGCAGTTGGCATAGATAATTTGCAACCTTTAAAATCAGCCTGATCTGAATTTAATAAAACCGGGTCTACTGCGCCCTGCTTTGTAATCTGCTATCAGGATACTCTGTGTTCCCTTCTATGATAACATAAGAACATAAGCAGTGCCTCTGCTGGGTCAGACCAGAGGTCCATCATGCCCAGCAGTCCGCTCACGCGGCGGCCCATCAGGTCCAGGACCTGTATAGTAACCCTCTATCTATACCCTTCTATCCCCTTTTCCTTCAGGAAATTGTCTAATAATAATAATAATAACTTTATTTTTGTATACCGCATTACCATGGAAGTTCTATGCAGTTAACAGATGAAGAGACTGTACATTACAGCGAAGTTACACTTTTTTTTTTTTTTTTTGGCATAGCTACATTTACATTTTCGGCGACGCTACATTTACGGTGAAGTTATTTTTCAGGTCGGTTACAATTGCAGAGAAGTTAAATTTGCTGTAAGTTGCATATATATAGCGGAGTTCATACAGTAGTGTTACATACGGCGGTTATATATACTGCGGAGTTCGATAAAGCAGAGCAGAGGCATTTAGTAAGGGAGGTAATGAAGAAGGGGTGATTAGTTGGATAGGGTGATCCATTTTGTTAAGCCATTTGGTGGCTGACAGGATTGGAGGAGTCGAGAGTCTGAGGTAAGTCAAGGTCCGAGGAGGAGGCAAGGAAGAGGGGGGGAGAAGTTAGAGGAATTTATCAAAAAGGTAGGTTTTGATTGACTTCCTGATTGGTAGGGGGGGGGAATTGGAGATGAGTGCTGTGAGGCATTTGTTCCATTTGCCCGCTTGGAATGCAAGGGATCTGTCGAGAAATTTCTTGTAGAGGCAGCCTTTCAGGGAAGGAAAGGAGAACAGGTAGGTGTTTCGTGTACGAGAGGGGCCAGCAATTTCAAGGTGCTCGGATAGGTAGATTGGAGAAGAGCCTGCTAGGGTTTTGAAGCATAGGCAGGCGAATTTGAAGATGATCCTTGCCTCCACTGGCAGCCAGTGGAGTTTAGTGTAATAAGGGCTAACATGGACATATTTTTTGAGGCCGAAGATGAGGTGGACAGCAGCATTTTGAACTATTCTTAAACGTTTGATGGTGTTTTTATAGGATCCCAGGTATATGATGTTACAATAGTCCAGTATACTTAAGATTAATGACTAGACCAGAAGACGGAAGGAGAAGTGGTCGAAGTGGCGTTTAATGGTGCGAAGTTTCCAGAGGGAGTAGAAACATTTTTTGACCTGGGCACTAGTATGATCTTCAAAGGTCAAGCATCTGTCTAGGAGGGCTCCAAGGATTTTTATGGTGGGGTTGATAGGATAGTCTAGGCCGTTCAATTTCAGGGAGGTGTTTGTAAGTTTATGGTTAGGACTTGCCAGGAAAATTTTGGTTTTTTCGGTGTTCAGTTTTAATTTGAATTGTGAGGTCCATAGTTCTAGCTTGGCGAGGACGGAGGAGGTGAATTGTTCCGTCTGTTGTGTGAATGAAGTAAGGGGAATGATAATGGTGATGTCATCTGCGTATATGAATGATTTTAGGTTTAAGTCAGCAAGTGTCCGTGCCAGGGGGGCCAAGTAAATGTTAAAAAGGGAGGGGGATAGAGGGGAGCCTTATGGGACTCCGCAGGGGTTGCGCCAGTGATGGGAGAAGGTTCCATTGCTGTGGACCTGGTAAGTACGGTTAGTTAGGAAGCTTGAGAACCAGTTTAGTACTTGGCCGGTAATGCCGATCGAGTCAAAGCAGTTGAGCAGGATATTGTGGTCGACCAGATCGAAGGCACTGCTTAAGTCGAATTGGAGTACCAGGGCGCTTTTGCCCAGTGAGAACAGGTGGAGGAGGTAGTTGGTCAGAGCAGCTAGGACAGTTTCTGTGCTGTGGTTTGTGCGGAAGCTGGATTGGGAGTCGTGAAGGATGTGGAACTTTTCTAAGTAGTTCATGAGGTCGTGGTTAATAAGGCATTCCATGAGTTTTTGGAAGAGTGGGATGTTGGCGATGGGTCTGTAGTTGGCGGTGGAGGAGATAGGTTCCTTGTTGTTTTTGAGGCGGGGGGAGACAAGAATGTGGCCAAGTTCAGTCGGGCAGTGACCTGTGGACAGGCATAGTGAGACCCAATTGAAGAGGTCGGCTTTGAATGAGGGAGGAGTGGATTTCATAATAGTGGGTGGGCAGTTGTCTAATAGGCAGTTGGAGTTAGCGTATTTTGAATAGAGATTGAGAAAGAGGTTCCAGTCTGGGCTTTCGAAGGAGCTCCAGGTCATGTCTGTAATTGAACCTATTGTATCTGTTGCAGGAAGGTTGAATATTGGCTCAGGGCTGGGGGCTATAAGAGACGATTTTAAGGTGTGAATTTTGTTGGCAAAATGGTCTGCTAGGGTTGTAGCGGGGGGTGGGAGGTCAGAGCAGGAGCGTTTGTGTGAATCTGTGTCTAGGAGGGAGTTGACTATTCTAAAGAGCGCTTTACTATTTAGAGAAGGGGAATTGATTAGTTGGGAGTAATGTTTACTGCGTTTTTCGTTGATCAATCTTTTGTATTCGTTGACTTTCAGTCGCCAGTTGAGTCTATCATTGTCAGTCCCTGATTTACGCCATGTTCTTTCAAGTTTCCGTACTTCGCGTTTTATGGCTAAGAGATCCGCGTCAAACCAGCTGTTTGAGGGCCGAGGGGTTTTCTTGCGAAGTCTTAGGGGTGCGATGGTATTTAGGACTTGGTTGCTGAAGTTTTTCCAGTCTAGGTAGAAGTTGGGGTCTGGGTCGGAGTTAGAAATGAGGGTGTAATGTGACCAGAAATCTGCTGGATTAATTTTTCTCTTGTCCAGATCATTGTCTTTGTATGGTTGGGCATGGGTTTCCTGTCTTCTAGTTTTTTGTGCCAGGCTAGTTCGAACTGACACAGGAGGTGGTCTGACCAAGGGGTGTTAGACCAATTTTGTTCAGTGAGGCTTATGTTAGGAGTAGTGGGGGTGTTGGAAAGAAAAGTGATCAGGTCAAGTTGGTGACCTTTATTGTAAGTTGTGGTTTGGGGGGGGCTTGGTAAAGCCAATCGATGTAAGGAAGGAGAATAGGTCTGCAACATTGGGGTTCTCTTCTTGCTCAAGGTGTAGATTGATGTCTCCTGCTAAGAGGTTGTGGGTGCCGACTGCCGAGTTCGTGAGAAGGAATTCGTAGTAGTCTTCTTTTGCTAGGTTCCATTTATTAGGGAGTATGTAGAATAGTGTGATGATAAGGTTATCAATGTAGTCAGTTTTGGAGATTTTGCAGGTGAGGATTTCCAGGTTATTAGTTGATTTGGAATCTAGGATTTGGAAGTGAAAGTGGTCACGGAGAATGATGGCCAGACCACCTCCCCTTTTAGAGTTTCTTGAGAGGGGGATGATTTTGTAATGTGGTGGGAGAATATCCGCTATGATTGCATGCTGGTCAGAAATGAGCCATGTTTCGATTAGAAGTACAATTTCTAGATGGGTTTCTTCCAGCCAATCTTTGAAGAGTTGGGCCTTATTTGTAACTGAGCGAATGTTCAGGTAGGCGCCAGGAAGTGTGGATTGTTCTGGGAGGGGCGAAGGTTCCGTACGTTGTAGATTTTTTAGGGATCGTTTTCTTTTGTGTGCTGGTCTGGGTGGGTGGCGGGTAGTGTTGATCACAGGGATGGGGAAAGGACCTGTTTCTCTGACGTCATGAATGAGCCGGTGGGGGCGGATGAATTTATCCGGTCCTGGAATTCTAGTCCATGCAATGTAGGTTGGTATAGGTTCGAAGGCTAAAGCTTTTGTAATCCAGCCTCTTGTGCTAAGCAAGTAGAGGAGGAGGAAGGCAATGAGCTTGTGAGTGGGGATAGACATGTTGGGGTGGTAGTTAGGTTGATGAAAGAGGGAGGCTGGGCTGGGAGAGGGAGGGGGCAGGCTGGAGAAGCTAGGGAGGAGGGAAGAAAGTCAATTAAGGGGAGGTGGGCAGATACGAAAGACTCAAGGCAGATGAGAGGAAAGGATCAGAGAATAGGTCTATGAAACAAAGTTCAAAATGAGGTTAGTAGCAGGTAAGATGAGAAGGACTATGAGCGGATCTATACTAAGTGAGAACAATGTGCAGGTATAATAGAGAGACTATGAACAGGTCATAAGACGGAATAAAGATCTATGTTGTACGAGGTGAAAGTCTTGAGAAGAAGTGCAATATGAATCTAGAGGCAGAAGAGGTGTAAAAGGCTAAGAACAAGTATGTAATAAAAGTCTATAACAGGTATGAAATAGGAGTCGTGGGTAGATATGAAGAATAAATCTATGAACTTGAGAGATGATGATCAGATCAGGGTGGCCGCAAGTGAGAGTCAAGGAATATAGTACGTGGCCCTCACGAGTTAGTGACACTGAGATAGGTGTCGGTCCTTGGCGTCTGAGCCCTTAAGAGGGCTGGAAAGACAGGCCAGGTGCCGAAGTGGCTGCTGGGGGCGGAGCAAACCGCCGATCGCGATGCTCCTCCGGTGCAGTGAAGGGGGACGACTCGATCTCCCTTCCCCTTCACTGTGCTGGGGCAAGAAAAGGCCCGGTCTGCAGAGCCCTTAAGAGGGCTGGAAAGGCAGGCCAGGTGCCGAAGTGGCTGCTGGGGGCGGGGCAAACCGCCGATCGCGATGCTCCTCTGGTGCAGTGAAGGGGGACGACTCGGTCTCCCTTCCCCTTCACTGTGCTGGGGCAAGAAAAGGCCCGGTCTGCAGAGCCCTTAAGAGGGCTGGAAAGGCAGGCCATGTGCCGAAGTGGCTGCTGGGGGCGGGGCAAACCGCCAAGCGCGATGCTTCACCGGTGCAGTGAAGGGGGACGACTCGATCTCCCTTCCCCTTCACTGTGCTGGGGCAAGAAAAGGCCTGGTCTGCAGAGCCCTTAAGAGGGCTGGAAAGGCAGGCCATGTGCCGAAGTGGCTGCTGGGGGCGGGGCAAACCGCCAAGCGCGATGCTTCACCGGTGCAGTGAAGGGGGACGACTCGATCTCCCTTCCCCTTCACTGTGCTGGGGCAAGAAAAGGCCTGGTCTGCAGAGCCCTTAAGAGGGCTGGAAAGGCAGGCAAGGTGCCGAAGTGGCTGCTGGGGGCGGGGCAACCCGCCTATCGCGATGCTCCTCCAGTGCAGTGAAGGGGGACGACTCGATCTCCCTTCCCCTTTACTGTGCTGGGGCAAGAAAAGGCCCGGTCTGCAGAGCCTTTAAGAGGGCTGGAAAGGCAGGCCAGGTGCCGAAGTGGCTGCTGGGGGCGGGGCAACCCGCCGATCGCGATGCTCCTCCGGTGCAGTGAAGGGGGACGACTCGATCTCCCTTCCCCTTCACTGTGCTGGGGCAAGAAAAGGCCCGGTCTGCAGAGCCTTTAAGAGAGCTGGAAAGGCAGGCCAGGTGCCGAAGTGGCTGCTGGGGGCGGGGCAAACCGCCGATCACGATGTTCCTCTGGTGCATTGAAGGGGGACGACCCTTCTTGAACCCCGATACCGTAGTCTGTCCTATCACACCCTCTGGAAGCGCATTCCAGGTGTTCACCACCCACTGGGTAAAGAAGAACTTCCTAGCATTGGTTCTGAATCTGTCCCCTCTTAACTTTTCCGAATGCCCTCTTGTTTTTGTAGTTTTTGAAAATTTGAAAAATCTGCCCCTCTCCACTTTATGCCCTTCATGATCTTGTAAGTCTCTATCATGTCCCCTCTAAGTCTCCGCTTTTCTAGGGAAAATATCTTTTAAAGCTACCTTGTCCCGAACCATGCTCTTTTGGATGTCTATTGGCCTTCCCCCAGTTTCTAGTTTAAAAGCTGCTCTATTTCCTTTTTGCCAGCAGCCTGGTTCCACCCTCGTTAAGGTGGAGTTTATCTTTGTGGAAGAGGCTCCACCTTCCCCAGTATGTTGCTTAGTTCCCAACAAATCTAAAACCCTCCTCCCTGCATCATCGCCTCATCCATGCATTGAGACTCTGGAGCTCTGTCTGTCTTTTAGGACCTGCGCTTGGGACAGTGAGCACTTCTGAAAATGCTACCCTGGAAGTTATAGATTTTAACTTCCTAACTAAGAGCCTAAATTTGGCTTCCAGAACCTCCTTACCACATTTCCCTATGTCATTGGTACCCACATGTACCAAGACAGCAGGCTGCTCCCCAGCACTGTCTAAAATCTTATCAAAGTAACGCATAAGGTCCGCCATCTTCGCACCAGGCACCAGGTGGCCTCACACTTTTCAAACATGGATGGGCCTGGATCTTCTTCTCTATGGTTCACTACACTGCCCACCAAGCTACTCCAAACACCTGCTTGCTGCTCTACTAGGATTTCCCATATCTGCAGGTGTCATAGAGGATGGTGTGTACTGTTTCTTTCACATCTTTGGGGGTATGAAGGGGGTCAGTGACCACTGGGGAAGTGTGGAGGTGTAATGCCTTCATGCATTCAGTGGTCATCTGGGCAGTTTAGGTATCTTTTTGGCTCTTATGTACTTTTAAAACAAGTCGAACTCTGAGGGGAAGATTCTCAAAACCTTATGTGCCTTTAACATGGTCACTAAACCTGCTCCAGCCAGTTTAGCGGGGCAGTATTTTACTGGCCGATTATCAGAATGGATCACTCTGGTCTTTTCTGAGCTTCCTAGTTGTCTCCAACTCTGCCATGCAAATATGGTACAGCATGGTCATTAATATTAAAATGAGCACTCCGAGCGATTCTCATTGCTGGGTGATTCCCTAACTTTGTTGTAGCGCTGATTGGCTCAGGCACTGAGAGGAAAGTAAGGTTTGAAAACTCAGATCCTCAGAGGGAACGTGCTATCGAGGTGCAGAGCAGCGGGAACGTGCTATCAAGGTGCAGAGCAGCCTGCGAGGTTCGCTACAGCCGGCCAGGATCCTCAGCAGGCTGCTTTAAAGAAGAAGAGGGCAGACACAAACGACCAGGAAGCCGCATGCTGGACAGGGGGAGCAGGTAAAGGGTGCTGTTGGACATGAGGAGCAGGGAAGAGGGACAGGGGGAGTAAGTAAGGAGTGCTGTTGGACAGGGGGAGCAGGGAAGATGGACAGGGGGAGCAGGTAAGGAGTGCTGAAGAGGGACAGTGGGAGCAGGCAAGGGTGGTGAACAGCCGAGGAAAGAGAGACAGAAAGAAAGACAGACAGACAGAAAGCGGCCAAGGAGAGAAAGAAAGAAAGACAGACAAACACATCTATTCTAGTATCCATTAATGTAACAGGCTTAAAGACAAGTTAAAAATAAGCATCCAAGTGTCACTTTATGCCCTTTTTTGATATATTTCTGTTTGGAAAATAAGCCCCATAGCACTTCTTACTTCACTGTTCTGTCCTTATGGATCTCCTTACTAATAGCTATATTTGGAGGGGCATTTTTGAAAAAAAGTCTAAGTCCAACTTGGACGTTTCCATCTGAATATCCAAAGCTGGAGGAACAAGAATGACCATTTTTGAGTGGCAATCTGCTGGATGTCAGTTTGGGTACCTTTGTGGCACTTAGACATTTCTAAAACAGGTTTTGTTCCAAACGTCTAAGTTCTAGCCAGGATGTCTTGCAGAACATTTGATTATTGCTGCAAGACGTTCATATCTAACCTGCCTTTAGGCACACCCAAAGCCTGCCCATAGCACGCCTCCACCATGCCTATCTTGTGCTCTGGATGCACAGAGGTGGGACACTTTGCTAGACGTCTAGAAAGGTGGTTTTGATAATCGGCACTTGGACAACCTGGTGATTAGAACATCCACGTGCCGATTTAGGATGCTTTTTGGACTTCTGTGTTTTTTGTTTATGAGCCTGATAGTGAATTATCTCTGAAGCATTTCTAAAAAGCAGTTAAAACCAGGCATTTTGAACAGGCCTATGGAACTACAGCTTGCAGCCATGAGCTAATCCTTTGTAGAACCACCCTATATTGGCTGAATAACAGACATTTCTGCTATCTTGAATGAGTGTATACTTTTTATCTTAATCTGTATTCCCTTTTGTCCTCTATTTTATTAGCTTGAATAACAATTTGTCTTACATGTTACATGTTAGTTATATTATATTTGGAATAAATAAATAAATAGTGATTTCACTCCAGATATCGCTCGAATTTGATAATGTTATTTTCACTGTTTCCCAGTGGATGCAACACTGTTACCTCTTGTACTATGCCTTGCATTCCACTAAGAACTAGGTCTAAAATAGCTCCCCCTCTTGGTTGTTGCTCCAAGAAGCAGTCATTTATAACATATAGGGATTTTAACTCCCTGGTGCTCCTTGATGTAAACATAGTAGATGACGGCAGATAAAGACCCAAATGGTCCATCCAGTCTGCCCAACCTGATTCAATTTAAATTAAAAAAAAAAAAAAAAATTATTCTTAACTTTTTCTAGGCAAGAATCCAAAGTTCTACCCAATACTGTGCTTGGGCTCCAACTGCTGAAGTCTCCGTCAAAACTCACTCCAGCCCATTCACACCCTCCCAGCCATTGAAGCCCTCCCCAGCCCATCCTCAACGAAACAACCATATTCAGACACATACCGTGCAAGTCTGCCCAGTACTGGCCTTAGTTCTTCAATATTTACTATTATTTTATGATTCTAAATCCTCTGTGTTCATCCCACGCTTCTTTGAACTCCATCACCATTTTCCTCTCCACCACCTCTCTCGGGAGCGCATTCCAGGCATCCACCACCCTCTCCTTAAAGTAGAATTTCCTAACATTATTCTTGAATCTACCACCCCTCATCCTCAAATTATGTCCTCTGGTTTTACCATTTTCCTTTCTCTGGAAAAGATTTTGTTCTACATTAATACCTTTCAAGTATTTGAACGTCTTAATCATATCTCCCCTGTCCCTCCTTTTTTTTAGGGTACACATATTCAGGGCTTCCAGTCTCTCCTCATATGTTTTCTGACTCAAGCCTCCTATCATGTATTAAGAACATAAGAAGTTGCCTCCGCTGAGGCAGACCAAAGGTCCATCTCACCCAGCAGTCCGCTCCCACAGCAGCCCATCAGGCCCATTGCCTGAGCAGTGGTCCCAGACTCTCCCTAAACCTACCTCTATTCCTATCTGTACCCCTCAATTCCTTTATCCTCTAGGAACCTATCCAAACCTTCTTTGAAGCCTTGTAACGTGCTCCGGCCTATCACAGCCTCCGGAAGCGCATTCCATGTATCCACCACCCTCTGGGTGAAAAAGAACTTTCTGGCATTTGTTCTAAACCTGTCCCCTTTTAATTTCTCCGAGTGCCCCCTTGTACTTGTGGTTCCCCATAATCTGAAAAATCTGTCCCCGTCTACCCTTTCTATACCCTTCAGGATCTTGAAGGTTTCTATCATGTCTCCTCTAAGTCTTCGCTTTTGAAGAGTAATGTTAGGAAATTCTTCTTTACGGAGAGGGTGGTTGATGTGCGGAATGCGCTCCCGAGGGAGGTGGTGGAGAAGAAAACGGTAACGGAGTTCAAACAAGCGTGGGATGAACACAGAGGCTCTCTAATCAGAAAATAATGGGTATACATTGAAGGAACTAAGGCCAGTACTGGGCAGGCTTGCACAGCTTGTGTCCGGTATATGGATATTGATTTGAGGGTTTCAATGGCTGGGATGATTAAGATGGGCTGTAGTGAGCTTTGACGGAGGCTCCAGTAGATGGAACCTAAGCACTTTACTGGGCAGGGCTCTGGGTTTCTGGCCCAGAAATATCTAAGAAAAAGAACCATTTAAACTTAATTTATGGAGCATGTATGGTTTGGCAGACTGGATGGACCACTCTGGTCTTTATCTGCTGTCATTTAGTATGTTACTATGTTTCTATGTAATATTGGAATAATTGAAATCACCTATTATTATAGAGTTGCCTAATTTGTCAGATTTACTAATCTCTGTAAACATTTTTTCATTTGTCTGTTCATTCTGTTCTGATGGACCGTAGTATAGCCCCACCAGTATACTCCTTTCACACATGGAATTTCTATCCATAAGGATTCCATGCTGCTATATGTTTCATGTCTGTTTTGTATGACTCAATTCCCTCTTTAACATTTAGTATCATTGCAATATAATTTGTACATTGATAACTGATTGTCTTCCTTCCACCAGGTTTCTGAGATACCTATTATAACTACCTTTTCATTTAGTACTACAGTAAACGAGATCTGACAATTAAGTTCGCAAACTCATTCTAGAAAAAGTGCTATACCTCATTGCTGAATATCACTACAGCCACTTCCAAATTAGTCACCTTCAAAGTACTCTCCTTGGAAAGCTATGCACTGGCACCTGTGTCTTGTCCACCCTTCAAAGCAATTTTGGAACTCTTTTTATCCCAGGACAAGCAGGCAGCCTAGTCTCACATATGGGTGACGTCACTGACAGAGCCCGGATGCGGACAGCCTCGCAAGCAGACTTGCTTGTAGAAACTAGAAGTTTCGAGTCAGCCGCACCACGCATGCGTGGTTGCCTTCCCACCCAGCACAGGGCGCGTCTCCTCAGTTCTCAGTTTTCCACGGAGCCGAGAAGTCCGTCTTTAACTCTCTGCATTTAACTTTACTTCGTGCCTTCTCTCACTGCAGTTTGTGTTTATTTTCTTCACAAATCGCTGTTTTCTTTTATTTCTTTTATTTTCTAGTTTAAAAAAAAAAAAATTTTTTAATTTTTAAGAATTATTTTGTGGACCAGCATCGGTCTGTGGACCGGCGGTTAAAGAACCCTGGGCTAAGTCATGGGCCAGACCCTACCCATCTCTACCCATTCTCCACTCAAGACCCCGCCCCCATAATGGTACTAATTGTAATACTATTTTTTCCATTCATTTTTCATAGATACACAATATAATCTTATTAACAACATATAATGGTTAACCACAAAATTAAACTACACAAAGCACACTGACAGCAGATATAAATTCTCAAAATTGACATAATTCAATCACTAAATTCAAAAATAAAATCATTCCCCCTACCTCTGTTGTCTCCCTCCCTCCATGCTATGCCTTACCTTCTGGACTGCTTCCTCCTGGCCATTTTATGCCGCCCCCAGTGTTATCTTCAGGCTGGCTCCCTCTTCCTCACTGATGCAGTGCACAAAGCTGCGGGCAGCGGCTCCTTGTATGTCCCGTGTCTCATCTGGAAGCCTTCCCTCTGACGTTGCAACGTCAGAGAGGCGGCTTCCGGTTCAGGTGCAAGTCGCATTTAGGAGCCACTGCCTGTGACTTTGTGCACTGAATTAGTGAGGAAGAGGGAGCTGTCTCGAAGATAACGCTGCATCGATCGCACCGTGGACCGGCAGTTGAAGAACACTGTTTTGGGCCTGATGCACCTCCTGGCCCTGTGGACCGGCAGGAAATTTTTGTGGACTGGCACCGGTCCACAGATTGGTGGTTGAAGAACACTGTACTAGAGTAAACATCAGTGCTATTACTACTTCTCACTGACCAGTTGAGGGTAAACCTCTCACTGCTCATCCTTTGGTCTCCAGATTCATGAAGGGATGTTTCAATGTAAAACCACCTTTCAAACCTCCTCCAGTAGTCTGGGACCTTAAATGTAGTTCTTTCCAGATTAATGAAACCTCCATTTGAACCAATAGCTAGAGCTCATCTCAAGTTTCTCACCTGGAAAGTTGTCTTTCTAATCTCACTCACTTCAGCAAGAAGAGTCAGTGAGCTTCAGGCGTTAGTAGCAGATCCACCTTTACAGTTTTTCATCATGACAAGGTTGTTCTTCGCATACATCCAAAATTTCTGCCGAAAGTTGTCACTGATTTTCATCTCAGTCAGTCAATTGTACGTCCAGTTGTACGTCCAGTTTTTTTTCCCTAAGCCTCATTTTCATGCAGAATAAATGGTGCTTCATACTCTGGACTGTAAGTGTGCTTTGGCCTATAACATCGACAGAACAAACCGCATAGATCATCTCCACAACTTTTCGTTTCATTTGATCCTAACAAGTTAGGACATCCTGTTTCCAAAAAACCAATTTCCAATTGGGTGGCTGCCTGTACTGTATGTCATTCTGTAAGCTTCTGGCATTTGTAGACAGACATTTCAAACTGTGTTTTTTCCCTACATTTACAGGCTGCTTAGAAGTTGATGGGGATAATTTGCACCAATTACTCTGCTCTCCTGGCTTTCTTCCACCATTATTGAAATATTTCTATTGGGATTCTCTAAATGTCCTGTTTCAATAGTATTCTTCAAGGATACTGCATACCAAATATGTGCTCCAGTGTGACTGTCAGCTTTTCTACTCATTTTAGTTTAAAAGCTTCTCTATCTCTGTTTAAATGTTAGTGCCAGAAGCCTGGTTTCATCCCAGTTAAAGTGTAGTCCATCCTTTTGAAATAGTCTCTCCCTTTTCTAGAATGTTCCCTAGTTCTTTATAAATCTAAATCCCTCATCTCTGCACCATTGTCTAAACCACAGGTGTCAAAGTCGGTCCTCGAGGGCCGGAATCCAGTCGGGTTTTCAGGATTTCCCCAATGAATATGCATGAGATCTATGTGCATGCACTGCTTTCAATGCATATTCATTGGGGAAATCCTGAAAACCCGACTGGATTACGGCCCTCGAGGAGGGACTTTGACACCCCTGGTCTAAACTATGCATTTAGACTTCAGAGCTCTACTTACTTCTTGAGTCCTGTGTTTTGAACTAGGAGCATTTCCAAAAATGCTACCCTTGAGGTTCTGGATTTCAGCTTTCTACCTAAGACCCTAAATTTGGCTTCCAGACCCTCCCACCCACATTATCCTATGTCATTGTTACCCATATGTACCAAGACAGCCCTAGCACAATCCCTCCCTAGCACAATCTAAAGTCCACCACCTTTGTACCAGGGAGGCAAATGACCAGGCATCCTTCATATCCACCAGTCATCCAGTTATCTACTTGCCTAATTATGGTATCACCAATTACAATGGCTCTCCTAACCCTTCCCTCCTGGGCAGAAACCCCTAGACACACACTCAGTTCGAAAGAATATTGAATACCATGATTGACAGGTTCTGGCTACAGGATTATTTCCTACTTCACTAAGGTGATGTTGCCCTTTAAAGAGATCTCCCTCCTCTAAGGCAGCACAGGAGCTTTCAGATTGGAGGTGGGACTTTTCTGCAAAATCCTATGTAACTCTCTGTCTGCCTCAGCTCTTCAAAGTTTGCTACTTTAGCCTCAAAAGACTGGACTCATTCCCTGAGAGCTAGAAGCTCAGTCAGTTCTGCATAATTTATTCGGGCTCTATAATCCAACCCCACCCCTCTAAACCCTTTGTTGCTTCTGTTCCATGCTGTAACAAAAGAATAAAAATTTAGCAGGATCATCTTCTTCTTGTTACTGTTGGCCTTAACCTTGTTCCTAATTTTCCCATTTTATGTTTAAATGTGTTTACTCAGTTTCAAGAATCATCAGAATAACAAGTACAACTTAACCGGTACACCATGCCATAACCTCTCCCCTACCCACCCCAACTAAAAAAAAAAAAAATGAGAAATGTCTCTCATGCTGTCATCCAAAAACAAAAGAGTGCTGTAATTAATCATTCAACAGTCTGCTGCGAGCAGAAGGCATTAGAGATTGTCAAAATCCCACACAACTTGATAACTTCGCCCCCTAGGAGAGTCCATGTCTGTAAAATCATGGCGCTCCAAAGCAGCTTGTCCAATCATGAGGGATCGCCAAAGAGAATAAGAAGGTGTGTCTGTTGTAAGCCAGGCAGTCAGAATCATTTTCAGTCCCAAAAGGACAACACGTGCCTAAAAGGCTGTCATTCCCCCATGTTTTGGGAGAGAAAATGTATAAACTTCAAAAAGAGCTTGTGGAGTAGGCATCCAACGCCATCGCCAAAAAGTCGAAATACAGTTTCCTAAAAGCTGCCAGAATGTGAAAACTCTGGGAGAAGTCCAAAATTGATTTACTAAGGAAGCATAAGACTGCCCACATTTCAAATAGCAAGAAGAACCCATAATAGACATCCGATAGGTTCTAGTAGGGGAAATATGTAAACAAAACAAAAATTTATGTTGGAGTTCCCACAGAGTAATACTAGGAGTCAATCGTAAAGCTCTCCTCAAAGAGCGTTTCAAGTGGAGTGCAGAAATTGGACTCTGTAAATCATCAGTCCAAGTTCTAGCTAGAATGTCCAGGTTAATGCCTGGCTGACAGTCTAAAATGCCCAGCACATGAAAACGTAATGGTATATGGGTTTGGGCCGATAAACTAAACATTTCTGATAGTTGCTCTCTACAGGACTCCAACAAAGAACAAATAGACAAAGATTGTACATAATACTTCAATTGAAGATAGTAAAAAACCTCAGTATGCAGTAAGGAATATTTACAGCGTAACCGTTCAAAGAAATAGATAGTACCCTCCTCATTGACCACCTGAAACAAATATTGCAATCCCTTCTCCTTCCAAAGTTGAAAGGAGTTACAGTGAATTCCTAGTAAAATATCACCATTACCCTGTATAGATAAATACGGTGTTACCCTTGAAGATAATTTAAGGCTTTTGCAAACCCAACACCAGACAGAGTGCGCTGATAAAAAAACCAAATATGTAGAAACCTGCATTCGTAGAGCAAGAGAAGTGACGTGAAGCAGATAACTAAAATGAAAAGGGTGTAGAAGAGAAAGTTGTAGAGACGTAGCAGAAAAGGTAGATGTCCCTCGGAACCAATCATTGATATGTCTCATTTGGCACGCTACAGCACACCATTTAATATTTAACAACCCGTAGCCCGCTTGTGCCCTTGGTAAACAAGCCCTAGCATGGGTAAGTCTCGCTCTCTTTCCACGCCACAGGTAAATTTGTAAAGCTTTAATAAGGAGTCGTTCCTGGGAGCGGGAAATCAATAAAGGCAACATTTGAAAATGATAAAGCCATCTGGGGAATATTACCATGTCATATAAAGCTACCCTCCCGACTACCGATAAGGGAAAATCAGCCCAAAGTTTCAGGAGCTGCAATGTATCAGCAAGTAATGTGGTAAAATTCTGTGCATATAACTGGGATAAGTCCCGGGGGAGAATAACTCCCAAATACTTCAAGGAGTCACGGGCCCAAGAAAAAGGGAAGTCCCCCTCCCAGGAATCTTGTAGAGCTACTGGTAAAGCTAATACTAAAGACTTCTGATAATTAAGAGTAAAGCCAGAATAAAATTGAAATTCATCCAAGGCCTGCAAGAGATGTCCCATAGAAGCCCTCGGGTTCTCCAAAAGGAAAAGTAAATTGTCAGAAAAGGCTAATACTTTGACAGTCTCTTTAGGGAAATAAACTCCAACAATATTCGGGTCATTGATGACTGTTCGTAAGAACGGTTCAAGATAAAGTACAAACAGCAGCGGGGACAGGGGACACCCCTGTCATGTCCTGCGAGCAATAGGGAAAAAATTTGTGCAAAGATCATTAACCATAATATGTGCTACCAGAGATGAATAAAGGGTCTGCAAAACTCAGAAATATCATCCATCTAGTCCGATATATTTTAAAACTCCAAAAAGATAGCTCCAATCTACCTGATCGAATGCACGGGTGGCATCTAAACTGACAATAAACGTAGGAAGTTGACGATGTTGTAGATAAGCCATAGTAAGCACAACATTACGGACATTAATCACAGATTGGCGACCCTGAACAAAACCGGCCTGTACTGGCCCCACCAAACGTGGCAAAGACAGTGACAAACGATTTGCCAAGATCTTTGCTAATATTTTAAGATCCACATTGAGGAATGATATCAGGCAGTAGGAATCTATAGAAGTGCCCTCCTTCGGTTTAAAAATTAAGGCTATGATGGCTTCATTAGTGTCTGCAGACAACTCCCCCGCATTTATCATTCTAGAATAATAATCTCGAAGCGGAATGCCCAAGTATGGAGATAACAACTTATAGAACTCGGCCGAGAACTCATCAGGACTGGGGGCCAAACAATTACGATGAGAAGCAATAGCTTGATGAATTTCTTTAATGGACTGTGCAGCATTCAAGGCACCCTGCTCAGCAGCAGTGAGTCACGGACCCCTGAGAGTAGCTGCATAGAACTGGCGAAAATAGTCATTAAAAAGTTTTGCAATTTGATCAGATTTATTATGAAGCATTCCCTGAGAGTCATAAAGACTTGAAATAAACTGGCTGCCCTGCTCATGTTTGGTGAGACGGGCCAACAATTTCCCAGAAGATTCCCATATCGATAATATTGATATTTATAATAACAAAGCATATTTTTTGTGTGTTCGTGGATTAACGAATTAAGGGCTGTTTTGGTAGAAATCAAAACCTCCTTTGTTATCGAAGAAGGGTGAAGTATATATGTCTGTTTAGCCAGTCGCACCTCTTGTTCTAAATGAACAATACCCGTGGAAATACGGCGATTACGAGCCACCACATAAGCTATGCAGTCTTCCCTAATCACAGTTTCCAAGATGTTGTTCATTAAAGTTAAAGTAATCCTCCCATTTAGTTTGAAGATATTTTTTAAAGTAAAGATTAGCATAAAGATAACTAAGGAATCGCCACCGAAATGGGCCTCTTATACCAAACCCTACATTAATGTCCACCCAGATCAGCGAGTGATCAGAAATAGCTGAAGGGCCCATGTCTGTCGTGTCTACCTGGGGGAATGCCGTCTTGGACACAAGTATATAGTCAATCCATGAAAAAGTGCCATGTGCTCGAGATCGATGCATATAATCCCTCACCCCTGGATGATATAAGCGCCATGGATCGACCAATTCTAAAGCCGAACACACCAGACTGGGATCGATCCAGAGCTGCATCCATAACCTGATTATAATCACCTGCAAGAAATAAAGGTCTATGTAAACGTGTAGACATCATCTGAACTAGGTGTTGGAAAAAAACTCATGGTGGTATGTATTAGGCCCATATATGTTTAAAAGATAAAATTGGTATTGTCCCACTGATACCTGTAAGAGTAAATAATGACCCATATGGTCCTGTTCCAAAACAGTTACTGTATGAGGTACAGCTTTATGAAATAAAATAGCCACTCCTGCCTTCTTTTGTTTGGATGAGGCTACAAAGACCGAGCCCACCCAAGATTTGCGTAATTTCAATGTTCAGATGTAGAGAGTCTAGTTTCTTGTAAACATACTATATCTACTTTGTAGCGTTTGAGCTGGTGCAAAATTGTTGTACTTTTAACAGGAGATGTAATGCCAGACACATTCCAGGAAATTATACGTAGAGAATTAGAAACAAAAAGAGCAGGCCCAGAATCACATGTAGAGAGCTAAGGTCCCGGGTGCCCAGCCTCACCCTGGACCACTGTGATAGCTCACAGCAATTAAACATAGATGACAGCATATAAAATCTATTTAACCAGAATAAACATAACTGCATAGAGAGAAGAAATATTTGGAAAAGCATAAAAAACCAACCCTTCCCCCATCCTCCCCCATACCCAACTGTAACCCCAAAAACATCTCACACCCACCCTTCTGACACTTCTCGTCCCCTGATCAAACAAGGAACCAGAAGGTACAATCACGATATAATGCTCCCCCCGAACCCAGGGCCACTAAGTCATAGAAACAAATTATGACATTTATGTCTAAAAACAGCAACAGTGAAGAACAACCTCCCATGCAAACAGATAGTTAATAGTGGGCTGAATAAAAACAAAGCCTCCACATAAAAAAAAAACAAGTCCCTAGTGTCAACAATAAATCCACCATTTAACAATCAGTCATGATGGAATAGAGCAAACCTCCAAAACAGCTCCCTTCAAAAGAAACATAACACAATCCAATCAGGTAGCAGGAGCTGTCTGATCCAGATGAGTATTGATGTAAGCATCTGCTGCACTAAAAGTGTCAAAAGTGTGCCAAGTCCATTGGTGTTTATTTTGGCGCATAAAACATAAAATGGTTTACATTCTTCTGTAAGTGCCACAGAGTAATCTTGGAAGATATGAACAGAGAACTCCTCAAAACACAGCGTGTCCCTAATCAACTTATATTTCCATAATATGACAGCCTTGTGATTATAATTGAGCAACTTAATGATCACCATCCTGGGGTGCACCTCACGGACCTGCAGCCGACCCAGGCAGTGAGCACGCTCCACTCTGATAGGGCCGAGTTCCTTCCACAGGGGAAAATTCTCTGTTAACCACTGTTCCAGCCACTCCAGAAGTACCGAGTCAGCTACTGATTCTGGAATTCCCAAAAGCCGCAAATTGGAGCGGCGGGAGCAATTCTCCAGATCCTCCAAGCACTCAGTGTGTAACTTAGTAAGTGTCTGCAAGGCCCTTAGATCCTCCGCATGCATATGGGTGGTCTAGGGTTCTCCAGATCAGTAGTCCTCCTCGTCATGTCTGTAATGAACGTCTCCAAATGTGTGAGCTGTTCTGATAGACGGTCTAATCCCAGTTGCATCACTGTCGTAATCACACTGGTAAGTTCTTTTAAGGCTGCCTCCGAAAACTGGCTCACCTTGGAAAAGACCACCGGCGCCATTTTTTCTTTAGCTGCGCGAGGGCGATATTGATCTTTTTTGGCTAACTTTGCTGCCATCTCTGCCTTAGTTCTTGTCAAATACTGGTCCATGCAAGGCAAAAGTTGGACCACCAAACTTCCGTGGGTTAAGAGAAGAAAATAGACACTGTAAAATTATAAAAGTGGCCCCGGGTTCGGGAGCTGAGCCAACTCGCATCAGCTTCAGCTCACAGCATCACGTGATCTCATTTTCCCATTTTATACAGTAAGCCTGGTAGCTAGGAATTTCCAGATGTGGATTATAATCTCTTGCTTGTCCTCGGAGAAAATGAAGTTACCCACCTGTAGCAGGAGTTCTTCAAGGATAGCAGGACACATGTTTCTACAAACCTGCCCTCCTCCTCCTTATAGAAGTTGCATTCTATTAGCTATTTTAGTAGACTGCCTTATTTCCACTCAGTGCTTGCAGGCGGGAAGGTGCTCACATTTGTGCTACTTTTTCCAAAATTTTCTGAAATTAGAAGCTGGGAATGCATCTACACAGGACTCTGTTGGATGAAATCTCCCCCTGTGGAAATGTGTGTCCTGCTGGTTCTTGGCGAATACCTACTACAGGTGAATAACTTCACTTTCACTGTATTGTAGAATTGGCTATAAATTTACAGTGTGTTCGTTTTACTTTTTTTCATAAGATAATTTTTTACAGAAGATAATTCATAAGATAATTTTTTACATTAAGATAATTATTAGGCAATTAGAAGGTCTGGTCTTTGCTTATATGAGGTTAGATCTGTGACCTTTGTTCATTTTATCCAATATTATAAACATACAGTATATGTTTTCTTTATCTAATAGGCTTTAGATAATTTAAAGGAGGGAAAGCATCATCTACGCATTCGACCTGCAGCAGATATACCAATTGCTGAAAGAGCACAGTTGAACTACTGGAAAACAAGAAAATGTAATAGCAGGCCAACAGATTTTCCCATCAAAAGTCCAGCATTTACAGGTAGTCCTATTGAGTCATTCCCTTTTGAATATTAATATGAAAGACATAAGACAATTATTTCTTTTTACTATAATCATATTGTCTTGTATAAATTTAGAAACACATCAACATTAAGAGGGTAATTTTCTATTGATTGCCTAATATTAGACGTTGAGATGATGCATGCTAAGTACAAGTTTTACTGTGGCAATTTCCCATGCAATTGTCATTATAAAATACTCCAGGATAGTCCGACTAACCACAGGAATGGACCTTGGTACCACAGAAACCGGGTTATACAGAAAACCAAATGTGAAAATCCAGCACGGAAATCGCAGTACATCACAAGCATTTATCTTACAGATTTATTGTCTTTTGAATGCTTGTGACTGCATTTTAAGGACCCCTGAAGAAGGCTAGATAAAGCCTAAACACGGCCGGTGTAGGGTTTGGTCAACATTAATGCAGTGCAACCATTGTGTTTATATTGTTGGAATAAGTTTGACTTTCAGTATATTGTGATATATTTTATTTGTTTTATACATCAATAAACTTTACAATTTTAAATTCTTGGAAGTCTAGAATCTGGTTCCACATTATATTCAAATATATTTTATTGAGCAAACAAAAACTGCAACAAAGCAATGATACAAAAGACAAGACAGCTCAACATTTTAGGAAGTCAAACCCAAACCCCATAGATCGCATTCCCCCCGAACAAACCCCCCATCCCTAAACAAACCCAAACAACCCCCCCCCAGGTCCTCCATCCAAATATTCAGTACCACTGAAACACCATAGAAAGCAGGTTTACCAATCAGAACAATATGAGTCACAAAACAAAAAAATTCAACAGTTAAGCACCCGGCTGCGAGCCAGAGGAGTCAAGGTAGTCCAAAAAGGTTCCCAAGTGTGCTGAAAGATGCGGCCTGGGAGAGAAGAAAGATCCTTCACATCCCTCCTTTCCCACATCAGGAGCGTAATCATCCTACATCGCCATAGTGAATAGTCCGGAGCATCAGCCTCAAGCCATTTTAACAAAATACATTTCAGAGCAACCAGGACAGTCCACTTGAGGAAAGCTGCAGCTCCGTTTGTGCGAGGGAAATAATGTGGAACAGTTCCAAATAAGAGCAAAGGGGAACTGCGAATGGTAATATTCCAAATGCCCTCCACAAAAACAAAAATAGCAGTCCAAAAATCTTGAACATTAGGGCAAGACCAGAACATGTGTCCCAAGCCCGCTTCTGGAGCTTGGCAGCAAAGACAGGCAGCAGTGTCACGGAAGTGTGATAAATAAGCCCTTTTAGGAGAAATATACAAACGAAAGATCAACTTATGATGTTGCTCCCAAAAGGTGGTGTATTTTCGAAAGGCAGGCAGCCGACGGACAGTCTGCAAAAGTACATCAGTTGGCAACTCTATAGCAGGATCACGAGACCAAGCATCTCGCAACTTAGAATGGTCAAATAAAGGGGACTCATCTTTCAAATGGCGATGATGGAACTTAAGGGGGACCGGAAATTTAGGTTCCACATTATAAAATACTATCATAACGGATAATGCCTCTTCTTTACTACAATGACTTTCGTAGAGATCAGAATCAACAGGTAACACTTGAGGGGAGGAATGCTGGCCTAGCGTCCAACCCTCAGTAAACCTGGTTCTAAGAGAGAGATGCAGATTGTAGAGGCTTAGCATTAAAGATAATTTTCACAGCAACCTGTAAACTGCATATAAAATTTGCATATATTTGCTTGAGGAGAGAGCTGTTGACTAAAAAGCTCCTTTGGATCTGTTTAGGCCCTTTTTGAGACTTTAGGGAGTAGTAAGTGGGAGAAAAGCCTAGAAAACTCTTAAACTCAGGCCAAGTGCACTATATTTCATGGAGGTGTGAATCCTCTCACCGTAACTGAAAAACACTCCTTGAGGAGAGACCTCTGGCTGGTTTCCACCTCTTAGTTTGAAACTGAACTCAGAACTTTCTTAGAGATCAGACTCCACAGGTGACCCTTGAGGTTAATAACCCTCCCGCCCACCCCAAGGTAGAGCTTTTTTTGGCTCTTCAACCAACCAGGAACAGGGCATTGCTTTGGTAGGATTTTTTTGTTCTTTCATAAGAACATAAGAATTGCTGCTGGTGGGTCAGACCAGTGGTCCATTGTGCCCAACAGTCTGCTCTCGCAGTGGCCCCTAGCTCAAGGACCAGTGCCCTAACTGAGACCAGCCCTACCTGTGTACATTCCAGTTCAGCAGGAAGTTGTCTAACTTTGTCTTGAATCCCAGGAGGGTGTTTTCCCCTATAACAGCCTCCAGAAGAAGAACGTCCTTACGTTTGTACGGAATCTCTCCCCTTTTAACTTTACAGAGTTCCTTCTCATTCTCCCTACTTTGGAGAGGGTGAACACCCTGTCTTTATCTATTAAGTCTATTCCCTTCATTATCTTGAATGTTTCGATCATGTTCCCTCTCAGTCTCCTCTCTTCAAGGGAGAAGAGGCTTAGTTTCTCTAACCTCTCGCAGTACGGCAACTCCTCCAGCCCCTTAACCATTTTAGTCGCTTTTCTATGGACCCTTTCGAGTAGTACCGTGTCCTTCTTCTTGGATGGTGACCAGTGCTGGATGCAGTATTCCAGGTGGAGACGTACCATGGCCCAGCACAGTGGCATGATAACCTTCTCCGATCTGTTCGTGATCCCCTTCTTAATCATTCCTAGCGTTCTGTTCACCCTTTTCGCCACTGCCGCACATTGCGCGGACGGCTTCATCGACTTGTCAACCAGTGCTCCTGTCTTTTTCCTGAGGGGTCTCTCCGAGTACTGCACCAGACCTGTATTTGTGTATAAGATTTTTGTTACCAACATGCATCACCTTACTTTTATCCACGTTAAACCTCATTTGCCATGTTGCGGCCCAATTCTCGTCTGCAAATTTAATCACCTCGCTCATCGTACCAATTTCCAGGTTGTTTATAAATTTGTTGAAGAGCACAGGTCCAAGCACCGAACCCTGCGGCACTCTGTTCGTGACGCTTTTCCAAACCGAGTATTGTCCATTTACCCCCCACTCTCTGTTTCCTAGCCGGCAACAAATTTTTTATCCACATGAGTATTTCACCCTCGATTCCATGGCTCGCAATTTTTCAAAGTAGTCGTTCATGTGGGACCTTGATGGATTGATGATTGATGATGATTGATGAATTATTTGATGAGAATATATGAACATAATGTATGATTGGATTCCTTTGCCTTGTTTAGTTTTTGTGTATATGTTTACATGTTTGTCTTTTTAACTTATTGATGGTGTTATGAATATTAATAAATGTTGTATGAATGAATGAATTTATATGATTTATATGATTATATTGACTATATTGATAGATTATTGAGTTAGTGGATGAATTTAAATTGCGATTTTAAAGAGTGGGTTCTATTGATGGGTATAATTGCCTGGACTGTGCCATGATAACCAGGGGAGATATTCAATGATACTGCCTGGTTAAGTAATGCTGAATATCGCCCCTGATCCATTTAGTGTGATTTAATCAGGCATGTACCTTTTCTTCCCAGTTAAATTGATTTGAATATCAGGCCCTTCATATATATATATATATATATATATATAACTGTTGCCTACTTTTCAGAGGCTTTGCACACATATATAAAAAGACAATGAAAATCTGATTAAGAGAACTTAAATTTTGTTTTTAGGACTACATGATAAAGCTCCATTAGGGCTGATAGATACTCCATTGATAGATACAGAAGAGGAGATCCATTACTGCTTTCTGGCAATAGACTTGGTGGTCAAATACCCTGCAGTAGTCAATGATGATAATTTACTATGGATCTCTGAGGATCTTGCACTAATAGAATGTGGATGCAGTGAATTCCGCTTCATAGGTAAGGCTAAATTCATATTTCTTTCTAAGTTAGTATTAAAATGCTGATTTAGTAGATAAAGAAGAGATATGTTTAATTAGTTCTTTAGTACAAGTTAATTTGTAAACAGTATAGAATCTAGTGAATTGCCAATTGCTAATTTCATGAACATAAATCATTTTATATTGTGACCAGTCAGACACGATGCCTGCCATGGTCCCAGATAAGCTGGGGGAAAAAGTAAAAGCAAAATCCCGGAAGGAAAAACCCAGGATCTCCCAGAGGTATATTGTGGGAGATAATGCCAGTGACCACCAGGAGGAGCCAGTTTTATCTGAGGAAGAAGGGAGTGAGTTTTATCCTAGTCACCACCAGGGGAGCTCAAGAGGCCCCTGGACTTCTGCTGACACAATCAGAACAGGGCACGCCCCTAGGGTAGATAAGCCAGCAGTGGCATTCAAACCAGCAAGCCGGTTAGGGAGGAAGTTTGGGTCTTGCCTCCCTAGGGATCCACCTGGGCCAAACAAGGACAGCAGACCTATACCGATGGAATGGACTGAGGCTGAACAAGCAGAAGACTTACCACTTCTGAGCGAGGAGCCTATGGACTTCCAAGAGGCTTGTACTGGCTGTGAATCTAATTATCCTGAATCAATGCAGGTGGACTTGGCTTCAAGCCACAAACTGAGTGTGGTTCTTTTGGAACTGTTTGTGTGCTTTTTTTTGTTTGTTTGTTTTTTTTGTTTTTTTTTAAATGTTGTTTTGGGAAGGGAGCTAGGAGTGTGTGGGGAGAGGTTTTGCTTCCACCTTGGGAGGGATTTTTTGAAAGCCTAACTCTAGGCCTTTATTTTGGCAAAACCTGTTGCACTCTCCTGTTCCTGGCAGACATATACGGTTGCCAGAGGCTTTCCTTTATTTTTCTCTAATGGCTGGGAATTAAAGGAAACAAAAATGCTGAACTTTATTTTGAGTTGTGGACTCAAGAGCAATTAGGACTAAGGAGCAGTAAAAGAAAGTTTGGACTTTACTGTGGACTGTTTGATTTTCCTGCCTGTTTATTTTGGCAAGTTTTTTTTTTCTTTTCTTTTCCTTAAGGCTGTGAGAAATCCTGACTAGTGTTACAAGATATGAAGAAATACTTACCAGCCTTAAGATTTAAGTAAAAAGAACTATGTGCTGACCAACCTTAATTGTGAGGACCTTATTTGTGTTTGATTTAAACTTCATTGCTTTTAAAAATCCGGCCCTGCAGGGTGACTCCATGCCGGGTCACACGCTAGAACATTGTTTGTTGTAGCCACCAGGATTTCTACGGAGCCCTGTTCTGGGCTATAGTGGTGGCCACAATATATGATGACATTAAATAACTGAATAAGATTGCTGTTGATGAAACATAGATGGAGGGAGAAAGAAAAATTGGTTGCTGGGTTGGGCTTGGCATCATAGAAGGCTGGATTTGCCAGTTTCTGTGGTGTTAGTAGAGTCTTCAGGCTAGGAGGCAACAAGAAGTAGGAGGGATAGGATGCAGTGACAAAGCTGTATGCAGAATGGGAAGGCTTGATGGTGTTTGGAAGAACAGATGAGGTTTAACATGGGTTGGAGAGGGGTAAAGCTCAGCAGTAAAATAGGATTGGAAGAAAGAGGACTAAATGCAGTGACAAGTGGAGGCACCACAAGAGGCACCAGGAAAAGAAGGAGATAGCAATTGCACAGGTAAACAGAGTAGAAAATTGGACTAGGGTAAGGTGAAAGGAGGTCCGTTCGGCCGAAAACAAATGGCGTAAAACTCTATATAACAGTCACCTTCTCTATTATAAAGAAAAAGCTTCTCTCTACAAAAAGACCATTCAACAGACAAAAAAGGACTACTATTCAAAACTTATCTCTACCACTAGTAATTCATCCACTCTTTTTAGCATTGCCCAATCTCTTTCAAAATATTCTAAAAAAAAACTTCCTCCTCCTGCTTCAACTTCACCATCTGCTGATGAACTTTCTCAATTCTTCGACAACAAAGTCACCACTATTCGAACTCATCTCGGACCTTCTCCTCCTGCTTTTTCGACTCCTACTAATAAAGATTTAACTTTCCTACCTCTCAGTTCTTTCTCTAATTTCAAAGTACCTTCATTAACTCAACTATTCTCCGTTTTACAATCTATAAATTCTCCAAATAACATTATCGAAAGTTTTCCTCCACAATTTCTCAAAAAATTATTTTCTTTTTTCGGTCCCTATATAAGAGAAATGATTTCCAAATCTTTTTCTGATTGCTACATTCCTACTGCATGGAAAACAGCTCTAGTTTTCCCTAAACTTAAACAATATAACACTGATCCTTCCTTACCCCAAAACTACCGTCCTATTGCCAATCTGCCTTTAATTTCTAAAGTCACTGAAAAAATTATTCATTCTCAACTATCTGATTTCTTCGATCAAACACATGCCCTACATCCCTATCAGACTGGCTTTCGAACATCACACTCCACTGAATTATCGTTACTTGGTCTCATTACAACTATACAATACTTTCACGATCACTTAAAATCGGTTATATTAATTTCTCTCGACTTATCTGCAGCATTCGACACCATTGATCATTCTTTACTTCTATCTAGATTAGCAGATTATAATATCACAGGTCATGCTCTCAACTGGTTTATATCCTACTTTCATCAACGTAACTTTAAAGTTCATGTAAAAAACCAAACCTCTTCTCCGGTAACTCAAACCTTTGGAGTTCCTCAGGGCTCTATTCTATCCCCGTTATTATTCAATATCTTTCTCTCCCCTCTTCTTTCTCTTGCCCAGTCATTAGGATTCTCAATTTTCGCTTATGCCGACGATATACAGCTGCTTTATCCGATTAATACTTTAAACCCCTCAGATATTAATGATCTAAATACCAAATTAGATACCATAAGTGATTGGCTCTTTTCTAATAAACTTTCACTCAACATTGATAAATCCTGTGGTCTCCTTTTCCCCATTAAAAAATCCGAAACATTACCAGGAACAATTTACATTAAATCTACACCTTTATTTATGGATACTAAAATAAAATTACTAGCTTACTTTCCATGACCACATTAGTTCAGTTGTAAAAACATGTTTCTTTAAATTACGTATCATCCGTTCCCACAGCTCCATTCTAAATACTGACTCGATTAATATCCTAATTCATTCTCTAGTCATTTCTCACTTAGATTACTGTAATTCTCTTTTAAATGGACTACCCCAAAAAGAACTTCGACATTTGCAACTCATACAAAATACCGCAATTAAACTCATTAACAAAATAGGAAAATTCAAACATGTCACCCCCCTTCTTAAAGAGGCTCATTGGCTCCCTGTCACCCACTGTATAATTTATAAAATCATATTGCTCTCTTTTAAAATCAAACTCTCCCATCTGCCCTTATTTCTTGATAAACTATTAATACCCCAAAGTTCTCCCCGTTCATTAAGATCTACAGACCAAAAACTCCTTTTCATTCCTTCTTTAAAAGAATCCTACTATACTAGGAAAACTAACTTTGCTATAACTGCCCCCACATTATGGAATTCTCTCCCTCAATTTCTTCGGGATGAAATTCATTTACAAAAATTTAAGATTAATCTTAAAACTTTCCTATTTCAAGATGCCTTCGATAAATCTTAATCTATACTTTGTTTACTTATTTATCTTTTTCCCAAACTAACCTTTACTTCAGCGCATACCTTTTATACCATGTACCCTTATCCCTCATGTTCTATCCCCTCCCTCTATCGCATTTCTTCTTATATTATGTAACTTTTCCCTTCCTTCCTATTGTTCCTCACGGTCAGGTTTGTCAGTATATGTTTTATATGTTTTCTCTAACTTTTCCAACACACTATCAACTAGTTCTTTCTATTCTATTTTAAATTTTATTGTTAACCGGTCAGATATTTGTTTTATGATCGGGATATTAAAAACTAATAAACTTGAAACTTGAAACTTGAAGAAGGGAGAAAGCTCCAAAACAAGTGAAGAAGAAAGAGAAAAGGGATTACTGATTCCAGTGACAGAGGGAAGAGGGGCTACTTTATTTACAAATGTCATTTGTTAAATCAGTTGGGCTAACCTTAAATTTTTTTTTATATATATTGAATAGTTTGCAGCAATTTGCACTTACAGTATCTAGTCATATCCCCTGTAAAAGATTGAGAAAGTCTCAAACATTGCACAAAAAATCTAAATCCCTACAAGATGTTTTCATTCCAGTTGACAAACATTAGCAAACTGGATAGCATCCTGTTTCCATTTCTTACATATAGTAACATAGTAGATGACGGCAGATAAAGACCTGAATGGTCCATCCAGTTTTCCCAACCTTATTCACTTTAAATTTTTTAAATTTAAATTTTTTCTTCTTAGCTATTTCTGGGCAAGAATCCAAAGCTCTACCCGGTACTGTGCTTGGGTTCCAACTGCCGAAGTCTCCATCAAATCTCACTCCAGCCTATCTACACCCTCTCAGCCATTGAAGCCCTCCCCAGCCCATCCTCAACCAAAAGGCCATACACAGACACTTACCATGCAAGTCTGCCCAGTACTGGCCCTAGTTCAATATTTACATTAACAAGTGCTAGAATATATGTATGTGTGTCTTTATTTCTGTTTCTCTCTCTCCCTGGCCCCCTTTGTCTGTCTGTCTTTCTGTGTTTCTCCCTGCCCCTGTATCTTTCTTCTTTTTTTTCTGTCTCTCTTCCTGCCTCCTATGCAGCAGCATTTCTCTCCCACCACTTCCCTGTGCAGCAGCATTCCCTTCCCCTCCATTTCCCTCCCCCCACACCACTTCCCTGTGCAGCAACAGCGTTTCCCCTACCCCCTTTCCCTTCCTGCGGTCTGGCTGGCTCCCTTAGTTCCTTACCGCACCCCCCCCCTTCCCTTCCCGCGGCCCCGTCAAACCTTCCGATTCTAGCAGCGTCTGCAGCACTCTACACTCTACCCGAAGCAAGCTCTGGGGTTTTTTGTTTTTTTACGCGGGCCCAGCCAGCGCAGGAGGAGAAGCCTGGGAGCCAGGAATTAAAGTCCGTTGGGGGAGGGGAGGAGAGCAGCTTCTCTCCCTTCCAGCTCCAGTCCTGCCCCCGGTGACGTCGCCCTGGCCAGTTCACACTCCGATGCCGCGGGAGACGCGATGCTGTACGGCCTCTTTTCTGCTGCCGCGAGCATGGGCCGCGTGCATGCGCACTCCTACCTGCGGGTCTCTACAGCGCACGGAAAACTGGAGCATGCAGGTGGGAGTGCGCATGCACACTTAGGGCTTTATTATATTAGATTATTTTCTGATTCTAGATCCTCTGTGTTCATCCCACGCTTCTTTGAACTCCGTCACCGTTTTCCTCCCCACCACCTCTCTTGGGAGCACATTTCAGGCATCCACTACCTTCTCCGTAAAGTAGAATTTCCTAACATTGCTCCTGAATCTACCACCCCTCAACCTCAAATTATGTCCTCTGGTTTTACCATTTTCCTTTCTCTGGAAAAGATTTTGTTCTATGTTAATACCCTTCAAGTATTTGAACGTCTGAATCATATTTCCCCTGTCTCTCCTTTCATCTAGGGCAGGGGTGTCAAAGTCCCTCCTCGAGGGTTGCAATCCAGTTGGGTTTTCAGGATTTCCCCAATGAATATGCATGAGATCTATTAGCATACAATGAAAGCAGTGCATGCAAACAGATCTCATGCATATTCATTAATGAAATCCTGAAAACCCGAATGGATTGCGGCCCTCGAGGAGGGACTTTGACACCCCTGCTCTAGGGTATACATATTCAGGGCTTCCAGTCTCTCCTCATACATCTTCTGGCTCAAACCACCTATCATTTTCATCGCCCTCCTCTGGACCGCTTCAAGTCGTCTTACATCGTCACCAAAACTGAACACAATAATCCAAGTGGGGCCTCACCAATGACCTGTACAGGGGCATCAACATCTTCTTTCTTCTTTATACAGCCCAGCATCCTTCCAGCAGCAGCCACCGCCTTGTCACACTGTTTTTTCGCCTTTAGATCTTTGGACACTATCACCCCAAGGTTCCTCTCCCTGTTCGTGCATATCAGCCTCTCACCTCCCAGCATGTACGGTTCCTTCCGATTATTAATTCCCAAATGCATTACTCTGCATTTCTTCGCATTGAATTTTAGTTGCCAGACATTAGACCATTCCTCTAACTTTTGCAGATCTTTTTTCATATTTTCCACACCCTCTTCGGTGTCTACTCTGTTAAAAAATCTTGGTATCATCCACAAAAAAGGCAAACTTTTCCTTCTAACCCTTCAGCAATGTCACTCACAAACATATTGAACAGGATCGGCCCCAGCACCGAACCCTGAGGGACTCCACTACTCACCTTTCCCTCATCCAAGCGACTTCCATTAACCACCACTCTCTGGCATCTGTCCGACAACCATTTTCTAACCCAGTTCACCACTTTGGGTCCTAACTTCAGCCCTTCAAGTTTGTTGAAGAGCCTCCTATGAGGAACCTTATCAAAGGCTTTGCTGAAATCTAAGTAAATTACATCTAGCATATGTCCTCGATCCAGCTTTCTGGTCACCTAATCAAAAAATTCATTCAGATTCGTTTGACAAGATTTACGTTTAGTAAAGTCATGTTGCCTCGGATCCTGTAACCCATTAGATTCTAGGAAGTTCACTATCCTTTCTTTCAGCAACACTTCCATTATTTTTACAACAACCGAAGTGAGGCTTACCGGCCTGTAGTTTCCCGCTTCATCTCTGTGACAACTTTTGTGAATAGGGACCACATCCGCTCTCCTCCAATCCCTAGGAACCACTCCCGTCTCCAAAGATTTGTTGAACAAATCTTTAATAGGACCCGCCTCTCTGAGCTCCCTCAGTATCCTGAGATGGATCCCGCCAGTCCCATCGCTTTGTCCACCTTCAGTTTTTCAAGTTGCTCATAAACACTTTCCTCCATGAACAGCGCTTTTTCTCATGTTACTTTGCCAGATAATCTCGATCCTTCTCCAGGATTTTCTTCCATGAACACAGAACAGAAGTATTTGTTTAGCACGTTTGCTTTTTCCTCATCACTGTCCACATATCGGTTCCCAGCATCTTTTAGTTTAGTAATTCCATTTTTCATCTTCTTGCTTTCACTAATATATCAGAAAAAAATTTTGTCTCCCTTTTTTACATTTTTAGCCATTTGTTCTTTTGCCTGCACTTTCACCAGACGTATCTCTCTCTTGGCTTCTTTCAGTTTCAACCTGTAGTCCTTTCTGCACGCCTCTTCTTGGGGTTTTTAAATATTTCATGAACACCAACTCTTTTGCCTTTATTTTCTCCGCCACTAGTTTGGAGTACCATATCGGTTTCCTTTTTCTCTTGTTTTTATTTACTTTCTTCACATAAAGGTCCGTAGCCATTTTTATTTCCCCTTTCAGCTTAGACCACTGGTTTTCCACTTCTCTTATGTCCTCCCATCCTAACAGCTCTTTCTTCAGGTACTCTCTCATTTTATTAAAGTCCATACGTATGAAATCTAGGACTTTAAGCATCGTGCGGCCGCTCTCCATTTTAGCTGTTATATTAAACCAAACCATTTGATGATCGCTACTTCCCAGGTGAGGATGTACTCGAACATTAGAGATACTCTCTCCATTTGTGAGGACCAGATCCAATATTGCTTTTTTCCTTGTGGGTTCCGTCGCCATTTGTCTGAGCAGAGCCTCTTGAAAGGCATCCACAATCTCCCTACTTCTTTCCGATTCCGCAGACAGAACTTTCCAGTCTGCATCCAGCAGGTTAAAATTGCCCAACAGCAGCACCTCCTCTTTCCTTCCAAACTTTTGGATAGCCACAATCAGATACTTATCAATTTGCTGACGCTCATGAAATTCTGAGCATCAGAGCTGCTACCGCCGTGGCTGGTGCTAAAAAACGCTCCACAGTTTTGTAAAAGAGGGGATAAAATAGAAATACATAGACAAAGGTTAAATTGAACCAGCAAGAAGCTGGACTCTGCATACAATACAACACCACAGAAACAGTGACACATGTCTCCTAAAGCAATAAATAAATAGAAAATTTTTGTTCTAACTTTGTCTTCTCATTCAATTCCTTCCATCCACTCAGTTCTGCTCCAGGATATACTCTCCTCACCGCCTCGAGGCAGATGCTTTTCTTCTGGAATGGACGAATCTTTTCCTCTATGCATTTCCTCCATTCCCTCTCATTCTCAAGACTCTAGTCAAATTGAAGAACGATCATGCCACTATGATTCTAATCACTCCTCGGTGGCCGAGACAACCATGGTACTCCCTTCTACTTCAATTCAGCAGCAGGGAGCCATACCTTCTACCAGTTTTTCCTTCTCTGCTTTACAGAGTCAAGGATCTCTGCTTCATCCCAACCTGCAGTCTCTACACCTGACAGCCTGGTACCTCTCAACATAACCCCTCTTCAGTTTTCTCAATCAGTCAGAGATGTTTTAGAAGCTTCTAGAAAGCTTACAACTAGACAATGCTATCACCAAAAATGGACTAGATTTTCTACATGGTGTTCCTCTCATCATAAGGAACCTCAACATTCCTCCTTATCTGTTTTGGACTATCTTTTGTACCTATCCAACTCTGGACTCAAATCTACATCCATTCGAGTCCATTGCAGTGCAATTGCAGCTTTTCATCAGCCTATTGAAGGGAAACCTCTTTCTGCTCATCTGGTGGTTTCCAGATTCATGAAAGGACTTTTCAATGTCAAACCTCCTCCTGTGGTTTGGGACCTCAATGTTGTCCTTTCTCAACTCATGAAGCCTCCATTTGAACCAATTGCTAAGGCGCTTTTGAAGTATCTCACTTGGAAAGTGGTGTTTTCTCATTGCCCTCACTTCTGCTCGTCGAGTCAGTGAGCTGTAAGCTTTGGTTACTGATCCACCATTCACTGTGTTCCATCATGACAAGGTGGTTCTTCGTACTCATCCGAAATTCCTGCCTAAAGTGGTCTCAGAATTTCATCTCAACCAATCTATTGTACTTCCAGTGTTTTTTCCAAAGCCTCATTCTCACCCTGGAGAATCAGCTCTTCATACTCTGGACTGTAAACGTGTTTTGGCCTTCTACTTGGAACACACCAAACCACACAGAACTGCTCCTCAACTTTTTGTCTCTTTCGATCCAAATATGTTGGGACATCCAATTTCTAAACGCACCATCTCCAATTGGATGGTGGCTTGTATCTCTTTCTGCTATGCCCAGGCTGGATTACCACTTCACAGTAAAGTCACAGCCCATAAAGTCAGAGCAATGGCAGCTTCTGTAGCTTTCCTCAGATCGACACCGATTCAGGAGATTTGCAAAGCTGCTACTTGGTCCTCGGTTCATACCTTCACTTTTCACTATTGCCTGGATGCTTTCTCCAGATGGGATGGACAGTTTGGCCAAACAGTATTACAAAATTTATTCTCCTATGTTGCCAACTCTCCCACCATTCCATTCTGGTTAGCTTGGAGGTCACCCATATGTGAGAATACCTGCCTGCTTGTCCTGGGATAAAGCATAGTTACTTACCGTAACAGGTGTTATTCAGGGACAGCAGGCAGCTGTTCTCACAACCCACAAACCTCCCCTGGTTGGCTTCTCTGCTAGCTATCTGAACTGAGCAGACGCGCCCTGTGTACTGGGCGGGAAGGCACTCGCGCATGCGCGGTGCGGGCGACTCGAAACTTCTAGTTTCTTCAAGCAAGTCTGCTTGTGAGGCGTCCGCATTGAGACTTCGTCGGATGACATCACCCATATGTGAGAATAGCTGCCTGCTGTCCCTGGATAACACCTGTTACGGTAAGTAACTGTGCTATCTGAATTGTCATGGTATTAGAAGTACATATGAAGTATTTGCAGGTGATGCTTGAGACATTTCTGATTGAGTTAGTTCGGTTTTATGTGTATTTTGAACAGAAGGGTTTTTATTTCTTTTTTGAAGGTTTTGTAGTCTGTGGTCGAGTTCAATAGGTTGTAGAGTTGGAGGTCAAGTGTTGCAGCTCAAGTGGCTAGTAGGTTGTCGTACAGTTTTTTCTTTTGACTTTTTGGTTGGAGGGTGTGTGAATGGTGCATGGGTTCTCCTATGTCTGGTTGAGGTGGATTGAATTAGTCGATTGTTCCAATAGGCTGAGCTGGCTCCGTTTATTGCTTTAAATAGTAGGCAGTAAAATTTGAAGTGTACTCTCGCTTGAATTAGGAGCCAATGTGAGTCGTGGTATGCCTCTGTGATGTGGTTGAATTTCTTCAGTGAGTAGACCAGTCATAGGGCTGTGTTTTATATTGTTTGTAGTTGTTTTATCATGGTTGCTGTGCAGGGGAGATATAGTATGTTGCAGTAGTCTATGAGACCTAGGATTAGGGATTGCATCAAGAGTTGGAATTGTTCTCTGTCAAAGAAATTTCTGACTTGCCTCAGGTTTCTCATGACTGCAAATGATTTTTTTTAAAATTGTTTTGTTGATTTGTGGCTGCATTGTACAGCCTCTGTCTATTAGCACTCCCAGGAGTTTTAAAGTGGGTTGAATGTGGTATGTTGTAAAGTTTATGACAAGGTTTGTTACAGTTGGGGTTTTGTTATTTTCGAGTAGGATGAAGTTTTTTTTGTCCTGATTCAGTTTCTGTTTATCCATGCTGCCACTGTTTCAAGTGTTCTGTGTATTGTGTCTGCCATGGATGGTGCTGGTTGATCGAAAGGAAGGAGAATGGTGATGTCGTCTGCATAGCTGTAGGAGGTTAGACCTTGTTTGTCTAGGTAGGAGCCGAGGGAGGCAATGTATAGGTTGAAGAGTGTAGAAGAAAGAGGTGATCATTGAGGTACTCCGCAGGGGTTAGACAATGGCTCGGATTTTTCTTATCTGATCTGAGCTTCCAGGATGGTATATTTTAATAATATCCATGCCTGATGTACACTTTTGACTTTTGCAGCTGTTCTTCTCAGTTTCTTTATCTCACGACAAACAGGCAGCATATTCTCAGAAATGGGTAACATCATCAAAGGAGCCCAGTACGGACAGTGTAAAAGTGTACTGTCACTTTAACTTTTAAAAAATTTCAAGACTGCCCGTACCACGCAATGTCAGCTCAAGGGACAATCAGTTCTTAGTTTTCCACAGAGCTAACAAGATGTGTGTCGTTGAAGTCTCTCCAATTGTGCTCTTTTTTCCCCCCTTTTTGTGCCTTCCCGGATTGTTTTTTCTTCAGTTTTTTTTCTTTTCTGTGCTACTAGTTTATTTTCTCAGGAGTTTTTTCTCAAAATTTTTATCTTTTAGTTTTTGGGCCGGCAGCATCTAATCTTTTTCGATCACTAAATTACTCAACCATTGGAGGAAATATTGATGCCTTCGATCTCACATTGGTGTTTTTCTCATTGACATCGAAGCCTTCTAGTAGCTTCAAGAGATGCTCTCAGTGCAACGGTAACATATCAGTCATTGATCTACACAATTGGTGTCTTCAGTGCCTTCTCCGACCAGTTTGCGAGCCTTCTCTGATCCTGACCCAATTCACTAACCTTCTGCCCGATCTGATCCGCACCCGATCCAATCCACACATGCAAATGAGGGGAAATGGCATGCAAAGTTGGAAAGCAGCGATTCACTAAACAGAAAGAACACTGATTGGGCTGGACAATTCAAAAAGAAGCGACTGCTGAAGACCAGTCGCTGCCAACTCTCCTGCTCTCTGCTGCCATGTCCCAAACGACTCTCCTGCTCTCTGCCACCCTGTCCCAAATGACTCTCCTACTCTCTGCCACCCTGTCCCTGAAGTGCGAGCCCATGGTTTTAGCCCGCAGATTTAACCTGCGGGTTAAAAGCGTGTGGCTGCAGCGTATTCTGTAATCTGTTCCATTAATGTCCATTCAAAACTGCAGCCACCCCCTCTTTGTTTTGACCTTGCTTGTGCGGTCTACGCATGCGTCTGGATCGCTCTGCAGTGATCCGTGGGGGTCGCTGTGGAGCATGCCTCCAATCACATTCATTTGCATTAGGATTCGTAATGAATTGGTCGCCCGGCAAGACTCGGCCACGGATTGCCCATGGATCGGCCAACAAAGGTGTGCTTAGTGAATTTAGCCCTATGGCAAGTGAGGTATAATGCCTTGTTTTCTTATGAAGTCTTTTTTTTTCACAGTAAGGCTAGAAGTCTAAAGCCTTGAACAAACTTACCTTTAATTTTCTTTGCTGCTGGTAATTCCTGAAAGGAGTGTTGTTTTACATGCCATTAAGTGAAACTTTAAAAGACTGTTTTTTTTCTCTGCTTGCTGTAAGAACATTACTAGAAGCATGAGCATTCTAATCATCTATTTGTTTGTGGATGTTTGTTTTTCTCCTTGCTGATAAGCCTACCCAGAGAAAAGCTTAACCACTACTAGAAGCCAGAACTGTTGAAAGTTCAGATTCACTAACCTTACCACTCCTTGGGCGATCTGATCCGCTCCATGGCCGGGCGACTGATCCACAACAGGACTAGATTCACTAACCTTACCACTCCTTGGGCGATCTGATCCGCTCCATTGGCCAAGCGACTGATCCACAACACGTCCTCATGCAAATGGGGGCGATCTGAGGCACGCTCCACACTGACCCCAGAGCGATCTTGGATAGCGATCCTGGCACATGCGCAGACCATCTTTTTTGCCTGTAGATTGTCTACGCATGCGTAGATGGTACCATAGAAACAGGAGCAGTTGTTCAGATCCTAACTGGAAAACGTCCATTCTTGAAAGTGTCCATTCCTCTGGCTGTCAGACATCAGGGCTGAAAATGCTGGGGAAGGGTTAGTGCTGGAGCTGCATCGCTTAAGCTGCCAACCATCTGAGAGCATGAAAGGAAATTCAGCAGCGCTGCGCTGCGACTCCCCTGGGCAAACAAAACCGAAGAGAAAAACAAGTCCTTGCAAAATCAGCAGTGGAACTTTGCAGCTGGCTATGTGCGTGCATGATTTTCATCCAAGACAAACACACATTGGAAATCAGCAGCTGTGGAATTCAGCCTCCGTCTTTCCTCAAGCCTTGGGAGGGGGAGGAAAGAATAAAAAATCCTGCCTCAAATGCCTACAAAAAGTTAACCAATGGACCACAGAAGAAAAGGCCATAAATAGGCAAGGAAGACGAGCACGGCCCGTGGTTTTAACCCACGGGTTTAAAGCAGGGCTACACTGCGGTGTGTTCTAGAACAGAACATGCCGTAGTGCAGCCCCGCTTTAAACCCGGGGGTTAAAACTACGGGCTCGCACTGCATGGAAGGGTGGCAGAGAGCAGGAGAGTCCTTCCCTTCAGTGCGAACCGGGAAAGAGTCAGCAGGGATGTGAGCGACTGGTCCTCAGCAGTTGCTTGTTTTTGGATCGGCCAACCCAATCGGTGTTCCTTTTGCTTTTTAGTGAATCGCTACCTTCCTGCTTTGTATTCCGTTTCCCCTCATTTGCATGATCGGATCGGAGATTATCGGCCATGAGGTTAGTGAATCTAGCCCACAGTGTTTGCAGCACTTCAGCAGTAAACACAAACTAAAGTGGTGCAGGAAAGCACACAGACTGGTAACTCTGAAAGACTGCTTAAAGGGGTTTTTTTTGTATGCAGAGCCTGCTGAAGGACTTGTATTATTGTGGAACATTTTGACACTTATGAATTTTGCTTGTGGCTCTTTTCTCTTGTTTCATGGACTTCTTATGTTTGTAACCAAGCTGAACATTTTGTTTTGTTCACATGAATAAATTGTGTCCTTATTAAATCAAGCAAAGTCTCAGGTTGTCCAGAATTGTTGTCTCGCTAGTCTCCCAAAAATCCCTGTGTGGCTCACAGTGGCCCACAGGAGCAAAATTCCTGTCACAGGTAGCTCAAAGCCCATTGCTCTAAAGGTGCCTTTGACAACATAGGTCACCACTGGAGAGCCTTTCCTTCGCCATGTTCATAAGGCAAATGGGTCAAGCTCTACTGGTGCATATGAAATCTGAACCTGAACCAAGAGCTGCATTTTTCAATGCACTTGACTTTGAGCAACTCCCAAGAGAATGTTTAATACTCCCAATCCATGATCTCATACGAGAATTCATGTAAAAAAAACAACTGGGGACTCCCTGCATATACCAGTGGCTTCATCCAAATTGGATTCCCTTTATAGAATACAGTCATGTCCTGGCTTTAATAGGCCACAATAGCAGCATCGGTCTCTTCTGGTTGAGTCTGTTTGATGAGGTCGTCCAGCTCCATATCAAATGCCACTGCACCTCCAAGTAGAGAGCGTGATACCTTGGACAAGTTTGGTCATGAGCTATTTCAAAATTCAATGCTTGTTAGCCGCATCCTCAACTATGCTTTCTATATGACATTCTGTTTTAAGCACTTAGTTCAACACCTGTCTCATAATGAACAGTTTCCAGATTTTCAGCAAACACATGATCTCCTTGAGATCAAGACATTCATGTCAAGATCAATCTTTGATGCTTTTGATGTAACTTTCAGAACATCAGCTTTGTCCCTTGCAATGAAATGACAATCATGGCTTTGTAAATCAGGATTGAGGTTCGCTCTTCAAGACTTCCTTGCAAATTCACCTTGTATGGGAGATGAACTTTTCACTTATCACATTTTTAAAAAAACTATGTAGATGATCACCAGGCAAGATTGTGGTATAACCTTTTCCTCAGTCTCCAAGTCACATGATCCTAATCAGTTGATCGTTTGAAAAGACACTACACTATACCAGCAACATCTTCCACAACACTGGCTCCAAAGCGCCCAAAAACCATTGCTCTCAAACATCTACAAACACTTACTTAATAGAAGCTCATTCAACCCCTTGGCACACTCTGAAATGTCTAGTCAATGCCCTACAACCTCCATCCACATCCACTAGAGGTTCACTCATTCTCTACCACTAACGCTGATCAGCTTGACTGGAGTGAAATAAGGATATGCTCTACCTTCTTTACCAGAACTCCATTCAGACACTCTACAAAGAGAGTTCTCTTATCAATTTCTGACATCAATACTATCAAGGGGTTCCAGTCTCATATCAAATCAGATAGGAGGTCATCTGCTAATTCTCGACCTCTGTGCTCTTCACATATAGTTTTAGAAAAAAAAAGTAACCCTTCGAGAGCAGAACCAGTTGCAGTGTTCTTGAAGTCTCATGGAAGCCACAAGTAGTACCTGTGTTTTCTGAATAGGCCAACTCACCTTCTATATAGTGAACTACGGTACTTTTCAGCCTGGAATCAGTGTCCAAATTGTTGCATAGTATTTAGTTGTCATGCCTGCACTGCTCCATTCTTAGAGTGAATCTGTTTCCCTACTTGAAAGTCTTGTTGACAAAGGTGTCATCACCTCTAGCAATCCAATTTGCTACTGTGAACTACCAATGCTTCAATTACTCCCTTATCCAGAGTCTAGCCACAGTTCTGCTATTTCAACCTCCTCCTCATCCCATCGAAGGTCGTCTGTTTCATTATCAACGTCGTCGGACCTTAATCACCAACAATAACTGGGCCTTGCACTATTTAATGCTTTAAAGTATGAAAGATTCAGCAATGATTGTGTGGTGAGATGGCAAAATAGGGGAAGTTTTCCTTCTGAAAAATCCCCTCCATGTCTCTGAGCTGATCCTTACATATGTACAGCATTATTTAGGCAATTTTTGGGGGGTAGTGTTCTGGTATCACAAACATAAAGCATTTCACTGGCTGTTTCCCTTTTGAGGTATTTTTATACCTTTACCCCAAATCTTTTTTGACTTAATTTGCAACCATCTTTGGCATTAACTTAACATTCATCTTTTCCATTTTTCTGTTTTCTTCTCAAAATCTATGTTTCCATGTCTTTCCTTCCCTCCCTATTTCCATGGTCTGACATCGCTCTCCTTCCCCCCAGTGTAACATTTCTCTTTCCCTTTCTCCTTTCTGCCCCTTGCAGTCCATCTCCCTACCCTTCCTCCTTTATGGCCCCCCTCCCAATCCAACATTTCACCCTCCTTTCCACCAGTCCAACATTTTTTCTCTCTTCCTCCTGCATGCTTCTCCTCCCCTCCCCCAACCAACATCTCTCTCTCTCTCTCTCTCTCCCTCCATAAGTCCAACTTTTCACTCTCTATCCTTTCCCCCTTCCTCAGAGTAAAACATTTCTCCTTCCCTCATTTCTGTCCTCCCTATCCATCTCGCCCTCTCCATGAGTCCAACACTTTCTTCCTCCTGCACGCTTTCTCTCTCTTTCCTTGTCTCTTCCCTCAAGTGGCATCCCTCCTTCCCACCCCCAAACTCAACACGCTCTCTCCCCATGCACCATCTCACCCTCCCCTCCAGTATGTAGCACCTTTCCTTTCCCTCATTTTCTGCCAGGTCCAGCAGCACCCCTTCTCCCTTCCCTCCTCCCCTCCTGTCCAGCAGTACTGCTTCCCCCTTTCCTGCTCCCCATGTTTAGCAGTACCCCTTCTCCTGTCACTGCTAGCGGCAGCTCACAGTTGTTTTTAACTTCGGCAAATAGCTGCTGCTAGCAGTAGTTTAGCCCGGTTTCATCAGGCAGCCTCGGGGCCTTTGCTAGGCCAGCCCGCTTCAATGATGTGATGCAGATTGGCCTATAAAAGGCCCCGAGGCTGCTTGATGAAACCAGGCTAAACTACTGCTAGTGGCAGCTGTGTGCCGATGTTAAAAGCACACAGAGCTGCCGCTGCTGGTCCGGGGGCACGGAGACGAGGAAGACAGGAGTCCCAGGGGCGCAGAGACTAGGAAGGCAGGAGTCCCGGAAGATACATGCACAAAGGTCAGCTGACACAGGTGCTGGAGCCTCTCTTCCTGCCCTGTGAGCTGCAGCACACTTAAAATCTCAAAAGGCACACTAGTGTGCCGCGGCACACACTTTGTGATACACTGTCTTAAATGAAGGCTGTGCTTCATCTTTGCAAAATACCTTTGCATAGACCTCCAAGAAAATATTCATCCAACTTTCAGCAAGAACTCTCAAACCTTCTGCAACTGATTTCCATCTGCCAGTACCTCCTCAGCAGAGGGGCCATGGGTTATATTCCAAATATTTCCTCAAACCAAAAAAGACCGGAGGACTGCGCCCGTTTCTCGACTTCCAAGCCCTTAACAAGTTCTTAGTCCAAGAAAAGTTTCACATGCTATCCCTAAGCACTCTATATCTCCTATTACAGATATTTAAGAGATCAATAAAAAATTGGAACAAATAACCAACTGGTTAAACGATAATATGCTCTCTATAAACATCGCTAAACCTAAAGTGATGTTATTTCCCCTATATGTCTTAATTCCAAAGCAATACAGTCAATGACTGCAATCAAGCTACTCGGAGTGACATTAGACAACAACTTATCTTACCATCAACAAATCAGTATGGTAGTTCTCCGAATGATTCACGCTTTCTCGAATCTCTTTGAAACCTCCTCTCTAAATATCCTTATACATTCTCTAGTCATCTCTCAATTGGACTATTGTAATGCTTTATGCCAAGGAATAAGAACTCAGATTACAAATAATTCAGAATGCTGCCGTAAAACTTTTATTCAAAGCAAAAAATCTGATCATGTAAACACCCCTCCTTCTTATCAAAGCACATTGGTTACCCATATCTCATCGACTGACTTATAAAATTCTACTTTTAACTTTTAAAACGAGAATGACACAATCCCCAGGATTCATTAATAGATACCTCAATGACGGAGGAAGTGACATCACCGATGTAGCCAGTCACTCTGTATTGAAGCTCCTTTGGGGTCACTGTGAAAATCGCAAAAATTGAGTGACCATGCTGCACTTTTGCCTTTCAAATACTTCCCTTGAGTGTGGGAATCCACCATGTCCACTTGCCGCAAGCTTGACGCCTACAGGATTGCGAGTGCTAAAACCGGAGCTGCAACAAAGAAGCCTGGAGGCTCTTCCAGCAGCCATGGAGGACTGCATGGTGGGCACTGGGATTGAGGAGACAGCTACCAGTTTTGGCTTTGCATAGCTAATGGCAGGGCTGAGGGAGGATATCCTTGCGGTGCAAGCTGATTTTAAGTAGGCGGTGATGGATATCAAGCACGATATCCATGAACTAATGAAGGTGGAGGCCTGGGTTAATGATATCACAGAAGAAATGGTGGATATCCAGGCTGATCTCAGGACCCTTGAAGCAGAACAACAGGACCTCTGGACAAGCTTGAGGACCTGGAAAATCATTCCAGGAGATGCAACTGAAGGCTGTGATGGGTGCCAGAAGAAGACAAGTTTAAAGGTGTGCGGCAGGTATCCAAAGATATTTGTGGGGTGATGCTCCAACTATCAAATCAAGATTCTAATCCCTGCCAGGAGGTGAGCATCTAAAGGGCACACAGTGCCTTGGGAAGGCCGCAGGGCAACCTACCCAGGTACACTGATTTGCTTGATATTCTTCAGGGTAAAGGAAGTGATATTGCAAACAGTGAGACGCCAGAACAAATATCAGTATTACAATTTATTAGGACTTGGCAACAGCCACTCTACGGAAAAGAAGGGAATTTCAATGGGTAGCCAGATTCCTTCGTCAGGAGAGTTATAAATATAGATGGCTGTTTCTGTTATTTTGGACATGGTATGATTGTGAATGTATGCCTGTGGTAAGGGGGGAGTGGAGTGGTTGGTGTGGGAGCTGAAATGGATGTTTTGAAAGGGGAAGTGTGGGGTAGGGTGGGATATAAGGGAATTGGGCTGATTTATTTGACATCCTTCTTACTCGTGGGCCTTTCCCTATTTGGGACTCTGACATCCTTCAGGATAGTTGGAGAGAGTTCGGGGTAAGAGGGGGAAAGTAGTGGGTTTGGGAGGGGAGGTGGGTGGGGTTGTAGGGTATAGGAAACACAGGCAGAACCATCATCAGCATGTGGAGAAGGGGAGTATGGGGGATAGTGGCTACATGGATGGGAGGCGGCTGGAGGCTGGGACAGTCGTGCTCCGACAGAGTAGGCAAGCTATGACACAGAGCAAGCCCCACTTGCAAATCAGATGGTGAAAGAGGTCGTATGGAATGTGGCGGGCATCAATTCATCAATTAAGAGATCTAAGATAGGTGGTACAAAATGTTTGTAAGGCGATATTAGCATTGGCACACACTCAATCTCAAGACATACACATGTTGTTACATAGTTTAGATGCCGCGCAAGCCTTTGACCAGGTGGATCTACTATTTGATTTCTGCTCCTCTACATCCCTTCCTCTGATCTTAGGTGACTTTAATATCCATTTCGACGACCTCTCTAATACTAATACCTTGGACATATTAAACATCTTAAATCCTCTAAACTTACAACCAATTATAGTGGGTCCAACTCATTTGGCCAATCACACTTTAGATATGATCTTCTCTCCTAAATCTCAATATTTCGCTCATTCTGTTCCTTTAATCTCACCAGTTCCTTGGTCCGATCATCACTTTATATCTTTCAATCTTCATTTCAATAACCAAATATCATTTCAAACTTCTTCAGAAACTAAACTTACTTCATATCGAGACTTTTCCAAATTAGAAACTATAGACATTTTGCCTTTCTTTGACCCATCCATTACAACTGCCACATTTAATTCAATTGAAGACCAACTATCAACTTGGAATTCCTCTTAACAATCTCTTTTAGACAGTAAAGCGCCAATAATCTCTAAAGCTATATTGCCCCGTAAAATATCTAACCCCTGGTATATGGCAGAGCTTTATCTCATAAAAAAACAGCTTCGTTCTTTAGAAAGAAAATGGCGTCATTCTAAATCCCAAACAAATCTTCAAAATTATATAGAAAAGGCATCCACCTATAAAACTAAAATTAACCAGGCCAAAAATAAATATTATTCAGACAAAATCCACAAAGCAAAAAACTCATCTATCCTATATAACATTCTAAAATCCATTACTCAGAAGAATATAGGAAGTGATACTTTTCAGAAGTCCACCTTAAAAGCACAGGATTTAGCCGACGCATTCAACCAAAAAATCTAAACCATCTGAAGTACATTTCATTCTAACTCAGTTAGTAGTCTTACGAACAATCACCAAACTGAATTTATTCCGACAGCCAAATGCTCTAATTTCAAAATTCCCTCCCTTAAAGACGTTGAAGCGCTCTTCCAACAAATCAACTTAAAAAGTTCCAGATCTGAAATTATTCCCCCTTTTTACCTAAAAAAATTATTTTCTTGTTTTGGGCCCTTTATTCACTCACTCATCCTTAAAAGCTTACTCACTGCATCAGTCCCTTCCCTCTGGAAAACCGCTATCATCACTCCGATACTCAAAGACCACAAAATTAGTACAAATGATTCTACAAACTATCGTCCAATTGCCAATATTCCCTTTTTGGCCAAATTAACAGAAAAACTGATATTTAATCAGGTTTCGGATTTCATCGAAACAACCAATGCTTTGCACCCCAACCAAACAGATTTTCGTAAATTTCACAACACCGAATATTCACTGACAGGCCTAATAACTAATATTCATAACCTGGGAACCGTTTTGGACTACTATGACCCCTCTGGCTCGCAGTCGTTAGCTTAACTGCTGACTTTTTGGTCTCGTATTTCTTTTGTTCAGATTGGTATGCCTGTTTCTTTAGGGTTATCCTTTGTACTGTTTCTTTGGATGGAGGACCCAGGGGAAGGGGGGGTGTTTTGCGGGTTAGTTTTGGGTTGGGGGGGGGGTGTGTTGGGAGGTTTGGAATCTGTGGGGACAAGGTTTCATGTGACAAAAGGTTGAGCTGTTTGCTTCTTGTATCATTGTTGTGTTGCTGTTTTTTGCTTGCTCAATAAAATATATTTGACTATAACTAATATTCATTATTTTTTAGATCACCACAAATCTGTTGGTCTGTTCTCATTGGACATATCCGCAGCGTTCGACACAATAGATCACGATTTACTTCTCAATCGGCTAGAATCGATAGTGACCAAGTACTTAAATCATTAGTGACCAAGTACTTAAATGGTTCACTTCATATCTCTCCAACCGTACTTCTCTCGTTAAGTTCAATAACGAATACTCTAAAGCCTATTATTCTTCATCCTTTGGGATTCCCCAAGGCTCTATTCTGTCGCCTCTTCTGTTCAATATTTTCCTTTCTCCATTACTGAGCATCTGCCAGTCAATTGGTTTTACTTCTTTCTCTTACGTGGACGATATTCAACTTATCCACCCTCTTGACCCAGAAAATAATAATGATATTTTGTCTATAAATAAAAAACTAGAAACAATACAAAACTGACTCAATTCAAACAAATTAGCATTAAACATAAAAAAACCAAAATCCATGATTTTTACCTGGAAAAAGGACATAGGCTTGAAGACCCCATTTGTCCTTAATAACATCCCCCTAGAGTCTGTCTCCACTTTAAAAATTCTTGGGGTCATAATTGATGACAAACTACTGTTTCATGAACACATCACTTATATCAGGGGTGTCCAATGTCGGTCCTCGAGGGCCGCAATCCAGTCGGGTTTTCAGGATTTCCTCAATGAATATGCATTGAAAGCAGTGCATGCAAATAGATCTCATGCATATTCATTGGGGAAATCCAGAAAACCCGACTGACTGCGGCCCTCGAGGACCGACATTGGACACCCCTGACTTATATAGTCAAAACATGTTTTTATAAATTGTGTTTAATACGATCAATCGCCAAATTTTTTGAGCCCAAATCGATTAATATTCTGGTTCATTCTTTGATTATAGCTAAAATGGACTACTGTAACTCACTATTACTTAACATCTCCCAAAAAGAAAAAAGAAGACTACAAATTATCCAAAATACAGCTATTAAACTAATCCACAATGCCAAGAAATATGACCACATTACGCCATTATTGATCGACTCCCACTGGCTCCCTATCAGTCATCACATTTTCTTTAAGGTCATGCTGTTAATATTTAAAACCTTAACCTTTAATGAACCTCAGTTTATAGTTAGAATGTTAATACCCCATAACACTATACGACCACTCAGATCATCCTTCCAAAATCTCCTATCTATACCCTCTTTGAAAATAGTAGGCACGAGAAGATCTGATATGTTCTCCGTAATGGGCCCCCAATGGTGGAACTCAATATATTAAAAATGAAAAAGATCTCACCTCCTTTAAAAAATCCTTAAAATCTCATCTTTTTAAAGATGCTTTTAACATTTAAATTTTAGATTTGATAAATATTCTCAGCTTTTTAACTTTCCCGTTCCCCATTGTTCTCTTCCTTTTTTATCTATTTCTTCTAAAAAGAGTTGTAACTTTCCCCTCCTTTTCTCCCAATTCAAGTTTGTCCTGTCTTCAAGAATTATGTCATTTGGTTTGTCTTTTTTGTAATTTTACCTTTTTTTATAATTTTGTACATCGCTTAGCAAACCGAATATAAGAACATAAGAAATGCCTCCGCTGGGTCAGACCTGAGGTCCATCGCGCCCAGCAGTCCGCTCACGCGGCGGCCCAACAGGTCCAGGACCTGTGCAGTAAATTTTTATCTATACCCCTCTATCCCCTTTTCCAGCAGGAATTTGTCCAATCCTTTCTTAAACCCCAGTACAGTACTCTGCCCTATAACGTCCTCTGGAATTGCATTCCAGGTGTCCACCACACGCTGTGTAAAGAAGAACTTCCTAGCATTTGTTTTGAATTTGTCCCCTTTCAACTTTTCCGAATGCCCTCTTGTATTTTTATTTTCTGAAAGTTTGAAGAATCTGTCCCTCTCTACTCTCTCTATGCCCTTCATGATCTTGTAAGTCTATCATATCCCCTCTTAGTCTTCTCTTTTCCAGGGAAAAGAGTCCCAGTTTTTCCAATCTCTCAGCGCATGAAAGGCTTTCCATCCCCTTAATCAGTTGTGTCGCTCTCCTCTGAACTCTCTCGAGTAACGCCATATCCTTCTTAAGGTACGGTGACCAATACTGGACGCAGTACTCAAGATGTGGACGCACCATCGCCCGATACAGCGGCAGGATAACTTCTTTCGTTCTGGTTGTAATACCCTTCTTGATTATACCTAGCATTCTATTCGCTCTCTTAGCGGCAGCTGCGCACTGTGCCGTCGGCTTCATTGTCATGTCCACAATCACCCCCAAGTCCCTTTCTTGGGTACTCTCAGTCAATAACATCCCTCCCATCGTATAATTATACCTCGGGTTTTTGCTTCCCACATGCAATACTTTACACTTCTCAACATTGAATTTCATCTGCCATCTCTCTGCCCAATCCCTTAGTTTGTCCAGGTCTCTTTGCAATTCTTCGCAGTCCTCCTTTGTCCGAGCTCCACTAAATAGTTTGGTGTCGTCTGCAAATTTTATTATCTCACACTTTGTCCCTGTTTCTAGATCATTTATGAATATGTTAAAGGGCAGTGGCCCGAGCACCGAGCCCTGCGGAACACCACTCGTGACCTTTCTCCAGTCTGAGTAGTGGCCCTTCACCCCTACCCTCTGTTTCCTACCTTCTAACCAGTTTCTGATCCATCTATGCACGTCTCCGTCCACCCCATGGTTCCTCAGTTTCCGGAGTAGACGTTCATGAGGCACCTTGTCAAAGGCTTTCTGGAAATCTAGGTATATGATGTCTATGGGGTCTCCTCTGTCCATCTGTTTGTTAATTCCTTCGAATAAGCGATTCATCAAATACTAATAAACTTGAACTTGAACTTATTTATTTGAGATATTTGATTATTTGGGCCTGACTGGTTGGTACGCTCAGGCACTACGAACTTTATATATGACCCCCGATGGCACGTCTCCTGATTAAAGATGTTATAACTGACACATTCACGATAGAAAGGGGCACTAGACAGGGCTGTCCCTTGTTCCCTCTTCTTTTCTTGCTTTACTTGGAATCTTTTCTCAGAACTGTATCTAGAGATCGGGATGTAGTGGGGGTAGACTTTGCTGAACTTATGGTAAAGGCACTAGCTTTTGCTGACAATTTTCTTTTTACTTTAACTTGCCCTCGTAACTCTATTACTCGTCTTTTACAATCTCTGGATGAATTCCGGTTTTATTCCGGATTTTCACAGAATTATCAGAAATCTACGGCCTTAGCTAGTCCGTCTACGGTACAACATTCCTGGGAGGGTGAATTTCCCTTTATGTGGGCTACTACCTCAATTAAATATTTGGGGTTGTGGATTCCTCAAGATGTCACTAATCTTTACACATGCAATATTTCCCCCTTATTGGCTGATACCTTGCAGCGGCTTCAAATTTGGACTACATTCCCCCTCTCAGTGGCGGGATAGGTAGCCCTGTATAATATGGTGCTCTTTCCCAAATGGTTTTTTATTTATTTATTTATTTTAATTATCTTTATTAGCAATTGCAAAGGGAACATACAACCAGAATCAGAACAAGCAGAACAATCAGAGTGGCCATAGAAACAACACTAGGAACCCATGACCGCAAATAAGGCACAAAACAGGAACCCAATGGCTAGATGCCCTACACAATTGATATTTTGAAAGTACAAAAATCCCCCAGGCAAACACACACAAACCCCAATCCCTTGGCCTCAAATCACAACAAGCAGACAGCAAACACTCCACAATCATACCCTCAGACAACCAAACACCCAAATGCCCACACACTCACTCCCAAGTGCAACCTCCCGGTGAGAAAACAATGGAGAAAGCAAGCAAGGAAGCAAGCAACAGGAAGGGGGTCCAACTCCTCCGGCTGGAACAGACAGTCAGTGCCCGCTTCAACAAAGCATGATAACAGCGGAGGGCCAGAGTCCCAAACCTAGAGGTGCGTTGAAGCTCATAGTGGCCCATCTCGGCAAAATGAGCAGCCAATGCTGGAAAGAGGCCACCGAGTCATCTTCCCAATACTGCAACAGAAGCTTTTTGACCACCAAGACAGCCATGTAAAGGACCCTATCCTGGGGAAGCATAAGCCCTCCCTCAATCAAATCTCTTTGATCTCCCAAAAGTAGAAACCATAAGTCCAGGGCACAGTCCGCTGAAGAAGGCTTTCCAAAAATGGGAGAACTCTCAGCCATAAGGCAGAAGAAGGACATTCCAAAAAATGATGTGTGAGGGTACCCAAAAAACGATTACATTTGGTGCACATTTCTCCCTCCCAAAGGCCCATGCGAGCCCCCTGAGCTCTAGAAATATAAGCCTGATGTAAAATTTTAAATTACATTTCCCGGAAATCCGTGGAACCCCCCAAGGCGTACACAGTGGCAAAAAGATCAAGAAAAGACTTACGATCCAAGGTAGTGCTAAGGTCTGATTGCCACCGAGAGGCCAAGCGATCGATAGAGCCCATATCCATTGCATTCTTCAGAATCCGATACCAAGTAGCTAATTTGTTAGAAGCAGGAGATACCTGAAAAAACTGGACATCCAAGGGACCACAGAGCCAAGCATCCCCCCATTTACGACCAAGGGACAAATAGTAATGCCGGACTTGAAGGTAAGCCCAAAAATGAGTCCGGGGCAGGTGCCAGGAGCTTGCAGCTGAGCAAAGGTAGGAAATTTATCCTCTCCTACTGTGAGGAAGTCCTGGAGAGTTCTACCCCCTCTCCGCTCCCACTGCCGAAACCAGGAGTGGCCCATTCCCGGGTGAAAGTCAATATTGCCATAAAATTGTAACAAAAGGGAAGCTACAGGAGTTTTGCCCTGCCGACGACGCCACCACCGCCACGCCCTCCGCATGGGAAGGAGATATGCAAACTTAGCCCCTCCCCCCGGTATAATAGACAGCGGAGCATGAAGAAGGGACAGGACCGAATTAGGGGCACACCAAGATTTCACCCAATCCTGGGAAGAGAATTTATAACAACCCGACCACCCTTCATGGATAAAACGAAACAAAGCCGCAACATTATAACACCGGAGATCAGGAAGATTCAAACCGCCCCTAGGTTTATCCAATGCCAAAGTGGCAGAACTAATCCGGGCTCTCTTATGACGCCATATGAAGGAGGAAATGATCGACCGAAATAGACGCACCTCCCTATCAGTAACCCCAAGGGGTACAGAATCTTAGGGAGAAGTACCATCTTAGTCAAAGCCTCCACGTGACGGGTCACATTATATTGGTACAGAAGTTTGATGTTCGGGTTTAAATACACACCAAGGTAACGCATCGGCCCCTTCACTGGTGGAATCTCTAGGCTAGCATGCCAAGGCTCCACCTTAGTGGACCGTAGCGGTAGAAGTTCAGATTTATTGCAATTAACACGCAGATCAGAAAGATCTCCAAAGGAGCAAACCAAGGCGAGGACCCGCCCCAAATCCCGGCAAGGGTGATCAAGATAAAGGAGAATATCATCAGCAAAAAGATTAATGCGACTTTCCTTATCCCCAATGCCCTGAAAAATCGGGTCGCTACGAATCCTAACAGCCAATGGTTCGATAGCTAACATGAAAAGTAGCGGGGACAACGGGCATCCCTGTCATGTCCCCCTTCCCAAAGCAAAGGGTGCAGTAAACTGACCATTGATTAAAAGTTTGGCCTACGGCCGTATATATAAGCTACTAATCCAGTGGTAAATGGAACCCTCAATGCCAAACTGACGCAAAACCCAAAAAAGATATTGCCAGGAGATACTGTCAAATGCCTTCTCCATGTCCAAGCCTACAATGGCGGAATCTCCCTCCAGTCCACGCTTGGAATGAAGAGCCATCAAAGCTTGGACAAGATTCATCGATGCATAGCGGCCCGGCACAAATCCTGCCTGGTCCTCGTGAATCAACAGCGGCAAAAAGGCATTCAATCTACGTGCCAAAATCGCATCAAAAAGTTTAGCATCCTGATTAAGAAGGGAAATAGGTCGATAAGAACCCACCCGAGCTGGGCCCTTGCCAGGCTTGGGCAAAAGCACAACGTGGGCCATATTAGGAGTCCCCAAACCCCGCTCTTCAGAAAGCACATTGAACGCCGCTGCCAATGCCGGAGAGATCTGATCCGACAATATCTTGCAATACTCAGAGCCAAACCCATCGGGGCCAGGTGCTTTAGTTAACTTGAGCTGCTTGATACCAAGCTGCACCTCCTCAGAAGTGATAGGCACATTCAATTGCTCCGCCTGAGCAATTGTCAATTTAGGAAGCGTAAGCCCCTGGAAGAAAGCATCCCTATCAGATTCCAGAAATGGTCTATTAGCATATAAGGATTCATAAAATTGAAGAAATTGTTGAATCTGCTGCACCTGGGTAAAACTATTACAGCCGTATCCTTAATAGACAAAATAACCTGGCGCGTTCGCGGGGGATGGACCAGATTAGCCAACAGACGCCCTGTCTTCCCCCCCCCCACCCCCCCCCCCACGAATATAGCTTATACTGTTGAAAATAAATATCCCGGGAAGCTCTCTGGGTTAAAATGGCATCAATCTGGCGACGTACAGTCAGCAGATGAAGTCTATCAGTCTCAGAAATGGAAATACTATGACGCACCCGCAAGTGTTGGAGCTCCTCTGATAAAGCCAATAACTCAGCATCTAATTTTTTCCGCTTGCGAGAGAGATAGGCAATAATAAACCCCTGCAAAACTGCCTTGGAAGCCTCCCAAAATGTCACTGGGTGGTTGTCATCCGTGTTATTATGATAACTATACTCCACCCACTGCTCCCGAAGATATTTATGAAAATCTATGTCTCTATAAAGGGAGCATGGGAATTTCCAGTGTTTTTCACCCGGCTCCGGCGTAAACTGAAGGTCCATGACAACAGGGGAATGATCCGATAAGGGAGCCTCCTCAATATCAATCCCAGACACTCTGTGGAGCAGAGAGGGGGAGATCAGCAGGTAGTCCAACCTAGAATAGACATTATGGGGATGGGAATAAAAAGTATAAGTGCGTTCAGATGGATGCAATGTCCTCCAAGTGTCCAACAGCTGCAACTGGCTAAGCAAAAAATTTACCCCCTTGGCTCCATGGTCTCTCGTACCCTCCTTTGCCGGACCACAGTCCAAAGCAGGATCTACAGTAATATTAAAATCCCCTCCCACTACTGGTTGGTAAGTAGGATACATGGCTATCTTGGCAAGCAGAGCTGAAAAAAAATTGTGGTTATACACATTAGGAGCATACAGATTGCACAATAACCAATGATGCCCCCATAACTTCCTCAACACTATAACATAGCGGCCCTCTGGGTCCTGGAGGACTTTATGAAGGTGGAAGGGCAGTTGTTTATGAATAAGTATTGCAACCCCTCTTTTCCGGGTGCCAAAGAATGAATAATAGACCTCACCCACCCAGTCCCTACGAAGCTTAAGATGTTCAGCCGAGGACAGATGGGTCTCTTGCACAAAAGCAATATCCACTCCCCTCCGCCGGAACCAGAACAAAACCTTTTTCCGCTTGACAGGAGAGTTGATCCCATCCACATTAAGGGTGGCTATAGTCAGCTTAATCATGGAAGAAAAAGGCTACCAGACACAATAGCAGAGAACAACCAATAGGGTAGATGGAAAGCCCCCCCCCAGCTAGGCCTACCATCCCGAGTACCAGGGACTGCAGCTCTCCAGAGGATTCCCAGGGGCTCCGGAGCAGGACAAGTCCCTCCCAAGGCTGTTCCAAGACCGCTGAAGACACTCAGCAGAGGCCAAAGCCTCCGATTTCTTCAAATTTAAGGTGAACCTGGAAAAATCCCCATATTCCCTAATACTCTCCAAGAGAGTAGACGGAGAGCATTGCAGGTCAGTCAAAAAGACCAAAAGATCATCGGCAAAGGCCACAATCTTAAAATGAGAGGCACCCAGTTGAAGGCCACAGATGTCAACGTTAGATTGCAGCTCCCTGATCAAGGGATCCAAGGAAAGCACAAACAGCAAGGGCGACAGGGGACAGCCCTGACGAGTCCCCCTGATAATAGAAAAAGGGTCCGAAAAGCCACCATTCACCGAAATCCGCGCCACAGGATCACTATAAAGCGCCAAAACAGCATTAAGAAAAAAGGGCCAAAGCCATACGCCCGCAACGTGGCAAAGAGGAACCCCCACTGCACCCGGTCAAAAGCCTTTTTGGCAACAAAGCTCACAAGTACGGCGGGGGCCCCATCCACTCCAGACTTCTCCAGGGCCAGCAAGATACGGCAAAGGTTCTTAGAGACCGGCCGATCACACACAAAACCTACCTGCTGGTCCGATACTAAAGAAGGCAGCACTCGAGCCAATTGATTCGCCAGCACCTTAGCCATCAATTTCGTCTCAAAGTTCAGCAGGGAAATGGGTCTATAGGAGTCCGGCAGAGTTGAATCCCGGCCCGGCTTCTGAAGAACAATGATCTGAGCGGAATTCAAATAAATTGAAGTTTTCAGACAACAACGGAGAGATCTCATCGACCAGCAACTTATAAAATTCACCACGGTAGCCGTCGGGTCCAGGAGACTTGCCCAGCGGGCTAGCACGAATCGTCCACTCCACTTCCTCTGCCATCACAGGGCGCTCCAACATTTCGGAGTCAGCAGCCGAGAGATGAGGCAAATCCAAGCTGTCCAAATAGACACCCCCCCCCGTCAAGAAGATCCGGGCCTGGCGAGGCATACAAATCAGCGAAAAAGTCCCGCAGAATACGACTCACCTCCTCGGTCTTATGATGGAGCACGCCCTGCGCATCGCGCAAAGCGGTGACACCTGCGGATCCCCGATAGGGACGAGCTAAACGCGCCAACATCCTGCTACTCTTATTGGCAAACCGAAAAAGCTGAAATTGAAAATGCTCCCGAGACCGCTGAGCCCCCCGATGTAGGAGTTCATTCAAGGCCTGCTGCGCCTCCAAAAGCTGTGTTTTAATCGCCAATGTGGCAGCGCTAGCAAAACGGCGCCTCAGAATCTGAACCCTATGCTCCAAGGTAAAAATCTCTCTGTGGCGAGTCTTAGCCTCAAAGGCAACAAAGGCCACAATTTCCCCCCGCAACATGGCTTTCGCAGCCTCCCAATAGAGAATAGGATCCTCGCGATGCTGCAGATTAGCACATTTGAAATCCCTCCATTTGGCCAACAAAAAATCCTGAAATCGGGCATTACGATATAAATGGCAAGGGAACCTCCAGGAAACACCCCCCACCCGGGGCGACCCCCAAAGTCAACGCAGGCCCACCCAAACATGATCCGAGATTTCAATGGGTCCCAGGAGGACTTCCCGAACCGTAGGGAGAAGATCCCGAGAAATGAGAATAAGATCAATGCGAGAGAGCGTCCCATGCGCTCGGGACAGATGCGAATAGTCCCGCTCCACCGGATGGAGGACCCTCCAAACGTCTAATAAGCTCAAAGAAGAGGCCAACATTAAAGCCCCAGTGCAGGCCCTAAGAGATTCCCGTCCCACAGAAGAAGAGCGATCCAGCCGTGGGTCAGAGACATCATTAAAGTCTCCCCCAAGAATCGGAGGAATATCCCCAAACTGCAACAAAAGGTTACGCAACTTCTGAAAAAATTTGGCAGAAGGATTGTTAGGAGCATAAAGATTACAAAACAATAAGAGCTTATGGTTAAGAGACAGGCAATAAGGATCTCGAAGCACCTTGTGAGTTTGCAGGTGAAGGCCTTTGCGAAAAAGGATCACCACTCCTCCCTTCCCTCTCAGAGCCGGAGCCTCCAAATGTGTACCCACCCACCAAGAGCAGAGCTTAGCATGCTCTACCGAGGACAACCGGGTCTCCTGTAAAAAAGCGATGGAGGCTCTCCTACGATTCAATGCTTGCAATATTTTATACCGCTTAATAGGGGAGTGGATCCCCCCACATTCCAAGAAATCAGATTATGTTCCAGAAAAAATTAAAAAAGAGCCAAAAGCAGATACTGAATCTCCCGCAGTAGAAGGCCAGAGGAGTGTCCCAGCCACCACCCCTCTGACCGCTCATTCAAAAAGTCCCACCCACCCACCTGCCTGATCCAACAAAGACCACATTCCCCAAACACCCCCCCTCCAGCTCCCCCCCTCCCACCGCCCCCCATCAACCCTTGCCAAACCAAGTACCACACTCCAATAGGTGCCACTTCCAGAAAGCAAGGTACGCCCACTGCAGGCCTCCCACAAATCCTTTCAGCCCCAGAAAACACTCAGAAACTGGCAACCAAAGAACAACAACCAAAAGGAAAGAAGAGGAAACTGAGCCAGAGAGCAAAACCCCCAGACAAATAAGACCACTATCTCCACCCCAGTCACCCAGCAAGCAAACGGAACACCCACCAACCACACCACTGGCAAGCAGACCAAGCACACACCAATCACACAGCAAGCCCCTGTCCACACCCGTACCCTACTCAAGCGGACGCACACAGAGAAAGCCCCCCCTAGACAAACCCCACCACAACCCGCTCCAGAGCCACTCCAACACTCACACCCACTCACTCTAGCACAGAACAAACAACCTCCCCCCCAACCTCCCCCTCCCCCTACACCATCCGAGAGAACAGATCCAGAATGCAGGAAACCCAACAAGTGAAAGTCTGTTCATAGTGTGGAGTCAACTCAGGAGAAGCCCCAACGTCAAGGGAGGAAGGTCCACTCGGGAGACAGCTCCACACGCACAAAGCCAGTAACTACAGAAGTTGGCCCCCAGCAGAGCCAACTCCACCGAAGAAGATGGTCAGAAGATCATGGTGCCACCTCTGGGAACTTCTCCTCCACAAACCGCTGAGCCACCTCCGTAGTGTCAAAATGATGCGGCCTGCCCGAGTGTAGCACCCTCAACCGGGCAGGATATTGAAGAGAAATTGTGCAAGTCTGCCCAGTACTGGCCTTAGTTCAATATTTAATCTTATTTTCTGATTCTAGACCCTTTGTGTTCATCCCACGCTTCTTTGAACTCAGTCACAGTTTTACTCTCCACCATCTCTCTCGGGAGCACATTCCAGGCATCCACCACCCTCTCCGTAAAGTAGAATTTCCTAACATTGCTCTTGAATCTACCACCCCTCAACCTCAAATTATGTCCTCTGGTTTTACCATTTTCCTTTCTCTGAAAAAGATTTTGTTCTACGTTAATACCCTTCAAGTATTTGAACGTCTGAATCATATCTCCCCTGTCTCTCCTTTCCTCTAGGGTATACATATTCAGGGCTTCCAGTCTCTCCTCATACGTCTTCTGGCGCAAGCCTCCTATCATTTTCGTTGCGCTCCTCTGGACCGCCTCAAGTCTTCTTACGTCCTTCGCCAGATACGGTCTCCAAAATTGAACACAATACTCCAAGTGGGGCCTTACCAATGACCTGTACAGGGGCATCAACACCTTCTTCCTTCTACTGACTACACCTCTCTTTATACAGCCCAGCATCCTTCTGGTATTAGCCATTGCCTTGTCACACTGTTTTTTCACCTTTAGATCTTCGGACACTATCACCCCAAGGTCCCTCTCCCCGTCCGTGCATATCAGCTTCTCTCTTCCCAGCATATACAGTTCCTTCCTATTATTAATCCCCAAATGCATTACTCTGCATTTCTTTGCATTGAATTTTAGTTGCCAGGCATTAGACCATTCCTCTAACTTTTGCAGATCCTTTTTCATCTTTTCCACTCCCACTTCGGTGTCTACTCTGTTACAAATCTTGGTATCAACTGCAAAAAGGCACACTTTTCCTTCTATCCCTTCAGCAATGTCACTCACAAATATATTGAACAGGATTGGTCCCAGCACTGATCCCTGAGGGACTCCATTACTCACCTTTCCTTCCTTCGAGCAACTTCCATTAACCACCACACTCTGGCGTCTGTCCGACAGCCAGTTTCTGAACCAGTTCACCACTTTGGGTCCTAACTTCAGCCCTTTAAGTTTGTTCAACAGCCTCCTATGAGGAACTGTATTAAAGGCTTTGCTGAAATCCAAGTAAATTACATCTAGCATATGTCCTCGATCCAGCTCTCTGGTCACCCAATCAAAAAATTCAATCAGGTTCATTTGGCATGATTTACCTTTTGTAAAGCCATGTTGCCTCAGATCCTGTAACCCATTAGATTCAAGGAAGTACACTATCCTTTCTTTCAACATCTTTTAGTCTAGGAATTCCATTTTTCATCTTCCTCCTTTCACTAATATATCAGAAAAAAATTTTGTCTCCCTTTTTACATTTTTAGCCATTTGTTCTTCCGCCTGTGCTTTCGCCAGACGTATCTCTCTCTTGGCTTCTTTCAGTTTCACCCTGTAGTCCTTTCTGCTCTCCTCTTCTTGGTTTTTTTTATATTTCACGAACGCCAACTCTTTCGCCTTTATTTTCTCAGCCACTAGGTTGGAGAACCATATCGGCTTCCTTTTTCTCTTGTTTTTATTGATTTTCTTCACATAAAGGTCCGTAGCCATTTTTATTGCTCCTTTCAGCTTAGACCACTGTCTTTCCACTTCTCTTAAGTCCTCCCATCCTAACAGCTCTTTCTTCAGGTACTCTCCCATAGCATTAAAGTCCGTATGTTTGAAATCTAGGACTTTAAGTATTGTGCGGCCGCTCTCCACTTTAGCCGTTATATCAAACCAAACCGTTTGATGATCACTACTTCCCAGGTGAGCACCCACTCGAACATTAGAGATACTCTCTCCATTTGTGAGGACCAGATCCAATATCGCTTTTTCCCTTGTGGGTTCCGTCACCATTTGTCTGAGCAGAGCCTCTTGAAAGGCATCCACAATCTCCCTACTTGTTTCCGATTCTGCAGACGGAACATTCCAGTCTGCATCCGGCAGGTTGAAATCTCCCAACAGCAGAACCTCCTCTTTCCTTCCAAACTTTTGGATATCCACAATCAGATCCTTATCAATTTGCTGTGATTGATTCGGAGGTCTGTAGACTACACCCACATAGATAGAAGTTCCATCTTCTCTTTTCAGAGCAATCCATATCACTTCTTCCTCTCCCCAGGTCCCTTGCATTTCGGTCGCTTGGATATTGATCTTTACATAGAGAGCTACTCCTCCACCTTTTTGACCATCTCTGTCCTTCCTAAAAAGATTATATCCCGGTATTTTTGCATCCCATCCATGTGATTCACTGAACCATGTCTCTGTGATAGCAACAATATCTAGATCTGCCTCTAACATCAGGGCTTGCAGATCATGAACTTTGTTGCTTAGACTGCGAGCATTTGTGGTCATCGCTTTCTAGCTATTTTTCAGCAATAATCTCCTTTTTCGTATGGATTTTTGTTTCGTTTCACTTTCCTTTGCAATACTAAGAAATGAGTTGCTGATATTGCTTATTTTGCAGTCTTTACTACTATCACATCTTTTCTTTTGCTGGGGGTGGTCTCTATAATTGTCCTTCGTACATACACCACCCCCACCTTCTAGTTTAAATGCCTAGAAAAATATTGTCTAAATTTCTCTGCAAGGTTTCTTTTTCCTGCTGTAATAATATGTAGCCCATCAGTGCAATATAGCTTCTTGTCCTTCCATGTATTTCCCCATCCTCCTTTGTACCTGAAGCCTTCTTGAAGACACCAGCTTTGAGCCATCTATTAAAGTCCTCTGTGTTTTTCACTCTTTGCTCCCCCTTTCCATATGCAGGCAGTATTTCAGAAAAAGCTAAAGTTTTTACAAAAGGTTTCACGCCCTCACCAAGCTCCCGAAAAGCTTTCTGTGCTGCAAGTGTAGAGTTGTTGGCCAGGTCATTTGTTCCCAGATGGATGACAACATCAGTGTTAAAATCCTTAGTTTCTTCCTTAATTATAGTCTGTATTTGCCTGGAACTCCTGGTAGCTGAGTCTCACCAAAGTCTTATACAGGGGCATCAATACCTACTTTTTCCTACTGACCATACCTCTCCCTATGCACCCTAGCATCCTTCTAGCTTTCGCCGTCACCTTTTCAACCTGTTTGGCCACCTTAAGATCATCATATTCAATCACATCGAAGTCCCAGAAGGGCCATTTGGCCTAACTTTGAGTCTCTGACCTGGAAACTTCAGTTAAGGACTACCTTTCCAATGTCCCTTGCAAAAGTTCTTTCTCTTTGGAAAAAAAAATTGAGGAAGTTAGATAAATTTTTTTAAAAAAAATCACACAGATATTATGACAACTTTTATCTAAACTACAGACTTCTCAATCTTCATCAGGTTTTTATGAACTTTGAAGACTCAGCAGTATGAAATCTCATAGATAAAGATTCATTATCTAAACTCTTCTATGCCTTTATAAACTTGAAATTGAATTATTATAATATGGTTTATGCAGGTTTATCTAAATCTCAACTAAAACGTCTTCAAACTTAAAAAAAAAAAATTTATTGATGTTCTTTTACAAGTTGCATAAACAATACTTGAAAGGAAATATAACAATTTAAAAAGGAACCAAATAGTAAAATTATAAGATAATTCCAAACTAATGACTTTAACTAAAGTCCACATTAGAGAGAGAAAATCAATCACTTCCAAGAGAAGTTGGATTTCAGGAAATAATTCTAAATTAAACCAAATTACAGAGCTCAGTTGGAGTCAATTAATAGCCTGATTGGTAATTTCCATGGAAGTCTCTGGGAATTCTTATAGGTGCTTTACCTTCAAGGAAAAATTGTAACTGATCAGGTTCATAAAAAATATATCTCTTAATTTGATATGTAATGCAACATTTTCAAGGAAAACATAACTGAAAGGATGCTCCTAAATTCAAAACAGGTTGACGATAAGACAGAAATTTCTTACGTCTAGCTTGTGTCCACTTCGATACATCAGAAAAAATTGAAATTTTGAATCCATGAAATTCAACATTATCAGTCCTATAGAATAGGCGAAGAATTGCTTCTTTATCTTGAAGAAAAACAAAAGTTATCAATAAAGTGGCTCTAACCATAGTTTCCTCTTGAGATGTCTCCAGCATACCAGTGAGATCCAATTCTCCTGGTAATGAGTCACCTTTTTCTTTATCCTCTTTCGGAACATTCAAGTAATATAGCTTTTATAACGGTGGCATATTATTTTCTGGAAATTTCAGAATTAAACTTAAGAATGACTGGAATAAGTCCCTAGGTGATTGAAATTTAGAGACAGGAAAGTTCAGAAATCTCAAATTCAAATTTCTATTTGCATTCTCCAAGTTTTCTATTTTCCTAGAGAATAAAATCTTATCTTTCAATTGTAGGTTAGTAGAAACCTTCACTTCTGCCACCGATTTCTCCAATTTGTCCATTATAACAGACTGTTGTCAAAATTTCTCTTCAAAAGTTTTAAATTGGATATTAGTATTTTGTACTGAGGCAACAAACTGGGAGCTTACCTTATGTAAAGTTTCTAATTTATTCCAGATAGCCTCCATGTCTATCACCGCTGGTTTAATCAGAGGAGCAGGGTGGGATATTCCAGGAGACTCCACCGAGGGCTTCACTTCCTCAATCCCTGCTTCACTCCGAATTCTGGGTCCTCCAGCTGCTAGTGCCGATCATAAGGAAGTCAGCAAGTTTAAACTCCCATCCGGGGTCAGGGGTGAAACCTGTAGCACCGACGAAGACATCAGCTCCGGCGCTTCCTGTGCTGCTGTAGGCGTCCCCAACATCATCCCGGGACGCAGAGGAACTCCAGGCCCCAAAGGGCTCAGCAAAACCTCACCCTCCAAGACCGAAGTCTGCCCACCTCGGTTAGCAGAGGCGCTCGCTCCAGCTGGAACAGCATAAGCTGTTATTGCTGCTTGTCGCATCAGAGAAGTGGAAGAGGAGGCAGGAAGAACACTCCTCTGCTCACCCCTGCGCTTTGGCATTCTGCGAAAGAGGTAAAATTTTTGAAGAAAGAAAGCAAAGATTGCCGACAAAGTGCGGGAGCCACTTGAAAGCGTGACTCACTCTGTTACCATCTTGATTCTGACATCTTCAAACTTTACAAAATACTGCAGTTCAGATTTACTTGCATTATTCAAAATCTTATCATGTAATGCCATTGCTAAAACAACTACATTGGTTACCAGTTTATTATCATATACAATTTAAAACTCTTACCCTCATTTATAAAGCATTGCATACAGGCGTTCCAGACTATTTAGCAAATTTAATTATTCCTTACTTGCCAACCCGGACTCTAACCCCCTCTTTTACAAAACCGTGATAGCAGTTTTTAGCGCGGGGAGCCGCGGTGAATGGCCCATGCTGCTCCCAACGTTATCGCAGTTTCGTAAAAGGAGGCATATATTCCTTAATTGAAAATAGATTAGTTATTCCTCACCCGTCAAAAGTAAAATGGGAAAGAACTAGGAATACAGCATTAAAAAAAATTTCTCCATTGCCATGGAATTCATTACCTTTGTATTTACATTTAGAACCTTCCTATACTAAATTTTTGAGAGAGCCTTTTCTTAGAGGAAAAAAAACGGGGGATAGATTAGAAGCAAAAATAATGGTGAACACATGTTATGTTATTTTGTACTGTTGTATCTTTTTACTCTTTGGTATGAATGAGTGATTCTGTCCTATAACTAATGGCATTCTATTTCTATTTTGAAAGTGGTTTTTATTGTACACCGCTTTGAATTGTGTTTCAACTAAGACAGTATATCAAGTTTTAATAAACAATAAATGATCATCCATAAGATATTCTACCTCTTCCAGATGTCCATATAATTACAATACTAAATATCACTGCAATCAGCCTTCTTCCACTTCTGCTCAACTTGCTGCTCACTGGCCCCACTCAAGGCAAAAGAGACTACAAAAATTACAACTTCAGTCTCAGGCAAAACAGTATCCTTTTGACTCCTTACTAAAGAGCATTGCCAACAGATTTTCTTGACTCTTCCTCCCAGTCTTCCCATTGTAGGCAGGTTAATCTATTTTCACCAGCAATGGACTCTAATCACATTAGACCAGTGGATTTGTTGAATTGTAGCTCATGACTATGCCATATGCTTGCTAAGAAAAACTCCAAATTACCCACTAAAAGAGTCTCTTTCAACTTCCTCCACTAGCTAAATGCAATGAAATCTGTTCTTCTACAGGAGAAAGACTGGGAGTTCTACTCCAAGTTGTTCCTGATAATAAAAAAGATTGGAGGCTTTCAATCAATTCTAGACCTCCAAGGACTCAACAAATCACTTGTTGAAAGGAAAGTTCTGCATGGTTTTCCAGGGAACCCTTCTACCTTTCATAGAAAAAGCCAATTGGCTTTGCTCTCTAGACCTCAAAGAGGTACATACCCATCCTACCTGCTCATAGAAAGTACCTTCACTTTGTCACCAACCGGCTCAGGACAATGGGCCCTGAGCGGCTGGGACACGGGAGTTGTGCTCTTGTGAGCCGCGGTGAGCTGCAGAAGGAAAATAATAGTGGAAGAAAAATACTGCCACACCAGGTAAGGGTAGTTACTTAAATTAAACTCAGAATTTATTCTTGCATTAGTAGAAAACATAAAGCTTTGTCAGGATGTTTCTGTGTTTAGCAAATAGTCCCAAAACAACAGTAAAAAGAAAAACATAAAACAGCAAACTGTCCCAAAGTGGAAATGTTCAAAAGTTTCAGTCTTTCCAAACTCAGGCTATTGGCTTCAGCCCATACTTATTTCTCAGCAATGAAAAACCAAAATATTCAAAATACAAACAGTCTTTGAATTGACTACCACAGCACTAGTCAGAGCTACGGCTGTGACTTACCCAGCTGCTAGAATACTGGGCAGGTAGTGCGCTTCACGTGGTGATACACTGCCAAATAGGCCCACTATCCCACCACAAAATACGTGAGGCGAACCCCCACTACCTGGGCTGGTAACAGTCCTTTTTCATGTAAGAGAAACAAAAAAAAAAACTTTCACAAGTCTTTTAAGTCTTCTGGAGCTCTTGGTTACTAAAGCTCCCACAGGGCAATGCATAATCATGGAAGTCCTTCATATAATAAGGTCACAGCTACTCACATTTATTCCTCGAGCGGCTTGCCTTCCATGAAGCCCACTTCCATTGGAAGAATTTCACTCATTGGAGCTGCAGAAGAATCTAGGTCAATCTCCATGGCTTGGGATTCTTCATTCTCCTTGAAAACAGATTCTTCTCCGGCTTCCATCAGCTCCATACATTCAAGTGGAGAACTGCCATCAGTATCTCCCAGCCCTGAGCTTTCCTGCCTGTCCTGTGCTTCTCCTCCTTTTAACTGATTCCCCAGGAGCTTTCCTCTCTGGGCAACTAGTTTGCAGCCCCGCCCCCAACCCTCAGGTGGGAAGGATTTCCTATCAGCAACCCTGGGCCTGAGAGGGGGATGGGCGCTCTGCACTCATGCTCTCTGACTCCCTCTAGAGAGCAAGGGAGAAATAGCATCAGGAGAATCAAAAAAAGGTTTATCAGTAACACTGGGGAAGGGTTGGCCTTTAAACAGGGCTCTGCACTAGGGACACACCTAGCAGGCATAGGCTGCGTACCACAACTTTCACATTAGATCTTGATACTTCCAATACAAAGTCCTGCCCTTCAGACTGGCTTCAGCCCCTCATATCTTCACAAAATGTCTTGTGGTAGTGGTGGCAGCTCTTCACTCTTGTGGGTTTCACATATTTCTCTATTTGAATGACTGGTTGATCAAAGCTTTATCATCACTATTAGCTCAGCATGCTATCAGCTCAACAGTTTGTCTACTGGAGCTGCTAGGGTTTGCTGGGATAAGAAGCATAAAATCTGTTTTACTACTTGAGATCTTGCTAGGTACTTGGGACCTGGGTTGGCCACTGATGGAAACAGGATACTGGACTTGATGGACCTTCAGTCTGACCCAGTATGGCAAATGTTATGTTCTTACTCATCTCAGATGCTAGTTTATGGGAGCTCAGACACTACGCAAGGGTGAGCTTTTCTGCCGCAGCTGAGAGTCGACAGTTTCCACCCTTTCACATATAACTGCATGTCAGCTGCTACATCTTCTGGGATACATGGCAGCTACAGTACACATCGCCCCATTTACATATCTTCACCTCAGAATCCCACAGTGGACCCTGTCGATCCAATGGTCTCAAGCCACAGGACATCTATCTGCTCCAATCCAAGTCACCTCAGACCTCTGTCGCTACCTTCAGTGTAGTATGGTTTCTCACAACCTTACTTGAGATCTTCCCTTTTAGTTTCCTCACCATCAGACTCCTCACCATGGATACTTTGATATTAGGATGGGGCACTAATCTGGATGGCCTCCACACTCAAAAAGTATAGTCTTATTACGAGCATTTCAATCTTTTTGAATTACAAGCAATAGGCAATGCTCTCAAGATATTCCAAGACCAAGTAGTCCTTGTTCAAACTGACAATCAAGTCACCATGTTCTATCTGAACAAACAAGGAGGCGCACACGCTCTCACCCTTTTTTCACGGAAGCAATCCAGATTTGGAATTGGGCAACTGCTCACAATATTCTTCTCTGAGCAGTTTATCTGGCAGGGAAGCAAAATATTTTAGCAGACAGATTGAGCAGACTCGTTCAACCCCACGAATGGTCTCTTAGCACAACCATGTTGCATCATATTTTCTACAAATGAGGGACTCCAGACATGCAGTAGATCTCTTTGCTTCCCCTTGCAATTATAAACTGCTATTCTGCTCCAGGCTGAATACCTCTTATTGAGAGGATTATACTCAGACTTTGCCAGGATTCTCATAGCACCTCATTGGCCACATTAATCTTGGGTCCCACTCCTTCTAGTTCTCTTCACCAGGGAACTATATCACTTGTAGTTCTTCCAGTACTACTAACACAGAACACTGGATTTCTCTTTTATCTGTACCCTTGATCGTTAGCTCTCACAGCTTGGTTTCTTTCACCAAACAAGTAAATGCCTCAGACTCTGGGTTGCATTCTCTATTGTCATTGAAGTGCCCAGAAAACCTTCCATTCAGCACTGTCACCACTTCAGATAGACCAGATTTTCGGCCTGGTGTGTACTACATTCTCTTGAACATGTCACATGTACACTCCCATCCATCCTAGACTACCTTCTTTACTTCTCTCATTCTGGCCACTGTGGGGACGGGCTACTGGGTTAGATGGACCATTGGTCTGACCCAGTAAGGCTATTCTTATGGCCTAAAGACCAACTTGGTTTGAGTCCCTCTCAGTGCTATCCATGCTCTCTTGGACAAGAAACCTCTGTCTATTTATCCCTTAGTATCCACATTTATGAAAGGACCACACCAAGCTACCTAACAAGCCTCCATCTGTTGCCTGGGATCTTATCATGGTTCTGTCTGCTCTTATGAAATCTCCATTTGCAACACTTACATCCTGCTCTTTCAAACTTCTTACTTGGAAAGTAGTTTTCCTCATAGCCCTCACGTCTGCATGCTGTGTGAGTGAACTTCAAGCACTTGTTTACAAGATTCTACTATGACATGACAGAGTAATCCTTTGCACTCATCCAAATTCATGCCCAAAGTCATCTCAGAATTCCACTTCAACCTGTATTCTTTCCAAAGCCACATTCCCATCCTGGAGAAGCTGCTCTTCATACATTGGGACTACAAACATGCTCTAGCATACTAACTGGACTGGATTGAACATCTTCCCAGGTCTTTGTGGTATTCTTATTACCAGCAGAACCATCTGCACTTAGATGGTGGACTGTATCTCCTTTACCTATACTCAGGATGGGCTGATACTTTAGGGCTGTATAACAGCCCATAGTGTCCATTTCCACTCTATATCCATTGAGGACATCCGCAAAGCTACTACTTGGTCCTCAATTCATACCTTTACTTTTCACTACGGTTTAGAACAAAACTTCAGAAGAGAAAGTCAGTTCGGACAAGCAGTTCTGCAAAGTCTTTTTACTTCATGAGCATCCCTCCAACCCTCTGGGGTTTCATCAGGCTCATATTATACAACCATTATTCTTCTCCAGAACCATGATCCTGGCAGCTTGGGAGTCCCACATGTGAGAATATTATGCCTGCTTGTCCTTGGAGAAAGTAAAGATACTTATCTGTATCAGGTGTTCTCTGAGGACAGCAGGCATATATTCTACAAACCCACCTACCTCCCCTAGTTGGCTCCTTAGCTTTGTTACTGAACTGCAGGTCCCATGAGCTGATGTCAGATGGGAAGGTGCCAACACTTGCATAGTATGAGCACTGCCTTAAAAAACAAGTGACAGTGCACTTGGTACTGTTCGTACTGGGTTGCATGGATGACATCACCCACATATGAGAATATATGCCTACTTTTCTCAGAGAATATGTTGATGGAAGGATAGTAAATAAATGTTTTTTGAGAGGATAATATCAGTTCAATACACAAAGGAGATGGTATACTGTAAACCAACACCAGTGAATCCACTCAAATAAATTAGTCTTCAGACCCTCAGAAATGCCACCATCCACTCCATTTTAGTTTCAAAAGTGGTTGAATTTACACATTATATCCTCACCGGGTCACTTATAATCTATTGTGAAGAAAGAACTTTGCTCTGACTCTTTTGCCAATAATCTTATTATAAAGCTAATACTTAGCTGAGGTGGTGCATTCAAAGGGATCTATCACCAACATGTTTCACCCTATACTGGGTTTCATCAGGGCTCCGATCCCTCTAAGTTTGAATTGGTTACCCACAACGCGACCACTTTAGAGGGATCGGAGCCCTGATGAAACCCAGTATAGGGTGAAACATGTTGGTGATAGATCCCTTTGAATGCACCACCTCAGCTAAGTATTAGCTTTATAATAAGATTATTGGCAAAAGAGTCAGAGCAAAGTTCTTTCTTCACAATAGATTATAAGTGACCCGGTGAGGATATAATGTGTAAATCCAACCACTTTTGAAACTAAAATGGAGTGGATGGTGGCATTTCTGAAGGTCTGAAGACTGGATTCACTGGTGTTGGTTTACAGTATACTTTTCTCAGAGAGCACCTACTGTAGGTAACAATCTTTGCTTTCTCTGCACGCACCTTAAGTTTCTTCCTAATGTGGTGTCAGAATTCCATCTGACCAGTTGTCCTTCCAATATTTTTTCCCAAGCCTCATGCCCATACTTGCAAAAATGCACTGCATACCTTGGACTGCAAGCAAGCATTGGTCCTACAGACAGTCCACTTAACTTTTTGTTTCTTTTGACCCTTACAGGATGGGGTTTGCTGTTGGTAAATGCACCATTTCCAGTTGGCTAGCAGATTGCATTTCCTTCACTTATGCCCAGGCTGGGCTGATTTTAGAGGGTCCTGTCATAGCTCACAATAACTAAGCCATGGCAGTGTCGGTAACCCATTTGAGGTCAGCTTCCATTGAAGAGATTTGCAAGGCTACAACATATGCTTCAGCCCATACATTGACATCTTGCTATTGCCTTAAGCAAGATACCTGACATAGCAGTCGGTTTGGTCAAACAGTTTAGCAAAATTTATTTCAGGTCTAGAGTCAAACTTCACCCCTCTGTCTTTTTTTTTGTTCTGCTCCAGGCTGCAACTCCACAACAGTGTACATATGTTTTCAGGTAAATTGATCTTCAACTCACTGTTGCAAGTCTCTATTGTCCTAATGTTCTTGTTTTCATTGAGTCTGATAGCTAGGGAGACCCACAAGTGAGAATCATATGGCTTGCTTGTCCTTGGAGATAGCAAAGGTATTGTAGCAGGTAATTCTTGTCCTTGGAGATAGCAAAGGTATAGTAGCAGGTGCTCTCCAAGGACAGCAAGCCAATTTATTCTCACATACCCTGGCACCTCCCTTGGAGTTATATTTCTTTAGCTTTTAAATTGTACCATTGATCTCATCCTCGTGAGTCTGACAGGAAGTTACCAGCACATATGCAGTAGGATGCTGTCTCGAGGTCTAAAAACAATACTACACTTTTACAAGCGTCCAAATTGGTTGTTCACGTGAAAATAATTGGCCTGTTGTTCTCAGATAACTCCTGCTAAAGGTAAGTATCTTTGCTTTTGCTCACAGGCAAATCCCATATAAGGGTATGCTAAGGCCATTTTGTACCAAAGCTTAGTAAAAGCACCCCTAAGAGATTTGGGATTGCATTCAATTCACTGATAATATGTTTTATATATTAACATTATTATCATTTCTTTATTTTGTCAGTCATTTTTATAAATGCTGATCAATAAGTATGACAACAGCAGAAGAATTTTGTTGCAATGAAATGTAACTGATAAATGCTATCTACTTTTGTTATTATACCAAATTTCTTGATTTTATTTTTAATTTGATAGCTAATTTTCTTCAGTCTGGGAAGATTTTATTACCAGAGAGTTTTTCCAGCTTAGAGATTTTGGAAACAGAAGTTGAACAGCTGGGAATCCCTGAGCTTACAGATGCAGTCAAAGTCCAGAAGAATAATTTAGGTATGTAAAAAAAAACATGCATTTAACATTTCATTACATATTTGAACTGAACTTGCTCGTAAATCCTGGGTTTTAGAGGCTGGAGTAGCCTGTTGAGAACTGCTGCTCAGGATGCATGGGCTGGGCTCTGGTAGGGGAAACTCTTTGGCTGGCAGGGCTTGAGCATCCCCGCCAGCAAAGGTATGAGCAGGCAGGGTTGTTTGACAATGGCAGCAGTAACTGTGGCAGTGGGGAAAGGGCACAAGAACATCTGCAGCAGGGGGAGAGGAAACTGAGAGGAAATGCTTGGCCCCCAGTTCATCCTCAAGCACCTTCTATCTATACTCCTGAGCTTGACCAAAGCTCGTGAGCTTTATTAATCTGTTTGGCTATTTTTTCATAAGAGGAGGTTTTATATCCCCTTCCTCATGTTTGTTGCTTTTCTTTTAACCTTTTCAGTTGTGTTTTATTGTTTTTGAGATGGAGTGAGTGAGGCATAATAATGATCTCAGTTTTGTTCTCCAGCCCTTTTGAATAATCCCCAACATTCTTTTTTGGCATCTACAGCATCTGCAGCACACTGGGATGAACATTTCCATGTATTGCCCACAATGATTCCAACATCTTTTAATTGGGTAGTGACTGCTAACATGGCATCTAGCATTTTGTACAGGTATTTAGATTAATTTCTGTGCGTGCATTTGTAAATCGGTGGACTTGCACTCAGGCCTTGTGCTAGTCCACCTCCTTTCTGTTATATGCCTCTACTGGGCACCCTCACTTAGGCTTCATGAGAAGACATCAGCCCATTTTAAAAAAAGACTCGGGAGCTGCTTGCCTTTTGTTTGGACGCTGGAAAAGACCTTTGACACTGTCCCGCGTTGCCCGCAGCAGTAGCAGACCCCGGAGCTGTAACCGGACAGGCACTTTGGAAGACGGACCCCTGACGTCATCGGGTCCATCCTCCCTGCCTTTGAATTCCCTTAAATTTGAGCCTGCTGCCGCGGAGAGACTGGGAGCTGCTTGCCTTTTGTTTGGATGCTGGAGGAGACCTTTGACGCTGCCCCGCGTTGCCCACAGCAGTAGCAGACCCCGGAGCTGTAACCAGACAGGCACTTTGGAAGATGGACCCCTGACGTCATCGGGTCCGTCCTCCCTGCCTTTGAATTCCCTTAAATTTGAGCCTGCTGCCACGGTTGCGGAGCCCCTTGGAGCAACGCAGAGCCGGGGAGCAGGAGTTCAGGTTGTATAACTTTAATCTGATATTATGGGTAAAAGAAAAATCAAGCCTAAGAGCTCAACACCTGCTGTTTCTGGTCCTATGGACAGACATTTGACATTTCCTATAGAAACTCCAGCACAAACTTTACTTGACTCAAATTCTCCCATATCCGGAGCATCGTTGAGCCCCCTCGAAAGGACACCCCCTCTTCATCCAGTATCTGGTGGTAGCGGGATTATAACTCCCGCTATTTCTACTGGTTTTGTGGTATCATCTACTCAGACATAGAAACATAGAAACATAGAAATAGACGGCAGATAAGGGCCCACGGCCCATCTAGTCTGCCCACCTTAATGTCCCTCCCCTACCTTTGCCCTGTGAATAGATCCCATGTGCCGATCCCATTTAGCCTTAAAATCAGGCACGCTGCTGGCCTCAATCACCTGTAGTGGAAGACTATTCCAGCGATCAACCACTCTTTCAGTGAAAAAGAATTTCCTGGTGTCACCTCGTAGTTTCCCGCCCCTGATTTTCAACGGATGCCCTCTTGTTGTCGTGGGACCCTTGAAAAAGAAGATATCTTCCTCCACCTCGATGCGGCCCGTAAGATACTTGAACATCTCGATCATGTCCCCCCTCTCTCTGCGCTCCTCGAGCGAGTATAGCTGTAATTTGTCAAGCCGTTTTTCGTATGGTAGATCCTTGAGTCCCGAGACCATCCGGGTGGCCATTCTTTGCACCGACTCCAGTCTCAGCACATCCTTGCGATAATGCGGCCTCCAGAATTGCACACAGTATTCCAGGTGGGGCCTCACCATGGATCTATACAATGGCATAATGACTTCCGCCTTACGACTGACGAAACCCCTTCGTATGCAGCCCATGATTTGTCTTGCCTTGGACGAAGCCTGCTCTACTTGATTGGCAGACTTCATGTCCTCACTGACGATTACCCCCAAGTCTCGTTCTGCTACCGTTTTTGCTAGGATCTCGCCATTAAGGGTATAAGACTTGCATGGATTCTGGCTGCCCAGGTGCATAACTTTGCGTTTTTTGGCATTGAAGTTGAGTTGCCATGTCCTAGACCATCGCTCCAGTAGGAGTAGGTCGTGCATCATGTTGTCGGGCACTGAATCTTCATCTGTTGTGCATTTGCCCACTACATTACTCAGGTTGGTGTCATCGGCGAATAATGTTATTTTACCTCGAAGCCCTTCTGCCAAGTCTCTTATAAAGATGTTGAATAGGATTGGGCCCAAGACTGAGCCCTGTGGTACTCCACTAATCACCTCCGTCATTTCGGAGGGGGTGCCGTTCACCACCACCCTTTGGAGCCTACCTCCAAGCCAGCTCCCAACCCATTTCGTCAATGTGTCACCTAATCCTATAGAACTCATCTTGCTCAGTAACCTGCGGTGTGGTACGCTATCGAATGCTTTGCTAAAGTCCAGGTACACGATGTCCAGGGACTCCCCAATATCCAGCTTCCCCGTTACCCAGTCAAAGAAGCTGATCAGATTGGATTGGCAGGATCTCCCCTTAGTAAATTCATGTTGTCGGGGATCCCGTAGATTCTCCTCATCCAGGATCTTATCTAATTGGTGTTTGATTAGAGTTTCCATTAGTTTGCTCACTATCGATGTTAGACTCACTGGTCTGTAGTTTGCTGTCTCCATCTTTGAGCCTTTCTTGTGGAGTGGAATGACGTTAGCCGTCCTCCAGTCCAACGGGACGCTGCCTGTACTAAGGGAGAGGTTGAAGAGCGCAGACAGTGGCTCCGCCAAGACATCACTCAGCTCCCTAAGCACCCTGGGGTGCAGGTTGTACGGCCCCATTGCCTTGCTAACCTTGAGCCTTGACAGCTCACCGTAGACACTGCTGGGCGTAAACTCAAAGTTACTAAACGGGTCAACTGAGCCAACCCTTGTCTGTAGCTGAGGGCCGAGCCCTGGCGCTTCTCGGGTGAAGACTGAGCAGAAGTATTCATTTAATAGTTGGGCTTTTTCCAAATCCTTTTCCACATAGTATCCATCTGGTTTCCTAAGACGTACAATCCCGCCTGAGTTTTTTCTTCTGTCACTGATATACCTGAAGAAGGATTTATCTCCCTTCTGGATGTTCTTTGCCAGAGACTCTTCCATGTGGAATTTAGCCTCTCTGACTGCTGTTTTGACGGCTTTTGATTTGGTCAGGTAGTCTGCTCTAGAGTCCTGCTTCCCTGATTGTTTGTAAGAGATGAATGCTTTTTTCTTCTCCTTGATCAGGTCTGAGATCTCCGCAGTAAACCACTGTGGCTTATTGTTCCTTCGCCGTTTACTTACTGATTTTACATAGCGGTTTGTTGCTTCTTGTATGGTTGCTTTCAAAGTCGACCACATGTCTTCCACGTTATCGGTTTCTTCTTGGCTTTGTAGCGCCTGGTGAACGAAGTCTCCCATTTCTTTGAAATTTGTGTCCTTGAATTTGAGGACTTTGGTTAATGTAGTAGATTTAGTGAAACCTTTCCTGATATTGAACCATACCATGTTGTGGTCACTGGAGGCCAATGTGTCGCCCACCGAGACCTCTGTGACACTTTCTCCATTGGTAAGTATCAGGTCCAGTATTGCCTGATCCCTTGTCGGTTCCAACACCAGTTGCCTGAGGCTTGCTCCTTTCATAGAGTTTAATAGCCTCCTGCTGCTGCCGGAAGCAGAGGTAAGTGTAACCCAATCCACATCAGGCATGTTGAAGTCACCTAGCAATACTGTGTCCCCACGCAAAGTGATATTTTCTATATCTTCGATTATTTCCATATCCAGGTCATCCTGTTGTCATGGGGGTCTGTAAATTACGCCAAGATACAAGCATTTGTCCTTCCCTCTGGCCAAATTAACCCAAAGGGATTCCCCAGTATACTGGACATCTGAGATTCTCGTGACCTTAATGTCATCTTTAGTATATAATGCTACACCCCCTCCCTTCCTACCCTCTCTGTCCCGGCGAAGCAAGTTGTAACCCAGTATGACCATGTCCCACCCGTGGGAGTCTGTGAGCCAGGTTTCGGATATCGCCACCACATCTAGGTCGGCATTCCTTATTTCTGTTTCCAATTCCAGGATCTTGTTTCCTAAACTGTGTGCGTTGACGTACATAGCCCTCCATGTTATATTTTTGTTATGTCTCAATGGGGATATTCCTGTTTGAGCTATTTGAACACCTTTAGCATTGTTTGTGTTATTTGTGCTTTCCTGAGGCTCAGAACTACAATGTGTATTCCCCATATACCCAGAACTACAGTGTGTACTCCCCCTAGACCCGGAATTACAATGTGACCCATAAATATGATGTGACCCTACTCCCGACTCAAAAGTGTGTGCACTCACCCCTGACCCAGAATTTCGGTGTCTACTTTCCTCAGCCTCATAAATGTATTGGCATTTTAGTTCGCCTGGTATGTTGTTTGTGCCTGTACCCTCCCCCGACTTACCTAGTTTAAAGCCCTGTGGAGTAGGCGGGCTAGGCGGTGTCCAAGGACAAGTAAACTGGTTTTTACTGAAATACCTAAACCACTTGAATTTACAGGTGTAGTAGAAGAGCAACCACAAGCAGTGGAAAAACAAGATATTATCCTTAAAGATTTGTGGTTAGGTATCTCTAGAGTTGAAGGGTTTCTCAGAGAATCAGTGAAACAAACATTGGATTATTCATATTCTGTGGCTCAAAAGTTTGAGAATGTGGATTCTAACTTAAGTTGTTTGGATAAAAGATTAGTAGTGGTTGAAACTCAAAGTAATACATTGCAAGCTGTCTCAGTATCTGCTGTTAAGGATTCTACGGTGTTACATTCTAAAATGGAAATGCTGGAAAATATGCATAGAGCGAGGAATCTCTGCATGGTTAATTTCCCAGTGACTCATTTGTTATCTTCGGAAATATTGTTAAGGAAATATTTCAAAGAAATACTGGGATTCCCCAATGCGGAAAATTTCCCAATAAATAACTTATTATATTCCGCAAAAGAAAATAAAATCCGACCAGGAGGTGGACCACCTGGTAACAGATGAAATAAATTTGACAGAGTTTTTGGAAGATACTCAGGACGTTATCCAGAGTAGGTCCACCATGGTAATAACATGCATGAGTGAGATAGATAAAATGTTGATAATGAAACTTTACTTTAAAAATAGGTTGACTAAATTTTGTGGAGATTTGGTTAGAATTTTTCCTGATGTCTCAAGAGCTACGCAATTACTAAACTAAACTAAACCTTAAGTTTATATACCGCATCATTTCCACGGAAGTAGAGCTCGGCACGGTTTACAAGATCTTAAAAATGAGAAAGGGTAGGAAAAGATTTACATATTTTTATAAATCGAGTGGAAAAGTAAGGGAAAAGAAATTACATGTTAGAGAAGAATTTCTGAAATTAAGAATAAGAGTCCTAGCTCATGAGGCATCTTTTTATTTAAAATTTCCATGCAAATGTCTTGTTAAGATACAACTTAAAGCATATCACTCTATGGCTATAAAAGTTATTCCAGCCACCATATGTAAATATCTCAATGGAATGTGATCAGGGTTGGATATGTTTGTTTTATTATCTCAATCTATCTTGCTTTACAAGGAAGCCTCAGCCCCACCATTCCACCGCTGTATGTCTTGTAACTGCGGGAAGAATTATGTGGTGCCTCATCATTGGCTGTCCCTTCTAATATTTATAAAGTGCCATTGTACCAATATTTATAATAAATAATGAATAAATATCTCAAATATAGCGATTTATAAAGGTAAAGTGCTTGAATACTTAGCTTATCTCTGCTAATTATCTCAGCCAAAGAACCTGGGAGTCTGACCCGACATGTTTCGCTCGCAAGGAGCTGTATCAAGGGTCTCCCAAGTACGCTGGTATGGAAGGGTGGTGGAAGGAGAGAAAGGGGCTGATGGAATTGGTGTGCAGGGGAAGGGGAGAGATATAAGGGGAAGGATACTGGATGGAATTGGGTTGAAGGGAGAGAAAGGGGGCAGATGATGGTGGAAGTGGGAGGAAGGGAGAGAAGAGAGTGAAATGCCCAACCATGGGGGTGTGGGAGAGGGAAGGAGAGGATAGAGATGCCAGACCATTGGAGGAGGGAAGAGAAGATGATGGATGCCACACCAATTGGGGGGGGGGAGAAGAGGGAAGGAAGAGGCAGACAATTTCTGGAAGAGGACAGAAAATGAAAAGAAGAGAGTGACAAGAAGATGAGGAGAGCAGAAACCAGAGAAGACAAAGGTAGAAAATAAATTTCTATTTATTTATTTTTTTGCTTTAGGGGACATCGCTGTTTCTGCGGTGTTGCATTGTATGCAGAGTCCAGCTTCTTGGTGGTTTTATTTAACCTTTGTCTACGTATTTATATTTTTTTCCCCTTTTACAAAACTGTAGAGCATTTTTTAGCGCTGGCCGTGGCTAAAAACCATACTACATTTTTGTAAAAGGGGAAGAGGTTAGTTTGTGATAACATATTCCATACTAGGCAAAGGTGTTTTCTGTGTTTTATTTGTATGAAAGACATGTTTTGTTTTGTTTTTGTTAGCATTGACTAGCCTTGTTTGGTGAAATGCATCAGGCATGGTTCTTGGGAGCACCTTGAATTAACCTGATTTGAATCTCCTTATTTTTCTGCCAATCTTCTTTTGTTTCATGTTGGATTCTTTGGTGGACTGCTTGCCTTGTTATTTCGTTGCAAGTTAACATACATGGAGTGGAATGTGCTAGAGGAGTTACAGATTTGGTTGTTTATACATAGTAACATAGTAGATAATGGCAGATGAAGACCCAAATAGTCCATCCAGTCTACCCAACTTGATTCAATTTAAATTTTTTTAAAATTTTTTCTTTTTAGCTATTTCTGGGCAAGAATCCAAAGCTCTACCCGGTACTGTGCATGGGTTCCAACTGCCGAAATCTCCGTCATAAGAACATAAGCATCGCCTCTGCCGAGTCAGACCATAGGTCCATCGTGCTCAGCAGTCCGCACTCGCGGCGGCCCCCCAGGTCCATGACCTGTAGTGTTCTTTCACTTAAGATATTTTATCCCTCTAGCTATACCCCTCAATCCCCTTTTCCTTTAGGAACATGTCCAACCCCTTTTTGAAACCCAAAATCGTACTCTGCTCTACCACCTCCCCCGGAAGCGCATTCCAGGTATCCACCACCCGCTGGCTGAAGAAGAACTTCCTAGCATTTGTTCTGAATCTGTCTCCCTTCAGTTTTCTTGCGTGCCCTCTTGTTTTTGTTTCCCCCGCCAGTCTGAAGAATCTGCCCCTCTCCACCTTCTCTATACCCTTTATGATCTTGTAAGTTTCTATCATGTCCCCTCTAAGTCTCCGTTTTTCCAGAGAAAAGAGCCCCAGTTTCTCCAGCCTCTCAGCATATGAGAGGCCTTCCATGCCCCTTATCATTTTTGTTGCTCTTCTCTGGACCCTCTCGAGTGTCGCTATATCCTTCTTAAGGTACGGCGACCAGTATTGAACGCAGTATTCCAGATGCGGGCGTACCATCGCCCGATATAGCGGCAGGATAACTTCTTTGGTTCTGGTAGTGATTCCTTTTTTAATAATTCCCAACATTCTGTTCGCCTTCTTGGAGGCCGCTGCGCATTGTGCTCCCGACTTCATTGATTGGTCCACTAAGACCCCCAAGTCCCTTTCTAGGTTGCTCTTCCCCAATACCATCCCCCCCATCTTGTAGCTGAACATCGGGTTTCCTTTCCCTATATGCAAGACTTTGCATTTCTCTACATTGAAACACATTTGCCATTTATTTGCCCTTTACTCAGTTTGTTCAAGTCCCTTTGTAGTTCTTCACATTCTTCAACAGTTCTAACTCTACTGGACAGTTTTGTGTCGTCTGCAAATTTTATGACTTCGCACTTCGTCCCCACTTCCAGGTCATTAATGAATATATTGAACAGCAGTGGTCCCAGCACTGACCCCTGTGGGACACCACTCGTGACTGCTTCCCAGTCAGAGTAGTGTCCTTTTACTCCTACCCTCTGCTTCCTGTCCGCCAACCAATTACAGATCCATCTGTGCACTTCCCCCTCCACCCCGTCAAAACCTACTGCAGCCCATCTACACCCTCCCAGCCATTGAAGCCCTCTCCAGCCCATCCTCCCCCAAACTGCCATATACAGACCATGCAAGTCTGCCCAGTACTGGCCTTAAGTTCAATATTTAATATTATTTTCTGATTCTAGATCCTCTGTGTTCATCCCACGCTTCTTTGAACATATGGGTTACAGTTGATTGATGTAGAGTGAGGCAGTTGAGAGGCGTTGTAAACTTGGTTATTAATATAGACATATTTCGGATAGTATGCTTTACAAATATTTGAACACTTTTATATATGCATGGAAAGGGTTCAGAGTTAAAATCCTGGGTAAGTGGGTGGGAAGGGAAGGAAGGGGGATTTGTTCAGAGATGTTTGGGGATTGCATAGAAGGAAAACTGTGCACTGGTTTGCTAATCTTTGTTTTGAATTAAAAAAAAGAAAAAAAGAAATACAAGGGGAAATAAAGAAGTAAATAAGAAAACAGATAAATGGGGCGGGACAGGGGCAGGGCATGGTGGGGGTGGGACAGGGGTGGGGCATGGGTAGGGGCAGGGCCAGGGGGGCCCAGTGTACTTGGGTGCCTAGGGGTCCTTGAAGAATTAATCCTGCCCTGACTGGAAACATAAATTTAACTGCTGGTTTAACCCAGAACACTGGCCCTTTCTGGCACAAGTAACATCAGGCCAAAATGCCACTTGCCTGGACTGGGTGGGCTGAAACTCTATTCCTTACAAGCCCGCCCAGACCCAAAAAATATGCAGGGTGTAATTAGCATATTATACAGCCACTTTCCCTGTTCTTTCTCAGGCACAGTGAAATACAAGATTGCTCATTTTAAACCCCCTGGGTTTCTCTCTCTCCCAGCTACAGTCCAAATATTAGAGAGAGCAAAAGGGAAAAATACATTCAAGAAAACTTTCATTAAATGTCCCAAACAAAATGAAACCCTTAATTTGGCTTTCACAATGTCGCATTGAGCACTTTCAAAACGGCTCTACTTCAGTGCTGAGGGCTCAAGTTTCAGCTCAGCATTAGAGGTCTGCACGGGAACGGAAATCCCCCCTAACCCACGGGACTCCCACGGGGACCCCACTCTGGCCCACGGGACTCCCACGGGGACCCCCCTCTAGCCAACGGAACTCCCACGGGCATGGAAGGCTCTGGAAGCAGGGTTCGTCCATATAATATAATGGACATGTCAGCCTTAGTAAAAGAGGGGGTTTATAAGTTAATTACTTGAACAGAAAACAAAAAAAGGGTTCCACCATAGAAATTCCACAAGGAAAACAGCAGCACAAACACAAAAGAAACTGTGGAATTGATGATCCTGTCAGAAGTAATTGCTGCTTTTATGGGGGACAGGCGGGGATGGAGATAATTCCTTGCGGGGATGGGTAGGGACGGAGAGGATCGTGATGGGGACGGGTGGGGACAGAGAGGATCCTGGCGGGGATGGGTGTGATTTCTGTCCCCGTGCAACTCTCTACTCAGCACAAGAGAAAAACAACCCACACACAGCAAAATAAACATTGCAGCAAACGTTTCATTCTGGCTGGGAGATTCTAACCTTGAGTACCTGATGCTTGAGTACCTGATTGTACAACCGCTTAGATAACCTCGATAGGCGGTAAATAAAAACCTAATAAAGTTGAAACTTGAAACCTGCTTATAAGCTAGGCTACAATCCATTGCCTAAGGAGCAAATTGTGTAACAGGAACGTTTTTCCAAATCATTTGTTCTCCGTCCAGCATGCTTGTATCTCCTGCAGGGGAATCTCCTCCACATCTGTTGCCTTTGTCCATTAGCTCCCAGGTCTCCTCCCCCTCTGGCCCAGCTTTGCTGGAGGGCTCAGACGGTTCATGCCCCTCCCCCTACTTAGCTTCAAGGGTCTCAAAGTCCCTCCTTGAGGGCCGCAATCCAGTCAGGTTTTCAGGATTTCCCCAATGAATATGCATGAGATCTATGTGCATGCACTGCTTTCAAATAGACTGAACTCAACTGTAAGATGTTATCTCACAGCTTTGCTAAACTTCATTCAACAGTAGTTTATTTAAAGCTTCATATTCACTGGTCCTCAGCGGGCCACCACGCACTCAAACTCTCTCATTGTGCTGGGCTTTATGCTCCCACTCGTCATTGGATCCAGTATGCACTATTTCACTCTTTTGAATAAATAACTAAGTGTAAATACTAAAAGTACTTAGCTTTTAGTAAGACGCTGTTCAGGGTTTTTTTTTTCACCATGCACCAACATGTTTCGCCCGTGCAAATCAATGGGCTTTATCAAGGTTACCACTCCCTGTGAAATATAAAACCAGAAACCTGAGCTTCCATAGTATATCGTGCTTACTAACAATTACATTCTCCAGCTAAGCATTACTCAAATATAAAACTTATCCCGCATCTCATTTCTTACCTCTTTGTACTATTCCATCAACCATTGCGTCAAAACGAAATGGCGGTGTGAGTTTTGATGGTGAATTTTATAGGCTCCAGCCCCCGACGTCAGCATCCCGACAAAACTCAGGGTGATGACGTTAGACGCCGGAGCGGCTACCTCTAAGCTTTAATAATTACTAATACATTCCATAAAATAAAGGATGAAGTGGGGGACATAAACCCGGGCCTGAAACTTATATCAACGAGGCCCACTCAAGCTCATTATTTAATCCGGTCGGGGCCACAGTATTTAAACGGTAGATCCACCGCTGTTCTAATGTATTGAGTCTCCGCTCCCAATCCCTTTCCTGCTCAATCGTGTCAATGTTATCAATAATTCTCCATTTTAAATGTTGTACCCCATGACCCCTATTGATGCAGTGTTGGACAATAGGGGCTTGAACGGCTGCCGTATTGATCCGTGATTTATGTTCGTTTAGACGGATATTAATCGCCCTTTTGGTACGCCCCACATATACTAAATTGCATGGGCTTACTAAGATATAGACCACCCGAGGGGTCCTACAGTTGGTATTAGCCCTTGCCCTCACCACATACCCCGATTGCAGGTCAATCCACTGGAGGCCCTCCAAAGTGGAGTTACACCACTGGCACTGATGGCACCTCTCATGGCCCTTAATTATACCTTCCTTTTCTACCTTCCTGCCAGTTTTCCTAAGTGCCTGTCCAATAGTCTTGCCTCTACGGTAGGAGAACATGGGGAGTTCAGCAAACCCCTCATGCAGGTTGAGTATGGGCCAGAATTGTTTTATCTGGGAGATCAAAACCCCTGATGCTTTGGAATAGGGTAAGACACAAATGAACCGATCCTCCTCCCGTGTGTCAGTTTTTTCATTTAATAAAAGGTCTCTTTGGGCATACCGTGCCCTTAGGTACGCTTGCCTGGTGGAACATTTAGGGTACCCTCTATCAAGAAACCTAGTTTCCAGATCCTTCGCCACCCTTTTAAACTCATCTAAGGTGGAACACACCCTCCGTACCCTCAGATATTGGCTTATAGGTAAACTGTGTCTTAAACGGTAAGGGTGGAAGCTATTGAAATGGAGTAACGTGTTCCGCGCCACAGATTTTCTATGCAAAGTAGTGTGTAATCCTGTATCATCTTTACTTATGAGTATATCTAAAAACTCTATCTCAGTTTTACTGAAATGGGCAACAAACTGAAGGTTAGGATTCTTAGTATTAATCCATATAATAAACCTGTTCAAATCGCTTTCTGATCCATCCCACAAAAAAAGATGTCATCTAAAAATCGCTTCCAAAACTGGATCGATTGAAAAAACTCAGAAGGGTAAACAGTCTCCACCTCAAATTTGCCCATATACAAAGTGGCTATGGATGGTGCCACAGTGGCACCCATAGCCACACCCTCTATCTGTTGGTAAAAGATACCATTATACTCAAAAAAACTGTCCTTTAAAACCCATTCAGCCAATTTTAATAAAAAAGGAGTGGATATTCTTAGATGTTCCCTCCTATTTACCATTATTTCTTTAATAATAGAAAGGGCTTCATTTTGGGGTATCTTGGTGTACACGGACACTACATCAAGGGTCACTAGAAAAGATTCCCTATGGGGAGTTACTTCATCCTGGAGGGTCCTAAGGAAATGTGAGGAGTCCTTCAAATATGACTTAACCTTAGCGGCTTCAACTCTCAGAAAAGTATCCAAAAATTTGGAAAGTGGCTCTAACAGACTATCCCTGGTATTTACTATAGGCCTCCCAGGGGGCATGGTAAGGCTCTTATGAATTTTGGGTACAAAGCGGATCCCGGGGGTTCTAGGATACTTTTCCAAGAGGAACTGGTATTCCTTAGAAGTTAGGTGGCCTTGTTCATAATACTGGGTAATGAAGGTAAAAATATCCTTCATTAATAGGCCTGTAGGATTATCAGGCAAAATTTTATAAGCTGTAACATTGCTCAGTTGCCTTTCAGCTTTCTCTTGGTATTTCTGTGTATCTTGGATAATTATAGCCCCACCCTTGTCCGCTTTGGTAATAATAATATTGTCCATGTCCCTTAGTTGGTGCAGTGCCTGGTGCTGTTGAAAGGAGAGATTATATTGCATATCAGAGGATTTGGAAGATCTTTCATACTTAGTTAACCCGTCCAGTACCAGATCTTTAAATGTACTTAGTATCGGGTCCATCTGCCCCGGGGGGATCCACTTGGATTCTTTCTTAACAATGGAAAGATCTTCCTGGGTTGGGATATCCGTCTGGGATAGGAAAAATAGCTTAATATGCAGTTTCCTAATAAACTTATGAAAGCTATCTTCAATGTGAAAAAATCCGGTCTCTCCTGGATAACATACCCAAGTCCAAGCTGAAGAACTGCCATTTGGTCGGATGTTAAGACCACCGAGGAAGATATGTTAATCACTAGGGGAATCACTTCATCTTTGTTCCTCTGCCTCGAGCTTGCCCCCGCCCTCTGTTTCTGGGGCGTACCAAGAGGGCGATTAATATCCGCCTAAATGAACATAAATCACGGATCAATATGGCAGCCGTTCAAGCCCCTATTGTCCAACACTGCATCAATAGAGGTCATGGGGTACAACATTTAAAATGGAGAATTATTGATAACATTAACACGATTGAGCAGGAAAGGGATTGGGAGCGGAGACTCAATACATTAGAACAGCGGTGGATCTACCGTTTAAATACTGTGGCCCCGACCGGATTAAATAATGAGCTTGAGTGGGCCTCGTTGATATAAGTTTCAGGCCCGGGTTTATGTCCCCCACTTCATCCTTTATTTTATGGAATGTATTAGTAATTATTAAAGCTTAGAGGTAGCCGCTCCGGCGTCTGACGTCATCACCCTGAGTTTTGTCGGGATGTTGACGTCGGGGGCTGGAGCCTATAAAATTCACCATCAAAACTCACACCGCCATTTCGTTTTGACGCAATGGTTGGTGGAATAGTACAAAGAGGTAAGAAATGAGATGCGGGATAAGTTTTATATTTGAGTAATGCTTAGCTGGAGAATGTAATTGTTAGTAAGCACGATATACTATGGAAGCTCAGGTTTCTGGTTTTATATTTCACAGGGAGTGGGAACCTTGATAAAGCCCATTGATTTGCACGGGCGAAACATGTTGGTGCATGGTGAAAACCCCCCCTCTGAACAGCGTCTTACTAAAAGCTAAGTACTTTTAATATTTACACTTAGTTATTTATTCAAAAGAGTGAAATAGTGCATACTGGATCCAATGACGAGTGGGAGCATAAAGCCCAGCACAATGAGAGAGTTTGAGTGCGTGGTGGCCCGCTGAGGACCAGTGAATATGAAGCTTTAAATAAACTACTGTTGAATGAAGTTTAGCAAAGCTGTGAGATAACATCTTACAGTTGAGTTCAGTCTATTTGATATTTTCTTCATTCTAATATATCTTATCATATTAGTGCCTCAGTCTACATGCACTGCTTTCAAAGCATATTCATTGGGGAAATCCTGAAAACCCGACTGGATTGCGGCCCTCAAGGAGGGACTTTGAAATCCCTGCCCTTAGGTGAATACACCTGAGGTTTCCTGGCTTGAAGCCAAGGCAGTTCTCTGTCTCTTCTTAAAGAGGCAGACTGGGAAAAGGGTGCAGCTCAAGTATGCTTACTTCTTCTAGCCTGCACGGTTCTATCTTTGGAAACTGGTACAGGTATAGGACTATGATGCTTTTGAACTGGTTCTGCTTCCTGCATTTAAATGTCAGGGGAGTTCAGCGCGGTGTCCCTGTCACACTGTGTAAAACCCAAATAGTAGCAGCATTCCACGTACTGATCACAGGGCAGGCAGTAGTTTCCCCTATGTCTGTCTCAATAGCAGACTATGAACTTTTCCTCCAGGAAGTTGTCCTAACCTTTTTTAAAACCATCTACATTGACCGCTGTTACCATATTCACTTGCAATGTGCTCCAGAGCTTAACTGTTCTCTGAGTGTTCCCTTGTCTTTGCAATTTTTGATGGAGTATGAAATTGATTCATTTGTACCAATTCTACACCACTCAGGATTTTGTAAACTTCAATCATATCTCCCTTCAACTGTCTCTTTTCCAAGCTCAAGAGCCCTAACCTCTTTAATCTTTCCTCATACAAAAGGAGTTCCATCCTCTTTATTATCTTGGTCTTTCTTCTCTGAACCTTTTCTAATTCTGCAATTTTTTTTTGAGATACAGTGACCAGAGTTGAATGCAATATTCAAGATGAGGTCACACCATGGAGCGATACAGAGGCATTGTAACATTCTTAGCATCTTGCTTGCTTTTTTTGGCCACCGCTACACATTGGGTTGAAGGTTTCAGCGTGTTATCTACAATGACACTTGGATCTTTTTCTTGGGTGCTGACCCTTAAAGTGGCCTCCAGCATTTGGTAACTATGATTCGGGTTATTCTTTCCAATGTACATTACTTTGCATTTGTCCACATTAAATATCATCTGCCATTTGAATGCCCAGTCTTTCAATTTCCTAAGATCTTCCTACAATTTTTCACAGCCAACATGCTTTTTAACAACTTTGAACAGTTGTGAACAGTTTAAACTAAACTAAACTAAACCTTAAGTTTATATACCGCGTCATCTCCATGGAAGTGGAGCTCGACACGGTTTCCAGGAATTAAAAACAAAGAAAGGAACTCCAATGGAAGGAAGAAGGGGACTTAGGGAAGGAAAGAGGGGGGCTTAGAATAATGGAGAGGGGAGGGTGTTACATTTTGGAGAAAAGCCAGGTTTTCAGATGTTTTCTGAAGTGTTGGAGGGAGGTCGAGCTCCGAAGATGGGCAGTAAAGCTGTTCCACAGCTCGGTGATCCTGAAGAGGAGGGATGTTCCAAGTTTTCCTGTATGGGAAATGCCATTTAGAGATGGGAAGGATAGTTTGAATTTCTGAGTGGATCTGGTGGAGTGAGTACTTGAGAGCCAGGATAGTGGAAAGAGGGGAAGAAGGATGCCATGAAGAGATTTGAAGGTGAGACAGGCGCATTTGTAGCGAACCCTAAGGGTGACTGGGAGCCAGTGAAGCTTAGACAGAAGCGGGGAGACATGATCGAATTTGCTTTTTGTGAAGATTAGTTTAGCTGCAGTATTCTGAATCCGTTGGAGTCTGAGGAGACTTTTCTTTGTTAGGCTTAGGTAGATGGAGTTGCAGTAATCAAGTCTGGATAGAATGATGGATTGGACAAGGACAGCGAAATGTTGTTGGTGGAAGCAGGATCTGACTTTTCTTAGCATATGAAGATTGAAAAAGCATTTTTTTACTAGGGAGTTGATGTGGTCGTTAAAGGACAGTGTGGAATCGATGATGATTCCCAGAACTTTGCTAGAGTGTTCAAGCTGCAGATTGGTGCCAGAGGAAAGTGGGATGTGGGAGGGTAGCTGATCCAATTTTGGGCCGAGCCAAAGTAGTTTTGTTTTGGTCTCATTTAGTTTCATTTGAACGGTGAGAGCCCAGGATTGGAGATTTGTTATACAAGATGAGATGTTATCAGAGAGGTTGGTGAGGTTAGAGTTGGTCTCTAGAAGTACAAGGATGTCATCGGCATAGGTGTAAAGTGTTTCCGAGGTGGATAGTTGGAGGAGTTTCAGGGAGGACATATAAACATTGAAAAGAATCGGGGATAGAGGTGAACCCTGAGGGACTCCGCAGATCGGTTTCCAAAGGGAGGATGAGGTACCATTCGTGTTAACGAGGTAGGAGTGGGAACGTAAGAATTTTGAGAACCAATCTAAGACTGTGGAATTTATGCCGATTTCAGAAAGTTGGAGGATTAGTATGTCATGGTGGACAATGTCGAAGGCTGCAGAGAGGTCGAATTGAAGAAGGACAGCGAACTTGTTGCAGGAGTGAAGTTGTTGGACCTTCGAAATTAAAGAGGCTAAGAGGGATTCAGTGCTGTAGTTGGGTCTGAACCCATGTTGGTAGGGTAGGAGAATGGAGAATCTCTCAAGATAGGATGAGAGTTGGGTGGCTATGATGGACTCCAGCATTTTGGTCAGGAGAGGAATGTTAGCTATTGGGCGATAGCTGGAAGGAGTGGAGGGGTCCAGATCAGCTTTTTTCAAAAGAGGGGATAGGGAAATGTGTCCCATTTCTGTAGTGAATAGGCCTGAGAGCAGGGCGGAATTTAAAAGTTTGGTGAGAGATGAGATGGCCTGTGCTGGAATGTTCTCGTATAAGTAGGAGGGGAAAGGATCCAAAATACAGGTGCAGGATTTTAACTTGAGGCAGAGTTTAGAGACCTGGGAGTCAGAAACGAGCTCGAAGGCGGTCCAGGATCTATCGGCTGGGATGTGGTTGGCCTCGGTTAGATTAGGGTTGGAGGTAGTGAGCACCAGAGAATTGTAGGCGGGTGTTGGGGGGAAGGAGCATCGTAAGGTAGTCACTTTCTCATTGAAGAATTTTGCTAGCTCATTAGCAGATGGAAAAGAGGGGAGTGAGGAGGAATCATGTTTAGTGGATATGGAACGCCAAATGTTGAACAATGTGTTACTTTGGTTGTTGGATCTGGAGATTTTGTTGCCGTAGTAGTTCTTCCTTGATTTTTTTAATTCAGTGTTGTAGAACTTAAGAGCCCTCCAGGACTGTCTGTCGGTGGGGGATTTGGATTTTTTCCATTGACGTTCCAGTGTTCGACATTTCTGCTTTAGTTGTCTGTGATAGGGAAGATACCAGGGGGCCTTGCGGGAGTAGGAGACAGTTTTTGTGGTTAGAGGAGCAAGGGAGTGGTAGGTGGTCTCGGAGAGGGTGGTCCAATTGTGCCAGTTGGATTCAGGGTTTGAAGAATTTGGGATGGTGGGAATTAGGTTGAGGAGTTTGGCCCAGTTTAGTGTCATCTGCAAATGTAATTATCTCACTCATCATTCCAATTTCCGGATCATTTCTAAATATATTAAAGAGCACCTGTCCCAGTACAGATTCCTGTGACACTCCACTATTCCCCCTCCTCCACTTAACCCTATCCTCTGATTTTTTTTTTCCCAATAACCAATTCCTAATCCACAACAGAACATTGCCTCCTATCCCTTGACTCTTTAATTTTCTCAAGAGCTTCTCATGAGAAACTTTGTCAAAAGCTTTCTGAAAATCTAAATATGTTATGTCAAATCGGATCAACTTTATCCACACATTTATTCATACCTTCAAAGAAATACAGCAAATTGGTGATGCAAGTCCTCCCTTTGCTGAACCCATGCTGATTCTATCCCATTAGACCATGTTTGTATATGTATTCCATAATTTTATTTTTTATTATGGTTTCAGCTGTTTTTCCTGGCACTGAAGTTAGGCTCATTGGTCTGTAATTTTCCAGATCACCTCTCGAACCCTTTTTAGAAATCATCGTAACATTAGCCACCCTCCAGTCTTCAAGTTCTACAGATGATTTTAACAATAGGTTACAGATCAGTACCCTGGGGTGTATACCATCTGGAACAGGTGATTTATCACTTTTTAACTTGTCGGTTTGTCTCAGTATGTCTTCCAAGTTCACTGAGATTTCTTTCAGTTCCTCTACATTGTCACCCTGGAAAACACTTTTTGCAGTGTCTCCATGTTTCTAGCCAATCACAGCGTTCCACACTCTCAGACTGCCCCTTTATCATCAGCAAGGTCCTCGCAGCGTTTTTGCTTTTGCTTGACTATTTTTGTGTCACACATTCCAAGTGAAGAAGGATTATAGATAGGTGGTTGCTAAGTCTGCACTTTTATCCTGTCACTGAAGCGTTGCGTAGTCTAACTTTAGGTATGGTTCTAAACCCATGAATTCCTAATGAGTCTTTTAGATTGCGGGTTGGGTGAGCCCCGGCAGGCTCATTTATATTTATAACAATATAAATGGTATATGCCACCCATAGAAGTGTTTTTATAAATACGATGTACTGTAGTGATAGTTTTCCTTTTATGGCATCTAGAATGTGTAGCGGTGCTCATTACTTCTCTTCATTTCTCTCCCCTTCTGTGCTTAGGATGTAATATGTTTGGGCTAACATGATGGGTTATGCTTCTTCTTTTTTTAACTTACCCCCTTCTTTTAACTTTTTTAACTAACCCCTTTTTATTAAACGTTTTATATGTTTTAACCATTTCTTCTTATTATTTTTTAACCTCTTACAAGAATTAAAGTTATGACTTGTATTTTATTCATTCAGTTCTTTTCTTTTATTTTAGTTTTATACCTTTTATGCAGCTTATTTTATACCTTAGCAACCACGGTAGGTCATTATCTGTTTCATCTTTCTTTCCCCTTTCATCCTTTTACTTATTGATTGGTAGTCCTTTAGGATTTAGTTTCATAGTCCTCTTTGGTTTTGTTTTCACTCACTCTTTTGTGGTCTCTCTTTGTTTTAAGTTTAGCATATGTACACGCATTTTTTCCAGTCACTTTCTCAAGTTATTTTTGTCACATCACATTTAAGCACACGTTTGTACCTCTTACAAGTCTCAGTTTCACGTTCACATTCATCAACATTTCTGGTATTATTATTTTTTATACATGAAATATTAAAATTTTCTTTTCACTGTTCACAATCTAATATATTTGTTCACATGAATTTTGCACACCATTTCACATGATTTATGTATTATACATATCCCCTTAGCTTTCATATTTATTTTTATTAGGACCTCTGAGGAAGGAGTGTTTTCCAAAACACGGACCGTGTCAGGTCCTTTGATTTGTTATAAGGATGTATTTTTAACTGCATAAATGAAATATTTGGTATAATAAACATTGCCTGCATCTCGTACATAGTTGCCTGCAGTTTGTTTTTTGTTTTTGCTTTGGCTGGCGGTACTGCAGTTTTTGTTGGATTTTGTTTTTGTGTTGTTCTTTAGATAGATTTCATACATCTTCTTCTTTAAAAATAAAATAATAATAATTTATTCAGTCTCTTCGCTATGGCCTTATCCTCCCTAAGTACCCCTTTTGCTCCGTGATGATCCAACAGTCCCATGGATTCCCTCACAGGATTTCTGCTTTTGATATACAGTTTGTTTCTCTCTATAAGACGCACTTTTTTCCTCCCCAAAAAGTGGGTGGAAATAAGGGTGCATCTTGTGGAGTGAATACTAACTAACCCTCCTCCCCTACCTTAATTTAACCGGCGGTCTGACGGTCCAGCACTGTAGGGCAGGAGCTTTCAGCCTCCTACCCTTCCATCCAGCTTTCTCCCCAGCGGCAGCGACAGAATCAGAGTGGAAAGAAGGCAGACGCAAGTTTTTTGCTTCCTGCCTTGCCGCTCCGTGAATGGCTTTCTCCCCCCAAGCGGCACCGGCAGCAGCAGAGCGGCAAGCAGGCAGGTGCGAGTTTTTCACCCCAGCTGGGGCAGCCATTCACAGAGCGGTGCGGGACAAGGCAGGAAGCGCTGGACCGCTGGAGGAGTTAAGGTAAGGGGGGACCCTGCCTGCCTCCGGATGGGGGGCCCTGCCTGCCTGCTTGCCTTGGGTTAGGGGGCCCTGCCAGCCCTGCCACTAGGCCTGCCTGTCTGTCTGTCACTAGATCTGCCTGCCTGTCACTAGACCTGCCTGCCTGCCCTGTCACTAGGCCTGCCTGCCTGTCTGTCATTAGGCCTGCCTGTCTGTCACTAGGCCTGCGTGCCTGCCTGACTGCCACTAGGCCACTAGTCCTGCCTTCCCTGTCCCAGCCTGCTCTGTGCCCTGTCCTGGTCTGCTCTGTGCCCTGTCCCGGCCTACCACTAGACCACCAGAGGGAGGACAGGGTACAGAGCCTGGAAGGTAGGGGGACAGGGTGCAGAGCCTGGCAAGGAGTGTGGGGTTAGGTGCAGAGCCTGGCAGAATTTGGTTCAGAATTTTTTTTCTTGTTTTCCTCCTTGGGTGCGTCTTATGGTCAGGTGCATCTTATGGAGCAAAAAATACAGTACCTGAAAAGTTGTTACTATGAGTTTTTGCCTCTTTGCAAGTATTTCTTCATATTCTTTTTTTAGCTTTCTTAATGAATACTTTGCATCTGACTTGTCAGCACCTATGTTGCTTCTTATTTCCTTCTTTCAGAATCTTTTTCCATGCTTTGAAGAATGTTGTTTTGGTTCTAATTGCCTCTTTCACTTCAGATTTTAACTATGCCAGCTCTCGTTTGCTTTTCTTTCCACCTCTGTTAAAATGCGGAATACATTCGGTCAGGGCTTCCATGATGGTATTTATAAATAACGTCCATGCCTAAGGTGACCATAAGTCCCGTTCTGAATGAGAGACTGACCAGTTTTGAGATCCCCTGTCCCGTTGTCCTCATGCACAGCTTCGGAACGCCGAAATGTCCCGTTTTCAGGGACAGCAACCCGAAGCTGTGTGTGGGGACAACGGGGCAGGCGATAGCTTCCCCTCCCTCCAGCACCGAAGCCAAAGCCTGCCCCCCCGGACCGGCCCCCGCTGCTGCTGCCTACTGCCACTTCAAACACCCCCCCACCGCTGCTGCTGCCGACTGCCACAACTAAAGAGAAGGAAGGTCCAGGCGCCGGCCCACATACCTTTTTCCTGATGTCATTCGCTGCCTGGCTGGCCCAGAACTTACTCTCCGACGTCAGAATTGACATCGGGGAGAAAGCTTCTGGGCCGGCGCCTGGACCTTCCTTTCTTGCAGCACCCTACTTCATGGTGCCGAGGCTGCGAAAAGGCTGGGGATATGCGTGGCAACTGTGCTGCCCACCGGAGGCAGCGGTGAGAGGATGTGAGACTGCCCCTAAGCAGTTTTGCAATAACCTGAAAAGACCACTCATCAGTTACACCGTGCAAGCCTTTGAGAGGTAAGGACGAGCCCCCTAGCTCTTCCTCTTGCCCTCCTCCCAGATCAGGCACAGCCCTTTCACACCTTCCTCCTGGCTTATGTCTTGTGGCTGCCTCTCTTTTCTCCCTCCACGGTTGCATGCACAGTGGTTCCCAACCCTATTCTGGAGAACCACCAGACCAATTGGGTTTTCGGAATAGCCCTAATAAATATGCAAGGAGCAGATTTGCATGCCTGTCACCTCCATTATATGTAAATCTCTCTCATGCATATTCATTAGGACTAGCCTGAAAACCCGACTAGCCTGGTGGTCCTCCAGGACAGGGTTGGGAACCACTGACCTAAAGGTCTCGCATGCACATAGCACAGGGGATATCTTTCAGCATTAAAACACAAGAGTCTCCAGAAAAAGGAGACCAAAGTTCTTAAGACACTGCAGTGGCCCCAGGATCTGAGAGCTTAGCACTCCATTTTCCTGATCTCTTTACCATACCGTGGTCCAATGTCTACACACGCTGCTTACGCCGTAAGAAGGAGGAGCTGCAGTGTAGCAGCATAAGAGTATTGCTTTGGCGACACGAGTTTTAAACAACATCCTCCTGAAAGTAATAAAATTAAAATAGCCTGTCTTGGTCTAAGTTGGAGAAATGTTGCCACTTGTTCTCTTCTCCTGAGAAAAATTTCTTCAGGAACATGGCTTTTCTAAGGGGCCCTTTTACTAAGCTTCTTAACATGGCCATTAATACAACCACCCCAAACCCCCCCCCCCCAAAAAAAAAACCAACCAGACAAAGATGGCCTTAGCATGTGGGAAAAAACACGCACATTGATGTTTTTTTTGCTGCCCCTGACTAGAGTTACCATATGGCTCCAGAATAGGGCCAGGGATAGTTAGGGGGTGGCTCCTGGCATGGGCGGGCCTCTGTTGGCAGGAGGGAATGGGCATCCCTGATGCCGATTTTCGCTGGCATAGGGGTTTAAGTCCCCGATGCCGGTTCATTGGTGGGATGTCAGAGAGGGCTGCCATTGGCGGGAGGGGGCTTTTTTCTCTTTTTTTATGGAGCAGATATTATGCATGTGTAACACACAGACAGCATGTGTGCCCATTAAAAAAAAAAAAAGTTTTACATAGAAACATAGAAAGTGATGGCAGAAAAGGGCCAAGGCCCATCAAGTCTGCCCACTCTATTGACCCACCCCTCTAGCTACCCTTTGAGAGATCGCACTCTGATGACCCATCCCCTCTTAGAGATCCTACATGAGCATCCCATCTGTTCTTAAAATCTGGCACGCTGCTTGCCTCGATCACCTGTGCCGGAAGCTCATTCCAATTGTCAACCACTCTTTCAGTAAAGAAGTACTTCCTGGTGTCGCCATGAAACTTCCCGCCCTTTATTTTCAGCGGATGCCCCCTTGTGTCCGAGGGTCTTCTAAGAAAGAAAATATCATCTTTTACCTCGATACGACCAGTGATATACTTAAATGTCTCAATCATGTCTCCCCTTTCTCTACGTTCTTCGAGAGAGCATAGCCGCAATTTGTTCAGCCTTTCCTTGAGCCCCGAGACCATCCTGGTGGCCATTCGCTGATTTGACTCAACTCTCAGCACATCTTTACGGTAATGTGGCCTCCAGAATTGTACGCAGTACTCCAGATGAGGCCTCACCATGGTTCTGTTCAATGGCATTATGACGTCGGGCTTCCGACTAACAAAGCTTCTCCGGATACAATCCAGCATTTGCCTTGCCTTGGATGAAATCTTCTCCACTTGATTGGCAGTTTTCATGTCTTCACTAATGATCACCCCAGATCCCATTCTGCTGTAGTCCTTGCCAAGGTCTCTCCATTCAATGTGTACGTTCTGCGCGGATTATTGTTGCCAAGGTGCATGACCTTGCATTTTTAGCGTTGAAACTAAGCTGCCAGGTCGAGGACCAATGTTCCAATAGAAGCAGGTCTTGCGTCATGCTGTCGGACAAATTGCTGTTACGTACAATGTTACATAGTTTGGCATCGTTGGCGAATAATGTTATTTTACCTTGAAGCCCCTGAGTCATGTCTCTTACGAATTTGTTGAAAGGGATCGGGCCCAAGACTGAGCCCTGCGGCACACCACTGGCCACCTCCGGCGTTTTGGAGAGGGAACCATTAACCACCACCCTCTGAAGTCTTCCACTCAGCCAATCATTGACCCATGCAGGTAGTGTTTCACCTAATCCCATCGATTTCATCTTGCTCAATAACCTGTGGTGAGGGACGCTATCAAAAGCTTTGCTGAAGTCCAAGTACACAACATCCAGGGACTCTCCTAAATCCAGTTTTCTTGTCACCCAGTCAAAGAAGCTGATGAGATTTGATTGGCAGGAACTACCCTTGGTGAATCCATGTTGGTGGGGATCGCATTGATTCTCCTCGTCCAGGATCGTGTCTAATTTGCGTTTGATTAGTGTTTCCATGAGTTTACTCACTATTGATGTGAGACTCACCGGTCTGTAATTCGCAGCCTCTGTCCTGCAACCCTTTTTGTTCAGAGGAACGACATTAGCTGTTTTGGTAGGACAAGTAAATGACTGGTCTTGACCAGTTGCTTTTTTCGGATTGCTAAAAGCAATCCCTTTTTTTGTGCATCGGGAAGCCAAGTTAGAGCATCAATCACTTTGCTTGTTTACATGGCATTTGTTGTTTATTGTACATTTGATATCCCGCTTAATGTAGTAGCTCAAAGCGGCTTACAGATTAAATGAAATTAGGTACTTGAGAAAAAAACTACCCTATCTGTCCTGAAGACTCACAAGTTAGCTAAAGTACCTGATTAAAATAAAACTATATAATGACAACATATAATACAATTCCAAGGTGGCAATAAGTTACACTTCTTAAATTATTTTTAAATTTCTTTTTGATCAAGAAAATAGAAATAAAGAAAGAAGATAAAAAAAATTTAAATAAATAAATAAAACAAATTTAAAAAGATAGAAAAGACTCTGAAGCAGCCTGATAGTAAGTTCAGAACCAGATCAATAGGCCAAATAAACAGTACCAGGAATCATGCTGATGAAGATGATTATGATACTAGTTATTGGATAGGCTAGGCCAGACGCTGTTGATTGCAGATTTTTGAAGTGAAGTTCAGTTTCCCTTTGATGTGTCCAACAACACAGCCACAGGGACGCTTTTGAATAACCCATCTTATCCCAGGACAAGCAGGCAGGCTATTCTCACATGTGGGTGATGTCATCCGACGGAGCCCCGATGTGGACGCCTCACAAGCAGACTTGCTTGAAGAAACTAGAAGTTTCGAGTTGCCCGCACCGCGCATGCGCGAGTGCCTTCCCGCCCAGTGCATCGGGCGCGTCTCCTCAGTTCTTAGTTTTCTGCAGAGCCGAGAAGTCCGTCTTTGACTCTTTGCATTCAACTTCGTTCACTTTGCCTTCTATTCGACCGCGGTTTGTGGTTTTTCTTCACGAATCGCTGTTTTTCTTTATTTTCATTTGTTTAAAAAAAAAAAAAATTTATTTTCTTCCGTCCATTCTCCGGGTCAGGCCGTTCGGCTGCAGCCCGCGTGCTTCAACTTTGCGACGACTATTTTTCGGCCTATGTCCCTGCCTGCTACCGGCTTTAAGAAGTGTTGCAAGTGTAAGTGCACGATCTCCCTTACAGATCCTCATAGATGCTGCCTCAAGTGCCTTAGGCCAAAACATCGTCCAACCTCGTGCATGCCTTGCTTAACGCTTCAGCCTCGAGCTTTTAAGCGTCGTTGTCTTTTGGTGGATCAGCTCTTCGACATGGCGTCTCATTCCATTCCTTCGACTTCAAAGGCGTCTTCGGCCTCGACATCCATCGATGCTCCTCTGGCGCCTCCTGCTTCCACCTTGAGCCTCATCAAACCTTCATTGTTTGCAGCGGCTCTTGCTTTGATGTCACCTGCTGTATCTTCCCCTGTTTCCTCAGGTCAGAAAGCTCAGCAGTCAGTTCCACCGGTGGTGATTAAAGTGTCCAAGACTCCTAAGTCGAAGCACTCTCACACCACCTTGAAGGAATCTCCAGCCAAGGCAGGTGGGCCGGTTTCAGACGTGGAACCCACCTTGCCGGCTTCTTTCCAGACCATATTAGAGAAGCAGTTCTTTCAGTACCTTACCATTATGGGTCCTAAACTGCTTCCTATTATCCTGCCATGGGTATCCCTGTGATGTCGAGCCGCCTCCTATGCCTTGGTTGGAGCCACACTCTTTGCAGGGAGCAGAGTCTCTGCGAGTGTTTGATCTGCCTCCTAAGCACAACAGTCAAAGCATGGATTCTTTGTGAGTGCATCAACAGGACTCCTCACACTCTCAGCAATGAGCAGAGTCTTTGCGAGTGCATCAAGGTTCCTCTTCCAAGCCTCTGGAGCTTCGATCTACTGCCTCTCGTCCTATCCATACATTGGCATCGGCTGCTTCCGTCTATGAGGCTAAATCTCCCCGCTTATCGAGGTCTGGTTCTTGACACAGCCCTCATCATCGTTCGAGGCCTTCATCGAGGCATTCTTCCAGGCATCGTTCTTCGCAAGATGTCCCCTCTTTCTCGAAACCTCGTTCCACTCCAGCCTCGACCAGACCGCCGACTCCTCGGTCGAAGTCTCCCATGCTGGACCTCGAGGATGTTCCGGACTCAGTTGCTTCGTCCAAGTCACCAGGTTCCTTCGATGCTTTTTTCCATGCCGAAGCTTCTTCTTCGACACAGGCTGCCTCGACTTGCTCGAGTCCTTCTCGAAAACAAGCTATCTTTTTCGTCTTTTTTACGACAGATGGCTTTGGATTTGGATGTGAAATTGGATACTGGCTCCAAATATTCTAAAGAATATCTAGAGGTCATGCGTCTCCCCCAGCCTCCGGCTGAGAGTCTCAAACTTCCTCTTCATAAGCTTTTGCATCAGACTTTTGCTCAATGCATGGAGACTCCTTTTTCCTTACCAGCAGTTCCTGGAAAGTTGGACTTGAAGTATAAGACTGTGCATCATAAAGGCTTTGACAACTCGCAGCTTTCTCATCAATCTCTGCTTGTTGAGTCCTCCTTGAAAAGATCCCATCCTTCAAAAGTCTACGCCACAGTTCCTCCAGGGAGAGAGGGGAAAACTATGGACAAATTTGGACGTCGCATCTATCAGAATGCTATGATGTCCTCTAAAGTCCTCAACTATAATTTTCATTTCATTACTTATTTTGAATATCTTCTTTCCCTTCTCCAAAAATTTTTGCCTTTTATGGACAATCAAATGCATTTTGAGTTTCAAGAACTAATTTCTAGTTTCTCTCAATTGCATCTCTATCTGCTTCAATCTTCTTATGACGCTTTTGAGCTATCTGCACGGGCGGCCGCCTGCTCAGTGGCTATGCGTCGTCTTGCCTGGCTTCGAACCATTGGCATGGACTCTAATCTTCAGGATCGCCTGGCTAATCTTCTTTGTCAAGGCAACGACCTCTTTGATGAATCCATCGAGGCGGCTACCAAGAAGTTATCTGACCATGCCAAATCTTTTGCTTCCATCGTCAGACCCAAGCCAAAGCCGACTCCACCCAAGCCTACACGCCCTCCTGTCATCTATCGGAGGCATTTTCCTCCAAAGCCGGCTCCTTACACTCGTCCTCCTGTGAAGAAGCAGCATCCTCAGAAGCAACAACAATCCCAACCTTCTGCTGCACCTAAGGCTTCTCAGCTTTTTTGACTGTTTACAACAGAGCATAACCTCCATCATTCTGTCTCTGTCTCCTTTTCCCCCTGTCGGAGGTCGTCTCCATCTTTTTTACCACCGATGGACGATAATTACCTCCGACCTGTGGGTACTTACTATCATCAGGGAAGGATACTCTCTTCATTTCACTCAGGTTCCACCAGAGCTTCCTCCAAGAGAGTATCCTTCCAATCCATCCCAGACTGCCCTTCTTCTTCAGGAAGCTCAAGCTCTGCTTCATCTCCATGCCATTGGGCCTGTTCCCCTGGACCAGCAGAACCGGGAGTTTACTCTCGTTACTTCCTTGTTCCGAAGAAGACGGGTGATCTGCGACCCATTCTGGATCTCAGGGCTCTCAACAAATTTTTAGTCAAAGACGTGTCAGCAAACTGCAAGCGTTAGTTACTGACCCACCTTTCACTATGTTCCATCATGATAAGGTGGTTCTTCGTACTCATCCGAAGTTCCTGCCTAAAGTGGTCTCAGAATTTCATCTCAACCAATCCATTGTTCTTCCAGTGTTTTTTCCAAAGCTCCATTCTCACCCCGGAGAATCTGCTCGTCATACTCTGGACTGTAAATGTGCTTTGGCCTTCTATTTAGAATGCATCAAACCGCACAGATCTGCTCCTCAACTTTTTGTCTCCTTCGATCCAAACAAGTTGGGACGTCCTATCTCTAAGCGTACCATCTCCAACTGGATGGCGGCTTGTATCTCATTTTGCTATGCCCAGGCTGGATTACCTCTTCACAGTAAAGTCACAGCCCATAAATTCAGGGCAATGGCATCTTCTGTAGCTTTCCTCAGATCTACACCTATTGAGGAAATTTACAAGGCTGCTACTTGGTCCTCAGTTCATACCTTCACTTCTCACTATTGTCTGGATACTTTCTCCAGACGGGATGGACAGTTTGACCAAACTATATTACAAAATTTATTTTCCTAAGTTGCCAACACTCCCACCATCCCATTCTGGTTAGCTTGGAGGTCACCCACATGTGAGAATAGCCTGTCTGCTTGTCCTGGAATAAAGCACAGTTACTTACTGTAACAGGTGTTATCCAGGGACAGCAGGCAGCTATTCTCACAACCCACCCACCTCCCCTGGTTGGCTTCTCTGCTAGCTATCTGAACTGAGGAGACGTGCCCGGGGCATTGGGCAGGAAGGCACTCACGCATGCGCGGTGCGGGCGACTCGAAACTTCTAGTTTCTTCAAGCAAGTCTGCTTGTGAGGCGTCCGCATCGGGGCTCCGTCGGATGACGTCACCCATATGTGAGAATAGCTGCCTGCTGTCCCTAGATAACACCTGTTACGATAAGTAACTGTGCTTTAGTGCTTATTTGACAGTGACATTAAAAGCAAGCAAGCAACGATCAATGTAACTCCCTTTTGTTTTTCTCTTTCTCCTTTTCTATCCTATAATGATTATAGTTCCTCCCCATTTTTTCCTTTTGTTTGAAGTAAGCCAGTCTCCCCCAGAAAATTGTTTGTTCCCCCCCCCCCATTTATAAATGTACATCATTTTGAAAGTCTGAAAAAGTGATTTTTATCAAATTTTAAATAAACTTTGAAACTTAGAAGTCCGCTGAGGAGAGGGGGAGAGAGGGTAGGCCACAGGAGATCCTCCGACGCCGGTATCAATCCACCGCTTGCGACCACATCTGAGCCGCACTGCATCGTGCCAATGGCTTCCCCCTTCTTCTGCTGGACAAGAGCCTGGAAATGGTTGTGTGTTGCTTCTCTGCCGGAGTTTATATAGCCCCTCATTCGGACCCTTGCCAAGATGGGCTGTCTTCACCCTCTTAGGCTGCACATGGAATTCACTCAGAGCAGTCCTCTCTACTCAATATTAATGAGCTTATTTGCATGGCCAGATCAGAGAATGAGTGATCCTGCAGAAAACCACTCAGTGAGCTGTTTTCTGCATCAGGTCAACATATCCGATCATTGCTAAACCAGTCAAAACTGGTTTAGCAATGATCATTTGAGGATCGCTGACTTTAGTGCATCTAGGCCTGAGTCAGCAGCAGATATTGACAGTTAACCAATGGAAACAAATAAGAAGGGGTGATATATAATTACATTTTTTAGTTTTACAAAGGAAATGGGCACAAGTGCTTTGTAGAGTAGGTCTGCAAAAAATGATCTGGGGCCGAAACAAAGTCGGAAAATGTAGGGAGGGCCGCAGGTAGTGGCCAAGGCTCAAGGCACACAGAAATGTGCAGATGTTGCCGTGATGACATCATGTATATGTGTGACATCATCACGTTGACATTTATGCATACGCAGAGACCTTCTAGATGGGCCCTGAGACGCCAGCCCAGAGGGCAGGAGAAGACAGGTATTAGCGGCGGTTAATTGCCTACAGCAATGTTTCTCAACTACTTTAAGCTAAGTACCCCCAACAACAAACCTCCCAAGCTCTGCCCTAAACCCACCCAAGCTCTGCCCCAGATCCTGCCCCCTTTACTAATTGTAATGCAATTTTTTCCTTTCATTTTTCATATACACACAATACACACAGCAGATATAAATTCTCAAAACTGACACATTTCGATACACTAAATTAAAAATAAAATCATTTTTCCTACCTTTGTTGTCTGATGATTTAATTAGTTTCTGGTTGGACTTCCTTCTGACTGTGCATCCAACATTTCTTTCACAATCCAGCCTCATCCCTCTGCTTACCCTCCCCAGATCCAGTATCAGTTCTTCTACCACCACCTTTGTTCCAGGTCTCCCTCCTCTGTTATGATCTTCCATCTCTCTGTTCTTCCTCAGGGTCTCTCCCCCTCTGTCTTTTCTGTCTGCACCTCCCATAGTCCAGCATCTACCTCCTGTCTTTCCCCTGCTTACATCTCCCCCCCCCCAGCATTTGTTCTCCTTTTTTCCAGGTCTTTCTCTGCTTCTCTCTCTCTCTCCTTCCTTCCTCCCTGGTCCAGGATCTTTCCACCTCTCTGCAGTCTCATTCTCTCTCTTCCCTCTATTCACCCGCAAGTCCAACATCTGTCCCCCTCGCTTCTGCCTCCCCTTTGTTTCAGGTTTCTCCCTCTCTCAATCTTTCTTCTGCTAACATTTTGAATCCTCCTACCTTTGGTCCAGGTCTTTCTGTCTCTCTCGCTCTCTTTGTCTTTCCCCTCCCCAGGGCCTAACATATTTCTCTCCTCAATTCAGGGTGTTTTTCCGCTCTACCCCCTCTAGTCCAGCATCTGCCCTGTTTTCTCCCTCCTTTTTGGTTCAAATCTGCTTTCCCGCCCCTCCTCAAGGTCCTTTTCTGTCCCCGCCCCTGGTGTCCAGATCCAGCCTCTCTGGCAATCCCCATCCCGTCGGGGCCCTCGTGATAGGCGGGGCCTTACCTCCACTGCTTCCTACACCTAGCAAGGTCGTCTTCCATGCTGTGACCGCTGTCACAATACCCTACGGCTCTCCACGCTCCTGCTCTTCCCCCCTAGTTTCACCTTTAAAAGTGCCGCCGCTGCTTATTGAGGACCAACAGGCTAATTACAACAGCCTGCAGAGCGAACCCAGTCAGTCACCACACACGTTCCCTCTGCCGCAGTCCCGCCCCTGATGTCAGAGGAGGGGTGGAACTGCGACAGAGGGAATGTGTGCGGAAACTGACGGCAGCCTGCTAAGTTCGCTCTGCAGGCTGCCATAATTAGCTTATTGGTCCTCGATGGCGGCGGTGCTTTTAAAGGTGAGACTAGGAGGAAAGAGCAGGAGCATGGAGTGAGAGCCGTATGGGCGTGGGCTGCAGTGAAAGCCGTTTTGGGCCACATGCGGCCCACGGGCTGTATGATGTGCAGGGCTGTTGTAGAGTTTGCAAATGACATATCAGAATGAGATAAGCTACAATAAACAGAATTATAATAGTCAATTTGAGAGATGACAGAAGTGTGAATTAACATATGAAGGGACTGAAAGTTGAAAAATAGCAAATAGCATAAAGATGACGCAGTATGAGAAAATCATGTTTGAGAACTTGAGAGATTTGGTTGACAAAAGAGAATTGTGAATCAGTTATCCCAAGTAACAAAACAGAGCATTGTGTTATTGTTATAGGTAAGAGGGCGGTCTCCACGAGCTGCCTGAAGGATAGGTTGTTTGTGGGCGTTATTCAAAACTTTTGCGATAACCACCCGCGGCCGGGTATGATGAGTAGAGCGGTGCACCCGCTCAATACGGAGAGACCCAAATCAGCAGGGAAAACGATCAAGGTGGCCAGCCAAGTCTCCAACACGCCTCTCAGGTCCTGCTCCGGGATATCCTCCGGAAGGCCAATGAAATGAAGATTGGACCGCCGAGATCTATTTTCAAGATCCTACAGCATCCAGGAACTTGGTCTCCCTAGCGCAGCCGAAGGTGCCTAGGTTCCAGTCAATCCTCGGATAGTTGAAGTCACCCATGATAACTGCGTTGCCTCCCTTGCAGTTGTGTTTAATCTCATCCGTCATTTCTCCATCAATTTCTTCGGACTGACCTGGGGGTCGGTAGTAGATGCCGATCTTCATTTCCAGTCCATTTGTTCCCTTAAGTTTGACCCATAGAGACTCTAACTTATCCGTCAGTTGTGGCGTGTTCTCTCCAGTAGATTCAGTTCCCTCTTTGATGTATATAGCAATGTCTCCACCTTTTTGAGCCACTCAGTCTCTGCGGTATAGCTTGTATCCCGGTTTCACAGTGTCCCAGACGTTTTCTTCAGTCTACCATGTTTCCGTGATATTGATGATGTCAATGTTATCTTTTTGTGCCATTGCTTCTAATTCACCCATCTTATTCCTTAGTCTCCTTGCGTTGGTGTACATACACTTGAGTTTGTGGCCTGTTCCTTTCTTGCATTTTCTTCCATCTTGTGTCCCTATCGGTCTGTCTTGCCTGTGATCTGGTGAGTCTTCCCCTCTATCTTCCTGTACGGTATCCTCTGGGTATACCGGCTTCTGAACCATCGACTCTTTCTCTTGGTCAACTGTTGGCTTTCCCCTTCTTCCTAGTTTAAAAACTTCTCAACTTCTCAACTTCTCTCTTAATGTTGCTTGCAAGTAACCTCGTTCTGTCTCTGCTGAGGTGAAGTCCGTCCTTCCTGTACAGCTTACTCTTCCCCAGAATGTCGTCTAGTTGCGCAGGAAGTGGAATCCTTCTTCCTCACACCAGCACCATGCATTGACTGCTTACAGCTCCATCTGCCTCTTCTCGTTGGCCCTGGATTCCATACATGGAATCTTAACTTTGTTCTGTGAGGCCTTGTGGAAGCCGCATTCGAGCCACTGAAGAATGCTTCTCTTCTGGATCTTTCGATCAAGACTGTCTTTCTGGTCACCATTGTCTCGGCTCGGTGTATTCTGAAGCTTCAGGCTCTTTCATGCAGGAAACCATTTCTATGAATCATGGAGGGGTTGGGGGGGGGTTTTCTCCATTCTTTTCTACCGAAGGTGGTTTCCGATTTCCATGTCAACCAGGTGGTTCATTTGCCTGTATTTCGAAGCAAAAAGGTCAGATCTTACACCAATTGGATGTCAGGAGAATCTTGCTCCACTATTTGGAGAAGCCTAATGATTTTAGGCTGTCTGATCATCTCAATCTCCTGACTAATCCATCTCAGTGAGGTAGGCTGGCTTCTAAAAACCTCATTAGCCCACTGAATTCGTATGGCCATTTCAGTGACTTACATCGCCCACAGCAAGCAGCCGCTAGTTTCTCTTAAGGCCCACTCACCTAAAAGTGTTGCTACCGCTTGGGTGGAGTCTCATGCAATTCATCCAGATGAAATTTGCAGGGTGGCTACTTGGTCCTCTTGTCATACTTTTACCTGGTTTTACCGGGTGGTTGTGGCAGCTTGCTCTGATACCGCTTTTGGTACCTCTGTGTTTTGGGCAGGCTCTTCTGTCTCTCCTTAGACGCTGCCATTGCTTTGGTACATCACCTAGAGTATGGAATCCGGAAGGGACATAACAGAATGGAAAACTAGGTTTTTAATTTTGATAATCTTCTTTCTGTTTGTCCCTGTAGGATTTTGTAAGGCCCTCCCTCTCTGTATAAGCTTAGTTCATAATCGTCTGCTTTCTTTCTGTGCCAGTTATTCTTCTTACAGGTTTCAGGATCTTCTAGCCAGATGACAGATCCTGTGGGGAGTTCACTTTTCTGTGAGTATGTATATTATCAAAGGCTCTTTCATGTGAGTGCTCATCGCACACAGCAGGTTAGTTCTGCATTGTTCCTTAATGTGTTTTCTGTGTTGCCTTTTGCCTGTTTATTACTTGTTTTTATATTTTGCAGACCGTAACATAAATTGTTTATGATGCTGGGTAGGTTCCCCCATGCCCCCTTCTTTTGACATGGATTTGTTCTGGTATGGTTGTTTGGCTTTGGGACTGATCTGCAGGGAGCTCTAACTCTTTTTCTCTAAGGTAGGAGGAGCACATGCTCAGAAAAGTGTTTGGATTTCTGCAACTCCTAGATTGTGGGAAGTGATTGAACACCTAGAGTATGGAATCCTGTAGTGACTAACAGAGGATTATCGAAGGTAAAAACCTAATCTTCCATTCCTTGTGAAAGTATCAACTCCACTTAAAGGCTGCTGGGTTTGTGCCATTCATTATCTTGACAAATATATTTGTAAAACTGCTTCTCCTGCTGTATGTACTAGCAAATACACTTACACTCCAGTAGGTAGTTTAGAAAAAAGTACAGTACTGCATATGTCTAGCAGCACTATAAAAATGACAAGTAGCCTTTTCTGATATATTGCTGTAAATGAGCACATCTTAATTCTGACCTTTTCATTTTATGTAAAATAGACTTTCCGGTGCAATAGGTGAGACATTCTAGACCAGTGATTCCGAACCCTGTCCTGGAGGAACACCAGGCCAATCGGGTTTTCAGGCTAGCCCTAATGAATATGCATGAGAGAGATTTGCATATGATGGAAGTGATAGGCATGCAAATTTGCTTCATGCATATTCATTAGGGCTAGCCTGAAAACCCAATTGGCCTGGTGTTCCTTCAGGACAGGGTTGGGAACCACTGTTCTAGACAAGTGGGTTATCTCCCAATTGCTGCATGCCATATGCAGAAAGAATCCACTCTGGATTTTTTTCTGCAACTCTCCTCTACTTCACTAGCATCACCTGCAGTTCTTCCCCTTCTGCATGCATGCCTGAAGGAGTGTTTCTGTTCTGCTCTCCCCTTTTTCTTCTTTTATTCGGTGTTTTTATCCCCTTTTGGGATTTCTTTGTGCTCAGAGCAATTCTTCCGCTCTATCTGCGTTGAGAATGCACAAACCTTGGTCTGCAGTTGTCAGGCCAATCCCTGGTGGTACCTGTTAGCCACCCTACATTAGTTTCTTAGGAGCTCAGGGCCGTCCTTGCATTTTTTCCTCCTACTGCCGAACAGGGGTTCGAACAGGCTGTCAGTCATACCTAGGAGACTCAGCGGTGTCTCGCAGGGTGCCAGCTACATTTTCCACCTCTGCCCTTCCCTGAGCACATCTGTCAATCCATGAGGGTGGAGGTATGGCCAGGCACTGTGTGACTTGCAGCCAGAAGATCAGCATCGAAGTGGCATTCCCAGAATGAGGCAGCTCCTTTAAGAGAGCTGAGGCAGGCTGCAGCACATTTCCAGCACAGTTCACACTGAGTAAGGCTGTCACAGCCTAAGAGGTGCATCGGGGTGGGGGGATGTCCGAATCTAACAGTTTTGAAGGTTTCTGGATATCCACCTGTATTCCCCCACCTAAAAAAATCCTAAAATCGCCATTATTGTGACTTGCTATACATAAAAAAATATTGTAATTTTGGCACAAATTTCTAAGTGGCAACTATCTTGGATTTTAGTGATCTTTTTTTCAAAAGCTCCGTGCTCTGCAAATTTTGCCTCAAACTCTGTTGGGATGGAGTCCTTGTGCTTTCCTATTGTGAATTCTTGCCAGGATTGCACAAATTTAGTGCGTGCAGCCAGGATAGGCAGCAGTGCAAAGCTTAGCCTCTTCCCTAACTAAACAGGTGACAAAATGCCAGCTAGCCCATTGGGGAAGCCTTCTCTCTTTTCAGGGCTCAGCAGGGCTGAAAGTTCTGCACAAATGGACTTGGACCTCCTCAACCCAAGAAACGCAAGGTAAAGTCATCAAAGTGTGACTTTTCACCGATTTTATAATATATATATGGAATGCATTCCTGCTCCGACTCGGACTTGTCCTTTGCCGGCATTGCTTCTTTAGGCACAGCCTCAGCACAGTTAGCTGCTGTTCATGGGCAGGCTGACCGTGACTTGGAGGATACATATGATGATGACCAGCTTGCTGACTCCTTGTTTTCAGGCACTACACTTCCCGTGGCTGGGAATCCAGGGTTGTATGCCATTGCCAGATCTTTCGATCCCTCAGAGTCTTTAGAACCAGGGGTTGATCCCACAGTTCTGCATTTATTTAGATTCAAACAATTTTTATTGATGCAAACATCATCAAATACAGCAAATACAACATCAAAGCACATCAATAATGCATCAACTATCTATATAATAAAACCGTAGGCGGCGCATGCGCAGTCTTATCGCCGTGCTTCCATGATCCGTATGTCCGTGGCCGCCAAGACTGCAGCATGCCCCGCGCTTACTACGGCCCCACGCGCAGCTCAGTTCGGCACGGCGGTTTCCCCAGATAGGGGAAGCCGAAAAACTCAATCCCGCCTCATGGTCCTGCCGCCGCTCACGAATTCCCCCCCCCCCAATCCTCCTGCAACAGCCGCTACCGCTCCTGTTCAAAGCGGCCTGCTGAGGTTCGCGGCCGCTGTAACGAACCTTGCAGGCCGCTCTCCACATGGTAGCACGTTCCCTCTGACGCAATCGCGTCAGAGGGAACATGCTACCGAGTTGGAGAGCGGCCTGCGAGGTTCGTTACAGCGGCCGCGAACCTCAGCAGGCCGCTTTGAACAGGAGCGGTTGCGGGAGGGGGGGGAGTTTTAACAGGAGGAGTCGCCGAAAAAAACCTTCAGCCGCAGCAGGCCAGCACACGGGAAGGGAAGGGGGAGGGGCCGAACGGAGCAGGGCAGCTCAAGGTAAGAAGGGAATGGGGGGTGGGGGAAAATGTTTCTATTACTCAGCAGGGACCTGGAGGGGAAGGGAAAACCGCTGCTGCTTCTGCAAAGGAAAGTGGTGGTAGGGGAGAGAAGGGAATGGGGGGTGGGTGGGGGAAAATGCTGCTACTACTTCTCAGAGATCTGGAGGGGAAGGGAAATATCACAGCTGCTTCTGCAAAATAAAGTGGGGGGGGGAGAGAAGGGAATGGGGGGTGGGGGAAAATGCTGCTACTGCTTCAGCAAGGACCTGGAGGGAAAGAGAAATATCGCTGCTGCTTCTGCAAAGGAAAGTGGGGGGGGGAGATAAGGGAATGGGGGGGAAATGCTGCTACTACTTCACAGGGATCTGGAGGGGAAGGGAAATAGCACTGCTGCTTCTGCAAAGGAAAGTGGGGGGGGAGAGAAGGGAATGGGGGGTGGTTGGGGGAAATGCTGCTACTACTTCACAGGGATCTGGAGGGGAAGGGAAATAGCACTGCTGCTTCTGCAAAGGAAAGTGGGGGGGGGGGGGAGACACAGAAAGAAATACAGACAGACAAAGGAGGCTAGGGAGAGAGACAGACAGAAATAAAGACAGACAGGGGACCAGAGAGACACAGAAATAAAGACAGACAGGCAAAGGGTGCCAGGGAGAGAGAGAAAAAAATTGCAGGAGGGAGAAAGACAGAAAGAAAGGAAGAAAGAAACAGGAGCAGGGAGAGAGACATAAAGAAAGAAAGAAAGACAGACAGCCATATATTCTAGCACCCGTTAATGTAACGGGCTTAAACACTAGTTATAATATAATACACATAATAAAAGACTTTGCCAGACCTCATTTCAGAGTCTATGCAGGAGTTGAATTTAGTCACTCAGCCAGCTTTGTCCACTTCCTCTTTGTGACTATGTGGTGTGCGATAGCAGTCTTCCACCTTTCCCTATCATCCTGATATGAGCATTCTGATCTTTGGAGCAATGGGACTCTCCAAAGATTGCGAGAGCCATGTCTCATCTCTATCCTATAGCGCAGGAGTGCCAGCAACTTCTTGGTCAGCCTAAGGTAGACTCTTTGGTAGCGCAGGTGACTAAGCGTACCTCCCTTCCCAATGAGGGTGGTGTGGTGCTCGACATGCAAGACCGCCGGATTGATGTGGTCCTCAGGAAACTCTTTAAGGTAGTAACTTTTGGCATAAAGACTGCTTTGATAGCAAACTTTGTCACACATGCTTGTCTGGAAAGTGAGGCTGTGGAGCCCCCTTCTCTGCTGGGAGATGGGGATTATGCTGCTCACGCCTTATGTGACCTTATGCGGGTCCTGGGTAAGGTATCAGTGTATTCAATTTCTGCTCGCAGAATGCTCTGGATTGTTTGTGATCCCCTTCTTAATAATTCCTAGCATTCTTTCGCCCTTTTTGCCACCGCCGCCACGCATTGCACAGACAGCTTCATTGACTTATCTACAAGTACTCCCAAGTCTCTTTCCTGGGGGTCTCTCTGAGTACTGCACCAGATATCCTGTATTCGTGTACACTTCTCCCTCCGAATCTGCTGTTTCAGCATCTGCAGATTTGGTTATTCACGATTTTTTTAATTTTTAAATTAAAGCAGTATTCTGGACCTTCCCCACCTCCCTCCTGCTTTCCCCCGGAATCCCTTAAGCCTTAACTGGCGGTCTAGCGGGTTTTCGGGGCAGGAGCGATCTTCCTATGCTCCTGCCCATGCAGATCAATCATAGGAAATGGCTGCAGTGAGCTCCCGTCGTAGCCTCGAGAGACTATGGGAGCTCAAGGCAGCCATTTCCTATGAGTGATCTGCACGGGGCAGGAGCGTAGAAAGATCGCTCCTGCCCCGAAAATCCGCTAGACCACCAGGAAAGGCTTAAGGGATTCCCGGGAAAGCGGGAGGGAGGCGGAGAAGGTTTGGAATACAGCTTTAATTCCGGGGGAAAGCAGGGGGGGTTTCAGAACCGGCCCGAATATTATTCACGTTTTAAAAATATTCGCGGGACGGCTCTGCCCCTAAACCCCGCAAATAGGGAGAAGTGTATAAGATTTTTGTTATCAACATGCATCACCTTACACTTATCCACATTACTTTAAATAAACCTCATTTGCCATGTCGTGGCCCATTTCTTGAGCGTGTTAAATTTAATCACCTCACTCGTCGTACCAATTTCCAGGTCGTTTATAAATATGTTGATGAGCACGGGTCTAAGCACCGAACCTTGCGGCACTCCACATGTGACGCTTTTCCAGTCCAAATGTTGTCCATGTACCTCCACTCTCTGTTTTCTGTCAACCAGTTTTTAATCCACGTGAGTATGTCACCCTCGATTCCATGGCTTGCAATTTTTTTAAAGTAGTCGTTCATGCGGGACCTTGTCGAATGCCTTCAGAAAATCCAGATATACAATGTCAACCGGGTCACCCTTGTCTATCTGCCTGTTTACTCCCTCGAAGAAGTGCAGTAAGTTTGTCGAGCAAGATCTTCCTTTGCTAAAGCCGTGCTAGCTGGTCCTCATCAGATTGTGTCCGTCAAGGTGATCAATGATGTGGTCCATTATCAGCGCCTCTACCATCTTTTCCGGTACCGAAGTCAGATTCACCGGTCTGTAGTTTCCCTGATCTCCCCTCGAACCTTTCTTGAAGATCAGCATAACATTCGCCACTTTCCAGTCTTCCGGAATACTTCCCGATTTGATCGACAGATTGGCTATTAGTTGGAGTAGTTCAGCTATAACCCCTTTCAGTTCCTTGATTACCCTCGGATGGATGCTGTCTGGTCCTGGGGATTTATCGGTTTTAAGCCTATCAATCTGCCTGCATACCTCTTCTAGACTGACCATCAACCCTGTCAGTTTCCCGTCTTTGTTTCCTTAGTATATAGCCTGTCAGCTTCTGGTATATTGTATATATCCTCTTCTGTAAATACAGGCGCAAAAAATGTGTTCCGTTTGTCAGCGATAGCTTTGTCCTCCTTCAGTACTCCCTTTATTCCATGCTCATCCAACGGCCCCACCATTTCCTTTTCGGGTCATTTTCCCTTAATATATTGAAAGAATGGCTCTTAGTCTCTTTTGGCCCCTCTTACCACCTTATGGTACCTTCTTTGATGTTGTTTGTGCTTTTTCCAGTTTTCGGCCGTTTTTGACCTTTTCCATTCCTTAAATGAAGTCTTCTTGTCTGTGATCGCTTCCTTCACCACTACAGTGAGCCATGCTGGTTCCTTGTTCTTTTTCCTCTTGGATCCCTTTTTGATACACGGTATAAATAGATATTTCGCCTCGGTGACTGTGTCCTTAAAAAGGGGCCATGCTTGCTGTAGCATTTTTACAGTGCTTATCCTCTTCTTAATCTTCTTCACTACCATGAGTCTCATCCCTTCGTAATTCCCTTTTTGGAAGTTCAGTACCATGTCCGTCGTTCTGGATCGATGTTTTGCCCTTTTGTCCAGGTTGAAGTGGATCATATTGTGATCACTGTTTCCCAGCGTCCCAGAATTGCATTTCCTCTCGTATTTTCCTTGACAAATTGTTCCAGGAAGCAATCGCCTACAGCATTCAGGAACTTGGTCTCCGTACTGCAGCCGGAGATGCCTAGGTTCCAGTCTATCCCTGGATAATTGAAGTCACCCATGATAACTGCATTACCTCTCACAGTTGTGTTTAATCTCATCCGTCATTTCTCCATGGGTTTCTTCAGACTGCCCTGGGGGTCGGTAGTAGATGCCGATCTTTGTTTCCGTTCCATTTGTTCCCGGTATTTTGTCCAATAGAGACTCTACCTTATTTTTCGTTTCCGGCGTGTTCTCTCCAGTGGACTCGATTCCCTCTTTGATGTATAGGGCAATACCGCCCACCTTTTTGTCCTACTCTGTCCCTGCAGTATAGCTTGTATCCTAGTAGCACAGGGTCCCAGACGTTTTCCTCATTCCATCATGTTTTTGTGATGTCGATGATGTCAAGGTTATCTTTTTGTGCCATAGCTTCCAATTCCCCAATCTTATTCCTCGGGCTCCTTGCATTCGTGAACATACACTTGAGTTTGCGGCCTATTACTTTTTTGCATTTCCTTCCCTCTTGTGTCCCTTTCGATCCATCAGGATTTCTATCTTGCCTATGATCCGGTGAGTCTTCCCCGCAATCTTCCTGCATGGTATCCTCTGGGTATACTGTTTCCCGAACCATCGACTCTTGGTCGACTGTCGGCTTTCCCCTTCTTCCTAGTTTAAAAACTTCTCAATTTCTCGCTTGATGTTGCATACAAGTAGCCTTGTTCCGTCTCCGCTGAGGTGGAGTCCACCCTTCCTGTATAGCTGGCTCTTTCCCCAGAATGTCATCCAGTTGCGCACAAAGTGGAATCCTTCTTCCTCACACCAGCGCTTCATCCATGCGTTGACTGCTTGCAGCACCGTCTGCCTCTTCCCATCGGCCCTGGGTAAAGGCAGGATCTCCTAGAACACTACCCTTGGCGTTCTGGTCTTCAGCTTCCTTCCTAGCATCCGGAACTGGTCCTTCAGTGTTTCCCTGCTATAGTTACTGCTGCTCACGTTGTTTGTCCCCACGTGAATCACCACTGCCTTATCTCCCTCTTCTGTGCTGTCGATGATCCTGTAGATGTGGCTCACTATATCTTCTACCTTGACTCCTGAGAGGCAGGTCACCAGCCGATCCTTTCTTCCTCCCGCTATGTGCCTGTTGACTTGTCTGATGATGGAGTCCCCCCCCCTCCCCCCCCCCCCCCCCGACGATTGCTGTCCTCTCTATCTTCTCTTGTCTCTGTAGCCACAGGTCCATGTCCATGATGTATGTCCATCTCTCCAGCCGTAGGTCCATGTCCTCTGTGCACTTCCATCTTCCGTCATCCTGGCGTTGGCTTGCACCGGACTCGTCTTCCTGTGGGTTCCCTCTGCTTTTTCCAGGTCTCGCTGCTGTGTCACCTATTCCGTCCTTGTGGTTTTCCTCCAGGTGGTCTTCACTTACTGTAGGTGTATCTTGGCTGTTCCACTGTTGGTGATTTTCCAGGGCCTCCCTTTATTCCTCCTCGATGAACTTCTCTAAATCCCTGACTTCTTCCTCAATGGTTTCCTCTGTCATGAAGTTTTCTGCCTCTCTGTCCTCCTCCTCCACTGCTCAAAGTGCTTCTAGTTCTAGTATTCTGCCCTCCAGGAGTCTGAATTGCTTCTTCAGGCCCTCCAGATTTCTTGTCTTGTGGACAAGATAGCTCCATCAGTATGGGATTATCTTCAGGTCCCGTGGTGCCATGGGAGAGGGTGCACATACATCCTCTCCAGCATGCATTGCTCTGCTCTGGGCTCCACACAAGGATGCATTACAGACCTGTCTTCCTTGGACTCTGGAGGCCAGAGCCAGCATGACTTGGAGGCTGGTTTTGCAGTCTTTTTCCAAGGGCATGCAGCTGCAGGCTGCTTCCTGGGTTGTTGTGATGATGGATTCCAGCCTTAAGGGCTGGGGAGCCCATGACAATCATTGTCCCATTCAGGGGTGTTGGACAACAGGTTGGAGCTTAGGGCCATTTGTTTGGCTCTGGTGAGATTGCAGAAGCCTCTGGATGGCCAAGCGGTAAGGTCTTCTCCAACAATGCAACGGTGGGAGGGGTCTATGTTGGTCACAAAGGAGGTCCACCTGCTCTATCACTGGGCAGAATGTCACCTCCAGGCAATCTCGGCAGCACATGTGGCAGGAGTCTACAATGTTCAAGCAGACTTTCTCAGCAGACGGACTGTGGATCCGGGCAAGTGGATGCTGTCCTCAGCAGCGTTCTAAGCCATTATGCGGTGCTGGGGGTGGCCTCACTTCAACTGCATGGCCATTGTACAAGATAGGAAGGCAGATTGCTTCTTCATTCAAAGAGCTGAGCCAAGAAGCGAGGGTCTTGACACTCTAGTTCAGCCATGACCTCAGGGAGTCCGTTCTGTATATTTTTCCCCCCTGGCTCATGATAGGCTCCAGACTGACCTCACAGACCGTGGTACGCAAATCTGATGTATCGGCATCAGAGTTGTGGCCTGCAGTTCCGTGCACATCCAAACATTCTTAATGCAAAGTCCGGTCTGCATGGAGGATCCAAATCACTTTGCTCTTACAGCACGGCTATTGAGCATGCAACCTTACTGCATAAAGGATATTCTGATGTATCCATTACTACTCTGTCCAAGTCTAGGAAGTCGACTACTTGTCTTCCACACTAAGACATGGAAGACTTTCCAATACTTTTGTGACCAGGAGAAGGTGGAGCTGTATACTGCTCCAATTTAAATGGTTCTCATCTTCCTCCTAGTGGGCCTTGATAAAGGCTTTACTGTAGCATCCTGTCGGGTCCAAGTTGCTGGGCTGTTTTGTTTGGAGCCTGGGATCAGTCTTCATTATTTGCTTCTCACCCTGACATTGCCAGATTTCTGAAGAATGCTCTTTGCATTAGACCTTCTATCAGACCACTGTTCCCTTCTTGAGACCTGAACTTGGTTCTGTCTGGCCTTACCATGGCTCCTTTTGAGTCTCTGAGGGGCGCTTCCCTCTTGAACTGGATGCTCAAGACAGTTTTTCTGGTTGCCGTTTCTTCAGCGAGATGTGTCTCAAAACTCCAGGCTCTTTCTTGTCAATAGCCCTTCCTGAGAATATCAGATACTGAGATTTCCTTGCACATGGTCCCTTCCTTTCTGCCAAAGGTGTTTTCAGCTTTCTGTGTTAATCAGGAAGTGTTTTTCAACCTTCTGGCTCAAAGGCTCAGGATTGCATCTTGAGAATATTGGATGTGCGCATTGTTCTTCTGTGCTATATGGTCACTAACAAATTTAGTCTCTCTGACCATCTGTTTGTGCTGACTTATTCTTCCAAGTGGGCACTCCCTCTTCCAAGGCCTCTATTTCCAGATGGATCCATAAGGCCATTTTGTCAGCCTACATTCTTTCTGGGAAACAGTCTCCCATCTTTATAAAGGTGCATTCTGCCAGAAGTGTGGCTTCTTGGGCCGAAGCTAAAGCAGTTTCCTCAGAGGAGATTTGCAGGGCAACAACGTGGTCCACTTTGTGCATGTTCGCTAAATTATACTGAGTGGATGTGGCAGCAAGACAGGACTCCTTCAGGTCCTCAGTCTTAAGGGCTGGCTCAGTCAGCCTGCTCTAGCGTAAAGTAGAGGAGAGTCACAGAAAAAATACAGAGTGGATTCCTTCTGTATATGGCACGTGGCCATTGGGAGATAACCCACTTGTCTAGAATGTCTCACCTATCTACTGGAAAAGATATTATCAAGGTAAGAACATAATCTCTTTTTAATGTATATGGACTGCAATTAATTCATTTCCAATTAATATGTATTATACTTTCTTTAGGTAACAATTCCAAAGGAACTTCTACTTTCCAGCTTTCAGTGCAGCATATAATGACTACAAATGGGGTTGCCCAATCTGCATCTAGACCCTGGTATACTATGACTCTTGGCCTCTTAGTGAAATACCCTGATTCAGCACTGGGACAGCTCCACATAGAAAGTACTGTGGATGGCAGCAAGTTATACATTACTGGCAATGGTGTCCTCTTTCAGCATGTCAAGTATGCTTTCTTTCATAAAATGTATTGTATCCACATCTCTAATGATCCAAGTTCATATTGAAGTTTTCTGTGAATTTTCTTCAATTATGCTTTACATCACTCTGTCTGCTCTATGTGTATTGATATTAATTCCAGTGCAAATACAGTAGGCTTCCCCCAGTCGTGAGGATCGCAGAAGCGTCATCTACATTTTTCAACTCCACCTCCTTGTGTCCCAGGTCAGTGACCCAGTTCCTCAGTTTTTCCTTCTTCAAGTTAGATGAGAAGGTGTCTTTTCTTCAGCTCTGCATATCCTTTCTTATTTTTGGGTTTTCATCCCATATTTGAGGTTTTGGGTGCTAATGATGCTCCCAGAAATCTTGGGACAGCTTTGCTTGGGAGATGATACAGCCTCTGTGTTCCGAGAGCTGTAGCTTGGGGGGGGGGACACTGTTCTAGGGAACCTATACTAGCCTTTTGGACTGCTTGGGATCTGTTCCCCTGGGAGCCTGGCTTGCTCCAGATTTATCAGGCACTTGACTGCAGGTTATGTGGCCTCATGTTTTCTAGTAGACTGTACTGGGTGCCAGCTGTATTCCCCCCTCCTGAAGATGTGCAAGAAGCTAGTGGGTTTGAGGGTTTCAGACTCAGAGTCTGACTAAAAGGGCAGCCCAAAGAGACAAGCCCCTGGAGGAATCTACAAGCTTGACTGAGGCAGAAATCTTCATTCCAGTGCAATAGATGAGACATTCTAGACCAGGGGTCTCAAAGTCACTCCTTGAGGGCTGCAATCCAGTCGGGTTTTCAGGATTTCCCCAATGAATATGCATGAGATCTATGTGCATGCACTGCTTTCAATGCATATTCATTGGGGAAATCCTAAAAACCTGACTGGATTGCGGCCCTCAAGGAGGGACTTTGAGGTCCCTGTTCTAGACAGGTGGATTATATCCCCATAGCTGTGTGCATCTACAAAAGGAATTCACTCCAGAATTTTATTCTTGCCTCTGATGTACTTCACTGGGCTCCTTAGCGCCACCTACAGTTCTTTTCTTCTGCATGCGTCCCTGCAGGAGTGTTTGTTCTGCTCTCCCCATTTTATTCAGTTTATTTTTTCTTCCCTTTTTTGGGGATTCTGGTGCTTGGAGTGTTTTTACAGTTCTGCCTACTTTGAGAACACACAGACTTCAGTGTAGCTGAGAGGCTGATCCCACTGGGTACCTGTTAGCCAGCCTGTACAGTTGTCTGTGGAGCTCAGGGCCATCCTTAAAGTGGTCTCATCTACTGTTAAGCAGGGGTTGAGCACAGGCTGTTGGATGCCCTGTGTTCCCCCTCCTGAAAAATCCTAAAATCGCCATTTTCTGAGGTTGGAAAGTGTGAAAAATATCGCAATTTTGGTGTGAATTTCATGATGGTGGCCATCTTGGATTTTTAGTGATCTTTTTTTCTAAAGTTCCCTGCTTCTCTGAAACTGCAAATTTTGCTTAGAAACTTGTTGGGATTTAGTCCTTGGACTCTCCTCATGTGAATTCTTGCCAGGATTGTGCAAATTTAGCGCTTTTAGAGTGTCTTTGCACCTTGTGCCGCATGGCACAGCCGGAGAAGGCAGCAGTGTCAAGCTTAGCCTCTCCCTGCTGAAGCAGGTGACTAAGGCCCGGATTCTGTAATCTGTGTCCTGATTGTAGACAGCTGTAGGCGTCCTACAGCTGTCTAACCAGCCAATTGGGATGCACAATTTCTAAAAAAAAAAAAATGCTCCCCAGGCAGGCTGCCCACCTATATTGAAGATGCCTCCGGGAGCCTAGGGATGCCCGCAGACCACCTAAGCTCGCCTCATTTTGACAGAGGTAGGCCTGCTGGCTGGATGCTGGGAAGACCCAGCCGGCCGGCCACCTTTAAAGGTGAGCCCTGGAGGGGGTTCTGGGAATGGGGGTTGAGGGCTTCTATTGGGAGGGAAGGTGGGTTTCATTGGGGTGTCCATTGGGGGGATGTGGGGAGGGGGGTTCATTAGGGGAGTTTGGCAGGAGGGGTTGGGCACCCTCCTGCTGGGATTTTTGGGAGGGTCCAGCAGGAGGAGTTGTGCTCCCTCCTGCCGGTGATCTTCCGGGAGGGGAGTGGGCAGTCTTCAGGCAGGAGGGGTTGGGCTCCCTCCTGCCACGATCTACATGGAGAGGTTGGGCGGTCTTCGGGCAGGAGAGGTTGGGCTCCCTCCTGCCACGATTGTTCGGGGGGACTGGCAGCTACGGCCGCTATACTTATTGCGGCAGGGAGATCCCTTGCCGTGATAAGTATAGCAGTAACCCAGTTCTGTAACCGGCAACTTTAACATGGGTGTCGGTTACAGAATTGGGTTTATTTTGGGTGAGCATATGCTCGATTCTGTATAGGACGCCCATTCAGCTAGCCTTCTTTGCTGCGAACCCTCCATAGCCTCAGAAACACAAATTTAAGTCATCTAAGGGTAACTCAGGAGCCAGACACTTTTTTAGGGTTTATGAAATATTTGTGGACTGAGTTTCAGAACAGGCATTCTCTCCCTGTGCAGTCCCAATCCACTTTCCTGGCGTCTCATAGTGGTGTTGCTTCTTTGGACACATCCACACCTTAGCCTGTCATTGCTTTGGCACTTTTTGATCCTGATCTGGGGGACTCTGATGCGGATGTCTTGCTTGCTGACCCCTTATTCACAGAAGCAGTGCTACCCAGGGTGGGAGATCAGGGACTGTGTGTTGGATCTATGGATCCCTCTGGGGTTTTGGATTCTGGGAATGATCCCACCATCCTGGCACATCAAAGAAATCCCAATATTAATTTTTCATTTCCTGAGCCTAGCTAGCTCAGGTTAAAATTTCCCCTCCTCTTTAGAGTCCATTGAAATCATCAGCTCTAATTCAGTTCACTTCTAAGAAAACATTCCAAGCAAAAAATTTGGAATTCCAGCATATTCCAGTCACTAAAACAATAAGTTCATCTTTTCTCTGCCCCAGCAGAACTCTTCAGCAGCAAACAAAACAAATACTTTTCTTCTGGCTTCAATATGATTGCTCTGGCCTTGACTACTGCCTAGCTTGGAACAGACCAGGATTCCAAACTGGTGGGAAGGTGTGCCTCCAAAACCCACAGACCTTGGCTACCACCCAAAGTTAAAGGCAACTAGCCCTTCCTTAGCCCAGCACACAGGTTTGATTCATAGACAAGATTCAAAGGCAGAAAAAACTCCAGAGACAGAAAACAGCATTTAAACATGGCTTCAGTCTTCTTGGACTACACCCACAACAGTCATTTTAGGCACAAAATACTTGAATATCACAAAAGGCAAAAATAAACTTTTAATGCACAGAGACATCACTCACATTCCATGGTTTCTTCAGGCAGGTCTGGGGGGCTAGAACCCAGCTCCCATTCGTTTTTCTTATTATTCATTTATTTCTAATTTCAACAAATTTTTACAAGAAAAATCTTGTTCACAGAAAAACAGAAAGTATTTTAAAATAAATTTAGGAATAATCTTTAAACCTTCCTTAGACCACCGTATTTAGGAGGAGATTGGCAGAATAAATTGAGAAGATACATTAAACAAAAAGAAGAGATAAATAATATAAGAAACAGGATTAACACTCGGTTCTGCATTTTACTTATTCACTTGGTCTTTTTGGGGCAATTCTTTTTAGCTCCAGAAAACCAAATATTTCAATTGAAGATATTTCACAACACACTTGCAAGGATATGCAAGTAGAAACGAAGCCCCCAGGAATTTGGTTTCTTGTCATAACAGGATAATTTTTTTTTTTCCTTCTTTCCTGCGTAGATTTCGTAACACCCTGGTAGGCCCAAATCCTTTTACCATGGAATAACTTTTTTGAGGAACGAAAATATTGCTTCATGAATGCCTCTAAATCTTGCTGGAAAACAAATGATACCAACAATGCTGTTCTAATAGAGGTATCCAGGATAGCTGAGATATTTTGAAAGTCAAGTTGAGAATACTGAGTGCTTTGTCTCTCCACAAATTCTTGAAACTGATTACCGTAGTTGGTAGATAGTATATTTTATTTAATGGATGGATACAGCCAAAGTATAATTTAAAGTCTCTACAAGATAAGCTTTAAACATATCATAGTGTAGGGTCATGAAATGAAGGGTCTGGCATGCTGTAAATAAACCTCTTGTACCTTCTTCACGCCTCTGTCTTTGTGTGTCCAAGTGACCTTTCATTAGGACGATATCCCAGAGGATTTGGGAAAGTTAAGAATTCTGACATTTAACCTTCTGTTAAAATTCTCAATTTTTTTGTGAATTACCATGTTATCTTTTACCATCATAGTCCTAAACCCCTGTAGGGACTGCACCTCAGTTTGCATTTGGTTATTTGAATTTTTCGTTTCAAAGTTAGATTGCTCTAAATCTTTAGAGATATCGTCCATCCTTCCCCAGAGTCTTTACCTCCTTCAATGTTTTCAGGGTTGCCACATCCAGCCTCTGAAGCACCTTCCAAATTGCCTCCAATGTCACCTCTGATGGGGGCCAATGCCCCTAAGATGGTATCCCTTGGTAGAAGCTCATCTACCAAACTTTCCTCCTCAGCAGGGTTTTCCAGTGCAACTTCGGCAGCCTTTCTCCCAGCCATGTCGGCAGCGGCTTCAGCATGGCAGGGAGATACATCCAGAAGAGATGGTGACAATGAGATCTCGTGCCCCAGTGAGAGAGGTCCTTCTTCTACCTCTCTCACCGCGGGGCTCATTTCATCTGTTTGCGTGCAGACTACTGGCAAAAAATGCTCAATCGGGTGCTGCCAAAGGGGTAACAAAGGTGTCGAGGAGGCAGGCACCCTCACACTTCCCTTCCATTTGTGTGGCATCTCCAAAGCAAGTAAGTAAATCGGCAGTTCCGAGAGCAATCTTACAAACGCTGTGAGAGTGCCGCCATCTTGGCCACTCCCCCCTCCCTTTCCATGGCATTCTCCTCACATGACTCCTCTGTATCACTGCTCGCCTCCCCAGATTCAGGCTCACTCATTTCCCAGTCCTATAGCTCTGCTTTTTCCTCCTCTTTCTCAGGTAGTTCATCCAGGCTTCAGGGCCATGTCTTTACTCCTGACCATGACTTAGCTGCTCTTCCTAACGGCTGAGGAACTCCTCTCCTGCTCTCTAGCTGAAGCAACTCTGTTCTTAAAGTGGGGATGAACTCTGGTATTCTTTAAAGGCCCTGCTTCATGACTGAGGGGTTTTTTTAACAGAAGCTCCCCTAGCTTTTGGGCTTCTTATAGTTGTAAATCCTGGATCCCTGGTAGGACTAATCTATTCCTTCATAGGCTCAGAGTCTTGTATAGTAGGTCCCTGTCACAGCTGCTACCTTTCCTTAGCACCTTGATAGTGGAGCAATTTGACTCTCCAGAAGGTGCTCTTAAAATTGCTAGAGCCATGTCACACTTGTATCCTCTGGCGCAGGAGTTTCAGCAGCTTTTGGGTCAGCCCAGGGTGGATATCTTGAGTTTTGCATGTGACTACACACACCTCTCTACCCAGTGAAGGTGGTGTGACGCTGAAGGATGTGGATCGTGTGGATATGGTCTTCCGGAAACTCTTTGGCATAGTTGCTTTAGGCATCAAAGTTGCTTCAGTGATGTCCTTTGTCACATGCGCCTGTCTCTCTTGACTATGCACAACTTCATTTTGCTGGGACAGATTATATTGTTGATGCATTGTATGATCTTCTGCAAATTTTCACAAATGTGTTAGCATACTCCATCTCTGCTCACAGGATGCTCTGTATCAGACAATGGGCTGTTGATTCAGCTTCCAAGGCTACTATAGGAAGCCTGCCGTTTAAAGGGCAGTTATTGTTTGGCAAAGGTCTGGATGACCTAATGGCTTCTGTGATGGTCTGTCGCCCTAAGACTGCCTGATAGCAGAGGCTCTGGTTGCTCTAATTTTCTTGGCTCACGGTGATCCCAACCATATGCAAGTGCCGTGTTGCAGAGATTTTCACAAGGCTCTCGATAATGGTATGCTGGCTAAAGGAATTCCCAGCCTTTCACTTCCTATTTTGTGCCCTCTGCCAAAAAGGCACAATGATGCCAAGCCAAGGGATTCTCCTCTTCAGATAGGGGGATGGCTCTCAGCATTTCTTCCTGCCTGGATTCGCATTACATCCGAACAGTGGGACTTGGACATTATTCAGTCGGGCTACAAACTGTAATTTGCCTGGTCTCTGACAGATTGCTTTGTGGACTCTCCAGGTCACCTGGACAAAGCACAGGTTTTAGCCACAGTTGCTGGATATTAAAGCTATAGAGCTGGTGTCGCCCAACCTCTCGTGCTCAGGCAGATACTCTATATACTTTATCGTGCCAAAAAAAGGCTCCAAAGATTGGAGGCCTGTTCTAGATCTTCAGCACTTGAATGCGGCTCTCAAGGTTCCACGCTTTTACAGGGAGACCATGCATTCAGTCATTTCAGCTGTGAACCCCAGGAGAGTTGCTTGCCTCTCTGAATCTTATGGAGTTGTACTTGCTCATTCTTATATTTCCGGCCCATCACAAATTTTTGCAGTTTCATGTTCTGGAACAGCATTACCAATTCTCGGTCTGCCTTTTTGGCAGGAAACAGTGCACCAGACCTTCACCAAGGTGATGGTGGTCATGGTGACTTACCAGCGGAAAATGGGTCTCCAGGTTCACCCTTCTTAGACATCTGGTTGATCAGAGCTCCCTCGTTGTCTGAGGGATGGCATACGGTGGAGCAGGTGCTCCAGGTGCTGGAGGACCTGGGCTGGATTGTCAACTTCAGAAAGAGCAATCTGACACCCACGCAGTCACTGGAATATCTGGGAGTTCCCTTTAACACATCTGCAGGCCATGTCTATCTATCAGTAGCCTTCAGGCAGAAACTAAGTGCCCAGATTTCTTCTCTTCTAGATCAGCTGACTCCTTTGGCATGGAACTCTCTTCAAGTTCTGGGATCCATGGATGCTACATGGATGTATTTCCTGGGACGAGGGGTACATGCGTCCTTTTCAGCATGCTTTGCTCTCTTGCTGCGCTCTGTACAAGGATGCCTTATAGGTCTTTCTTCCTTGAACTGTGGAAGCTCAAGCAAGCATGGACTGGTGGCTTCTCCCGTAATCACTCCGCAGGGGCGTACCACTACACATTGCATCCTGGCTCATGATGATGACAAATGCCAGCCTTCAGGGCTGGGGAGTCCACTTCAATTGTTGTCCAATTCAGGGGTGTTGGATGCCCTCTCAGCTAAAATGGTCAATCAGTTGGAGCTCAGAGCCATTTGGCTAGCTCCGATGCAATTACAGAAGGCTCTGGAGGGCCAAGTGGTCAGGGTGTGCTGTGACAATGCGACTGCAGAGGCCTATGTCAATTGCTAGGGAGGGACCAGAAGCATTCCTCTGGCTTGGGAAGCCCTTTTTTTTCTTTGGGCGGAACATCACCTCCAAGCACTGATGGCAGTGCATGTAGCAGGAGTTGATAATGTTCAGGCAGATTTCCTCAGCAGACATACTCTGAATCTCCAGTCGTGGACTCTGTCTGCAGGGGCATTCCAAGCCATAGTGAGGCGCTGGGGTCGGCTGCACTTCGACCAAAGCGAGAAACAAGAACATAGATCTGAGCATGGAAGCGACGGGCTCAATGCTCTGGTACAGCTGTGGCCTCAGGAGATTCTCCTTTATGTTTTTCCTCCTTGGCCAATGTTAGGCCAGGCCATTTGACTGCTCACGGTCTATGCGGGCCGCATTATTCTGGTGGCTCCAAGTGGCCTCTCAGACCGTGGTAGGCAGATCTGATGCATCTGCGCAGGGATTGCAGCCTTTGGCTGAACGCCCATCGGGAACTACTCAAGCCGGGTTCGGTCTGCATTGAGGATCTGAGCCACTTTGCTCTTATGACATGGCTCTTGAGCGTGCAGCCTTAGAGCACAGAGGATATCTTCCTATGGTTATTGAAGCTCTTCTCAAGTCTAAAGAAGTCGCCTACAATTTCTGCTTATGCTAAGGCAGCGGTCTCAAACACGCAGCCCGCGGGCCACATGCGGCTCTCCAGGTGCTATTTTGCGGCCCGCAGTCTGGACGCGATCAAAACAGCATTTCTCTTCCCCCTTCCCTTCCTTTTGGAGCAGCAGCATTTCTGGACGGCTCAGTCGATCGTTCCGTTCAAAGCCGCGGGTTGGCAGCTCCTCGCGCTATCCACTCCTGCATCGGAAGCCTCTCTGACATCACAATATCAGAGAGGCTTCAGACGCAGGCGCGGATCTCACGAGGAGAGGCCACCCGCAGTTTTGAACGGAACAATCAACTGAGCCGGCCAGACACGCTGCTGCTCCACAAGGAAGAGAACGGAAGGGGAGGGGAAAGAAAAATGCATCTGCTGCATAGGAAAGGGGGACCCTAGGGAAATGCTACTGCTGCTGCTGCTGTACAGGGAAAGGGAGAGGGAGGGAAAGGGGAAAAGAAATGCTTCTGCTGCACAGGAAAGGGGGAAGGGAAATGCTGCTTCTGTTGCTGCTGCACCCAATTGGGGAAAGAGAGGGAAGGAAGGAGAAGGGAGGAACAAGAGAAGCCAAGTTCATGGGAGGGAGGAAAGGAAAGGAGATATCAGACCATGGAGGGGGAGAGAGAGATGCCAGGGCATGGGGGAAGGGAAGGAGACTGATGCCAGACCAGGGGAACGAAAGGAAGGAAGGAGGGAGGGAGAAAAAGGAAGGAAAAAGATGCCAGACCATGGAAATAGGATGGAAGAAGAGAGAGATAGGAAGGGAAGGTAAGACATGGAAATGTAGATTTTGAAAAGAAAGCAGAAAAATTGAACATTAAGTTAATGCCAAAGATGGATGCACTAGTTTCAGTAGTCCTTATTCCAGTATAAGTCCAGAACTATTATAAAAAGTGTATACTGGATAAGAATCTTAATCTTGCAGACTCATGAGTGGATAAATGAAAAAGCCTCAGCCCCACCACTCCACCGCTGTAATATCTTGTTACTGCGGGAAGAAATTACATGGTGCAATCATCACTGGCTATTTCATTCATTTATAAGTGCTTTTTGTTTAAATAGTATGTTTAAATAAATAATTTATTAGGTAATAGTAAGAAATACTGAGGTTTAGTGTACTTATCTTATGCCAGCTAAACCCTGGGAACATGACCCGATATGTTTCGCACCGTCTGTGCTGTATCAAGGGTCCCCCTAAAATAGTAACTGAAAGGTGACATTAGTGCTTATTCTATAACATCACCCCACCCGCTAAGTTTTATAAATAATTACTACCCAACTTTAAAATCCAAGTGTCTTACCGGGTTGCCTATGTCATCCGACTCTGTCTATGTTTGTAAAAGAGCAAGATGGCGTCGGCGTGTACATCGGTGTTTATATAGTGTCCTCCCATTCGTACCAGTAACTCCTCCCCCTAAGTCCTATTGGTCGGATTCGGTCAAAACAATGGAGCCCTATTGGTCAGAATCTGTCAAAACAATGAAACCCACTCCAACTCACAATTAAGTCCATAAGGTTCGACTGTATTAAGAAAAAAGATGTTTCTCTGCTCTCGTACATTCAACTTAATTAAATCTTTCCCACCATCCCTCCCCACAACATTCTCGATAACCCTCCATCTCATGTCCTCAACTTTATGGTTATGAACCAGCCAGTGGTCAACCAAAGGGGCTTTTTCAACCTGATTCAAAATCCGAGATTTATGTTCGGTCAATCTAACCCGTATTGGCCTTGACGTGCGTCCCACATATATTAGATCGCACGGACAGATAATCGTGTATATGACATCACTGGTGTTGCAGTCAGTATCACTCAAAGATTCCAAGAATTTGTCTCTTCCTGGGACTTTCCATGACCTCCCCTCAATCGTAAGGTGGCACCATTGACATCTCCCACAAGCTGTATGCTGTCCTCCACTCTTTGTTTTCCTACAACCATATTTTTGGGAGTTGCATTTTTGGCCCAACATCGTCCCCCTCGAGTATGCAATTCTCGGAAAATTGTACAAGGAGAAATGTCCCTGTACTATATGCCAGTGTCTCCTCATGGCCTGTACTAGAAAATTAACAGCTTTAGAAAAGGGAAGGATGCACGTGAGGGTCTCACTCTCCTCCTCCTGTGTGGTGTCGGATTCGTTAAGAAGGAGTTCACGTTGGGCAAATCTTGCCCTCGTGTAAGCCTGCTTAATGGCTCTATTTGGATAGCCTCTCACCCGTAGCCGGTCAGATAGTAAATCGGCCTGCCTCCGAAATTCTTCTACGGATGAGCATATCCGCCGTATCCGTAGAAATTGCCCTACTGGTAAGTTAAAGCGTAATTTGTACGGGTGGAAGCTATCAAAATGTAGAAGTGTGTTACGGGTGACCGGCTTCCTAAAGAGGGAGGTGTGGACCTCGTCACCAGTAATGGTGATAGCAATATCCAAAAATTGGATGTGTGTTTGATGGCATGCCATTGTAAATGTGATATTAGGATCAACTGAGTTCAAGTATGAAAAAAACTCATCAAGATGTTATCTGGTGTCCTCCCAAATTAAGAAAATGTTGTCGAGAAAGCGTCCCCAAAAAGATACATGGGTGTACCACCTAGATGTATAGACAAATCTATCCTCAAATCTGGCCATATAGAGGGCAGCTACTGAGGGGGCCATAGTAGCCCCCATCGCAACCCCCTGGGTCTGTTGGAAAAATTGGTCCTGGCTTCACAGTAGCACCTTGGTACAATACCTGAAAAAAGCGATGATTCCCAGGGGGCTACGTATTTTGAAGGAACCCAAGATGTTATCGTCCGATAGAACATTTGGGGAAAAATGGACGGCCATCCATAACAGATGTTCTAGAGATTTAATGATCCTTTTGGTGGAGACAACTGAAGGGACAGAAGGGGAATTATGCAAGAAGGCCGGAGAATTGGAGACTGAGTTGCAATTACACCACGACAAAGAGGAGTTTGATAGAAAGCTTTTGGATCTCAAGACCTCTATGAAACAATTTAGGGATGAAATCAAGCAAACGAAGATCAAGAAATGGAAGAGGGATGAGAGGGATTACCAACTGGACCGAGTTTATTCTTGGCAGTGTACGAACTATACTTCTACCCCCCCCCCTCAACGCAAGCGGGTTGCTTTTGATAGCACATCACCGGACTCCGATGCTATTAGCGAGGGGTCCACTGAAACTACAACTGTAAAATCGGGGGATTTACCCAACAGAGAAGACAGAGGCAAACGGGGGAGGGGTTTGACACAACAACAGCAATTACAGTCCTCTCGGACCCGGAATCGACAGTGATAAATCTATCACATACTTCACTGTCATTAGACCAACTCTCTATTTTGGATCGGGGCCTTGGCTTTGTTACCACACACCCTCCTGACTTCTTTAAATTACATCTAGCACTCCATGTGTTTATAAGGAAGATGCAACTAAGAGTCTTTTTTTCTCAGATCAAGGATACAACAACAATTCAGGAACTATCACCTGACACAAATCAGGACTTAGATGAATATGATACTGTAAACTCCATTTCGATTTGTTAAAACTAAGTCCAGATGGGTGCCCCATGGACCCCCTGATATTTGCTTTCAGAGATGTGATTGTTAGGGAATTGAAAGATATCCAACTGAATTGGGATAACGGAGGCTTATACAATATTACTAGAACACAACACCAGGCTTTTCAACAACTATTAGATAATGACAATATTATCATTATTAAAGCAGATAAGGGGGGTGCCACGGTGGTTATGAATAAGGTTGATTATGAGAATGAAACTAGACGCCAACTTAGTGACACAAAAGCCTACAAGGCACTTCAAAAGGATCCCATGCAAGATCTAGCAGGGGCTATAATGCAATGCCTTAATGACAACTTAAAAGTGGGCACTCTTATCCCTTTTTTCCCTAAATTCATGTCATGTCATGTTTTTTTTGTCTCTTTTACATTTATTTTTACTATTATGTATAATTAATGTTTTAATTTTTGTTTTTAAGATTGTAATTTTAACTAATTCTATTTATATATATGTATGTTCATCGCTTTGAAAAATGACAAAGCGATTAATCAAAAATTTTAATAAACTTGAAACTTGAAGAAAGAGTATCTTTTTCTGTTTGAGAAAAATCCTAGAACTCCAAAAATCTCTTTCATTCCTAAAATACATAAAACTTTGGACGCCCCGCCCAGACTTCCGATTGTTAATACCCGTCAATCGATTCTTGAACCCCTCTCAAAATTTGTGGACTTTTTCCTTAGGGATGAGGTTTTTAAGATTAGATCTTTCATAAGGGATTCCACCCACTTTTTGAGGAAACTGGCTTCGGCTGACATACGTACACATGATAGATGGTTGGTCACTTTAGATGTAACTTCCCTTTAAACCCAAATCCCCCAACTTCAGGCACTTGAGGTGAAACAAGAAGTATTAGACAAAAGGCCCACTCCCAAACGAATTTCAACGGAGTTCTTGTTGAAACTGGCAAAATGGGTCATCCTTGATAATTTTTTTCAATACCAGGACCAATTTTTCCAACAGACCCAGGGGGTTGCGATGGGGGCTACTATGGCCCCCTCAGTAGCTGCCCTCTATATAGATTTGAGGATAGATTTGTCTATACATCTAGGTGGTACACCCATGTATCTTTTTGGGGACGCTTTCTCGACGACATTTTCTTAATTTGGGAGGACACCAGGGAACGTCTTGATGAGTTTTTTTCATACTTGAACTCAGTTGATCCTAATATCACATTTACAATGGCATGCCATCAAACACACATCCAATTTTTGGATATTGCTATCACCATTACTGGTGACGAGGTCCACACCTCCCTCTTTAAGAAGCCGGTCACCCGTAACACAGTTCTACATTTTGATAGCTTCCACCCATACAAATTACGCTTTAACTTACCAGTGGGGCAATTTCTACGGATACGGCGGATATGCTCATCCGTAGAAGAATTTCGGAGGCAGGCCGATTTACTATCTGACCGGCTACGGGTGAGAGGCTATCCAAATAGAGCCATTAAGCAGGCTTACACGAGGGCAAGATTTGCCCAACGTGAACTCCTTCTTAACAAATCTGACACCGCACAGGAGGAGGAGAGTGAGACCCTTCCCTTTTCTAAAGCTGTTAATTTTCTAGTACAGGCCATGAGGAGACACTGGCATATAGTACAGGGACATTTCTCCTTGTACAATTTTCCGAGAATTGCATAATCGAGGGGGACGACGTTGGGCCAAAAATACAACTTCCAAAAATATGGTTGTAGGAAAACAAAGAGTGGAGGACAGCATACAGCTTGTGGGAGATGTCAATGGTGCCACCTTACGATTGAGGGGAGGTCATGGAAAGTCCCAGGAAGAGACAAATTCTTGGAATCTTTGAGTGATACTGACTGCAACACCAGTGATGTCATATACTATATATGAATACTATATATATGTTATCTCAGGATAAGCAGGCAGCATATTCTCATATATGGGTGATGACATCCACGGAGCCCCGGTACGGACCGCCTTAAAAGTGTATTGCCATTTTAAGAACTTGAGAAAGTTTGTGAACTGCCCCCACTGTGCATGTGCAAGTGCCTTCCCACCCGATGCAGGCTCGTGGTACCTCAGTTCTTAGTTTTCCACAGAGCTAAGAAGTTGTGTTTTTGGAACGTTATTCAAATTTTTTACCTTTGCCTTCCTATTCACACGTTCTTTTATCTTTTTTTTCCTTTAATCTTAAGTTTACTTAATTAAAGAGAATAATAGGAAAAACGGGGAAATTTTTCCTCACTGGCTCTGCCCGACAAGGTCTTTTCTTTTTCCTCAGCCATTGAATTCGATTTGGCTGAAGTGCTTTTTTCGTCAATGTCCCACTGTTAACGAGTTTTAAGAAGTGTTGCAAGTGGCAAAGGCAACTTCCCATCACTGACCTTCACAGTTGATGTTTGCAATACCTTGGCCCGGAACACCATGTAGAATCTTGTGCTTGGTGTTCTACCCTGCAGAAACGTTCCATCAAAAGCCAGAAACTTCAACAAGAAAAAATGTTTGGCATCAGCATGGACTCAGAAAAGATGTCACAACCTTCGACATTGAAGGCTCGACATTGTCACCGGTATCAGGAGATATTACTCCTTCTGGTAAACCAGCTAAGAAGCCACCAGCTTCACAACAGGTGTCGCAGGTCACTATTGCATTGAGTCCCTTGATGCTGATTAAGCAGTGATGACTTCTCTTGCATCTTGCCTCTACTACATTGAGGTGTGCATCCCCTTCGAGGTCACCCTCTCCAAAGCAAGACGCGGCACCAATGGTACTAGCAGACAGGCCAAAGGTACCGGTGCTTTCCTTCCGTGAGAAACTTGATGCACTTTTCCAAGTGAGTAATATGTTTAAACTCCTGGTCGCTCATCAGCTCCCTCGGTACTGACCCAGCCTGAGCATAAGACCACCAGGTCCTGTGGTACTGACACTGGCTCTTCAGAGCGGCATCGATCCATGCCCAAGCGTAAACCATTTCATCACAGGTCTACTTCTCCATCGAGGCATCGATCCAGTTCTTCGAGGCATTGTCATTCTTCCTCCTCATCTCGACGCTCCAAGTCCAGGAAGCATCATTCTTCTTCAGGAGGTTCGAAAAGAAAATATTTCTCTCCCTTATGGTCTTCAAAGCTGACTGACACCGGGCTCAACATCTGCATCAATCTTCTCAACGCACTCCTTCACCAAAGTCCTTTTGTGATTCTGTCTTACAGTCTGATTCAGCTGACTTACCTGAGTCTACAATGGAGGCTTATGATACTACCTTGGAAAAGTCTCCACAAGTCTCCACCAAGGGCTAAATCTCCTACTGAGAGACTCTCTTTTGCCAAATTTATTTGGCAGTTGGGCAAAGAGCTTCTAGTCAAGATAGAAGTTGATTCTGCCTTCAGTGCTGAATACTTGGAGGCCTTAGATTATGATGAGCCTCCTAAAGAATTTCTCAGACTATCTTTGCATTGAATTCTCAAAGAGACTGTTCACAAGAACTGGGAAACAGCCCTAACCATTATAGTGGTGCCCAGAAAATTGGACTCTATATAAAATAATTTCTTCTCCAGGTTTTGATAAACCACAGCTTCAGCATCAGTCCCTAGTGGTAGAGTTGACTTTGAAAAAATTTACTCCATCCAGAGTCTCTGCCTCATTACCACCAGGCCGTGAGGGACACACTATAGACAAATTTGGGCATTGCCTGTACCAAAATTCCATGCTGGTGAATAGAGTTCGAAACTACAATTTCTGTATTTCCTGCTATGTAAAGCACCTTATTAGGAAATTGCCTTCTATTGATAGATACATTCCTCCACAACATTTACAGGAATTTCATCATATCTCTCACACCTTTGTTCTAGCTAGAAAATATATGGCAAGATCTACTTATAAGAACATAAGAATTGCCGCTGCTGGGTCAGACTCATGATGCATTTGAATTATCTTCCAGAGCCTCAGCTATGTCAGTTGCAATGAGATGTCTTGCATGGCTAAACGTATCAGATATGGACATACTGCAAATCTTTAGGACAGATTATCGAAATTCCCTGTTTGGTGACTCTATTGAAAATGCCACACAAAAACTCACTGATCATGACTTCAGTAAAGCTTTTGACAGTGTCCCACACCGCAGGCTGCTAAGCAAGATGGAATCGATGGGGTTAGGAGAGACACTAACTGCATGGGTTAATGATTGGCTGAGTGGCAGACTTCAGAGGGTGGTGGTTAATGGTACCCTCTCTAAAACATCGAAGGTGACCAGTGGAGTGCCGCAGGGCTCGGTCCTGGGTCCACTTCTTTTCAACATATTCATAGGGGATCTGACTCAAGGGCTTCAAGGTAAAATAACACTATTCGCCGATGACGCCAAACTATGTAATATAGTAAGTGAATGCAGTTTACAGAATTATATGGCGCAGGACCTGCTTACATTGGAAAGTTGGTCCTCAACCTGGCATCTAGGCTTCAATGCTAAGAAATGTAAGGTCATGCACCTCGGAAGCAGAAATCCATGCAAGACTTACTTCTTGAACGGAGAAACTTTAACTAGGACTTCAGCAGAACGAGATTTAGGAGTAATCATTAGTGCAGACATGAAAACTGCCAATCAAGTGGAGAAGGCTTCATCTAAGGCAAGGCAGATATTGGGCTATATCAATAGAAGTTTCGTCAGCCGAAAGCCTGAAGTCATAATGCCGTTGTACAGGGCCATGGTGAGACCTCATCTGGAGTACTGTGTGCAATTCTGGAGGCCACATTACAGTAAAGATGTGCGCAGAATTGAATCAGTTCAGCGGACGGCTACCAGGATGATCTCGGGGCTCAAGGGTCACTCGTACGAAGAGAGACTGAACAAATTGCAGCTCTATATTCTCGAGGAACGTAGGGAGAGGGGAGACATGATCGAAACATTTAAGTACCTCACGGGACGTGTTGAAGTGGAAGATGATATTTTCTTTCTCAAGGGACCCTCGGCCACAAGAGGGCACCCGCTCAAACTCAGGGGCGGAAAATTTCATGGCGACACCAGAAAGTATTTCTTCACAGAGAGAGTGGTTGATCATTGGAACAAGCTTCCAGTGCAGGTGATCGAGGCAGACAGCGTGCCAGACTTTAAGAATAAATGGGATACCCATGTGGGATCCCTACGAGGGTCAAGATAAGGAAATTGGGTCATTAGGGCATAGACAGGGGGTGGGAAAGCAGAGTGGGCAGACTTGATGGGCTGTAGCCCTTTTCTGCCGTCATCTTCTATGTTTCTATGTTTCATGAGAAACATTGGGATGCTTTGGTCAAATCCAAACCAAGACATCAGCTTCTAAATCTTCTTCATATCATAGGTGTTTTTCTTCAAAACCTAAGACTACAGCAGAAAAAGCAAAAACAGCAGCGCCCTCAGAAATCTCAGCCGCTCTTCAAAAGCCTGCTTAATCTTATTGATGGGATTCTAAAGAGCATAGCTGCTATTCCTCTTTCTCAGCCTCTTCCTCAACCAATCGGAGGTTGGCTTCAACTGTATTATCCCCTTTGGGAACTGATAACCACAGACCTCTGGGTTCTAAAAGTCATTCAAGAGGGATACTCTCTTCACTTCTTCAGGTAAGGCGAACGAGGGCTAGCAGAACAGCGCTAGCGCGAAGCTCACCACCTAGCATCTGTTCAAAACGCCATCTTGGATTCCAATCAGAAACTTTCTGTCTTTTTATACTTTACATAGTAACATAGTAGATGATGGCAGATAAAGACCCGAATGGTCCATCCAGTCTGCCCAACCTGATTCAATTTAAATTTTTTATATTTTTTTTTTATTTTTTTCTTCTTAGCTATTTCTGGGCAAAGCTTTACCCGGTACTGTGCCGAAATCTCTGTTAAGACTTACTCCAGCCCATCTACACCCTCCCAGCCATTGAAGCCCTCCCCAGCCCATCCTCCACCAAACGGCCATACACCGACACAGAACGTGCAAGTCTACCCAGTACTGGCCTAGTTCAATATTTAATATTATTTTCTGATTCTAAATCTTCTGTGTTCATCCCACGCTTCTTTGAACTCAGACACAGTTTTACTCTCCACCACCTCTCTCGGGAGCACATTCCAGGCCTCCACTACCCTCTCCGTAAAGTAGAATTTCCTAACATTGCCCCTGAATCTACCACCCCTCAACCTCAAATTATGTCCTCTGGTTTTACCATTTTCCTTTCTCTGGAAAAGATTTTGTTCTACATTAATACCCTTCAAGTATTTGAACATCTGGATCATATCTTCCCTGTCTCTCCTTTCCTCTAGGGTATACATATTCAGGGCTTCCAGTCTCTCCTCATACGTCTTCTGGCGCAAGCCTCCTATCATTTTCGTCGCCCTCCTCTGGACCGCCTCAAGTCTTCTTACGTCTTTCGCCAGATACGGTCTCCAAAACTGAACACAATATTCCAAGTGGGGCCTTACCAATGACCTGTACAGGGGCATCAACACCTTCTTCCTTCTACTGACTGCGCCTCTCTTTATACAGCCTAGCATCCTTCTGGCAGCAGCCACTGCCTTGTCACACTGTTTTTTCGCCTTTAGATCTTCGGACACTATAACCCCAAGGTCCCTCTCCCCATCCGTGCATATCAGCTTCTCTCCTCCCAGCATATATGGTTCCTTCCTATTATTAATCCCCAAATGCATTACTCTGCATTTCTTTGCATTGAATTTTAATTGCCAGGCATTAGACCATTCCTCTAACTTTTGCAGATCCTTTTTCATATTTTCCACTCCCTCTTCGGTGTCTACTCTATTACAAATCTTTAATAAAATAAGTTCAGTATAAAACTATTCGAGGCTTGTGTGGATGAGATCAGATGGTTTGCGGAGACCGAGCTCGCAGTGATGGTGACGGAGATCAAGCTTGTGGGGATGGGATGGTGATGGGGACCGAGCTCACGGGGATGGGACAGTGACGAGGACAAGCTTGCAAAGAAGGGGACAAATTTTTCCCCTTGTCATTTTCTATTAAGAACCCATGAGGGCAACAGAAGTTCCACTGCAGAGATCCTTAGGAGATCCAGTTGGATGTCTGAAGCTTATATGAAGTTTAAAGCATCTACACAGTCTGGAGTGGCGCATGGGGATTTTACTTTTGTTGTGTGTAGTTCCCCAGTGGATAGCTTTCTGCAGAAACCAGAGGTCCAGTCAGAAAAGGACTGGGAGACTGGGGCTCAGGGTTACTGCCTTTTCTCCCTCAGCATTAATCCTCAGGTTTAGAGGTTTCCGAGTTTCAGGTGGGTGATAACAGCCAAGAATCTGTGGCAGCCCTAGCCAGGTAGAGGACCTGAAACTGTGCCGTTTTTTAAACCATCAGATTTGATGGAAGTCATTGCAGTATCCTTACAGGAATTAAATTTGGAACTCCCCCAGACTTCTGCTCCATTTTTTGCTTAGAAGCAGCTCTTAAGACCCAGTCCATGTATTTTCCAGATATAACCATGATACTGACAGAGCATTGGGAGGCACCAGAGTGCCCTCTGAGGGTTGCCAAGACAATGACAAATTATTCCAGGACCAGTGAGTTTTATGCATTTCTGACCGTCAGGCACTATAGAAAGCTTCAGATAATTGAAGTTATAACTCCTCCCTCTGCTAACTTATCCTGGAGCATGCCCAGTAGATTCCACTCAGTCTTCAAGCAGCCAGGAACATCTACAGAAAACAATAAACAAGAGAGAGGGAAACAGAACTCCCCGCCAAACAAATCAATTCTGCTCATATTAACATATGCAAAACAGCAACAATGAAAACTGCAAAACAGGTTATCAAACATTACAACCTGAACTATAAAACAGTGCTATAGGGAGAGACAGCCTGCACTGTCAGAAAGGGGGTGCTAAACCAGGGACCCCCCCAATATAGTGCTACATCTAATCAGATGGTAATAATAATAATAATAACTTTATTTTTGTATACCGCAAATACCACAAAACAGTTCAGAGTGGTTCACAATGCAAGAGACTGTACATATACAGCGAAGATACAGAGAATCAATTGTCACAATGTAAGGGACAAAACAGTTCAGAGCGGTTCATAATGCAAGAGACTGTACATATACAGCGAAGATACAGAGAATCAATTGTCACAATGTAAGGGACAAAACAGTTCAGAGCGGTTCATAATGCAAGAGACTGTATATATACAGCGAAGATACAGAGAATCAATTGTCACAATGTAAGGGACAAAACAGTTCAGAGCGGTTCATAATACAAGAGACTGTACATATACAGCGAAGATACAGAGAATCAATTGTCACAATGTAAGGGACAAAACAGTTCAGAGCGGTTTATAATGCAAGAGACTGTACATATACAGCGAATATACAGAGAATCAATTGTCACAATGTAAGGGACAAAACAGTTCAGAGCGGTTCATAATACAAGAGACTGTATATATACAGCGAATATACAGAGAATCAATTGTCACAATGTAAGGGACAAAACAGTTCAGAGTGGTTCATAATGCAAGAGACTGTACATATACAGCGAAGATACAGAGAATCAATTGTCACGATGTAAGGGACTGTACATAATACAGCGAAGATACAGAATCAATTGTCAAGTATAATGGTCATCAGTTTCAATTACAGGGGAGTACCGAGAGGGGAAGGAGAAGCTGAAGGAAAGGGAGTGCATTGGATTGAGGGGGAGGGAAGGGAAAGACCGGGGAAGGAAGAGAGGTGGTTAAAGTTTGGTGAGATTGGCCGGAAGGGAAGGGGTTAGAAAAATTTATCAAAGAGGTAAGATTTGAGAGATTTCCTGAAGGATTGGTAGGATGGGGCAGATGAGATGAGGGAGGTCAGGCAATCATTCCATTTGCTAGCTTGGAAAGAGAGAGTTCTGTCGAAGAATTTCCTGTAGATGCATCCTTTTGGAGATGGGTAGGCAAACAGATAGATATTGCATGTGCGGTTGGTACTTGGGAACGCAAAGTGGTGTGACAGGTATATCGGGGAAGAGCCAGTTAAGGTTTTGAAGCAGAGGGAGGCGAATTTGAAGATGACCCTGGCTTCTATTGGTAACCAGTGGAGTTTTCTGTAGAAAGGGCTAACATGGTCTGACTTTTTGAGGCCAAAGATGAGGCGGACGGCAGTTTTTGAATGAGTCTCAGACATTTAATGGTTTTCTTGTAGGAGCCCATATATATGATGTTGCAGTAATCCAAGATGCTTAAGACTAGGGATTGGACCAGCAGTCTGAAGGGAGGGGAAGTCGAAGTAGTGTTTGATGGTACGGAGTTTCCAGAGGGTGTGAAAATATTTTTTGACCTGGGCATTGGTGTGGTCTTCAAAAGTTAGGCAGTGGTCTAGGATGACTCCCAAGAATTTTGATGGTAGGATTGATTGGGTAAGTAGCTCCGTTAAGTTGCAGGGTGGTGGTTGTTAATTTGTGGTTAGGACTTGCAAGGAAGAATTTAGTTTTTTCTGGATTCAGTTTTAGTTTGAACCGAGTAGTCCAGTGTTCGACCATGGTGAGTACAGATGAGATGTGTTGTTCTGTTTCTTGTGATAATGAGGAGATAGGGATGAGGATTGTAATGTCATCTGCATAAATGTAGGATTTCAGATTTCGGTCCAGTAACATGTCCCAGTGATGCCATGTAAATATTGAACAAGGAAGGAGATAGGGGGGGGGGCCTTGGGGAACTCCACAGGGGTTGCACTAGGTGTGAGAGAAGGTTCACTCATTGTGGACTTGGTAGGTGCGGTTTTTTAGGAAGCCTGTGAGCCAAGTTAGTTCCTGTCCCGAGATGCCCATGGAGTCGAGGCAGCTAAGCAGAATGCCATGGTCTACAAGGTCGAACGCACTGCTGAGGTCAAACTGGAGTAGCAGTGCACTGTTTCCCAGGGAGAATAGTTGGAGGAGGTAATCGGTTAGTGAAGCTAGGACGGTTTCCGTGCTGTAGTTAGTGCGGAATCCTGACTGGAAGTCATGAAGAATGTTAAACTTCTCTAGGTATGACATGAGGTCATGATTGACAAGACCTTCCATAATTTTGAGGAAGAGGGATATGTTGCAATGGGTCTGTAGTTGGCAGCTGAGGAGAGTGGTTCTTTGGGGTTTCTGATAATTGGAGATATGAGGATGTGGCCGAGTTCCAGCAGGAAGTAGCCGGTGGACAAGCAGAGAGTGACCCGGTTGAAGAGCTCAGCTTTGAAGGGGGGGGGAGCTGTTTTCATGATGGAAGGTGGGCAGTTATCTAGTAGGCAATTGGATTTGGAATATTTAGAGTATAGCTTGAGAAATAGGTTCCAATCTGGGTTTTTGAAGCGATTCCAGTCATGTCAGCGGTTGAACCTTCATTTTCTACGGTAGGTAGATAGATTGATGGGCTAGTGCTTGTTGTTGCAAGAGATGTTTTTAAGTTATGGATTTTTTTGGCGAAGTGGTCGGCTAGGTTTTTCGGGGAGGGTGGAAGATCTGTGGGGGAATTTTTTCGTGAGTCGATGTCAAATAAGGAGTTGACAAGTCTGAAGAGTTTATTGCTGTTCAGGGATGGGGTGTTGATTGATTGGGAGTAGTATTTGGAGCGTTTTTCTTTGATACTTCTTTTGTACTCAATAACTTTTATGCGCCAGAAGTATCTGTCAAGAGTCTGTGCCTGATTTGCACCAAATTCTTTCTAGTTTGCGTACTTCTCGTTTCAGAGCTAGAAGGTCGGCATCATACCAGTTAGCCGATAAGCGGTGTTTTTTTCTACAAGGTTTCAGTGGAGCAATGTCGTTTAGGACCTGATTGCTGAAATTATTACAGCCTGGGATGAAGTTGGGGTCTAGGTCTGGGATGGATGTAGGGTTATAGTGGGACCAGAATTCTTCAGGGTTCAGTTGACCTCTAGTCCATATTGTTTTTTCTTTGTGGATATTTCTAGGTTGCCTATGGATTTGTTTTTATAAAGGCTGGTCCAAAACATAAATCCAGCTTACCAGTTCTTTAAGGCAGGTGATCAGCGAATCAGACATACATAGGGTGGGTTCCCGGAATAAAGTGTGGATTTACAAGAAAGAAGATTAGTAGAGGTAAGAACCTAATCTTTCATTCTTGTACAATCCCACTTTATTCCAGAACTAGTGATCCATCATGGACGCCTGCTCCAAAGGCTTATAAGGTGGGCGAGCCAGGGAGCATAGACCAGAGTCAGATTCCACAGCAGGCAAGGGAAACGCATGGGAGGCCTCAGATGCACTGCATCCCATAGAAAACGGTTCATAGTCAGTGGCGCGCAAGACGCCAGCGCGCCGACAATTCGGCGCAAGACAGTAGCGTGCGGGGGAAAAAGTAATTTTTAAAGAGCTCTGATGGGGGGTTTGGGGTGGCAAACCCCCCCACCACTTTATTGGTTAGTGTTCGCGCTGCTGTTGGAGGGGGGTTGGAAATCTCCATTATAGAGAAAACGGAACTTTTTCTGATTTTTCGGGAAAAGTTCCATTTTCTCTATAATGTGGGGGGTTTCACCCCCCACACACCCCCGCAACGGCAGCGCAAACACTAACCAATAAAGTGGGGGGGTTGCCACTCCAAACCCCCAGTCAGAGCTCTTTAAAAATTATTTTTTCCCCTGCACGCTTCTGTCTTGCGCCGAATTGTCGGCACGCTGGCGTCTGGCACGCAATTATCCCGTCACCTAGAAAACGGACTACGTCTGGATAACCACCAAAGGACTCCTCTAGGAAAGCCGCTGCAAGAACCTCCTGCAGGCAATCCTGCAGAAAATCCATCCCCCGAAGAACTGAGGGAGAAGAGGAATCCTCCTGTCGACTAATGAACCAATCCTGGTAACTCCTCCCAACTTTTGTGTAGGTCGCCACCGTGGACTTCCACTTGCTATGAAGCAGCACAGCTATCACCGCAATAGAACAGCCCTGGGCCGACAAGGCCGCACGCTCAATAGTCAGTCACAAGACCAAAGAGGCCCAGGTCCTGCAAAGTGATCAGTCCCTGAGTGAGAGGCCAAGGATGACAGGAAAAACTCAGCTCTCGCTGGCCCCGCCGGAGCCGCACCAGGTCGACATACCATGGTTGTCTCAGCCAATCAGGAACCACAAAGATCACAATTCCCGGGCACGCTCCTATGTGACGCATCAGATGCCCTAACATGGGCCACGAAGGGAAGGAGTAAAGAAGACCCTCCAGCAGCCAGGGCTGTGCCAGAGCATCTAGGCCATCGTTGCTGGCCTCTCAGCGATGACTAAAAAGCCAATTGGCATGCTTGATCACCATGAAGAAGGATACGGAACTACTCGAAAGTGTCCAGAGAAGGGCGACTAAAATGGTTAAGGGGCTGGAGGAGTTGCCATACAGCGAGAGATTAGAGAAATTGGGCCTCTTCTCCCTTGAAAAGAAGAGACTGCAAGGGGACATGATCGAAACATTCAAAATACTGAAGGGAATAGACTTAGTAGAGAAAGACAGACTGTTCACCCTCTCCAAGGTAGGGAGAACAAGAGGACACTCTCTAACGTTGAAAGGGGATAGATTCCGTACAAACGTAAGGAAATTCTTCTTCACCCGGAGAGTGGTAGAAAACTGGAACGCTCTTTCAGAGTCTGTTATAGGGGAAAACACCCTCCAGGGTTTCAAGTCAAAGTTGGATAAGTTCATGCTAAACTGGTGAGACTGGACTCATTTGGAGCACTGGTCTTGACCTTGAGGCCGCTGCATGAGTGGACTGCTGGGCAGGATGAACCATTGGTCTGACCCAGCAGTAGCAATTCTTATGTTCTTATGATGTACACTATGCACTCGAACGCTCTCCTGGAGAGAGACACACTCTGGGGTCTATTGTCTAGCAACTGAGAAAGTCTGCCTGAACGTTGGCCACTCCTGTAATGTGCACTGCAGACAGCACAACCCGGAGTCTTTCTGCCCAACAAAAGAGCAACTGGAACTCCTTACTCAGGTAGGGACTCTGCATGCTCCCCTGCCAGTTGCCGTAAATCACCGCCATGGCAATGTCCAAGGACACTCAGACAGCTCAATGATGAAGACAGGCCTGGAAAGGCAAGAGGCAGCTGAATCGCCCTCAGTTCCAGGCGAATAGTCGACCACTTGCGCCTTGGGGCACCCACCGGCCCTATACAGGAACAGATTTACAGATCTCCCTCCTATCTGAGAGACTCGCGTCCTTTGACAGTCACCTAATCCAAATCCAGAGCAGAAGGCCGCTGGCTAGTGACATGGGAAACAATCACCACGTCATGCTGTTCTTTTCAATCTTTCCCTAAGCACAGGAAGGGTCCCCTTGGACTGGAAAACCGCCAACGTAATCCCACTCCACAAAAAGGGCTGCAGGACAGAGACAGCAAACTACAGACCAGTGAGTCTCACGTCTATAGTGTGTAAACTCATGGAAACACTGATCAAACAGAATCTTGACACAATCCTAGACGAAGAAAAACTGCGTGATCCACATCAACACGGGTTCACCCAGAGTGATCCTGCCAATCTAATCTGATTAGCTTTTTTGATTGGGTTACTAGACAACTGGACGCCGGAGAGTCACTGGACGTGGTATATTTGGACTTCAGTAAAGCATTTGATAGCGTCCCTCATCGAAGATTACTGAACAAGCTGAAATCGATAGGATTAGGAGACACTCTAACTACATGGGTTGGGGTTTGGCTGAGCGGTAGACTTCAGAAGGTGGTGGTGAACGGTACCCCATCCGAAGCATCGGACGTGATCAGTGGAGTGCCGCAGGGCTCGGTCCTGGGCCCGATTCTATTTAACTTATTCATAAGAGATATGACGCAAGGACTTAGAGGAAGGGTATCACTGTTCGCCGACGACGCCAAACTTTGCGACATAGTAGGCAAAAGCTTATTACCTGATAATATGACACACGACCTATTGTTGCTGGAACAATGGTCAATTACTTGGCAGCTAGGCTTCAATGCTAAAAAATGCAAGATAATGCACCTGGGTAAGAGAAACCCACGTAGAACTTATGTACTAAATGGTGAGACCTTGGTTAGGACCACGGCGGAATGCGACCTAGGGGTGATCATAAGTGAGGACATGAAGGTTGCCAATCAAGTGGAGAAGGCTTCCTCCACGGCAAGACAAAAATGATGGGGTGTATCCGCAGAGGTTTCGTCAGCAGGAGACCTGAAGTTATGATGCCATTGTACAGAGCATGGTGAAGCCTCACTTGGAGTACTGTGTTCAGTTTTGGAGACCACACTACCGAAAGGACGTGCTGAGGATCAAGTCAGTTCAGCGAACGGCCACCAGGATGGTCTTGGAGCTCAAGGATCTCACGTATGAAGAAAGATTAAAAAAATTGCGGCTGTACTCACTTGAGGAAAGAAGAGAACGAGGAGATATGATTGAAACATATGTACAACACAGGACGCATCGAGTCAGAAGATGATATCTTCTGGCTCATGGGACCCTCGACCACCAGAGGACATCCGCTGAAAATCAGGGGAGGGAAGTTTCATGGCGACTCCAGGAAGTACTTCTTCACCGAAAGAGTAGTGGATCATTGGAACAGACTCCCACTTCAGGTGATAAAGGCCAGCAGCGTGACGGATTTTAAGAGAAAATGGGATACTTAGGTGGGATCTTTAAGGGAGTAAATTCAGGGGAGGGGATACTTGGAATGGGCAGACTTGGTGGGCTATAGTCCTTTTCTGCTGCTTTTTTTCTATGTTTCTATGTTTCTAACCAAGGCCAGAGGGTCCCGCTGTGGATTCCATTGGGACAACAGAGCCTCCTGCAAGGGATGCAGTCTGGCTCTGGCCCACGGAACTCCATTGATCATCGCCACACAAGCCCCAGGACCTGGAAATACTGCCAGGCCGTCAGGGTCTGATTGCCCAGATTGTCTCTGATGACTGTCTGAATCTTCTCTTGATGGGAGATGGGAGGGACACTTTGTTCTATCCCATGTGAAAGCGAACCCCCAGGTACTCCAAATCCTGGGTGGGCTTCAAGTGACTCCACCAAAGGTTGATCACCTAGCTCAGACGCTGCAGCAAGTAGACCACCTGCTGAACCACCTGGATCCCCTCAGCCAGAAAGGGAGCTCTGAACAGCAAATCATCCAGATACGTATGGATCAGCACACCCAGATAGCGAAGATGCACTGCCACTTCCACCGTCACCTTGGTGAAGGTCCTTGGCACTGTTGCCAACCTGAAGGTAAGAGCCGCAAAGTGAAAGTGCTGCTCCAGAATGTGGAACCACAAAAATTTCCTGTGTACCGAAAAAATGGGGATATGCAGATACACCTCTGTGAGATTCAGGGAGGCCGGAAACTCCCCTGGCGTCAGTAAATCAATGACGGAACGCATCATCTCCATGCGGAAGCGGGGCACCGTGAGTGCTACATTGACCGCTTTGCGATCCAGACTCGGTCTCCAAACTTTGGAGTCTTTCATTGGGATGATGAAGCATATCGAGTATCTCCTGAAGCCTGTCGCCCTCTGGCATGGGCTCATTGGCCATAAGATTCAAACGTTTGTGGACAGTGGACTGACCCAAAGTGCCACCTCGGGGTTGCCTGCAGAGGAAACTAGAAAGTAAATGGAGAGAGGACTGAGAAACTCCAATGTGAGCCCATTGCGCAACACCTCCAAGACCCAGCGGTCGGATGTGAGTCTCCTATTCTGCCAAGAAAGCAGACAGCTTCCCCCCCCACCCGATGTGTGGGAGAGGGGCCAAAGGCTTAGTGCCAGAACTGATTCTTAGGGGAGGCTGCTGAATGGTCGTTTGAGGTCTGCTAAGGGCCAGACCCACCTGAAATAGAGCCTGGAGGACACAGGGTACCTCTTCCCTGAGGAGGGAGGACTGTCATACTGGTAAGGACGTCCAAACAGACTAAAATTAGAACGCCCTAACCCTTTGGTGGGACATGGCCTGTTCCTGGGCAAAGCCTTTGGCTCGTGGTCTTGTACACTTGCCATGAGGTCATCCAGACCCTGGCCGAACTGAAGCTGTCCCTAAAAGTGAAACATGGTCAAATGGTCTCGGAGGAGGAGTCCCCAGACCACTGCTTGATCCACAGTATCCTCTGGGCAGACACTGAAGAAGCGCCCAGCTCAGCGATAACTTTCAGAATGTCAGATACAGCATCAGCCATACAATCCACCCTGGAGATGAGAAAATCCAAATCAACCATGACAGGGCATGGTGAAGTGTGGAGAGGTACGCCCATGCAATGAACATCCTTCAGGACCACTCCATTGGGAGGGAGAGAGTACGCTTGATGACCTGAGCCACAGCTGAATCCACCTTCAGAGATGCAAAGCGCTGAACAAAACCGCCCGCCATGGGACAAATCCTTGCCATGGCTCGAGCGCAAAACAGGGGACCCTCCATGCTACCCCAAATCTCCAATAGGATATAAACCGCATTGGGGTTATCAAGAAAAGGAGGCAGGTAGTGGCCTCTTGATCACTGATAAGAGAACATTCCTGCTGGATCGGCTGAGTCGGCTGCAGTGCCCATTCCTGCAGAGCTTCTGTGACAAGGTCCTTCAGATGAGCAGGTTTTAGGAATCTGCATGCTGTGGGATCGTCAGCCAGGTCCTGAGCCCCATACAGAGCCTGATCACGGAGCTCCGCCAAACATTCCACATCAGTGGCTGCCACTGAACCTCCCTGCGAAAGCAGAGGGATTGTGAGAGTGCCCAATGCCATTGTGGGCGTCACCCTTTTACACTCTGGAGTTCCTGCTTGGGAACCAAGCAAAAGACTCGGGCTGAGTGGCGGCGACATCCTCACAGATGGCCTAGATGTTGGTGGGATGATCACAGGCATGGACTTCTTTACAAAGTATGCCTGGGAGAGCCTATGCACAATTCCCGGGGAAAAAGAGGATTCCTGCGGCGAAAGCCACCCTGTGCACTTCAAACTAGAGTACTTATAAGGTTTTTCTCCAGAACCGTACTTGCATTTCGCTGAAACGCCACCAGCGCTCACCCAAGAGCCCCCAAACACGATTTTCAAAGAAATTGGAGCAGAAGGCTCAAAGAGAGTCTTCCCTGAGGCAAAAGGCACCACTTCCATGCAAATTTAGTCCCCCATGAGGGCCACAGCACACGGGGAACACGGCTGCATATCTGACAGCCATCCGCCACAAACGAGGCATGAAATCAATTCATCTCAACCTGGGAAGGCCATCTATGACATTTGGAGCAAAATCAAAGCTCCTAACTATAAAAAATATAGATTTATTCAAATTGGGAAAATCCAAAATGGCTGTCAGATGCCGATTTTGCAATAAAATCGCCCGGGAAAGGAACAGGAATCCCCAGAAAATGGTGAATTTGGGATTTTAGAGGTGGTGGTGGTGTGGGTAGGGCATGCAGGGAAACCACTCAAAAAACCCTTTTTAAGACCCACAAGAAAGAAGATTAGCAGAGGTAAAAACCTAATCTTTCTATTGTACCCGATGGCCCCTTGTTCCTGCAGCTTTTTACTCCACATAACTAAGGGACTTCACTCCCTAGTTAGGGAGGAGTGATCTTAAAAGATACACAGGATTGCAAGGTGGATTTGTTCCACAAAAGACAGTTTGAGGCTTTATCTCTGGGTCTGAGAGCTGTGGCTGTAGCTTCTTTCAAGATATGCACCTGTACTTCATTCTTAAAGCCCAGCGCATACCTCCAGGTGTTACTATTAAGGTGGAATATGTAGCAGATATCCTATATGACTTTTTTTAGGGTCATGAGCAAGGTGTCTGCTTACTTTATCCCTGCTTTCAGAATGCTCTTGATCAGACAATGGGTGGGAGATTCTACTTCTAAAGCTAATTTGAGCAGTCTCCCTTTTAAAGGTCAAATGCTGTTTGGCAAGGGGTTAGACAGTCATAGCCAGTGTGGAAGATCATCATCCTAAGTCATTGCCTAAGAGTAGACCACTTGCCCCAGGGCAGTCGAATTGTGGTTCCTTTTGTGGCTACAGACAGTCTTGCCATGCAACAATGAGCCCTTCTGCTCAGAGATTTAGACAGAGGTTTGCAGGTTCCGGATGACTGCAGGTGTCCCCCCCAACACCCCCACTCAGAAGCTGGTACCAAGTAGTCCCAATGATGGCAGGCAAAGAGACTGAGCTTCCCCAAATAGGAGGAAGACTCTCAGAATATAAGTAGGCCTGGGTGAAGATCTGTTCAGACAAATGGGTGCTGGACATCATTCGAGAGGTCTACATGCTTGAGTTTTTTCACACTCTTTGGGAATTTTTTGGCAGATTCTCCAGCAAGAAAACCAGAAAAAGTAGCCAATGTCAGAGTAACAGTAAACCAGCTTTGGGAGATCCAAGCCATGGAGTCAGTACTGGACATAGAATCGGGCTTAAACAGATATAATTTATCATACCCAAAAAAGATTTAGACAATAGGAGGCCCATCCTGAATCTGAAGTCTGTCTATACAGCACTAAGGGTGCACAAGTTCGAAGAGACTGTGCATTTAGTCAGCATCAGGGGACTTCCTAGCCTCACTGAATTTGACGGAGGCTTACTTGCATGTTTCCATTTTCCCGGAACACAGAAGGTTTCTCAGGTTCCATGTACTAGAGAACTATTTCCAATTCCCAGTGCTCCCTTTTGGGTTGGCAAAGGTATCTCACACCTTTACAAAGGTGATGGTGGTAGCTGCATCACACCTGCACAAAGCATGTTCATCCATACTTGGGTGACTGGCTGTTCAGAACCCATCCAAAGTCAAAGATTGCCAGTGGCACAAGTTGTACAGGACCTTCAGTTTTCAGAAGAGTTATCTGGACCCGGTTCTATCTCTGAAATATCTGGGGACTCTGTATAGCACATAAAAAGGTTGTGATTCCTTCTGTAAGCATGCAAACTGAAGCTCAAATGCTAGATTTTGGAAATCCCAGTGATACCGGCTCCTATGGCTTGGCATTGCCTGCAGTTGCTGGGGTCCATGGTAGTGACTACAGATGTGGTGCCTTGGCCAAAAGCTCACCTATGTACTCTTAGGGTGAGCTACTATCCTGCTGGTCTCCACAGGCAGTTACTCTGGACAGTGGAAGTATGTCAAAGTCTGCACTGGTAGCTCCAGATGAAGACCCTGTCAAGGGCTTCCCTCTCTGCATTTCTTCATGGGTGATACTGACGACGTATACCAGTCTGGTCAACTAGGGAGGTCGTTGCTAGCATCACCCAGGTCAGAGCCACTGGTTACCCTCTCAGAGGAACTGGTCCATCAACAGATTGGATCTGAAAGCTATTCAGCTTGCACTGCAGGCCTTCAAAATATATCTGGAAGGCAAAGCGGTTAAGGTTTTTGGCATACATCACCAGACAAGGAGGCACCAGGAATGCTCAGTTACAACTGGAGACCCAATTGTTGTTTTATTGGGCAGAAGCCTACCTTGAAGCCCTCTCTGAAGTCTGTCTAGAAGCTGTCTCAGAGTTTTTACAACAACATTGTGAAGCATTGGGGAAGGTTGGCAATCCACCTAATAGTGTCAGCAAACAAGAAAGCATCTTGGTACTTCAGGTGGCAATTCAAGCCAGGAAGCACCGGTGTAGACACCCCAGTCCAGATTTGGCCAGCAGCAGAGCTGTTGTATGTGTTTTCCCTGTGGCCAGATGGTAAGCCAGATCATTTGAAGAATAGCGACCCATCTCGGATCAGTGAATCTAGTAGTGTCAGATTGACCGCATTGGCCATGGTATGCAGATCTAGTATGGCTACAGTGGAACAGATGTCTCAGGCTGCCCTTACTTGTCACAGGGCTCAATTGCCCTGGAGGATCCTGAATGCTTTGGTCTTTCAGCATGGTTCTTGAGCACACAACCGTAGCATAGAAATAATATTCTGAGGTATGACGCAGTGATTAGAGCCACAGGCTCAGCACCCTGAAGTTGTGGGTTCAAATCCCATACTGCTCCTTGTGACCCTGGGCAAGTCACTTAATTCCTCATTGCCCCAGATACATTAGATAGAATGTGAGCCTGCCAGGACAGACAGGGAAATGTGCTTGAGTACCTAAATGTAAACCACTTAGGCTGTAAGTGGTATATAAATACCTTCTATGATCTAGGAAGCCGACGACTGTAGCGGCTTATGCTAAGTGCTAGAAGACTTTTCAGTGCTGGTATGATGGTCAGAAAATAGATCTCCCATATTTGAAATCCTGTCATTCTTCCGGGATGGCCTTAAAAGGACCTAACAGTTGGCTCTCTCAAAATGCAGGTAGCCTTAGTGGAGAAAAGACATAATTAGTTCCTGAAGGGAGCATTGTGTCTGCATCCTCACATGTGACAACTATTCCCCACATGGAATCTTAATATGGGTTTGTGGGCCATCTGTAAGGTTCTGTATGAAATCCTACAGAATGCATCACTGATGGATCTTACAGTCAAGACAGTTTTCCATGGGGCTATCACCCCAGCAAGAATGGAGCTCCAGTCTCTATCATGCCAGGAACATTTTCTCAGATTTATGGAGGTGGGCATGTCTCTACACTTGGTTCCTTCTTTTCTTCCTAAAGTGGTCTTGGCCTTCCATGTAAATCAGGAAGTTGGACTCCCGGCATTTCTATGCCACAGACATAAAGAAAATGGAAAGTCTTGTCATTATTGGACATGAAGATAGTTACTCTGTTATTTCAAGGGAACAAATGTCTTTAAATCTTTCAGGCATATAGAACAGGAGAGTTACCTCCACAAGTCAATCACAAATGACCAGTGGAGATGTCCAAAGAAAACAGGTAAGCTGGTGTGTCTCACGACTCAGCTTTATTCACTCAGTGACTTGACATGTACATATTTTGGTCCAACCAGCCTGCATCAGGAGTCTTATGTTCAATAGAAACACCAATTAGGCATTTGTCCCATTCTATGTAACAAGCATATGAAAAGCCTATACAGTTTCTCATGACGGCTGGAATTTTCATCCTAAGTTTCTTTAACGAAGCTCTGTATAAGCTTTTCATATGCTTGTTACATAGAGTGGACCAAATGCCTAATTGGTGTTTCTACTGAGAATAAGAATCCTAATGCAGGCTGGTTGGACCGAAACATGCACATTTCAAGTCATTGAGTGAATAAAGTTGAGTCGTGAGTCACACCAGCTTACCTGTTTTCCTTAGACATCTCCACTGTTTGTTTTAAATCTTTCTGATCATCTTTTTATGTTAACTGTAGCAAACGGGAGCAATCCTGCCTCAAAGGCCTCCATTTCCAAATGGATTTGCATGGCTATTGCAGCTGCATACAATTAGCTGTGGTAAACAGTCACTGATTTCTTTGGGAGTATATTCCGCCAGAGGCATGGCCTCTTCATAGGCAGAATCCCAGGCAGCTTCACCCGAGGAGGTTTGTAGAGTAACTACCTGTTCCAGCCTCCATAACTGTACTAGGTTTACAGAGTGGACATAACAGCACAAATGGACACTACGTTGGGTCTTGGTGCTCACATAAGGCTCATCTGCCACACTCTAGACACAGGAGACTGCTTTGGTACATTCCACTTGTCAAGCCTGTTGTACCCTCTGCACTGGAAGGAAAAATTAGGTTCTTACCTCTATAATCTTCTTTCCAGTATAAAGGTACAGTAGGCCAAACAGCCCACCCTGTCGGGTGTTAAGTTTGCCTGCTTTCTGCCTCAAGCATATATGGGTATCTCCAGATATTTGTCTGTGATCAACCATGAAAGAATGAAGATGTAACCATAGGAACCAACTCTTCAAAGTTATTGGGGTGCCCAACATCCTCCCTCCCCTGGCCATCACCAAAAAAGAAATAGTCTTACATTTTGTTAAACTTTCTCACAAGAACCTGGCAAGATCACAAGGAAAAAAACTGATTTTGTGCTGCTTATCCTAGGAATAAGCAGTGGATGTCTCCAAGCCATTTTAATAATGATTTATAGACCTCTATAGGAAATTATCCAAACCTATTTTAAACCCTAGTAAGCTAACTGCTTTCACCAAATTCTCAGGCAATGAATTCCAGAGTTTAATAACACATTGAGTGAAGAAATATTTTCTCTGGTTTGTTTAAAATCTACTACTTACTATCTTCATTTCATGACCCCTAGTCCTAGTATTTTTGGAAAGAATAAACAAGTGATTCACATCTACCTGTTCCACTCCACTACGTATTTTATAGAACTCTATCATATCTCCCCGAGCCATCTCTTCCCAAGACTAGGGTACCATATTTTGGGCCACAAAACCCCGGACACATGACCCCACCCTGTTCTGCCTCTAGTCCTACCCCACTCCGGTCTGCCCCAGCCCCACCCTGTTGTGCCTGCAGTCCCATCCTGTTTCACCCCAGCTCCACCCCACAAAGCCTCTTCTCATCTTTCCCAAGCTCTGGCCACGTCTGGAGGGCCTGAATCATGCACGGATGTATGTGACATCATCTGCGCAAGCTCAGAGGCCCTCCAGATGCGGCCAGAGCTCGTTGGGGCTTTCCAAAACTCAGACAAACATGTTTGGGTTTCCATGGATGTCTGGTAACCAGAATACATTTTACTTTCCTGTGCCCAGTGCCTCACCTCTTTTCATCAGTCTGTGTTCTTTTCCCTTACTGCCTCTTTTGCTTTCCTATTTCCTACCCAACCCCAGCACAGACCCCATTTTCCATCAACTTTCCTTATCCAAAGACCTCCACGGCCCTGTTCAGGCCACCCTCCATCCTTTAGCCCCCTTTATACCCATCTCAAAAGATGGGCTTCTTCTGTCTAAAAGCTCATACTTCCCTAAGTCCTAGCACCCCACTCCCTTCCTACACTCTGCTCTTCACCCTCAGTCCCTAAGTCACTATTAAAGCAAACAAATTCACAATCCATAACAAATAATATTATTTAAAAAAACAAAGCTAAAAGCTCACTCACAGAAAACATGCAATGCAAGAGAAAAGAGGAGCAGCAAATCAGGTGGGAACTATGGCTCCTGCATATGCCTGTAGGCTGCTCATCAGACCAATCCCGATGCAAGACAGCAAAGCTGGTTCAGTCAGGACCTGTCTGCTGAGCCTATGTAAAGCACTGGACTGGAGGACTGCAGATCCTGACCTCCCTCCCCTCCAAAAAAAAGGTGAGTTGAGGAAGTAAAGAGGTTGACAGTGAAACACTTAGAGGCTAGTTCGTCATCAGTCTTCAGTTCAAGATGTTTCCCTTGTGCAGAACACTGTTGCCAGCCTGCTCTCTATTGGTTGCAGGTGTGCACTAGAGAGTTGCGCGGGGACAGAAATCCCACCCGTCCCCGCCAAAGTCCCACCCGTCCCCGTGAGGACTCCCACCCATCCCCATGAGGAATCCCTCCGTCCCCACCCGTCTCCGCGAGGAATCCCCTCCGTCCCCGCCCATCCCTGCGAGGAATCCCCTCTGTCCCCATAAACTACAGAAATAGTTATTTCATTTAATTATGCTACTGAATAAAAGGCTCTGGTAGAAACCCATTTAAAAATAAGCAAAAAGACTTTATTAATTTGGAAATATTAATTGAGAAGAATACATACTTTGTAAACGGGTTTCTACCAGAGCCTCTAATGTTTATAAAAAAATAATTTTTTTCCTATCTTTGTTGCCTGGTTTCAGCTTTCCTCATATTCTCATTCAATTCCTTCCATCCACTGTCTCTCTTCTCTCTGCGTCTTCCATTTGCTCTGTTACTGTGCCTCTCCCTATCTCCCCCCTCCCAAATTGATCTGGCACCCATCTTCCCTCCGCTCCCCCCATAGTCTGGCATCTCTGTCTTCTTCCTTGCCAGCGTCTTCTCCCCACTTTCTCTTCCCCATTTCCTTTCAGTGTCCTTCTCCACCCCTTTGTCTTCCCCAGTGCTTTCAGCGGCCTTCTCTCCCCTCAGTTTTGTCCATTTCCCTTAAGCGTCTTTTCTTCTCCACTCCACCTTTCCTCCCTTTCTCCCTCCCTGCCCCTTACCTTTGTGGCGCTTCCCCACCTGACCGACAACAGAACAGGCCCGGTCAGACAAACCTCCCTGTCCTGTAGCCGCAAATCTAAATTACCTTCTTACAGCAGCTGGAGTATTGAAGCTGCTGTAAGAAGGTAATTTAGATTTGGCTACAGGGCATGGAGGTTTGTCAGCCAGGCCTGTTGTTGGTCGGTCGGAGGAAGTGCCAAAAGGGTAAGGGGACCTGACCGGCTGTGCACACTCCCCCCCCCCCATGGCTGCACCCGGGGTGGACCGCCCCCCCCCCTCTTTGGTACGCCATTGCCTTCTCCCTACCTGCCCTGCCATACACAGCCGACCAGAAGTCTTCCCGATTTCAGCGCTGAGGTCGGAGGAAGGGAGGGCTTTGCTTAAGCCCTCCCTCCGACGTCAGCACTGACATCGGGAAGACTTCTGTTCGGCTGTGTGCTGTGGCAGGGCAGGTAAGGAGAAGGAGACTAGCCTCGCAGCTCGAGTGCAATCCAACCCCGCAGGAATCCCGCGACCCTCGGAGGCGTCCCCATGGGATCCCCATGGCCCTAGGGGACGTCCCCACGGGATCCCCGTGACCCAAAGGGGGAACCTGCGGGATCCCCGCGGGTCCCCGTTCCCGTGCAGCTCTCTAGTGTGCACATTATCATTCCCCACGTACTCTGAGTCCTTACTGAGCCTGTGCAATGCCACAGCAGCACACAAGTCTGAGGAAGACAGAGCGGCACTGAAAAACTACTCTATGCATCTGCAGTCACAGTGTGTGAGGTACCAAAATATTTGGGGTGCTCGAGCACCCACAGCACCCCCAGAGCTGATGTTTATGGATGTAACATAGTAAATGATAGCAGAAAAAGACCTGTGTTGTCCATATAGACTGCCCACTGTCACATTAATTCTCAGGCGACAAACCAGTAATTATTCATTTTACTTGCTAAGATATAGTATAAGATGTTTTCTCCTCCCTCCCGAGATCGGTAAGACCTGTACTCAGACGATTTGAATTTGGTCTAAAATACATATAATTGCTCCTGATCCTTCTTGCTGCATATAGAATAGAGACCATAGAAGTTTGTCGGGATTGGATATACCGCCCCACATTGCCCCACTGCTTAATGTTGTTCTGTTACACAAGTAAGGAGAGTTATCAGGTAGCTCTATAATAAAATATTTTGCAAGAGGCTATAGAAGCTGCATAAATGTTAATGCTGGTTGCAGATAGGTGACTTGTTTGGTTCCATCATTATTGCTGATAACTGTCCATTGGTTTAAATAATTGTTCTTGTTACAGAGCAGAAAGACTTAATTAGTCAGGGAGTTCCTCATGCCCTCCTTATTATTTCTCCTTTTTAGGGGTTATCTGTTGCTTTGGTATGAATTAAGGCGGTATTCTTCAACCTTTTGACACCTATGGACCAGCGGAAATAAAATAATTATTTTGTGGACCGGCAGTTGAACACTGGGCTAAGCTGTGCCCATCTCCACTCAATCTCCGCCCCAGACCCCACCCCCCATAATAGTACTAATTGTAACACCATTTTTCCATTCATTTTTCATATATATATACACACACACACAATATAATTGTATTAACAACACATAATGGTTAACCACAAAATAAAAATACACAAAGCACACTGTATGCTTTTCAACATTCATTCCTACCAGAAAACAGATAACCCCATGCAAATGCAGGACCAAAAACTAAAAGTACTAATATTTGTAAACAAACCCTAAGATACAAGACTCTGCAAGCAGTACGACCCCAGCAGAAAAGAAACAAATGCATTTCTTCCTGAACAGACAGCAGATGAAAATCAATCACTAAATAAAAAAATAAAAGCATTCCCCCTACCGCTGTTGTCTCTCTCCCTCCATGCTGTGCCTTGCCTTCTGGCCTACCCCCCGATGTTATCTTTGGGCCGGTCCACGGTGCGATCAATGCAGCGTCTTCAGGCCAGCTCCCTGAGTGTTGCATTGCACAAAGTTTTGGGGCAGTGGCTCCTCGCGCGTGTCCTGCACCTCATCTGGAAGCCTTCTTTCTAATGTTTCGATGTCAGAGAGAAGGCTTCCAGTTTAGGCGCAGGACGCATGTAAGAGCCTTTTCTCACGGCTTTGTGCACTGCAGCACTTAGGGAGCCGGCCCGAAGACGCCACGTTGATCGCACCATGGACCGGCAGTTGTAGAACACTGTATTCTGCCCGATGGACATGCCGGCCCTGTGGACCAGCAGAAAATTTCTGTGGACCAGCAGTTGAAAAACACTGAATTAAGGAACTGAAGCACTGCCCAGGGATACAAGGAGGTAAAGTTGAAAATGTAGATGATGTCTTCTGCAATCCTTGCGACTGGGGAGAGGGAACCTGCTTGTCAAATCTATCCTCATTACTGTGCAGTTGATTTGTGTAGCATCAATAAGCTAGGGTTTTTGGGCTGGTACCACTGGAGATGGTTATTAATACAAAGAAATTATAAGATGCTTTAATGTTAACCTTGGAGAAAAATAATATGCCAACTTTGTATTAAATTTTATATGGATATGAATAGAGTATAAGGGCTCTGACTTCAGTATCACTATTAAATATTTATTATATTATGCATATACACTTCATAGCTTTTGAGTGTGTTATTTTGTAATCCACTTAGTTTATAGGTGGAATAGAAATGTTTTAAATAAATACATTTTGTTATATTTTTATATGATTAGGAATTGGTTAGGATCTTGTAGACTGCCACTGACTAAAGATAGCTCTGAACTATATGGACTCTGTACTTACCTTGACAAAAGAGACATCATATATGAGCCAATGAAGGAGGCTTTGAAAAATTTTCTGAGAGAAAAGACATATGCTGAAGTCAAGCACAGCAGTAAGTCATAAATGTAACTTTTTATATTCTCAAAAAACAAAAGGGACTGCAGAAGTGATGTACAAAATGCCAAGTCTTTTTTTGGAATCAATAAAATGTGGTTGTCCAAAGAATGGTTTCACTTTAAGTTTGACACCTGGACCTGACACAGTCCGTGCTTCGATAAACACTTCTTCAGGGGTCTTATTGTAAAATATAATGAGATTTGACTGACACATGTGTATGTATGTTGCATACAGTCAACAATAGGTGTTAATGTGTATCCAGTTGTGTATGGTGGTCAGATAGGTTGTGAAGATTGTGTGCCAATTATAAGGTTGTCTGTGATCATAAAATGCAATATGTTATGTTGCAAATTAACACGACAGTGTGCCAATTGTGAAACAAACCATTGCCAGTGGGATGAGGGGTAACTGTGAGCAATGATATGAGAGAGAACCGTGTATGGTGATGTGACAGAGAGAACAGTGTCTATAGAATTATGGGTTTGAGTGTGTGAAGAGCAAAATACTCATAAATACCGAGATGTTTTAAACGTCAATTATAGAGAACCATTTGAAGTGCAGCTGGATTTAAACAAATGCATAACAAATGTGTAAACTAAGATCAGTAATAAAACTGAAAAAAATTAAAATAAAAGCTGTGAATAAAAAAAATGATGATTTTATTAAGCTTAGTACTATAGGCAGCACGCACAAAAGTCAGTCGATAGTACTGACTGGATCACTGTTGGCTGATTCTCTGGCCGATTTTTGCCGACCGACTGATGCACAACCAAGTTTACATGCAAATTATTTGAGCGGACACATGCCCAATAGCACTCTGATCGGATCGCTGTGAGAGCGATTTAAATGCATGTGCAGATTATGCTTGTTGGTTTCTCTTGATTCCTGATGTGTTGTGCGCACGCATCTGTTGTACATAGTTCATAGGCATGTTTTATTTGCGTGTGTCATCGGTGCGCATCGAAGGTGTCAGTCGCAAAGCACTGTTGTTGTAAAAGATGCGATATAAGGGATACTGTAAGAGATGTTCCTTGTCTTCGGAGTTGTTGGGTGGAGTTGTAGAAGGGAGTTTGAAGGAGCAATCACGAACTATTGGGCAGCACTGTTGGATGGCACTGCTGCAAAAGCGAACATTGAGGCAGCTTTATAACATTTCTTTGCGGCTTCTTGTGTCATGAAGTGCAAAGCAGACAATGTGACCCCTTGATGTCATATACATGCGACCATCGAGCCCATAAGGAAGGGGGTGGGATGGTTGCAGTTTACTATGAGTAGCATAAATGAGGATGTTATATATAGTTCTGACCCTACTCTGTATTTTTGGGAAAGAAAAGATTTGTGATCACCACCGTCCGCCGACATCCCTTATATATTTATTTTTGGTGTACGCTGATAACGGTCATGCATTGAACCAAAATTGAACACGCACTTTAATCACATGCACTCACAATGCACACATGATACACGTTTAGCACACATAAGTTCTTGTGTACCACAACATGGTATAGTTCAACCTCAGGAAAGGTTTCACTAGATCACACACAGCAACAAAGGTCCTCAACTTTCAAACGCATAGGAGATTTTGTCCATTGGGCGCTGCAAAACCAAGCTGAAACCTATAATGTAGAGGCTATGTGGTCAACTCTGAAATCTACCCTACACGAAGCAACTAACCACTATATAAAAACAGTAAGCAAACAGCGGAGAAACAATAAACCTCAGTGGTTCACTGCGGAGATCTCGGACCTCGTTAAAAAGAAGAAAAAAGCATTTATCTCCTGCAAACAATCAGGAAAAAGGGAGACAAAAGAAGACTATCTGACCAAGTCTAAAGCTGTCAAAACAGCAGTCAGAGAGGCCAAACTCCGAATAGAAGGTAATCTAGCAAACAACATTAAGAAGGGGGATAAATCTTCAGGTATATTAGTGACAGAAAAAGAAACACAGATGGAATAGTACGCCTTAGGAAACCAGACGGGAATTATGTAGAATCGGATTCCGATAAAGCCGAACTACTTCTGCTCAGTCTTTACCTGCGAGACGCCGGGGTCCGGTCCACAGTTGTAGACAAGGGAAAGCTTGGAAGACCCATTTCGGAATTTACGCCCAGAAGCGTCTACAGTGAACTATCAAGACTCAAAGTGAACAAAGCCATGGGACCAGACAATCTACACCCCAGGGTGCTTAGAGAGTTGAGTGATGTCCTGGCAGAACCGTTATCCACGCTCTTCAGTCTTTCCCTAAGTACAGGAAGAGTCCCGTTGGACTGGAAAACAGCTAACGTCATTCCACTCCACAAAAAGGGATGCAGGACGGAGGCTGCGAATTACAGACCGGTGAGTCTCACATCAATAGTGAGTAAACTTATGGAAACACTAATTAAACATAAATTAGATACGATCCTGAACGAGGAGAATCTACGTGATCCCCATCAACATGGATTTACAAAGGGAAGGTCCTGCCAATCCAATCTAATCAGCTTCTTTGATTGGGTAACAAGAAAGCTGGATATGGAGGGGAGTCCCTGGACGTTGTGTACTTGGACTTCAGTAAAGCTTTTCATAGCGTCCCACACCGCAGGTTATTGAGCAAGATGAGTTCGATGGGATTAGGTGAAACATTAACTGCATGGGTCAAAGACTGGCTAAGCAGTAAACTTCACAGGGTGGTGATTAACGGTACCCTCTCCGAAACGTCGGAGGTGATCAGTGGAGTGCCGCAGGGCTCAGTCTTGGGCCCGATCCTATTTAACATTTTTGTAAGAGACCTGACTCAGGGGCTTCAAGGTAAAATAACATTAGTCACCATTGACGCCAAACTATGCAACATAGTAGGCAAAAGCACATTGCCCGACAGTATGACGTGGGACCTACTCTTACTGTTACATTGGTCCTTGACTTGGCAACTAAATTTCAATGCCAAAAAGTGTAAGGTCATGCACTTTGGCAGCAGAAATCCGTGCAGAACTTACACCCTAAATGGTGAGACCTTAGCTAGGACTGCAGCAGAACGAGACTTAGGAGTGATCATTAGGGAAGACATGAAAACTGCCAATCAAGTGGAGAAAGTTTCATCCAAGGCTAGACAAATGATGGGTTGTATCCGTAGAAGTTTCGTCACCCGGAAGCCCAAAGTCATAATGCTGTTGTACAGATCCATGGTGAGACCTCATCTGGAATATTGTGTACAATTCTGGAGGCCATATTACCAAAAAGATGTGCTGAGAGCTGAATCGGTTCAGCGAATGGCCACCAGGATGGTCTCAGGACTCAAGGATCTCCCGTATGAGGAAAGGCTGAGTAAATTGCAGCTATACTCACTCGAAGAACATAGAGAGAGGGGAGACATGATTGAGATGTTCAAATATATCATGGGCCATATCGAGGTGGAAGATGATATCTTTTTTCTTAAAGGACCCACGGCCACAAGAGGGCATCCGCTGAAAATCAGGGGCAGGAAATTTCATGGTGACACCAGGAAGTATTTCTTCACCGAAAGGGTGGTTGATCATTGGAATGATCTTCCACTGCAGGTAATTGAGGCCAGCAGCGTGCCAGATTTTAAGAAAAAGTGGGATAGGCATGTGGGATCTCTTAGGGGAAGAAGTTAGAGAGGTGGGTCATTAGAGTGGGCAGACTTGCTGGGCCGTGGCCCTTTTCTGTCGTCATTTTCTATGTTTCTATATTTATATTTTTTATAGCATAGTATAGCTTTTGATACTGATTCTAGTACTTTTTCAGGCAAAAGAGTAGGCAAGGATAGAGAAACCCGATTGATATCACTTCTTCTGGTTGAAGGTTTTTTGTGCATTGATCGCTCGACTACTTTGCATGGCAATTCCTCTCATTAGCATGCTCGGATTGGAGATTGAGTGAGCGATCGTGGACATCAGTTTTGTGCATCGGGGAATCCAATCCGATCGATCGCTAAACTGGTCAAACTGATTTAGCAATGATCGGTAAGTTTTGTGCATCTCCCAGTAAGCCTCTGTGGCTAAAAATTCTATGAGTGGTGAGATCAGAATGCGAAAAAGCTGAACCTTTATAATATCTGTACATAAAAAACAACTAGATAAATCAAATAAATTATCCCATAAATAAACAATTAAAACGACACCTTAAGAACCTAGGAAGTGTGTGTGAAACCTGATATGGGGCAAGCGTGGCTATGCAGCATAAGATCAAAGTTAAGGCAAATGCTACAAAACAAGGCAAAACCCTTAATTAAAAAAAAACAGATTCCAAAGATAAAATTAATATTAAAAATGGTATAAAGGGCAACAAACAACCATAATTTAAAAGCATATGCATAAAATACTAGTAAACTGTATAAAAGGATAATAACATAAAGCCATAAGAGCCCTGAGATTACCGAATAGCTAACACCAACAATATATATTGTGTTGTCAGAGGACAAAGGCTCTTGTGTTTGCGTTATTGAAATAACAGACATATGCTCTTGTAATTGTGTTAAAAAGGATGCAGAGACTTAGAAATAGGAAAAAAACATTTAAGGCTGAAAAGATTTAAAAAAATCTTTGAGAATGGATAAAATAGAGAGAAGCTGAAACCATGGTGTGCTATCGACAAGGCTATGACAGATTATAAGTAGTGCAAACACCTGGAAAAGCTGAAGACCAAGAACAGTTTGCAGAATAGTGGGTTCCAAAATTTTGACCATATAGTGCTTATGAATACGTGGATAATAAGCTGAGGTGCTTACCATAATTGATGGACTGAAAAAGGAGTCCTGTAGTAATCCATTGCAGTGTAATACTGAAAATGAAAGTGGAAGGACGCAGTGGGAAAACGCATAATAAATTAACAGAGCCATGATGACATCAAACATTTGCCAGAAGATGAATGTTGAGGTGCTATAAGCACCTATTACTATTCGGGCACTGAGTTTCATATTATATGGGCTAAAGAATGACATAATATGCAAGTAAAAAAGGTTTTTAAAAAAAAGTAGGAATAGTGAACATATTCTGTGTAGGAAGATCAATTGTGTGATGTGTTATGCCTGGGGTGATTGATTTGAGGTGTGTGCGCCTGTCAATAAAGCAAACCAAATCTCATATGGCATTCTAAAAACATGAGTACATAAACAAAAAATACCCATATGTTTAGAAACAGTACATAGGATATTAAAATTGAGAAATGTGTTGCTGTCACAGGTGGAAATTAAAAGTGTATTGACCACATCCTACATGCCTCCTAGGTGCCCACAATGTGTAAATTTTACATATTCGGCCTCTTTTACAAAGCAGCACTAGTGGCTGCCGTGCGGTAACAGCCCCGAAGCCCTTTAAATCTCTATGGGCTTCGGGGTCGTCAGCACAGCCGCTAGCGCGGCTTTGTAAAAGAGACCGATTGTGCCTGAGGAGATTATATGGCCTGAACACATGATGTGCTGGTTACATAAATAATGTTATGGCACCTGTAAGACCACAGATTGTGCATAAGGGGCATCCAAAATTTTTGGAATATAAAGGGTTACATAAATTGTAATCTCTGGTGATGCAAATATCCATCTGTGGCAGCGCCAAATACTGAAGAGACAAATATAATTTTGATTGCCAAAAAATGAAGCGTATATGCATGAATTTCAAAACAAATGTATAAATATACATTTGACATTCCTCGTACATATATAAAAAAATACATCCAAAATGGTTTTGTTACATTGATATGTACATGATTTGATAAAAACCATTATAATGAGCGCATATTGGACTGTGTGGTTCAGAAGGGGTATAGGGATAATCACAAAAACCAGAAATGGGAAGGGATAAAGTAGATATAAATAATATCAGGTTTGCAGTGATTGTACAACAGATAATTTTAACTCATGGTGTTTGTACAGCAAGTAATGCAGAATAACAGAATTGCCACTACAATAGGGAGCTTTCCTGTATATTGCAAACATTAGTTCACACAGGAAATCACAAAAAAGGATGGAAGTCTATTTCAGAATTGAGACCTGCTTGAGCAATTGCTATGAATTCGAAAATAGTTCTCTGCTGTACTTGGAGTAATATTTGATTGATGTCTCTCCCTCTCCATTTGAAACAGTTAGAAGATTTAAAGGGCTAGATTCACTAAGCAAACCGATCGTGTACCGATCGTTTTGCGAGCCCTTTGTGACCAAATTTCCCTTCAACCCCATCCACTAATGCCTATAGCGATATGATCCCGATCTTCCCATGCAAATTAGTAAAACACCATGCAAAATAGCCAAGTGATTGATTCACTAACAATTGCTTAGCTATTTCGAATTGGGTTTTACTATTGGCAAACCCGACTGCTGCAGACCTGAGTTACCGACAGGTGTGTAGGTTTTTTGACAGGCCTGCCTGTCTTTTTTTATTCATTTTTTTTCCATGGCACAGATATTTTGCATGTGTTACACATGCAAAATATCTGCCCCATAAAAAAAATGATGGGATAGGCAGACCTGTCAAATGGCCAAGGGCCCCCGACAAACGCGATGCCCACTCCCTCCTGCCACCACCTGCCACTGTCCTCCCCGCATGAATATAGCAGGAGGGATGCCAATTCTCTCTCCTGCCACCAACCGATACCCCCTGACAGGCACTCGCCTCCTCCCTGACTGGCACTGCAAGGCACCCCCCCTGACCGGCCCTCCCCTGGTTGGTCCTGGCCCAAGGCGGCCAGAAACCTCCCCTATACCTAAAAGTTGGGAGCAGGAGGGGTGCTCAATCCCTCCTGCTCTTTAGGCCTCCAGCACCATCTTCCGCTGTCTTCGGGAGCAGGAGGAACCCCAAAGTCTTCCTGTTCCTGGCTATGATGCACCATGTGGGCCTTAGGCCCCGCCCCAGTGCATCATGCGATTCACGGGGAGGAGCCTAATGCCCTGATTGGCTCAGGCTCCTTCCTTGGGCAGGGCCTGGGGTGCCTGAGCCAATTAGGGACTTCATTAAGGCTGAGCCTAAGGAAGTCCCTGATTGGTCAAAGCAATAGCCAAGAAGCTCTGAAGCTTTGGAATTGGGCAATCCTTCACAACATCTTCCTGAGAGCTGTCTACATCCAAGGGCAGCAAAACTGTGTGGCGGACAAATTGAGTCATCTTTTACAACCTCACGAATGGACACCCAATTCCTCACCTCTACATCACATTTTTGCTCAGTGGGGAACTCCTCAGAGAGACCTCTTTGCGTCTCCCCACAACAACAAGCTGCCTTAATTCTGCTCCAGGATATACTCTCCTCACCACCTCAAAGCAGATGCTTTTCTTCTGGAATGGGCGAATCAGTTTCTCTATGCGCACTCTCCATTCCCTCTGATTCTCAAGACTCTTGTCAAACTCAAGATGGAGCATGCCACCATGATTCTGATAGCTCCTCGATGGCCCAGACAACTCAGCACCAGGGAGCCTCTACTTCTACAGTATTTCCCTCGGTCTCTGCTTCATCCCAACCTGCAGTGTCTACACTTAACAGCTTGGTACCTTTCAACCTAACTGCACTATACAGTTCTCTCAATCTGTACAGGACATTTTAGAGGCTTCCAGGAAGCCGTCCACTAGGCAGTGTTATACCCAGAAATGGACTAGATTGTCTGCTTGGTGTACTATTCATCACAAGGAGCCGCAATCTACCCCTTGTCTTCGGTTTTGGATTACCTGTTTGACTTATCTCAATCTGGCCTCAAATCCACATCCATTAGAGTCCAGCTCAGTGTAATTGCTGCTTTTCATCAGCCTATCGAAGGGAAACCCCCCCCCCCCCCTCTGCTCATCCTGTGGTTTCCTGATTTATGAAAGGACTTTTCAATGTCAAACTACCTCTCAAGCCGCCTCGAGTGGTTTGGGATCTCAATGTTGTTCTTACTCAATTGATAAAGCCTCCTTTCGAACCCATAGATTTGGCTCATCTTAAATATCTCAATTGGAAAGTGTTTTTTTCTCATTGCGCTCACTTCTGCTAGATGAGTCAGTCTGCTCTAGTGGCAGATCCACCTTTCACAGTATTCCATCATGACAAGGTGGTTCTCTGTACTCATTCTAAATTTTTACCTAAGGTGGTTTCAGAATTTCATCTCAATCAGTTCATTGTTCTTCCAGTATTTTTTCAAAGACTCATTCTCATCCTGGAAAAACAGCTCTTCATACTCTGGACTGTAAACGTGCTTTGGCTTTCTACTTGAAATGCACTCAACCTCATCGAACTGCTCCTCAACTTTTTATCTCCTTCGATTCCAATAAGTTGGGGCATCCTGTTTCCAAGGGAACCATCTCCAACTGGATGGCTGTTTGCATCTCTTTCTGCTATGCTCAAGCTGGTCTCCCTCTGCAGGGTCGAGTCACAGGCCATAAAGTTAGAGCGTCTGTAGCTTTCCTCAGATCAACTCCTATTGAGGAAATCTGCAAGGCTGCCACTTGGTCCTCGGTTCATACATTCACCTCTCATTATTGTCTGGATACTTTCTCCAGACGGGATGGCCATTTTGGCCAGGCAGTTTTACAATATGTATTCTCCTGATTTGCCAACACTTCCACCATCCAATTCTGGTTAGCTTGGAGGTCACCCACATGTTGAGAATATGCTGCCTGCTTGACCTCAGATAAAGCACAGTTACTTACCCTAACAGTTATTATCCAGGGACAGCAGGCAGATATTCTCACAACCCACCCACCTCCCCTGGTTGGCTTCTTAGCTAGCTATCTGAACTGAGGTACCTCATTGGAGACGCACAACCTATGTTTGGGGGGAAGGCACTCGGGCATGCGTGGTGCAGCACTCGCAAACTCTTTGAAAGCTCTACAAGCAAATCTGCTTGTGAGGCTGTCCACTAAGGGACTCCGTGAATGACATCACCCACATGTTGAGAATATCTGCTTGTTGTCCCTGGATAACAACTATTACGGTAAGTAATAAAATAAAAAATTTAAATTGAATCAGGTTGGGCAGACTGGATGGACCATTCGGGTCTTTATCTGCTGTCATCTACTATGTTACTATGTTATAAGTAACTGTGCTGAATGGTGCCATTGTTCTTGCTGAAAGTGGTCTCTTCCTCTCTTGTGATTTAGGTGAACCATCTCCTGGCCTTTATATACTTGGGTGACCCAGTCGACATTGTATATCTAGATTTTCAGAAGGCATTCTAAAGGTCCCGCATGAATGTCTACTTCGAAAAATTGCGAGCCTTGGAATTGAGGGTAATATACTCGCGTGGATTAAAAACTGGTTGGTGGATAGAAAACAGAGAGTGGGGGTAAATGGACAATACTCAGACTGGAAAAGCGTCACGAGTGGAGTGCCACAAGGTTCGGTGCTCAAGCTTGTGCTCTTCAACATATTTATAAACGGCCTAGAAATTGGCATGACGAGTGAGGTGATAAAATTCGCAGACGATACAAAGTTATTCAAAGTAGTGAGGACACAGAAGGATTGCAAAGACCTACAACGAGAAATGGTCCGTGAAATGGCAAAGGAGGTTCAACGTGGATAAGTGCAAGGTGATGCATGTTGGTAATAAAAATCATATGCACAAATACAGGATGTCCTGTGCTATATTCGGAGAGAGCCCCCAGGAAAGACTTGGGAGTACTTGTAGACAAGCCAATGAAACTGTCCGCGCAATGTCTAGCTGCGGCGAAAAGGGCAAACAGAATGCTAGGAATGATAAAAAAAGGGTATCACAAACATAAGAATTGCTGCTGCTGGATCAGACCAATGGTCCATCCTGCCCAGCAGTCCGCCCAGGCGGTGGCCCCAAGGTCAAGACCAGTGCCCCAAATGAGTCCAGTCTCACCAGTTTAGCATGAACTTGTCCAACTTGGTCTTGAAACCCTGGAGGGTGTTTTCCCTTATAACAGACTCCGGAAGAGCGTTCCAGTTTTCTACCACTCTCTGGGTGAAGAAGAATTTCCTTACATTTGTATGGAATCTATCCCCTTTCAACTTTAGAGAGTGTCCTCTCGTTCTCCCTATCTTGGAGAGGGTGAACAGTCTGTCTTTCTCTACTAAGTCTATTCCCTTCAGTATTTTGAATGTTTTGATAATGTCCCCTCGCAGTCTCCTCTTTTCAAGGGAGAAGAGGCCCAGTTTCTTTAATCTCTCACTATACGGCAACTCCTCCAGCCCCTTAACCATTTTAGTTGCCCTTCTCTGGACCCTTTCGAGTAGTACCGTATCCTTCTTCATGTACGGCGTCCAGTGTTGGCGCAGTACTACAGGTGAGGGCGCACCATGGCCCGGTACAGCGGCATGATGACCTTCTTGGATCTGTTCGTGATCCCCTTCTTGATCATTCCTAACATTCTGTTCACCCTTTTCGCCGCCGTAGCACATTGTGCAGATGGCTTCATGGACTTGTCGATCAGAACTCCCAAGTCCCTTTCCTGGGAGGTCTCTCCAAGTACTGCCCCGGACATCCTGTATTCGTGCATGAGATTTTTATTCCCGACATGCATCACTTTGCACTTATCCACATTGAACCTCATTTGCCGTGTCGATGCCCATTTCATGAGCTTGATTATGTCACGTTGCAGATCTTCGCAATCCCCCTGTGTCTTCACTACTCTGTATAACTTCTTATCGTCCGCAAATTTAATCACCTCGCTCGTTGTACCAATGTCCAGATCATTTATAAAGATGTTGAAGAGCATAGGTCTAAGCACTGAGCCCTGCGGCACCCCACTAGTGACACTCTTCTAGTCTGAGAATTGTCCATTTACCCCCCACTCTCTGTTTCCTATGCTCCAGCCAGTTTTTAATCCATGTGAGTATTTCACCCTCGATCCCATTGCATGCAATTTTTCAAAGTAGTCGTTCATGTGGAACTTTGTCAAATGCCTTCTGAAAATCCAGATATACAATGTCAATCGGGTCGCCCTTGTCTAGCTGCCTGTTTACTTCCTCGAAGAAGTGCAGCAAGTTCGTCAGGCAAGATCTGCCTTTACTGAAACCGTGCTAGCTGGTCCTCATCAGATCGTGTCGATCAAGGTGATCTATGATGCGGTCCTTTATCAGCGCCTCTACCATCTTTCCCGGTACCGAGGTCAAACTCACCGGTTTGTAGTTTACTAGATCTCCCCTCAAATCTTTTTTGAAGATTGGTGTAACATTCGCCACCTTCCAGAATCTTTCCCTATTTGATCGACAGATTGGCTATTAGCTGAAGCAATACCTTGATGATCTTTGGGTGGATGCCATCCGGTCCTGGGGATTTGTCGCTCTTAAGCCTATCAATCTGCTTGCATACATCTTCTAGACTGACCGTCAACCATGTCAGTTTCCCATCTTCTTTTCCAGCATATAGCCTGATGGGTTCCGGTATGCTGTGTATATCCTCTTCAGTAAATACAGATGCAAAAAATGTGTTCAATTTGTCAGTGATTTCTTTGTCCTCCTTTAGCACTCCTTTTATTCCACGGTCATCCAACGGCCCCACCGCTTCCCTCGCGGGTCGTTTCCCCTTAATATATCGAAAGATCGGCTTGAAGTTTTTCGGCTCCTTGGCTATTTTTTCCTAGTAGTCTCTTTTGGCCCCTTTTACCGTCTTATGGTACCTGCGTTGATGTTGTTTGTGCTTATTCCAGTTTTCATCCGTTTTTGACCTTTTCCATTGCTTAAACAAAATTTTCTTGTCTCTGATCGCTTCCTTCACCTCTACAGTGAGCCATGCCAGGTCTTTGTTCTATTTCCTCTTGGATCCTTTGTTGATACGCGGTATATATAGATTTTGTGCCTCGGTGACTGTGTCCTTAAAAAGGGACCAAGGTTGCTCTAGTGTTTTTACAGTGCTTATTCTCTTCTTAATCTTCTTCCCCACCATGAGTCTCATCCCTTTGTAATTCCCTTTTTGGAAGTTCAGCGCCATGGCCATCGTTTTGGACCGATGTTTCTCACCTGCATCTAGGTCGAAGCAGATCATATTGTGATCGCTGCTTCCAAGAGTCCCTTCCACTTCTACATGTTGTGCTGGTCCTCGTAGTCCATTTAGAATTTGGTCCAGAATTGCATTTCCTCTCGTATTTTCCTTGATGAGGTGTTCCAGGAAGCAATCGCCAACAGTATCTAGGAACTTGGTCTCCCTAGAGCAGCCGGAGGTGCCTAGGTTCCAGTCTATCCCCGGATAGTTGAAGTCACCCATGATAACTAAGTTGCCTCCCTTGCAGTTGTGCTTAATCTTGTCTGTCATTTCCCCATCAATTTCTTCGGACTGCCCTGGGGGTCGGTAGTAGATGCCAATCTTCGTTTTGATTCTGGAATTTTGATCCATACAGACTCTAACTTATCCATTATTTGTGGTGTGTTCTCTCCAGTAGATTCAATTCCCTCTTTGACATATATGGTAATGCCCCCACCTTTTTGAGCCACTCTGTCTCTGCGTTATAGTTTGTATCCTGGTAGCACAGTGTCCCAGACATTTTCCTCTGTCCACCATGTTTCTGTGATGCCGATGATGTCAACGTTATCTTTTTGTGCCATAGCTTCTAATTCACCCATCTTATTCCTTAGGCTCCTTGCGTTCGTGTACATACACTTGAGTTTACGACCCGTTCCTTTCTTGCATTTCCTTCCCTCTTGTGTCCCTTTCAGCCTATTCCTACACGGTATCTTCCCCTCTATCTTCCTGCATGGTATCCTCCGGATATACCGGTTCCCGAACCATCGACTCTCTCTCGGTCGACTGTCAGCTTTCCCCTTCTTCCTGAGAAGGTTATCATGCTGCTGTACCGGGCCATAGTACACCACCACCTGGAATACTGCGTTCAACACTGGTCACCGTACATGAAAAAGGACATAATATTACTTAAAAGGGTCTAGAGGAGAGCGACAAAAATAGTTAAGGGACTGGAGTTGCCATACAATGAGAGGTTAGAGAAACTGGGCCTCTTATCCCTTGAAAAGAGGAGACTGAGAGGTGACATGATTGAAATATTCAAGATATTGAAGGGAATTGACCTAGTAGAGAAAGAGAGATTGCTCTCCAAGGTAAAGAGAATGAGAGGCTACTCATTAAAGTTAAAAGGGGATAGATTCTGTAGAAACGTAAGGAAGTTCTTCTTTACCCATAGAATGGTAGAAATCTGGAACGCTCTTCCAGAGGCTGTTATAGGGGAAAGCACCCTTCAGGGATTCAAGAAAAGGTTAGATAAGTTCATGCTGGACCAGAACATATGCAGGTAAGGCTAGATTCAGATAGGGCACTGGTCTTTGCCCTAAGGGCCACCGCGTGAGTGGACTGATGGGCATGATGGACCACTGGTCTGACCCAGCAGCAGTAATTCTTATCATTTTCTTTGGAGGTTCTGCCAAAACTCCATAACCTAGTTAGATGTCTGCAAGGTTCTTTTGGACAAGTTGTTCTTCTTGTTCCAGGGCCTCACAAGGATCAGGCTGCCTCTAAGTCTTCCACAGAATAGTGAATTAATTAAGGCTGAGATTGAAGGCTGTTCTGTTAGGCTTATTCTATACAGATTCAAGCAATCTCCTGGGCAGGGACTCAGATGGTCACTTTAGAAGACATTTGTAGGGTTGCAACTTGATCTTCACTGCATTTATTTATGAAGTACTACAAGATTGATATGCTAGCTAGATGCTTAGCAGCTTTTGGTAAAATTGTGATTCAGAAGGCCTTGTCTTCTCCCTCCCAGTAAGGCATTGTTTTTAAACATCTCTGTGATCTGGATGATATGTAAGTTGACATTTATTACTTCTTATTTCCTTTTCTTAAGTTCTGCTAGACCAGCCAAGTGCTTGCTCTGGAAAACTATGGCACTAGGGGTAATTTTGGGATGTATCTGCTCTGTTCCTGTGTTTTTGTAAATACAGTAATTATTTCATTTGTGATTTATTAAAATATACTGCAGTGGTTTCAGATGGGAAATGCAAAGCGAGCTTTGTAGGTTCCCTGTTCTACTTTGGCATTGGCATTTTGGAGAGTTAAAGACTGCAGCAGTCTTATACCACTGATGTCACTGGAAGAGTTCCATACCTCTACTTACATCTACTGGTAAGAGGATACAAGCCATTGGTCTGGTCTCCACAAGAAAAGGAAATTAACAGGTATGAATACATTTCACCATGAGGCATGTTCTACATTCTTTGCCCGCCATGCATTTGTTAGAAACCTATTTTAATTTAAATGGACCAATTATTATTTAGTTTTCTAATACATAAACAAGAGTTCTTCAGAATTGTTTAAAAAGGCTTATTTGTAAAGTTTGCTGCTCTCAGCCAAAGATGTAGGGGTCAATATGGTGAGTGTTTTTTCAGCCGCCACTGACATTATTCCTGGATATTATGTCGAGCTATGTCTGGACACCAGTAGCAATCAGCTACCTTTTATGTGCTTAAGTTGATATTCAGCATGTAACCACATAAGCAACACTGCATAAATATAGGATCATCCCTTCTATTGACCACCTTTTTCACAGCTCTGAGGCTTCAACAGTTTCTCTCCCTCATTCAACCTTCCCCATCCTATTTGATTGCATCTCACTGGCATTGTCATAATCACATCTCTTCTAATCTGCTCCACTCCACAGTCTCCTACTCTTACTTTTGCTCACTGCAGGAGACATCAACCCCATTCCTGATCCTCCTAATCAACTCTCTTGCAGACCTCACCACAACATCTCCAACCTTATCTCTGTTCTTCTCCCCTTCTTCTCTACCTTTCTCATGTTCCTTGTGGAATGCCTGCTCCATCGCCAACAAAATTGCTTACATTCATGACCTCTTTATCTCTCATTCTTTCCACCTACTTGCACTAACTGAAACCAAGCTCTTCTCTGAAGACTCTGTCTCTGTCACTGTCATATATCCGGGAGGTTACCACTTCTCCCATATGCCTCGCCCAGTAAATCACAGGGGAGGGGTTGGGTTGCTACTCTCATCCACCTGTAGATTTCAACCTCTTCTCCTACCTCAATCTCACTGCTTCTCCTCCTTTGAAGTCCACTCCATCTATTTGATCCCCTCCCTCTTCGAATCCCTATCTTCCTTTCTCACTGACCTTGACTCCTGGCTCCTCGTCTTTCTCGAACTGTCAACTCCTTCCTTTATCCTTGATGTTTTCAGCATTCATGCTGAGGACATCTCTGATTCTTACACCTCAAAATTTCTTGTTCTAAAATCCTTATTCAGTCTTCAGTTGTGCTTCACTACCCCTACACACCAGAATGGCCACTACCTTGACCTTATCCTCTTCTCTAACTCCTCAGTTGCCAATTTCTCCACCTCAGTTCTCCTGCTCTCTGACTATCATCTAATAACTTTCAAGACTCAACCCCCTCTCCCCTCCTCCAGACATGACCAATCCTCACAAATACATTCAGGAAACTTCAGGCTATTGACTTGTGCACTCTTTGCCAATATCTTACCCTTCTCAAACACTGTGCTATTCAAATCTGTCAATGAAGCAGTCTCTTCTTATAATACTATGCCATTGATAGCCTTGCTCCTCCTATTTCACATCCTGTAAGACGTGCCAAATCCCAGCCCTGGCTGAACTCCAAGATCCACTACTTATGCTCCTGTGCATGATCTTCAGAATGTCACTTACTAAAATCCTGCGCTCACGCTGGCTTTGTTCACTTCAAATTTCTGCTGACTTCCTTCCATTCCACCCTTTCATTTGGGAAACAAGACTACTACATCCACTTGACTGATTCTTTTGGATCCAACCCTTGCCTTCTCTTTGCCATGCTTAACTCTGTACTCAAAATGCCCTCATCTCCAACTCCTTCATTTTCTGCCTAGACTATGGATGAGTACTTCCACGACAAGGTTAACATGATTAACCTTGAGTTCTTGACCAAATTGCTTCCTCCTTGCCCTCCTTCTGTCCGCTCCGGTGATCCTCTGCTGATCCATGCCACCTTTTCTTCCTTCTCTTTAAATCATGGAGGAAAGAACTGCAAATTTTCTCTCCTCCTCCAAATTCACCACCTGTTCCTCCAATCCCATTCCCTCCATCGACTAATCACCATCTCTCCTATCATCCCTACTATCTATTAGATCCTCAACTAATCCCTTTCTACTGTGGCTGTACCTGACACTTTCAAACACACCATAGTTATACAGCTCCTCAAAAATCTCTCACTGGACTCTACCTGCCCCTTCAATTATTGCCCCATCTCCCTCCTCCCCTTCTTATTCAAGCTACTTGAATGTGCTGTTCACTGTTGTCTTGACTTTCTTTCATCTCAAGCTATTCTTGACCGACTTCAATCATGCTTTCACACTCTCCATTCTAAGGAAACTGCCCTTGCTGGAGTCTCCAATGGCCTGCTCCTGGCCAAATCCAAAGGCCACTATTCTGTCCTCATTTTTCTTGATATATTTGTGGCGTTTGACACTGTAGATCACAGCCTACTCATCTATACACTGTCCTCACTGGATTCCAGGGCTGTTATTTCATGGTTTTCTTCCTACCTTTTCTGTCACACTTTTATTGTATGTACTGGAGGATCTCCTCCACTGCTAATCCGCTATCGGTCAGCATACCTCAGGGCTCTGTCCTGAGACCTCTTCTTTTCTCCATCTACACTTCTTCCCTTGGTGCTCTAATCTTGTCCCACGGCTTCTGGTACCATCTCTATGACGACAACTCACAAATCTACCTCTCTATGCTTCAAATTTCTATGGAAATCCAGATCCAAGTCTCGGCCTGCCTGTCTGACAGCGCTACATAGATGTCTCACTGCCATCTGAAGTTAAACATGGCTATGAATGAGCTCATTATCTTTCCTCCTAAATCTACCTCTCCTTACCTCTCTATTTCACTGGATAATGCTCTTATCCTTCCTGTCTTGGCTCGCATCTTTGGGGTCATCTTTGACTCATCTCTGTCCTTCTCTTCACATATCCAACAAACCGCCAAAACGTCACTTCTTTCTATACAACATTGCAAAAAAATCCATGTCACCTCTTGCCTGATTTACTGCAATGTGCTTCTCACCGGTCTCCTGCTAACCCATCTCTCCCCCCTTCAATCTGTTCAGAATTCTGCTGCTTGCCTCATATTCTGCCCGTGTCATTATGACCATGTTGCGCCTCTCCTTAAGTTGCTTCATTGGCTCCCTGTCCACATACAGTTCAAACTCTTCTTATTGACCTACAAGTGTACTCACTCTGCGGCTTCTCAGTATCTCTCCTCTCTTCTCTCTCCCTACACCCTTCCCTGGAAACTCTGTTCTTCGGATAAGTCTTTTGTTTGTATCCCTCTTGTCTACTGCCAACTCCTGACTCTGCCCCTTCTGTCTTGATACACCATATGCCTGGAACCTCCCTGAATCAATACGCCAGCCTCCATCTCTGGCAGTATGTCACATCCAGGGTCAAACCCCACTTTTTCAAAGCTATGTTTAGGTCCTAACCCTTCCAAATTGTAATACATTACAGTGTTCCCCTGGTTGTTCGTGGTTGGTGGTTCGCGGTCTCGGTCATTCGCGGTATTTCTGACCGCAAACCACCGACAAGAAGAGGGCAGCAGGAGAGGCAGAAGAGAGCAACTGGAGCACCGCGAATGCAGGAAATCACTCGCGGTACGCTCCGACTGCCTCTTCCTGCATAAAGTCGGGCCTTATCCAATCAGGAACTGCTTTGAATAAGGCCTGACTTCATGCAGGAAGAGGCAGTCGGCGCGTACCACGAGTGATTTCCTGCACTCGCGGCGCTCTGGCTGCTGCCCTCTTCAGGCTCCCCCAATCAAGATTTGTGGGGGTTCCTGGAACGGAACCCCCGTGAATCTCGGGGGAGCACTGTATATATGTTTCTCATTCCCTCTGTAGCCCTTACCCTCTCTACCTCTTTATCCCTTTGTATTTCTCTTCATGAGCAGCATATATAGATTCACCCTTTATCCTGTGTGTCTGTCATAATTAGATTGTAAGCTCTTTTGAGAAAGGGCCATCTCTTGCATGTTTAATGTACAGTGCTGCTTGCATCTGGTAGCGTTATAGAAATAATAAATAGTAATAGTAGTTATGTGATTAAGTGCTGAATAGCCATTTCTGGTTAGTTAAATCACTTTGAATATTAACCTCATAATTGCCAAGTTTTGGAAATAAGGAACAGCACCATCTAAACCAGAATGGCCATAAAAGATTTGGGAAATAATTGGTATAGAGAAGCTTACATGGATACTAAAAGGAAAATTAGAATGGATTAACAATATTTGGGCCCTCTCTTTACAATTTCATTTTTAATGTCTGTGGGTACAATAAGAGTTATGACCAAATAGAGATGGCAGTAGTTTTACTGGTCCACTTTTTGGTTTGTGGATTTATATGGTAACTGATAACTTAAGTAATCTGTCATATGTTCTTCGGTTTGAAGGTGGGGGTTGAGGATTGTTTGTGCAGTTGCATTATTATTTGTATGCCTATTTATAAAGATGCCTATTTATAAAGATTACCTGTGATAGGCTGCACTTTGTTGATCTTGGTTTTATGAGTATATTGCTGGTTTTCTTATCAGTTCTATGGCTGTACTGTTGATGTGTGGTGTTGAAACCTGAATAAAAAAATATCTGAAAACAAAAAGGCTCATGAGTAAATTTTCAAATGTATTTTACAGATGAACACTGGAAAGCTGAAACAAAGACCTATTCACTAGATCAGATTGTGAAAATATATGTAGGAAGTCACTGGTATGCAACTCACCTAAAAACATTGTTAAAGGTACATTAAATAAGTTTGTTTCAATTCTAGTTTACAGATAACAGTTTCTTGAGGTTTCTTTTCATTTTACACTGCTCTGAATTCTTTTTGAGGACAATTTTCAAAGGTATTTCCACATGTAAACAGCAACAAGTGACATACTATATGTTTCAGTCAACAAGTGTCATCATACATAGCAACCATTAAAAGAAACTTATAGTTTAGTCACTAGGTTTCACAATAAATTTGACAACAAAAATATGAAATACATGCTGTGATCATTAAGAGCCAGCCCAGCAGGGTTGGAGAATAGCAGCAGGTGGGGCAAGCATGCAGAACATGCCTCACGGAATAATTTCCAACCCCTCTGTATATGTCTGTATCTCTATATATATTTGTTTTTTGTGTGTTTTAGATCAGTGTATACAAGTGTGTGTGCATGTCTGTATATGTGTGCTTGTGCTTCTCTGTATGTATGTGAAATGGGAAGAACCTAACATATTAATGTTTCTATGTTGCTGGCACTGGAATTCCCTCTTCATAAAAATTCATTAGGCCATTTTTGTGGAGAATTTATTTCTCCTCTTTTCTGAGGACAAGCAGAATGACTATATTACACCACATATGGATGACATCATTAGAAAGAGCCTGGCATAGAAGTTACTCAGCGTTCTACATCTTTTTGAAGCACTTCACATGTGCAGGTGTACTTCTGCTTGATGTATGTATGGGCCCACCAGTCTTTTTTCATCCTTGGTGCAGAACAGTCACGTGGCCGACTCTCCTCAGTGCATGATTTTTCATGGCATTCTGGTGCCCTTCCACCGTACACAGGACCTCTGTATTATTTCTTGTTTGTTATTGTTTCTTTTTAATTTCCATAGGGTTTTTGGCCCATTTAAGTGTTCTATATTTTTCCACAGCTCCATCAGCCCTTATAGGCCTGAGCGCTCAATCGGGTACTTTCTTTTGTTTGTTTTAAATTGAGCTGTTTGATTTCTCTTTAGTTATTTTTTCCCCAATGTCTCTTAGAATTCTCAGTGGTTTTAAGAAGTGTTCTTTGTGTATCAAGGTCATCTCTAAAGCTGATCCTCACAATTAATGCTTGCTATGCCTTGGACCTGGCCACAAGGCCTTCAGTTGTCTCCTTTGTTCTAAAATGCAGAAAAGAACCCAACAGAGTCGAGAGTCCCGGTGTGAGAAACTTTTTGGTGTTTCTAAGTCTGGACCATTGACATTGGCATTGGAAACATCAGTCCCCATGGCTGGTGGAGCTGTATCAGACACTGAGGTGCACTGACATTGAGGAATTCTCCTTCTGCTTTGACATCGGGTGCCAGTAGGAGCTCATCAGACCAAGCAGCATTGGATCTGGCATTGTCCTCATTAGCTCTAAAGCAGGGATCTCAAAGTCCCTCCTCAAGGGCCAGAATCCAGTCGGGTTTTCAGGATTTCCCTATGAATATGCTTTGAAAGCAGTGTATTCACATAGATCTCATGCATATTCATTGGGGAAATCCTGAAACCCGACTGGATTGCGGCCCTCAAGGAGGGACTTTGAGATCCCTGCTCTAAAGGATCTCAATGTTGTGCACCAAGTGAAAGTAAAGGAACATCAACATCAGACCCTCTCAAAGCACAATGCCAGGAGTTCTGGGTCATTGGCACCACCAGTACCCAATAAGCTTCAATGCTGAAAGGATTGCACCCCTTTGTGGAGTTGGTGCTGATCAGTCAGTCTTCACTGTCAGGACTAGCCTTCTGATCTGACTCAATTTTCCTCACAAGCTAGCCCTGCACCAACATCAGTCCCACCTTTACTGATGCCTGCCTTGGACCCTTTTGTAGAAGGTGGAGTAGATATTGGCTTGGTGCAGTGCCAACCATGGCTCTGCCCCAACTTATCCTGGAGGCCCATGTCTTCAACCAGTTCATTGACACCGATGCCTTACCAGGTTCCAGTGTCAGCACTGGAAGAGACAGCACTCCCTTCTAGGCAACTGAGAGAAAAACTCCTCTGGTGTCCAGAAAAGGGTCTTTCCCTTGGTGCTCTTCCTTTGTTTGGACATGAATTAAACTTTCAAGTTTATTTCAGATTTGATATACCACCCATCAGCATGCAATCTGAGTGGTGTACAATAAAATGAAATAAGGAAATATGGAATCATAAGAATAAGGAAATCCATCATAAATACAATAGGATAGAGTAGATATGACACATTCATACAGGTATTTCAGCCAAGCTCCCCTGACATTTATCTATTAGACTGAGGCAGAGACAGAACCAGCCTTCTCATGAGGAGTATTTCTCTGTCTTGGACCACTCTTGGGTGTTTGGAGCTGAACCAGAGAAGTTCTTGGGGGGGGGGGGGGTTCTTTGTCTCTCTTCAGACTTCTCACCACCTCAGGAAAGGAGAAAATCTCCAGAAGTACTCATTGTCAGTTAGAGACATGGCTAAATTCATCCATTTTGATTTGGAAGTTGGGATAGATGTTGAGAATTTCAGACATTCTTGACCATGAGGATCTCCTAAGGAAGCTGTGATAGTGTCCATTCATGGCATCCTTTGAGCAGCATAAATGAGGAATTGGGAGACTTCTCTCTATGTGCAGCCTGTCCCTAGAAATGTAGACGCTATCAAAAAGCTCCTGGATTCAAAAACCATCAGCTTCCTCACCATTCCATGGTGGTTGTGTATGCTCTCAAAAGGGCCCAGAGTTCAAGAACCCATGCCTGGGCACCTCTGGGGTAAGATGCTTGAATTCTGCAATCTTTTGAAAGGAAGGTTTATCAGGAATCTTTACTTGAGTACTTGCATTCAATCCTATCAGCTATATGTAAGTATTTACACACAAAATGTGGTGTATAGTGTATTGGATTTTGTGGACTTTGGCCCAATATTCAGACCATGGGAAGCAGCCTGGCTAGACTACAGATATTCAATGCTGGGTCATTTCTGGTGATCAGCATTGAATATCTGAAGAGGGGAGGGGGGTTATTGGCCACTAAAACATTAACCGGCTAAGTCAATATTCAGCGCTGACCGGTTAAGTATAAAGGGGGTAACACTAGCTATTAGGGTGTCCTAATTTATTCCTCAGTTAGAATACACATTTTTGTGGATATCTTTTGTTTCATGAATAAATCAAGGAATAGTTTTCTTGTTTACCTGCAATTACATCACTTTCTTTTCCAGAGATAAATTTAAAAAAAAATTGACATCGATATGTGAACATTTTTTAAGAAAGAACTGAATATTTCATGAAGTGTTCTAATTTTTTCACATAACTGTATATATATGGTCCAATTTGGCTGCTAAATTTAGCCACTCAGCACTGAAAATTTCTAGTTATTGTGTGATATAGTCTGTTAACTTTTAGCTGCTGACTAGTAATCTTACGCTGAATATTCATATTTTTTAAAAATTGGTTAAGTGCTATTGAACTCTAGCCGGTTAAATAGCACTGAATATATATCGGCTGTTCTGTGCCTCCAGAGACCAAAGAATTCTGTGAACACTAGGCCCAAGGCAGCCTACTATGCTTTTGATGTGTTGTCCAGAGTCTCCGCACAGACTCGCCTGGCTGCATGTTTCAGATCTCGAATGAGCAGTTCATTAGAAACTGGCAGACATCCCTTGTCAAGGTGGTAATCTTTTTTTGAGGACAAAGCAGATGAGATCACTGACCTAATCAAGAAGAGAACTGATACTATGAAGTCCCGATCAGCACATTCCTTCTGCAACCTACTTCTTGGAAATTTTCAGGTGGCTGCCGGAAAAGATCCTAACTTCTCTGAAAGATGTAGGTATAATCCTGTAGCCCACAATTCCAGCCATAACAGGACTCCTGCTCCTGTCTTAAGCAACAGCAGACATAGAAGACCCAGCCAGAATTCCAGTTTAAACAGGGGATGAACTTTTAATTGGTTCCAGAAGAGCATAGCCACAGTAAAGATAACCATCCTGGACTGCCCACTGGTAGGAGGGAAGCTGATTTTTTTTCCAAGAAAGGTGGGTTCTTATAACTTCTGATTGATGTGTTCTTCAAATAGTCTAGGGAGGTTACATCCTAAATTGGTGGCAATGTTCTCCAAATTGTTCATTGATTCAAGATTCAGCTCTCAGCACTGGAACATGCTTGCAGAGGAATTCTCTTCTCTTCTACAGGCTCATATGGTTGAACCCATGCTACCAGGAAATCAAGGGAATAGATTTTATTCCAGGTACTTCCTTGTGCCCAAAAATGGGGGGATTTTGCCCTATCCTAGACCTAAAAACTTGACTTCTTTGAAGGTTTGAATAAACATGTTCATAAAGGTGAGCCAATTGATGTAGGGCAGGGCTGCTCAATTCCGGTCCTTGAGATCTACAGGCAGGCCAGATTTTCAGGATATCCACAATAGTGCAGCCCGATTTCCAATTTGAATCGATTCACCAATTCACTTCGGGTGAATTGATTCAAATCGATTTGTTTTTTGTTTTTTTTTAAAATCAGCCTCCTGATTCGGTAACTGACTCTCTCACCTTGCCCCCTAAAGCAGGAACAGTAGCATTGCCTCTTGCTGGCCGGCCGCTCCTGCTTTAGGTGGTGAGGGGGGTCGGGAAGTGCTGCAGTATCCTCCGACTTCCCCCCTGGTCTCCTGCTCTTACATTTACCTAATTACAGCAGCGGAGCAGCCTGCAGAGAGGATCACCGGTGCTGTAGCGATCCTTGCAGGCTTCCAACGACCTCCGCAGCTATTGTTCCTTCTTCCGTGATCCTGCCCCTAATGTCAGAGGAGTGACGGGACCATGGTAGAGGGAACGACAACTGCAGAGGCTGATGGCAGCCTACAAGGATCACTACAGCACCAGCACTCCTCTCTGCAGGTTGCTTTGCTGCTTTAACTAAGTTAAGGTAAGACCGGGAGACCAGGGGGGAACATGCAGGCCTTTGGAGGGGGGCTAGGCCTTTGGAGGGGGCCAGGCCTTCAGGCGGGGCAGGCTTTCAGGGGGGACAGGCTTTCAGGGGGCAGGCCTTCAGGAGTGACAGGCCTTCAGGGAGGCTGCAGGCCTACAGGAGGGGGCAGGCCTACAGAGGGAGGGGGGGCCCTGGTAAAGAAGTATATGGAAGGAGGGAGGGTGGGGGTTCAAAGAGATGTGCACATTCCGGACGAGGGGGGGAAGAAATAATGGGTCTAAAAACAGGAGCAGGAGAGAAATGGACAATGTGATTTAGGGAGGGAAGGAACAGAAAGGGAGAGAAGTTGGTGTGGAGGGGGGTGGGGGATCGAGATACTGGATAGGAGGGTAGTTTGGAAGAGAAAGGGAGAACTCATAGACCCTGGGGTGGTGGTGAAGAAAGAAGAAACGCTGGATGAAATGATTGTTGATAAAAGGAGAGATGAATCTGGGGATGGTGGGGTCCATAGCTGCGGGGATGGAGATGAAAAAAGGTAAGATGCCAGATCTCCGGGGGAGGGAAGGGGAGGACAAAGATGGAAGATGGATGGTTAGCACGAAGAAAGAAGGAGACCTTGGCAAACGAGTTATCAGAAGATAACCAGTGCCTGGGACCAACATGATTTGAATAATGACCAGACAACAAAAGGTAGAAAAAATCATTTTATTTTCTGTTTTTGAGTACAATATGTCAGATTTGAAATGTGTATCCTACCAGAGCTGGTGTTAGACCGCAAACGTGAGGTAGGATTTAACAGAGAGAGGAAAAGTCTTTTTTATTTGTTTATTTTGTGTAAATCACTATGCCAGTGTGGGTAGGAGAGGGCAAAGGGAGTGAAGAGGCTATAAAATTAACCTACCAGGATGTTTAAAAAAAAAAAAAAAATACCCAATTGGGGAGGAAAATCAAATCGAATCAAAAAATCGATTCAATAGGCTGAATTCAGTCAAAATTTTTTTTCCTGAATCGGGCAGCACTAATCCACAATGAACATGCCTGAGAGAGATTTGCATACCAAGAAGGCAGTGCAGGCAAATCGCTCTCATAGATATTCATTGTGGATATCCTGAAAACCTGGCCTGCCTGTAGATCTCGACCGGAATTGAGCAGCCCTGATATAGTGTATCTAGATTTTCAGAAAGCTTTTGACAAAGTTCATCATGAGAGACTCCTGATAAAATTAAAGAGTCATGGGATAGGTGGCAAAGTTCAGTTGTGGATTAGGAATTGGTTATTGGATAGAAAACAGAGGGTTGGATCAAATGGTCATTTTTCTCAATGGAGGAGTGTAAACAGTCAAGTGCCTTAGAGATCTGTACTGGGTCCGGTGCTATTTAACTTATTTATAAATGATCTAGAAACTGGAACAAGTGAGGTGATTAAATTTTCAGATGACACTAAACTCTTCAAAGTTGTTCAAAGTGCATGCGGATTGTGAAAAATTGCAGGCAGACCTTAAGAAATTGTAAGACTGAGCGTCCAAGTGGCAGATGAAATTTAATGTGGACAAATGTAAAGTGATGCACATTGGGAAGAATAACTCGAATCATAGTTACCGGATGCTAGGGTCCACCTTGGGGGTTAGCGCCCAAGAAAAGGATCTGGGTGTCATTGTAGACAATACAATGAAACCTTCCCCCCAATGTGCAGTGGCGGCCAATAAAGCAAACAAGAAGCTAGGAATTATTTTAAAAAGGGATGGTTAACAAGACTAAGAATGCTATAATGCCTCTGTATCGTTCCATGGTGTGACCTCACCTGGAGTATTGCATTGAAGTCTGATCTCCTTATCTCAAGAAAGATACTATTGGCATTAGAAAAGGTTCAAAGAAGAGGTACCAAGATGATAAAGGAGATGGAACTCCTTTCATATAAGAAAAGACTAAAAGGGTCTACAAAATCCTGAGTGGAATAGAATGGGTACAAGTGGATCAATTTTTCACTCTGTCAAAAATTATAAAGACTAGGGGACACTCAATGAAGTTACAGGGAAATAATTTTAAAACCAATAGGAGGAAATTTTTTTCACTCAGAGAATAGTTAAGCTCTGGAACGCTTTGCCAGAGGTTGTGGTAAGAGCAGATAGCATAACTGGTTTTAAGAAGGGTTTAGACAATTTCCTGGAGGCAAAGTCCATAATCTGTTATTGAGAAAGACATGGGGGAAGCCACTGCTTGCCCTGGATCGGTAGTATGGAATATTGCTATTCTTTAAGTTTTGGCCAGGTATTAATGACCTGGACTGGCCACCTTGAGAACAGGCTACTGGGCTTGATGGATCTTTTGTGTCATTGAGAGCGTTTTGGCTTCCTGGACCATGGGATGATTTTCCAAGGGCTGCTGAGCAGGGATGGTGTGCATCTATCAAAGAAGGGTAGAAGTGTGTTTACCGGCAGGCTGGCTAATCTACTGAAGAGGGCTATAAACTAGAAGTGATAGGGCAGGGTGATCAAAGCTCCTGGGTGAGTATAAGCCCTCAGGTAAGTAAATCACTGAATACCTCTACATTTATTTATTTATTTCGATTTCTATCTCGTTCTCCCAGAAGCTCAGAACAGGTTACAAGTAGACATTCACAATCGTTTGAAAACAGATTAGTCATGACAACAAATAGGTTACAGTAGACAATAACAGAGTTTATTTTAGAGATCAGACTGGTCATTGTGAAGAGTACAAGGAGAAGTATATTGAGGAGGCAGTTTTTAATGGCCCGATTGGCAGAAGAGGAAGGTCTTTACTGCTCTGCGGAAGGTCATTAGTGAGTCTAACAACCTGATCTGTGTGGGTAGTCGGTTCCATAGCTGAGGTAGGAAATGGCTTTTGTACGCCGTACTCATTCAGAGGGATCTCCCTTGAGTCTATGTTCTGCTTTGGAGCAGAGGGGGCAGTTAGGGGTGTATAGGCGTTGCTTGGATGCTATCTAGGCTGGGATTTTTTGGTAGAATCTCTTATGTGTCATGACCAGGGCTTTGAAAATGCATCGCTTTTTGACTGGTAACCATTGAGCTGCATAGAGCGCTGGAGTAATGGGGTCATGGTAGCTGAGGTTGTATAGGAGTTGAATTGCTGAGTTCTGGACTTTTTGGAGGCATTTTAGATCTCTTGCAGTGATGCCATTGAATAGGGAGTTGCAGTAGTCTAGTCTAGAGAGTACGTAGGCATATAGCAGTTGGGCTAAGTCTGTTTCTGGGAGGTAGGGTTTGATTCTTCGCAGTTGGCGTAGGCAGTAAAAAGATGTGGAAACTATTTGTGAGACGTGTGCGGAGAGGGACAGGTAGCCATCCAGTATAATTCCAAGACTTCGTACCTGCTCTTTTGCTGTTAAGGGGGTGGATTCCCAGGATAGTGTCAGATGGGTGAAAGTAGTATTCTTTTTCCTGATCCAGAGTAGTTCAGTCTTTGAGACATTCAGCTGGAGTTTATTGGCTGTCATACAGTTTTTCATATCAGAGAGGAAGTGTAGGAGGTTAGTGAGTTGGGTTGGCCGAATGTCTGGAGGCCGCACCTTCAAAAAAATATAAAAAGGATGGAGTCGGTCCTGAGGAAGGCTACTAAAATGGTGTGTGGTCTTCGTGATAAGGCATATGGGGACAGACTTAAAGATCTCAATCTGTATACTTTGGAGGAAAGGCAGGAGAGGGGAGATATGATAGTCATTTAAATACCTACATAATATAAATGTGCATGAGTTGAGTTTCTTTCATTTGAAAGGAAACTCTGTAATGAGAGGGCATAGGATGAAGTTAAGAGGTGATAGGCTCCAGAGTTATCTGAGGAAATAGTTTTTTTACAGAAAGAGTGATAGATGCGTGGAACAGTCTCCTAGAAGAGGTAATGGAAACAGAGACTGTCTGAATTCAAGAGGGCCTGGGATAGGCACGTGGGATCTCTCAGAGAGAGAAAGAGATAATGGTTACTGTGGATGGACAGACTAGATGGGCCATTCAGCCTTTATCTGCCGTCATCCTTCCTTCCTTAATCCCACTATCTTATAACTCCTCGAGTCCTGACTCTACCAGACCCGCCCAAAGGTATAAATTATCTTTCCCCTCGCTACACGGTGTTCGCTATGCAGGCACACTGGGAAAATCCCTTCTCTTCAGAATAACAGGTCTTTGGAACAACCTTACTACCCCGCTGCGGAACCTGGGCTCCCTCCAATTATTCCGCAAGCAACTGAAAACCTGGCTTTTCACTAAAATGTAATTCTATCCCCCCTTACTCTTCTCTTCTATATATAAGTTCACGTAAACCTTTTTTTTCCTTTTCTTCCTATATTTTAAGTTCTTGTAAACCGTGCCAAGCTCCACAACATCCGTGGAAATGATGCGGTATATAAACTTAAGGTTTAGTTTAGTTTAGTTTAGTCATGTTTCTGTTCTTTTGTTCTTAAAGGCCTTGAACAAATATCTACTTCAGTTTCTGGAATCCAGTGGATTACATAACCTGAGACAGCATGGATTCACTAGAGACAAGGCATGTCAAACAAATCTGATCAATTTGACTGGGTGACCAGAGAATTTAATAGGAGAGCGCTAGATGTGATATATTTATATTTTAGCAAAGTCTTTGACAGTGTTCCACACAAGTGTCTAATAAATAAACTGAGTACCCCAGGTATGGGCCCCAAAGCGACAGACTGGGTCAGGAACTGGTTGAGTAGAAAGCAACAAAGGGTAATGGTAAATGGAGATTTCTCTGAGGAAAGGGATGTTACCAGTGGTGTGCCTCAAAGTTCGGTTCTTAGACCTGTTCTTTTTAATATTTTTGTAAGCGATATTACAGAAGGGCTGTCTGCTATGATTTGCCTCTTTGCGGATGATACCAAAATCTATTATAGAGTAACATAGTAAATGATGTCAGATAAAGACCTGTGTGGTCCATCCAGTCTGCCCAGCAGTCACATCCACTCTCAAGGCAACAAACCAGTAATTATTTGTTTTACTTGCTAAATTTCAGTATATGATGTCTTCCCCTCCCCCCCTACAGATAGGGAAGACCTGTACTCACACAATTTGAATGTGGTATAAAACATAGGTGTCAGAACAGGGGGCCACAGGGGCCAGGGCCTCACCCAAAATTCACCTTGGCTCTGCTCCTTGCCATACCTCCTCTGACGATACCTGGTGGTTCACAGGTGCAGCGGGCAGGAGAGAGCTTTTCACGCTCCTCCCCCACTGCAAACCTGGTTGGTGGCGGCTGCGTGGGATCGTGTTTCTTCTGCCAATCAGTAGAAATGAGCAGGAGTGCGATGTGGTGCTCTGCTCAGTGCTGAGAAGCTTCTTGACTGGCTCCCACAAATTCTCACAAATCGCAAATTCCTCATCCCTGCACCATTGTCTGAACCACATACTGATACTTTGGAGCTCTACCTACCTATTGGGTCCTGCACGTGGAACTGGGAGCATTTATGAAAATGCAACCCTGGATTTCAGCTTTCTACCTAAGAGCCTAAATTTGGCTTCTAGAACCTCCCCCCCACATTTTCCTATGTCATTGGTACCTACATGTACCAGGACAGCTGGCTCCTCCCCAGCAATATCTAAAATCCTATCTATGTGACGCGTGAGGTCTGCCACCTTCGCAGCAGGCAGATGAAATGGCAGATTATATTTAATGTGGACAAATACAAAGTGATGCGCATTGGGAAAGAATAACCTGAATCACAGTTATTGGATGCTAGGGTTTCCTTGGGGGATTAGCGCCCAAGAAAAGGATCTGGATATCATCATAGACAATACGATGAAACCTTCCGCCCAATGTGCGGTGGCAGCCAAAAAAGCAAACAGGATGCTGGGAATTATTATTATTATTTTTTTAAATTTCTTTATTGATATTTTGAACTTGACAATGTATACATTTGAAAAATCGGAAAAAAACCCAAAACTATATGAAAATACACTATTAACATCGGAAATATTACAATAAAAATTTTAAATCCCTTCTTAACCTATAACAGTAATGATATTATATTATACTCATCAATATTATAGAATATTATGAAATGTATACCTCTAAATAAATAATACACCCCCCCAACCCCCCACCCACCCTGGATGTGCAAAGGAATCTAACATAAAGAAAAAGGAATCACTTTAATTATAATATGACAAAATTAGTTAATGGACCCCAAATCCCCTTAAAGGATTTAACAAACCCTAAACGCTCTGCCATAATCTTTTCATATTTATATGTTGCACATACAGTTGCCCACCAAAAACTAAAATTAATCCTATCATGATTTTTCCAATTAGATGTGATCATTTGAACCCCTATTTCTGATAAGATCATGAAAAGGCGACTATTATTTCTATCCAAATTGGGTTTATCATGCAGAATCGTTCCAAAAATTATTGCTTCATATGTCAAAGGAATAGAGGATTGAAGAATATTATTAATTTGCCCCCAAATCGACTTCCAAAAGCCAAGTATCAATGGACAAAAAAATAAAAGATGATCCAAAGTCCCAATATTAATATGACAATGCCAACATCTATTAGATTTAGAACTATCTAATTTATTCAACCGAACTGGAGTCCAAAAAATTCTATGTAATAAAAACAACCATGTTTGTCTCATAGATGCTGACATTGTACATCTTAATCTCCAAGTCCAGATTCGTGGCCAACAAGAAACAGAAATATGCTGTTTTAACTCGATACTCCAAATATCTCTAAGACTATTTTTTGGTTTTTTATTTAAAAATCCAGAAATCAATTTATACCACTGGGCAGCCTGATGTCCTATTAAATCTGTTTGGTAGCAAAGGATTTGCAAGCTAAAATAAGTTTTCAAATTTTTCCATTCAGGGAACCCCATCTGAATAGCCTGCTTCAACTGCAAGCACCTATATTGTTGAGTGTTTGAAATACCAAATGAATGCTGCCGTTGTGAAAACTCAAGCAGATTACCATTAGAAATAAGATCATCTAATGTCCTAATATTTGCCTGCATCCAATTCTTCCAAGCGATTCCAGCACCGCCTATTTGAATCTTGGAGTTTAACCATAAGGACTGTAAAGTAGATTTCATTATTGGTACCTCTGTTAATTTATCAATAAATGTAATAGTTTTCCAAGTATCCAATAAAATTATATTGTCCTTAGCATATTTATGAAATCTGATACTTAATACATGTGGAAGTCTCATAGGGGACACCAAATTCCGTTCCAAATATAACCAATCTGGTTGATGATCAATAAGCTCAGGGAGGATCCAATACATACCTTGACGCAATATATAGGCTTGATGGTACCTATAAAAGTTTGGAAAATTTACCCCACCCTCCACAATTGATTTTTGCAACGATACTAAAGCAATTCTTGGTTTTTTCCCAAGCCAAACAAATTTTGTCAAAATATTATTTAATTTTTTGTAAAAGGACTCTTGAAAATAAACTGGTAACATACTCATTTGGTAACAAACTATAGGCAAAATCATCATCTTTACTGTTTGCACTCTCCCCCACCAAGAAATATGCAAAGGATTCCATTGCTCACACAATTCTGTAACTTTTAGTAATAAGGATTTTTCATTTGCCTTCATTGTTTCTTCCAATGTACTTTTTATCCAAATTCCTAAATATTTTATTCCATCTTTCTTCCAACTAAACTGAAACGAATCAAATAAGCCTTTTATACAATGTACATTTAGTGGAAGAATTTCTGATTTATTCCAATTTATTTTATAACCTGAAAATTTTCCAAATTTATCAATCAAATCCAATAAATGTGGAATGGTTGACTCCGGATTTCTCAAATGAATCAAAATATCATCTGCATAAGCAGAAATTTTATATTCCCGACCTGCATAAGGAATACCTTCTATCTCCTTTGATTGTTGAATAGCTAAAAGTAGAGGTTCCAAAACAATATCAAATAACAAAGGAGATAATGGACAACCCTGTCTAACTCCCCTTTCTAAAAAGAACCTTTCTGAAAAAGTATTATTTATATATAATCTAGCAGATGGGGAGCTATACAGGGATTGAATCATTTGTATAAATCGAGAACCAATACCAAACCAATCCATTGTTTGATACATAAAAGTCCATTCTACCCGATCAAATGCTTTCTCTGCATCTAAAGAAACAGAGAAAGCCGGATCTTTCATATCCTTTGTTAAATGTAAAATATGAAAAGCTAATCTGATGTTATTTGAAGAATGTCTTTGAGCAACAAAACCTGTTTGATACATACCAATAATATAAGGGAGAGCCTTATTCAAACGCAAAGCTTATATTTTAGCTAACAATTTCCCATCAACATTAATCAAAGAAATAGGCCTATAGTTTGAAACCAACATGGGATCTCTGTTTGGCTTAGGCAAAACTATTGTTAAAGCTTCTGCCATAGTACCTGAAATACAACCTTTATTTAGTTGAAACTGATATAATTTGAAAAGATGGGGTAACAAAATAGTTTGAAAAGAGTTAAAAAATTATACCGTATATCCATCACTTCCTGGAGCGGATCCAACTCTAAGGGACTTTAAAGACCTCTGAATTTCTTTTTGTGTTATAGGTGCTTCGAGATTTTCTTTCATATGATCAGGAACTTTAGGCCCATTAATCAACTTTAAAAATTCAAAACTATCTTTCTCTTTATTAAAATAATGCTCAGAAGAATACAAGCTTTCATAAAATTTCAAAAATTGTTGTAAAATATTTTTAATTTGAGAATGAATTATTCCATTATCATTTGAAATAGCCATTATATTAGCTTTCCTTTTTTTTTGCTTTTAAATAGTTAGCTAGTAATCTTCCCACCTTATTTGAGGTTCCATAATACAATGCCTTATAAGACACAAACTCCTTTCTAGCCAATTGTGATGATATCTCATTGTATCTAAATTTTACTTTTAGCAAATTCTGATAAATACTTTGTTCCCATTTTTCCTTTAATTTAATTTCCAATTCTCTAATATTTTGTTCTAAAATTAAAAAATCTTTATTTAGTTGTTTTCTAACATATGCTGAGTACGAAATTATGTGTCCTCTCAAAGTAGCTTTAAAGGCATCCCATAAAATTTCCTGAGACATTTCTTCTAATTCATTAAACTGAAAAAATTTACTTATTTTTAACTTAAATTTTTCTATAAAATTGGAATCTGCTAGCAATGTATTATTAAACCTCCAAACAGGTCTATTATTTTCTTGTTCATCTATCTCAAAATCAATCCAAATACCCCCATGATCTGAAAGTATAATTGAATCTATATTCGCCTTCTTAACCTTCTGTACTAAATTATCTGAAACGAAAAAATAATCAATTCTAGAAAATGATTTGTGAACATGGGAATAAAATGAAAATTCCTGATCATTGAAATGAAAAATCCTCCAAATATCTTTTAAACCACAAGAATTTATCAAATTATCTAATCCTAAAGATTTTAAAATTTTACTAGGCTTTTTATCTAAAATAGGGTCCATTACTGCATTAAAGTCCCCTGCCAAAATTAAATTGGAGGAAGATGATGGTAAAATTATTTGTTGAAGGTTTTTAAAAAACTCAGATTGATTCAAATTAGGTGCATAAATATTGAACAGTATCAAGGTATCTTTCCCTGAGCTCATTTTTACTTGGACCCATCTTCCGAAAGGATCCATAGATAACATAGTAAAAGTAGCCATACATTTTTTATGTATCAAGATAGCCACACCAGCTTTTTTGCCTACAGCAGGGGCAAAAAAACACTGTTTAACCCAACCCCCTTCCAGCTTACTTGATTCTAATGCAGATAAATGAGTTTCTTGCAGGAAATAAATATCTGCCCCCTGTCTTTTAAGAAAAGATAAGGCTTTCTTTTTCTTTATAGGGTGATTGAGTCCATTAACATTCAACGAATACATTTTAAAATACATTTATATTTATTTTAAGGAACCAAAGAAAATGACCTGAAAAGATTTTAATTCTTATATATAAATTATCCCAATTACACATCCAATTACCCTCCCTTAAAACCCCTATATACCCTCCCACACCCATCCCCCATAACAAATATAAGTGAATGACAGCACACATAAAGACCAGGAAATCGAAAGAAATCCCCAACCAACAAACTATCAATTCATACTATAATAAAATCTTAAAATAATGAATTAAATTAAAATCATTACTTAAAATTACCATAAAATGAAATCTTGAAAATAATAAATTATATAACTAATATCATTTTTCATTATAGACATTAAAACTTATTATATAAAATTTCCAACTTATCCAAACAAAACAAAAATCACAAAAATTAATAAATACCAAATATAAAAAACTAAATGAATAAATAAATTAATGTTTATGCTTAATAGATACCCAATAAAATATTAAAATAATAAATATTGAAATATGAAATGTTAAAATTAATATATTAAATTATATAATTTATATTATCTAAAATTAGAGACAGTAGAAATTATTATATAAAATTATCATCCTATTCAACCAAAACATGTAACAAATTTAGAAATATTAATAAATATTAAAAATGAAGACTAAATGATTAAATAAAATGATTATTACTAAATATCCAGAATATAAATGAACATTAAAATAATAAAAATTCCAAATCTTCCCAACCTTTAAAATTCATATCCATCATTCCCTCATTATAAATTTTATAATAAAATAAAAACCTAAAATCAGCAAACAAAGAACATATAAGAATAAATATATATAAATACTAAATACTTGTCACACTAGAAGAAAATCATATCTAAAGATAAAAGTAATCCATTTCTCAACTTATAAAAGATTCAAATCATCTTTACTAAACACTAATGTTACAGCTAGAGGATAAATAAATAAATAAAACTCATATCTCTATATTATTTATGTTATTATGGAAGTATCTGCCATAATATTAAAAAAGATATATAAATTATAATTAATAAATCAAATAAACATCTATCATCTGTTAATCCATAACATCAGAAAAAATAGAATTAAATTTCAAAAAATTGATGACCAGAACAAAATTTCCAGGACAAGCTTGTCAAATCAATATTAGGTTTCATAAGAAGTTGCAAAACCACAGAACCAGTCGACCTCAAAGACTTGTTAAATCCCCAGGAAAGTCAGTCTTGTTAAAACCACAGGAAAGACAACAGAAAAAATGCTCAAAAAATTAATAGAACTTTGTAAAAAGTCTTTCTTCAGGACTCTTCCTTTGAATGTTAAAATGCCTTGTTATATCCCCAGGAAAGTCAGTCTTGTTAAAACCACAGGAAAGACAACAGAAAAAATGCTCTAAAAATTAATAGAACTTTGTAAAAAGTCTTTCTTCAGGACTCTTACTTTGAATGTTAAAATGCTTCAATGAAATTACAATTCAGGCAAATTAAAAGTCTCGTATTATATGATGAAGTTGTAATAGCAGTTAAAACATTTCTGCTACAAACTAGTTTGGATTCAAACAAATTGAAGAAGTTAGTAACAAATCATAGCAGTTTTTGTTTAAATCTTGGATAGTATCCTATTCCATACGATTTTCACAGCCTTCAATATATTGTTGAAGTTTAACAGGATCATCATATTTTATAGTATGATTATCATGAGTTACCCTCATGTAAGCAGGATAAAAGAGACCATATCTTGCCCCTAATTGCTGTAATTGCGGTCTCAATAATAAAAACTGTTTTCTTTTTTCAGCTGTTTTTGGGGCAAAATCAGGAAGAAACATAAGAGCTGAATTTTTATATTCTATTTTCTTTTTTTCTTTGGCAAGCCGCAAAATTTCAATTGCATGCTGAAATCTGAGAAGTTTTAATATTATAGGTCTTGGTCTAGGCTGCCCATTTAACTGCCTCACAGGAATTCTGTGTGCACGTTCTATTTCAAACGGAAACTTCGTTGAAATTGAAAATAAATTTGGCAGCAAATTTTCTAAAAAGGTGACACAATCTTTTCCTTCCGATCCTTCAGCCATCCCAAGGATCCTAACATTACATCTACGAGAGTAATTCTCATAAGCTTCCATACGTTTTTGCAGGTCCTTAAGCTCAGCGTGATCTTTTTTGCACTGCCTCTGGTCCACTTCCATTTTCTCAATGCGGGACTCTAACTGATCCACCCTTCGATTAGATATCTCCAGCTGCTTAGTAACAGTAGAAATCTCCTCTCTCATAGCTGCCATATTTTCTGCGTTATCTATTAGTAACAGTAGAAATCATAAAAAAGGGATGGTTAACAAGACTAAGAATGTTATAATGTTCCATGGTGTGACCTCATCTGGAGTATTGTGTTCAATTCTGATCTCCTTATCTCAAGAAAGATATAGTGGCGCTTGAAAAAGTTCAAAGAAGAGCGACCAAGATGGTAAAGGGGATGGAACTCCTCTCATATGAGGAAAGACTAAAATGGTTAGGGCTCTTCAGCTTGAAAAAGAGACAGCTGAGGGGAGATATGAATGAAGTCTACAAAATCCTGAGTGGAATAGAATGGGTACAAGTGGATCGATTATTCACTCCGTCAAAAATTACAAAAGACTAGGGGACACTCATTGAAGTTGCAGGGAAATATTTTTAAAAGCAATAGGAGGATTTTTTTTTTCACTCAGAGAATAGTTAAGCTCTGGAACGCGATGCCAAAGGATGTGGTAAGAGGAGATAGCGTAGTTGGTTTTAAGAAAGGTTTGGACAAGTTCCTGGAGGAAAAGTCCATAGTCTGTTATTGAGAAAGACATGGGGGAAGCCTCTGCTTGCCCTGTACCGGTAGCATGGAATATTATTACTGCTTGGGGTTTGGCCAGGTACTAGTGACCTGGATTGGCCACCGTGAGAACGGGCTACTGGGCTTGATTAGTTTGACTCAGTAAGGCCATTCTTATGTTCACGTACTTTACACTTTTCTAATCCACCAGCATGCTTTCTTCATAGTCATACTCACAGGGGCTTTCACTAATGTCTATTGCCTCTTCATTCCACATTACAGGCACCTCAGAACAAACAGAAATTGCGTGTTCCTGCAACTCTAGGTCATGATACACAATTTTGGGCTCTAAGTCAGGTCTGTAGGGCTTTCCTTTTCTGTCTGGTTCCTGTTTCACAAGCCACTGAGACTTACCTTCTTGGTTTAGCTTCTGTTCCTGTGTCTTCTCTGTACTCCACCTCACCCCTTTTATCCCTGCACACTGGACTTCTTAAGGATACTCTCAGGTATGCTTTGCTTTCTGATTGGCTGAATCTTCTGTGAAAGAGTGAATCTGTTTGACCCAGTTTTCTGCACTGTATAATGTGATGTTTTAGCTCACATGTGTCAAACACAAGGCCTGTGGGCCAAATCTGGCCCTGTGGCCTGCAGTGACTGTGCACCTAACACTACACTCTCCTGGAACTTCCTTAAGTCCCGACTCCCCCACCTACCACCTCCCCGCCGCTGAAATTTAAAATCTTTGGGCAGATGATGCAAAGCCAGTCTTCCACTATCAGCCTGCCTACATGAGAAGAGGAAGTGCTGGAGAAAGAACATTTTTGGGACAGGCCGACAGTGGGAGGCTGGCTTCGCCTCAACTGACCTAAGATTTTAAATTTCAGTAATGGAGAGGTGGTAGGTGGGAGAGACAGGAACTGGAGACTGTCGTACCGTAGGATCCAGCTGAGAGGGGAGGGCTGGGGTTGGGAATGAGGGAAGAACATGCTGAATGGGCTGCAGGGGGAGGGGGTTGAGAAAGCAAGGAGGACAGATGCTGCACGGGTTAGGAGGGGGTTGGGAAGGACAGAGGCTGCACTGGCTGGGGGTTAGGAAGTGAGGGAAAGAGAAATGCTGCCAGTGGGTGAGGAAAGAGAAAAAGAAAATTTTTGGACATGGATGTGAGGAGTGGGAGGGAAAGAAATGGTAAATATGGGGAAGAGGGAGAATTGTTGGATATGATAGTGGTAGAGAAGAAGGATGGAGAAATGTTACACTGGGAGGGAGGCGAGATTACTCAAAGATGGGAGAGATGTCAGATTCCGGAGAAGGGTGATGGAAGGAGGGAAGAAAGAGATGTCAGACCACTGGAATGGGAAGAAGAGAGAAAGAGATGACAGACCATGGAATGAAAGGGAAGGAGGGGAGACAGAGATGCCTGACTGTAGGAAGGAGAGATGCCAGGCTGCAGGAAGGAGAGATGCCAGACCACAGAAGGAGAGGAGAGAAGGAGAAAGATGTTACACCTCGGGAAGATGGAGGGAAGAAGAGAGAGATGCCAGACCATGAGAGAGGAGAGAGATTCCAGACTATGGGAAGGAGAATCATGTGTGGCTGCCGTAAAGGTCATCTCTGACGTAAGCGGAAGTTGTATCAGAGACAACCTTTCCTGCACATACAATTTCAATGCTCCGGCTGCTGGTAGGAAACATATTTAGAAATTGCCTGCAGCGAAGGTAAGGGGCAGGGAGGGAGAAAGGGAAGAAAGGGTGGAGAAAAACAGACACTGAAGGGACCTAGGGAAGGTGGAGTGGAGGAAGTGGGGAGAAAGCGCTGGGAAATGGGGAAGAGAAAGTGAGGAGAAGATGCTGGGAAATGGGGAAGATAGAGTTGGGAGAAGATGCTGGGAAATGGGGAAGATAGAGTGGGGAGAAGACACTGAAGGGAAATGGGGATGACAGAGTGGGGAGAAGACGCTGAAGGGAAATGGGGATGACAGAGTGGGGAGAAGATGCTGGGAAATGGGGAAGAGAAAGTGGGGAGAAGACGCTGAGAAATGGGGAACAGAGAGTGGGGAGAAGACGCTGAAGGGAAATGGGGATGACAAAGTGGGGAGAAGATGCTGAAGGGAATGGGGAAGAGAGAGAGTGGAGAAGACGGTGGAAGGGAAGAAGACAGAGATGCCAGACTATGGGGGTGTGGAGGGAAGAAGATGGGTGGCAGACCAATTGGGGGGGGTGAAGGGAGAGGCACAGTAACAGAGCAAATGGAAGGCGCAGAGCGAAGACAGACAGTGGATGGAAGGAATTGAATGAGAACATGAGGAAAGCAGAAACCAGACAACAAAGGTAAAAAAAAATTCTATTTATTTTCTTTTTTTTTTTTTTTTTTTGCTTTAAGATAAAGTAGTATATTGGTTGTGTTGATAAAAATGTATAAACAAAGCCCTGCCAGCTGAACATCTCTTTCTCCAGTTTAGCAGCCAGAACTTTGATCTATAAGGAAGAAATAAGCTAAATATTGCAGTACTGAGGCTTGTATGGTTGCTGTGGGGATGGGGACGGGGCGGTGAAGGGAATGGCGGTGATGGGTCAGTGAAATAGATGGTGGGCAGGGGCCGGGGCAGTGACAGGGACAGATTTTTTCCCTGTGTCATTCTCTAGCATACAGTGTGCTTTGTAGTTAACCATTATGTATTGTTAATAATATTATATTGTGTGTATATATGAAAAATGAATGGAAAAATGGTTTACAGTTAGTACTATTATGGGGGTCTTCGGAGCCCCCCAAACAAAAAAGTGTTCCACTGCCTATGCATAGAATGACTATTTGAATAAAGTTGGGATAAAGTATGGTAACATCTATGAGGTGAAAATAACCAGGTAAATCGCTGGAATGGTGTCTCAGGGTGAGCAAGGATCTGTACTTCTACTAAGGCCAAGGGCTCCTTTTACGAAGGTGTGCTAGTGGTTTAGCACATGCACCGGATTAGTACATGTTATAGCCCACGCTAGCTGAAAATCTACCACCTGCTCAAAAGGAAGCAGTAGCAGCTAGCACATGCGGCAATTTAGCACACACTATTCCACGCATTAAGGCCCTAGCGTGGCTTTGTAAAAGGAGCCCCAAGTATCTTAATAAAAAAATTTGGGCCGCAACTTAACCTGTGTTTTAGATTTCAGCCCCTTATGTGATTGAGTTTTAGCTGGATCAAGTCCTATCTTTCCCTCCTTAGCATTCCCTCTTTGCGCTGACTTTGTTACCTGTGACAACTGACTAGGAAAATCTAAATAGGCATCTGATATTGTAGGCATTTTACCAGGTGTGTTGCCTAAGTGTGTGTCCCTGTCCTGTTTCTGTCTAGGCTTTGGATTAGGTTTTCCAGAAAACTGAATTGGCATGAAGCGTTCTGGCTTTCTAGGCTTCTATCAAAGCTCACAGGGTCTTCCCTGTGACAGTAGAACGAGTACAAATGAATTGATGTTTTAATCAAAATTTACAAAGACTAGGGGATACTCAATGAAGTTACAGGGAAATACTTTTAAAACCAATGGGAGGAAATATTTTTTCACTCAAAGAATAGTTAAGCTCTGGAACTTATTGACAGATGGTGTGGGAACAGCGGTTAATAGAATTTTGCTACTATTCAGGATTCTACCAGATACTTGTGACCAGGATTAGCCACTGTGGAAACAGGATGCTGGGCTAGACGGATCATTTGACTGACCCAGTGTAGATATTCTTATATTCTTATAGGTGATATGGTGGGCCAACTATGTCTATTTTCTTAGGTTTCAGCTAGAAAAATGGAAGATATGGAAAAGAAATTTCTTCAAATGGAACAAAGGATCCAAAAAGTAGAACCTCAAATTGTAACTCTTAAGACAACTGATAGAAATGTGGTTTAGAACAATTTCTCAATCTATGTACCCTAAGCAGAGCATGTGAACAATTGCTCATACATTTTACATTGTCGTTACATGATCAATCACAAAAATACTGACCCGAATTGACTTTCAACCAAAATTAAACTATAAAAATTAATTAAACTGAACTAAACCAATTACCATATGTGTGATGATTTTTTTAATGCTATATACAGAAGTGCTTTGTTAATATTGGGATAAAAAAATAGTTGGTTTTAAGAATTTGTTGCTCACACATACAAAAAATATTGCATGCGCCAGGCCACTTTTTAGAGGGAGCATTGCTCTCGATTCGTTATGAGTCAGAGAGAGGAAAATTTGCTGAGGTCCTGGGATCATATTGAATTTTCCTGTTACTAGGTTGCCTTCTGCTGATATATTACTGATTAAATATTTCAAAGAACTACTGATTATAATCCATGAGGTTAATGTTTCTCAGTGTTTTTATTTATCTTGATGTTTTCAGTTTGATTAATTTCTTAGACTCATCTACTGATTATATTACTACAAGAGCTACTCTCCTTGTCACGTTTACTGAAGACAGAGATAAAGCTAAGGTGTTAAAATTGTATTTCAAGAAAAAAGAAATTGCTTTCTGTGGTCAAAAAATTCATATGTTTCCTGATGTAGCTCAGGTTACAACACAGCTAAGAAGGAAGTTATTTGTTCAATTAAAATTTAAGGTTTTGCAAAAAGGAAGAACCTTTTTTTTTAAAAGTTTCCCCTGTAAGTGTTTAATAATAATAATAATAATAACAGCTTATATACTGCAATACCCTGAAGTTCTATGCGGTTTACAAAGATTAAGCAAAGGTACAAATTGATTGACTTTAAGAGGGGAGGAAGAAAGAGGGTTAATAGGACAGGAAATCCATTTTTGAGGAGAGAGTGATCAATAGAGGGGAGAGAGAAGAGAGGATAAGTTGTCTAGATACTTTAGGAACAGGTGTGTTTTAATCTCCTTGCAAGGGAAGAAATGTATCTTTTTTGACCCTTTACATTTCAAGAATTGTTTGAAAGATAAAGTTTCCTAATAACTATTTACACTGCATGGTTTCCCAGAAAAAAGGTCTGTTTTTGGTTCTTGCAGATAGGAGTAAAGAACCCTGTGCAGTTCATAGATTCATAAATTTTGACAGATTACTAAAACTAAGTAAGTAATTCTATTTTTTAAAGTCTGAGTTTGATTTAGTTTTATTTTATAGATGACTCCTTTTTATTTATTTTCCAGCATCCAGAGTTGCTCTTGAACTATAAGAAAGTCCGTTGGATTACATGTGGACAAAGCCTGCTTATTCAGGGAGATGGACAAATATTCAGACATATTCTTAACTTTCTTAGACTTGGAAAACTTGTTTTACCATCTGAATTTAAGTAAGTAAGAAATAAGAAAGAAAAGACAATAGAATTGTTTAAATATAATAGTCAGTTGCAGTTTGGTGGGTTTTGAAACTTTTTAAAATATATTTTTAAGGCCGGAAAAAGATATCCACAGTATGCAAGAACTGAGCCTGCTTACACTTTCCATTCTCAGGCACCACTTCATCTCTTTTCCAACCTGCAACAAGACATTCACCCTCCCTCACGTTTACTTGCCTCACCAAATCCTGTAAATAAGAACATAAGACTTGCCATTCTGGGACAGTCTGAAGGTCCATCAAGCACAATATCTTGTTTCCAACAGTAACCAATTAGGTTATAAATACCTGGCAAGATCCCAAAAGAGTAAAACAGATTTTATGCTGCTTAACTTAGAAATATTGTAAGCAGTGCATTTTCTCAAGTCCATCTTAATAATGGCTTATGGACTTTTCTTTTAGGAAATTATCCAAACCTTTTTTAAACCATGCTAAGCTATCTGTTTTCACCGCATTCTCTGGCAGTAAATTCCTGAATTTAATTTCACATTGAGAGCCCGATTCTATATATGGCATCTAAAAAATTGGTGTCAGCTAGAATGGTGCTTGGCACAATTCTATAAGGTACATGTACCTTCTATAGAATTGCGCTAAGCAGCAGTGTGTCGCATAATTTTAGGCACATCCAATTAGGTCAGCTAAACCAGCCACACATAAGTTGTGTTTGGATCAGGTGTATTCTATAACAATGTTTATAATGTTTAGGAATGCACACGATTCACCCTGATCATGCCCCCTTTTCAAATTCACACACTGCAAATGACACATACTTTTTATAACATAATTCTTTCCAAAGTGTGTGCATAACTTTTAATTAGCGCCAATTAGCATCAATTATGAGGCATTAATTGCCAATTATTAAGCACTGATTAGGCCAATTAATTAAGTTGTATGTGCAAATTGGCTATGTGCATCGATTTGTGCAGACTAGAGAATGACATGGGAAAAAAATTTGTCCCGTCTCCACCATTTCCCCATGAGCTCGTCCTGGTCCCCGTCCCCTCCCCATAAGCTCAGTCCCTGTCCCGTCCCTGCAAGCTCAGTCCCCATCCCATCCCTGCAAACCATCTCCCTTCTGTGTTCCTATTTTCCCCATTTCTAATATGTCCCCCCTGTATCTGTATACTCCCTCCTGTGTCCAGTATTGCCCCCCTGTGTCCATATACCATCCCCATGTATCTCTCCTTTATGTCTCTGTCCCTATGCCCCAATGCACATAATTTCCCACCCACCTACATGTATCTTCCCTTTAGGGCTCTGTCCCTGTGCTCCCATGCACATAATTTCCCCTCTGTTTCTGTTACCTTCCTGTGTCCAGATTTCTCCTCTCCAACCCCATCTAGCTTCTTTCCCTCTTTCTCCCCCAGCTTCCAGCATCTGGTTCACCTGCTTGTCCTTCTGCCCTTTCTCTTTCCTACTCCTCTGCCAGTTTTGCTTTGGTGTCCTTTTTTCCCCCCCAAGCTCTATGGGAAACTAATATTTTTTTTTTAAAAAAGGTTCTTTATCCCAGGACAAGCAGGCAGCATATTCTCACTGATGGGTGATGTCACCAACGGAGCCCCGGTACGGACACTTTAAGAACTTGGAAAGTTCTTGATGGCCCACACCGCGCATGCACGAGTGCCTTCCTGCCCGACGTAGGCGTGCGGTTCCTCAGTTTCTTAGTTTCTGTAGAACTAAGAAGTCACGTTTCAATGGCTGTTGAAAATTTTTCGCTGCCTTCCCGCTCGCGTGGCATATTTTTCTTCATATTTCTTCATTTTATTTCATTCTTTTTTATTTTGGTTCGTTTAAAAAAAACAACAAAAAAACCAACTATCTTCTTTTTTTACTTTTTTCACGGCTCTGGCCCAATTGGGCCTTTTGCCACGATTCAAGCCTCGACCTTCGATTTTGCTGAGGCCATGTTCCCCTTCATGTCCCGTCCACAATCGGGTTTCAAAAAGTGCCAACAGTGTGCTCGCCCTATTTCCCTCACGGATCCGCACTGCTGGTGCCTTCAGTACCTGGGTCCAGATCATAGGGCTGATTCCTGCACCCGTTGTTCATCTCTTCAGAAGAGGACCCTGAAAAACTGTCAAATTCAGCAGCGGCTACTCTTCGGCACTGGTATGGAGGGTGATTCGGCATCGGCATCGGCCCCGACGTTGGCGTCAGCGCTGAAATCGGTGCCACATCCTTCGACACCACAAGATTCTTCATCAGTGTTGCACTCAGTGGGAAAGCCGGCTAAGAAACCTTCCTCTACTCCTGTCGGTCCTCAGGTCTCTCATGCAGTGAGCCAAGTCCTGCCGACTTTGAGGTGCCCCAAAAAATGCTCGGCTGCGATTGAGGTGAGTGCCTCGTCATCGGCCTCATCTCTGGAGCACAGAGCGGCACCAAAGGTACCGGCAAAAAAGCAAGTGGTACCAGTGCAATCTTTGGACGATAAAATTGCAATGATAATGCAAGTCCAACTTAAAGAGCAATTGCAGCTCATTCTTCCTGCCTTGCTGCCCCCGGCTTCCCAGGTGCCAGTCCAGTCTGACCCCGTGTTATCGGCAGCGACCCTAGCGGTACCGATTACCTCTACCTATGCGGTGTCGACCCAGACCCTTTCGGCTTTGGCCCTGACACTGATCTTCACGGAGCCAGTGTCTCCTGCCTTCCTTCCGCAGAGGATTTCTTCAGTGCCGTCTGCTCCAGAGTTGTTGTCGGAACCAATTTGACACCATTCTTCTGCCCATACTTCTCCTGACTCAATGTTGGTCAGATCAGGTAAATCAGTGCAGAAGACTAAATATATTGAGTCCTCGACGCCGGGTTCCCAAGACTGTCTCCCATTGGTACGGGACTTGGATCTTTGAGGAGATTATGAAGAGCCACTTGTCTCAGATGATGAGGTTTCAGATCAATCGTTGTCATTATCAATACAAAGTTTTCCCCTTCGGCCTAGCATCTTCTCCCAGAGTATTCACGAAGTGCTTGGTTGTGGTGGCCGCATCTCTCCGTTCATATGGCCTTCAGGTTTTTCCTTACCTGGATGACTGGTTGATCAAGGCTCCCTCATCTCAGAAAGTGGTCCAAGCAACAACTCAGACCATTTCTTTCCTTCAGCTGCTGGGATTCGAAGTCAACCTCCCCAAATCTCATCTCATTCCATCTCAGCGTCTTCAATTCATTGGAGCGATCCTAGACACTACTCTCATGAGAGCATTCCTTCCACCGGATTGTCTTCAGAAGCTCATATGTCTCTGTCAGCAAGTGCTTCCACTCCAAACCATATCTGCCAGGCACAAGATGGTTCTTCTGGGCCACATGGCTTCCACTGTTCATGTCACGCCCTTGGCAAGACTCCATATGCGAACTCCTCAGTGGACTGGCTTCTCAGTGGTCTCAGGTGACGGATCGTCTTTCACAGCACATATCTGTGACATCGTCTCTTCTGCACTCGCTTCAATAGTGGTTGACCTCTTCCAATCTTTCCAGAGGTCTTCTTTTTCACTTGCCTCCTCATCACAAGATCATCACGACAGACGCGTCTCCTTATGCATGGGGAGCACACATCTGCAGACTGCCAGGGAAAGAAAGATTCACATCAATTTCCTGGAACTCAGAGCGATGTTTTACGCCCTCAAGGCATTTCAACATCTTCTCTGCCCTCAAGTCCTGCTCCTTTGCACGGACAATCAAGTAGCTATGTACTACATAAACAAGCAAGGAGGCACGGGCTATCTCCTGTTGTGTCAGGAAGCCCAAAAAATTGGGGCTTAGGCGTCATCTCACAATCTGTTCCTAAAGGCTGTCTAATTCAAGGAGAGAAGAATTTACCAGCAGACAACCTCAGCAGAGTTCTTCAACTTCATGAGTGGACTCTCGACCCTGTAACTCTCCGTATTTGCTCAATGGGTCACTCCAGAGGTGAACTTATTTGCAGCCCCTCACAATCACCAGTTGCCTCAGTTTTGCTCCAGACTTTACTCTCCTCTCTGTCTGGCAGCGGATGCTTTCCTTCTGGATTGGACGGGTTGGTTTCTATATGCCTTCCCTCCTCTTCCTCTCATGTTGAAAACTCTGTTCAAGCTCAAAAGGGGAGCAGCCACCATGATTCTCATCGCTCCATGGTGGCCCAGACAACATTGGTTCTCCCTTCTACTTCAACTCAATTCCAAGGAGCCCATCCTGCTGCCAATATTTCCTACTCTGCTCACTCAGAATCAGGCATCGTTTCTACATCCCAATCTGCAGTCTTTACACCTGACAGCTTGGTTTCTCTCGGGCTGAGTTCCTCTCAAATTATCCTCTCTCAGCCTGTTCATCACATTATTGATGCCTCCAGGAAACCGGCCACTCAACAGTGTTACCAACAGACTCGGTTTTCTTCCTGGTTTCTTCTTCATCATCAAGATCCAATTTCTTTGGCAGTGGAATTGGTGTTGGATTATCTCCTTTTTCTGTCTGATTCTGGTCTTAAATCTACATCCATTAGAGTCCATCTCAATGCTATTACTGCTTATCATGAGCCAGTACAGGAAAAACCTCTGACTGCTCATCCCAGATTCATGAATGGGATTTTCAATGTAAAACCACCTTTCAAGCCCCCGCCTGTAGTCTGGGACCTTAACGTGGTTCTTTCCAGTTTGATGAAGCCACCATTTGAACCAATGGCCACAGCTCATCTCAAGTTTCTTATCTGAAAAGTGGTTTTTCTTATTGCTCTCACCTCTGCCAGGAGGGTCAGTGAGTTACAAGCACTAGTAGCAGACCCACCATTCACAGTTTTCCATCATGATAAGGTGGTTCTGTGCACACATCCAAAGTTTCTGTCCAAAGTTGTCTCTGACTTTCATCTCAATCAGTCGATTGTCTTACCAGTTTTTTTCCCTAAGCCTCATTCTCATCCTGGGGAAGCGGCTTTGCATACTTTGGACTGTAAGCGTGCTTTGGCCTATTACATTGACAGGACAAAGCCTCATAGAACATCTCCCCAACTGTTCATCTCATTTGATCCAAACAAGTTGGGGCATCCTGTTTCCAAGAGAACAATTTCCAACTGGCTCGCTGCCGGCATCTCATTCTGCTATGCTCAGACCGGACTGGCTCTGGAGAACCATGTCACAGCCCATACAGTTAGAGCTATGGCAGCTTCTGTGGCTTTCCTCAGATCTACTCCTATTGAGGAAATCTGTAAAGCTGCCACCTGGTCCTCAGTTTATACCTTCACTTCTCACTACTGTCTGGAGTCTTTTTCCAGGTGGGATGGGCACTTTGGCCAATCTGTTTTACAAAATTTATTTTCCTAATGGCCAACCTTCCCACCATTCCATTCTGTTAGCTTGGAAGTCACCCATCAGTGAGAATATGCTGCTTGCTTGTCCTGGGATAAAGCACAGTTACTTACCGTAACAGGTGTTATTCAGGGACAGCAGGCAGATATTCTCACAACCCACCCTCCTCCCTGGGTTGACTTCTTAGCTGCTTATCTTAACTGAGGGACCACGTGCCTACATTGGGCGGGAAGGTACTCACGCATGCGCGGTGCAGGCCATCGAGAACCTTCCAAGTTCTTAAAGTGTCCGTACTGGGGCTTTGTCGGTAATGTCATCCGTCAGTGAGAATATCTGCCTGCTGTCCCTGGATAACACCTGTTACGGTAAGTAACTGTGCTTTTCAGCTGGGTCCTCTGTCCCCAGCAGCAGCCCTCTCCCTCACTCTCGCCCGCCGCAGTCCGTGCATCTTCCTCCCTTGCCTTTACTTTCACTGGTGATTTTCCTCTTAACAAGCAGCCAGAGCAAGCGTGCGGCTGGTTGGCTGCCTGAAACTTCTCCTCTGCTCTGACACAACTTCCTGTTTCCGGTTGTGTTAGAGGAGAAGTTTCAGGCAAGCAGTCAGCCAGCCGCACGCGACTTCAGGAAATGCTCTGGCTGCATGTTAAGAGGAAAATTGCCAGCGAAGGTAAAGGCAAGGGAGGGAGGGAGATGCTCGGACCACGCAATCAGATTTTTAAAGTATTTTGTGCGCTTTCCCTCAACTGACTTCGGGGACAAGGCCATTCACCGCTCCACAGGGCAGTGAATGGCTTTGTCCCCGTACCCGCAGTGACTAGGGTTTTTTTCATCCCCGTTTCGGTGGGTTACCTGCGGCTAGCCGCGGGTAACAGTTACTGTGTCATTTTCAAGTGCACACAACATAGAGCTCCATATACAGAATTTGGAGGTGAGTGATAAAAATGTTTTCTCTGGTTCGTTTTAAATCTCTTGCTTAGTAGCTTCATTGCATGCTCCCTATTCCTAGTAGTTTTAGAAAGAGTAAACAAGTGATTCACATCTACCCATTCCACTCTACTTAATATTTTATAGACCTATACCATATCTCCCCTGATCCATCTCTTCTCCAAGCTAAAGGGTCCTAACCACTTTAGCCTTTCATCATAGGAAAGTTATCCTATCTGCTTTATACTTTTTGTCACCCTTCTCTGTACCTTTTCTAATCTGGCTATATCATTTTGACATGTGACCAGAATTGCACAAAGTTTTCAAGGTGTGGCCACACCATGGAGCAACAGAAAGGCATTATAACATTCCCATGTTTGTTTTCTATTCCTTTTCTGATAATTCCTAACATTCTATTTGCTTTCTTAGGCCCCACTGCATACTGAACAGAAGGTTTCAACATTGTCTTATTCCAAGTTGATGATTTCTAAATGCCTGGAAGAAATCGCTCCTTGAAGAATCAATACCACACATATCATCATAGGATGCCCTGGTTTACTGATGAACTTATAGTATTGAAACACACTTTTAAAAAAAGTAACAGGGAGTGGAGGAAATGCTCTTTTAGGGTCACATTAAAACAATATAATCTGAAGTTTCAGAATTATCAAACATCCATTTTGTTGGCTAAGCAGACATACTATATTAGTAATTGGGGCTAATATTCAGACTATGGGAGGGAGGCTGACTAACTCCCGTGGTCGGCGCTGACTGCAGATATTAAATGCCAGATGCAGGAGATGCGTTTGGCATCCCACTTTAAATACAAAAATTTTTATCTCCACAAGTCTAATTGTTCAATAAAATAAAAATGAAAATAAAAAACAAAAAAACTCACATTAAAGTGCACTAAATGCTGTGAACATATTAAATTATGAATTAGATTATAAAGTGCTCAGTCACCAACCAAATAGTGTCATAAAAAATGCCAGCAATGGTTTTAGAGAGGGACCATCATAGCACTTTGAGAGTCCCTATTACTGCCCTCCGTGAGACCAATAAATTGTTAATATATCCTAATGTATAAAGTTGTTGTTGTCATTACTTATCTGATTTTAATGGAGTCACTTATGGAGGCAGAAGCTTGGCAATGATGCTAAATAGTAATCACTAAAGTCCAATTTAAGTGCTGTGAATACTCTAAAACCCGTGTTCACTGAACTACTGGCCTCCCTTCGACTCGAGTTTCGCCCAAAGCGTCGTGAGGAAGGGGGCACTGAAAAAAACATAAAAATCATGTAGAATCAAAAACGTGTGTAATCAAAACAAGACCTTAACTATTTGGTAAAGAACTTATCAAATCAATATCTATTAATTCAAAAACATTATAAAGATAAATATAAAAGTAAATCAAAACAACAAAAATGAAGTAAATATCCACTTATTAGCACGGCCAGAGGATACGCTAAGACTCAGTGGGGGGAACAAAAGCAGAAAGGAAAAAACACTGTCAGTAAATGAAATAATTTAAGAGCGTTGGGATTAACATGTCACAAATGACGTGTAGTGTGATTTCCACCAATACAAACAACCTGAGATCCTAAACCCACCCCCTGCGGTGCATACTGACCAATCACAGTTTGAACCATTCAATCTCTTCGTTTAGACCACCTGGGCTAAGAGTCTGCCATTCATAAATGTATCTTAATTCTTCCATTAGTAACCTGTGAGATATATCACCTCCTCTAGGAAGGTGTAGTTGTTTCAAAACTGTGTATCGGAAATCAGCAGGTTGATGATTTTTCTTCCACCCAATGTGCCACTATGGGAGCTTGCAGCTGTTTTCTCCTAATATTAGAGAGATGTTTTCCAATTCGTATTTTAACCTTACGTTTAGTATGACCTATATAAAGTTTATAGCACGGACAAATAATACTATATATCATTCCTGTTGAATCATAGGTAGTATTAGATCTAAGAAAAAACTTTTTAATGGTCCGGGGAATCACTACATGATTCTTCTGCCATATATATTGACAATATATACAATGATCACAAGCCCTATGAGGGGAGTTATTGTTGTAATTTATTATTTGGGGATTATCACTATGTTTAATTATTTCCCCTATATTTCTACCTCTTCTAAAGGCAAATTTTGGAATCTGTTGAATAGGAGGGTGTACTTTTAGGATCGCCCAATGTTTGCAAATAATCTGACATATTTGATGACAGCGAGGAGAGAACGGGAGAACACATACTAATGGCTTGGTATGATCTTTCTGTACAGTTTACAATAGCCAGTCACGATGGCAAAAAAAAGGCCCTTTTCCATGCTTTTTTCAAAATTATTTGAGGGTAACCCCTTTCTCTAAATTTTTCAAAAAGAATGTTGGTCTGAATTTGAAAATCTTGTTCATCAGAACATAAATGTCTGATTTTAAGAAACTGTCCCATTGGAATACCTTCTTTTAATTTAGTAGGATGATGGCTGTTATATTCCAACACGGTATTACGGTCTGAGGGTTTATTATAAAGAGTTGTTCGTAGATTTTTATGATGTTTGAAGATCAAAATGTCTAAAAAAGCAATCTCTTTCTCTATGTTAAAGGTAAATTTGATATTGATATCAAACTGGTTAAGATCATCTATAAAAAGATTTAATTCTTCCTCAGATCCGTTCCAAATGAAAAAAAACATCATCAATAAATATTTTCCATATAACTATTTTGATCATAAATTGGGATTGATAGACAAAGGTTTTTTCGAAGCAAGACATATATAAACATGCAATGGAAGGTGCTATAGTAGCTCCCATCGCTACTCCTTTAATCTGATAGTAAAATTGTTCTTCAAATTTAAAATAATTGGATTGAATCACCAGCGCACTAAATTTAGTCAAAAGACTCTGTTTTTTATCGGAAAGATCTGTTAGATGAAGGAAATTTTGTACAAGGTTAATGGAAGCATCTTGCGGAATATTAGTGTATAAAGAAGTTACATCAGCGGTGATTAAAAAACAATCATCCAAATTGATGCCCTCGAGTTCCTTGATCAGATTCAAAAAGTGAGTGGAATCCTTAAGATAGGATTTAGCCAAAGATACAAAAGGTTTCAAATAAAAATCCGTATATTGAGAAATGAGAATTTAAAGTCTGATCGGTCGTGTTACACTCTGAGGCAGCAGTCTGCTGGCCACCGTTGGTATATCGATCAGTGGAAGATAAGTGGAAAAGTTTTTCTTCTATCTTTTGTTTTCGCTAGTAAAGCACAGCATAAAGCTTTTATTTTCATTGAAGGTTTTTTACCAATGAGGTGACCACTCAACCACTTTTAGCAATAATATTCCACTTTTACATCAGTGGATGGAGAAGGTGCTGGCTGGTTGGTGAATGTTGTCAATCTTTTTGATGGGACACATTAGCTTGTTTCGTATGATGGTATTGCCCAAATGGTTATATGTCTTGCAGACTCTACCTTTGAAATTGCAGACTCGGGATATTAGAGTTTTAGAAGGGAGCTTCTTGAGATTTTGCTGGGAGGGCAAGAAGCCGAAAATTAAAATTGGCCACATTGAGGAGTGGGTAGAAAATGGGAGGTTTGGGCTTGCCTTGATCTTCAATTGTATAATTATACTTGTTTTCTCTGTCATATAGGGGACTGGATCCGCTCCTCTTCCCTTAACATGCTGGTGCATTTGGAAAGAGCAAATTATGCCCCGAACCATATCATTTGGTTCGTAAGCACACACCATGGTGCTTGAGGGATAGTATGCTTTTGCAGTCTTTGCAGGGAGCTTGGCAGTGGCTGATTCAACTCCTGGGGGGTAGACTCCAGGGTTACAAATTTATTGTCACAAAAATACCTCCCTTTTATTCAATTTTCAAATTCTTAATTAGAAACAGTGATGAAGTTTTCTCATATCAGACTTATCTCCACTGATCACACATTTAAAGTTCTTTATAGAGGAGAGGCCTCAGATCCCCGTGCGTTGCTAGTGATTAACTATACAACAGCACTAGATAGGGAACTAACTTTATCGGCACTTTCCCCCTCCTGCCTAATTTTAAGATGATGTATATCAAAAAACTCTCAAAAAAACTGATAATAAACTTAACTTCAATTAGGCAGGGAGTTCTTATGAGTTCTTATATCTCTCAGCTTCTGTTTTCTTTGCTGCAGTCCGTTCCTCTATAAAGAACTTTAAATGTGTGATCAGTGGAGATAAGTCTGATATGAGAAAACTTCATCACTGTTTCTAATTAAGAATTTGAAAATTGAATAAAAGGGAGGTATTTTTGTGGATTTATGATTGATCTCTCTTTATCCTATATACATTGTTTTTGATTTACAAATTTCTTGCCCCTGTTTGGGAATGTTTCCTTCTGGCTGGGCATGGAGAACAAAGCGTTTTTGGATTGGGTGTTGCAGGGGCTGGAGAGGTTGGAACATCTGCTCCAGGAGGATGGGGAGCTCTTGCGATTTGAAGACATTCAGGTTAGAGTGGGATTTCGGTGGGGCAACAGGTTTGCTTATAGCCAGTTACATCACTATTGGGCCTCTTTGGAGAAGTCACGCTTGAGTAAGCAAATGGGGGAAACTTTGCGTCAGCTGTTTGCTCTGAAGGGTGTGGGTATGTATTCTGTGTCTAATCTTTATAAGATATTGAGTGGGCTGCTACCTAGTAGAGATCTCAGTGGTTATAGAACTCGATGGGGGACTAATTTGGCCCTTGATCTGTCTCAGTGGGACCTTCATGTTAATATAAGGGGTCTTCCAGCCTTGACAGTGTGCATGGTTGCGGGAATGCTACTACAGAGTGTTGCTGAGAGGATATTTTACTCAGCATCAGTTGTATCATAACGGGGGTATAGATACTGACTCATGTCCAAAATGTGGGGGAGCTAGCAATACGCTGGAGCATTCCTTTTGGGACTGCCTGCAAATTTGACAATATTGGAATCAAGTAGTGAGCTTTATAAGACAAATAACAAGGAAGCCTATTGAGGGACATGTCATCTCAGTTGGTCTTGGAAGTCCCATGTGCCTTTGGGACTCTGACTGCTGCTCCAACTCAGTTATGTCGCAAAATGAGTTTGGTGGCACTTAAGTGTATACTGCAATGTTAGCTGTCCGCAGACATTCCCTCTTAGTGGCACTGGCGTAATTTGCTCCATCAATTGGCAAGTTGGGAGGCGAGGGATGTTTGTGGAACATGGAAGGGGAGAAAGTTTTATTTAAAAAATGGGGGGCTTTATTTGGTGCAGTTACATCCTCGAGGATGCAGTATTTTGCTTAATGAGCTCTAATGGGCTTGAGGTAGACTTTGGATCCTTGCTCAAAGATTGTCTACTGTGGGATGGGGGGGAGGGAAAGAGATCTTTTTTTGTGGGGGATGATTTTTGGAGGGTGGTATTAATATAGGTGGGTAGTTTCGAGTAGGTGCTCACGGGAGTTCTGGGGTGGTGTTTGGGTGGCAGGGAGATGTTTTAGTCCTTAGGTTGAATTCATTGCTTTATACCTTGTCGTGTTCCTTGATAGTTTTGTATAAGTAGGGAGATGCTTGGGGCAGGGAAGGGTTTTGTTTTATTGTGTGACATTCTCTGGAGTATGGGAGTTGCCACTGTCCTATTGTTCCCTGTGCCGTTGTGTGCTGAAAATGTTTTTATAATTATTGTTGATAGTACAGATTGGGACTCTACGGAGCCAGGTCCCTGGATTTAATGTTCATTGATGGCATTAAATGGACTTTTATCTATCTCCTGGCAGTTTGTAAGAACAGCGCTTTAGGGGTGGGAGTTGGGGTACAATACTGAAAGACAAAAAAAACCCTTTGGTGACTAGATCTTATCGTTAGTTGTACTGTTGCTGTATTGTGGTTTCTTATATATCTTTTGAGATACCGTTATGTGGTATCAGTTGTCATCAATAAAAATGTTTGAAATTAAATATCCAGTATATTTTTGGCCAACGTTATCTTAGCCAGCTAAGTCAATATTGATTATTGGTCAGTACTGACCTGCTATTTGCACAGCCCAATTTTTTATTTTTTTTTATTAATTCAAATTAACAACCACTTCAATATATCCATGATAATGAAATCTCAGCAATATATCAATCACGTACCAGGAAAATAAAATCCTAAACAGTCCACAATATAAGAAATAGGATCCAAGATAGATGGAAATATTCATCAAGGGAAAAAGAAAACATAACTCTAACAGCTTGCCACCCCACATCTTTATCCCAGCCCACTCCCTAACAGTAGGTACCATATTTTGAAAAGTTATACATAGAGTTACCATATTTGTGATGACAAAAAAGAGGACACATGGTCATGACCCCAAGCCCACCCCAACCACACCCAAGCTCCACCCCCAGCCCAAGCCTCGCCCCTCTCCTAAGCAGTTGCCCGCCATGTGCAGTCAGGGCTATAGCAAGCTATAATTGCACTCCATGCGACTTGCCCTCCAAGGCACCACCCCATCCTTTCCTGTACTGCCCCCTCCCTCTTCCCAGACTTTCAGCTGTTTTGTACTTCATTCAAAATTAAAAATACAATCCTTTTTTTACCTTTGTTATCTAGCCGTTTAATTTTTCTAGTTATTTTGGTCTCAGTCTCTGCTTTCCTCTGTCTTCTCTTAACTCTAGTACCAGGATTTTTGTTCATTTTCTCTCTCATCCTTGTCTTCATCTCCTCCACTACATCCATCTCCAACATTGTTTTTTTTTTGCTGTGTGTTCTTCAATTTATTTTTCTCCCTCTCTTCTATCATTGTGGAGGATTAGCATTAAAGATAGTTTTCACAGCAACCTGTGAACTACTGTTTTCTTTTTTTAAGCTCAGCAAAATAAGTCAGGCGTTAGTGTAGCCTTTAGAGTTTGATACAAGACAGTGTTTTAGCCTAGATTAATGATTTAGGTTGCATTTCAGGCATATCATCAGATTAGGGCACAAATAGCTGTTGAGGAAAGGCTCTGGTGTTAATTTAATTATCCCAAGACAAGCAGGCAGCCTATTCTCACATATGGGTGACATCATCCATGGAGCCCGGATGCGGACAGCCTCGCAAGCAGACTTGCTTGTATAAACGTAGAAGTTTCGAGTCAGCCACACCGCGCATGCGCAAGTGCCTTCCCGCCCAGCACAGGGCAAGTCTCCTCAGTTCTCCGCGGAGCTGAGAAATCCGTCTTTGACACTCTGTGTTAAACTTCATTACTTTGTGCCTTCTCTCACTGCGGTTTGTGTTCTTTTCATTGCAAATCACTGTGTTACTTTATTTTATTTCAGTTTAAAAAAAAAAAAGAGAGACTGCGGACTTCGACTTCGCTGCGGCTATTTTCCCTCCTATGTCCCTGCCAGCAACAGACTTCAAGAAGTGTAGCCAGTGCCAGCATGCGATTTCTCTCATGGACCCACACCATTGGTGCCTCATGTGCCTCGGGCCTGACCATAATCCTAAGTCGTGCAAGTGCTGTGCTACTCTTCAACCTCGAACCCTTAAACGTTGTTGGGTTTTAGTGGAAAAACTTTTCGGGATGGACTCTTCAGTCACACTCTCGACCTTGAGCGCTGCCTCGGCCCCATCTTCCACCAAGAGTCCTCCTGCTTCTAAGACTCCAACTTTGAGCCTCATCAGACCTTCCTCGTTTGGGACGTTTCTGACCTCGAGTAAACCTGCTGGCTCTTCCCCTGAGCTTCCCTCAGGTCATATACCTAAGCAGAAGGTTCCGGCGGTGGTCCTCAAGTTTTCCAAGACCTCTAAGTCGAAGCACATCTCCACTGCCACCTTGAAGCCTATAGCCTCAGCAAATGGTCTGGTTTCAGAAGCGGATCCATCTTTGCCGGCTTCTCTCCAGACCATGTTAGAGCAGCAGTTTGTTCAGTTACTGAGCAAATTTGGGCCGATGCTGTCTTCTCTAATCCAGCCTGGGCAAACAGCAGTCATAGAAACATAGAAGATGACGGCAGAAAAGGGCTACAGCCCATCAAGTCTGCCCACTCTGCTTACCCACCCCCTGTCTATGCCCTAATGACCCAATTTCCTTATCTTAACCCTCGTAGGGATCCCACATGGGTATCCCATTTATTCTTAAAGTCTGGCACGCTGTCTGCCTCGATCACCTGCACTGGAAGCTTGTTCCAATGATCAACCACTCTCTCTGTGAAGAAATAATTTCTGGTGTCGCCATGAAATTTTCCGCCCCTGAGTTTGAGCGGGTGCCCTCTTGTGGCCGAGGGTCCCTTGAGAAAGAAAATATCATCTTCCACTTCGACACGTCCCGTGAGGTACTTAAATGTTTTGATCATGTCTCCCCTCTCCCTACGTTCCTCGAGAGTGTAGAGCTGCAATTTGTTCAGTCTCTCTTCGTACGACTGACCCTTGAGCCCCGAGATCATCCTGGTGGACGTCCGCTGAACCGATTTAATTCTGCGCACATCTTTACTGTAATGTGGCCTCCAGAATTGCACACAGTACTCCAGATGAGGTCTCACCATGGCCCTGTACAACGGCATTATGACTTCAGGCTTTCGGCTGACGAAACTTCTATTGATACAACCCAATATCTGCCTTGCCTTAGTTGAAGCCTTCTCCACTTGATTGGCAGTTTTCATGTCTGCACTGATGATTACTCCTAAATCTCGTTCTGCTGAAGTCCTAGTTAAAGTTTCTCCGTTCAAGAAGTACATCTTGCATGGATTTCCGCTTCCGAGGTGCATGACCTTACATTTCTTAGCATTGAAGCCTAGCTGCCAGGTTGAGGACCAACTTTCCAATGTAAGCAGGTCCTGCGCCATATAATTCTGTAAACTGCATTCACTTACTATATTATATAGTTTGGCGTCATCGGCGAATAGTGTTATTTTACCTTGAAGCTCTTGAGTCAGATCCCCTATGAATATGTTGAAAAGGAGTGGACCCAGGACCGAGCCCTGCGGCACTCCACTGGTCACCTCCGATGTTTTAGAGAGGGTACCATTAACCACCACCCTCTGAAGTCTGCCACTCAGCCAATCATTGACTCATGCAGTTAGTGTCTCTCCTAACCCCATCGATTCCATCTTGCTTAGTAGCCTGCGGTGTGGGACACTGTCAAAAGCTTTACTGAAGTCCAGGTACACGACGTCCAAAGACTCTCCCAAGTCCAACTTTCTTGTTACCCAGTCAAAGAAGCTGATGAGATTGGATTGGCAGGACCTACCCTTGGTGAATCCATGCTGACTGGGATTCCGAAGATTCCCTTCATTCAAGATCGTGTCCAATTTGCTTTTAATTAGTGTTTCCATGAGTTTGCACACTATTGATGTGAGACTCACCGGTCTATAATTCGCAGCCTCTGCCCTGCAACCCTTTTTATGCAGAGGAACGACATTAGCTAATTTCCAGTCCAGGGGAACTTTCCCCTTACTTAGGGAGAGATTGAATAGCTCAGTCTCCCGCGAGGTCAAGCCTCTGCCTCGAGCTGATCCTTTACACTTTAGTGCAAGTCTTTGCGAATGTCTGGTATAGCATCTACGCACTCTATACAAGGAGCAGATTCTTTCTGAGTGCCTCGACAGGAATCCTCACACTCCATACAAGGAGCAGAGTCTTTGGGAGTGCTTCGAGATTCCTCCATCAAACCTCCTGAGTTTAGATCTACTGCTTCTAGCCCTATCCATTCACCGGTAGCATTGCCTACTTCCATCTCTAGGGCGAAGTCTCCTCGATCCTCGAGACCTGCTTCCACACACCACTCTTGTCGTCGATCGAGGCCTTCATCGAGGCATCCATCCAGGCATAGGTCTTCTTCCAAAGAGCAACCTTCTTCGTCTAGGCCTCATTTCAGACCTTCCAGCTCTTCCAGACCACCAACTCCTTGATCGAGGTCTCCTCTTCCAGACCTCGAGGACTCAGCTGCTTCCATTGCCTCATTCAAGTCTCCATATTCTTTTGATGGTCATTTCTCCAGAGAGGCTTTCCCTCTGACCCAGGCTGCCTTGAGGTCATTGAGTCCCTCTCGGGGCAAGACCTTGGTGGATCAGCTGTCTTTCTCTGCTTTTCTTTGTCAGATGGCTGATGACCTAGAACTTCAATTAAATGCTGGTTCTAAGTACTCTAAGGAGAATCTCGAGGTCATGCATCTCCCTCTACCTCCTACAGAGTCACTTAAGCTTCCTCTTCACAAGCTTTTGTCTCAGACTTTCACACGCTGCCTGGAGACACCTTATACCATTCCTGCTGTTCCAGGCAAATTGGACTCCAGGTATAGAACTCTGCATTGTAAAGGATTTGAGAATTCGCAGATGTCTCACCAATCCCTTCTTGTGGAGTCCTCCTTAAAAAGATCCCATCCTTCCAGAGTCTATGCTACTGTTCCTCCTGGAAGGGAGGGGAAAACTATGGACAAGTTTGGATGTCGTCTTTATCAAAATGCTTAATCCAAAGTCCTTAATTATAATTTTAACTTTGTTACTTATCTCAAGTTTCTCACTGATCTTCTTCCCAAATTTCTCAATTATCTGGATACACAGAAGCACTTCGAATTCCAAGAAGTTATTGCTACTCTGTCACAACTCAGATTGCATCTTTTTCAGTCCTCTTATGATGCCTTTGAATTGTCAGCCGGGGCCACTGCTTTCTCTGTAGCAATGCACCGCTTGGCCTGGCTTCACACCATTGACATGGACCCTAATCTTCAGGACCGCCTGGCTAACATCCCTTGTGCAGGCAACAACCACTTTGATGACTCTATAGATGTCAGAGCAAGAAAAATCTTATGCTTCCATTGCCAGACCAAAGCCTAAGCCAGCTCCTGTGAAATCTTCACACCCTCTTCCAATTTTCCAGAGGCATTATACTCCGAGGGCAGCTCCTTACAATCAAACGCCTCCCAAGAAACAACAGCAACGAGGGAGGAAGTGACATCACTGGGAGTGATGGTAGCTTGATTTCGTTGCTCCTCCAAATTGTGCTATAATTAAAGCTTTTTTTTGCGGCGAGAGAGAAGTAATTTTCCATGCTCCAGTTCTATCGAGTGGAGAACCTGCGGGGTATCGATGGCGACCAAGAAGGGGCAAACCGACTTAAAGAATTATGCCTGTCAGCCACTGGAAACTTCTGAGGCCTGTGTGGTAGGTGAGCAGCAGAGTGATCTGGGTGATCTTTCTTTGAGCGCAGAGCCTTCTGCTACAGTGTCTGACGCTCGCCCGGTTACATGTGGGGAAATGCGCTCCTGGATGGCTGATTTGAAATCTACTATGCTTTCAATACAGAGCTCCCTACAATCGTAAGTGACTAAGATCAGGCAATCGGTGCAGGATATGGAGACTCGTTTACATGAATTCGAAGAACGTGTGATTGATCATGATTTGGATCTTATGGCCCTTCAAGCGTGATGTGCCCACCTTGAACGTAGGCAGGAGGATTTCCAGCTTCGATTGGAGGATGGAGAAAACCGCAGTTGACGGAATAATGTGCGGGCTCGAGGAGTACCTGAAACATTGGCAGCTACGGAGCTCCAGGCTCATTTTATTGATATTTGTACATGCTTTCTTCAAGCGGCTGACCCTGGGGCTCACATACTGGTGCTGGATTTTGAGCAGGTTCATCGAGCCTTGGGCCCTCGGGTGAGTGATCAACCTCGGGATGTGGTGGTTTGTTTTTCCCGCTACCCGGTTAAAGCCCAAGTTCTTCAAGCAGCTTGGAAATTGGGGCACACCACCTGGGACAATTCCAAAGTGGAGCTCTTTGCGGACTTATTGGTGATTACTCTTCGGAAACGCCGGGATTTTCGGGAGGTCACTCGCTGTATACAATCGCATGCCATTAGCTATCGGTGGCTTTTTCCATTTGGACTCTCCTTCCAGGTAGCCTCTCAGCAGCATAAAGTTACATTAGTAGAGGAAGCCGTTGCGATATTACGAGAGGCTCAGCTTTTTTCACCTCAGGAGGAACTGGCTACAACATCTGGAACCAGAGCTCAATCGCAACGTTGGAAGTGGATTCCTACTAATAGCAAGAGGCTGCAGGGGTGGTCTGGCTTGGAGCAGGGTTCAACTCCTGCACCTACCTGAGATTTTGGGCTGGTTCGGTAACTAGCTGAATGACTAGGAGTTCTCTGTTTAGTTTGGCTTGTTCCTCTTGTTTGCTTACCGGCACATCGTTGTGCTGTTCTTTCTCTGAGTGTATGGCAACTTCTCTCTTTACCTATTGTATGACTAGCATGATTTGGAGTTTGATGGGTTGTCACTTTCTCTTCTAGCCCAAATTATTGAGGGCCTCTGGTTTGTTAGGGGTTGGGGGAAGGGGTTGGGAGAGGGTCTTTTTTGATGTGGATCTGTGCGGGGTTGGCTGTGCTGGGTTGTAATGGGTTGTTTGCTGGGAATATGGCTGCGTGTGTGTATGAAGAGTTTTGAATGGCACCTAATGGTATTTGTTTCTTTACTTTAAATGTAAGGGGTCTGAATGTACCTCGAAAGAGGCAATTGCTTTTTAAAGAGGCTGACCAGTTGAAGGCTGGGTGGGTCGCTTTGAAACACCCTCGCTATCCCCATATTTATCTTGCTTCGAATGAGGATAGGTCTAAAAAACATGGTGTTGGGATTTTGTTTGCCAAACATCTTGACCCGCAGGTTAAACACGTGGTACGTGATCCGGAGGGTCGTTATATCATTTTAAAAGTGGAGCTCCAGCAGGTGATCTATACTTTTTGCAATTTTTATGCTCCCAATTCTGAGCAAAAAGCTTTTTTGGAGTCTTTGGATCTCATGCTGTGTGGGGTGGTAGAGGGCCCTTTGATCATAGGGGGGGATTTTAATTTGACCTAAGATACTGGGTTGGATAATTCGACCCAATCGATTCATTATGGAAAATCTGATAGACAGCAATTGCACTCTTTCTTCACGACCTGGGCTTTGATTGATCCTTGGAGACATCTTTATCCAACCACCAAAGACTATACTTATTTTTCTGAAGTGCATAATTCGTATTCTCGTATTGACTTTTGGGGGGTTGATAAAGCTTTACTTTCCCGGATAGTCGATGTTTCTATAGCTCCGCGGGTATGGTCGGATCATGCCTCGTTGCATTATGTTTTGCACCCTCATATGGCTCCTTTTGGAAAGCGGTTTTGGTGGCTTTGCGATGGTCTGCTGGTGGATCCAGTAATAGTGTCAAAGATAGAACAGTGCCTTAGGGACTATATTAAGTTTAATACCAGTGATGAGATTTCTCCTTTGATTTTTTGGGAAGGCATGAAGGCTGTCTTACGTGGCCATATTATATCTATTGGGGTGCATAGACAGCGGGAACGTGGGCGAAAACAGAAATCCTTACGACAAAAATTGCTTTATTTAAAGCAAGAGCATAAGCGGACTCCCTCTTCTACCACTGTATTGACTCGTCTAGATAAAGTGCGTAGAGACCTCCAGGTGATGCAGTTAGATGAGCTGTCGGAACAATTACAGACTGTTCAGCAGAAACATTTTGAGCAAGGTAATCGGGCGGGCGATCTGCTGGCTTACAAGTTGAAGGCCAAGAAATTGAAAAATGTGATTACTATGGTGCGTGCCGCGGATGATTCTGCCTGCTATACTCCGAAATCTATTGTTCGTGCTTTCCTTTTTATCAAAACCTCTTTACCCCAGAGCATACAGTATCTCAAGCTCAAATTGATGCCTATTTGGCTCAGGCGCGGCTCCCAGAACTGACGCCTGAATAGGCAGATGATTTGTCCGCTCCTTTACTAGAAGAGAAAACTCTGTGGGCGATCTCTACCTTAGCTTATGGGAAGGCACCTGGGATGGATGGCTTTATGAATCGCTTCTATAAATGTTTTAGGCATTTATTAGTGGGTCTCCTTACCCAGGCTTTTAATAGCCTGGATCAGGGTATGGAGCTGCCTGCTTCTTGGAGATTGGTGGGTGTAACGCTTATTTTGAAACCTGGTAAGAATTCTGCTCAATGTGGATCATATCACCCGATCTCGTTATTAGATACAGACTAAGATTTTTACAAAAATATTGGCTCGTAGGCTGCAACATTATATGATGATCAGATGGGTTTTATTGAAGGGAGACAAAATTTTGATAATATCCGTAGATTGCTTCATTTGATTTGGTTAGTACAGCGAGAGAACTTGCCAGCTTTGCTGTTGAGTGTCGATGCGGAAAAGGCTTTTGATCGGGTGTCTTGGCCATTTTTGTTGAGCACTTTATCAGCTATGTGTGCTGAGGGGTTACTTTTTACTTGGCTTCAAATTTTATACACAAAGCCTTTAGCAGCTCTTCGTATTAATGGGAGTTATACTGATACTTTTATTTTAGCACGAGGGACAAGACAGGGCTGTGCTCTTTCGCCTTTACTTTTTGCATTGGCTATGGAGCCTCTGGCTTCTTTTGTTCGAGCCCAGCAGAAAATTCATGGTGTGGTATGTGGTGGACTTTTCACTAAGTTGCTGATGTTTGCTGACGATGTTATTTTTACATTAACCCACCAACGCATTTCTCTCTCGGGGATTATAGATGAACTGACTCGCTATGGTGCAGTTTCAGGTTTTCGTGCTAATATGGATAAGTCGGAGATTCTAAATTTATCGGTGAACCCCAGAGATTGTACTATTTTGAAGGTTAAATATCCTTTCAAATGGGCATCTAAATTTCTCCGTTATTTGAGAGTTAATATACCAGCGCAGCTTCGATCTTTAATTGATGTTAATTTTCCGCCGCTTTTGAAATCTCTTTGGGCTGATTTGGATAGACAGCTTTGAGGAAGGTGTTGTGCAGGATTTCCCAGTCCCAAACCTTCAGAGCTTCTTGACAAAGGGAGGGAGATCCTGTCTGATAATACTTCCCTAGCTTGGTATGGCCGTATTCAGAGTGTGAAAATGTTAGTTTTACCGAAATTGCTTTATCTTTTTCAAGCTTTGCCCATTCCATTGTCAGCTACTTTTTTTCGTGGGGTGGCTAGAAGAATTTTTCAATATATTTGGAAAAGTAGACCCCCCCCCCCGCGGGTACCGAGGAGTGTGTCGCATCAATTTCAAACCCAGGGAGGTATGGCGGTACCTTGTTTAAGGCGCTATTATGTGGCAGCTCAATTAAAGTCGTTTTTAGCTTGGTGTAAAGATAGATCGAAGAGTTGGGTTCACTTGGAAAGAATTTTGGGTTCTGAGGAGCTATGTCAGCTGTTCCCTTGGTTGCCGGTGGGGGGAGTTCGACAGCTGTTTAAAGGGGCTAATCCATTTCTGCATCATACGTTTGTGGTGTGGGCCCGGACACGGACCCGTCTTTTTCACTTTAGACTTTATTTTCGTAGTACCCCATTGTGGGTGGCGGCGGGCTTTGTACCTGGAAAAGTTGATCTTTGCTTTCGTGTTTGGGTCCAACAGGGTCTTATGAACTTGCGGGATTTTGTGGAAGACTCGATCACTTTCGATATCGTCAGGTGGCAGATTTTATTGGTCGCAGGGCTCTTAATGATCTTTGCTTAGAGGAGACCCCCCTGGAGTGGGCGCTTATGGGAAGTAAGAACATAAGAATTGCCACTGCTGAGTCAGACCAGTGGTCCATCATGCTCAGCAGTCCAATCATGCAGCGGCCCTCTAGTCCAAGACCAGCACCCTAACTGAGACTAGCCCCACCAGCGCACGTTCCTGTTCAGCAGAAACTTGTCTAAATTGTCTTGAATCCTTGGAGGGTGTTTTTCCCTATAACAGCCTCTGTAAGAGCGTTCCAGCTTTATACCACTCTCTGGGTGAAGAAGAACTTCTTTACATTTGTACGGAATCTATCCCCTTTCAACTTTAGAGAGTGCCCTCTTGTTCTCCCTACCTTGGAAGTAGTGGTAGGGGGTACATCTCTAGATTTTATAAGGCCCTTATTCAACAACAGGCTCCCCCAATTAAATATATCTCTATTTGGGAGGGACTCTAGCGACCAGTTCCACCAACTATTAACTGGGAGCGGGTGTTTCTCCGCTTGCTTCGTGTTTCTATAGCTAGCTCTTTGGTGGAAAACGGATATAAGATGCTCTACCAGTGGTACCTTACACCCCTGTGTCTCCATAAAATGTACCTCCAAGTGTCAAATTTCTGTTGAAGAAATTGTGGTCAGCCGGGTACCTTTCTTCACATTTGGTGGGACTGCCCGCGGGTTGTCCCCTATTGGGATATGGTTTTTGAATTATTTTATCTTACTCGACATATGGGTAGTGCTCTCTTACATCTCCCCTTGGTTCCATTGACTGCTAAAGCCCATAAATTAGCTTGTTTTATCTTTACTGCTGCTAGACTTTTATTGGCAGCTCATTGGAAACAGTCTTTTCCCCCAGGTCGGACTCACCTACTGCGAAAAGTAGATTTTATTTTCTGTATGTCTAAATTGACTGCTTTGAGTCAGACTTGTCTTACTTCCTTTTTTAAGGTGTGGGATCCCTATATTAGATGTGAAAGTTCCTCATGACCTATGGTTAGCTTTATATTTGTTACTTGTAAACCTTTTGTACTGCTATTAGGTATATTTTTGACCCTGGGGTAGGAAGGGGGGTTTGGTTTTAATGGCTGTGTTCTTGTGCATTGTACTGAAGAGTTACGGTACATTTTATTTTATGTTATTAGGAGTTTGGGGGAGGGGGGTTGAGAGGATATGTTTCATGTGGATTTCTGGGTTTAGTATTTGTTATACCTCTGAGACTTTGCAATTTTTTTTTCTGAAAAATTTTCAATAAATAATAAAAAAAAAGAAACAACAGCAACAGAAGCAACAGAAACCTCAGCCTTCTGCTGCACCTAAGGCTGCGCAGCCTTTTTGACTGTTTAAAACAGAGCATAACCTCCATCGTCTGTCTCTGTCCTCTCTTGCCCCCATAGGAGGTCGTCTCCATCATTTTTATCACCGATGGGAGACCATTACAACCGACCTCTGGGTGCTGTCAATCATCAGGGAAGGTTACTCTCTTCATTTCACTCAGGTTCCACCAAATCTTCCTCCAAGAGAGTATCATTCCAGTCCATCCCAGATTGCCCTTCTTCTTCAGGAAGCTCAAGCTCTGCTTCGTCTGCGTGCCATCGAACCAGTTCCTTTGGAACAGCAGAACAGGGGTTTTACTCCCGTTACTTCCTAGTTCCAAAGAAGATGGGCGATCTGCCACCCATTCTGGTTCACAGGGTTCTCAAACAATTTTTAGTCAAAGAAAAATTTTGCATGTTATCCCTGGCGTCCCTATACCCCTTCTAGATCAGAATGATTGGCTATGTTCTCTGGATCTCAAGGAGGCATATACCCACATTCCCATTCATCCAGCCTCCCATCAATATCTCAGATTTCGGGTAGGGAATCTGCATTACCAATACAGAGTGCTGCCCTTTGGCCTGGCTTCATCTCCCAGTGTTCACCAAGTGCCTGGTGGTGGTAGCAGCAGCTCTAAGGAACCATGGTCTTCAGGTGTGCCTCTACCTAGACAACTGGCTCATTGAGGATTAAACATCTCAAGGGGTTATTGTAGTGACCCAACAGACTATGTGGTTCCTACAAAGCTTGGGATTCGAAATCAACTTGCCCAAATACCAACTTCAGCCCTCTCAGAATCTACAGTTCATCGGAGCTGTTCTGGACACTATCCAACTAAGAGCATTCCTTCCGCAACAACGTCTGGAGGCTCTTCTTCAACTCTGTCATGCAGTGTCTTCCCGCTCTTCAATCTCAGCGAGACACATGATAGTACTACTAGGTCACATGGCCTCCATAGTACATGTGACTCCTTTTTCCAGACTTCACCTCAGAATTCCTCAGTGGAATATGGCATTTCAGTAGACGCAGGCTTGCGACCCACTCTCTCGACACATTACAGTCACTCCTTCGTTGAGACAGTCTCTCCGCTGGTGGATGCTCTCTTCCAATCTCTGCAGAGGCTTGCTATTTCAAACGCCCCCACATCAGAAGGTCCTCACAACAGATTCCTCGACCTACGCTTGGGGGCCTCATCTCGATGGTCTCCTTACTCAAAGCCAATGGACCAGTACGGATCATCAGTGTAACATCAATCTGTTCGAACTCAGAGCGATCGTCAATGCTCTCAAAGCTTTTCAACATCTTCTTCACGACCAGGTAGTCCTCATTCGGACGGACAACCAAGTCGCCATGTACTATGTCAACAAATGGGGGGACAGGATCTCCCTCCCTTTGTCAAGAAGCTCTGAAGGTTTGGGACTGAGCAATCCTCCACAACACCTTCCTCTAAGCTGTCTACATCCAAGGGGCGAAAAACTGTTTGGCGGACAAATTGAGTCGCCTTCTACAACCTCACAAATGGACACTCAATTCCTTGCCTTTTCATCACATATTTTCGCAGTGAGGAACACCTCAGATAGATCTCTTTGAAGCTCCCCACAACCACAAACTGCCTCAGTTCTGCTCCAGGTTATATACTCCTCATCGCCTCAAGGCAGATGCTTTTCTACTGCAATGGACAAATCTTTTTCTGTATGCTTTCCCTCCATTCCCTCTCATTCTCAAGACTCTTGTCAAGTTGAAGAATGATCATGCCACCATGATTCTGATAGCTCCTCTTTGGCTTAGACAACCTTGGTACTCCCTTCTACTTCAACTCAGCAGCAGGTAGCCATACCTTCTACTAGTTTTTCCGTCTCTGCTTACACAGAGTCAAGGATCTCTACTTCATCCCAACCTGCAGTCTCTACACCTGACAGCTTGGTACCTCTCAACATAACTCCTCTTCGGTTTTCTTAACCTGTAAGAGACATTTTAGAGGCTTCTAGAAAGCCTGCCACTACTAGATTTTTTACCTGGTGCATCTCTTATGATAAGGAGCCTCAAGATTCCTCCTTATCTTCTGTTCTATATTATCTTTTGCACTTATCCACCTCTGGCCCCAAGTCTACATCGATCCGAGTCCATCTCAGTGCAATTACTGTTTTCCACCAGCCTATTGAAGGGAAACCCCTCTCTGCTTATCCAGTGGTTTCCAGATTCATGAAAGGACTTTTTTAATGTCAAACCTCCTCTCAGACCGCCTCTAGTAGTTTGGGATCTCAATGGTGTTCTTGCTCAATTGATGAAGCCTCCATTTGAACCAATGTCTATGGTTCATCTGAAGTATCTTACTTGGAAAGAGGTGTTTCTCATTGCCCTCACATCTACTCGAAGAGTCATTGAGCTGCAAGCGTTAGTTGCTGATCCACCTTTCACAGTTTTCCATCATGACAAGGTGGTTCTCCGTACTCATCCTAAATTCTTACCTAAAGTGGTTTTAGAATTTCATCTCAATCAATCTATTGTACTTCTAGTGGTTTTTCCAAGGCCTCATTCTCATCTTGGAGAATCAGCTCTTCATACTCTTGACTGTAAACGTGCTTTGGTCTTCTACTTAGAATGCACCACACCACACAGAACTCCTCAACTTTTTGTCTCCTTCGATCCAAACAAGTTGGGACATCCAATCTCTAAGCGTACCATCTCCAACTGGATGGCTGCTTGTATCTCTTTCTGTTATGCCCAGGCTGGATTACAACTATAGAGTCGAGTCACAACCCACAAAGTCAGAGCAATGGCAGCTTCAGTGACTTTACTCAGATCCACACCTATTGAGGAAATTTGCAAAGCTGCTACCTGGTCCTCGGTTCATACTTTAACTTCCCATCTTTAGGGCGATCATATCCTGTCGTAGGTCAACAAGTTCCGGTGGAAAGCAAAGGCAGCTGCAGAAAGGTTCCGGGTGAGGAGTGTATGCAGAAGCCATTTCTGTTGTGCTCAGTCGGTATATCAAATTTAAAAAACAGGTGTGAACACTGTGCCCAGATCCAGATAAGTCTGGTGTTTTCCCGAAAAGTTATCTTGAATACTCAGCTTGAAGAAAACTGAACATTTTTAAAAGAAAGTGTGCACACTAACAAAAAATTGCAAAAGGAAACCTCTCTTTGGTGGTCTCACTGCTTTCTTGCACAGTGTACCCTCCTCACACCAGGACCCAGGAACCAGGAACCAGGAACCATTGAATCAGGAACCAGGAGACAAATAGATCTTGCCTCTCTCTGATCCACCGCCGCAAAGCGGCGGCCCACTGGACTCCGCCCACTCCAGATCTTGCCTCTCTCTGATCTGCCGCCGTGAAGCAGTGGTCCGCTGGACTCTGCCTACTCCGGATCTTGCCTCTCTCTGATCCGCTACCACAAAGCGGCGGCCCGCTGGACTCCACCCACTCCAGATCTTGCCTCTCTCTGATCCGCCACCGCAAAGCGGTGGCCCGCTAGACTCCGCCCACTCCAGGTCTGCTTATGACACTTAAACTCGGGGCATTTGCAGCGCACGCTTTATTAGACTACGAGCCCTGCACCAGCGCACCTGTAGTCACCATTATTTTAAAAAGCTGTTTAACTTTTGCTTTTATATTTTGAGTTCTATGTTTGTTTACCTGTCTTAACGTTTATTTTATAGATCTTGCCTCTCTCTGATCCGCCGCCACAAAGCAGCGGTCCGCTGGACTCCGCCCACTCCAGATCTGCTTATGACACTTAAACTCGGGGCATTTGCGGCACACACCACAAAGACGCGCGCCAAAGGAGCGCGCATAAGGAGCAGGAAATGCTCCTTAGTGCACTCCTTCGTGCACCATTTGAGAGCGCCTCCACCCCAAACTTTATCTTTTCTCCTGTTGGGAAAAACAACATACAACAAATAGCTAGTAGCCCAGTCTTTGTCTTCTTAGTCTTATTTGTACTGAATTTTGCACAAGTGGCTAGAATAGATTTGTTTGTATCAACCATGTAAAAGCCTATATCATGCCCTTTCAGTCCTCTAATATCCCAATCTTTTGGGGCCATCGCCACTCTAATCTTAAAATGCCCTCTCTTTCTCAATCAGCAATTTCCAATGTTCCTATTACTATCCATTCCCCTTCTAACCATTTTATAAATAATATACCCTTGAAATTAGGGCTCATAAATGTACAGTCTCTTAAAAGTAAATACCATCTTATAAAAGAAGCCACCCATCTCAAGAGTTACACATCCTCTGTATTACTGAATCCTGGTTAACAGAAGATGATGAAGCCTATCTCTCCTTCTGCTGCCCTTTGGGCTACTCATATTCATTCAATCACCGTCATAAACGCAAAGGAGGTGGTTTAGACCACTCCTCTGGAAATGTAATCATTGAATTCATCCAAGTTAGGCTTAATACCAATCCAAATATTGACATTTTATTACTATATATTCCCCCACCTATTGGACAAAACAATCTAACTCTCCTTCAAAATTTAATCTTTGATTTCTCTTCCTCATCAAACAATCCTTTGATTCTTGGTGTCTTTAATATCCACTTTGATGAATTAACCAATCCTGTCACCAATTAATTATTAATACATACCAATACTCTTAATCTTCAACCAGTAATTCAGCACTCACACACTCTGCAGGACATTCACTAGATATGATTTTAATTTCTAAAGCTCAACTTCTCACGCACTCTGACCTTCATGTTACACCAATCCCTTGGTCAGACCATTACTTTATCTCAATCAAGATTCATACTAAACAAAAAAATTAATCACAACCCAAAAAAATTTCATATCGGGATTATACAAAATTAGAATTTTCAAATATCGCTCCCCTCTTCAATTCAAAAACATTAAACTTAAATGCTGTCACACTAGAAGATCAGCTCACTATCTGGAATTCTGCAATCCAATCTTTATTAGATAAGGAAGTACCTCTGATTACCAAAACCATCTCTTCATGTAAAATTCACAATCCCTGGTTCTCAGATGAGCTATCTTTGCTCAAAAGACAGCTAAGATCCCTTGAGAGGAAATGGCGTCAAAATAAATCACCTATTTATTTAAAATTCTATAAAGAACATGCATCTTATTATAAGACTAAAATTAATTATGCTAAAAGAAAATACTATTCTACCAAAATTCTAAAAGCAAAAAACCTCTCAATTATCTACTCTATTTTAAAATCTATTGCTCCTATCCCCCAAAAACAAAACATTAATCTTAAGAGCGGCCCAATAGCCCAAGATCTCACTGATTATTTTTGTAAAAAGATCTGTGATATACAGAATAAATTTGTTCATACTCCATCCAGTGATCCTATTAGTACCCCTACCGACTATCAACTACCCTTTGCCAAATGCTCTACTTTTAATCTTCCATCATTGGCGGACATTGAGCGCCTTTTTCAAAGAGTTAATCTAAAGGGCTCTCGCTCAGAGCCCATTCCTCCGTTTCTTTTTATAAAAAAAATTTTCTTGTTTCGGTCCTTTCATACACACCCTTATACTAAATAGTCTTAACTCTGGTCTATTACCTTCGGCATGGAAAACTGCCACAATTCTGCCAATAATAAAAGATCATAAATCCAGCCTCGAAGACCCCTCAAATTACCCTCCTATAGCCAACATTCCATTCCTAGCGAAACTAACTGAAAGGATAGTATTTGATCAACTATCAGATTTCGTCAAATCAACTAACGCTCTACATCCAAATCAGACAGGGTTTAGGAAAAATCATTCTACAGAGTATTCGCTGATTGGCTTAACTATAAACATACTCTATTATCTAGATCACCATAACTCTGTAATTCTTTTTTCTCTTGATTTGTCAGCAGCATTTGATACTATTGATCATGTTTTACTTCTCTACAGTCTTAAGGCTATAGGCATCTGTGATCAAATACATGATTGGTTCAGATCTTTTTTGTCTAACCGCTCTTCTGTAGTTACTTTTGACGATTCTGTCTCTAAATCCTTTACTCAGAATTATGGTATTCCATAAGGATCTATCCTATCTCCGCTTTTGTTCAATATCTTTCTGTCTCCTTTATTAACCTTATGTCAGTCCATAGGCTTTACTACCTTCACTTACGCCGACGACATTCAACTCTCCCACCCTCTAAATCCAGAAAATAAAGAGGAAATACTAGAGATCAATTCAAAATTAGAGAAGGTTAAACAATGGCTTAGTTCCCATATGTTAGCCCTAAACATACAAAAAAACAAAAGCTCTACTATTCCCATGGAAACAGGGAATAAATTTGAGTGCCCCCTTTACCCTTGATAACACTCACCTGGAGCTTGCATCATCCTTAAAAATACTAGGTGTTATCATCGCTAACAAATTTTCTTACCATGAGCATATAAGTAACATCGTAAAATCTTGCTTTTACAGATTGCGAATGATTCGGTCAATCTCTAAATTCCTAGAGCCAAAATCTTTAAATATACTAATTCATTATTTAATTATTGCCTGGCTTGATTATTGAATTCATTATTAATAAATATTACACAAAAAGAAAAGAAAAGATTACAAATTATTCAGAACACTGCCGTCAAACTCATTCATAATGGTAAAAAATATGATCACATTACTTCTTTTTTGATCAAATCACACTGGCTTCTCATTAGCCACCGAATCACTTATAAAATTTTATTATTAGTATTCAAAACCCTTGATACTAACAAACCCCAACTCCTTATAGCACGTCGCGTTCCCTTCGGTCTACTAACCAAAAACTCTTAGTGGTTCCCTCCCTGAAAATTATTGGCACTTGACGACAAGATATGTTAACTTTGGAACACTTTACCTCAGCAATTGAGAGAGGAAAATAATCTGAGTCATTGTAAAAGTAATTTTAAAAGCTTTCTTTTTAAAGATGCTTTTAATCTATAAACTATGTTTAAAAAAATTTATATTATCTTCTAGGTTTTCACCGTCCCCCTCCTAATGTTTCTTTTTTTCTATTTACGATTCTCTTCTGTACTCCTAAAAATATTAAATTGTAGTTCCGCCCTTTTTTTTTTTTTCTTTCTTTTTTTACCTAGTGTTTTGGTCGGTCTGTATGTCTGTTGGTCTTAACTACTGTTTTAAAATTTTTAAGCATTATGTTAAATTAAATGTTATTTTATTGTTGTAACTCGCTTAGTAAAAATTAAATTAAGCGATTCATCAAATTAAAATAAAACTTGAAACTTGAAACTCAGTATTGTCTGGATGTTTTCTCCAGATGGGATGGCCATTTTGGCCAGAGAGTATTACAAAATTTCTTCTCCTAAGTTTGCAAAGCTCCCACCATCCCATTCTGATTAGCTTGGAGGTCACCCATATGTGAGAATAGGCTGCCTGCTTGTCCTGGAATAAAGCACAGCTACTTACCGTAACAGTTGTTATCCAGGGACAGCAGGCAGCTATTCTCACAACCCACCCACCTCCCCTGGTTGGCTTCTCTGCTAGCTATCTGAACTGAGGAGACTCCCCCTGCGCTGGGCGGGAAGACACTCGCACATGCACGGTATGGCTGACTCAAAACTTCTACGTTTCTACAAGCATGTCTGCTTGTGAGGTTGTCCGCATCTGGGCTTCGTGGATGATATCACCCATATGTGAGAATAGCTGCCTGCAGTCCCTGGATAAAAATTTTACGGTAAGTAACTGTGCTTTCCCTCCTACCCCTCCCAAGGCACAGCTTTTTGATTTTTAGGCTCTTCAGCCAACCAGGAACATAGCATTACTTTGATAGGAATTTTCTGCCCTTTCCTTTTTTTTTCCAGGTGTAAGTATGGCTGGGAAACATCGTATCACCAAAGCTGCTGCTCAGGTTACAAATTCTGTCTCTGTGCAGACAGAAAATGTTACCCAGGCAGAGGGAGTAGATCCATGTACAAGCTATCTTCAGCTTGAATCCCTCATTAAGGAAGTAAAAGAACTGAGAGAGGAAGTAGCAAGACTGAGAAACATCCATGAAAATAAGAGGTACATCGATAAAATGGTTCATGAGATATCAAAGATTTCCAGCAGTGGGGAAGAAGAGGCTGTTCTTAGGGAAGGCAGCTGCACTCAGATTACGGAACACTGCAAGATTGGTACTGTGACTTCCGCCCTTGAACTGAAAAACCAGTATGCTATCTTGGAAGTGGAGGAGATGAGAGCATTCCAAGGAGAAGAAGGACCAAAGCTTGAAATCCCCCAAATTACTGGATTCGTGACCACTAGGAGGCGTAAGGTGGTGGTAGTTGGCGATTCCCTTCTGAGGGGTACAGAAGCTTCTATCTGCAGACCAGACATGATGTCATGAGAGGTATAAGAACATAAGAATTGCCGCTGCTGGGTCATACCAATGGTCCATCATGCCCAGCAGTCCGCTCACACGGCGGCCCTCTGGTCAAAGACCAGCGCCCTAACTGAGACTAGCCCTACCTGCGTATGTTCTGATTCAGCAGGAACTTGTCTAACTTTGTCTTGAATCCCTGGAGGGTGTTCTCCCCTATGACAGACTCTGGAAGAGCAGTCTGCCTGGAGCCAAAATCCAAGATGTTACGAAGAGCTTGCCGAGCCTCATCAAGCCTGATGACTACTATCCGATGCTGCTCATCCACATTGGCACTAACAATACTGCCAAGAACCCCTGATAACATGTCAAAAGTGACTGTGGCTCTGGGAGAGAAGGTGAAGCAGTCAGGTGTGCAGGTGGTATTCTCATCCATCCTCCCTGTGGAGTGTAAAGGCTAGGGCAGAGAAGCTCACATCCTGGAGATGAATGTGTGGCTACATGGATGGTGTTGTCGAGAGTGTTTTGGCTTCCTGGACCATGGAATGATCTCCAAGGGCTGCTGAGCAGGGATGGTGTGCATCTATCAAATAAAGGAAGAAGTATCTTCACCAGCAGTCTGGCTAATCTACTGATGAGGGCTTTAAATTAGAAGTGATGGGGCAGGGTGAGCAAAGCTCCTGGGTGAGTATAAGCCCTCAGGTAAGTAAATCAGGTAAGTAAATCACTGAACATCTCTACACGGATGGAAAAGCAGTATATATACTAATGCTCGAAGTATGGGAAACAAAATTCTGGATCTAGAAGCTGTGATAGAAGAAGAGGAGTTGGATATAGTGGTGATCACAGAGATATGGTTCACAGAGAATGATGTTGGGATGTAATTATATCAGGCTATAATCTGTTCAGGAAAGATAGGGTAAGAAGAAAAAGAGGGGGAGTAGCGTTATATGTTAAAGAACATATTAAAGCCACACAATTGGAGGATCTGCAGGGAAAGGAAGAGGCACTGTAGAACAATTTGGAAAGAGGGAATGGTGAATATATTTACATTGGTGTGATATACAGGCCACCTTCACAGACGGAAGAAGTAGATAGAAATTTAATAGTAGACATTCAGAATATCGCTAAAAAAGGGGAAGTCTTGCTAATAGTTGATTTTAACATGCTAGATGTTGATTGGGGTATCCCTATTGTGGGGTCTTGTAGAAGTAGGGAGATTCTGGATTCTCTACAAGAAGATCTGTTCCAGCAGTTGGTAATGGAACCCATGCGGGATGGGGTCATATTGGACTTAGTACCTACAATCGGGGAAAGTGTTTCTGATATTACAGTGGGTGATCATCTTGCATCCAGTGATCATTGCATGGTATGGTATTAAAATGAGTACAGAGAGGGCTCATTCAAAAACAAAGGTTCTAGACTTTTAAAAAACTAACTTTGAATGGGGGATTACATCACGGAATTGTTGTCTGTTTGGGAACATCTGGAAGGAGTAGAAATGCAGTGGGCAAAACTGAAAGGAGTTATTTTAAGAGTGATAACCCTTTTTAGAAGCAAGTAAGGAAAAGAAGGCCACTTTGGTTCTCAAAAGTAGTAGCTGAGAAGGTAAGGAATAAGAGGTTAGCTTTTGTAAACCACAAAAGATTGCAGAAAGAGGAAGACAGGCAAAAATATCTGGAAAAGTAAGAGAAGCTGGTCGTGTAGTCAGGAAAGTAAAGATACAAATGGAAGAAAAAATAGCTGACACGGTAAAACGGGGAGACAAGACATTTTTTTTTAGATATATTAGTGATAAGAAGAAGTGCAAAAGTGGCATTGTGACACTCAAAGGTAAAGGAGAGGAATATGTAGAAGCTGATAAAGAAAAGGCTGAATTGCTTAACTAATATTTCTGTTCTGTGTTCACGGCTGAAGCGCTGCAAATGGAACCGCAGAAGACAAACGTGAATAGGGATGGAGGAGTAACAGACCCTGATCGATTTTCAGATGGCTGTGTTCTTGAGGAGCTAGCTAAAATAAAGGTAGACAAAGCGATGGGGTCAGATGGTGTACATCCTAGGGTGCTGAAAGAACTTAGGGAAGTTCTTGTAGCCCCGCTGATTGACCTTTTCAACAAGTCTCTAGCGTCGGAAGTGGTACCGGAGGACTGGAGAAGGACGGATGTGGTCCCTTTCCACAAAAGTGGAAGTAAGGAAGAAGTAGGGAATTACAGGCCAGTAAGTCTGAGTTCGGTGGTAAGCAAATTAATGGAAATATATGTAACAAAGAGAGAGGTTGAATTTTTTGGAATCCTGGATTACAGGATTGGAAGCAACATGGATTCACTAGAGGTTTCAAGTTTCAAGTTTATTAACTTTTTAATATACCGACCATCAACAGGTATCTGGCCGGTTAACAATAAAATTTTAAAAAGAGGTAGATCTTGTCAGACAAATCTGATCAATTTCTTTGACTTGGTTACCAGAGAATTAGCTAGAGGATGTGTGCTAGATATGGTATATTTAGATTTTAGCAACCCTTTGACAGTGTTTCACATAGATATCTAATAAATAAACTGAGTGCCCTCTGGATGGGTCCCAAAGTGATGGGCTGGGTCATGAACTGGTTGAGTGGAAGGTGGCAGAGGGTAGTGATGAATGTTCTGAGGAAAGGGATGTTACCAGTTGTATACCTCAATGTTCTGTTCTTGGACCTGTTTTTAACATTTTTATTAACGACTAGTGTTTAAGCCCGTTACATTAACGGGTGCTAGAGTAGATGTCTGTGTCTTTTTTTTTTTCTGTGTCTCTCCCTATGTCCTTAGTGCCCTCAGTGCCTCCTGTCTATTTCCTTAGTGCCCCTTCCTATGTCCTTAGTGCCCCTTGTGCCTCCTTTTCATGTCCTTAGTACCCCTTCCTACTTAGGGCCTGGTTCTCCAAAGTGCGTCCCAATTTTAGGCAGCTGTAGGCGTCCTACAGCTGTCTAATCAGCCAATCGGGATGCACATTTTTTAAAAAAATGCTCCCCAGGCAGGCAGCCTATATTGAAGGCGAGGCCCGCAAGACACCTAGGCCCTGATTCTGTATAGGCGCCCGGGAGAGGTGTCCTATTCAGAATCGACCTACACTAAACCCCGATTCTGTAACCGGCGTCCATGTTACAGACGCTGGTTAGAGAATCGGGTTAGATTAAACATGGCCCGCTACACTTATCGCGGCAAGGGATCTCTCTGCCGCTATAAGTATAGCGGGCCGTGGCCCCCTGACCGATTGCTGGCAGGAGGGTGCCCAAACCCTCCTGCCAGAAGATGCCCCCCCCCCGACACTACCGACCGCCCCCCCCGACACTACCAACCTCCCCCCCCGACATTACCGATCTCCCTCCCACCCTGACACTACCGATCGCTGGCAGGAGGGTGCCCAATCCCTCCTGCCCGAAGACGCACCCTCTCCCCACCCGGCGCTAACAACCCCCAAACCTCCACCCCACCAAACTAACCTTTTCTTAAGGCCAGACGGTTCTTGCCCATCCAGCCAGCAGGCCTGCCTCGTCGACCAATCAGACCTTAGACTTAGTGGGGATGGGCGGACCCACTATGCCTAAGGCCTGATTGGTCCAGGCTTCTAGAGCCTGGGCCAATCAGGCCTTAGGCTTCGGCGGGATGGGCCGGGAAGGGGCGGGCCCGTCTCATTTCGACGAGGCAGGCCTGCCGGCTGGACGGACAAGAACCGTCTGGCCTTAAGAAAAGGTTAGTTTGGTGGGGTGGAGGTTTGGGGGTTGTTAGCGCCGGGGGGGGCATCTTCTAGCAGGAGGGTTTGGGCACCCTCCTGCCAGCGATCGATATTGTCGGGTAAGGGGAGGGTGCATCTTCGGGCAGGAGAGATTGGGCACCCTCCTGCCAGCGATCGGACAGGCTGCGGCCCGCGATACTTATAGCGGCAGAGAGATCCCTTGCCGCAATAAGTATAGCGGCCGCGTCTACTTACAATGTAGACCAGCATTTTGCTGGCTTACTTTTTAGCGTTTCTCCTCTACTAGGGAGACGCGTAGGGCTGCCTAGGTTCACCTATGGCCCGCCTAAGGCCCTTAGGCGAGCTTAGGCATCTTGCGGGTCTCCCTAGGCTCCCGGAGGTGCCTTCAGGCCTGCCTGGGGAGCATTTTTTTAAAAAAACGTGCATCCCGATTGGCTGATTAGACAGCTGTAGGACGCCTACAGCTGCCTAAAATCGGGACGCACTTTGGAGAATCAGGCCCTTAGTGCCCCCAGTACCTCCTTCCTGTGTCCATAATGCCCCCAGTGCCTCCGTACTGTGTCCTTAGTGGCCCAGTGCCTGCGTACTATGTCCTTAGTGCCCCCAGTGCCTCCTTCCTATGTCCTTAGTGCTCCCAGTACCTCCTTCCCATTTCCTTAGTGCCCCCAGTGCCTCCTTCCCATGTCCTTAGTGCCCCCAGTGCCTCCGTACTGTGTTCTTAGTGGCCCAGTGCCTGCATACTGTGTCCTTAGTGCCCCCAGTGCCTCCTTCCTATGTCCTTAGTGCCCCCAGTGCCTCCTTCCCGTTTCCTTAGTGCCCCCAGTGCCTCCTTCCTATGTCCCCATCATCATCTTCCAGACTTTGTCCCACCCACCCCGATGCCAGCCTGCCTGCCTGCCTCCCATCCTCCTGAGCAACATGTTTCCATTTAACCCCGATGCCAGCCTGCCTGCCTCCCATCCCCCTGAGCAGCATGATTCCATTTAATCCCCCACCCCCGATGCCAGCCTGCCTGCCTCCCATCCCCCTTAGCAGCATGTTTCCATTTAAACCCCCCTCCGCCGCCCGTGAATATCGGGGGAGTACTGTATATACAATATAATCTTATTAATACATAATGGTAACCAAAACATTTTTTAAAAACCCAATGTACTATACACTGCATTCAGAGAAAATGTTAATTATCATTTATATTCGGGGATTTTTTTTCAAAGAAGTCAAGGTAGATGTCTTTAAAATATGCAATGTCATCTCATTAATAACTAGAGAAACAGAAAAATATAGTGCAAAATATAGACAGCAGATATATATTCTCAAAACGAACACATTTCAATCACTAAATTGAAAATAAAATCATTTTTCCTACCTTTGTTGGCTGGTGATTTCATGAGTCTCTGATTGAACTTCCTTCTGACTGTGTATCCAATATTTCTTTCTTTCTCCCTCCTACATGCTTCCTCTCCTCCGTACCTCATTACCTTCCCCAACCAATATCTGTCGCCCTGTCTCTCCATGAGTCTAACATTTCTCCCTCTCTCATCCCCTGGATCATGTGCAGCATTTTTCACCACTGCCCACCAGTCCCATGCCCTTTTCTCCTTCTATTACTCCTCTCCATCACTATGTCCAATATTTTTCCCCCTTGTATCCCTTTCAATCTGTCCCTCTGTTTCCTCTCCTCCACCATATCCAGCATTTCTCCTTCTCAACCTTCTCATCCCCATTCATTTCTACATCTCTACTGGCACAGGATGTAGAAGTAGAAGTAGAAGTAGAAGGGACGCTGGGAAATAGCGATCACAATATGATCTGCTTCAGCCTGGAAACAGGGGTGAAACATCAGTCCAGAACGACAGCCACAACGCTAAACTTGCGAAAAGGAAATTACGAAGAGATGAGACGCATAGTGGGGAAGAAGATTAAGAAGAGGATAAACACTGTAAAGATGCTAGAGCAAGCTTGGTCTCTTTTTAAGGATATGGTCACCGAGGCACAAAATCTATATATGCTGCATATCAACAAGGGATCAAAGAGGAAAAAGAATAAAGAACCAGCCTGGCTCACTGTAGAGGTTAAAGAAGCGATCAGAGACAAAAAAAACCTCATTTAAGGAATGGAAAAGATCAAAAACGGATAAAACTGGAATAAGCACAAACAACATCAACGCAGGTGCCACAAAACGGTAAAAGAGGCCAAAAGAGACTGCAAGGATAAATAGCCAAAGAGGTAAAAAACTTCAAGCTGTTCTTTTGATATAGAAAAAGGAAACGACCTTCGAAGTAAGTGGTGGGACCGCTTGATGACCAAGAAATAAAGGGAATGCTAAAGGAGGACAAAGCAATCGCCGACAGACTGAACACGTTTTTTGCGGCTGTATTTACCGAAGAGGATATACACAGCATATTGGAACCCTTCAGAACCCTTTAGAATCAGAAAATAATATTAAATATTGAACTAGGCCAGTACTGGGCAGACTTGCAGGTCTGTGTCTGTGTATGGCCGTTTGGTGGAGGATGGGCAGGGGAGGGCTTCAATGGCTGGGAGGTTGTAGATGGGCTGGAGTAAGTCTTAACAGAGATTTCGGCAGTTGGAACCCAAGCACAGTACCGGGTAAAGCTTTGGATTCTTGCCCAGAAATAGCTAAGAAGAAAAAATTTTTTTAAAAAATTTACATTTAAATTGAATCAGGTTGGGCAGACTGGATGGACCATTCGGGTCTTTATCTGCCGTCATCTACTATCTACTATGTTAGACTATAAGCTGGAAGTGAAAACGGGAAACTGACAGGGTTAACGGTCAGTTTAGAAGAGATATGCAGGCAGATTGATAGACTCAAGAGCGATAAATCCCCGGGATCGGATGGCATCCACCCAAGGGTCATCAAGGAACTGAAAGGGACCAAAGCTGAACTGCTTCAATTAATAGCCAATCTGTTGATCAAAACGGGAAAGATTCTGGAGGACTGGAAGGTGGTGAATGTTACGCAAATCTTCAAAAAAGGTTCGAGGGGAGACCCGGGAAACTACAGACCGGTGAGTCTGACTTTGGTACCGGGAAAGATAGCGGAGGCGCTGATAAAGGACTGCATCATTGATCACCTTGACGGACACGGTCTGATGAGGACCAACCAGCACGATTTCAGCAAAGGCAGATCTTGTCTGATAAACTTGCTGCACTTCTTCGAGGGAGTGAACAGGAAGATAGACAAGGGTGATCCGGTTGACATTGTATATCTGGACTTTCAGAAGATGTTTGACAAGGTTCCGCATGAACAACTACTTTGGGAAATTGCGAGCCATGGAATCGAGGGTGAAATACTCACGTGGATTAAAAACTGGCTGGAGCATAGGAAACAGAGAGTGGGGTAAATGGACAATACTCAGACTGGAAGAGCATCACCAGTGGAGTGTCGCAGGGCACGGTGCTTAGACCCATGCTCTTCAATATCTTTATAAACGATCTGGACATAGATACAACAAGCGAGGTGATTAAATTTGTGGACGATACAAAATTATTCAGAGTAGTGAAGACACAGGGGGACTGCAAAGATCTGCAACGTGACATAATCAGGCTCGAGGAATGGGCATTAACATGGCAGATGAGGTTCAATGTGGACAAGTGTAAAGTGATGCATGTCGGTAACAAAAATCTCATGCACAAATACAGGATGTCCAGGCTGTAATTGGAGAGACCTCCCAGGAAAGAGACTTGGGAATTCTGATCGACAAGTCAATGAAGCTGTCTACGTAATGTGCAGCGGTGGCGAAAAGGGCGAACAGAATGCTAGGAATGATAAAGAAGGGGATCACAAACAGATCAGAGAAGTTTATCATGTCGCTGTACCGGGCCATGGTGCACTCTCAACCGGAGTACTGCGTACAGCACTGGTCGCCGTACATGAAGAAGGACACGGTACTACTCGAAAGGGTCCAGAGAAGAGTGACTAAGATGGTTAAGGGGTTGGAGGAGCTGCCATACAGCGAAAGATTAGAGAAACTGGGTCTCTTCTCCCTTGAACAGAGGACATTGAGAGGGGAAATGATCAAAACATTCAAAGTACTGAAGGGAGTAGACTTAGTAGATAAGGACAAGTTGTTCACCCTCTCCAAAGTAGGGAGAACGAGAGGGCACTCTCTAAAGTTGAAAGGAGATAGTTTCCGTACAAATGTAAGGAAGTTCTTCTTTACCCAGAGAGTGGTAGAAAACTGGAACGCTCTTCCGGAGTCTGTCATAGGGGAAAACACCCTCCAGGGATTCAAGACAAAGTTAGACAAGTTCCTGCTGAACGTACGCTGATAGGGCCAGTCTCAGTTAGGGCGCTGGTTTTTGACCAGAGTGCTGCTGTCAGGGCAGGATTAATTCTTCGAGGACCCCTAGGCACACAAATACACTGGGCCTCCCTAGGCCTGCCCCGCCCACACCACGCCCCATTTATCTGTTTTTTTATTTACTTCTTTATTTCCACTTATATTTCTTTTTAATTCAAAACAAACAAAGATTAGCATACCAGTGCATAGTTTTTCTTCTATGCAATCCCCAAACATCTCTGAACAAATCCCCCTTCCTTCTCTTCCCACCTACTTACCCAGGACATTAACTCTGAACCCTTTCAATACGTATATAAAAGCATTCAAATATATTGTAAATCAGTAATACTATCCAAAATATAAGTCAAGTTTATATCGCCTAACTGCCTCACTCTACATCAGGGATGTCAAACTCAATCACATAAGAGGCCGAAATCTGAAAAGAAGGCTAAGTCGCAGGCCAAATTTTTAATTAAGATACTTAGAGGTCCTTTTAATAAGGTACGCTAACTGATTTTGTGCACGCTAAATGTGCACCTTAATAAAAGGACCCCTGTGTGACTAAGGCTTAGTCTTAGCTGACATATAGGGTTACAACATCTCCAACCCCACATCAGCTCTGTGGTATAAACAAAATAAATATTGCAATCACAAAGCATAAAATAAAATTATTTTTTCTACCTTTTGTTGGTCCCAGGCTCTAGTTGTCTTCTGATAATTCGCTTGCCAGGGTCTCCTGCCCATTTGTCGTTTTCTTCTTTCTCCATGCTAACCATCCGTCTTACGTCTCTGTCCTCCCCTTCCCTCCCTCGGAGGTCTGGCATCTTTCCTTTTTTTCATATCCATTTCCGCAGTTGCGGCAATGGACCCCACCATCCCCAGATCCACCATCTGTCCTTTTCTCAACCATCCTTTCATCCAGGATCTGGGAGAGATGCTGGATGAAAGGGTAGTTGAGAAAACGGAGAGATGATGGACCCTGGGGTGGTGGAGAAGGAGGGAGTCCTTCCCCACCACCCCAGGGTCCATCATCTCTTGTTTCTCTTCCCAACTACCCTGTCCTATGCCACTTCCAGAAACTGTATGCCTCCCCCTTCCATCTTTCCCTTCACACTCATTGGTCTGGCATCCATCATCTTGCATTCCCTCCTCCTCTCCTCTTCTTCCCTTCCCTCTCCCACACCCCCATGGTCTGGCATTTCACTCTCTCCTCTCTCTTCCCCCCCACTTCCATCAGCATCTGCCCCCTTTCTTTCCCTCCGACCTAAATCCATCCAGCATCCTTCCTCCTTGTATTCCCCCTTTCTCTGCATACCAATTCCATCAGCAATAGCCCCTTTCTTTCCCTCCAGCCTAAATCCATCCAGTATCCTTCCCCCTTTCCCTGCACACCAATTCCATCAGCATATGCCCCTTTTCTCTCCCTCCACCACTCTTTTATAAGAACATAAGAACATAAGAAATGCCTTCACCGGATCAGACGGAAGTCCATCTTGTCCGGCGATCCGCACACGCGGTGGCCCATTTAAGTACACCTTTTGGGAGACCCGGATTTCCCGTATGGTTTTCAAGAAGATGTGCATCCAACTTGCACTTGAAACCCAGAACAGTAGTCTCCGCCACAACCTCCTCCGGGAGAGCATTCCAAGCTCCAACCACTCGCTGTGAGAAACAGAACTTCCTGACGTTTGTCCTGAACCTGCTGCCACTCAGTTTCAGGCTATGACCCCGTGTCCGTGTGACTTCCGAAAATGTTAACAATGCTTCTTCCTGGTCTATTTTATCAAATCCTTTTAATATTTTAAAAGTCTCTATCAAATCCCCTCGCAGTCTTCTCTTCTCTAGGGCGAACAGACCCAGTTTTCTGAGACGTTCCTCATAGCTCAAATTCTCCATACCTTTGACTAGTTTTGTGGCTCGTCTCTGCACCCTCTCCAGCAGAGTTATATCCTTCTTAAGGTATGGAGACCAGTGTTGGACAAAGTATTCCAAGTGAGGTCTGACCATTGCTCTGTAAAGTGGCATTATGACATCTTCCGATCTACTCATGATCCCCTTCTTAATCATGCCCAACATCCTGTTTGCTTTCTTCGCCGCCGTCGCACATTGAGCCACACAGCAATGGCAACACCCCCCCCCCCCAGCAATGGCAACACACCCTCCTTTGGCAAAGGGCCCCCACCCAGCATTAACGATGACAACAACACAGCCCCCACCCCCCAGCATTGACGGACGGCAATGCAACCAACCGCCAGCATCAACGACAACACGGTCAATGCAGCTCCAAGAAGATCCCGCGATGACTGCGTCTGCCGGTCCATCCCCATCCAACATCACTTACTTCTTCCGGCAGATGCAGTCTTCGCGGGACCTTCTTGGAGCTGCATTGCCATTGATTCCGGCGGTTGGCTGCATTGCCGTATGTCAATGCCAGGGGGGGCGGCGTTGTTGTTGTCATCGGGTGGGGGCCCGTTGCCATGGGGGGTGGTGGTGTTGTTGTCAGCTGGAGGCCCGTTGCCGTGGAGGGGGCTGGCATTGTTGTCATCGGGTGGGGTTCATTGCCGTGCAGGGAGGGAAGAGGTGGAGCCCGTTGTCTTCTTAAAAAAAATGGCATGGTAAGATGTCCTTCAGCGGGCCCCCTGACTATTTCGGGCCCTAGGCACATGTCTACTGGGTCTATTGGTTAATCTGGCCCTGGCTGCCGCGTGAGCGGCTGCTGGGCTTGATGGACCACTGGTCTGACCCAGCAGCGGCAATTCTTATGTTCTCTCCTCTCCCTATGCCAAATTTTCCTCTTTCGTCCATTCCCCACGTGCACCATCTCTTTCCCTCTCACTCACACACTCATGCCCAACCTATTCTATTCCCTCCCTCCTATGTCCAAAGTTTGTGCCCGCTTCCTCCCTCCCTGTATCCCATGATAATGCCACCTCCTTTCTTAGTCAAGTTTGTGCCCCTCCCCCTCCCTGCCTTCCAGCAGTTGTCCCAGAATCATGCCCCTCCAATGCCCCAATGCACTCCTTTCTCCCTTTGTCCTGGAAATATGTCCCCTTACTTGTTTGAGCTGCACTCACTTCATCTGCCTTCAGCGGCGAGTTGGGGGACAAGCTCTGATGTTGGAGAGAAGGTTTCCAGATCAGCTACGTGCAGCATGTGAATCGCTGCTGGATGCCCATCCCCCCAACTTGCTGCTGAAGGCAGGAGTGAGTGCGGCAAGGTGGTAACTGGGAACCTTCCCCCCACCCCACTGACCTGAAAGGCTTTCATGACATCAGCTCTGACATTGGATGGAAGCCCTGTGGGTTGAAGTCAGGAGAGAGGGCTGAGTGGACAGGGCAGGGTGGGCAGGGATCCCTGGATGTGGCTTCAGAGGGTGGGACGGGCAGCAAGGAGGGTGGGGTTGTGGCAGCGTGGCTTAGATGGATGGGTAGGCAGGAAATATTCTCCGTGGTGGTCATGCCACATACCCCCAACAGGCGGCCCATGTACCCCCAAGGATACGCGTACCGCATGTTGAGAAACACTGTGCTAGAGCTCTCCATAGTTTATCATGATCCACAGAGTCAAAAGCTTTGCTGTAGTCAATAAAGCAAAAATATAAGGACTTTTGGTATTCTTTGCTCTTCTCCAGTATCTATCTAACATTGGCAATGTCTCTTGTTCCTCGACCTTTTCTGAACCCAGCCTGAATTTCAGGTAGTTCTTGCTCAATGTATGATTATAGCCTTCGTTCTATTATTTTCAGCAATATTTTGCTGGTGTGTGAAATTAATGCAATCATTCTGTAATTGTTAGTTCTTGGTATCACCTTTCTTCAGTATAGGTATAAGCAGTGATCTTCTTCAATCATTTGGCCATGTTTTTTTTCCTTCCAAATCTTTTTTGGCCATGTTTTTTTTTCCTTCCAAGTGAGGGCCATGATAGCACTTTCTGAGCCTTTGATTAATTCAATTGGAATACTGTCAATACCAGGTGACTTGTTTTCAATAAAACTTTAATTGCTGCTATGATTTCTTCTTTTAAAATATCTGGTGGTTCTTCGGTGTCAGTTTCCTCAATGTTATCATTGTATTTTTATGTATAGCTTTTCCATATATTCTTTTTATCTCTATTTAATCCATTCTGAATCATTTAATATCATTCCATTGATGTCTTTAAGCATCCCCACTCGAGATTGGAATTTCTGCCACAAGCTCTTAACATCCTGATATGCTAATCTGATTTTTCCGTTTATATGTTATGATTCAATTTTCTGACAAATATCTTTGAAATATCATTCTTTGTCTTGCTGAACTTGATGTTGAAATGCTTGGTTCATTTGTGATACTTTTTGTCTATCACCGAAAAATTTTGTTTTTCGTGTGATTCTGATTGTTTCGGATTGGATGCGTAGTCCCTGGTATGCAGATCTTGTCAGACTTCAAATGGAGCAGTGATTCAAGATATCGCTGCATCTGGATCTTCATTCTAAGAGCCTAATAGCCCTAGGGAATTTGGAATGATTTGATCTTACGGCATGGCTCTGGAGCGCATGGGACTAGCGCGCAAGGGATATTCAGACACAGTCATTGCTACTCTTTTAAGAGCCAAGATGACTGACATGTTGGTGGCATATGCCAAGGTGTGGAAGTCTTTCCATACCTCTCCCTATGCACCCTAGAATCGCCTAAGCCTTTTCAACCTGTTTGGCCACATTAAGATCATAACATACTATCATATCATATAAGAATATAAGAATAGCCTTACCATCGTTGACTTTAGTGAATCTAGGGCAAAGAGCCTGTGGTAGAAAGATTCAGGCAGTGTAAACATGGACTTGTGAATAGTTTTAGACAAGAGAAAAACATTTGTATCCTGTCAGACTAAAGATAAGATTGGATGAAGGCTTTGAATACCTAGGGAGTTTCCTGAGGCCTCTGAAAAATCTTATTCCCAGCACAGTTCTGTAAGCCCATTTTCAGTCAAAACAAAAGAAGCTGTGGAGACAGATATTTCTGATGCAGAATTTTATTCTGTAATAGTGATCCACATACATGAATAGTGAGGAGGACCCAACACGATCTGTGTTTTGATCTTTATGTCTTCCTCAGGGGCCCCAAAGTAATGTAATCAAAAACAAATGTGTGGAAACAACCATATTCACCAGAAACTTCTGTGGAGCTGCTCTGTGAAGGCCCAATTTTCAGTAACATCAGAAGATTAACCTCATTCTACATTAGCAACCATATTGACTTCAATTTCAAACCTGGCTGCAAGGTTGAAGTTAATTTTTCTGAAACATTATCCATTCTTTCTCTGATTGGTTCAGCCATTTATACAACAGATTTGATCACAGCCCTATCTTTGTCTCCTAATGCTAACACTGAAAATAATACCTTTAGAGTAGACCAATCACATTATCTCCCAAATATCTCATTTCCCACCAGCTACAGGTCAGCTTGTTCTGAATAGCCTCAGATATTTGTCCTGCAAAGTCAAAAGAACAGAGGGTGAATTGAACCTAATAATTCCAGACCAAACAATAAATGAGAATAAATATATTCTGCAAATATTAACACTGATCAAATAATAATGTTAGTCAAAGAATAAAGTCTGAAATTGAATAGATAACTTATTAATTATTGACTTTCTGTGCAATTTGTAGGGAATGGTCTCTGCTGTGTGAGGAAGCCAAGGAATACAGAATCCCTTCTCTTCTAGAGGCACTTTATCAGTATGATGCATCCAGGTAAGTAAAGTAAAATGTTTATTTCTATTTCCAACCTTTCAGATCAGTTTCCCAGTTACTTCTACTATTTGTGATTTATTTGAATACGTAATATTTTGTTTTCTAAAATCTGTCTGATAATTATCTTAAATTAAATGTAAAAAATAAAACATACCTTATTGTGGGTAAATAACAAATCTCATCCCTTTCCCTCCCCTTTCCCTTCTGTTGTTGAGATAGGATTCTGTACTGAAGCTGTTATCCTTCTATAGTTTAAAACTTTGCAGAAGGGTGTCATTCAAATCTCTCAACTCTTCCCCTTCACCAGTGGAAATTAGCTTCCTCTTCAGTTTTTCCTTTTGCAAGTGAACTGAGAAGATGTATTCTGATATGTTCTGCTTCCTTTTTATTATTTTCAGGTATTTTTTTGTTGTCAGTTCTTTTTTCCTGCGTGGCTTTGATGCTCAGAGGGCCCCTTCTTGGGCTCACTGCCAGGGAAAGGATGAAGACCCATAAGGACAGGCTTCTGCTCACAAGCCCATTTCTTGGAGTATCAGTGGCGCTAGCCTGCTTTGTGATCCATTGAGGGTTCGGGTTCCATACCCCTGGAAGCTTACTCGCCTGCTGATTTATCAGAGGCTTGAGCAGAGGCTTTGGAGCCCTTGTGTAATAACCCTCTGGGTATCAGGGAGCTGGCTATGAATTTTCTCACCCCAATGTGCTATGTGAATTTTCAGAGTTCATGGTCAGAGTCATCCTGACTGCAGCCAGAAGATTTCCAGTGATGGATTAATTCCCAGAAGTTTCTGAGGCAGACATCCTTTCTCTGCAGGTAAGCTACTGCAAGCTGACAACCACCAGAAGTCACAGTGAGTACTTCCATTATTCCATATTGGGAAAATAAGGGAGTGAGGCTGGAAAAGGTAGATCTGAGGGTTTCTGGGGTTACAGTTAGATCCCCCCCCTCCAAAACACCTTTTCAACATTATTTGTTTTTCAGGAAAGCTGCCACGGGCTGTTTTTGGTGCAATTTTACTGGTGGAGGCATCTTGGATTTATATTAATCTTTTTTTCAAAAGGATTTTTCTGCCTCAAAACCTTTGGTTTTACTCAGGGATAATCTGCAATGGATTTCCCAGGCCAAGCTACCCCTGTTCATTCCTTTTTTGTGCAGCTTTGGTGGCAGACAAGTGGCCATGATCCTTGTGTAGCAGGCATGGGAGAAAGGGGCAGAAGCTGTTAAGAACCCCAAAAAGTCCAGCTTTCATAAAAAAGAGCCTGTTCAGAAGCCTCAAGCATGAGGAGGCAGTGGAGCTCCAACTACCTCAGTCAGGGGTCCTTTGGGATGCCTGTTCAGGGGTTTTCAGACTTTGTCAGTCTCTTGTGGAAAGCTTATTTGATGGGCCCGGGGAGTGCTGCGCTGCCTGAGAGCACGCCAACTCCGGTACAGGGAGAGTTATGTACCCAGCAGGTTTCTCCACCTCAGAAAAAGTCAGCTCCATTTGAAGCAGGACTGGGAGGACTAGAAATCCCTTTCCATGCTTTTTTTATCTCAAGGATCTGCTGTGTCCTTAGATGATTTAGGGTTCCTGTCTGGTACCGGAGGTCAGGCGGCTATAGCTGCTATTGATTAGGGAGACAACCCCTCAGTGTGCCGTCTTTTCAAGAGCACAACTGTTTCACATATCATTTCGGACACTCTGAATTGAAGTTGGACACTCAACAACCCTCCACCTCCCATTGTTTAGTTATAAGCAGTACAAACATAAAGACTACTTTCTTTATGGCACATTCGGACATCACCTCTTTAGTTAGTGATCAATGGAAGTCCCCAGAAGGTTCCCTAAAAGGTGTCAAAAGCTATATCCAGGCTTTATCCTCTGGCTCCAGACTTCCGGTAGTTGTTTTCACAGCCGAAAATGGATTCTGTGGTACCTCAAGTGCCTAAGTTTACCTCCCTTCTTAACGAGGGAGGGTGATGCTGAAGGATATGCAGGATTGCAAGATGGACTTGGGCCTTAAAAGACAATTTGAAGTGTTAGCTTTGGGTATCAAAGCAGCAGCGTCTGCCTCATTCATGGCATGGGCTAGTCATACCAGGTTGCGGCATAGTCCTGCGGAGCTGTAGGGCATCTGTCTTCACTTGATTATGTAATCGATGCTTTCTAGGACATTTTCAGAGTCATGAACAAGGTATCAGTTTACACTATTTCTGTCCACTGGATGCTCTGGATTAGACAGTGAGTGTGTGATTCAGCCTCTAGGGTTACTCTTCTAAGCAGATTACCCTTTAAGGGGCAGATGCATTTTGGCAAAGGCTTGGATGACCTTATGGCCAGTGTGGTGGATTGCCATTCAAAATTTCTACCAGACAGCAGAGTTTGACATTCCACCGGGGGCAGCAGAGGAAATTTAGGTTCTTCTCAGATCCTGCCAATTCTCTTCCATTTCCTCTTCCCAGAGACTATTCCAAGTGTCTAGACAGAGATTTGGAAACTACAGATGCCAACAATCCTTTGGGTCACGTGGTAGCTCAGCCACCTAAAAACAGCAATGATACCAGGTCAACTGCCACGCCTCCTTACATTGGCAGGAGACTGTTGGCTTTCTGGAGGGAATGGGAACAGAGCTCATCAGACCACTGGGTTCTGGACATTAGTTGGGAAGGGCACAAGGTTGAGTTTTCTCACCCCCTTCAGATCTGTTTCTCAACTCCCCGGCCAGATAGCCAGAAAAGGAGGTCAGAATCTGAGCAACGGTACCACAACTCTTGGACTTTCATGCCATAGAACCAGTTCCTGAAGAAGCAGTCTCCAGCAGATACTCCATATACTTCATAGTGCCCAAAAAAGCCACTGAAGATTGGAGGCCTGTTCTGATCCTAATGCCTGTAAATGAGGTACTAAGAGTTCTATACTCCCGTATGAAGACAGTCCAATCATTGTGGTGTAGCCTCGGGGGAATTCTTGGCTTCCTTGGATTTAATGTGAGGCATATCTTCACATTCCTATTTTTCTAGATCACAAAAATATCTGAGATTCAATGTTATCCAGAGGCACTTCCAGTTTGTGGTGCTACCTTTTGAATTGGCTACGGGCCAATACACCTTCACCAAGGTGAGGGTGGTGGTAGCAGCTCACCTTTGCAGGATGAGCATACAAGCTAATCAGAGCCCCATCAAGACAGGAAGGCAAGCAAGCAGTGCAGCAGATGGTGGATATTCTCCAAGGTCCCAGTTGGATAATCAATTTCAGAAAGAGTCAACTACAACTGACTCAGTGTGTGGAATATTTGGGAGTCCACTTTGACACAGCAAAAGGCTGTGTTTTCCTTCGCAAGCATGCAAACAGAAGCGCAGGAAGTAGATCATAGAGGTCTTGATGTTACTGAGCCCCACAGCCTGGCATTATCTTCAGGTGCTGGGTTTGATGGCCGCCTCTCTGGAAGTTGTTCCCTGGGCGAGGGTTCATATGCATCCACTCCAGGATTCCCTCCTTTCCTGGTAGTCTCTGCAAAAGGCATTCTCTATAGATAAAGCTCCCCTGCTCATTGGAAGCATTATATAGCTTATGTTGGTTCTAGGGGTGCCTTATCGCAGGGCATGCCCTTCTCTTTTTAAGGAAATTATCCAAACCTTTTGTAAGCCCCACTAAGCTAACTGATTTCACCACATTCTCTGGCAACAAATTCCAGAGTTTAATTACACATTGTGTGAAGAAATATTTTCTCAAGTTTGTTTTAAATCTACTACTTAGTAGCTTCATTGCATGTCCTAGTATTTTTGCAAAGAGTGAACAAGGGATTCACAACTACCCTTTCCACTCAGTATTTTATATACCTCTGTCATATCACCGTCTCTTCTCCAAGCTTAAGCGCCACCACTTTAGCCTTTCCTGACAGGGAAGTCATCCCATCCTTTTTATCATTTTTGTTGCCCTTCTCTGTACCTTTTCTAATTCTGCTATATCTTTTTTGAGATACAGCGACCAGAACTGCACACAGTATTCGAGGTGTGGCCTTACCATAGAGTGATACAAGGACATTATAACATTTTCATCTTTGTTTTCTATTCCATTCCTAACGTTCTATGTGCTTTCTTAGCAGCCGTAGAACATTGAGCTGAGGGTTTTAACGTATTCTCAGCAATGACACCTCGATCCTTTTCCTGGGCAGTGACTCCTAACACAGAACCCAGCATCACTTTGCTATAGTTTGAGTTCTTCTTTCCCATATCACTTTGTACTTGCTCACATTTTGATGCCTAGTCTTCCAGTCTAACAGGGTTCTCTTGCAATTGAACAACTTTGTGTCATCAGTAAATTTAATTATCTCATTAGTTATTCTCATCTCTAGATCATTGATAAATATGTTAAAAAGAAACAGTCCCAGCACAGACCCCTAGGGAACCCCACTATTTACCCTTCTCCATTGAGAGTATTGACCATTTAAACCCACTCTCTGTTTTCTGTCTTTCAAACAATTCTCAGTCCATAAAAAGGACATTACCTTCTATCCCATGACTTTTATAATTTCCTCAGAAGTCTTTCGTGAGGTACTTTGTCAAATGCCTTTTGGAAAATCCAAATAAACAATATCAACTGGTTGACCTTTATCTACATGTTCATTGACCCCTTCAAACAAATGCAGTAGATTGGTGAGGCAAGATTTCTCTTGACTAAAACCATGTTGGCCTTTTCTCATGAATCCTTGCTTACATATATGTTCTGTCATTTTGTTCTTTATAATAGTCTCTACCATTTGGCCCAGCACAGACATCAAGACTTATCAGTCTATAATTTCCCCGATCACCTCTGGAAGCCTTTTTTTAAATCAGCATCAGATTGGCCTCCCTCCAGTCTATTACTAACAATAGCTCTGCAAGTTTGTTTTCAATTCTATCAGCACTATGGGATATATACGATCCAGTACAGGCAATTTGCTACTGGCAGATTTTCCTTGATGAGGATTTTTGACCAAAAATGACCTTGAATATCCTGATAGGATTGTATCCCTTTTGGTTTGAATGTTTGATTCTTCTGGATGCTATTTTAAAGTGCTATCATGATTATGCTGCTGCTGCCTACATGGATGATATAATATTTAGTTTACATTGGGAGACACACCTACCTAGGATTAGGGCCATCTTAGAATCCTTAAGGAAGGTGGGGTTAACATTAAAACCCTCAAAAGTGAGGGTTTTTTTTGCCAATAGCGAGTAAAAATATTTGTGGTGTCTGGTGGGGCAGGGCCAAATGAAACCCCTAGTAGATAAGGTAGACAGAATCTGGACTTTTCCTCAGCCTAGCACAAAGAAACAGCTACAAAGCTTCTTAGGTTTGGTGGGTTATTATAGGAGATTTATTCCACATTTTGTAGAAAAATCCAGCCCCTTGACCAAAATGCTAAAAAAGAACCATCCTAATGAACTGCAGTGGGAAAAGCAGGAGAAACAAGTTTTCCAACATTGAGAAGGAATGCTTGGCCATTAAGTGGACTATAACTTGACATTGCCGCTTATATGTCCCAACATCCCCACTCACCAGACATTCATATTTCTAATGGGGCCTGGCACCCCTCCCTCTGGTCAGACCACTACAAATTTACATTCATCATCAACTGGGCACAAAACACAAACAAACAAGAAACCCACAAAAATTCCTTCAAAACCCAACAAAAAATCGAACCCTCCACATTCTGGGCCAAAGCTGACCACACTATTACCTCCATAGACCCTAATGACTTTATACACATCCTGAGCGAAACAATCCTGAATGAGCTAGCCCCAGTAAAGATAAAACACAAACTCTGCAGATCGTCTGACAAATGGTTCGACACAGAACTCCTCCAACTAAAAAGACATTGCAGACACCTCGAAAGAGTCTGGAGAAAAAAGAACCAAGAACGCACCAAAATAGCATGGAAAAACTCAATAAAACAATACAAGGTCAAACTCAAAGAAAAACGAAAAACTTATTACTCCAAACTAATCAGCACAGAAACCCTAGACACAAAGAAACTCTTCCAACTAGTAAAAAATCTCACCGACACCAAGCCATTCCTAGCCCCACAAGGAACCTCCCCTCCAACAGCCACCCAACTAGCAGACTACTTCAAAAACAAGATTACCACAATGAGAACTTCCTTCAATAACTCACTAACCCACCTCGACGAGATAATAATAAACCCTACAACAGGAGACGCCACTGCAGCTGACAGGTACTGGACCAACTTCCCAGTGGTCAGACATGAACTGACTCTACATGCGACCTGAACAACTGCCCCTCATACCTGCTAACAAATGCCTCCCCCAAATTCAGAGCTAACCTCATGCAATGGATTCAAACTACACTCACAGAAGGTCAATTCCCACAAGACCAAGGAGAAATCATAATCACCCCAATACTGAAAGACCACAAAGGCCCAATAGATACCCCTTCTAATTACAGACCCATCGCCTCAATTCCATTATATGTTAAACTAATAGAAGGTCTGGTAGCACAATACCTTACAAATTACCTTGAAGACCACAACCTACTTCACCCCACACAATCAGGGTTCAGATCCAACCATAGTACAGAGACACTACTAGTATCTCTATTAGATATAGCCCGACAGCATCTTAGCAAAGGAAGAAGGATGCTGATTATCCAACTCGACCTCTCTGCCACATTTGACCTGGTAGATCACACCATACTTCTTCAGATTCTTGAAGCCATAGGGATCTCAGGCGAGGTATACAACTGGTTCCAAGAATTCCTCAAAACAAGAACATACAGAGTAAAAACAAAAGATCTTTTATCGGACCCCTGGTCTAACCCCTGTGGAGTTCCTCAAGGGTCACCTCTGTCACCTATGCTCTTCAACCTCTTCATAGCCTCCCTTGGTACCATTCTAGACAACCTAGAAGTAACTTCATTCAGCTATGCAGATGGCATAACCATACTACTCCCCTTCGACTCACAAGACCCCACTCCAATAGACAACCTGAAAAAAACACTAGAAGCAGTGGAAAAATGGATGCTAGACCACAAACTGAAGCTCAACCCGGACAAAACAAAATTTCTATTGCTTGAAAAGGACAAAACCCCATCTATAACCGAATTAGAAATAAATGCCACCAAATACCCCATACAGCCCGTTCTTAAACTCCTCGGAGTTACAATAGACAGATTTTGCACCCTGCAGGTCCAAATCAACAAAACTACTCAAAAAGCATTCTTTACCATGCGCAACCTACGAAAAATAAGAAAATTATTCGACAAAGATCAATACAGACTCATAGTCCAACCCCTAGTCCTGAGTCTAGTGGACTACTGCAATATCCTCTACCTACCATGCCCCACATACTTAATAAAACAACTACAGACTGTAAAGAACACAGCCCTCAGACTGATCTACTCACTTGGAAAATTTGATCACATCACCAACGCCTACCTAGATTCACACTGGCTACCTATACAAGCCCGCATTCAATTCAAACTATACTGCCTACTATTCAAAGCACTAAACGGAACTGCACCCATCCACCTAAATAACCGCCTAAATCAGAACCTCTCATCCAGACAAAGGAGAACCCAGTCCCCTTTCTCCTACCCCCCTTTCAAAGGAACTCATCGCAAAAAGATATACGACCACCTACTAGCAAAACAGGCAGCAAAATTGGACCCCTACATCTCTAACCTGCACACAGCAACAACTGAATTCAAAACTTTCCGAAAAGAAATCAAAACCCTGCTATTCAAAAAATTAATCCAGACGGCTTAACCCCCCTTCCCCTCCACCCTTGCAATTCCCCCCTCACACTTTCTCTACCTGTATTATCCCCCTAAGACTCAACAATGTAACCAGCTTCCACTCTTTAACTACCTCGTAATCTTCCTGCTTCATCTGACGTTTTCCTAATTTTACTACTTAACTAAACTAAACTAAACCTTAAGTTTATATACCGCATCATCTCCACGGATGTGGAGTTCAGCACGGTTTACAAGAACTTAAAATATAGGAAGAGAAGGAAAAAAAGGTTTACATGAACTTATATATAGAAGAGAAGAGTAAGGGGGGATAGAATTACATTTTAGTGAAAAGCCAGGTTTTCAGTTGCTTGCAGAATAATTGGTTCCGCAGCGGGGTAGTAAGGTCGTTCCAAAGAGGGTAGTGCAAAGAGGGTGGGCAGGTGTTCTAATTTTGGGCCAAGCCAGATAAATTTTGTTTTTGATTAATTCAATTTCATCTGTACCGAAAAGGACCAGGAATGGAGTCTCATTATGCAAGCTGTAATGTTCTCATGCAGTGGCGTACCTAGGGTATGTGGCACCCGGGGCCCATAATTTTTTTACACCACCCCCATGTAAAAAAATATTTTTTGTAATAACCATGAAACTGAATAAATGGTCATAATAGAAACAGGCAGTGAAAATTTTCTTTTATTGAACCTCATATATGTAACCATTATTCCAAACATACCATAACATAACATAAATTATGTCTGAATTGTCATGACATCAGAAGTACATATGGAGTAGTTGCAGGTGATGCTTGGGACAGTTCTGATTGTGTTAGTTCGGTTTTATGTGTTTTTGAATAGAAGGGTTTTTATTTCTTTTTTGAAGGTTTTGTAGTTTGTGGTCGAGGTCAATAGGTTGTAGAGTTGGGGGTCGAGTGTTGTAGCTTGAATGGCTAGGAGATTGTCGAACTGTTTTTTCTTTTGACGTTTTTGGTTGAAGGGTGTGTGAATGGTGCGTGAGTTCTCCTATGTCTGGTTGAGGTGGATTGAATTATTTAGCTGAAGATATTAGTTATCCCCCCATTCCACACACATTAATTCTCTTCCATTTTTGTTCCCATTATAAAAAAACACTGATAAGTTCTCAGAAAAAAAATACATTAAAATAAGAAGTGAAAACAAAGGCCCCTACAGATGAGAACATAACATAAGAATAGCCTAACTGGGTCAGACCAATGGTCCATCATGCCCAGTAACCCATTCTCATGGAAGCCAATCCAGGTCACTAGTACCTGGTCAAAACCCAAAGAGTAGCCGATCCAGGGCAAGCAGATGTTTCCCCCATGTCTTAATAACAGACTATGGACTTTTCCTCCAGGAATTTGTCCAAACCTTTCTTAAAACCAGCTACGCTATCTGCTTTTACCATAACTTCTGGTCACTTCATTTTTAAGCTGAGATCTTTCCTTCCAAACAGAGACTTTGCTAGATGTCAAATACAGTATAATGTAACTTCACACGGACTTAGCTGTGCAGGAAATGTGAATCTCCTCATATACCCACCATATAGTGCAAAAATGTGCAAAGGTCTGGTTTTTTCTTTCGATCACTACATAGACTAATGCCACACAAGCAGCGCTGTTACAAATATATTCTGTAGGTCAGTGCTAAGGTTAACAAAGTATTCCTTCCTTGGACCAGAAAGGAGATACTGACAAACCACTGGAAGAGATCCCAAAACAACTACCCAGGAACAACACCCAAAGAACCCACTCAGTGTGTGAACCAGTTGAGTAGAGTGGACTAACTGGGGGGTGGAAATGGGCCCGGAGTTTGCTCAGCAGAATTTCCCATATCACCTCTTCCTCTCAACACAATGGACACGCTGCCACCTAACCACCACTAGGAACACCTCACCGGGTAGGCCAGCAATGTTATAAACTTATAAAACACATTATTATATTTTCTTATAAAGCACATATTTTAAACTGAACTCTCTGACATCCTCAGCCTTGCCATTCACTAAAATAGAAGGAAGAAAAGTTCCCATTCCTGCTGTCTCATGTCCCCGGCCTGTACAATATTTTTCTTCTGCAGAGTGCAGACCCTTCAAAAATCTGACCAAATCCTCATTTCACTTGCATTATAAAGTACTGAGGATGCCATCTCTCCCCAATCCCAGGTCCTAAAGTCTAAGACAGTAGCGCAAACTAGTGCTGCCAGATTCAGGAAAAAAAAATTTTGATTCGATTCAGCCTATTGAATTGGTTTATCGATTCGATTTTCCTGCCCAATTGGGTGTTTTTTCAAACATCCTGGTGGGTTTATTTTATAGCTTTTTCACCCCCCTTTGGCTTCTCCTAACCACACTGGCGCTGTGGTGTAAATAAAATAAAGAAACAAAAAGGACTTTTCCTCTCTCTGTTAAATCCTAGTTCACATTTGCGGTCTAACACCAGCTCTGGCAGGATACACATTTCAAATCTGACATATTGTAATCACAAAACAGAAAATAAAATTAGTTTTTCTACCTTTTTGTTGTCTGGTTATTTTTCAGATCTTGTTGGTCCAAGGCTCTGGTTGTCTTCTGATAACTTGCTTGCCAGTGTCTCATTCTTTCTTCTTTCTGCATGCTAACCATCCATCTGCCATCTCTGTCCTCCCCTTCCGTTTCCCTTCCCTCCTCGGATGTCTGGCATCTTTCCTTTTTTTGTCTCCCTCCACAGATCCACCTTTTCTTAACTACCCTTTCATCCAGCAGCTCTCCCTCCTTCCCCACCACCCCAGGATCCACCATCTCTCCCTTTCTTTTCCCAACTACCCTCCTAATCAGTATCTCTACCCCCCCCTCCACACCATCCCTTGTGTCCAACTTCTCTCCCTTTCTGTTCCTTCCCTCCCTAAAATCCATGTCCATCACCTCTCTCTCTCTCCTCTATTTTCAGACCCATTATTTCTTCCCACCCAAAGTCCGGCATATGCATGTCTCTTTGAACCCCTCCCCCTTCCCTCCGTGTACTTCTACACCAGGGCCCCCCTCCCCTAAAGGCCTGTCCCCCCTTAAAGGTCTGCATCCCACCCCTGAAGGCCTGTCCCTCCCTTGAAGGCCTGCCTGCCTGCTCCCCTTCAAGGCCTGCCCCCCCTTGAAAGCCTGCACCCCCCTGAAGGCCTGCACCCCCGAAGGCCTGTCCCCCCTTGAAGGCCTGCCTGCCTGTTCCCCTTGAAAGCCTGCCCCCCCTGAAGGCCTGTCCCCCCCTTGAAGTCCTGCACCCCCCGAAGGCCTGCTCCCCCCTCGAAGGCCTGTCCCCCCCTTGAAGGCCTGCCTGCCTGTTCCCCTTGAAGGCCTGCCCCCTTGAAGACCCTTCCCCCTCCCCCTGAAAGGCCTGCACCCCTCCGAAGGCCTGCACCCCCCCCAAAAGGCCTACACCCCCTTGGAAGATCTGCCCGCCCTGAAGGCCTGCCCCCCTTGAAGGTCTGCCTGCCTGTGGCCCATTGAAGGCCTGCGCCTCCATGAAGGTCTTTCCCCTCCCCGAAGCGCCTGCACCCCCCCAAAGGCCTACACCCCCCTCGAAGGCCTGCCCCCCTGAAGGACTGCCCCCCCTTGAAGACCTGCACCTCCCCTGAAGACCTACACCCCCCTCGAAGGCCTGTCCCCCCTTGAAGGCCTGCCTGCCTGTCCCCCCCTGAAGGCCTGTGCCCTCCCTTGAAGGCCTGTCCCCCCCCGAAGGCCTGCACCCCCCGACGGCCCGTCACCCCCCCCCCCGGAAGGCCTGCCTGTCCCCCTTGAAGGCCTGTCTCCCCCCCCTCCACAAGGTCTGCCTGCCCGCCCCACCCTGAATGCCTGCTGGCCCCCCCCCCCACTACCTCGAAGGACCGCTCGGCCCCACCACCACCACCACGAAGCACTGCTCATTCCCCCGGCCTCCCCGCTTCATTTCTCTGTGGAAACAGCCTACAGCAAGATCGCGCAATGCCAGCGATCTTTGCTTGCTTCTGCTGTTTCCTCCGCTGCGGTCCCGCCCCTCCTCTGATGACAGAGGAGGGGCGGGACCGTGGCGGAGGAAACAGCCGAAGCAGGCAAAGATCGCTGGCATCGCAATCTTGCTGAAGGCTGTTTCCAGACGCGATACCCGGCGCAGAGGGGGGGAGAACTGGACCGGACCAGGAGCACCCCTCAGGGCTTGGCACCCGGGGCGGACCGCCGCCCACGCCACCCCCTTAGTACGCCACTGTTCTCGTGGAGGCTGGTGAGGTTCTGGTCTGTCTCAAGGAGGACAAGGATGTCATCAGCGTATGTGTAGATTGTTTCAAGGGGGAATAATTGGAGGAGTTTCAGGGAGGATATATAGATGTTAAAGAGAATAGGGGGTAGGGGTGATCCCTGAGGGACACTGCAAGATGGTGTCCAAGGAACGGACATGGTGCCATTTGTGTGTAGGAGCGAGAGCGTAGGAAGTTTGAGAACCACTTTAGGATGGTGGAGTCAATTCCTATCTCGGAAAGTTGATAAAGTAGTATGTTGTGGTGGACAACATCGAAATCTGCAGAGAGATCGAATTGTAATAGGACAGCGAATTTGTTACGAGAATGTAGTTGTTGCACCTTAGAAATTAAGGAAACTAGGAGGGATTCGGTGCTGAAGCTGGGTCTGAAGCCATATTGGTAGGGATGGAGGATGGAGAATCTCTCTAGGTAAGAAGAGAGCTGGGTGGCGACTATGGCCTCTAGCAGTTTAGTTAGGAGAGGATATTTACTATGGGGCGGTAGTTAGATGGTAAGGAAGGGTCGAGATCGGCTTTTTTCAGAAGAGGGGACAAGGCAATGTGTTCCATTTCTGTGGAGAACAGGCCCGATAGTAAAGCAGAATTTATAAGCCTGGTAAGGGAGGAGATGGCCTGCGCGGGAATGTTTTCGTAAAGATAGGAAGGGAAAGGATCCAGGATGCAATTGCAGGATTTTAGTTTGAGACAGAGTTTAGAGATCTGGGATTCAGATACGAGTTCAAAGGCAATCCAGGATCTATCAGCAGGGATAGGGTTGGAGTTGTTGGGAGGCAGAGAATTGTAAGAGACTGCTGGGGGGGAAAAGAACTCTATAAGGTAGTAATCTTTTCGTTGAAAAATTTAGCTAGGTCGTTTGCGGATGGGGGGGGAAAGGGGAAAGGTGGAGTCGTTTTTTGAAGTTAGGTTGCGCCAGATGTTGAACAGTGTACTATTTTGGTTTTTTGATCTGGTGATTTTATCTCCATAGAAATTCTTCCTTGCTTTTTTTAGTACTGTGTTATAGAACTTGATGTTGTCTCTCCAGGATTGTGTGTCTGAAGGGGATTTTGATTTTTTCCATTTACGTTCCAGGGCTCGACATTTCAGATTAATTCCCTGTGGTATGGAAGATACCAGGGAGCCTTGGGGGAGATAGGTTTAGTAGACAAAGGGCAAGAGCACGGTAGGTAGTCCCGGAAAGGGTTACCCAATTATGCCAGTTGGAATCTGGGTCGGCATGTTTAGGAAAAGGGGGGAGTTGATTGAGAAATTGGGTCCAGAACAGTTCACTCGTGATTTTTTTGCGGTAGGTGATAGAGTTTGTGGGTCGGGGTGGAGTGCCAAAATGAGACATGAAAATGGAAAAGGCAGAAAGAGCCTAGAAGGTGATCAGACCAGGGGACATGTTCCCAACGAGCCTCTTCGGCAGACGTTTTGTGCTCGGTCAGGTCAAGGAAGCTGATGATGTCTAGTGTATGCCCCTTATCGTGGGTAGGGTGGGGAGAAGGAGCGTGAAGCCTAGGGAGGTGAGGAAGTCTTTGAATTCGGTTGCATCCTTGTTGGTGTTATCGTCTAAGTGGAGATTAATATCTCCAATGATCAGTAGTCTCTGGAATTTTAGGAAGGCCCATGTTATGGTCTCAAGAACGAGTTCAGAGGATTTGTTCCAGGGGGTTGGTGGGCGGTAAAGTAACAGGATACCTAATGGGTATGGATGAAGTTCATCGTTGACTGAAGCTAACATGAATTCTAAAGAAGTATGGTTGCCCTTTTCAAGGAGCTGGACATCGAAGAATGATTTGTAAAGCAGAGCCAGGCCTCCTCCTTTCCGGTGAGAAGAGGCCATAGTAGCCAGGGGGACAGAGTTCGTTTTGTGTTTATAAATCATCTGTGTCGATCCATGATTCTGTGATGCACAAGAAACCTGGATCTTTTAGTATTTTATTTATTTATTCGATTTTTTTAGCCCGTCCTCCCAAAAGAGCCCAGAACGGGTTACAATGAATATATTGGTGAATTAAAATTATAAGTAAGATAGGTACTTAGAAATTCCCTTACTGTCCCGAAGGCTCACAATCTAACTAAAGTACCAGGAAAAATGACAATTAGAAGAGTAATAAAGAAAGAAAATAGAGATAGAGGAGAAAAATAAGAAAATAAACATACTAATAAGATTACAATGATCTAAAGGAATTTGAAAGGTTAAAAAGAGGGGAGATAAGAATAGATGCTGAGGGAGAACTGTTGAAGCAATAGAATTCTGGGGAAATTTAAATGAAATTTGAATGATAAAATAAAACAAAATAAGTGGTAAAACAATAAGTGAGATTAAAAAATATATCATAAACTAAAAAGAAGTGAAAATAAAATCAAAACAGTCAAAACTGAAGTCCAGCTTGAATGGGCCCCCGAGCCAACCGTTGGTCCGATGGCCGGACTGCAGCCCTCCTCTGTCGGCTCTCCCCTGCTGGAATGGGGGAGGAGTGAAGACAGTGTCAGATGCCCCGCTGGAACGGGCCCCCGAGCCGACCGTTAGTCCGATAGCCAGACTGCAGCCCTTCTCCGTCGGCTCTCCCCTGCTGGAATGGGGGAGGAGCGAAGACAGTGTCGGGTGCCCCGCTGGAACGGGCCCCTGAGCCAACCGTTGGTCCGATGGCCGGACTGCAGCCCTCCTCCGTCAGCTCTCCCCTGCTGGAATGGGGGAGGAGCGAAGACAGTGTTTATAGATTGCATACAAATCAACTTAAACTTCATATAAACGATAATAAAACAGGTATCACCAAGAATAACACAGGAAGGTATTAATAGTCAGATACATTTTCAACATATTCTTGGAATTCATCCTCCCAGCACAGTATCACCGAATTCCAGAAAAGCATGAACAAACAATAGTAGATCAGGTTTCAAAAGGATTAACACAGGATGACATTAATAGTCAGATGCATTTTCAATATATTCTTAAGATTCATCCTCCCAGTACAATATCATAGAATTCCAGAAAAGAATTAACATTTACATTGATGTGACATACAGGCCACCTTCACAGATGGACAGAGATTTAATAGTAGACATTCAGACTATATCTAAAAAAGGGGAGGTTTTACTAATAAGTAATTTTTTTAAGTTCAATATATTTATTGAGCATTTAAAGTACAGTATAGTAAAAGGTAAGTACACAATCGGTTCATGTATAGGAACAAAATCAACAAACAAACAATCTGCATACAGCTGAAACATATATCAACCTACTGCATATCTAAAACAACTGAAATGTGAAAAATATTGGTAGGACATGACTGGTATGTGATTATAAGGTCTCACAATAAGATGTCAAAGGAGCCCATCGCCTGTCATGTACATGTAAGGAGCCATTCTTTATGGCAAAACATCATTCATATCTCATGATAAGACAGACATTATGCCACCATAGATGGTAGGAAAGATTATCAGCTTTTTTCCAGTTATTCAAAATGAGTTTAAGCGCTATAAGTAAAAGGCATCTCAGTAACTTAGCTGATAAATCATCAATCGGAGAATTCATACCATATTTGCCATATATAACGATGGCTAGTGTAAGGGGTTCAGTAATATCTAACAGTTCCGAAATGGTTTTCCATATTCGGTCCCAGAAGGATCGAATGGGAGTACAATGAAATATCATATGATCCAACGTGCCAACATCTGACTCGCAAGACCAACAACAGTTAGTACCGTTGTTAGGAAGCTTGGAAAGCTTATAGGGAGTCCAAAAGGCACGATGGAGGTGAAAGAATATAGTTTGTGTAATGGCAGATGAGTGTAATGTATTAAGTGAGTCAATCCAGATTTTCGACCATTCGATGGGCAATGGGGCAATCCCAGTATCAGTAGACCAGATGTCTAAAACACCCAGTTTGTTAGAAAATTTATGTGATAATAAAGTCTTATACCAAAGGGCGGACTGCCCTCTCTTCTTCTGCATAACCAATTTACTCAAGATGGAGATGGAGGGAGAATCATTTATAAGAGATTTGATGCAGTAGTTCGCTTTAATAGCATGACAAATCTGCAACCATTGGAACATACTCGAGGATGGCAGACCGTAAAGAGAGCATAGGGATCGGAAAGGAATCCATCCACTATCGTTATATAATTGACCCAATGTCCATATCCCTGCAGATTTCCAAAGAGGCCAATTGATCGTACGCTTTTGTATAAGAATTGTAGGATTATTCCATAGATAAGTAGAGTTGGTGTCGTTCCAGCTAGCAGAAAGCAAAGCATCAAGACCTCTTAAAGCAGATTTTGTTGAGCTGAGTGCATCACTACAATCCAGGCCAGTTGTTGTACCTGAGAATGCAAAGAATTGGAGGTCAGAATTATCGACAAATGACTTCTCTAGGCCGACCCATGTAGGGGAATAGACCCCGTCATCTGTAGTAAGCCAGTAAGAACCTTGATGGAGTAAAAATGAAGTGTGATACTCGAAAAAGCTGGGAAATCGAACACCTCCATCAGCTTTCTCCCGTTTCAGTTTTTGTAAACTTATACGCGGGGTGGAATTATTCCATAAATAACGCACAAATAAAGATTCAATTTTCTTGTATGAGGAGGATTTCAGGTAGATCAGTAGCATGCTGAGCGTATAGTTAATGGCAGGTGTTATCATCATCTTAATTGTCTCTAAATGACCCCACCATGAAAGATGGAGGGGTGACCATTTAGTCAAAAGAGTAGTGATAGATGAGAGTAGGTGTTCAGTATTGTATTTAACAGTTTCTTCCAGTGACAGGCCAAAATACAGACCCAAATATTTTAATTTACGGCCAGCCCACTGTAGACCAAGCTTCGTCACAGTATCAAATAATTCAGGTGCATTCAGGGACATGATTTCCGTCTTAGAGTGGTTGAGCTTATATCCAGATACATCAGAATACACTGTGATAGTACTTAAGTTATGAGGGATAGAGTCGGAAGTAGCATACAAGAGAACATTATGTTCTCTTGTACCCCACGATCCCCTTTTCCTGAGGGAAAAGGGGATCGTGGGGTACTGAGGGAGGTGCTGGGGTGTTGCATAAGTATAGACAGCTCACCAGGTCATGCAGGTGCAAGGCCAGAGGGTTAGGACATTGATGGGAAGATAGGACTTCGATGAGAAATCTAGGGGGCAAGGGGGCCCCTTCTGGTGATTAAGGCAGGTCATGACCTGTTGGGCCGCTGCGGGGGCGGACTGCTGGGCGGGATGGACCTCTGGTCTGACCCGGCAGAGGCACTGCTTATGTTCTTATGTGTACCATTCCGGAAACCCACAATGTTGGTATTCTGGCGTAAAGCTATAAGTAGAGGCTCCAATGCGATGTTGAACAAGAGTGGAGACAATGGGTAACCCTGTCTAGTACCTCTGAACAATTGGAAGCTTTGAGAAAGTAATCCATTAATGTAGATCTTGGTGGAAGGGGCAGAGTATAAGACAGAGATAAGTCGTATAAAAGAAGCAGGAAGGCCAAACCACTTAAGTGAAGCAAATAAAAAAGACCACTCGACCCTGTCAAAGGCCTTTTCTGCATCGAGACTCATGGCTAGCATGGGAGTGGAGACAGTTTTAGCTTTTGCAATGACATCAATGAAAGTGCGGGTGTTATCACTGGATAACCTACCAGACATAAAGCCATTTTGTTCAGTCCCAATAATCTGTGGTAGAACAGGTTGTAGTTTCATATCCAAAATTTTAGCAAATATTTTAGCGTCTGAATTAATGAGTGACAGTGGCCTATAATTTTGCACTTTGGTGGAATCTTTATTCGGTTTCAATAACACAATAATGTTGGCCTCGGTAAACGAACCGGATACATCACCAGTAGAAGCTAGATAGTCAAAGAAAGATAAAAGATGTGGAATAAGTTGTGTTTTGAAGCAGAGATAAAACTCAATCGGAAGTCCATCAGGTCCTGGGGCCTTGGATCTCGCCATAGCATCAATAGCCAGTTCTACATCCAACGTGGTTAAAGAAGTATCCAACAGTGGTGCACTGGTATCACTCAGAGTAGCATGAGGTAAAGAGTCCAGATAAGTTTCAATATCAGTGTTGGAGGTCCCTTCAGCCGAGTAGAGACGTTCATAAAAAATTTTGAACTGGTCTAGTATCTGAATGGGATCGCTCGTCAATTAGCAAGTTGTGGATTGTATGGACAATATATTAGTCTTATCAGCTCTGCCCTTCAAATAATTAGCTAAGCTATGACCACATTTGTTGGATTCGGTATAGTATTTAGAATGTTGAGCAAATATTTGATTAGCTGCTGTAGTACTGAGCAAGCGATTATAAGTGTACCTCAATGCACACAATTTGGAAAGGACATGCATATCAGAGACACAAGCGATATGTATTTGTTCCAATTGTTTAATATCATTTTCCAGATTATTCAGTTCCTGTGAGGAAGTCTTCTTCTTGTAAGCAGCATATGAAATGATAGACCCCCTAATGAAGGCTTTAAATGCATCCCATATAATAGGCCACTTGCAAGACGATGGTAAATTGGCTGTAAAAAATTATTCAATTGATTTGGAGATATGGAGTTTGAAATCCTCATCCTGTACTAATGACATATTAAATCTCCATTGATGATGAATAACTGGTTTACGAAGAGTGTGAAACTAAAGGCACACAGCAGCATGATCAGAGACGCAGTTTTCCTTAATATCTGCCGAGTTGACATATTGTATTAATGATTGGCTCATTAAAAAGTAATTTATTCGGGAATAAAAATTATGTGGACTAGAGTAAAAGGTGAATTCTAAGTCGTCCAGATGTGTTAGTCTCCATGGGTCCACCAAGCGAAATTGAGAGATAATATCCTGCATCATATGCCAATTTTTTGATTTCTTGTAAGCAGTGTCAGATTTTCTATCTTTGACTAGGTCCTGAATAATTTTAAAGATTCCCCCCAAGAGTAGATGAAGATCTTTGTGGGTGTTGAGCACATCAGCAAGGTCCAAGAAAAATTGGGCATCATCCAAGTTAGGACCATATATATTCAGCAACAGAATTTTACAGCCAGCTATCTCCAATAGAACCTGGGTCCAACGACCGTGCATATCATCCGAATGACTGATGATGTGGATGTCAGGAGTCTTACATATGAATAAAAGGACCCCATTCTTTGTGCATACAGCCGGCGAGAATATCACCGGGTGAGCCCCAGGGAAGAGCAATCCGTTTTGAGTTACTCTCATCAAGATGAGTCTCCTGTAGTAGTAAGATGTCAGCATTAAATTTGGAGAGGTAATTCAAAATCTTAGTTCTTTTAACTGGGTTATTCAAACCTTTAACATTCAATGGTATACATCGTAAAGGCATGTGAATAGATTGAATGGAACGTCAGTTACAACAAACACATATATGCAATGAACAGCACTGAATTCACAGTCATATCTAGATACAGACAGTTGGACAGCAATTTCACCTGTAAGCAGTATGTCACATATAGAAATGCAGTGAAAATAATGTAGGCAGTATGCAGAGAGGAATAAACAACAACAAGAACAGGGAATACAAAATAGTAGTGGATCAAGGGTCAGTTAGCTCCTTGAGATGAGCCGTTCAGAGCTTGCAGCGCGCTGCAGAGTGGTGACAATCAACCTACATAACATCAGGTAGAGATATATATGTATAACAGAGTAATGGTATCAGAGAAATCACTCTACCTACAAACAGTCAAAGATCAGATTTAATGAGATTCTGTTACAGCAGTATACTTATCAAGTGGCATCAATTCTGCTGGGGGCGATTTTTTCTAGATATTCAGCAAGTTCATTAGGTGCTGTAAAATCCTTTGTGCAGTTATTGTAAGTGACACGAAGTTTTGCAGGATACAGCATACCAAATCTTGCTCCCAATTGCTTGAGCCTGGGTCTGTATTCCAGCAGCAGCTTTCTAGCCTTTGCAGTTTGTTTGCACAAATCAGGCACAAAAAGCAAGGTATGGCCCTCAAATTTAACTGGCGCCTTAAGCCGTGCCTTTTGCATGATGTCCATCACCTGCGGGTATCTGAGAAGCTTGACGATGACCGGTCTGGGGTATCCGCCTGGGTCTCGTGATTGGTGAGTAGGGACATGGTGAGCACGTTCAATTTCAAACGCATGGCAGAAAGTGAGCTCCAGAAGTTTAGGAAGTGTGGTTTCCAGAAATTTAATCAGGTCACGGCCTTCCCGCGCTTCGGGTATGCCAAGGATTCTGAAATTATTTTGCCTTGCACGATCGTTGCTATCAGCCATTTCGGCCTCCAATTGAGCAATGCGTTTGGTTTGACGCTGCAGGGTCTTGATATTCTCAGCGTGCACAGTTGTCTGAGCTTCCACCGTGTCCATTCGGCGATTAAGATCCATAAGTTCAGCTTTAAATGTGTGAACTTCGGTCTTGATCTCGTCTAAATCGCCCTTCATCTCTCCCAGCAGGGAACGCAGAGCACTCATTTCCTCCAAGATGGACGCCGCGGTATCATCCTCTAACTTAGAGGAAGATTTAGACGGGGACGGAGGCTCAATGCTACGTTTTTTGCTAGCTTTCGGCGCAGCCATACTTCCCCTACAGGAAACTGCTAGTCAAGCCACTAATTGCCGAGAAAAGCAGGGTAATATTGATTCGTGGTTAAATTCGTGCCAGAGCAATGAAATCAGGCAGCCATCTCTAGCGGCGCTCACTAGCGCCCCCCACTGATAAGTAATTTTAACATGCTGGATGTTGATTGGGATATCCCTATTGTGGGGTCTTCTAGAAGTAGGAAGATCCTGGATTATCTACAAGGAGAACTGTTCCAGCTGTTGGTAATGGAACCCACACGGGATGGGGTCATACTGGACTTAGTGCTTACAAATGGGGAAAGTGTTTCTGATGTTACAGTGGGTGATCATCTGGCATCCAGTGATCACTGCATGGTATGGTTTAATATTAAGATGGGTTTAGAGAGGGCTCATTCAAAAGCAAAGGTTCTAGACTTTTAAAAAAAACTAACTTTCTTCGGATGGGGGATTGCACCAAGGAATTGTCTGCATGAGAACATCTAGAAGGAGTAGAAATGCAGTGGGCAAAACTGAAAAGAGTTATTCTAAGGGTGACAGACCTTTTGTGAAGCAAATAAGTAAAAGTAAGAGGAAAGAAGGCCGCTATGATTCTCAAAAGTAGTAGCTGAGAAAGTAAGGAATAAGGGGTTAGTTTTCATAAACTACAAAAGACCGCAGAAAGAGGAAGATAGGCAAAAATATCTGGAAAAGTTAAGAGAGATTGTTCGAGTAATTAGGAAAGTAAAGATACAAATGGAAGAAAAAATAGCTGATATGGTGAAACAAGGAGACAACATTTTTTAGATATATCAGTGATAGGAAGAAGTGTAAAAGTGGCATTTTGAGACTCAAAGGTAAAGGGGAGACATATGTAGAAGCTGATAAAGAAAAGGCTGAATTGCTTAACAGATATTTCTGTTCTGTGTTCATGGCTGAAGCACCGAGAGTGGGACCACAAAAGACAAACATGAATATGGATGGAGGAGTGGTAGACCCTGATCGATTTTCGGAGAATTCTGTTCGTGAGGAGCTTGATAAATTAAAAGTAGACAAAGCGATGGGGCCGGATAGTGAACATCCTAGGATGCTGAAGGAACTTAGGGAAGTTCTGGTAGCTCCCCTGACTGACCTTTTCAATAAGTCTCTAGAGTTGGGAGTGGTATCAGACAACTGGACAAGGGTGGATGTGGTCTCTCTCCACAAAAGTGGAAGTAAGGAAGAAGTAGGGAATTATAGGCTGGTAAGTCTGATTTCTGTGGTAAGCAAATTAATGGAAACGCTGAATGGTCAAGTTTCTGAAATCCTGTGGATTACATGATCGGAGGCAATATGGATTCACTAGAGGTAGGTCTTGTCAGACAAATCTGATTAATTTCTTTGACTGGGTGATGTTACCAGTGGTGTGTCTCAAGGTTCTGTTCATGGGCCTGTTCTTTTTAACATTTTTATAAATGATATTGCTGAAGGGTTGTTGGGTAAGATTTGCTTCTTTGCGGATGATACCAAAATCTGCAATAGAATAGACATGCCGAATGGTGTGAATAAAATTAAGAAAAACCTGACGAAGCTTGAAGAATGGTCTGAAATTTGGCAGCTAAAATTTAATGCTAAGAAATGCAAGGTTTGGGCTGCAAAACCCTGAGGGAACGGTACAGGTTAGGGGGTGAAGAACTTTATGTGCATGACAGAAGAGCAGGACTTTGATGTGATTGTATGTGATGATCTTAAGATGGGCAAACAGGTTGAAAAGGTGACGGCAAAAGCTAGAAGGATGCTAGGTTGCATAGGGAGAGGTATGGCCAGTAGGAAAAATGAGGTATTGATGCACCCGTATAAGACTCTGGTGAGATCTCATTTAGAATATTGTGTACAATACTGGAGGCCTCACCTTCAAAAAGATGTAAAAAGGATGGAGTCGGTCCAAAGGAAGGCTATTAAAATGGTGTGTGGTCTTCGTCATAAGGTGTATGGGGACAGACTTAAAGATTTCTATACTTTGGAGGAAAGCGGGAGAGGGGAGATATGATAGAGATCTTTTTTGGGGGGAGGGGTTGTAATTTTTATTAAGATTTTCAATTAGTTACATACAAAACACAACAACAAAACAATCAAACAATAGCAGAACCAGTAAGGTCTTCCGTGTTAATCCTTCAAAGTTCAAAAGAGAACTTCTAGCTCCATGGGACAGTCCCTCCCAAACAGGGAGCCCAGATTCTCCTAAATTTCCTCCACGGACCAGGACCACCCAGTCGAACATCCAGATATTCAAATTTTAACAAGGTAAACATTTCATTGCTCCACATAGTAGTGGTGGGTGCCTCAGCTTTACGCCACAAGAGAATACATTTCCAAGCCAGTAAGGAGGCTTTTTGCAGTAACAAATTTCCCCCTCTAGACAAACCCAGAGTAACAACCTGAGAAAAGAGCAGAACATCCGCCCTCAAAGGAATCTGCTTACACAGAACAGTCTGTAAATACAGTGCAACAAAAGACCAAAATGTCTGAAAGCGGTCACACAACCAGAACATGTAAAGCAAGCCTGCAGGGGTGGACTGGCACTTACGACACCGAGCACGAGAGGCATATCCTGAGACATAAGCCTGGTAAGGAGACACATTCAGCCGCAGAAGAAACTTAAACTGCTGCTTTTGCAAAGGAATAGAACCAGTCAGCCGAGTAAGATGTGTCATAAGAAGATGAACTCCATCCTCCGTAACCTGTTCTGAAGGGGAAAGATCCTGGTTCCACACAGCTGCCACGACCTCATAGTCTCATGGAGCATTGAAACTTCCCAAATTGACTTGATGAAAAGATAAACTGATCCTAGTCAGGCAGAATAAAGTCAAGGTCTCACACGCCACGTCCGCCATATCTTCATTCAAAGTAGAAGCATCTGAAGAGAGAAGATAATGAGACACTTGACAGTAGAAAAGCCAATCTCTGGCCTCCAAGCAACCCTCTGCCTGTAAGTCCTGAAAAGAACGAGGCACACCCTCCACAGACACCACATCTCGTACATAGCAAAGGCCCCGAGCACTCCCATCACTGCAAATAAAGTTTAGAAGCATCAGGATCCAGGTCTCAGTTACCCCACAGGGGCAGCAGAACCGTGGAGGTAAAAGGCAGATGCATTTGTTTGCACAACCATTGACAACCTTGTTTCATGGATCTCAGCAAAGGATGACTCCTGGTAGGAAAAATCATGAGAGACATGTTTAAATACCTACGTAATGTAAATGCGCATGAGTCGAGTGACTTTCATTTGAAAGTAAACTCTGCAATGAGAGGACATAGGTTGAAGTTAAGAGGTGATAGGCTCCAGAGTAATTTAAGGAAATACTTTTTATAGAAAGGGTGGTAGATGCATGGAATAGTCTCCCGGAAGAGGTGGTGGAGACAGAGACTGAAGGCCTGGGATAGGCACGTGTGGGATCTCTCAGAGAGAGAAAGAGATAATGGTTACTGCGGATGGGCAGACTAGATGGGCCATTTAGCCTTTATCTGCTGTCAAGTTTCTATGTAACAATTGTTCAGATAAGTAGCTTTAACAGGGTACTTTGAGCTTTTGTTATTCAATGATTCTCCCCAGGGTGGTGCCAGGACAAGCAGGCAGCATATTCTCACGTATGGGTGACATCATCCATGGAGCCCTGATGTGGACAGCTGCCAAAGCATTTTGCTTGAAGAACTTTAGAAAGTTCATGACTCACCGCACTGTGCATGCTCAAGGGCCTTCCCTCTTGATATAGGGCATGCCTCTCCTCAGTTCTCATTTTCCACGGAACCATGAAGTCCTACTTCAAACGTTCTGCGTATTTTTTCAGTGCCTTCTCGCTGCAGAATTTTTTCCATTCGGGATCTTTTTTTGATATTTCTTCTATCTTTCTCTTAATAAAGTTAAAAAAAAAAAAAAAAAAGAATCCAGTGTTCCCCTGGTCATTTGCAATCGGCGATTTGCGGTCCCAGTCATTCGTGGTATTTTCTGACCGCAAATGACCGGGCAGGAGAGGGCAGTCGGAGAGGCAGGAGAGAGCAGCCAGTGCACCGGCAAGTGAAGGAAATCACTCGCGGTATGCTCTGACCGCCTCTTCCTGCACTAAAGTAGGCCCTCACCAATCAGGAGCTGCGTGTCAAATCATACTGTGGAACATAATCAAAAACACCAAATACCCAATACAACTCGAACTAAAACTACTAGGAGTTACCATAGACAGATGTTGCACAATGCACTCCCAAATCAACAAGACGACACAGAAAGCTTTCCTAACCATGAGAAACCTACGCAAAATCAGAAAATTCTTCAACCAAACACAATTCAGACTAATAGTACAATCCTTAGTACTAGGTCTACTGGACTATTGCAACTCCCTATATCTCCCTTGTCCAGCCTTTATGATAAAGCAACTCCAAACCATACAAAACACCGCCCTCAGACTAATCTACTCACTTAGAAAATATGATCACATAACAGCTGCCTTCTTAGACTCCCACTGGCTACCCATACAAGCACGAATTTAATTCAAATTCTACTGCCTATTATTCAAAGCATTACACGGCTCTTCCCCATCCTACCTAACCAACCGCTTAAACCAGATCTCCTCAAAAAGACACAGAAGAACCCCTAACCCTTTCACCTTCCCCCCCTTTCAAGGGCACACATCGCAAGAAAATGTTCGATAACCTTCTGGCAACTCAAGCAGCAAAACTCAACCAATCCGTCACCAACCTGCTGACAACATCGGACGACTTCAAAACGTTCCGCAAAGAAATCAAAACCCTGCTCTTCAAAAAATTCATCCAAAAATCCTAACCCCCTTACCTACCACCAGCTCACTTCACCAACCTCTCACCTTCATCCAGAAAATTCCAGTTACTCAAAAAAAAAAAAAAAATTGCATCCTCACTGGAAAATGTCCAGTAATCTCCTCTGAAATGTTTACATCTCTGGAAATGTCCAGTCAATTCTTTTGTAATCCGCCTTGAACTGCAAGGTATAGGCGGAATAGAAATCCGTAATGTTATGTAATGTAACATACCGCAAGTGATTTCCTTCACTTGCCAGCACTCCAGCTGCTCTCTCTGGCTTCCCTCTCCTGTCTCCCCCCCTAAAAACCATATTCACAGTTTTTCAAGATTCGCGGGAGTTCCTGGAACTGAACCCCCACGAATATCGGGGAGTACTTCTTTCTTTTCCTTTTTTTCAGCCGTTCTCGATGGCGGGGCTTTGTCCTCCGCCTCAGTCTTCGGATTTAATTTGGTTGAGGCAATGTTAACCAGCTTCAAGAAGTGTAGCAGGTGTCAGCGCACGATTTCACTCACAGAACCCCACAAGTGATGCATTCAGTGTCTGGGGTCAGACCACCAAGTGGAGTCCTGTTTTTGCTGTGCCATACTACAAAAACAGTCCATCAAAAACTGTCTTCTACAACAAAAGCCGATCTTCGGTACCATGGATGCTGATTCGGTACTTCCAACACCGGTAAAACCATTGACATCCAAGGCATCGACATCGCCAAAGGTATCGGTGTCCAAGTTGGTGTCGCCGTCCCAGTCAGGTAAGCTAACCAAGAAGCCACCACCTTCCCAGACAGAGTCTCAGGCCATAAAGGTACAAAGTCTATTCGTACCAGCCAAACAAAGACCTCTGATGCAGCTCGCTTCCCAGTCTAGAGGTGCATCTCTATCAATGTCTTCCTCTCCGGAGTGAGACGTAGCACCAGTGATACCGGCATCCACCTCCCAGGTATTGGTGCAGGAGTTCAAAGAGAAGCTCGATGTTCTCTTTCAGTTAGAGTTTGGGAGCATGTTTTCGATGTTCACTCCCATGTCAGCTCCTCTGGTACTGCCCAGCCTAAGCATCGCTTCATGCCAAGTGAAGGTACCAAGGTTGTCCCATCTGTACCGCCTCAACAACATCGATCATCACCATCAAGCCATGCTTCTCAACATCGGTCTTCAAGGCATCGATCTACTTCACCAAAGCATCGCTCCCCACCGAGGCATTATTCTTCACCTTCACCAAAACATCGATCTTCATTTTCTTCAAAGCATCGACCATCAAAGCATCAATCATCTTCTCCAAAGTGTCAACCATTGAAACGATCAGTCATCTGCTCCAAAACATCGATCATCGAAGCATTGGTCTCCTTCTCCGAAGCATCGCTCTTCTAGGAACTGTTCTGCTTCTTCGGAACATCAGCAGAAGCATGCTTTGAGACACAGGTCTAGTCTTTCCAGGCATTCATCTCCATCCTCAAAAGCTGGGAAACATGCTTCCAAATCCAAGCATCTCTCTCCTGCATGTTTGGCCAAGCATAAGCAATCTGCATCACCTGCTCCTTCAACTCTGTTCCGTTCCAGGAGGTAGAACTCTTCTTCTTTGAGGGAGTAAACAGGCAGATAGACAAGGGTGACCCGGTCGACATTGTATATCTGGACTTTCAGAAGGCGTTCGACAAGGTTCTGCATGAATGACAACTTCAAAAAAATTGCGAGCCATGGAATCGAGGGTGCAATACTCATGTGGATTAAAAACTGGCTGGCAGATAGGAAACATGAGTGGGGGTAAAATGGACAATACTCGGACTGGAAAAGCGTCACAAGTGGAGTGCCGAAGGGTTCAGTGCTTGGTCCTGTGCTTTTAAACATATTTATAAATGACCTGGAAATTGGTACAACGAATGAGGTAATTAAATTTGCAGATGATACGAAGTTATTCAGAGTAGTGAAGACGCAGGAGGATTGCGACGATCTGCATTGGGACATAAACATGCTCGAATAAAGTTTAACGTGGACAAGTGTAAAGTGATGTATGTCGGTAACAAAAATCTTATTCACGAATACAGGATGTCTAGTGCAGTACTTGGTGAGACCCCCCAGGAAAGAGACTTGGGAGTACTGGTCGACAAGTCAATGAAGCCGTCTGTGCAATGTGTGGCGGCGGCGTAAAGGTCGAACAGAATGCAAGGAATGATTAAAAAGAGGATCACGAACAGATCGGAGAAGGTGATCATGCTGCTGTACCGAGCCATGGTACGCCCTCACCTGGAATACTGCATCCAGCACTGATCGCCTTATATAAAGAAGGACACAGTACTACTCGAAAGGATCCAGAGAAGAGTGACAAAAATTGTTAAGTGGCTGGAGGATTTGCTGTACAGTGAGAGATTAGAGTAACTGGGCCTCTTTTCCCTTGAAAAGAGGAGACTGAAAGGGGACATGACCGAAATATTCAAGATAATGAAGGGAATAGACTTAATAGATAAAGACAGGTTGTTCACCCTCTCCAAGGTAGAGAGAACAAGAGGGCACTCTCTAAAGTTAAAAGGGGATAGATTCCTTACAAATATAAGGAAGTTCTTCTTCACTGAGAAAATGGTAGAAAACTGGAATGCTGTTCCGGAGGTTGTTATAGGGAAAAATACCCTCCAGGGATTCAAGACAAAGTTAGACAAGTTCCTGCTGAACCAGAACGTATGCAGATAAGGCTAGTCTCAGTTAGGGCCTAAGGGCTCAGATTGACCAAGGGCCACCACGTGAGCAGACTGCTGGGTGCGAGGGACTACTGGTCTGACCTGCAGCGGCAATTCTTATGTTCTTCCATGCTTGAGGATTCGGATCTTCATTTCCAAGCTACACATGGGGCTTCACCTTCCTCCACAGATGCTTATGGTTCCCAAGCAGAGTGTTCTCCTCATTCTACTTCTCATAGGGAGCCTTCACCATTGGAACCTGTCTCATTTACCCATTTCATTAGACAGACGGGTAAGGACCTTACCATAAAGATGAACGCAGACTCCAAGGATTACATGGAGGAGTTAGAAATCAAATCATTTGCAGAAATATTTTCAAGGTATTTTTGTCACACTCTTACTTCCCCAGTATATAATCCTTTGACAAAAAATGTCATTCCGTTGTGAACTGTTACTGCCTTCTCAAAATATTTAGTCAAAACGACCCTCAGACACACAGGCTGAATAAGCAATTCCAAGCTAAATACGTTAAGCCTGCAAGGCTACAGGTCATTAATCACAGGCTTCTCTTGCAGGTCGGGAGGAAGGTTCATTAAAAACCTCAGGCAAAAGCCTGAGAAAAACCTGACAGTGTACAGTCACAAAGCAGTGTGCCACAAAGTTAAACAAAAAGCAAAAAGTCAAGTACTTAGCTGGGAAATGAATTATTGCAAGCTCCGACATTAGCACAGACAGTCCAGGAAGGGTTAGACAACTCAGAGTGGGTTGAGTTGTTGAAGGAGCCCAAAATTTTCACTAGATGGGAATTACACAGTGCCGCCCTGGTGGACTATTGTAAAAGTGAGATCATACCAAGGGGCTTGAGAATGCAAAGAAGTCCTAAATTATTCCCTAATGATGAGATTTTTGTAAATAAGTGGAATTGTTTTCTCAATCAATACTTCCTTGACCTAATGCTGTTGCTAATACAAACTCTCAAGAATAAAATGGAAAGTGAATTGCCTAAATTGGAGGATAAAAAGACACAGCTGTGTACAGTAGCTGATTTTTAGGGGTCTTTAAAAGATTTCAACTCCCAATTGGAGAAATTCTGCAAGGATTTGATGGGGGAAAAGATTAAAAAGCTCTCCCGAGACCAGAAAGACTATAAGGAAGGCTTTGTTTATAGCTGAATGAAGAGCAACGAAGAGGGATCTGAGAACATGAAGGGTAGACAAACAAAAAATGTGAGGATTGATTTATCATCTGACACAACAAGTGGTAATGATGAGGAAAGTGAGAAGGAGGGGCAAGGTCAAGTACGAGGCCACGGAGGTGCCCGGCGCAATCAATGCAGTTGGATCCCCAGGGACAGGGGAGGTCAAAACAAACCTCAAATATACAGTAAATCCCACCAAAGAGCATTCAAAAGAGATCGTGGAGAAAAATGGTCTCAGAAACCTACTTGGATACAGATATTCCAATCCGAGGATATTTTAATCCAATACCAAGTTGTTAAACACGGCTTTTGCAAGGGTTCTCAGGACACTTTATTTTAGTCTCCCGCTTGAGAACCCTTGAAAAAGCCACGTTTATTACTAATAAAACTATCAGAAATAGGCATAACAGGCACAGTGCTAAAATGGTTCTCAGATTTCCTAAAAAACAGAGAATATATCGTCAATAAGAGCGGAAAGACCTCCAACCCCTGGAAAGCCTTATGTGGTGTGCCACAAGGCTCCCCACTCCCCCCCCATCCTATTCAATCTTTTCATGAGCTTTTTAGGTAACATCAAATTCGAAGATGAAAGGATAATGACATTTTTCTCTTTATTCCCATAACCTAAAATCAATCAGATTTACCCAACACAATCTCACACAATATAGAAAAAAATCCAAAATTGGGCAACAACCAACAAACTGAAGCTAAACACAACTAAAACCAAAGTTCTATACTCCCACACGGCCCAACAAACCGCACCTACAAGCATTACCCTTCAATCAGAGGAAACCCTCTCCATAGATGAGACCTCCAAAATCCTAGGTTGCATACTGGACTCCACTCTAACCATGGAACCCCAAATATCTAGTCTCCGAAAGAAATCCCTCTACACCCTGAGACAATTAAGACTAATCAGACCTTACTTTCACCAATACCACTTTGCCTTAATCGTCTAAATGATGATCCTACCAGAACTGGACTACTGTAACTCCATCTACATGGGAATCAACACTGTTCTAATTCACAAACTGCAACTCATCCAAAACATTGCTGTAAGACTTATCTTCAACCTGAGAAAATACGACTCAGTCACAACCTTCATCAAACAAATGCACTGGCTTCCGAAGAAAACTGAAAGCCCATCTATTCGATACTTAATCTCCTTTATCCTTTCTTCTCTCCCTTTCTCTTCCTCCCTTCCTCCTCTCTCCCCTCTTTTTCTCTCCCCTTCCTCTCCCTCTTACCTATCCACCTCCTCTCTCTCCTTCCTCTTTCTCTCCCCTCTTACCTCTTTACAGTTGCCTTGAGCCTGTATAGGTATGAGTGACGCACAAATAGAAGATTAGATTAGAGATAAGTGATGTTTTGCTGTTTGTAAGAAAAAAAACAATAAAACAAAAAATAAATGTATGATACAGTACAATTTGGTTTACACAAATAGGGAGGTGGAGGTAATTTGGTCAGTGATGGAAGTTATAAACCTTTAACAACTTGGTATTGGATTAAAATATGCTCGGATTGGAATATCCATATCCAAGTAGGTTTCTGAGACCATTGTTCTCCACAATCTCTTTTGAATACCCTTTGGTGGGATTTACTGTATATTTGAGGATTGTTCCTAAAGAATCCCACATACCATCTTCCGTGTTTTCACTGAGAAGTCAATGCAAATCCCAAGGGCGACCCAATACGAGAGCACGGCAGAGATAAGACTCTTTGTAATCGATTTGTTGAACTACTGTTTGTCTGGTAAGGAAAAGGAAGTATTGAGCAAAGGGTTATCTTTTATGCCTACCCAAAGACATGACCCTTTTCATGCTAGGGTGGCTTGGCAAAATTTATTCGTTCTATCTCTTTTAAACAATTTTTCTTGGTAGTACCAACATGAGAAGTGCTTTTTCTGATGTATGGCAGAGTGCTTGGGTTCCGCTGGGCCCGACGGACACAATTCTACAAGTTTTCTACAAATTGATGGTTCAAGATCTGGAAAGGATGGAAAAGAAAAAGCATATGCCCAAGTTTAAAAAAAAATAAATTCTTTATTGATTTTCCAAAAATTGACAGTGCAATAGACAAATATATAACATAAATAAATCAAGAAAAGCACTTTCAACTTACCTACATAGAAACATAGAAACAAGCAGCAGAAAAGGGCTATAGCCCACCAAGTCTGCCCATTCCAAGTATCCCCTCCCCTGAATTTACTCCCTTAAAGATCCCACCTGAGTATCCCATTTTCTCTTAAAATCCGTCACACTGCTGGCCTTTATCACCTGGAGTGGGAGTCTGTTCCAATGATCCACTACTCTTTCGGTGAAGAAGTACTTCCTGGAGTCGCCATGAAACTTCCTTCCACTGATTTTAAGGGGATGCCCTCTGGTGGTCGAGGGTCCCATGAGCCAGAAGATATCATCTTCTGACTCGATGTGTCCCGTGATGTACTTATATGTTTCAATCATATCTCCCCGTTCTCTTCTTTCCTCAAGTGAGTACAGCCACAATTTTTTTAATCTTTCTTCATACGTGAGATCCTTGAGCCCCAAGACCATCCTGGTGGCCGTTCGCTGAACCGACTCGATCCTCAGCACGTCCTTTCGGTAGTGTGGTCTCCAAACCTGAACACAGTACTCCAAGTGAGGCCTCACCATGGCTCTGTACAACGGCATCATAACTTCAGGTCTCCTGCTGACGAAACCTCTGCGGATACACCCCATCATTTGTCTTGTCCTGGAGGAAGCCTTCTCCACTTGATTGGCAACCTTCATGTCCTCACTAATGATCACCCCTAGGTCGCGCTCCGCCGTGGTCCTAACCAAGGTCTCACCATTTAGTACATAAGTTCTACGCGGGTTTCTCTTACCCAGATGCATTATCTTGCATTTTTTAGCATTGAAGCCTAGCTGCCAAGTAGTTGACTATTGTTCCAGCAACAGTAGGTCGTGTGTCATATTATCAGGTAATAAGCTTTTGCCTACTATGTTGCAAAGTTTGGCGGCGTCGGCGAACAGTGATACCCTTCCTCTAAGTCCTTGCGTCATATCTCTTATGAATAAGTTAAATAGAATCGGGCCCAGGACCGAGCCCTGCGGCACTCCACTGATCACGTCCGATGCTTCGGATGGGGTACCGTTCACCACCACCTTCTGAAGTCTACCGCTCAGCCAATCCCCAACCCATGTAGTTAGAGTGTCTCCTAATCCTATCGATTTCAGCTTGTTCAGTAATCTTCGATGAGGGACGCTATCAAATGCTTTACTGAAGTCCAAATATACCGCGTCCAGTGACTCTCCGGCGTCCAGTTGTCTAGTAACCCAGTCAAAAAAGCTAATCAGATTAGATTGGCAGGATCTGCCCTGGGTGAACCCGTGTTGGTGTGGATCACACAGTTTTTCTTCGTCTAGGATTGTGTCAAGATTCTGTTTGATCAGTGTTTCCATGAGTTTACACACTATAGACGTGAGACTCACTGGTCTGTAGTTTGCTGTCTCTGTCCTGCAGCCCTTTTTGTGGAGTGGGATTACGTTGGCGGTTTTCCAGTCCAAGGGGACCCTTCCTGTGCTTAGAGGGAAAGATTGAAAAGAACAGATAATGGTTCTGCCAGGACTTCCCTTAACTCCCTGAGCATTCTGGGGTGTAGGTTATCCGGTCCCATGGCTTTGTTTACCTTGAGTCTTGATAGTTCGTCATAGACGCTACTGGGCGTAAATTCAAAATCTTGAAACGGGTCTTTCTGGTTATCTCCCGTCTGCAGCTGTGGACCAGCTCCCGGCGCTTCGCGGGTGAACACTGAACAGAAGTATTTGTTTAGTAGTTCTGCCTTCTCAGAATCTGATTCCGCAAAGTTACCGTCCGATTGCTTCAGGCGTACTATCCCATCTTTGTTTCTTTTCCTGTCACTAATATAGCTGAAGAAAGATTTATCCCCTTTCTTAATTTTCCGTGCTAGCTCTTCCTCCATTCGGAGTTTGGCTTCTCTGACTGCTGTTTTGACAGCTTTAGATCTGTCTAGATAGTCCTCTTTCGCCCCATCTCTGCCTAAATGTTTGTAGGTGATAAATGCGTCTTTTTTTCTGTTTAACTAGGTCTGAAATTTCTTTACTGAACCATTGGGGTCTTTTGTTTCTCCTGTGTTTACTTACTGTCTTTATGTATCGGTCTGTTGCTTCGTGTAGGATGGACTTCAGAGACGACCACATATCCTCCACATTGTCAGATATTGCTTGTCTATGTAGCTCCTGATGGTCAAAATCTCCCATGCGGTTGAAGTCTGTGCCTCTAAAGTTGAGAACCCTTGTTGCTGTGTTTGTCTTAGGGAAACCTTTCTTGAGGTTGAGCCATACCATATTATGGTCACTGGAGGCCAGTGTGTCTCCTACTGAGACTTCCGTGACGCTATCTCCGTTGGTGAGAACTAGGTCTAGTAACGCCTGGTCCCTGGTGGGCTCCAATACCAATTGCTTGAGACGTGCACCCTTTATGGAAGTTAATATTCTTTTGCTGCTACCCGTAGTCGCGGAGAGTGTGTTCCAATCTGCATCTGGCATGTTGAAGTCTCCTAGCATTACTGTGTCCCCGCGCAGTGTGATGTTCTCTATGTCCTCGATTAATTCCATGTCTTTGTCCTCCTGTTGCCTGGGAGGTCTATATATCACCCCAAGGTATAGGCATTTTTCATTCCCTCTGGCCAGGTTCACCCAGAGGGATTCCCTGGTGTATCTAACATCTGTGATTCTGGTGGTTTTGATGCTTTCCTTAGTGTATAGTGCTACTCCTCCTCCCAATTTACCCTCTCGGTCGCAACGAAGTAGGTTGTACCCTGGTATAACCATATCCCACCCATGCGATTCCGTGAACCAGGTTTCGGATATCGCTATCACGTGAAGATCGGCGTTTGTTATCTCAGTCTCTAATGCTAGAATTTTATTGCCCAAGCTGTGTGCATTAACATACATAGCCCTCCATATCTGTGAAGAGATTCCTTTACGAGCTAGTGTGGCTCCTAAATTATCAGTGATATTTCTCCCTGAATTATTGTGGATATCATTGGTACTTACCTTAGACTTGGTAGTGTGAGTGCGACTTGCCTCCTCAGGGTGGTTTCTTACTGCTCTAGGATATAAGTATGTACCCTCCCCCAACTTACCTAGTTTAAAGCCCTATGGAGTAGGTGGGCCAATCGATGTCCAAATACGTTTCTACCTCTTCTGGTTAGGTGGAGTCCGTCTGGTCCTTGTAGTCCCTGGAGCGTCTTGCCGTGGTTTAGGAATCCAAAGTTCATTTCTATGCACCATTCTCGGAGCCATTCGTTAGTCCTTTGAATACGCTCTTCTCTAGCTCTGCCTTTGTTTCTTACTGGAAGAATTGATGAAATGACCACCTGTGCTCCTATCTGCTTCAACTTCTTTCCCAGCGCTCCAAAATCTCTGGGGATGTTCTCTGTGGCATTCCTAGCAGTGTCGTTTGTGCCTACATGGATGAGAAACATGGGAAAATGATCATTAGGTTTTAGAATTTTGTCTAGGATAGTGGTAATATCCTGGATCCTACATACATGAGCAACCATTTTATCCCCCTACCCATCCAATAACTAATCAATAAAACACTAAAACATAGATTCATTCAATAATCTTTCCCTATTCAAATAATCCACTCACCCTGGATGTAAATACTCAAATGTTAAAATTAAAATAAGAATACCCCCCCATTCCTGAATGAGTGTGGAAATAGACAAAAATTAAAGAGAAAAAGCAACTACAATGAAGTAATAAAAGTCACCAATTGACCCCAAACCAATTTAAATAAATTACTATGCTCCAACATGTCAGCATTAATTTTTTCATATCTATAGCTGGTGCATAAATTCGCCCACCAAAAAGGAAAATTGAGGCGATCATAATTCTTCCAATTACGAGTTATCATCTGCATGGCTATCCCAGTCATAATTAGAAAAAGCCAGCATTTATAGCAGTCCATGGGGGGGGGGGGGAGGGTTAATATTGTGACAAACCTACTGCATCCCCAAGGTTTATCACAGGGAAATATAGTAAAACATACAAACCCCGGTACAGAAGGGCTGGGAAGCAGAAAGCAGACAAGCAGTTTTCCCTGAGAGAAACGGTACAAGCAGAGGGAAGGAAACCCTTCCCCCCTCAAGCTACAGGGAAGTGGTTTCTTCCCTCAGCTTAAATATTATTCAGGACTAATTCTGAAAGCTAAAAATGTTTCTGCACTTTATTCCATTCTAAAATCAATTTCTAATAAACAAAATTAAACAGCTAATAATCTGCCCACCATCCAGGAACTTGTTACCTACTTCATAGAGAAGGTTAACAGTATTAGGGAAAATTTTACTATGAATCTATATTCCATATCAGATCAGGATCAAACTGATTCAAGATTCTCACTATCCTCAAAATGTTCCCAATTTAATTTACCAAATCTTTCAGAGATTGAATCTCTTATCAAAACCATTAATACCAAGGGCTCTTAAGTGGATTCTATCCCCCTTTTTATTCTCAAACGTTATTTTATCATTTTCAGGCCCTTCATCCTTGCACTAATTCAAGAAAGTCTTCAAAAAAGCATAATGCCTACAGCATGGAAAGAAGCAGTCATTTGACCCATTTAAAGACCAAAAAATTAGTTCTAAAGAAAAATCCAATTACAGGCCAATCGCAAAAATCCCCTTCGTGGCAAAGTTAACTGAGAAGGTGGTATTTAATCAAGTATCCACGTTCATAGAAAAAATAAACATTTTACATCCTAACCAAACAGGCTTTAGACAGTATCATTCCACTGAACATTCACTGATTGGCCTAATCACTTCCATACTTTACTTTTTAGATCACCATACATCAGTCCTTCTGATTTCCCTTGATCTTTCATCTGCGTTTGATAAGATTGACCTTAACCTTCTCATAGATAGATTACAGTCCATTGGCATTACAGATCAGGTTCTCCTCTGGTTTAAATCTTATTTTGAAAATCGCACTTCAAATGTATCCTTCAATAACTCAACTTCAGAAAGTTTTTCAGTAACTCAACTTCAGAAAGTATTCCACAGGGGTCCATTCTTTCACCACTTTTGTTTAATATTTTTCTTGCACCACTTATGACCCTCTGCCAAGATATTGGCTTTACTGCTTATGCTTATGCAGAAAATATTCAGCTTTTGTATACACTTGACCCCACCAACCCCACAGAAACATTAGAAATTAACAGGAAACTTGAGGAGATTCATCAGTGGCTCGACACAAACAGATTAGCCCTTAATGTTAATAAATCAAACATCATGTTTTTCCCTTGGAAAGATAGTTCTAAAGTTTATTTTCCAATTTCGATTAAAGGTACTGCCTTACAACTAATAAGTAATATCAAAATCTTAGGGGTGGTCTTCAATGAAAAACTGACTTACCATAATCATATTAGTAATATTGTTAAATCTTCCTTTTACAGACTCCGCCAAATTCGTTCTCTATCCAAATTTCTATGCCCAAAGTCTCTTAATATACTAATTCATTCCCTGGTTATTTTGAAAATTGATTATTGTAATGCTTTACTTATGGGAATAGCTCAAAAAGAAATTAGACGTTTGCAGATCATTCAAAATACCTCAGTTAAACTCATAATGAAAGCAAGGAAATTTGATCACGTCACTCCTCTTCTTAAGAAAGCACACTGGCTTCCAGTTGCGCATCGAATTCAATATAAACTAAATCTATTTACTTTCAAATCCCTGTTATATAAAACCCCAGCTTTCATTTACAAGTTATTGATCCCTTATACCCCAATCAGATCACTGAGATCTATTGACCAACATCTATTAGTTACGCCCTCACTTAAAGTTATTAATACACGGCGGCACTCTATCTTCTCTGTTACAGCTCCTCAAACTTGGAACTCCCTCCGTATTTATCTCAGAGAAGAAAAGAACTTAGATAAATTTAAAAGTAAACTTAAGAGCTTTTTTTTTCAAAGATGCTTATGATATTTAGGAGTCCCAGCCTATTTTCGCTTATTTTCATAAGGCTACTTCTTTTATTTCCCTCCTATTGTTTTTTACCATTATCATCCTTCTTTCTATCATTATTATTGTATTTCATTACCCTGCCTTTCCCTTTGTTTTCCTTTTCTGTTTATTTTGTTAGTCATTAATTTAAAATGTTTTGTTCAGTGTTCATCTGTTTTTTATAACCCCTGTATCATCTGTAAATTGAAAGATTTGTTCATCGCTTAGATATTTGAATAAGCGATTAATCAAATACTTAATAAACTTGAAACTTAAACTTGAAACTTGAATTAAATGAAAATAAAGATACTTAATATAATAATACAAAATTAATAAGAGCCTAAATCCAGATGGCTACATCTAATAAGCACAGAAAGCATTAAATAAACAAATAATTTAAATTAAAGAAGATTACAAAATAAGTATTGTATTTCATAATTAAATCATACTATGAATATAACAGCCTTTCAAAATAAACTGCTAAGTAATTTCCCTAAAATCAAATATACTACTTGAAACAGGCAACATACAAATTTCCCCCCCCCCTAAGATCTAAAGGAATTATAAAGCTTACTTACTGATGAAATTAGCATAACACCACGGCCCTCTAATCCATTATATCCATTACCTCAAAAATTCATAAATTAGATATATCCTATCTCAATTAATAATATCTAATCTATATTTTGTTTAGTAATAAACTAACCTTTAAATTACAACTTTGATGGGTAATTTTTAAACCAAATAGTATAATTTATCTCCCCATATTAATTCAATAGCATAGGAAAGAAAGAAGGAAAAGAAACTATTTCTGTATAAGAATCAAAATATATTAAAAATCAATTGTGGAGGGTGGGGTAAATTTTTCAAACCTTTATAGGTACCATCAAGCCTATATATTGCGTCAAGGTATGTATTGGATCCTCCCTGAGCTTATTGATCATCAACCAGATTGGTTATATTTGGAACGGAATTTGGTGTCCCCTATGAGACTTCCACATGTATTAAGTATCAGATTTCATAAATATGCTAAGGACAATATAATTTTATTGAATACTTGGAAAACTATTAAATTTATTGATAAATTAACAGAGGTACCAATAATGAAATCTACTTTACAGTCCTTATGGTTAAACTCCAAGATTCAAATAGGCGGTGCTGGAATCGCTTGGAAGAATTGGATGCAGGCAAATATTAGGACATTAGATGATCTTATTTCTAATGGTAATCTGCTTGAGTTTTCACAACTGCAGCATTCATTTGGTATTTCAAACACTCAACAATATAGGTGCTTGCAGTTGAAGCAGGCTATTCAGATGGGGTTCCCTGAATGGAAAAATTTGAAAACTTATTTTAGCTTGCAAATCCTTTGCTACCAAACAGATTTAATAGGACATCAGGCTGCCCAGTGGTATAAATTGATTTCTGGATTTTTAAATAAAAAACCAAAAAATAGTCTTAGAGATATTTGGAGTATCGAGTTAAAACAGCATATTTCTGTTTCTCGTTGGCCACGAATCTGGACTTGGAGATTAAGATGTACAAGGTCAGCATCTATGAGAAAACATGGTTGTTTTTATTACATAGAATTTTTTGGACTCCAGTTCGGTTGAATAAAGTAGATAGTTCTAAATCTAATAGATGTTGGCATTGTCATATTTATATTGGGACTTTGGATCATCTTTTATTTTTTTGTCCATTGATACTTGGCTTTTGGAAGTCGATTTGGGGGCAAATTAATAATATTCTTCAATCCTCTATTCCTTTGACATATGAAGCAATAATTTTTGGAACGATTCTGCATGATAAACCCACTTTGGATAGAAATAATAGTCGCCTTTTCATGATCTTATCAGGAATAGGGGTTCAAATGATCACATCTAATTGGAAAAATCATGATAGGATTAATTTTAGTTTTTGGTGGGCAACTGTATGTGCAACATATAAATATGAAAAGATTATGGCAGAGCGTTTAGGGTTTGTTAAATCCTTTAAGGGGATTTGGGGTCCATTAACTAATTTTGTCACATTATAATTAAAGTGATTCCTTTTTCTTTATGTTAGATTCCTTTGCACATCCAGGGTGGGTGGGGGGGTGGGGGGTGTATTATTTAGAGGTATAAATTTCATAATATTCTATAATATTGATGAGTATAATATAATATTACTGTTATAGGTTAAGAAGGGATTTAAAATTTTTATTGTAATATTTCTGATGTTAATAGTGTATTTTCATATAGTTTTTTTTTTTTTCCGATTTTTCAAATGTCAAGTTCAAAATATCAATAAAGAAATAAAAAAAAAAAAAAAAATATTAAATTTAACATAGTGGAAGAGGAAAAGGATAAGTCAACTATACAACCCAGAGATGTTGGAATCCTCGTGGATTGAAATTTCTGCGAGGGCTACTTTGCTAGTGACTTTTGTTTTCTTGCAAGATAAAGAAGCTCTTTTTCGTCTTTTTTATAGAACTGAAAGTGTTGAATTTTACAATCACAAAATTGCTATTTTTCCTGATGTCTCAAAGTGGACGCAGGTTAGACGTAAGAAATTTCTGACATTTCGTCAGTCAGTTTTGGCTTTGGGAGCGACCTATCAACTTAGATTTCCTTGTAAATGCTGTATTACTTACCAGGCGAACAAATATATTTTTTATGAACAGAACAATTGCAATTTTTTTGGGAAGGAAAGGCTGCCATTAAGGCTCCAGACCCTTCTACAATTCCAACCACTCAGGCCTAAATGTAATTAACCAAAAGAACCCTGTATTGTTGAAGGACATATGTTAATATGACCATGTATGATTTCCTTTATTCAAATTCCCTTGATTGTGTATGGCTTTACTCTCTCCTAATGTGGACTATGATCATTGTATTAGGATCAGGAGTATCTTTTTACTCCTTAATTTGTATTTTTGATGATAATTTCCTTGAGTATATTTAATTTCCTTTATCAAAGTATGTTTGATCTTTGATGTGAAAATGAATAAATAATAAATGATAATAAAATATTAAATTTTAAATCTAAAATCGTAGTTCATAACTTTAAATAAGAATGTGATACTCCATTAACATTTATAGGCACATAAGAAATAATATTAGCCTGTTAATAACATCCTATATATATATCCTATATTGAGTACTATTACATTTCATAAAACAATAGGCCCTTTGCCTGGAAGCCATTCACTAATCATTACAGATTTGAGATATTCAGACTGCGTTTTCAAACCTTCCATCTGACAAAAAAACAGACTCATTAAGGGCTCCTTTTACAAAGGTGCGCTAGCGTTTTTAGTGCAAGCACCGGATTAGCGCGCACTATAGCATGCACTAGCCAAAAATCTACAGGCTAACACACGCGGCAGTTTAGTGCGCACTATTCCGCGCGTTAAGTCCCTAGCACACCTTTGTAAAAGGAGTCCTAAATGTCCTGTCATTTTCATGTTTCTGTGCCGTGCATTTTCCAAAATTTTACCCCATACATTAACCAGCAGAGATCTTCCAGTACTTATAAATTGGATATTCTGAGACCTGTACAGCATCTCTTGTTACGTGTGATTCATCAGATTGATCCCTTGAAATCATCGCAAATCTCAGCACACTTAAGCATATATCCCCTTCAAAAACCACTTTACTACGTAGAGGAAAGCCTGCCATTATTTAAAGGTCCAGTCAGTCGCAAACCTTTTCCGTGTCAGTTTTCCTCTCCTTCTTGCATCTTTAATTGCTTATATTCTCCTTAATATTTGAACATTGATCTCAGCTCGTACTCTTCAACTTTATAAATTTATAACCTTCTACGTAAAAATTGACGACTTTTTCCGTATGTTGAGCGTGTCATCTGATCATTGCATCAAAAAGAAAAGCTGAATCCCTTATAAGTCGAGTGACTATGAGACGATGTCATCTGCTGGTAGCATATAAATCCTCCAGCCTGATATGTCTTCACAGCAGTAGTTAAATCATAGCGTGTTGTCACAACCCCTGGGCTCCTGATCACCGCAGCGAGCCGGTTCACCGTGACCGTTACTGCTCCCAGTGTTAGGGCAGGATTAATTCTTTGAGGGCCCCTAGGCACCCAAGTATGCTGTGCCCACCTGGCCCTGCCCTACCCCTACCCCACCCATGCCCCGCCCCTGTCCCGCCCCCATTTATCTGTTTTCTTATTTACTTCTGTATTTCCCCTTGTATTTCTTTATTTTTAAAAAAATTCAAAACAAAGATTAGCATACCAGTGCACAGTTTTTCTTCTATGCAACCACCAAACATCTCTGAACAAATCCCCCTTCCTTCCCTTCCCACCTACTTACCCAGGACTTTAACTCTGAACCCTTTCCATGCATATATAAAAGTGTTCAAATATTTGTAAAGCAGTAATACTATCCGAAATATGTCTATATTAATAACCAAGTTTACAATACCTCTCAACTGCCTCACTCTACATCAATCAACTGTAACCCATATGTTCAAAGAAGTGTGGGATGAACACAGAGGATCTAGAATCAGAAAATAATATTAAATATTGAACTAAGGCCTGTACTGGGCAGACTTGCATGGTCTATATATGGCAGTTTGGGGGAGGATGGGCTGGAGAGGGCTTCAGTGGCTGGGAGGGTGTAGATGGGCTGTAGTAGTTTTTGACAGAGATTTCGGCAGTTGGAACCCAAGCACAGTACTGGGTAGAGCTTTGGATTCTTGCCCAGAAATAGCTAAAAAGAAAAAATTTTAAATTTAAATTGAATCAGACTGGATGGACTATTTGGGTCTTCATCTACTATGTTACTATATATAAACAACCAAATCTGTAACTCCTCTAGCACATTCCACTCCATGTATGTTAACTTGCAATGAAACAACAAGGCAAGCAGTCCACCAAAGAATCCAACATGAAGCAAAAGAAGATTGGCAGAAAAATAAGGAGATTCAAATCAGGTTAATTCAAGGTGCTCCCAAGAACCATGCCTGATGCATTTCACCAAACAAGGCTAGTCAACGCTAACAAAAAAAAACATGTCTTTCATACAAACAGAACACAGAAAACACCTTTGCCTAGTATGAAATATGTAATCACAAACTAACCTCTCCCCCTTTTACAAAACGGTAGTATGGTTTTTAGCCACGGCCAGCGCTAAAAAATGCTCTACAGTTTTGTAAAAGGGGGAATAAAATATAAATACGTAGACAAAGGTTAAATAAAACCACCAAGAAGCTGGACTCTGCATACAATGCAACACCACAGAAACTGTGATGTCCCCTAAAGCAAACAGCGATGTCCCCTAAAAAAATAAATAAATACAAATTTTTTTCTACCTTTGTCTTCTCTGGTTTCTGCTCTCCTCATCTTCTTGTCACTCTCTTCTTTTCATCTTCTGTCCTTCTGTGCCTCTTCCAGAAATTGTCTGCCTCTTCCTTCCCTCTTCTTCCCCCCCCCATTGGTGTGGCATCATCTTCTCTTCCCTCCTCCAATGGTCTGGCATCTCTTTCCTCTCCTTCCCTCTGCCACACTCCATGGTCTGGCATTTAACTCTTTTCTCTCCCTTCCTCCCACTTCCATCAGCATCTGCCCCCTTTCTCTCCCTTTAACCCAATTCCATCCAGTATCCTTCCCCTTATATCTCTCCCCTTCCCCTGCACACCAATTCCATCAGCCCCTTTCTCTCCTTCCACCACCCTTCCATACCATCCTCACAACTCTTCCATACCACCCTGCTCCCTTTCTCTCCCTCCACCACCCTTCCAATCTCCTTTTTCTCTCCCCCACGGTGCCTCTTTCCCGCATCAACAGCATCACCCCCCAGCAATGGCAACGGGCCCCCCCGTGGCAATGGGCCCCCCTGCAGCAACAGCAATGGGCCCCTCCCACAGTAATGGCAACAGGCCCTCCCCTGCAGTAATGGCAACGGGGCCCGCCTGCCCATAGCAATAGCAGCAACACCATCACGGCCGAATGTATTACAAGAAAGTCCCACGATGACTGCTTCTGCCGGTCCAGCCCCCTTTGATTTCACTTCTTCCAGAGCAAGTAAGTGACCTCGGAGGGTGCTAGACCGGCAGAAGCAGTCATCGCGGGACTTTCCAGTAACACATCCGGCCATGTTGCTGCGGGCGGGTGGTCCATTGCTGTTACTGTGTGGGGAGGAGCACGTTGCTGTTACTGCGGGGGGGGGGCCCATTGCCGTTGAAAAATAGCAAGGTGAGTCGCCCTCCTTCACCAGACCCCCCTCACAGTTTCGGGCCCTAGGCATGTGCCTAGTTGGCCTAGTGATTAATCCGGCCCTACCCAACGTGTTCCCTCCAACTAGGGAATCCTTCAGGCCCCCTAGGCAACAGCCTAGGGTAAAACAGCAGGTAAAATGTCCACAGTGCAAGCAAGCAAGGAATCCACACACACTCAAAGAGGTTCAAAAATAAAGTTAGACTTTTATTCCTGACCCTGAGTCAGGTTGCTCTGATATTTTTAGCAGGTTATAATATTTTCCAATCCATTGATGCAAAAAGCCTAAACATACAATGCTGGGCCAACCTGGCCACACTTGTTTCACAACCGTCAGAATTGCCCTTATTTCCAAACTCAAAAAGGAAAAAAGAAACACAAAAACCAAAACTATGGCTGGACTTCCAATTTCTACATCTCAGTCCTCTTCACCAGCCAAAAGTAAACTGTTAAAGCTGGAGGGCTCTGACACTAGCTGACTGCAGTCAAGGAACTTATTCAAATGGAGTTCCTCCGTGGCTGACGTTCCCTGCAGTAGCTTATCAGCAGCAATTAGTCTCCAGCTGTGTGGAGAGGAGGTAAGCAAAAAGCTCCATAGTGAATTGTTCAAGCAGTTTAAAGTTATAAACAATGTAACAGCATTCTTCACAACCTAGCTCTGAAAAGTGAGACAATTCTGCTGTACACCAAAAATAACTCAGTCTCAGGATTTCTCCCAAAAGAAACAGGTAAGAAAAAGTATCAAACACTTCCCACCTTTTCAGCTTGTGTCCATGACTTCTAGTCTCTCATTAGGCTCACTGGACAAACCAATATCCATAGGTTCACAGCTTTCAAACTGCTTCTCAATGGTGGGTTCAGACTCTTCAGAAAGGTCCACCATCTCCCTCTTCCCCCAGCTCATCAGCATTCAGCCAGGCAGATAAATCATGCTGCCTCTCTGGATCACGTTCCCAGTTCCTCTGCTCCTCCCCCTCTCTGGGTCTCAGCTGCCTCATTTTAACAGGGTCCAAATCACCCTTCCCTGCTCTGAAGAGGCGGAAGGAAGAAAGCTCCCTCTGCAGTTGTGTCTGCTTATGTGACAGCTTCCTGCTATTACTCTGGCTTTCTGGGAGCTGTAGTTTCCTTGCTCCTGAGTTCTTTTGTGAGCTAATAGCAGGCTTGCTAGAATAACCTGCAGTTGGCCTGGACTCTCTCTGACAGTCACTGTCTGGCTCATCAATGTCAGAGCAAGGGAGATCAGCGCTTTCATACTTGGCAGTGCCAACCTGGTCATCTCTCCTGCATAGGGGCTTACTGCTCTTTCTAGTTAAACCTGAAACAAAGCTAGCAGGAGAGCTAGATTTGTCACAGTGTCCAATATGAATTGTCACTACTAAACCAGGAATCTAAAATAAGATAAAATAATGAACTTCTATCTTATTCAATTCATTGCCCTTTCCTCAGTCAGTGAAGGACTGTGTAAACTTTATTTTTAAGTAGACATCCATTCAGATTGTTGCGATATATATTCACTCAGCTTATCTGGGTCTTCAAAGTTAATAATTTTGTTCCCATGTGTAATCCTCATTACTACAGGATAAAAGAGAACGTATTTGATATCCAGTTCCCTCATCTTTGGTCTCAATAATAGGAACTGTCTACTCAGATTAGCTGTCATCATAGCAAAATCTGGAACAAAAATTAACTTATAGTCTTTAAATCTTAAATTCCTGTATACCTTTGCCAATTTGAGTATTTCAAGTGCCTGTTGAAACTGCAGTACTCTAAATATCAGCGGTCTTGGTTCTCCTTACTGGAATTCTGTGGGCACGTTCAATTTCCAATGGAAACTTTGAAGGCAGTGGCAGCAGTTTCAGTAAAATCTCTTCTAGAAATACAATAGCATCAGACCCTTCCAATCCCTCTCTAAGACCCAGTAACCATACATTATTTCTTCGAGCCCTATTCTTATATTCCTCCAGTTGCTTAGTCACACTATTTAAAATTTTTATGATCTTTCCGGCATTGTGTGATTCCATTTTCTCTATCCTATTTTCTAGATGTGTTACTCGGGTGTTTGCAATTTCCATCTGCTTAGCCAAATTGACAACCTCATCTTTTACTTCTGACACCATTTGTTTGATATTTCTCAGTTCCGACAGAAGCTCAGCACTGTCAAAGGCATTATCTGCAGTTTCTTTAGGCAGCAGAACTTTTGAGGGAGTCAGTGGAGCTGCTTTCATCCTTTTAGCATTGCCTCCCGCCATGGAAGCCAATTCTAGTTTCGATTGCTTAGTATTAGCAATTGTACCACATACAGACTACGTTTAATAAGAGAGGAAAAGCTGCAGGTAACTGTTAAAAAGGTTGTTCATAACACCCAAAGCTGAGGAGCTTAATGATCAGCTATCCATTACAGTGCACTGCCAAGCCACTCCCCCCCCCCACATATGCCCAAGTTTAATTTGACCAAAAAGCAATCTGAAGTGTTGAAGGACCTAAGCACTGAACCTTCGATCATAATCAGAAGAGCTGTTGTGATCATTAATAAGGTGCACTATATGCAAGAGGTCTATTGCCAACTCAATGATACTTCAGTATATAGAGAGCTCGACACTAATCCAACTGATAACATTATTGGACAATTGAATACTTTGATTGAGCTTGTTTTGGAAATGGGTTTTCTAAATGGCAATGAATATGTTTTTGAATATGAAAACGCCCACTATCCCTATTTTTTACATTCTACCCAAAGTGCATAAAAATTTAGAACATCCGCCTGGCCACCCTTTTGTCTCCTCCAGAAACTCCTTATCTGAACGCTTTTATAAATACGTGGATTGCTTTCTACGCCCTCTTGTTCCACTGGCTAAATTGGATATCAAGGACACTACCCAATTTTGGGATAATCTAGACAATGTCATACTTGTAACCCTAGATGTGCAGTCCCTCTACACTTCTATCCCTTTGGATGAGGCATGTATCACTGTGGAAGTTGCACTAGAAGCACGTCTTCAACCTATGACTGTTCCAATGGACTTTTTGATACAGCTTATCCATTTGGCTCTTCACAATATTTTGGTTTTGATGACAAACTGTTCCTTCAGCTGCGAGGGGTGGCTAGGCTGCATTGTTCACCCCGTCGGTGGCCAATATTTTTATGGTTGCTTTTGAAGATAAATTTGTGTATACCAGCAGGGGCTTTCAACATGTGCACTGCTGGGTTCTGTACATTGATGACATTTTTGTCATCTGGGCAAGTGATCAACAAGACCTGTGTGAATTCGTAAGGGAATTGAATGCTCAACATCCGACAATTCAGTTTGACTATATGTCGGATAGACGCAGCATCACGTTTTGGGATGTAAAATTGGAGCTCCAGAATGGTGGTTTTTCGACTTCTGCCTTTGTTAAATCTACAGATTGGAATACCCTGTTGACGTTTGACAGCGAAGTTTAAGTATTCCTTTTTTGCAGTTTATTCACTACCAGCAAATTTGTGATTCTTCAGAAATGTTTAAACAAAACACTGGTAATTTGAAAAAGAAATTGGAAGAAAGAGGGTATCCTAAAACTACTTTACATAATGTTGTAAAATGAGCTACATTGCAACAATTATGAGCTACTGCTACAGGGAAGAAGTAAGCCTAGTGTGGAAAATACAGTAAAATGCACTTTGAAATTCAACAGCTGATCTAATCTGTTGGCTGTGGCAATGAGAAAACATCTTTCTTTGAAGTTCATCCTGTTTTGTCTCAAATTAGGTACCAGATAGCCTTTTCACATAACAATAATTTGGCTGACATTGTGAGTAAATCCGATGTGTGGACAGTGAGACAAACTGAGAGTAAAGGACATAGGAAATGTAACCATTGCTCTGTGTGGGGGGTTATTGAAGAATGTGAGATCTTACAGTGTGATAAAACTGGCTTTGTGATGCAGTTGAAAGAGAACCTTCTGTGAATCTGTGGGAGTGATTTACACAATAATGTGCCCCTGCGATAAGCTTTATGTGGGGCAAATCTCAAGAGCATTTAAATAAAACTCATTGGTCTGACCCAATAAGGCTGTTCTTATATTCTTATGCCATTGGTTTTGGATCTTCTGCTCATTAAGATACCGGAGTAAGGGTTTCAAGTCCGCCCTGCTGTGCAAAGTAACTGCCGAAAGGTCTTGGTAAATTTCCAGATCAAAAATGTCCCACTTAAATTCCTCCAGGTCTCTAGCCTTGTAATAAATTGTCTCCTTCACTTTGAAATCTTTAAAGCAAACTATGATGTCTCGCGGTTTATTGCCCCTTGGAGCCGCTAAAGCATGATGCGCCCGCTCAATAGCCACAGGTAACATAGACCCCACATCTGATTTCTCCAGAAACAGTATACCAACTATCTGTTACACCACTGCCTCACAGTCTTTATATTCCGCTACCTCCTGGAGCTCTCGGATCCTCAAATTAGCTCGGCAACTCCGGTTTTCAAGGTTCTCCAGCTTATCAAAAATAAGAACATAAGAACAGCCTTACTGGGTCAGACAAATGATCCATCAAGCCCAGTAGCCCGTTCTCATGGTGGCCAATCCAGGTCACTAGTACCTGGCCAAAACCCAAGGTGTAGCAATATTCCATGCTACCGATACAGAGCAAAGTCCAATATATAAGACCCCGGCTAAAGACACAGTGCCCTGTGCTTTATTCCTTTAGAAGGTAGCCTCAGCCCCACCACTCCACCGCTAGTTCAGTGTTTCAATGCGGGAAGAATTATGTGGGAACTCATCATCAGCTGCCGATACAGAGCAAGCAGTGGCTTCCCCCGTGTCTTTCTCAATAACAGACTATGGACTTTTCCTCCAAGAATTTATCCAAACCTTTCTTAAAGCCAGATACACTATCTGCTCATACCACATCCTCTGGCAATGCGTTCCAGAGCTAAACTATTCTCTGAGTGAAAAAAACTTTCCTCTTATTGGTTTTAAAAGTATTTCCCTGTAATTTCATCGAGTGCCCCCTAGTCTGTAATTTTTGACGGAGTGAAAAATCAATCCACTTGTACCTGTTCTACTCCACTCAGGATTTTGTAGACTTCAATCATAACTCCCCTCAGCCGTCTCTTTTCCAAGCTGAAGAGCCCTAACCATTTTAGTCTTTCCTCATACGAGAGGAGGTCCATCCCCTTTACTATCTTGGTCACTCTTTGAACCTTTTCTAGTGCTACTATATCTTTCTTGAGATAAGGAGACCAGAATTGAACGCAATACTCCAGATGAGGTCACACCATGGAGCGATACAGGGGCAGTATAACATTCTTAGTGTTGTTAACCATCCCTTTTTTAATAATTCCTAGCATCCTATTTGCTTTTTTGGCCGCCGCTACACATTGGGCAGAAGATTTCATCATATTGTCTATGACGACATCCAGGTCCTTTTCTTGGACGCTAATCCCCAAGGTGGACCCTAGCATCCGGTAACTATGATTCGGGTTATTCTTCCCAATGTGCATCACTTTGCATTTGTCCACATTAAAATTCATCTTCCATTTGGACACCCTCACAATCCGCATGCATTTTAACAACTTTGAACAGTTTAATGTCATCTGCAAATTTAATCACCTCACTCGTCGTTCCAATTTCCAGTTCATTTATAAATAAGTTAAATAGCACCAGTCCCAGTACAGACCCCTGCAGCACTCCACTTACTGTTTACTCTCCTCCATTGAGAAAAATGACCATTTAACCCTACCCTCTGTTTTCTATCCGATAACCAATTCCTAATCCACAACTGAACTTTGCCACCTATCCCATGACACTTTAATTTTCTCAGGAGCCTCTTGTGAGGAACTTTATCAAAAGCTTTCTGAAAATCTAGATATACTATATCAATTGGCTCACCTTTATCCACATATTTATTCACACCTTCAAAGAAGTCAAGCAAATTTGTGAGGCAAGATCTCCCTCGGCTGAATCCATGATGACTCTGTCTCATTAAATCATGTTTGTCTACGTGTTCCACAATTTTATTTTTTATAATTGTTTCTACCATTTTACCTGGCACTGAAGTGAGGCTTACTGGTTCGTGATGTGACTGAAGATCTTTACATCGTGTGTCCAGCTGTCCAAGCACCTCCTCTTGTTCATCCACATGAGTCTACATGTCACTAACACGATTCCATCATCAGAGGCATTAAACTTGGAATACAAGGCGAGGAGACCAAAGTAGTGAAATGTCTTCCAGGATCCTCAGCTACCAGGAGTTCCAGGCAAATACAGACTATAATTAAGGAAGAAACTAAGGATTTTAACACTGATGTTGTTATCCATCTGGGAACAAATGACCTGGCCAACAATTCCACACTTGCAGCACAGAAAGTTTTTCGGGAGCTTGGTGAGGGTGTGAAACCTTTTGTAAACACTTTAGCTTTTTCTGAAATACTGCCTGCATATGGAAAGGGAGAGCAAAGAGTGAAAAACACAGAAGACTTTAATAGATGGCTCAAAGCCTGGTGTCATCAAGAAGGCTTCAGGTACATAGGAGGATGGGGAAATACATGGAAGGACAAGAAGCTATATTGCACTGATGGGCTACATATTACTACAGCAGGAAAAAGAAACCTTGCAGAGAAATTTAGACAATATTTTTCTAGGCATTTAAACTAGAAGGTGGGGGTGGTGTATGTACGAAGGACAATTATAGAGACCACCCCCGGCAAAAGAAAAGATGTGATAGTAGTAAAGACTGCAACATAAGCAATATCAGCAACTCATTTCTTAGTATTGCAAAGAAAGTGAAACGAAACAAAAATCCATACGAAAAAGGAGATTATCGCTGAAAAATAGCTGGAAAGCAATGACCACAAATGCTCGCAGTCTAAGCAACAAAGTTCATGATCTGCAAGCCCTGATGTTAGAGGCAGATCTAGATATTGTCGCTATCACAGAGACATTGGTCAGTGAATCACATGGATGGGATGCAAACATACCGGGATATAATCTTTTTAAGAAGGACAGAGATGGTCAAAAAGGTGGAGGAGTAGCTCTCTATGTAAAGATCAATATCCAAGCGACCGAAATGCAAGGGACCTGGGGAGAGGAAGAAGCGATATGGATTGCTCTGAAAAGAGAAGATGGAACTTCTATCTATGTGGGTGTAGTCTACAGACCTCTGACTCAATCACAGCAAATTGATAAGGATCTGATTGTGGATATCCAAAAGTTTGGAAGGAAAGAGGAGGTTCTGCTGTTGGGAGATTTCAACCTGCTGGATGCAGACTGGAATGTTCCGTCTGCAGAATCGGAAAGAAGTAGGGAGATTGTGGATGCCTTTCAAGAGGCTCTGCTCAGACAAATGGTGACGGAACCCACAAGGGAAAAAGCGATATTGGATCTGGTCCTCACAATTGGAGAGAGTATCTCTAATGTTCGAGTGGGTGCTCACCTGGGAAGTATCGATCATCAAACGGTTTGGTTTGATATAACAGCTAAAGTGGAGAGCGGCCGCACGATACTTAAAGTCCTAGATTTCAAACGTACGGACTTTAATGCTATGGGAAAGTACCTGAAGAAAGAGCTGTTAGGATGGGAGGACCTAAGAGAAGTGGAAAGACAGTGGTCTAAGCTGAGAGGAGCGATAAAAATGGCTACGGACCTTTATGTGAAGAAAATCAATAAAAACGAGAAAAAGGAAGCCGATATGGTTCTCCAACCTAGTGGCTGAGAAAATAAAGGCGAAAGAATTGGCGTTCGTGAAATATAAAAAAAACCAAGAAGAGGAGAGCAGAAAGGACTACAGGGTGAAACTGAAAGAAGCCAAGAGAGAGATACGTCTGGCGAAAGCACAGGCAGAAGAACAAATGGCTAAAAATGTAAAAAAGGGAAACAAAAATTTTTTCAGATATATTAGTGAAAGTAGGAAAATGAAAAATGGAATTGCTAGGCTAAAAGATGCTGGGAAACAATATGTGGAAAGTGATGAGGAGAAAGCGAATGTGCTAAACAAATACTTCTGTTCTGTATTCACAGAAGAAAATCCTGGAGAAGGACCGAGATTGTCTAGCAAAGTTACACGAGAAAATGGAGTAGATTCTGCGCCGTTCACGGAGGAGGGTGTTTATGAGCAACTTGAAAAACTGAAGGTGGACAAAGCGATGGGACCAGATGGGATCCATCCCAGGATACTAAGGGAGCTCAGAGAGGTTCTGACAAGTCCTATTAAAGACTTGTTCAACAAATCTCTGGAGACAGGAGTGATTCCTGGAGATTGGAGGAGAGCGGATGTGGTCCCTATTCATAAAAGTGGTCACAGGGATGAAGCAGGAAACTACAGGCCGGTGAGCCTCACTTCAATTGTTGGAAAAATAATGGAAGTTTTGCTGAAAGAAAGGATAGTGTACTTCCTTGAATCTAATGGGTTACAGGATCCGAGGCAACATGGCTTTACAAAAGGTAAATCGTGCCAAACGAACCTGATTGAATTTTTTGATTGGGTGACCAGAGAGCTGGATCGAGGACATATGCTAGATGTAATTTACTTAGATTTCAGCAAAGCCTTTGATACAGTTCCTCATAGGAGGCTGTTGAACAAACTTGAAGGGCTGAAGTTAGGACCCAAAGTGGTGAACTGGGTCAGAAACTGGCTGTTGGACAGACGTCAGAGGGTGGTGGTTAATGGAAGTCGCTCGAAGGAAGGAAAGGTGAGTAGTAGAGTCCCTCAGGGATCAGTGTTGGGGCCAATCCTGTTCAATATGTTTGTAAGTGACATTGCTGAAGGGTTAGAAGGAAAAGTGTGCCTTTTTGCAGATGATACCAAGATTTGTAACAGAGTAGACACCGAAGAGGGAGTGGAAAATATGAAAAAGGATCTGCAAAAGTTAGAGGAATGGTCTAATGCCTGGCAACTAAAATTCAATGCAGAGTAATGCATTTGGGGATTAATAATAGGAAGGAACCGTATATGCTGGGAGGAGAGAAGCTGATATGCAGGGACCTTGGGGTGATAGTGTCCGAAGATCTAAAGGTGAAAAAACAATGTGACAAGGCAGTGGCTGCTGCCAGAAGGATGCTGGGCTGTATAAAGAGAGGTGTAGTCAGTAGAAGGAAGAAGGTGTTGATGCCCCTGTACAGGTCATTGGTAAGGCCCCACTTGGAGTATTGTGTTCAATTTTGGAGAACGTATCTGGCGAAGGACGTAAGAGGACTTGAGGCGGTCCAGAGGAGGGCGACGAAAATGATAGGAGGCTTGCGCCAGAAGACGTATGAGGAGAGACTGGAAGCCCTGAATATGTATATCCTAGAGGAAAAGAGACAGGGGAGATATGATTCAGACGTTCAAATACTTGAAGGGCATTAACGTAGAACAAAATCTTTTTCAGAGAAAGGAAAATGGTAAAACCAGAGGACATAATTTGAGGTTGAGGGGTGGTAGATTCAAAGGCAATGTTAGGAAATTCTACTTTACGGAGAGGGTGGTGGATGCCTGGAATGCGCTCCCGAGAGAGGTGGTGGAGAGTAAAACTGTGACTGAGTTCAAAGAAGCGTAGGATGAACACAAAGGATCTGAATCAGAAAATAAGATTAAATATTGAACTAGGCCAGTACTGGGCAGACTTGCACGGTCTGTGTCTGTATATGGCTGTTTGGTGGAGGATGGGCTGGGGAGGGCTTCAATGGCTGGGAGGATATAGATGGGCTGGAGTAAGTCTTAACGGAGATTTCAGCAGTTGGAACCCAAGCACAGTACAAGGTAAAGCTTTGAATTCTTGCCTAGAAATAGCTAAGAAGAAAAAATTAAAAAATTTAAATTGAATCAGGTTGGGTAGACTGGATGGACCATTCGGGTCTTTATCTGCCATCATCTACTATGTTACTATACATATTCTCTTCATTTCCTTCACATTTCCTCAGATCATCCACCAAGAGAGTTTCTTTCCAATCCTCTGCAGGCTTCCCTTCTCCAGGAAGTTGAAGTTCTGCTCATTCTCAATGCCATCAAGAAGGTTCCTTTGGAACAACAGAACAGGAGGTTTTACTCCCAGTATTTCCTTGTTTCAAAGAAGACAGGAGGTCTCTGACTGATATTGAATCTCAGAGCTCTCAAGAAATTTCTCGTCAAAGAAAAATTTTGGATGCTATTTCTGGCGTCTTAAATCCCTTCTGGATCACAATTGATTTTGTTCTCTGAATCTCAAGGAGGCTTGCATTCACATTCCCATTCATCCAGCCTCTCGCAATTTCCTCCGATTTTGGGTGTGAAATCAACATTACCAATACAAGGTGCTACCTTTTGGCCTGGCATCATCTTCCAGAGTTTTCACCAAGTTCCTGATAGTGGTAGCAGCAGCTTTACAAAGTCACGGACTCCAGGTTTTTCCATATCTGGACGATCGGCTCACCAAAGACCCCTCATCTCAGGAGGTTACTATAGTGACACAACAGATTATTTTGTTCTTGCAAAATTTGGGATTCAAAATCAACTTCTCCAAATCTCAACTACAGCCCTCTCAGACTCTACAACTTATTGGAGCTCTTCTAGAAACTGTACAACTCAGAGCATTCCTTTCCCAGCAGAGTCAAGATGCTCTCATACAACTTTGCCAAAAGTGTCCACTCTCACTTCACTCTCAGCGAGACACATGATGGTTCTCCTAGGTCACATGGCCTCTACAGTTCATGTGACTCCTTTTGCCAGACTTCACCTAAGGATTCCTCAGTGAACCCTGACTTCTCAATGGTCGCAGGCTTTTGACCCACTTCCCCAGCACATTACAGTGACATTTTCTCTATGGAAATCTCTTCAATAGTGGATGATGAGGAAGACCCCTGTGGGACCCCTACATCATCAGGCCCTGGCATGGGGTCAAAGGACAGAGAGAAGCAGGCCAAGCACTGAAAATTGATTTTTATGTAGCTCCAACTATAAAACTTTAACACTTTCTCTCATGTACTGTGAAACTTAAAGCTCGGATGCTGTTTCTTTTTTTTAAAAAATCTTTATTGATTTTCCGAACTTCAGTAGTGCAATACACAACTATATAACGCATAATAAGTCAATAAAAGCACATTCAACTTACAAATATACATAATCAACCATTTCCTCCCCCAATGATTAGTCAATAAAACACAGAAACATAGAATTTCCCAATGTCCTTTCCCTATTCAAATTAATAATATCCTCCCAACCCACCCACCCCAAGTGTAAATACTCAAAGGTAAAATCAGAACAAAAAATAGCCCCCTCACCCCTCCCTGGATGTGTACAAAAATAAACAAAAACGGACTCATAATCAAAGACCTACTATAGTGAAGTAATTTAAGGTATCAACGGGCCCAAAACCAATTTAAATAAATTACTGTGCCCCAAACTATCGGCATACATTTTTTCACACCTATAGCTGGAGCACAGATTTGCCCACCAGATAGGGAAATTTAGACGATCAGAATTCTTCCAATTTCGGATAACCATATGCATGGCTATTCCGGTCATGATTAGGAAAAGACGGCATGTATATCGAACCATAGGGGGCTTTACATGTAGTAATGTTCCACATATGACTGCCTCATACATCAGTGGAATTGATGATTCCAATATGTTGTTAATCTTACCCCATATTGACCTCCAAAAGTTAAGTATCAAAGGGCAATAGAACAACAGATGATCCAGTGTCCCAATGTTTAGATGGCAGTGCTAGCATCTATTAGACTTAGAACTGTCTAACCTGTGTAACCTAACCGGGGTCCAAAAAGATCTATGTAACAAGAAAAACCATGTTTGTCTCATAGATGCTGATGCTGTACATTTCATCCTCCAAGTCCAAATTCGTGGCCATCGAGATGCAGAAATATACTGCTTTATCTCAATGCTCCAAATGTCTCTAAGACAAGACTTTGTTTTTTTATTCAAGAATTCAGATATTAATTTATACCACTGGGCAGCCTGATGTCCTAAGAAAATCTGTCTGGAAGGAAAGGACCTGCAAACTATAATGATTTTGTAGATTTTGCCAATCAGGGAACCGCTTCTGAATGGCTTGCTTCAACTGCAATCACTTATAATTTTGAGACTTAGCAATACCAAATGTTTGTTGCAGTCATGAAAAATCAAGCATTTTCCCATCTGATGTAACATCATCTAGTGTACGCTGTGACAGGGAAGCCCCTGTCCCAGTGAAAAGGACTGCTAAACCCTTCTAGCACATAGCCCAGGACCCTGCAAAACCTGGCATGGAGCTAGGACAGCCGGCTCAGCCAGGATGGAAAGAGCAAAGACAGATTATAACACCTCCTAAAAGCCAGGTGGGAAGGGCAATGAAAACCAATCCTTTCCCCTATTACTCCTTTCCTCAAGCCCAGAAACATAAAACCAACCCAGGAGGGGGTGGAGTCAGCCCTCGGGGTGTGCAGATCAAACAGCCTCAAGTAGGAAGCAGGGAGAGTAATGAGGGAAGCTCAGGTGGCTCTAATTAGGAGAGCCCAGCTACACGCCGAGACTACAGCTTCCCCAGGGTTCCTGTTCCTCAGCCAAGAACGTTTACCGGAGGCCAGCCCAGCAGGAGGGGAAGTGTAATCCCCGGGAGTAATAAACTTGGAGGATTTGCTTTACCCGCAATCCGGCATCCGGGTTTTTCTTTCTACCAGCCACATAAAAGGCGTTATAAGAATCTACCTGTGGCCCGAGCCGGGCTTTCACCCTCGGGGACTGTCCTGGTCACAACGTATACCTGCCTGCACCCATTGCTTCCAAAGGATCCCAGACTTGCCAATTTGAATCTTGGAGTTTAGCGATAAGGATTGATAGATGCTGTTTCTGCGAATTATGTGACAATTTCCTACAAGACTGGACTGACCATTGAGATAAGCAGGCACACAAGAAACAAAGCAATCTGCACATTTGCAGGGAAAGAAAGTTATATTACTATTGCCCAGCAGAAAGGCTGAGATGGACCAGTAGTTATGGGATGCAGATGTGGGACCCTCCAGCACTGGACCTTAAATTATAAGTTTACAAGTTTATTAGTGCATTTGATTTATCGCCTATTAAAATTACTAAGCGATGTACATAATCTAATACAATTAATAAAAGAAGGCTGACATTTAACAAAATTGTTACATATTTACAAACATGACTCGGGAGGAAAAAGAATAAAGTTACATTTTAAGTTGTTGGTAGAAAAACAAAGGTAAAAACAAAAGGAAAGGGTTATATAAACCATAACATTATTAAGAGCATCTCCAAAAAAAAATAAAAAAATTTCAAGTATAAATAAGTCTCTAGGAGATATAAAAGTTTCAAGTATCAGGCCTGGTCAACCAAGGAAAAGCAGGCCAAGCATAAGGACTATGTACAATATAGACTCTGTGCATCTGCAAATTTCTAGCATTCTTGTTTTACTGACAATTTCCAAGCCACAGATAGACCAATTTCAGAATAAGTGCTTGAGGACATTGGTACAGCATCAGTGGGCATCAGATAACACTTGAGACCAGCACAGAGAGGCAGAAATAACTGCATTTGCCTTGGCCCATGGAAACTTGAACACCAGCTGGCCAGCACGTATGCACTGAAGAATGAGGAACCATGAGAGGGTGGGGACCACTTTGGAAAGACAGAGTTCATGCTCAGATTACTTTAGTAAAAAGCCCCCAAAGACAGGGTATTGGGAACAGAAAATCATGGTGGTTTTCGGCCACCACCCCAAGTTTGGAAATGGCATGCGTAAATGCTAATGATACACATCAGCAAAAGGCAATAGCCAATTAAAAGAGTAAAGATATTTCTATAGGCAATTAATTAATATATCAATTAAGATACCAGGGTAACTGCCAATCATATCAGCTTAGCAACACTGTAATGCATTTGTAAAAGGATAAAAGTAGCTGTAAAAGAGAAACTTAGGGGGAGCAGACCTGGGACTCCCAGACAAGCATGCATCTGGGGGTGTCGTTTCTACTCCCATAGTTGCAGTGTACCTGTCTTTCTGATGCATTTCATGTAAGCTGCCATTTGCTTTATTATTCATTAAACCTAAATAATTATATGAAACAGCAACTGTGTTGGCCTTCCAATGCTCTTTTCCAGAGGTTTGCTGTTTCAAACGCCCCCTCATCAGAAGGTTCTCATGACAGATTCATCAACCTACACTTGGGGGGAGGGCTCATCTAGATGGTCTCCTTACTCAAGGGCATTTGTCTACCACAGATCATCAAAATCACATCAATCTGTTAGAACTCAGAGCGATTTTCAATGCTCTCAAGGCTTTTCAGCATCTTCTTCAAGATCAAGTGGTTCTCATTCGTACAGACAACCAAGTAGCCATGTACTGTGTGAACAAGCAGGGAGGAACAGGATCCCTTCTCCTTTGCAAGGAAGCTTAGAAGATTTGGAGTTGGGCAATCCCTCACAACATTTTTCTGAGAGCTGTCTATATTCAAGGAGAGAAAAATTCACTGGCGGACAAATTGAGTCGCATTCTGCAACCTCACAAATGGATGCTCAATTCACTGACTCTCCATCACATTTTTTCTCAGTGGGAGACTCCACAAATAGATATTTTTGCATCTCCTCACAACAACAAACTGCCCCAGTTCTGCTCCAGACTCTATTCTCCTCATCACCTGGAAGCAGATGCTTTTCTCCTGGACTGGACAAACAAATTCCTCTATGCGTTACCTCCATTTTCACTTATTTTCAAGACACTTGTCAAACTCAAGAGGGACTCTGCCATCAATATTCTGATAGCTCCTCAGTGGCCCAGACAACTTTGGTTCTTTCTTTTACTTCAACTCAGCAGCAGGGAACCACTTCTTCTACTAGTATTTGCGTCTCTGCTTACACAGAGTCACGGTTCTCTTCTTCATCCCAACCTGCAGTCTCTACATCTGACAGCCTGGTTCCTCTTAGCATAATTTCAAACCTTCAGTTTTCTCAATCTGTCAGAGGCATTTTAGATGCTTCCAGAAAATCTACCACTAGACAATGTTCAACTAGAAATGGACTAGATTTTCTTCTTGGTGCAATCTTCTTCACAAGGAGTCTCAGTCTACCTCCTTGTCTTCAGTTCTAGATTATCTATTTTATTTATCTCAATCTGGCCTCAAATCCACCTCAGTACAATTGCTGCTTTTCATCAACCACTAGAGGGGAAACCTCTATCTGCTCATCCTGTGGTTTCCAGATTTATGAAAGGACTTTTCAATGTCAAACCACCTCTCAAACCACTTCCAGTGGTTTGAGATCTCAATGTCATTCTTGCTATATTAATGAAGCCTCCATATGAGCCAATGTCTACGGCTCATCTTAAATATCTCACTTGGAAAGTCAGTGAGCTACAAGCTTTGGTGGCAGACACACCATTTACAGTATTTCATCACGATAAGGTGGTACTCTGCACCCATCCAAAATTCTTACCCAAAGTTGTTACAGAATTTCATCTCAACCAATCAATTGTTCTCCCAGTGTTCTTTCCCAAGCCTCATTCTCATCCTGGAGAAACAACTCTTCATACTCTGAACTGTAAGCGTGCTATGGCCTACTATTTGCAAAGGACAAAATCACATCAATTTTCTCCACAACTTTTTGTCTCCTTTGATCCAAACAAGTTGGGACATCCAGTTTTCAAGAAGACAATTTCCAACTGGTTGGCTGCTTGCATCTCATTTTGTTATGCTCAGGCTGGCTGCAACTGGAGGGTTGAGTCACAGCCCACAAAGTTAGAGCTATGGCAGCCAGTGGCGTACCTAGGGTATGTGGCACCCGGGGCCCATCATTTTTTGACACCCCCCCCCCCCCCTCATGTAAAATTTTTTTTTTTTTTTTTTTTTTGCAATAACCATGAAATGGAATAAATGGTCAGAATAGAAACAGGCAGTGAAAATTTTCTTTTTTTTTTTTTTTTTTTTTCCAAAGTATTTTTATTGAGAATGGCAAAAGGTCCAGACAAGCAACCATGGTCTGTACAGAAACTTATACATTATCAAAAAGAACACAGAATGAGAGTAACAGCAACAACAAGCATGAACAAGCCTCTCCCAAGAGAAAATTGCCAATGAGAGGCATAGCAATACACAACAAAAGGCCAAAACTTGGGGCAAGCAAACAAATCCCACCCCAGAACCCACAAGAATAATAAGCCGGACTAGACCCTCAGCCATATTTTATAATGAAAAAAACCCCCACAAGCAACAACACCCAGACCGCTCACCAGACACACCAATCCGCACAACAAGCACCCAAGAAACACCCAGCCACCACCCAGACAAAACTACCAGACACACCTACCCCACCAAGCCCAGACCCAACCCCCCCTCCCCAGAGAGTGCAAGCGCAAAGTGGACCGTGAAAAGGGCAGCTGCAGAAGTGGAAAGCCCCAGATAAGTAGGTTAGCTAAAGAAAGCCCACAGATAGAAGAAATCAGGATAACAGAAGTTCCAACAAATGCTCCCACAGAAAATTTTCTTTTATTGAACCTCATTTATGTAACCATTATTCCAAACATAACATAACATAAATTATGTCTGAATTGTCATGACATCAGAAGTACATATGGAGTAGTTGCAGGTGATGCTTGGGACAGTTCTGATTATGTTAGTTTGGTTTTATGTGTTTTTTTAATAGAAGGGTTTTTATTTCTTTTTTTAAGGTTTTGTAGTTTGTGGTCGAGGTCAATAGGTTGTAGAGTTGGGGGTCAAGTGTTGCAGCTCGAATGGCTAGGAGGTTGTCGAACAGTTTTTTTCTTTTGACGTTTTTGGTTGGAGGGTGTGTGAATGGTGCGTGAGTTCTCCTATGTCTGTTTGAAGTGGATTGAATTATTTAGCTGAAGAAATTAGTTACCCCCCCCATTCCACACACATTAATTCTCTTCCATTTTTGTTCCCATTATAAAAAAACACTGATAAGTTCCCAGGAAAAAAATACATTAAAATAAGAAGTGAAAACAAAGGCCCCTACAGATGAGAACATAACATAAGAATAGCCTAACTGGGTCACACCAATGGTCCATCATGCCCAGTAGCCCATTCTCATGGTAGCCAATAGTGCTGCCCGATTCAGAGAAAAATATTTCATTCGATCCGATTCACCCTGTTGAATCGATTTTTCGATTAGATTCACTGTTAATGACACCGCTTTTTAAGTTTAAACAAAGTATAACAATAAATTTCACAACAACAATAAATTTCACAAAGTACTTAAAAAAAAAAAAATCAAATTTTTCCATTAAAGCAGTTCTGGAGACATTTGCTTGAACAGTCTTTTTTCCCAGTCCATAAGCAAGCAATATGAAAAAGATTTCCTTAATTATCTACTCAAACATTTTTGCTATTTACTTTCATTGTACCTATACTATTATTCAGTAGAAAAAATGGACTTAACTGTGCAGGAAATGAATCTCCTCATACACCCACCATATAGTGCAAAAATGTGCAAAGGTCTGTTTTTTTCTTTCGATCACTACATAGCCTAATGCCACACAAGCAGCGCTGTTACAAACATATTCTGAAGGTCAATGCTAAGGTTGACAAAGTTTCCTTCCTTGGACCAGAAGGAGATACTGACAAACCACTGGAAGAGATTCTAAAACAACTACCCAGAAATAACACCCAAAGACCCACTCAGTGTGTGAACCAGTTGAGTGGAGTGGACTAACTGGGGGTGGAAATGGGCCCAGAGTTTGCTCAGCAGAATTTCCCAGACTACCTCTTCCTCTCAACACACTGACATGCTACCACCACCACCAACACTAGGAACACCTCACCGAGTATGCCAGCAATGCTTATAAACTTTATAAAACACATTATTATATTTTCTTATAAAGCATATATTTTAACTGAACTCAGCCTTGCCATTCACAAAAATAGAAAAGTTCCCATTTCAAGCTGTCTCATGTACACTTTTCAAATCTAACATATTGTAATCACAAAACAGAAAATAAAATTATTTTTTCTACCTTTTGTTCTCTGATCAATATTCAAATCTTGTTGGTCCCAGGCTCTTGTTGTCTTGCTTGCCAGGGTCTCCTTTCTCCGTGCTAACCATCCGTCTGCCATCTCTGTTCTCCCCTTCCGTTTCCCTTCCCTCTCCCGGAGATCTGGCATCTTTCCTTTTTTTTGTCTCCATCCACAGATTCACCTTTTCTCAACTCCCCACCACCCCAGGATCCACCATCTCTCCCTTTCTGTTCCCAACTATCCTCCTATCCAGTATCTCTATCCCCCCTCCACACCATCCCCTGTTTCCAAGTTCTCTCCCTTTCTGTTCCTTCCCTCCCTAAATCCCATTATGCACCATCTCTCTCCCACTCCTCTGTTTTTAGACCCATTATTTCTAACCCCCAAAGTCTGGCATATGCATGTATCTTTGAACCCCCCCTTCCCTCTCTCCCTCTGTGTACTTTTACACCAGGACCCCCCCCCCCCGAAGGTCTGTCCCCCCTCCGAAGGGCTACACCCCACCCCTGAAGACCTGCACCCCCCGAAGGACTTTACCTCCCACCCGAAGGTCTGTCCCCCTCTGAAGGCCTAAACCCCCCCCCTGAAGGACTGCCCCCCCCCCCCCCGAAGGCCTGCACTCCCTTGAAGGTCTGCACCCCCCCGAAGGCCTGTCCCCCCCTTGAAGGCCTGTCCCACCCCCTTGTAGGCCTGTCCCCCCTTTAAGGCCTGCCTGCCTGCCTTTCCCCCCCTTGAAGGCCTGTCTCCCCCTTGAAGGCCTGCACCCCCCTTGAAGGCCTGCACCCCCCCTTGAAGGCCTGTCCCCCCCCTTGTAGGCCTGTCCCCCCCTTGTAGGCCTGTCCCCCCCCCCTTGTAGGCCTGTCCCCCCCTTGAAGGCCTGCCTGCCTTTCCCCCCTTGAAGGCCTGCACCCCCCTTGAAGGCCTGCACCCCCCCTTGAAGGCCTGCACCCCCCCTTGAAGGCCTGCCTGCCTTTCCCCCCTTGAAGGCCTGCACCCCCTTGAAGGTCTGCACCCCCCCAAAGGCCTACACCCCCCCCCCGAAGGTCTGCACCCCCCTGAAGGCCTGCCTGCCCCCCTTGAAGGCCTGCACCCCTTGAATGTCTGCCCCCCCCCCCCCGCAGGCCTGTCCCCCCTTGAAGGCCTGCCTGCCTGCCTGTCACCCCCTCCCCCTTGAAAGCCTGCTTGCCTGCCCGCCCGCCCCACCCTGAAGGCCTGATGCCCCGACCCACCCCGAAGGACCGCTCGCCCCCCTGGCCTCCCCGCACCACCTATGAACAGCCGCAGCAGGATCGCGAAGTCAGCGTCGGGTACCAGCCCTAAGGGGGTGTTCCCGGCCTTGCCGTTCAGTCCCCCGCCACCCCCGAAGGACCGCTCGCCCCCCTGGCCTCCCCGCACCACCTATGAACAGCCGCAGCAGGATCGCGAAGTCAGCGTCAGCGATCCCTGCTGCTTCCTGCGCCACGGTCCCGCCCCTCCTCTGACGTCAGAGGAGGGGCGGGATCGCGTCGTAGGAAGCAGCGCAGGGATGCTGACGCTGACTTCGCGATCCTGCTGCGGCTGTTCATAGGTGGTGCGGGGAGGCCAGGGGGGCGAGCGGTCCTTCGGGGGTGGCGGGGGACTGAACGGCAAGGCCGGGAACACCCCCTTAGGGCTGGTACCCGGGGCGGCCCGCCCCCCCCGCCCCCCCCTAGGTACGCCACTGATGGCAGCTTCAGTAGCTTTTCTCCATTCCACTCCTATAGAGGAGATCTGTAAAGCTTCTCATTACTGTCTGGATTCCTTTTCCAGACAGGATGGCCACTTTGGCCAAACAGTATTACAAAATTTATTCTCCTAAATGCCAACACTCCTACCATCCCATTCTGGATAGCTTGGAGGTCACCCATACGTGAGAATATACTGCCTGCTTGTCCTGGGATAAACCACAGTTACTTACCATAACATGTGTTATCCAGGGACAGCAGGCAGATATTCACACAACCCACCCACCTCCCCTGGTTGGCACTTGCGCATGCACGGTGCGGTCAGTCATGAACTTTCTAAAGTTCTTCAAGCAAAATGCTTTTGCAGCTGTCCGCATTGGGGCTCCGTGGATAATGTCACCCATACGTGAGAATATCTGCATGCTGTCCCTGGATAACATCTGTTATGGTAAGTGACTGTGCTCTAGCAAATTTGCACAATAAATCCTTTAAGAATTAAATTCTTAGTGTTTACCCTTATCACAGGGTTACAATGTGATATTTTTTAGCTCCATGGGTTTTCAGGGAGTCAGAAATATACATACTATGCATAGTCCTGTACATATGTGTCACATTTTTAACAATGTTAACTCTCCTTTGTAGATTATGGGTTAAAGAAAATGCCTCACAATATGGTGAATCTTGTGCTCAAGGAGAACTGAATATTGTGAAGGATACTGAATATGAAAACACAGAAAGTCCTAAAGTAAGATTTTCCAAGTATTTTCATAGTACTAATACTGTGTAATGCTGGATACTGATTCTAATTTTCATTAGCTCAGTAATGTCATTATGATGGCTTTTAGGGAGCTGGGGGAATTTAATTATTCATTGGGATTTATTATTTATTTATTTTAAATATTATCCGCATTATCACTTATACCATTTTACAGCAGGTATAGCTTAACATACTACTACTAGTATAACTACTTATCGCTTTTATAGCAATGCTAGTCATATGCAACACTGTATATTAAAATGTAAGAGACAGTTCTTTCTTAACGGAACTTACAAACTAATCAAAACAGGACAAGTAAGGAATTAGGAAATTGCTTATGCTGGGAATGACTTGGGTACAGATATGGGTACTTTACAAGTGAATAGTAGTTAGGAGATAAAAGTAGCCTAAAAAAAGTAGGCTTTTAGCTTAGATTTGAATACAGCCAGAGATGAAGCTTGACATACTTACTCAGAAAGTCTATTCCAGGAATACAATGAAGCAATATAGAAGGGATGGAGTCTAGAGTTGGCAGTAGAGGAGAAGAATACAGATATGAGAGACTTACCCAATGAACAGAATTTACAGGGAGAAGTGTAGGGTGTGATAAAAGATACTGAGGAGTTGCAAGGTGAATGTAAGAGGAGTTTGAACTGCATATGGAAATGTAATGTAATGTAATTTATTTCTTATATACCGCTAAACTCCGTTAGGATTCTAAGCGGTTTACAGAAAAATAGACAATAGGGTGCATTAAAATTATAAGTAAAATAGGTACTTAGAAATTCCCGGATAGAGAGCTAATAAAGTAACTTGAAGAGAGGGCTAATGTGAGTGTAGTGACACTAGCAAAATATAGTAAAAACATTACATAGTAAGGCCCTGATTCTCTAAAAGTGCGTCCCGATTTTAGGCAGCTGTAGATGTCCTACAGCTGTCTAATCAGCCAATCGGGATGCACGTTTAAAAAAAAAAAAATGCTCCCCAGGCAGGCCTGAAGGCGCCTCCGGGAGCCTAGGGAGACCCGCAAGATGCCTAACCTCGTCTAAGGGCCTTAGGCGGGCCTTAGGCTGAACCTAGGCGGCCCTACGCGTCTCCCTAGTAGATGAGAAGCTTAAAAATGTAGGCCAGCAAAATGCTGGTCTACATTGTAAGTAGACGTGGCCGCTATACTTATCGCGGCTAGGGATCTCTCTGCCGCTATAAGTATAGCGGGCCGTGGCCCCTGACCGATCACTGGCAGGAGGGTGCCCAAACCCTCCTGCCCGAAGACGCACCCCCTCCCCGACACTACCGACCGTCCCCCCCGACACTACCGACCGCCCCCCCCGACATTACCGATCCCCCCCCTGACAATATCGGTCGCTGGCAGGAGGGTGCCCAATCCCTCCTGCCCGAAGACGCACCCCCCCCGGCGCTAACAACCCCCACTCCACCAAACCTGTTCTTACAGATGGGTCTTGCACGTCGAGCAAGCAGGCATGCCTCGTCGAAATGAGGCGGGCCCGCCCCTTCCCGGCCCATCCCGCCGAAGCCTAAGGCCTGATTGGCCCAGGCTCTAGAAGCCTGGACCAATCAGGCCTTAGGCATAGCGGGTCCGCCCATCCCCACTTAATCTAAGGCCTGATTGGCCAATCAGACCTTAGACTTAGTAGGGATGGGCGGACCCGCTATTCCTAAGGCCTGATTGGTCCAGGCTTCTAGAGCCTGGGCCAATCAGGTCTTAGGCTTCGGCGGGATGGGCCGGGAAGGGGTTGGGCCCGCCTCATTTCGACGAGGCGTGCCTGCTTGCTCGACGTGCAAGACCCATCTGTAAAAACAGGTTTGGTGGAGTGGGGGTTGTTAGCGCCGGGGGGGGTGCGTCTTCGGGCAGGAGGGATTGGGCACCCTCCTGCCAGCGACCGATATTGTCGGGGGGGGGCGATCGGTAGTGTCGGGGGGGGGCGGTCGGTAGTGTCGGGGAGGGGGGTGCGTCTTCGGGCAGGAGGGTTTGGGCACCCTCCTGCCAGTGATCGGTCAGGGGGCCACGGCCCGCTATACTTATAGCGGCAGAGAGATCCCTTGCTGCGATAAGTGTAGCGGGCCGTGTCTAATCTAACCCGATTCTCTAACCCGCGTCTGTAAAATGGACGCCGGTTACAGAATCGGGGTTTAGTTTAGGCCGATTCTGAATAGGACGCCTCTCCCGGGCGTCCTATACAGAATCAGGGCCTAGGTGTCTTGCGGGCCTCGCCTTCAATATAGGCGGCCTGCCTGGGGAGCATTTTTTTTTAAAAAACGTGCATCCCGATTGGCTGATTAGACAGCTGTAGGACGCCTACAGCTGCCTAAAATCGGGACGCACTTTTAGAGAATCAGGGCCTAAATGACTACATATAAAGACCCGAATGGTCCATCCATTCTGCCCAACCACACATGCTCAATAAATTAATCATTTAATTTAAATGGTCCTTTTTCTTAGATATTTCTGGGCCAGAAACCCAGAGCCCTGCCCAGTAGTGTGATTAGGTTCTATCTACTGGAGTCTCTGTCAAGGCTCACTCCAGCCCATCTTAATCATCCCCAGCCATCAAAGCCCTCCCCAGCCCAACCACAACTAAATGTCTATATATGGTACACAGACCGTGCAAGTTTATTCAAAGTATTTGATTAAACGCTTATCCAGCAGTACAAAGCGTTGAACAAAAAATTTAAAAATTACAGGAAGACAGACATGTCTTCAATGTAAAACATATATATATTAAATTATTGGACAAACCAGGACTAAACAGACAAACTCAAGTCTTTAAAACAATAGGAGAAAGGGGCGGAAATACAATTTTTATAGAAAGAATATATAAAAGGAAAATACAATAGGAGATGGGAAATAAAATCAAAAAATAATTAAGGAACCGTGCAAGTTTATTCAAAGTATTTGATTAAACGCTTATCCAGCAGTACAAAGCGTTGAACAAAAAATTTAAAAATTACAGGAAGACAGACATGTCTGCAATGTAAAACATATATATATTAAATTATTGGACAAACCAGGACTAAACAGACAAACTCAAGTCTTTAAAACAATAGGAGAAAGGGGCGGAAATACAATTTTTATAGAAAGAATATATAAAAGGAAAATACAATAGGAGATGGGAAATAAAATCAAAAAATAATTAAGGAATTAATGGAATGGGAATGAGAAACAGTTGAATTTAGAGTTGAGAAACAGTACTGACCTTACTTCCTTCAATATACGAGGGCCGTTCAAAAAGTATCAGATCTTTATTCATAAAAAAATATTCGTATTCAGATACAACAATTTTATACTAATCTCCTTCAAAGTAGTCCCCTTGGGCTGCCACATACTTCTTCCAACGGTTCTGCTACTATCAGAAGCAGCGCTGGAAAGCCTCTTTTGAGATTGCTTGCAACTTGTCCGTCGCATTCTGCATGATGTCTTCTCTTGACTGAAATCTGGTCCCTTTCAGGGGCATTTTCAGCTTGGGGAAAAACCAGAAGTCACACGGAGCCATGTTGGGAGAGTAGGGAGCCAGAGGAATCACATGTGTGTTGTGTTTGTTCAGGAAACTCCATATCAAATGTGAAGAATGGGCAGGTGCGTTATCGTGATGGAGCTGCCAATTACCTGCAGCCCACAGGTCCTGCTGTTTGTGTCTCACAGCATTACGAAAGCGACGCAGAACCTCTTGGTAGTATCCCTTGGTGATGGTTATGCCATGTGGTGTGTACTCGTGATGAACCATTCCAATGGAGTCAAAGAAGATAGTCAGCATGACTTTGACATTGCTGCAGACCTGTCTTGCCTTTTTTGGCCTCGGGGATGTTGAAGGCTTCCATTGTGATGACATCAACTTGGTTTCTGGGTCATACCCATAAACCCAGGACTCATTGCCAATGTTCACTGTGCTGAGGAAGTTGGAATCACTATTCACAGTTTCCAGTATGTCCTGTGCGATCTCCAAACAGAGTTGCTTCTGCTCAATCGTTAGCAGCTTTGGCACGAACTTCACTGAAATTCTCCTGAAGCCCAAATCCTCAGTCAAAATGGAATGAACAGATCCAACACTGATGCTCGCCTTGTCTGCAAGTTCTCTGATCGTAATTTGATGATCCTGCATCACCAGGGTCCTAACTTGGTCAATGGCAATTTCATTTCTGGATGTTGAGGGCCTAACAGAACGTGCTTCACTCTCCACTGATGTGTGGCCATCTCTGAAGCGGTTGTACCACTCCTTTATCTGTGTGGTGCCCATTGCTTCATACCCAAAGGCCTGTTGAATCTTGCAGATTGTTTCCACTTGGGAATCGCCAAGCTTTACGCAAAATTTAATTCAGTAGCGTTGTTCAACTTTTTCTGTCATTTTGTCAAAAACAAAAATCTGACGGCGCTCACATACACTTCCTTACTCATCAGTGGTCTACTGGCAACTGACAGCTTCTGTAGGTGGGAAAAAATTCAAGCATGCGCATTAGGGTCGCCTACAAACATGCACCAAACCACGCCTCCCTAGCTTTATTTGGTTACGCACGAAAAATTAAGGTCTGATACTTTTTGAACGGCCCTCATATACCCATTATGTTCTGATTAGAGATCCTCTGTGTTCATCCCATGCTTGTTTGAACTCTGTCACCATTTTCCTTTCCACCACCTTCCTCAGGAGCGCTTTCCACCCTCTCCGTAAAGAAGAATTTCCTAACATTACTCTTGAGTCTACCACTCATCAATCTCAAATTATGCCCTCTGATTTTACCATTTTCCTTTCTCTGGAAAAGATTTGTTCTATGTTAATATCTTTCAAGTATTTGAACGTCTGAATCAAATCTCCCCGTCCCTCCTTTCCTCTAGGGCAGTGGTCGGCAAACCGCGGCTCGTGAGCTACATGCGGCTCTTTAGCCACTTGAGTGCAGCTCGCGGCTCATCTAGAGCAGGGGTGCCCATCCTGCTTCCCTTCCCCTTAATGAGGACGCTGAAGTGCAGGGTTGACCAACTTTCACCACCCGACATCAATTCTGGGCCAGCCAATCGCTACCTGGCTGGCCTAGAACTTCCTCTCTGAAGTTAGAATTGACGTCGGGTGGTGAAAGTTGGTCAGCCTGGTGCATCAGCATCCTCTTTACGGGGAAGGGAAGCAGGGAGAGCTCAGAACTCAGTGGTGGCCTGTTCCCCGATGGTGGCAGTGGCAGCCTATTCCCCGGTGGAGGTGGTGGCCTGTTCCCCAATGGAGGTGGTTTTGGGGGGCAGGGAGAAAGAAAGAAAGGGGGAAGGCAGGGAGACAGAAAGAAAGAAGGGAGATGGGAGACAGAAAGACAGGGAGACAGACAGAAAGGGGGCATGCAAGGAGAGAGAAAGACAGACAGAAAGAAAGGAGGCATAGTCATGGAGAGAGAAAGAAAGAAGGGGCAGGCTGAAAGAAATAAAAAGTTGGAGGAGGGAATGAGGTCTGGAGGAGAGTAAGCATACAGGAGGCTGAAAGAAGGGAAGAAATATTGGATGCATAGTCAGAAGAATAAAGTGCATCCAGAGACTGATGAAATTACCAGACAACAAAGGTAGGAAAAATGATTTTATTTTCAAATTAGTGATCAAAATGTGTCCGTTTTGAGAATTTTTATCTGCTGTCTATATTTTGCACTATGGCCCCATTTTACTAAACCGCAATAGCAGTTTTTAGCATAGGGAGCCTATGAGCATTGAGAGCAGTGCAGGACATGCAGCACAGCTCCCTGCACTAAAAAACGCTATCATGGTTTAGTAAAAATGGAGGGGGTATATTTGTCTATTTTTGGATAGTTGTTACTGAGCTGACATTGCATAAAGTCATCTGCCTTGACCTCTTTGAAAACCTGCGGAATATAAATGATAATTAACATTTTCACTGCGTACATTGTGCTTTGTACTTTTTAAATTTTATTGTTGGTAGATCATTTTGACTTGGCCACAAAAGTAAGGGGGAGGGAGGGAGGGAGGGGAGTTGCTGAAAGACATCTAGTAATCCTTGCAGGCTTGACTGTGCAGGAGATTATTTTTGTAAAATCATGTTTTGTTATGTGACTGGCATTATTTAGACTTTAATTTCTATGAATAAATAGAATGAAAATGATATACAATTGCTTGCTTGTTTTTATGTGTGTACGCTGAAGGGAAGTGGAGAGAGAGTGGGCTGAGGACCCTGAAGGGAAATGGGGAAGAGAGAGGGGAGAAGATGCTGATTTATAAATTGACAATTGTACAGAATATTGTTTCTTTTTATACTTTAATATAATAAGTTCAGTATAAAACTATTTGAGGCTTGTGTGGATGGGATCAGAAGGTTTGCGGGGACAGGGACCAAGCTCGCAGGGACGGAGACAAATTTTTTCCCTGTGTCATTCTCTAGGCTCTGCCACGAATCGATTTCGACTTCGTGCGGGTGAGCTGGATGTCAGTCGGGTTGACGTAGCCGTCGTAGCGCAAGCGGGTGCAGGGTATGGCTCTCAAAAGAAATCTTATTCGTTGTACTGCTGATGTTTGGCTCTTTTGACTAATGAGTTTGCCTACCACTGCTCTAGAGGATACATATTCAGGGCTTCCAGTCTCTCTTCATATGTGTGAACATTTAAATATTAATTTTGACACACACTGGAATCATTTAAAGGAGGGGTTTTTAATGACACATGAATAATATTGGAACCAGTTTAATGTATACTTATCTTGGGTGGTTCAGCCAAGAGGGATAGAGTACTCTATCCCTCTTGGCTGAACCACCCAAGATAAGTTCTAACTTTTATCAACTATTTATTGAATTAACACAAAAATATAGCATTGCACAAAAAACTTAAAAAAACTAAAGAGACCCGATGACGATAGGGGGCATAAAGCCAGTTGCTATGAAACATAATTGAGCATCTGGTGGCACCTCTGAGGGCCTGAAGACTTTTGTTAATAAACAGTTGTAATATAGAAGATATTGTGGGGAGGGCTATAGTGTACCCAACCCCTTAGGTTGCAACAGATCCAGTGTTAGCACTGTGGCTCAAAAAGGATCCCTAAATTCTCCAGCTAATAACCCCTAAAATAGTCTTGCAGTATTACAGCTAGGGGTCAAGCCATCAAATGAGAAGACTAGCACAAGAGGTTGACTAGATCCAAGTGGTGCGGAAACTGTGCTAGAATCATGACTATGACTGATCCACACGAAGTGTGCCTAACCTGTCTGAGCCCTAATTATAAGTCCTCCCACTGTTCTCTTTGTGCTCAAATACAGGAGAAAACGCAAAAATATTGGAAAGCCCTACATCAAAGATTTTTTATAAGAACATAAGAATACCCTTACTGGGTCAGAACAATGGTCCATCTAACCCAGTAGCCTGTCCTCACAGAGGCCAGTCCAGGCCACTAGTACCTGGCAAAAACCCCATGCTATTGATCTAGGGCAAGCAGTGTCTTCCCCCATGTCTGTCTCAATAGCAGGCTATGGACTTTTCCTCCAGGAAATTGTCCAAACCTTTCTTAAAGCCAGCTATGCTATCCACTCTTACCACAACATCTGGCAATGCTTTCCAGAGCTTAACTATTCTCTGAGTGAAAAAATATTTCCTCCTATTTGTTTTAAATGTATTTCCCTGTACCTTCATTGAGTGTCGCCTAGTCTTTGTAAATCTTAATGCAGTAAAAAAATCCTTCCACTTGTACTCATTCTACACCACTCAGGATTTTGTAGACTTCAATCATATCTCCTCTCAGCCATCTCTTTTCCAAGCTGAAGAGCCCTAATGTCTTTAGTCTTTCCTCATACGAGAGAAGTTCTATCCCCTTTATCATCTTGGTCACTCTTCTTTGAGCCCTTTCTAGTTCTGCTATATCTTTCTTGAGATAAGGCTCCTAAATAAAAAAGAGCTAGAGTCGGGGTACAAACAGGAAGAGAAAGGCATACTGATGATAGGAAAACTCACACCCGAGCCCAAAAATATTGCACCCTGGGACATATGGCCCATGGTGGCTGAGCCTATTCCGCACTTAGGACAAGTTGCATGCAGAGCAAAACCAGCTTTTTAGGCTCTCCACGGATACACAAAGGCTCTATGTAAAATCTTATATTCCTGTTCCCTATGAAGCGTACTGTAAGAGAGTTTGCGCAAGAGTACAAAGCACCCAGAGATCACCTGTGGGGACACAGCAACACAGAGATCCACACTCCAGGCCCCAGCTAACAATGCAGCCTGCACATCAGAGTTGAGAATCTCCAGAGCAGAGGTATAATATCGTAATTTGGGAGCAGAGTCCTCCTATAATGCCAAACTGTGACCCAAACGCTGCGCTATAGAGGCACGCAAGTGAGTTATCCAGCCTAAGAATATAATGCTTGAGTTGTAGATACCCATAAGCATCCACCCACTCAAGCGCGTACAGAAAAGTAATCTCAGCAAAGGATAGTATAACCCCTGCTCCATAAAAACATCACCAACCCTACACATCCTGTAGAAAGATTTACGGTCCACTAATCAGTTACATAAACAAATACGTGCCTGTTAGTTTCTAGGGAAGACCATAATATCTCATCCAGGTTCAGCTTTCTTGCCTATTTACACGACCAGACCCAGCCTAATGAGAAATACTTTTATTATGAAAATAGAAAAATATAATTCACAAGCCAGTAGCAATATCTAAATATTGTTCACAAAATATCTGATTACATAGTGGAGTCTGGGTACCCATGGTAGTCCTCAAACGGTGGAATAGTCCTTAAGTGATCAAAGTCACTTCGGAAGCCGTGTCAAGTAAACTGGGACAGGATAGGACCTGTTGGAGAAGCAAAGGTAGAGTATACCGTTGACCATAGGCGTGAGCCTACCCAAGAAATACTTGTGTGACTTAATGGAATACCACAAAGGAAGCCACTCTGTGTCCTCAGACAATGCATTGGAGAGTACCGTATCAATGTCTTGTGTGGCATCAGAAGATGTTGTGTGGACAGAAGATAAAATAGTGGGTGGAGAAAGTGGTTGTCGTACTAGTCATGCTTTATCATCCTCAGACAATTCGGGCGTGCCATCCAGGTCTTCTACTGAGGGAACCTGGGTGTCAGTCGCCACTGACTTGACCACTCGAGTGCCAGAAGGCTTGTAACCGACATTCTTATCCTTTCTCCTTGGGGTCTGCTCTCTTCCAGCCTGGACAGGTACTGCAAGTTGATGGAAGACAGATCCAGGGCAGAAAGACGATTTACCACCTGAGCCAATTGTTCCTCTATCACACGCAATCTATCATCATGCTTCTGTTGTTTATTTGGCCGTTTCTTCTTCTGTGGCTTGGATCCATCCCTTTTGGGTGGTGCAGCAGAAGATGAAGGCGGGTCCGCTGGACAGTGTGAAAAAGTTCCTGATGCGGAAGCTGCAGAGCTACTGGGTTCCAAAGCAAGTGAATTCTGAACGGCGCACACACTTGGCTTCAGTTCTTTTGATCGTGTTTTGGGCACAGGTTTAGCAGGTGGTGCATCAGGAGCCCTGATATGGTAATCATAAATTTCTTAAGCGATTGCCACTAGTAAGGGGCATTAGGAGAGTAAGGGGCATTCTTCATACCAGCTATAATCACACCTATATAGTCAGGCAAGGATTTTGCAAAGATGGTTCGGAATTCTCCATACTCCAGTTCTTCCTCAGAAGGAGTCCTCTCTGGGAAAAAATTTTGTTTCAGCCGGAAAGCGAATTCTCGTGGATTTTCCTGTGTCCTGCAGAGCAAGTGGAAGGCGGCTTTACACGATTCATAGGAATCAGCGTATCTACCATAACGTTTCTTTAGTTGCTGTTCCACTGATACCACATCAGAAGTGCCAGTGATGATGGACCGTAACGTGTCATAACACTCAGAAGCAAAGGACCAGCGGAGTAGCTGCAGTTTGTCAACTTCCTCCGTGATGGCATAAGTCTCATAGAACTCATGTGCTTCAACAGTTAGCTTGGCTCCCTCTCTAAAGGGTTCTATCATCTGTCTAAACACCTTCATTAAATGAGCATGATAGGGAGGTACAAAATGACCCATCTTCTCGTTTTTGAGTATCCTTCACAGCCTCAGTGTTGTGATGTGACTTCTTTGGAGAAAATTGAGAAGTTTTTGATGCTCTGGCGCCATCTGGTGGTTATTTAGGCTCAATGTAAACTGACTCTACTTGGTGTGTTTGAGAATCAGTGGGTCCAGTGACATCACCGAAAGTGGAGGTAGATGTCAGGTTTGTTAGTGGCCCCTTCAATGTATGGATGGTGGGGTCACTTGAGAGGCGCTCTTACAAACGCCAGGTCCCAGGTTCAGTTCCCTCACTGAAGATTCATCAGGAAGTAGAATCAAAGAGGCACAGCCAGAGGTGATTGCATAAAGAATATATTATAGAAATAGTCTTACAGAAAAGCAATATTCTGAAGCATTACAATGAAGCATTACAATTATGTAGAGAGCAAAGCAGTTTCTCTGCCTTACAGAGTCCAGAAGGAAGTGTGAAGTTCCAGGGAAAGGCAGAGAGAGAGAGAGAAAAGGAGGATGGGGTGATGGTCTAAGCTTCTTGTTCCATAGATAAAGAGAAGGATAGACAGAGAAAGAGAGCAAGAGCTAGAGCTGCAGATATGTTGCAGAAAGGAGGCTTTTATAGCTTGGAATCTTATTCTGTGTATAGAAACTATTGTATGTCCCAGTATCTTTCTGTTTAGAATTTGTAAACTGTTTGAAACAATGGTTAATTTAATTGATAAGGAGGGTGTGATACTTGAAGGCATGGTAGATGGGATTAGTCTCTGGCTTCTTTGTCCCATTCAAGCAGCCTATCTTCTTGATAAACAATCCAGTCTGGCTGAATGATTAATGTATGTGAATTCTGTGCAGGAGCACAGAATTCTGCATCCAGAGTCAGATTGATATAATTTCCCATAGGCCTTCGCTGACATTAGTAATGCCAACTAAGAATGCTAGCAATAGCTATGCTGACATCTCCCATACTTTTTTATTTTTATTTTTATTCTTTGAAATGAGGGAAGCTTGTGGTACCCTCGCTTACCTCCAACAGCACGTCCCCTGTCCTGCAGAATCTCCAAGCTATGAAGATAAAAGATAAACAGTTCCCATTATGATTTCAAACTTCTGTCTTAGGTTGTATAGTCCTTCATCTGGGTGGGGACCCCAGTATACTTATATCTTACCCGTCGTTGAGCAAATGAACGGTGCATAAGGGATGCAGGAAACTTTTTCAGGAGGTTCAGGTATAAAGGTACCAAGATGTCATGAAAGAGTATGCAAGTATGGGATAATATTAAGTCTGACCCTGGTAATGCAATGCAATATATAGGCCATGCCAAATTAAAACCAAATTGGAACCAAATTAGCAAGTGTCAGAGAAGATACTGGAAATACATGTATAACTGCCTTAAAAAGTTAGAAGGAACTTTGTATGATATGCGTTGTAAAGAAATGTACATGTGTTTCACTTTACAGCAAAGGAAAATCATAATAATACATAGCACAATTTGTACAATAATTAAGATAATGATAGGATGAATTAAAACATTAAATACGTGGTTTGCAGTGAGCGAATACCCAAAGAAAAGTTCCCAAACTGAGACATGAGTGTCTCGTAGCAAATTTTGTGCAATCTGTCCATTTTAAAAAGTGATAGTATGATTCACTTCTTTGGAGGTTTTCTTGAGTTGTTCAATGTAGGCATGGAGTTCAGTAAAGTTCAGCAGCTTGTGGAATGTCTCATTCCCCATACCAAGAGGTAGTGGATACACAGCATATGAAATAAAGTCTGGAATGTCCATAGAATAGGTTAAATAGGTGGAATTGTACAGCAAAGCGTTCTTAGGAAGGTGGCTATATCCGATGAACAGGAAACATTGTGTACAGCATGTGTGGAAAAGTCTTTGCAGTCAGGGTGCAGGAAGATGAATTACAGTCTCTTTAAACTGGTGAGATGCACGCTTGGGATGAAACGATGTCTGCACAGGATCTTTAAATGATGTCTGCACACAGGAAGGGATACACCGGCTTGAAAAGAGTCCAGATATCATTCAGCAGCTGTCCTTCAGTGTGATCCAAATAAGAGATAGAAAATGGAAGAGAAACCATGTTGCCTGTACTGAATGTAGAGAGAGATATACCAGGTTGCCTGTACTGAATGTGGCAACATGTGACAATATTAATGCATTTACTTGGTATAGTTATGGCAAAAGACAGACAATATTCAGGTACTTAAGGTTCTTAATCAGACATTCCAAAAAGATATGTTTTTGTGTGCTGCATATAACTATTATGGCACTTCAGAGAGACCATAATTCTGTACTGAATGTATATATAAAAAAAATTATGTCAGAAATGTGTACTGAATCTAATGAGGATCATAGAATAAACACGGTATAAAGTGAAACATTTACTTAAAAATATAACCCCTAACTAAGCTATATTTAGGATATGAAACAATTGGGCTAGTTAAAAAAAAAAGGGTAAAAGGGCTCTAGAAATGGCCAATGTTATGTATCCTGGGGTACCTCCTAAACTAAAACAAATAGACAAAAGACAGACCACATGGCACAGACAAAACATAAAACACAAATTTTAGGCGTGAAACTATTCTTCCATCTGTCAAGTGTTCAGGGCTGAATTTAATTCTGCAAATAAACACATTGTTAAAAAAAACACAGCAAAGATGAACACATGAGTAGTATAAATAATGCATATCATAACCATCTCATATTCAGAAAAGGCATAAAGCTAATATCTTCTTTGGAACGTCTCTATCTCTGCAGTGATAAAGAGGAACCTTGGAAAACACTAGAAATATCTTTGTGCCAAAACTGGTCTGGGATAGCTATATATATATCCGAACTGCTTCTAGGAAAAAGAAAAAAACATTTCAAATTAGCAGCATTGTCAAGGTCACTTAGAGCAAACTTCATCCCTGTTCCATTCCAGCCGACCTTAACCACATGTCTGCCACCTGGGTCCCACTGCACTCGGAGGAGTGGGCACTGCGGTGCAGAAGTCAGGTGCAGGCTAGATTTGTCTTCTTTTGTCTGCACTATCGTGTCCTGGCATTCAGAGGCAAGGGGCAAATTCTGAAAATCATTAGTCATGTCTAGGACAGAGAAAAATGCACATTTAGGGTTAAATTTCACAGTAATGTCAGAGTAAGAGGCAGCCACTGGTACTACAGGCTTTGAAATCTTAATAGGGCCTGAGAGTGTATAGTGAGCCTACTGGAGCTCCCTGATTTAGCAAATGACCAAGCTGGAGAGCCACATGCTAAAGAGATAGGTCCGCTCAGACCCTCTCCTCCATCTTAGGCACCAGTTCTGTTGCTGGAGGAAGTACTGGATGCTGTGTTTGTGGTTCAGGATCTTTGCCCTCAAACAAAATTTCTGTGTACCTTTTCCCACAATCTTGTGCCCAAACTGAAACATCTGCAGCCTCTAAGTCAGTTACACTATGATCATGCTTCTGCACTGGCATGCTACACTGTGTGGCTAACTGAACAGGAATAACCTCGTGAACCAAAGGTTTAGAAGCATTTAGAATTCCTGTACCCAATGCAAGACCAGCCACCTCAACTATTTCTTTGCCTGTATTCTCACTCGTGCTGGCAGTAGTTTCTACAATGTCTTTCATTTGTTCCTTTTGTGGGATAGACACACACTTTGAAGCTTTGTCATTTAGACCCTGAATCTCACAAATTTCCATATTTTTCTGATCTCCAGTAGGAGGCGCTCTATCTGTAAAACTGATTCTGGCCCCTGTATCAATTAAAGTTAATTTATCCTGACCCTCTATGGTAGTATTAACATTGGGGCGGCCGCAAGTGTCCAAAAGCAAAGTGCCACATACCTCAAGCTGAATTCTGAGTCTGACTTCTTTCCCTTATCCTGCGTCTCCAAAAGTGAGTCCACAGGTAAGTGAAAGGAGTCTGGCTGGGCTGTGAAGGCCTGAGTCACCTTGGCATTCGGACACAGAGAGTCAGGACATCCCTATGGACTAGCACTGTTGTTCCCAGCTGTCAAATCACTTTTTACTCTGTCCAATTCTATCTGCATTGTGTGCCGATCCTGTTCCCATTTCCTTTTCTCTTTTTCTAATTTTTCCTTTTGGTCTCTGAGTTCATGGAAGGGAATGTAAGTGGAGGAATTTCTGTAACTACCTCTGACATGCCCTCTATTTCCTGTGTGTGGTGTTTTCTTGTATTGGGGTGCTCCCTCAGCACGCCACCTTCTAGCTTCTGATACTGAAATAATTTGAGCTGGCTGGGTCTTCTACACAGACCCAATCCTGAGCAGTAAAATGTCAAAAGGCGTAGTTTTAGGGTCCTCCGAGAACAACAGAAGGTGTTTAGTAATCTCGGGAGATAATAATTCTAATAGGAATTCTTTATGTTCTCTCTGACCATAATCTGAGGAAATGGGCCAATGTTCATGTTCGTTAAGTACCGCGTTGATTACCCACACTCTATATGCAAACTGCTCTGGTGTATCGGTTGGCAGGGGTGAAAGAGTTGCAGCGAAATAGTTGTTCGATGCTCATCTTTACAAATTGGTATGGATGAACAAGAGATCCAAATTTATAATAATGTGGACCCAGGGCTAGGTGCATAAGCTTATCAAAATCTGCATTGTTCCTTTTGTATTTCCCTAGACCCCAGTGAATCAGTATGTCAGTAGCCCATTTGCACCATTCATTTATGTTAAAAGGCATAGGGCCCACTTTCTCCACTATTCTTTCAATGTCACCATCTTTCATATGTCCCTGCAGCACTATAGTTACTGGAGCTGTGTCACTTATAGGGGTACTATTGGTATTGCTCTGGCCTGGTAATGAATTTTCCTCATCTTCATTTGTGGGTTCTTCTTCCTGTTCTACATCTGTAGCTAGTTTACCTTTTCTCTGACCTGCTACAAAAACTGTGTTATGTTTCTCAATAAACTGACTACATGGATTATATGGTGATGGTAGCACAGGTGCAGACGGCAGAATCTGTGAGGAGACAGCATTAACCTGTCCCTGTGAGGCACATTTTGACTTTAAATACTTTAATTCTGCCTTGGCCTCTTCTAATTGTTCATTTACAGCTAAAAAGGAATTTGTAGCTTGAACAATTTGGGTTCTTAGCATGGATATATTAATTTGTGCCTCATCTAAGTCTTTGGACAACTGATGGCACTGAGTGTTCAAGTCAGTATTTTTTTGTCTTATGCTAATAAGTCCTCTACATAGCCCCTGAATGAAAAGGCATTTTCGTTTATTTGTTTTCTTTCTAAATTCCTGAGAATGAGAAACCATTTGTTTCTGAATATTGTGCCATGTGTTTTCTGGAAAATTACCCTCATGTGGACCCCCTTTCTTGTCAAAATATTTGTGTACAATATCTGTGAGGTCTTGAAAATCAAAAGGGTTCATATTTGAGGCTGCAGATGTCTGCCTTGGTTCGTGGGCCTTGCTCATATATTTATATGGCCTTCTAAATGTCCCTGTCTGTGTCTAGCCTTTAAGATTGAAATGCTCCCACTGATGAAGGAGGGAGACTTTAGTTAATAGGTAGAATATCGAGGTAAAACGTGTTAGGCAAGAGTCATTGGCATAAATAATACACTTATGCCCATACTTGCCCACACTGGTTACTACCTGAAATTTACAGGCAGAAGTTTAGCAGGAAAAATATAAGAAGTCTGTTAGAAGAGCAGAGGTGTCAGCTGCCAGTTCTAGTCCAGTGTGCACTGGGCCTTTCACCAGGGCAGAGACTGACAAGAAATAGAATTAAAAGCACAAGGTAAAAAAGTAAAAGTTATTAGTACAGATGTGGCGTGCCTTAATTGAGTGACTGTTTTCACTTTGAACCCTGCTTTTCTTCAGAGGAGCTCAAATATTCTTAAATGCAACACCCTAGCAAGCATATAATAGCAAATCATACAAAGCAAACTGGCACAGGTAACACTACAAAAACTTTTGATAGTAAAATCTCACCAAATATAAAACCCAAAATATTACTGAAACTTTTTACAAGTGTGTCATCCAGTCTAAAACAATTTAAGGGTTCCAGAAGGTCTTTTGATTTCTATCTCAATCTGTCTATCAATCAAAAATACAAAGTATATTGATAAATAAAATCTCACCAAGTATAAAACCCCACAATATTACTGGAACTTTTCAACAGTGTGTCATCCAGTCTAAAACAATTTAAGGGTTCCAGAAGGTCTTTTGATTTCTATCTCAATCTGTCTATCAATCAAAAATACAAAGTCTATTGATAAATAAAATCTCACCAAGTATAAAACCCCACAATATTACTGGAACTTTTCAACAGTGTGTCATCCAGTCTAACGTACAATCAATCTAAGGGTTTTCCAAAGTCTTTTGATTTCTATCTCACTCTGTCTATACATTTAAAAAAATTGAATTCTACTTTCCCAAATGAAATCATCAGGAAGGACCGAGAGAAGCCCCCAAAATGTCAGGTTTGTTAGTGGCCCCCCCAATGTATGGTTGGTGGGGTCACTTGAGAGGCGCCCTAACAAACGCCAGGTCCCAGGTTCAGTTCCCTCACTGAAGATTGACCAGGAAGTAGAATCAAAGAGGCACAGCCAGAGTTGATTGCATAAAGAATATATTATAGAAATAGTCTTACAGAAAAGCAATATTCTGAAGCATTACAATGAAGCATTACAATTAAGTAGAGAGCAAAGCAGTTTCCCTGCCTTACAGAGTCCAGAAGGAAGCGTGAAGTTCCAGGGAAAGGCAGAGAGAGAGAGAAAAGGGGGATGGGGTGATGGTCTAAGCTTCGTGTTCCATAGATAAAGAGAAGGATAGACAGAGAAAGAGAACGAGAGCTAGAGCTGCAGATGTGTTGCAGTAAGGAGGCTTTTATAGTTTGGAATCTTATTCTGTATATAGAAACTATTGTATGTCCCAGTATCTTTCTGTTTAGAATTTGTAAACTGTTTGAAACAATGGTTAATTTAATTGATAAGGAGGGTGTGATACTTGCAGGCATGGTAGATGGGATTAGTGTCTGGCTTCTTTGTCCTATTCAAGCAGCCTATCTTCTTGATAAACAATCCAGTCTGGCTGAATGATTAATGTATGTGAATTCTGTGCAGGAGCACAGAATTCTGCATCCAGAGTCAGATTGATATAATTTCCCATAGGCCTTCGCTAACATTAGTAATGCCAACTAAGAATGCTAGCAATAGCTATGCTGACATCAGACCTTACAGGGCGTGGCTGAGGATCAGGAAATACTCTATCATCTTCCGACCTGCCAAGATGTAATTGATGCACTTGGCGGGTGGCTAGTGGCACAGATTTCTCAAGGCAGGGCTTGTCACTGGGTAACAAATCCTCCACTGTAGAATCAGAACACTCCTGCGAATCCCTCGCCCCTTCCCCCCTTTAGAACTCTGAGAAGAACTATCCCTCTCACTACGGAAAGCAGCAACCGTGTCCTGCAAAACTTGGACATCAGCAAACAACGCAGCCCTTTGGGAGGAGGTAGCCTGCATATCTTGGCATAAAGCCAATTTATCAGCATTTGCCCGAGTAAGGGAGGCAGTAAGCTTTTGAACAAGTAACTCAGAAACAGTCAGCTTATTTTGTGAAGCGACAAAGTCAGCATGTAAAGCACATAATTATTTGGCAGCTTGTGCAGCCTTGTCATTACACAAATGTTTTGCAGAGAATTAATCCTCACTAACATGTACATAAGAGGCAGTCACATCATCCAATTCGTTCTGCTTCAGAAGCAAAACATCAGCGTGTCTCTTAACATTACCCTGAAATTGGTCATGCAAAGAACGGAAGGATTGTTCTGCATCAGCCCTCTGAGCAAGGAGTTGCGTAAGCTGAGACACTAAAGACGGACAATTAGTACAGGCAGGCTGCACGGGGCAGTCAGCCAACAGTGTTTTATGACGGTCTAGTTCAGACTGTAAGTCAGAGCAATGTTGTTTTAAAGCAGACATCGCCTTATCAAAATCGGAATGCTTTTCCTGACAAGTAGAAGCCAGAAGTTCAAGAGTGTCAGTACAAGCCTGTTCTTCTTGTAATGCCTGTTTACAAGAATCTAATAGCTCATACAGGTTACTCTGAAGTTGGCATGTTTGAGAAGTCTTAAAGGCAAGAAGGGAACAAAGAAGCTCAGCATATTGTTCCCCCGTAGGTTTAGTTCTAGCCTGCAGGAGACGCTGTAACACAGAACAATAAGCCTGATTAGATTCCTCTAACTCCGCAGGCAGTAAGCGGACGAGGTTAGAAAAATACATTTCAGGGTCCGACTGCTTCAAAGTCGTAACAACTAACTTCTGAAAAACATCTTTTTCAAGGACATGCCACGAGAGCTGAGTCTCAATATCATCGCACATAATTAAAGGACGTCAAATAGGAACAAAAAAGGTGCGGATGAAAGCCCCCAAACTGTAGAAAGATTTACAGTCCACTAATCAGTTACATAAACAAATATGTGCCTGTTAGTTTCTAGGGAAGACCATAATATCTCATCCAGATTCAGCTTTCTTGCCTATTTACATGACCAGACCCAGGCTAATGAGAAATACTTTTATTATGAAAATAGAAAAATATAATTCACAAGCCAGCAGCAATATCTAAATATTGTTCACAAAATATCTGATTACATATATGAAACTCAGTACATAATTATCACAATACACTTGCTAGATAACTAAGTAAAACTCTTACAAACACTAAACAATTTCTTATAACAATCCCTGATTAGCAGCAATCTATCACAGTTATCACCAAAAGTAGCTTTACAAGCCTTATCCTATATCACAATCGGATGCACTTATCTAACCCCAGCTGATAAGATAATAAGTTCTTTATCTCACCATCCAATTAGGCCTTGGCATAAAATTAGGTGAAATAAAAGACAATCCTCAGCTTAGCAGATATAGAAATCCTTCGGTTATAGGAACAAGTGTTCGTCAGCCAATGGTAAAGCTGTAATTTAGGTTGACAGCAAAGGTTTCCTTGAAGTGATGGAATTCAGATCTGTTTAAAGTCTCTCTCTCAGGCAGAGAGTCACACGAGGTAACTGTTCAGGTCTTAATTATTATAAAAGAGGTGCACAGCATCGGACAGGAGGAGCAGCAAGAATAGCTAAGGGAGAGCAAGAGGAGCAGGAGAAAAGCTGTTTAAAAGCAGTTTGAAGTTAAGAAAGCAGCGAGGAGGGAGACAGAGAAGAGCAGGAGGCTAGGGGGCAGGGCGAGAGTAAGCTCCGCCCACTCCCACTGCGTCGGAAGAGTCAGCGTCCGAACTCCCCTACAAAATGGGAGGAGCCAAAGGCACACGCGGTGCACAGCATCGGACAGGAGGAGCAGCAAGAATAGCTAAGTGAGAGCAAGAGGAGCAGGAGAAAAGCTGTTTAAAAGCAGTTTGAAGTTAAGAAAGCAGCGAGGAGGGAGACAGAGAAGAGCAGGAGGCTAGGGGGCAGGGCGAGAGTAAGCTCCGCCCACTCCCACTGCGTCAGAAGAGTCAGCGTCCGAACTCCCCTACAAAAGGGGAGGAGCTAACGGCGCGCAGCCGTTTAGCGCGCGGCGAAGGTGGGTGCAAAGGTGCTCGCCTTAGCGAGAGCGCCTTTGCGAAGGGCCTCAAGAAGGGCCAAGTCACTACACCCAGGAGCACAGGGAAGGGCTGAAAGGTAAGGAAGCGGCAAGCACAGAAACACAGAAGGTAAGGAAGAAGCAAGCGCAGAAGGAACCAACACACACAAGAAGCAGTAAAGTTAGGAAGAGCAAAGACAGCACACACAGGAAGGTAGCAAGGCAAGAAGCAGGCAAAAAAGGAACAACCACACACAAGCAAAAGTTAGGCAAGGTTGTGGAAAGGTAGCAGGCACAGAAGGAACAAACACACAAGCAAAAGCAAGGAAAGGTAGAGCGTAGGCAGCACACACAAGAAGAAGTTAGCAAGACAAGAAGCAGGCACAGAAAGAGCACATAATCATAACTGTTATCTTAAAAGTAGGAATGACGATGGAAGCAGAGGGAAACCAGAAGATGAGCTTTCCAGTGTTCTGCACAGACTGTCATATGTATGACTACCTCCCCTCGGGGAGACAGTCATACGTATGCGGTCGGTGTCAGGAGCTGAAAAGCTTGAAGAAAGAAGTCAAGCGACTTGAGGACAAGATACTGGAGCTAGAAGGACTTTACACCATGGAGGACCCTATCAAGGCATTTGAAGACTTCAGGAGTGAGACACACATTGAGAAGGAAGTCAGGGAACTCGAGGAATTCATTGAGGAAGCATACAGGAGGAGGGTGGCAGAGAACGAACTCCAGATGAAGGATGAAGTTACACCAATATGGAAGGGGGAGCAAGAAGCAGATGACCTCAAAGAAGACAGCCACAGAGGAATACCACAAGAGGGGGAGAAATTGGCTAGTCGATGCCCAGAAGAGAGAGAGAAGCACACCGAGGACATTGACCTGAGACCGAAGCGAAAACTGAAGAAGGGAAAGTCAGCAATCCTAGTGGGAGACTCGATCCTGAGGCATGTGGACAGCCACATAGCAGGAGTGAGAGAGGATCGACTGGTGACCTGCCTCCCAGGAGCGAGAACCAAGGACATCGTGGACAAAATTGGGAAGATCCTGGAAGGAGCGGAGAAGGAAGATACTGCAGTAATGATCCACATCGGGACGAATGATGTCAGCAGGAGAGACTACAGAAGAAGCACACTCGTAGAACAGTTCAAGATTCTGGGAAGGAAGCTGAGGATGAGGACCCAGAAGATAGCATTCTCAGATAGCCTACCTGTACCGAGGGCAGATGTGAAAAGGCAGGAGGAACTACAATCAATAAATGCGTGGATGAGGAAATGGTGTGAGGAAGAAGGATTCCACTTCGTGAGGAACTGGACAACGTACTGGTGCAAGAGCAAGCTCTACAGGAGAGATGGACTACACCTGAGCGCAGCGGGAACAAGACTTCTAGCAAACAATGTCATGAGAGGAATAGAACAGGCTTTAAACTAAAAGGAAGGGGAAAGCCGACAGTCGACCTAGCGTCGACGATTCGGAAGAAGGTATCCCGTGAAGATACTAAGGGGAAAAAAAGCTGGGAAGAAACAAGGGACAAATTACAGGAGTCGACTAACCCAGAAGAGGAGGTTAGAAAGAGTGTAGCAAAAGAGAAGACACCAAAGACCGAAGCACAGGGAAAGGTAGTGAAGACAACAAAATGCCGGGACCTAAATTGCATATATACTAATGCAAGGAGCCTAAGCAACAAAATGGGGGAACTAGAGGCTGTGACCAATGCAGAGGACATAGACATCATTGGAATCTCTGAAACATGGTGGAATGAGGAAAGCAAATGGGATACAGCACTGCCGGGGTACAAGCTCTATCGCCAGGACAGGTCAGGACAGAAAGGAGGTAGAATAGCCCTATACATAAAAGAAAGCATACAATCGACAAGAATGGACACAGTGGAGATGACCAACAAGCTGGAATCGCTATGGGTCAAAATACCAGATAGGAAAGGACATGAAATAAAGATGGGCCTATACTATCATCCACCCGGGCAAACCGGAGATATCGACAGAGAAATGGAAACCGAGATGAAGCGAGAATGCAAAAGTGGTTACGCAGTTATTATGGAAGACTTCAACTACCCCGGGATAGACTGGAAACTTGGAAGCTCAAGATGCGTTAGAGAGACAGAATTTCTGGAGGCTACACAAGATTGCTTCATGGAGCAGCTTGTTAGAGAACCGACGAGAGGAAATGCCACTCTGGATCTAATCCTAAATGGGTTAATGGGCCCTGCAAAGGAAGTGGAAGTAGATCAAGTTCAAAGTTGAAGTAGGAATACCGAAAGGAAAGAGAACCATAGCAACAACTTTCAACTTCAGGAAAGGAAACTATGAAGCAATGAGGGAAATGGTAAGGAAGAAACTTAGGAACACTTCCAAGAAATGGCAAACAGTAGAACATGCCTGGCTTTTTTTCAAGGACACGGTGAGCGAGGCGCAAAATTTGTACATACCCAGATTCAGAAAGGGGAGCAAAAAGAGTCGAACAAAAGACCCGGTATGGCTGACTAAAATAGTGAAGGAAGCGATAGGCAATAAGAAAAATTCATTCAGGAAATGGAAAAAGGACAAAACTGAGGGGAACTGGAAGGAGCACAGGAAGTATCAAAAAGAGTGTCACCGAGTGGTTCGAAAAGCCAAAAGAGAGTATGAAGAGAGGCTAGCCAGGGAGGCACGAAATTTCAAACCGTTCTTCAGATATGTTAAAGGGAAACAGCCAGCTAGGGAGGAGGTGGGATCGCTGGATGATGGAGACAGGAAGGGGGTAGTGAAGGAGGAGAAAGAAGTCGCAGAAAGACTTAACATGTTCTTTTCGTCTGTATTTACGAATGAAGACACAACCAACATACCGGAACCTGAGCAATTCTTCAATGGAAATCAAGCAGAAAAATTAACATCCATGGAAGTGAGCCTTGAAGATGTGCGCAGGCAGATAGAAAAACTAAAAACTGACAAATCCCCGGGTCCGGACGGAATCCATCCAAAGGTTCTGAAGGAATTAAAGGAGGAGATAGCGGAACTACTGCAGCAAGTTTGCAACCTATCCCTGAAAACAGGTGTGATACCAGAGGATTGGAAGATAGCCAACGTCACGCCCATCTTTAAAAAGGGATCAAGAGGTGACCTGGGAAACTACAGACCGGTAAGTCTGACCTCGGTTCCGGGAAAAATGGCGGAAGCGCTGATAAAAGAAAACATCGATGAACATTTGGAAAGAAACGAACTTCTGACACCAAGCTAACATGGTTTCTGCAGGGGGAGATCGTGCTTAACTAACTTATTGCACTTCTTCGAAGGAATCAACAAACGGATGGACAAAGGAGACCCCATAGACATCGTATACCTAGATTTCCAAAAAGCCTTTGACAAGGTGCCTCACGAGTGTCTACTCCGGAAACTGAAAAACCATGGGGTGGACGGAGACATAAGAACATAAGCAGTGCCTCTGCCGGGTCAGACCAGAGGTCCATCCCGCCCAGCAGTCTGCCCCCGCGGCGGCCCAACAGGTCATGACCTGCCTTAATCACCAGAAGGGGCCCCCTTGCCCCCTAGGTTTCTCATCGAAGTCGTGTCCTAACCCTCCGGCCTTGCACCTGCAAGACCTGGTGAGCTGTCTATACTTATGCAACACCCCAGCACCTCCCGCAGTACCCCACGATCCCCTTTTCCCTCAGGAATCTGTCCAATCCCTGTTTGAATCCCTGTACTGTACTCTGCCGGATCACTTCCTCCGGGAGCGCATTCCATTTGTCCACGACCCTTTGGGTGAAGAAAAACTTCCTTGCATTTGATTTGAACCTATCTCCCTTCAGTTTCTCTGAGTGCCCCTCGTACCTGTTGTCCCTTTTAGTCTGAAGAACCTGTCCCTGTCCACCCTCTCTATGCCCCTAAGTATTTTGAAGGTCTCTATCATATCCCCCCTGAGCCTCCTCTTTTCCAGAGAGAAGAGCCCCAGTTTATCCAGCCTCTCGGCATATGGGCAGTTTTCCAGCCCTCTTACCAGTTTCGTTGCCCTCCTTTGGACTCTCTCAAGAACCACCATGTCCTTCTTGAGGTGCAGCGACCAATATTGAACGCAGTATTCCAGATGTGGGCGCACCATCGCTCGATACAGCGGCATGATGACTTCCCGCGTCCTGGTTGATATGCTCCTCTTGATGATGCCCAGCATCCTGTTGGCTTTCTTCGAGGCTGCTGCACACTGTGCGGATGGTTTCATGGATGGATCCACTAGCACACCCAAGTCTCTCTGAAGTCCGGTGTCTTCCAGCAATCTCCCCCCAATTTTATACTCGAACAACGGGTTCTTTTTCCCTATGTGCATGACCTTGCATTTATCTACGTTAAAGCGCATTTGCCATTTGTTTGCCCAGTCCTCCAGTTTATCGAGGTCCCTTTGCAGTTCCTCACACTCCTCCCTGGTCCTAACTCTGGCGCAGAGTTTGGTATCGTCTGCAAATTTTATAACCTCACACTTTGCCTCCGTTTCCAGGTCATTGATAAATATGTTGAAGAGTAGCAGCCCCAGCACCGATCCCTGCGGCACACCGCTCGTGACTCTCTGCCAGTCAGAATATTGGCCTTTACTCCGACCCTCTGTAGTCTACCTGACAGCCAATGCTTGATCCATCTGTGTACATCCCCGCCCACCCCGTGGTTCCACAGCTTCCTAAGCAGCCTTTCATGTGGCACCTTGTCAAAGGCCTTTTGAAAATCGAGGTAAATGATGTCTATGGGTTCCCCTTTGTTCACCTGACTGCTTATTCCCTCAAAGAAGTATAGAAGGTTTGTCAGGCACGACCTTCCCTTACAGAATCCATGCTGGCTTGTCCGCAGTAGGCCATTTTTCTCGATGTGCTCGCAAATGCTGTCCTTGATCATTGCTTCCACCATCTTCCCTATAACTGAAGTCAGGCTCACCGGCCTGTAGTTCCGGGGTCACCTCTCGATCCCTTCTTAAAGATAGGTGTGACATTCGCCAGTTTCCAGTCCTCTGGTACCTCTCCAGTTTTCAAGGATAGGTTGCAAACATGCTGGATTGCGCCCGCTATTTCCTGACTTAGTTCCTTTAGAACCCTTGGGTGGATACCGTCCGGTCCCGGTGATTTGCTGCTTTTCAGTCTGTCAATCTGCTTGAGGACATCCTCCTGACTTACCTCTATATGCCCCAATCTTTTGGCCTGCTCCCCACTCATGAGCTCCTCTGAGTCCGGTATATTGGACGTGTCCTCGCTCGTGAAGACCGACAAGAAGAACGTGTTCAACCTCTCAGCTACCTCTTTATCCTCCTTAATCACTCCCTTCCTATCCCCATCGTCCAATGTCCCCACCTCCTCTCTCACTGGTTGCTTCCCCTTTACGTAACTGAAGAATGCCTTGAAGTTTTTCGCCTCCCTGGCCAGCCCCTCCTTGTATTTCCCTTTTGCTTTTCTAACCTCTCGGTGGCATTCCTTTTGGCATTTCCTGTGCTACTGGTGATTTTCCTCCGTTGGATCCCTCTTCCATTTCCGGAAGGACACTTTCTTGTCACTGATTGCCCTCTTTACTTCAGGTGTCATCCAAACCGGGTCTTTTGACTGCTTGTTCTTGCGGCCTTTCCTGAAACTGGGGAGACGTACATAGATGGATCAGAAACTGGTTGGCGGGTAGGAAACAGAGGGTAGGGGTGAAGGGCCACTACTCGGACTGGAAGAGGGTCACAAGTGGTGTTCCGCAGGGCTCGGTGCTCGGGCCACTACTATTTAATATATTCATAAATGATCTAGAAATAGGGACGACGTGTGAGATAATAAAATTTGCAGACGATACCAAACTATTCATGGAGCTCGGACTAAAGAAGACTGCGAAGAATTGCAAAGGGACCTGAACAAACTAGGGGAATGGGCGGCGAGATAGCAGATGAAGTTCAACGTTGAGAAATGTAAAGTACTGCATGTGGGAAGCAGAAACCTGAGGTACAACTATACGATGGGAGGGATATTATTGAATAAGAGTACCCAGGAAAGGGACCTAGGGGTAATGGTGGACATGACAATGAAGCTGACGGCACAGTGCGCAGCGGCCGCTAAGAAAGCAAATAGAATGCTAGGTATTATCAAGAAGGGTATCACAACCAGGACGAAAGAAGTTATCCTGCCGTTGTATCGGGCGATGGTGCGCCCGCATCTGGAATACTGCGTCCAATATTGGTCGCCGTACCTTAAGAAGGATATGGCGATACTCGAGAGGGTTCAGAGGAGAGCGACACTTCTGATAAAAGGGATGGAAAACCTTCCATACGCTGAGAGATTGGAGAAACTGGGTCTCTTTTCTGGAGAAGAGGAGACTTAGAGGGGATATGATAGAGACTTATAAGATCATGAAGGGCATAGAGAGAGTAGAGAAGGAAAGGTTCTTCAAACTGTCAAATAATAAAAGAACAAGAGGGCATCTGAAAAAGTTGAAAGGGGACAGATTCAAAACAAATGCTAGGAAGTTCTTCTTTACCCAACGTGTGGTGGACACCTGGAATGCGCTTCCAGAGAATGTAATAGGGCAGAGTACGGTACTGGGATTTAAGAAAGGATTGGACAGTTTCCTGCTAGAAAAGAGGATAGAAGGGTATAAATAGAGGATTTCTGCACAGGTCCGAGACCTGTTGGGCCGCCGCGTGAGCGGACTGCTGGGCATGATGGACCTCAGGTCTGACCCAGCAGAGGCATTGCTTATGTTCTTATGTTCTTACCTGTGATGAGATGTGAGTTCAACCACATCCGAACACCGACTAATTATAATTAGCACCTTTTCATGATCTCGTCAGATGACTTCCTCGGACCAATCCAAAAACAGAACTTAGATGAATAGCCTTTCTGTGTAAAATCTCATACAGGCTAGGAGACGCAGGCGCCTTTCGATAGATAAGCACAGCATAGGAGTATAACTCCCCCAAGATTCACACAGTCTAAGCATGAAGGCATAGATGGATGTCCTTGACTAGAATACCATTATGGTACATACCCAGAATGCATCAGGCAGAAACAGCAAAGATGTTTTCTTCTTTCTCTTCTTGCAAGGTTCATGCTGGAAAGATTTCTTGCAGACAATGGTTCAGGCTTAAATGATGGTTCAGGCTTGATGATGTCATAGAGGCCTAACCTTCAGGTGCAAATAAGGCAACACCCCTACAATCCCCTGCACATGCCATAGTTGAAAAATCCAATTATCCCTCCCTGGAGTAAAATTAAGATTCCCCGCGAGAGGTAGCATAGGAGAAATACTATAATTGATATGTAAATGTTTACAAAGCATTTTCCATATAATCCGCATATAAGACCAAACAACATGTCTTTTCTGGGAAGATATAGCTTAGCAGATGGAGCATGAAGAAGAAAGAACCCCGACACAGGCTGCAGGAAATCCCTTTCCACTGAAAAAGTTAGAAAAGTAGAACTTTCAAGACACCAGTCGTGGATGTGGCGCATCCCACAAGCCAGGTTATAGACATGCAAGTCTAGCAGACCGAACCCTCCCCCCCCCCCCCCCGTCCGTCCTTAGGTAACATCAAAATGCAGAGAAGCAGCCTAGGCCTCTTCCCGTTTCACAGGAAAGACCGAAGTGCACAATACACAAGATCCAGATCTGACCTCCGGATTCAAATTGACAAGGTCTGCAACAAATATAGCCATCTGGAGATAATCATCATGTTGTAAAGAAAAATACAGCCAGACAATGACACCGGAAGAGAACTCATAAGCACAAACAGTCAATAGATTTTTTTGAGTATAGGCCCCACATTTCTATTATATAACCTAGAAAGGTTAGGCGGTATATAAGAACCCAAATATTTAAGCTGATGAGAACTTCTCTCAGGGGGAAGACAGCCCAAGTGAAAGGGATACTAAGATTCAATGGTAGAGCCTCTGACTTAGAAATGTTTAATTTAAGCCCTAAAAGTGAGCCAAAAGTATGAAAAAGCTCCAATAGCAAAGAGAGAGTGAACTCTAGATTCGTAAGGATCACCATGATATTGGCAAAAGTCAGACAACGCAAAGAGGATCTACCGTCCTCCACTCCAGTAAGCAAAGGATGTTATCTAATTTGAATCAGCAACAGTTCCAAAAATAAAATGTAAAGGGGAAAGAGGGCAGCCCTGCCTGGTCCCTCTCTGCAGAGAAAAGACCAGAGAAGAAGTACAATTAACAGACACTGCTGCCGCAGGGTTAGGATATAATGTGTGTAACGCCTGCAGGTAAAACTCAGTAAGCCCATACTGTTGCAATAGCGGGAACAAGAATGCCCACTCGACACTATCAAAAGCTTTTTCGGAATTGAAGCTGATGACCAAGGCAGGCAATTGATGAGACTCACAATGTGCCACAGCCAGCAACAGCTTGCAAACATTATGTCCCGCCTGTCTTCCCTTCACAAAACCAACCTGGTTGACTCCAACCATTGTAGGAATAATAGGGGCCAACCGATCAGCCAAGATCTTAGCTAAAATCTTAAGGTCAACATTAATCAATGAAATTGGCCTATACGATTCCACGAGCAAGGGGTCCTTACCCAGTTTGGGCAGTACTGTAATTAACACCTGGTTAAACAGGGCAGGGAAGCGGCCCCCTTCTATAGCCTATTGGTAATAGTTCTTCAAAGGATCAGCCACAAAGCCTTCTAAAATCCTAAAAAAAACCTCTCCGCTAAAACCATCAGGTCCAGGGGATTTACATAAAGGGAACTTTTTAACAACAGCCACAACCTCCTCCCTGGTAATGGGGGAGTTCACTGCAGACTCTGTCTCTCTGACTCAGAGATCACAGTCAGTGGCAGAGTAGTAAGAAAATCCTTTATCTGTTGCTCCTGATGTACCACCTCCGCTGTGTATAGGGATTGATAATAATTAACAAAAAGCTTTTCTAGCTGAGACTGGTTGGTGACCACCCCACCACCAGGGTCCCATAAAGAAGTAATGCTAGATGGGCCACTCCAAGTTTTTGTCAGCCTAGCCAATAACTTCCCAGGTCTATTGCCAAACTGATGGAGCCTATATTTTTTGATTTAAAAACAAAATATTTTGGGGCTCTCATGAATGTATTAGATATGTATTAGATATGTTAAAGGGAAGCAGCCGGCTAGAGAGGAGGTGGGACCGCTGGACGACGGAGACAGGAAGGGAGTGGTGAAGGAGGAGAAGGTAGTGCAGAAAGGCTTAACATGTTCTTCTCGTCTGTATTTACAAACAAAAACACGTCCAACATACAGGAACCTGAGCAATTCTTCAACGGAAGTCAAGCAGAAAAATTAACATCCATGGAAGTGAGCCTTGAGGACGTCCGCAGGCAGATAGAAAGACTAAAAACTAACAAATCCCCGGTTCCGGACGGGATACATCCAAAGGTTCTGAAGAAATTAAAGGAGGAGATAGCGGAACTACTGCAGCAAATTTGCGACTTATCTCTGAAAACAGGCGTGATCCCAGAGGATTGGAAGATAGCCAACGTTACGCCCATCTTTAAAAAGGGATCAAGAGGTGACCCGGGAAACTACAGGCCGGTGAGCCTGACTTCAATTCCAGGGAAAATGGCAGACATTGATGAACATTTTGAAAAAAATGAGCTTCTGATAACCAGCCAGCATGGTTTCTGCAAGGGAAGATCGTGCCTAATGAACTTATTGCACTTCTTCGAAGGGATTAACAGAAGGATGGACAAAGGAGACCCCATAGACATCATATATCTAGATTTCCAAAAAGCCTTTGACAAGGTGCCCCATGAACGTCTACTCCGGAAACTGAAGAACCACGGGGTGGAAGGAGACGTACATGTATGGATCAGAAACTGGTTGGAGGGTAGAAAACAAAGGGTAGGAGTGAAGGGTCACTACTCCGACTGGAGGAGGGTCACGACTCACGAGTGGTGTCCCGCAGGGCTCGGTGCTCGGGCCGATGCTATTTAATATCTTTATAAATGATGTAGAAACAGGGACGAAGTGTGAGATAATAAAATTTGCGGATGACACCAAACTATTTAATGGAGCTCGGACTAAAGAGGACTGCGAAGAATTGCAGAGAGACTTGAATAAACTAGAAGAATGGACGACGAGATGGCAGATGAAGTTCAACGTTGAGAAATGTAAGGTATTACATGTGGGGAGCAGAAGCTCGAGATACGACTATACAATGGGAGGGATGTTATTGAATAAGAGTACCCAGGAAAGAGACTTGGGGGTAATGGTGAACATGACAATGAAACCGATGACACAGTGTGCAGCGGCCGCTAAGAGAGCAAATAGAATGCTTGGTATAATCAAAAAGGGTATTACAGCCAGAACGAAAGAAGTTATCCTGCCGTTGTATCGGGCAATGGTGCGCCCGCATTTGGAGTACTGCGTCCAATATTGGTCGCCGTACCTTAAGAAGGATATGGCGTTAGTCAAGAGGGTTCAGAAGAAAGCGACACGTCTGATAAAAGGTATGGAAAACCTGTCATACGCTGAAAGATTGGAGAAGCTGGGTCTCTTTTCCCTGGAGAAGAGGAGACTTAGAGGGGATATGATAGAGACTTATAAGATCATGAAGAGCATAGAGAGAGTAGAGAGGGACAGATTCTTCAAACTTTCAAAAAATAAAAGAACAAGAGGGCACTCAGAAAAGTTGATAGGGGACAGATTCAAAACAAATACTAGGAAGTTCTTTTTTACCCAACATGTGGTGGACATCTGGAATGCGCTTCCAGAGAATGTTGTGGGGCAGAGAACGGTACTGGGGTTTAAGAAAGGATTGGACAATTTCCTACTGGAAAAGGGGATAGAGGGGTATAGATAGAGGATTACTGCACAGGTCCTGGACCTGTTGGGCCACCACGTGAGCGGACTGCTGGGCTCGATGGACTTTGGGTCTGACCCAGCAGAGACATTTCTTATGTTCTTATTAAGTGCCAACTGAGCCGTACTCAGATTGTTTTTATGGTGCTGGGAGAGACATCGTATAAACAATAATCTACTCTCCCTCACCCTTTATTCTAATGTCAAGATCTTAGCAGCCAACTATTTTTTCTTACAAGAGCTATATGCAAGAATGGCCCTGCGCAGCAGCACTTTGGCTGCTTCCCATAAGAGAGTACTATCACTCCATTAAACTCCAAGTAGTGCTTCCACTGCTGCACTAGGTACGTCTTGAAGTCCAGGTCAGAGTATAGAGCTAGAGGGAATCGCCATCTCCCCCCCCCCCTTGAGGGGTCCAGCCCCTATGGCCACATCCATCCACACCAGACTGTGGTCAGAGATAGCCAGCACTCCAATCTCAACCTGATGTACTGCATGAAAAGAAGATATAAAAAGAAAGATGTAATCAATCCGGGAGGATGTATTGTGAACCCTAGAGGTATGCATGTAGTCCCGCTCCCCTGGATGAAGTGTCCTCCACACATCTACTAGTTCTAAAGTGTGAACCCAAGCAGTCAAACCATTATCCGACCACCTAGGCAGAACATGAGACCCCCATGAACAATCTAAATCAGGATCCAAGGTGGAGTTAAAATCGCCCAGAAATATTCTTTGATCCACAGGGACATCAGGGAAAGACATCAATTCCCCAAGGAGTTTTTTGAAAAAGGACTGCACAGAAACTAGAAGAACCATACAATTATGTAAAGTGCCCTGAACTATTACATAACGTCCCTCTGGATCAGAAACCATCTTGGACATATGGAATGGCAGAGATTTATGGAGTAATAAAGCAACACCAGCTTTTGCAGTAGAGGAGGCAGAATAGCACTGGCCAACCCATGACTCCCACAATTTACCATGCTCTCTCTCATTAAGTTTAGTCTCTTGGAGACCAACAATACCTGCTTTATGTCTGGCTAAATGTTGAAGGATCTTAGTCCTCTTAATGGGGGAATTTATGCCAGCAACATTCCATGACACACAGTGGATAACCCGCTTAGGTGTCAGTAACACAAAGATACCAAATATACCAGCAGGTCCTAAAAACCAGCAACAGCTGCCAGGAGTTCCAGCAGCCATCCAACCAGAGATCATGAACACATGCCCCATACACATCCACACAAAATCAAGCTCCCCCGTTCCTATCTTAGTTACCACAATCCACTACATCAGTTAGAGGGCACTAACATGCTAGTAGCCTTCAGCCTCCCCCCCCCCCCCCAACCCTCTGAAAAGTGAACCAAGCAAACATACAAGAAAAAAGCAGAGTAACAGGGAAAATCTGAAAACAGGTAAATAGAAGGCATCCAGAAACTAAAAAAAAAAATGAGTCCCTGCATAGAACGCCATCAAGCAGCAAAAGATCGTAGGCAAAAAACCCAGCCCCTACAAACCATAACACAATAGAAGTCAAGCATACAAAGCAGAACTCCCACAGTAAGAGTTCTGAGTGGAAAACATCCAAACCATCTCACAAATGAGCATCCACTGCCCTTCAGGAGCACCCGCATGATCAACCAAATAGTCCCGATATCTTCGGGGATTCATTCATGGTCTTTCAAGTGCTAGATGCCAGATCCAGGAACCAACGAAGCACTGCTATCGGGCACCAGAACTGCTTTCAAACAGGAAGGGCTGACCATTATAAATAATGCGAAGCTTTGCAGGAAATTGCAGCGTGAAGCCGAAATGCTGGGCACAGAGAGTCAAGAACAAAAGACTCCCTACATGAACTAGAGATAAGTCTCCTGTTTTGTATATTTTCTTTATTTAGTTTTTCAAAAAACTTTATGGGAAACTGTATAATTGGAGACTATAAATGAAAGTAAGTCCAGCTGGGAATGAAATGTAGTATGGAAGGATTTTAGTGTGGTACATCTTGCTTCAGTGCTTGGCATAAAGAGACTTTCTGAAATAGGAAGAAGGATTTCAGTGTGGAACATTTTGTTTCAGTGCTTGGCATGAAGAGACTATGTGAATCAAGAACAAAAAGACTCCCTACATATATTTAAGATAAGTTGTTTCAGATAAGGCAGACTCTATGTATAGACTCCAGAAGGATCCCAAATAAAGAAACCACAGCTTATCCCAAGACAAGCAGGCAAGTACCGTTATTCTCACATATGGGTGACGTCAACCGACGGAGCCTCGATGCGGACGCCTCACAAGCAGACTTGCTTGAAGAAACTAGAAGTTTCGAGTCGCCGGCACCGCGCATTCGCATGTGCCTTCCCACCCAGTGCACAGGGTGCGTCTCCTCAGTTCTTAGTTTTCCGCGGAGCCGAGAAGTCCTCTTTTTGGCTCTCTCCAGTTACTTCGTACGTTTGTGCCTTCTCTCACCACGGTTTGTGTTTTCTTTTTCTCACGAATCGCTGTGTTGTTATTTTTCTTTCTTTTAAAAAAAAAAAAATTTTACTTCCGTCCAAGGCAACCTCTACTCGGTCCTCACAATGCAGTTCGAGACACAGTTCTCGACATCACTCGAGGCCTACTTCGAGGCATTCTTCTAGACATCATTCCTCAAAGCCTCGATCCTCTCTGGCCTTGACAAGACCACCAACTCCTCGTTCCAAGTCTCCAATGCCAGCTCTCGAGGATATTCCGATGTCCAGTGCCTCATCTAAGTCTCCAGGTTCCTTCGCACCATGGTTTCCGGCCGAGGCTTCTTCTTCTTCGACTCCAGCTGCCTCGACGTCCTCGAGTCTTTCTTGAGGCCGTGCAACTGGTGATCAGTTATCTTTCTCCTCTTTTTTGAGACAGATGGCTGTGGACTTGAGCGTTCCACTCAACACTGGCTCTAAATATTCTAAAGAATACCTCGAGGTCATGCACCTTCCTCAACCTCTGGCTGAATCTCTGAAGTAGAGAATGACACGGTGGCGGTTTACCCGCAGCCACCGCATTTTAGCCGTGGGTCACCCGCCGAAACGGGGAACGAAAACTAGCAGTCGCTGCGGCGATGGGGACAAGGTCATTCACCGCCCGTGGGGCAGTGAATGGTCTTGTCCCCGCAGTGAGGCATGAAGGATCGCGCGGTCCCCGCAGCACACACCCACCTGCCCAATCGATCCTACTGTTTAGCCAGCTCTCTCCCTTCTCCTCACCTTAGTTTGTAGGTTTTCTTTTTCGGCGACCCGCACGCTCACCCGCTGCTGCTCAGTTTCGATCTTCTGCTCTGACGCAACCGGAAACAGGAAGTTGCAGCAGAGCAGAAGATTGAACACTGAGCAGCCGCACGTGCGCGGCTCTTTGGGAAAGCGTGCATGTCGCCGAAAAACAAAACCTACAAACTAAGGTAAGGAGAAGGGAGAGAGCTGGCTAAACAGTAGGATCGATTGGGCAGGTGGGTGGTGGCTGCGGGGACCGTGCGATCGCTCGTGTTCCCGGCTCAAATTGGAAGGAGGGAGTGAAAGGGAAAAGGATTCTGGGCCAAGGAGATGAAGACGGAAAGAAAAACCCACAGCAGGAAAGAAAGGGAAGGACAGGCAGGTGAGCCATATGCTAGAAGCAAGGGGGGGAGGGGAAGAAAGAGGGAAAAAAGCTAGATGGGGTTGAAAAAAAGAGACACACTGGTATGGAAGAGGAAGATAGGGGAAATCTGGACACAGGAAGGTAACAGAAAGAGGGAAAATTATGTACATGGGGCATAGGGACAGTGACATAAAGGGGACATGCCATGGGGATGGTATATGGACACAGGGGGGGGGGCAATGACAGATACATAGGGGAGATATTAGAAATGGAGAAAATAGGAGCACAGAAGCGAGATGGTTTGTGGGGATGGGATAGGGACCGAGCTTGCAGGCTCCAGTGGCTTGCACAAATTACATTGTAACGTGCCATGAAAATAAGAGGGAGGAAGGTAGATAGATAGGCCACGCGAGAGGAGCTGAAGGGTAGTAGAAAGGAACAGATAGTAAAGGAGGGAGGGAAGGGTGGTGGTGGAAAGGAATAGGACAGACATTGAAGGAGGGTGGAGAGGAACAGACCCTGAAGGGAAATGTGGAAGACAGAGTGGGAAGAAGACAGATGCCAGACTATGGGGCAGCGGAGGGAAGAAGATGGGTGCTAGACCAATTGGAGGGGGGGGTGAAGGGAGAGGCACAGTAACAGCAAGTGGAAGACGCAGAGAGAAGACACACAGTGGATGGAAGGAATTGAATGAGAAGATGTGGAAAGCAGAAACCAGACAACAAAGGTAGAAAATTTTTTTTTATTTATTTATTTATTTTTTGCTTTAGGATAAAATAGTATATTAGTTGTGTTGATAAAAATTTATAAACAAAGCCCTGCCAGCTGAACATCTCTTTCTCTAGTTCAGCAGCAGGAACTTTGATTTATAAGAAAGGAATAAGCTAAATATTACAGTACTAAGGCTTATATGGATGCAGCGGGGACGGTGACGGGGCGATGAATGGGATGGCAGTGGCGGTGACGGGGCGGTGAAAGGGATGGCGGTGACGGTGACGGGGCGGTGAAGGGAACGGCGGTGACGGGGCGGTGCAGAGGATGGTGGGCCGGTGACGGGGACAGATTTTTTCCCCGTGTCATTCTCTACTCTGAAGCTTCCACTACTCAAGCTTCTCAATCAGACTTTTACTAGATGCATGGAGATTCCTTTTTCCATTCCAGCAGTTCCAGGAAAGTTGGATGCTAGATATAAAACAGTGCATCATAAAGGCTTTGACAACTCCCAGTTGTCTCACCAATCCTTGCTTGTGGAATCCTCTTTAAAGAGATCCCATCCTTCCAAAGTTTATGCCACAGTTCCTCCTGGCCGGGAGGGAAAGACCATGGATAAATTTGGACGTCGCATTTACCAG